>NC_045765.1:1980833-3349166 GCF_008692025.1 Phocoena sinus
AGGAGGGTGGCTCCCCCCACTGTGAAAGCCTGGGTCTGACAGGGGAGGACAGCAGCCAGACGGTGGCCCCAGAAGTGCTCATCCCTCTGTGTCACCCTCTGTGCAGTGTCAAAGCCACCACGGAGCCACTCCTGCCTGGCCCCAGGGCCCCAGCCCTGTGTGCCTGTACCACCCCCTTCGCAGGATCTGTCTACCTGGGCACGGGGTGGTGGTGTGGGAGCGGGAGCCAGAGCCACTGTCCCGTTCCCTCCCCTCCGGCCACCTCCTGCGCTCAGCTCAGCTTCTCGGGGCAGACAATTCAATACGGAGCCAGGTCCCCGGCTGGGATGATGACCGGTTTCCTTGGCGACACGTCCCACCCCGGCCACCAGCTGCTCAGCCCCAGATGTGGGCCACATTGATGCCACCACCCTAGTGGCTTGTCCCCACTGGGCTGAGCTGCCCTGAGCATCCCCCGCTGGCCTCCCCTGGCCAGGGACAGTGAGTGACTTGCCCAAGGTCACACAGTGAGTCACTCGGAGGGGAGCCTGGAGCATATACATGCCTCGGACCTGCTTTATCCACACCCTGCACTCCTCAGGGCACCGGGAAGAGGCTCCCATGGGTGGGGGGGAGGGGAGTCATCTCCAGGGAGACGATGCTGAGCCAGGCCCCTGCCCTCAGATGTGGACCCCCTGGAAGCCTCAGTAGCCCCTCCTCTGTCTCCGATGCCTCTCCACTCTCTGCCCCTCCACCGCTCCCCTGCCCGCCAGGTCCACACCTCCCCCTCCCCCAGCCTCTGAACGCACCTTGGCTGTCACCCAGCCTCCCTCCCCACCCCACTGCTTCCCCTGATGGGATTTTAATGGCCGCATTTTCAAATTAGTTCTGAGCCTTTCAAAGACTTATCAGGGAAATGAGCGTTTCCACTGGGTTCTGGGCTGCCCCTCCCGGGTGGGGGGGGGGCTCCATCTGGTGGTTGCAACGCCTGGGGATGGGGGGACGGGGGTGTCCAGGGGCAGCTCTCACGCCTTGAGACCCGCCCCCCCATTCAGGCACTGGGGGCAAACCTCATCAGCGGGTGCACACAGAGCTTTTATTTTTAAAAAAATTGTTAAGAGTCACAGCGGCAGACAGCTGGAAATGGATTTGAAAAAGATGACAGGAAAGGAACCTTTGGTGATAAGAAAAAGCATAGAGAAGCCAAAGCAGAAAAGGCCGGGGGGTGGGGGGGGCGGGGAGGACCCAGCATTTCAGTGACTGGGAAACTAAGCCACAGATAAACTCACAGGCAAAACTGTCGTGCTCACTGCAGCCCTGGGGGCGACGACAAACCACCTGGAACTGTCCTAAATGTCCATTGGGCAGGGACGTGGTTGAAGACAGAAGGAAAGGGCCAAAGGGAATACTATGTAGCAGGCAAAAATGCCGTCGAGGCTCTCTCTTTCCTGATGTGGATGTGCCGGCTGTCGGTGAAGCAAAAGCACAGCAGAGCCGGTGTTTTTTAAAAAGAGTAAAAGGAAAAGGAAAATACCTGCATTATGGCTGCCGGATTAAGTGTAACCTCTCTTTAGGAGGAGCGATACGAACTGCGGTTTACAGAAAGGGGACCTGCTCCACTTAAATTTGGAACTTGGCGAATGTGTCCGCTGTGTGAAAAAAAAATAATACAGCATTTTTTAAAGAACAGGGTGGGTAGACAGGAGGGAGGTGGAGGAAGCAAGCAGGGACTTTGCCGTTGCTCCAACGCGCGCAGGAGGCTTTTCTTTACGTGCTTCGTTCTCAGCCGAGCTGGGGATTCTAGTCTCCATTTGGGGAAACGGAGGTGCACAGGGGAAGCGCCTTGTCCACAGTCCCGGGCCTGACCGCTGCCGCGCGCATCCCTCCCCAAGCGCCCCGGCCCCCGCGCTGTGCTGTCTGCATTCCAGGAGCTGTGACCCGACGTTCCGAGCGCACAGCCAAGCGCGTCAAGTCCGCCGCCGCCCTGGGTTGGGCCAGAGGGAGGCAAACCCAGAGGTGGCTCCCCACGGGTGGGATATGACTTCCCCCGGGGTAGGATGCGGGCACTTGTTGAGGGCGCGCCGGTGACCCTGAGGCTCGGAGGCCGCGGGTGTGCAGGGCAAGGGGCCGGGTCCTTACACTGGGCTGCGTGCGCCCATGTCCCTCCAGGCTGTGGAGGGCGGATGCACGCTAGATCCTTTTGGGTTTGTGAGATCCCACGTCCGCTGAAGACAGACGTGCGGAACGTGGCGGCCCCGGCTGCACTCCGCGGCTTTGCCGGCACTGCGGGGCGGCGTTGGCCTGGTGGTGGAAACTGAAGCACCGACATCTTCCCTAGTGGGCGCGGATGCGCTAGGGTGCGTAGAAAAGCATGAACCCTGCTGTTTCCGCACCAGGTCCCCCATCACCTACCTCCGTCACCGCGGGCGGACGTGACCCTCTCCCAACCCCAGCTCTAGGGAGCGGGGTCCGGACAGCAGCTGCCCGGAAGTGGATGGGTAGGAGAGGTGGCCCAGCGGCTCTGCTGGGGGCCCGTGAAAAATTCCCAGGCGCCAGCGAAGGTGTGGGGGGGGGGGGAGGGAAGTGGGTTCTTCCCTGCTCCCCCAGTACCGGGATGTGCCAGACCCCGACCGGAGGGCGGTGGGGGTCCCGGGCCGGAGTCTGCGCGCGCTTGCCCTAGTGTGGATGTGGGCGTCTACACTTGTGTCCCGTGAGGATCTACACTTATATCCCCCGTTCCTTTGCATCTCCGCTTGCGTTCCCCGCGTGCATCTACACTGTGTCGCTGGCACTGGCACGTCTACACTCCCGTCCCCTCTCTCCAGAGGCCCGCGCCGGTCATGGGCACCTCTCCTTGTCCGTTTCCATCTGCTGCCAATTTGTGGCTTTATGCGTGTGACTCTTTAGGTCTAAGCCCCCAGCCTACCCCACATCTGTCCATAGGGCAAGTCACCAGCAGCAGGAGAGTCCCCCCTTTTCCTAGCCCCACCACGTCCACACCTACTTGGCAGAGGGGAAACTGAGGCCGCAGGTGTCCCTGGACTGCCCAAGGTCAGGTGGGTCTCCCAGGCTGCCCCTGGCTCCCGGCCAGCCTCTTCCCTCCCCCACGAGCACAGCCTTCCTTATTGATCAAGGGCCATATTTAATTAAACACTTGATTCAAACCAGCCTGAGCTCCCCTGGTTCAGCTGATCTCGCTGCTACGTACAAAGACTCCAGCCGCAGGGGTCCAGCCTCCATCCTTACAGCAGCTCTGGCTTCCCACCTCCCAGCCTTTGTCCTTGGTGGTTCCACCTGCATTGACGCAGGACAGAAAGTTAGGGCCGTGGCAGGAAGTTTCCTCTACTTCTGGGCTCTTGGGAGCCACGAGGCACGGTACTAAGCAGAAGAATGATGAGCTCTGACTTACTGTAAGAAGCCCCCTCCAGCTTTGGAGTGAGGACATCAGGGGAGGGAGTGGAGCCTGGAGACCAGCAAGGAGGAGGCAGCGGCCAGAGGTGGGTTGCTCAGACTAGAGTGGTGATGGTTGATAGGGAGGGAGTTTAGGGAGAATGGCTGGGTCTTGGTTAGTCCTAGGATTTTCAGGTAAGGGGACTTCAGAATAAAGGAGCCAAAGCCCAGCTCCAGCCCCTCACCCGGGAGATTCCTCTGTGTGCTTCTCTGTGACACGGGAACGACCATCCTTGTCTCTCAGGCTGGAAGGTACTATCGGGACTGGGGTCCAAGGAGGGCTGGACCTCCAGTTCAGGGCCCAGGTTCCCCCTGAGGGCTGGCAGCCAGGAGGGGGCAGTTCACCAGGAAAAGCAGAAGTGGGTGGCTCTGAGTGCAGCAGCAGGACCCATTCCCAGGGTCTCTTGTGGTCCCTGGGGGGACTCATATGGGTCCGTGATCCTGTCCAACTCTGAGTCGGAAGGAAAAGCGCAGGCCTGCCCTCCCGGCCCAAGGGTCACCCAAACGGTTTGTAAAATGGACCTTGACATGACCTTGAGAGCCTCCCTCCTGTCCCTGGCCTCAGTCCACTGAGCTCCCCTCCCAGCCTTTGTCTCTGCTGGGCCACCTGCCCGGAATGTCCCCCCATCTCTGAGGGAGGTGGGAGCCTGAGCATCTCAAGCCCCATTTACTAAAGGCTCTGAGTCACCCTGAGTGTGCAGCACTGGCAAGCACTTTCCTTTCAGCCTTGGCTTGCTGGTCTGTAAAATGGACTCGACATCCAAACTGGCTTAAAAGGTCCCTCCTTTCTGGTAGGTGAACCGAGGGCGAGGGGGAGGGCTTCCGGGCATCTCAGCCCGCCCCCTCCTCATCTGACAACCTACCCCTCTCCTCTCCCTCCCCCTCTGCATGGAAATGGAAGCCAGAATCAGTGAACCTGGGCAGGTTGCTGGTGCTGCCCCACTTGGGTCTTGTGGTCTAGAAGGAGGGACTGGTTTGGGGGACCCAAGGCATCACGCACAGCCCCTCAGGGCCCTGGCACACACAGCCCCGGACAGTATCCCCCCACTCCCTGCTTCCCTGAGGAGGCCTGCAGTGTCCCCTCCAGGTCCCAGACCCCTTCTGGCTCCCCTTCCCACTCTCTGTGGGTCCCACAAAGCACAGGCTGCCAGGGGTGACCCAGGTCCTCCCTAAAGACAAGGAGATGTGGGTGTGAGTGGGTGCTTAAGCAATGTGACCTCGGGGTACAGGGTCTGTGAATACATCCTGAGGGGTTCTGGCAGGGGCGGGGGTGGGGTTGATAAGAAAAACCTCAACCAATACCTAGGAGGTGGTATCTGATTCTGTCCATTTCTCAGATGAGGAAACTGAGACTCAGAGCCTCACCCAAGATCCATCAGTGACTGAGCCCGGGTGAGGCCAGGTCTCCAAATTCTCTGCTGGGGTGGCTTTCTGGAGGGGTCTGCAAGAGGTGTGGACCCTTGTGGGTGGATCAAGGTCAGGTTTTACTGAAGGTACACTGGTCTTTGCAGGGGTGGGGGAATGGGGGGAGGGGAGAGGGGGTCGAGAGTGCTTGCGGGGGGGATGGATAGTGTCCCTCCAAGTGGGACTCTGGAATTGGACCTTGTGGGCTGAGTCTCTTCTTCTCTTCCCATTCAACACCTGTCCCGGATGGTGGCTGCAGAATGGGGGGAGGGGTGGGGGAAAAGCCTGTCCTAGCCTGGCGGGGGGGCAGCTGGTGTGCCTTTCCCCTTTCCATCACCATTCCTTCCAGACTCCAGGTCCCTGGCCACCACACTGCAAAGCCACCACCAACCCTGACATCTGCCCTCACCGTGCCCACCCCCTGTCACCTCCGGAAATGGCTCCCTCTCTGCCTCAGTTTCCCCCACGGCCGGTCTCCCGCAGCCTTCAGGGATTCTGGGTCTGGGGCTCATCGGCAGGCGAGAAGGAGGAGGAGAGGGCCCTTCTTTCAATCGCCACCATCTGCTATTTTATATATATTTTCCGATCAGTTACAAAAACTACTTTTCCTCCGGAGTTGCAATTTAAACAATATTTGAAGACGGCCGAAGTTATCGACCCGGCGACGGTGATGAATTAGAGACGGTAATTCGAATTCATCGACCGCCCCGCCCCCGCGGAGTCCGCCAGCCCCTCCCCCAGCCCCTCTCCCGTAATTACTGTTTGAGACAGAGTCGGGGAGGGCTCCGAAGAGGCGGCGGCTCCGAAGCTGTGGGAATCTGAGGATCCTGGGGTGGAGTAGGGCTAGACACCCCCCCACACCATGGCAGTGGGGTTGGGGGGATGCAGGATGGGCCATCCCCAGAATGTCAGACCCAGAGCCTGGCTCCCCCGATGCACACACATTGTACAGGGGGGTAAACTGAGTCACAAAGAACAGGCAGGCCTGGGGGCAACGGAGTGGGAGACCCTCAGGTCTACCTGGCCAGATTTCTTGGGTGCTTCAGAGAAACAAAGAAACTGCTCTTCCCTCCTCAGCCCCAGAGTCGGGAAGGAGAGAGGCGGGGGAGCTGGGAGGTGACAGGATCCAGACTAGTGGAACCCAGCAGACGGGCAGCCGCTGGGACCTCTCAACTCCCCTTTCCAGTCTCTCCTTTTCTGTCTCTTTGACTTTCTCTCTTCTTTTTTTTGCCACTCTCTGTCCTTCCTTACCTATCTCTCTTTCTCTCTGTCTCTGCGTGTGTCTTTCACCCTCCTGGTCCAGCGCAAGGACGGGACGACCTGACGGGAAGTCCGGAACAGCTCGGCCAAGAGGGGAGGCCGGAGGCGGGCCAGCGCGAGGGGGTGGGACTGGGGCGCGGAGCTGCAGGGTCCCGGTAAGGTGAGCGGCTTTCGCTGGGCCCGGGGTGCGGCGGGGAGGAGGGAGGGCGGCGGTGAGTACTCCCTGCCGGGGTTGGACTGTGCGGGTCTGGGCGCCGGGAGGTGCTTTGGGATGTCGCTTGCGGGTCGGCGCGTTGCGGAGGGATGTGCCCCGCCTCCGCCACCAACCGCTGCGATTTGCCGCCACTTAACCGCTTTTCATTCGCGCAGCGACCGGAACTAAAGGCCTCTCGGCCGGTCGGTGCCTAATTACCCCGGCCCGGCCACCTCTGACATCCTAAGGCCAGCCCCGCGCTGTGGACGCGCTAGAGGTGTGGCGGGGGGCCCAGGGCCGGGCGCGCGGACCAGGCGGACGGGGGTGGGGTGGGGTGGGTGGGTCACGCGTAGGCAGCGGCCTGGAGGAGCCGGGGACAGGCCGGGTGTCGCGGCTCAATGTCGCCTGGACCTGAGCATGTACCAGGTCCTGAGACGGCCACTATTCTGACTCCCACTTCAAAAGGGGAAACCGAGGCTCAGAGAGGTGAGGCGTCTGACTGCCGCCGCAGAAGCCAGGGAGGCCCGGCTGGGATGCAAACGCAGCCTCAGTTTCCCCTGCCCTCCCCGCACTTACACCGACTCTGGGAGCTGGTGCCCTGCTGGCTGGCACTGATCCCTCACAGCAGGCACCCGCCACAGGGACTTCTCACATGAGGCTTGTCATTCTAAGATGCCCTGGCCAATCGGGTGGCCCCGAAGTGTGCCACTTAAATACCACAAAGAGGTCCAGTTAGTTAAATGGCAGTGACGGGGGGAAAAAAACGGAAAGTGGTGTGTCCTTTGGGTACACACATGTCAGACACGATGTCCCCAAAATACATGCGCCGGGGAGGAGGCCGAAGGTGGCCAGTGTACAGTAAGTCAAACCTCACAAGTGACCCCATCCGCTGGGGGCTGCTTAGTACCTACGGCGTCAGGGCCATGCCCTTGGTCTGCTCCCTGATCACCTGCATCACACACGGCAGGCTGTGGCTGTGTGTTGGTGTGACTGAGTGTCCCCCGTGAGCACACCTGTGTCATTGCATGTGTCATGAGGAGTGGGTACTGCCCTTACACACGAGACCGTCCAGGTTCCTGATGCCATTTCTAACATTTCACGGCCACCTTTCCACGCACTTGGTTACCTGCCACATCAAAGGAGGATTTAGTCCCCAATGTGGAGAATCTAGGAAGCCTATCCGGGGCTCAGGCAGTCACCTTGTTCTGCAGAAGGGGCAACTGAGGCCCGTGTGTGGGTGCAAGTCCCCCAGGTTGTCCAGGACGCCTAGGGGGAGGGGAGCAACGAACACCGACCCCTCTCCATCCCCCAACGGCACCCCCTCTTCCCCAGCCCCCCTGCCCAGCCCTTCACAGCCAAGTCCCTCCCTGCCTCCCCGCTTACGGGGTGCCTGGTTTGAGCCCCAGCCCACTCCACCCAGCCCCACTCGCCCCTGTGCGCAGAGAAGCAATCGATCAGGCGCCCGGGGCCGCTATTGTCCCCGCTGCTGGGGCGGCTGCAGCCCTCCCCAGAGTGGCCAGGAAAAGACTCCCCCCCAACCCAAGCCAGGCCACCGTGGTGAGAGTGGGGGCTCTCCTGCACCCCACCACGCACACCCAGGAGAAGGGGTCCTGGCCGCCGGCTCTCTGGGGGCAGGTGTGGACCCAGCTGTTGTCAGCTGGGAGGGAGGAGGGAGCGAGGGGGGGATGAGCATCAGTGTGAGTGAGACACGGAGACAGAGGCAGAGAGAGGTAGAGAGGGAGCGGGACAGAGAGAAGGAGAAAGAATGAGACCAGGAGGAAAACGGAGACAGAGCAAAAAAAATAGATCCCAGTTCGCCCGACAGAGAGAGAAGTAGAAGCGAGAGAAACACAAAACGGAAAAGAGAGGCCAGTGGGGTGCGCGCACCCTAGCCAGGAGCAAACGCGTGGGGCGGGCGGCCGGCTGGGGTGTAAAGGCCTCCGCGCCGCGCGGGCCGAGAGTCCCCCGGGCTGCCCTCCCCCGCCCGTTCTCGGGTGACCTTTGCCAGCGGCCGGAGAGGGGGAGGGGGCTATCGATCGCAGAGGCCCAGCTACAAAGAAGCGCGCGCTGGGGCCGGGGGCTGAGCGCGGGCCCGGCCCTGGCTGCTAAGGTTCTGGCACCCGGTGCACGGTCCCGGCGCTCTGCCCCGGGGCTGGAGGCGCAGCGAGGGGTCGTTTGGGAGGAGGGGAGTGGCACCCCGAGCTGAAAGCGGCGGCGCGTCTTGGGCACCCACCCCCTAAAACACACACGCACACATCACACACACAATGAGCCACCCTGCTGGCAGCTTGGGGATCCTCCAGCAGTCTAAAAAGGGTCCAGGGACCCCCTCCCAGTTCCCGGAGGGGCTGGGCGGGAGTCTACGGGAGGGACGGCGGCACAATCCTTTTCCCCCTTTTGCTGACGGAACTGACGGGCAGGGGCGCAGATCGAGCTCTAGCCTCCTGCAAGGGGGTCCAGAGGGGGTGGCGGGGCGCAAGGCCGCCGACTGGGGAGGGAGCCGGGGCTCTCCGCTGCCGCACTGCTTGGTGCTGGGGAGCCCCGAGCCGGACCCCTAGGGTCGGGCGGTACGCGCCGCGCTCCTACCTGCGAGGCGCAGCGCCGACATGCGCTGGAACTCGGGCTCCTGCAGCCACTTCCACATCCTGCGGAAGGTCTCGCGGCCCGACTTGAGCTTGCTCCAGGGCTTGGGGTTGCGCAGCAGGTCGGAGAGCGTGCCCTGCGAGCGGCACAGGATGCGCTGCGCGAAGATGGCCTGCGGGATGCTGTAGCGCTTCAGCTCCGCCGTGATGCGCTGCGCCACCTCCTTGGTGTTGATCTCCTCGGCCGCCGCGCCCGCCCCGGGGCCGCCGCCTCCCGCGGCCGGGCCGCTGCCGCCGGAGTGAGGCCCGTGCGCTCCTGCCGCCGCCAGCCCGCCCAGCGGCGCCAGCAGCCCCCCGGTGCTCCCGGCGCCCGAACTGCTGCCGCCGCCGCCGCCGCCTCCGGGCAGCCCGCGGGCCAGCGCGTCCTCCGCGCGACCCAGCAGCGCGGCGTGAGGCTCGAAGGCGGCGGGCGGCAGCAGCTTGTCCCCCGCCAGGTGGCCCGGCGCGCCATAGGCTGCCAGCGGCGGCGGCGGCGGCGGCGGCGGGGGCTGAGGGGCGCCGTGCAGCGCGGGCGGCAGTGCGTTGGGCAGCGGCGAGAGAGGCGACCCCATGGCGGGCAGCTCCTTGCCGTAGGGCCCGTAGAGGTGGCCCACGGAGGCGAGCGCCGCGCGCTCGTCACGCATGAGGGTGAAGCTGCCGCTCACGCTGGCCGCCAGGCGCTGCGGCGGGGGCGGCGGGGGCGGCGCGGCCGCCGGGTGCGGGTGCGAGTGGGGGTGGCCGCCGTGCGCCCCGGCTACGGCCGCGGCCGCCGCATGCTGGTGGAACTTGTCAGCCACGGCCGCGAGCGGGGGCAGGTGCTGCAGGGGCGTGAGCGTTGTGTAGGTGCCGCCCAGGCCGGGGGCCTCGCAGGCCATGCCCATGGCCGGGTGCAGCGGGCCCGCCAGCTCCCCACGGAAGTCGGCGCCGCCGCCCGCGCCGCTCGAGCCGCCCGCGCCCCCGGCGCCCCCGGCGGCGCCGCCGCCGCCGCCGTCCAGCAGGCTCGCCATGCCGGCCACCAGGCCGGGGCGCCCGGGCGCCACCAGGCCGCGGTGCGGCGCCGCCGCCGAGCGCGCGTGGCTCGGGCTCAGCAGCTCTCCCGCCTGCGCATGGGCCACGCCGTGCAGGCCCCCCAGGCTCTCCAGGCTCAGCTCCATGCTCGGCCGCCCGCCCGCCGCGCGCGCTCCTTGGCGCCGGCCCGGCGCGCTCAAGGCCGACGCATGGCCCCCGCCCGCTCCCCGGTGGCTGCGCGCGAGGCTGCCCGGCTGAGCGGCGCACGGCCCGGCCCGGCTGCGAGCGCGGCCACCAGGATGTGGCGGGGGAGCGGCCGCCGGCTCCCGGGCCCGGGTCTGACGTCAGTGCCCCCGCCCACCGGCTCCCCTCGCCGCCACCTCCCGCCGCCTTGCTCTCCGCCCGCCCCGGCCCCTTTCAGCGCCAGGCAGGCCAGAGTGGGCCAGACTCCGGGCTTCTGGGGTCCCCTGCCTCTGTCTCCGCCGTGCCCCCTGGGGACTGGTCGTATCCGGGGACAATGGGCGGGGGTCGAGGACAGACTCTGACGAGGTGAGACTGGGGACCTTGTCTTTGGGTCTCTGATTCCCTGTCTCTCCCGAGGGTCGTGAAGGTTACTTTCCTACCTGGCACCCAGGAGTCCATCTTTAGGGAGTGCGCAGGAGCGTGGCTGAGTGGAGGTCTGTGATCGTGCTCCCCCCGACCCACACAGACCCCCCAGGAGGTGGTCCCTCCACTCACTCACCTCCCTCTATCTCAGCACAGGTAGGGAGTCACAGCCCCCCACAAAGGTCTCTCTGGAGCGAGGTCCTCAGGCTGGGTCACGGCCTGTGCCTCCCAAGTGTCTGGATCTGCCCCCATGTGTGGGCACCTGGGCCTCAGTTTCCCCAGCTGTATAATGGAGCGCCTGGCCTCAGGGGTGCCCAAGGCACCTCCCACTTCCAGGTCCTTCTAGTTTCCTTCATCTCCAGCGTGGGAGCAGCTTGTGGGTGACTCTTGAAGAACCCCTCTCCCCCTCCAGAGCAGGCAGGCTGAAGACACATCCTCCCAGCTTCCCACAAAGCCCCGGTCCAGCTCCATGCTCTCCCTGGGGTTTCTCCTATTTTTTTTTTTTTTTGCAGTACGCGGGCCTCTCACTGTTGTGGCCTCTCCCGTTGCAGAGCACAGGCTCCGGACGCGCAGGCTCAGCGGCCATGGCTCACGGGCCCAGCCGCTCCGCGGCATGTGGGATCTTCCCGGACCGGGGCACGAACCCGCGCCCCCTGCATCGGCAGGCGGACTCTCAACCACTGCGCCACCAGGGAAGCCCCGCTTTTAGGGGGGGAGCGAGGGTGCTCCTTTTCCTCACCATGTGGAGACAGGTGAGGCCCAGGGATCTCTGGGAACTGGGATAAATGAGGGGGCCTCCCACACTCAGAGAGACCCCCCCCCAAGGTGATCCCTCTATTGGAATAAGATGCAGATCAGGGAGGGGAGTCTGGAGTGGCCAAGCCAGACCCCAAAGGGTGTTCCCATTTGAAGGCCAGAGTGTGGGCTGAGGAGGGACTCCCCAAACTGGCCCCACCCCTTCTTCCTTCCCCATACATCTGCCCCAGGGGGAAACCTTTGCCTTTTCCAGAATGGGGAGGGGAAGGGTAGAGCTAGTAAGCCCTCTGCTAGGGTACCCCGGGAACCCCCACCTCGAGGGGAGGACCAGGGCTCTAATCTGCGGGCGGAGGGAGGGGAAGACCCTATCAGCGAGCTAGCCCCCCCCACCCCGCCGCAGACCATTGGGGCAGCCCCTCCCTCACCACCTTCAACAGGATTCCCGCCCCTGTAGACGCGGCTACACATTGGAGGTTTGATTCTCTGAACTGCCACTGGGCTTGGACCCTGTGCCAGGGCCCTTTCTGAGTCTGTTTCCCCTTCTCTGATGGGGAGGAGGGTCCCGTCCTGCCTGCCCCAGCTGAGAGCCTGGGGCACATCTGTGTTTTCCATCATAGCGGGAGAGGGAGGTGAGGGTCTCTGAGTGTGAGGGAGTTGGGGAACCAGGATGACCTGACCCCCAGCTTTGGAGAATCAGACAGTAGAATGGCCTGGGGTGGGATAGGGCTAAAAGGGACCCCTCTTAGTGCCTTGTGCTCAGGACTCAGCATTTAGTGGCTGCCTACTCTTTACCAGGCACACACACTCTTCACCAAGCCCCAAGGGGAAGTTGCATGGCTGCTTTGCTTCTGCCTCAGGTCCAAGGTAGACTGTGGCAGTGATTGTTCTGGCATTCTTCCCAAGGGCCAACACTGCCCCCAGGTCCAGGTCCATGACGTTTTCAATTCAGGACTTATACATAATTTCAGGTTATATATCAGTACACCCATATTCCAGGTAGGAAAACAGAGGTGGCAGAGATGGGCAGGTCTGGACAAGTGAATATCCCCCTCCCCATGCAGATTCCAAGTCTGGGAGGTTGGGTTCTGGCTGTGCGGGGCTCCAGCCCCCCCGCCCCCCCATCTCACTCGCCAACAATCACAGATAATTAAAAATAATCGTGGGATCTAAAAATCAATCAGCCTTCATAAAATGATCGTATCCCAGGCCCAACAAGCACAGATCAGGCGGGTGCGGGGGGGTCTCTATGGGTGGGAAAGCTAAGGTGGAAGGAAGTGCCCCCAAAGTCAACCAAGGGGCGCTATGTGGGGGTCAGGGCCATGCAGCCTTTTACCTCCATCTTTATATAAATATTTCCTCCAGCTTGATTATCACTTTCACTTTTATAACAAGCATGTGTGCCTTTTCTAACGCGGAAAGCGTCCATCTTGAAAGAGGGAGACCAGCAGCTTTGAGATGAAGGAGCCCCCTCCCCTCTGCTGCCTCAGGACACCCTGAGCACCTCCACTCGGCAGGGGATGCCTGGCGGGGGAGCCAGGCTCATCCAGGTGCATGCAGCCCTGCACCCCTTTTAGGCTGGACATTCAGACACCCACAGGGACAGGGATCCTGCTCCCGCAGAGGCTATGGTCCCCCTGGGAGATTGAGCAAAAATTTGCCACCCTCCAGAGAGTGAGTGGAGAGCCCCCCTGGAGCTCCAGAACCGGCTTCCCCCACCAGTGGCCTTTAGTAATTAGTAAAATAGAATTGAGCTGACCACGGACGGGCCGGCGGCTCAGGCCCTGATCGATCTTGGGTCATTAGGCAAATTGCGGCAGGGGGAAGGGTGGGCTGGATGGGGGCAGGGCGACCCGCATCCTCGCCCCTGCCCCGACCTTGGCCACGTGGCGGACGCTCTCTGGCCTCAGTATCCTGTCCAGGAAAGTTGGAGTTTGACGCTTGGAGCCCGCGTCTGTGCCTGGGGGTGCCTCGGCCCACGCTGGGCTGCCTCTGTCAATGCCCACCCTCTCTGTGCACAGCCGGGCCTGGGAGAAGCCGGGAAGTGCAACCCCGCATCCCCCTAACCCGGGGGCTCGCAGCGTCCAGCGAGCGGCAGGGAGGCTTGGCTGGAGCTCGGGCCTCCTCCCCGCTCCAGGGGGCCCAGCCATCTCCTCCGGTTCAACACCCCCAATCCGCCACAACTCAAATCAGTACCGTCCACCTCCTCTCTTCTTGGACAGGCAACATTCCTTGTTGTTTTGACTCCAGCTCGCAGCCAAAAATATGGGGGGGGGGACGGTGTTATACTCAAAATTTTCCCTTTCCGGGCCTCCGCTAGGCCCCTGCACGGTTCTCTGCTGATTCTGTGATTCGATTTGTCGCCCACGGAAATGAAACTCACCAGCCGCTGCGCACCTTCCTTTTTGTTTAGAGCGAGGTTTTAATAAATAGTGACGATTAATGTCCCCCTTCCAGTCCCGCCCAGCTCGAGATCCGTGTCAGCCCCAGGTACAGTCCCCCAAACCTGCAGACGCCCCAACTCCTGGCCGGCTCGCACTTGGCTGGGCCCACGTGCTCCTCCAGACTCCTGCGCCTTCGTTCGGGCGGGGTCGGAGGACTTTATTTAGATTGGGGGCGTGGGGGGAGGGCGCTAGACTTTTCCTGCCCGGCCGGGGGTCCCGGCCCGGCTGAGCTCGCGGCGCCCGAAGGTTCCAGTCTCGGACGTTGGGTGTGCGGACATCCCAGCACCGAACCTGGGGCGCCACGACATTGGGGTTTCGCAGCTGGCGGGCAGAACGTCCGAGCTTCCTGCCCGCGGTCGCGGGGCGCCGGGTCGCGCTGGCCCGCGGGGTGGATGCTCCCGCAGGCGTGTCGGCGACAGCTGCGCCCGATCGATCCCCGCGCCCGCCCTGGCTCCGTTGCCCGCGCCACGCCGCGCGGCTCCATCGAATCCTCATCGCTCCCGGGCCGAGCCGCCCGCCGCGCTCTCTGCAAACACCAAGCTTGTTTGCGCCGGGGCACCCGAACCGGGAGCCCGCGGCCGGCGGGGGGTTCCCTGGGGCCCCGCGTCCTCGTCCCTCTCCCCCAGCAGCTCGGCCTCCGCGGGCCCGGGAGTTCCAGGCACAGATAGCGGAGAGAATTCCACCCCCACCACTACGATTCCGGGTGGGTGGTCGCGGCCAGGACCGGGCTGGAGCGCGGGGCGCCCGGGTTGCGGAGCTTGGGCCCGCACCTCCTGCCAGGTCTGGAAAGTGACCCGCAGGGGCGAGGGGACCCCAGGGCTCTGGATATCTGCTCGCTCACCTCCCGCCCTCTCCACCTGCTTTCGCTCCCTCTGCGCGCCGGGGATCGCGTGCAGGTCCCGGAGCTGGGTTGGGGGCCTGGAGCCTAGGACGCCGACCTTGTAAATACGGAGAGGCCGAGTTGGAGGCGCAGCCAGAAGGGGCTGGGGACACGAAGACGCCCCCCTCAGGCCCGAACCCCTGGTCTCTCGGCTCCTTCGCGATCACAACCCGTCGGGCCCCCCCCCCCCCCCCCCGCCGCCTGCTAAGTGAGGAAACTTCGACCTTGTTCCGCGGTGTGCAGTCGGGGAAATTGAGGCCAGGCCAGGCAGGGCGCGGGCTGCGGCCTCCCGGAGGATGGGAGAGGGGGGCGCCCCACTACCCAGCTCCGCTGACCGCGCGGCCCGGGCATCGCAGGCCGCTGACTTCCCCGGCGCTACGAAACCCGCTTCTGGCGCCCGCTCCGGAGAGGCCGGGCCATCCCCGCGGCCAAGCTCCGGGCCCGACAGTGAAGCGAGTCCCCCCACCCCTGGGCGGTCCTGAGCGTCCTCTGCCCTTCCCGGAAGGGACGCTCCTTTGACAAGTAAAGATGTATATATTAATCCACTACGCTTTCTCCCTTGCAGAAAGGCGGCCCGCGGATCCTGGAGCTGGGGGTGGGACGGGGCGCTGTGGATGAGTTCGGGGAGGCCCCAGGCCGGGTGATCCCGGCCGGACTGCAGCGGGGCTGACCCTGGGGTACCTCCAGGAGCTACCTTGGCCCGGGTCGCAGTGCGGGCTCTGCTGAGCCCGAGCACGCCAGCTTCGACCCCCGGGAGGGTCCTGCCCTGGATCCCCAGAGCCCAGGACGAGACGACAGAGGCGGGGGTGGGCAGCACAGGCCTGGGAGAGCACCCACTTTCCCGATACGGAGACGGAGGCCCAGCGGGGACGGAGGACTCTGCCCCCCTACTCGGGGAGGGTCCGACGCCCCGCCCCCGTGGGTTACCCTCCGCGGCATCCGGCAGGGGAGCCTCGCCCTGGCCTGGCGCCCCATTAATGCGCCATTTATCTGAACACACCCGTGCCCTTTCCGCTGGGCCAGGAAGGGGGAGGGGAGGCAGAGGAGGCTTCCCGGCCCCATCCCCAAGGCTGACCGTCCCCTACCTCCTAGCTGCCCTCTAAGTCTGTCTCTTTTGCTTGCACCCCTGGGGGCTGAGGGGATCTAGGAGACTTGTCTGAGGGACACTGAGAAGTTGAGAATGGGACCGGGGTGCGCGCCCCGCCAGGCAGAATCTACACGTCAAGGACGGAGGAACGGAGCTGGGCTGTTCACCTGATTTAACAAACCCTTCTGCTCAGTCCTCACCCCAGAGCTGAGGCTGCAGCCCCCGCCCTCCAGGTGTAGCTCCTCTACTTGGGGAGGAGGAGACAAAGATTACCGTCACTCTTGCCCCCGAGGGCAGGACTGGGGGGAGGGAGCAAACTTCCTGGAGGGGAGGACCTCGAGGCTGGGTTTTGTATGACGTGCAGGAGTCTGAGTCAGGTAGGCGAGTCCAGGGATGAAAAGACCCCTTCTAACTTGGGGCAGAAGGGAATGGAGCAGGGGCAGGAGGCTGGCGTTAGCTCACAGGCCTTCATCAAGGAAATATTTGTTAAATGAGTCAATAAGATAAAACTGGGACCTGACAGGAGGGGGTGGGTGTCAAAGCCAGGCCTTGAACGCCAGGCTAAGTGGGGCTGGGCTTTCTCTCCTGGGCTGGGATGCCAGCAGGAGGGGGTCCCAGTGGCCTCTAGAACAACTCCTTCCAGCCCCAGTCTGTACAAAGAAGCGTCCTCATGGATGTGGTGGGGGCTGAATGCCTCCCCCTCCCCCCAGGGCGGTGACACTGGGGGAGGGAGAGCTGTTTGTTCCTGAGCCCAGCAGGTGAGTCACCGAGGTGTGCGGGAAGGAAACAGTTTTCTCCTTCCTTCTGTCATCTGCCGCCTTCTTCCTCCCTCCCCAGGTGTGTGCGTGAGGGGGTTCCCTGAACCCTGGCGGGTCACGCGCCCAGCAGAACCCGGTTCTACCTGCCTGCCCTCCCCCCACCCCAGCAATGCTTGCTGTGCGCTTGGGGAGGTGAGACTCTGGGGGAGCAACGCTAATCATTCCCATTTTTCAGATGAGGAAACCGAGGCACTGGGAGGTTCAGGGATTTGCCCCAGACTCCCAGCCGGTGAGCCGACCGACCCCAGGCCTGAGTCCCAGTGTGCGCCCAGTTTGTATGTGTTGTGGACACATCGGTGTGTCCAGCTGGGGATAGAGTTGGTCTTGGCGGCAACGCTGAAGTCCCAGCCGAATCTGTGGGGCACGGGGTCCAGCTACACAGAATATCCCTGCCTGCGGTCCCTCCCTTCAACCCAGCGCTTTGGACAGTCCCAGGGACTCGGGGGAGGGGTGATGATGAGGAGACTGAGAGGGACACTCCAGCCTGCGCTTTCGGGGCGTCCCCTATTCAGGGCCTGTGAACCAGCAGCCGAGCCATGGAGGCTAAAGTTTGGAGGGGCTCCTGCCTCCTCCCCCATGACTCCCACCCAGCCAGATAATCATTAAAGAACTGGGGAGAGGTAGGGTCAACGGGGCTCCTCCAGAAAAGGCCACTGCAGTCCCTCTCGAACTCTCTCCAGCTTGACTTTTGGGGAGCCCCGGGAGTGGGGAGAGCAGAGCCTGGCCCAGACACCCCAACACGGAGGGACTGAGAGGGTCTGCCAGGAAGGAGAGGGGGGGTCTTGATGCCCCCCTCCTCCCTCTTCCCTCCCCCATCCCTCCCTTTCCCCCCACCTTCTCCAGCTATTCCTCCCCCTCCTTCCCTCCCCCGCTTCTTTCCTCCCCTTCCCCCTCCTTCCCTCTCTCCACTCCCCTCCCCTCCACTGCTAACAGCTGTAACTGCTGGTTAACCCACTTCCTTAACAAGCACCCTGGCCCCCCGGCAGTCCCTGCCGGCTCCCTGTGTAATTGCCTCTGTAATAAATCCCCTACTTTGGCTGGGTAGGGACCCAGCTTCCTCCTCTTTACTTAAGATACACACACATACACACACACACACACAAACACACACACACACACGCACACATGCACAACATAACATTTCTATTATTATCGACCTCGAACTCCCTGTGTATCGGGAGGGAAGAAGCCAGGCTCCCACTGGCTGTGTCTCCCAGGGGAACTTGGAGGGAGAGCTCCTCCAGCCCCCTCCTCACCTGCCCTCCGCATAGAGGGAAGGTAGACGGGAGGGCAAGGGCCCTGGTGGAGCGAGAAATCAGGGATGTGCTCCCATCAGGAGGGTCCCCGTGTGGGCTGCTAGGTCTGGGGGGCGGGGTTCCCCAGGACCATAGCAGTGGCAGGAGGGGGAGGGGTTGGGGAGGGACGAGGGTCATCTGATCGACCCCTTGCTTGTTTTCTGGGTGAAGAAACTGAGGCGGAACCCAGGCTCCTGCCTCCCAGAGTGCTGAGCATCTATCCGCTGCCCGGGAAAAGCCCTCTGAAGGTCCCAGAAGCATAGTGGGGGACAGGGTGCAGGAGGACGACCCCTGTCAAGCCAGCTAAGTGCTGCCATGGCTGATTCGACCCCTCTGAGGGGCGACCCATTTCACAGATAGAAAGATTGAGCCTTATGCTGGCTGCTCCGTGAAGCCACTGACCCCAGCCCCCTGGGGCGCCAATCCCCTGTGGGTGCCTCTTTGGTTCAGGGTCCTTGGTACCAGGGCTTCACCCCCCCAAAGTCAAGGGTGAGTTCTGAATGTGAACCCCAGTGCCCCCTTACCCACCTCACGGACCCTCTCAGCGCCCCAACTTACTCATCTGTGGAATGGACACAAAACATGCATGGTGCAAACCCAAGGGCTCTTGGGTGATGCCCAGGAAATGCTTGTGCAGGTGCAGCCACCGAGCTGTGTCTGAGGGAGAGCGAACCGGGTGGGGGTCAGAGGGTCCCTGAGGCAGGGCCAAGAGGACAGAGCCTGGCATTGATCTGCACATTGATCCTGGGAAGAGGCAGGAGAGAAGGGCGAGGGGCGGGCAGGGGCGAGGGAGGCTCCTCCTTTCCCCTGCAGGCCCCGCAGGACCCCGACCACACTTCACAGGAGGTTCCAGGGCGGCAGTGCCAGGCGCATGGTGGTGGATTCAGGCGCCTCTGGTTAGCCAGCCCTCGTTTTGTGTGTCGGTTCTGGAATTCCCAGTCTGCCTCTGTGTACGAAGCCCCTGATTTTCTGTTCCTTGTACCTTCCCAGGGCTATTTTTTCCCTCTGTTCCTCTGAATGGGGCAGAAATGACTGGGCAGGGGCAGGGCTAGGGCCCTGGTTTCAGCATCCTTGAGCATCATTGAGCTGTGGGCCTCAGCTCACCTCCTGCCCCCAATCCCAGCAGGTGGGCAAGGCCAGGGTGGTCACTCCCCTTTTACGAGTGAGGAGACTGAGGCCCCAGCTCCCCCGCTACCTTGACAATCACAGACTTGGGGTGTGAGCTCAGGCCCCCGCTGGTGGACTCTGGGTAACACACTCAATTCGTTGCGCCTTGGTTTCCCCATCTGTAAAATGGGGATCACGTTGAATTACTGTGAATTGATTCAAGGGAAATGCAGGGCCTTTGTTCTAATGAAGGTGGCTGGATGCATACTCAGGCCTGTGTTTGGAACCCGGGGCTGCCCAAAGCTGCACGGAGGCAGCTCTGGAAGAGGGGCCTGGAGGGTCTGAGGACCACACTCTGAGAGGCCCCACTGTGATCCCGTCGTGTCTCGCTCCATCTGCTCTCCACCCAGAGTGTGCACTGCCCTGCCTCTTACCTGCTGTCTCTCTCCCAGGCCTGGGCATCCCCTGAAGGCACAAACAGGATTTGGGGTGCCCTGGTGTCCCCATCGCCCCGCTCAGGCCAGGGGCGCTCAGTAGGGACGGACACCTGCCCGGAAGGTCCGTTCAAGCGTGCTTCAGCAGCAGGCTGGGGCCTGTGCAGTCCCTGAGGACAGCTAAACACATGGTGTGAGCAAGCATCCTGCCTCAGCCCTGGGCCCCTCATCTTCCCTTTGGGGGGGGGCTCTGGGAGGGGCATGGGGCCGGGCCTTTGTCCGGGGGTTGGAGGGGGGTCCCCAGCAGGCTGGTGCAGGGGCTTCACGTTGCTCGCTGGAGCAACTGTTTCCCTGAAGCAGCGCTTTCCGTCCTGCCCACAGATCGATGTGTGGGTGGAGGCGCGTTTGCAGAAGATTATTTATGCTGGGGCAGCCCCACAGTCCAGCTGTGGGTTCAGGAGCGGGGAGGAGGTGACGGCTGGGCAGTCTTCCTGCTGGTTCAACCCTCTCCGAGGTTGCTTTGCAGATCAGTCTCTGTACGTGTTTTCATTGAAGGTCCGTGATGGGTGCCTATAGCCCAAGATCTCAAACCCAATCTCCTGGAATTGAGCCCAGCTTCTCATCCAGATTCTCTATTCCACTTCTTAGCTGGTGTCCTTGGGCTGGTTCTCACACCCGCTCTGTGCAACATTTCCCTCATCTGCAAGAGGGGGTTTTACTGAGGATGAAATGAGAGAATTCATGTAAAGCCCTTAGAACAGTGTTCATCTACTGAGCAGATGGGAACTGCTATCCTTATCAGCCTGTTTTGGGTCCAGAAAGTTGGGACGGAGGAGGTTGCAGAGGGATAAGGCAGCCAGAGAAAATAAATTAGAAATGAGGTCGAGAGAAGTTGTAGCTGGAAGAGAAGTTAGTCCATAAAACCCACAGCAGGTGGTTCTAAACCCAGCAGGTGGGCCACAGTATTGGCTCTGAGCTCCCCAGCAGGCAATGTGAAAAGAGAAGCACTTGCCGGTATGTTCATACTTGTGGCCACGCATACTTTTGTGGCCATTGCTAAGCCTGGTCCTGGACGTGTGCATGTGAGTGTGTGCCCAAGCAGGGTGTGCTCAGCAGAATTTTAATGGCCACGGAACCTGCACCCACAGGTGTTGCATCCTGTATAACCCCCTCCCCGTGAGTGTGGGCTTGCTTTCCACGAGTGGAATATGGCAAAGGTGATGGGTGTCCACCCATAATTACACTGTGTTATATAAGACCCTATCCCAGCAGAGATTCTCCTGCTGGCCTTGAAGAGGTGCGCTACCATATTGTGAGGGGTCCCTGGAGGGGAGCATGTGTTGGGAAACAGCTGGCACACTCATTTCTGAAAGCCAGAAAAAATGAAACAACCCAGACTTCAGTCCTACGACCACAAGGATTGAATTCTGTCAACATCCACGTGAGCTTGGAAAAGGAACTTGAACTCTAGAAAAGAACTCAGCCTGGCTGATACCTTGACTGTGGCCTGTGGGACCAGAGCAGAAGACCCAGTGCCCTGACTCCTGACCCACAGAGCCTGACAGATCGTAGATGTGTGCTGTTCCAAGCTGGTACATTTGCGATGCTTTGTTATGCAGCGGTAGCTAACTGATACATGGTGTGACGTGCTCTTGCTTTCTGCATTTTGATCGGGCATCAGCTCAGGGGAGGGTTCCTGCTCCTTAGTCACGCACCTGATCATCATTGGCACTCACATTTATTGAGCACCTACCGTGTGCCAGGCTCTGCACTAAGTATTTGATCTGGGTCATCTTGGTTCGTCCCTTCTCCTGTCACAGGAAATTGGGATGCTCACCGTGCTCGTTTTCCCTACAGGGAAGCTGACACCTGAAGGTTGAAGTGAGCCCCCCCAGAGCATGCAGACGGTAAGCCGGGCCTTGAGGGTGTCTGGCCCCAGGGCCCCCCCTTTGCCTGTACCTGGAGGTATGGCCCTTGTCTGGATCTCACCAATCACTGGTGCTTCCCATGGTGCGGTGGCCTTCAGAGAGAGGATCCCCTTTTGAATCAGTGCCCCAGAGGTGGGGGGCTGGCTGGCTGGGCATCAGGGAGCCTTCCATGGGACTGTGAAACCTGCTTATGTTTCAGAACCACTGAGAGTCGGTTCTGGTGCCTTGGGGTCCCACACAGGCTGCTCCCCTCGGAGGAGGTCTGAGCACCTCACTGCCCCTCTTCCCAGAGGCCGCTCCTCCTGGCTCATCAGGGCCCAGCTGGTGTCACGGCCCTAAGGAAGTCCCTGACCCCTCCCTGTTTTACAGTCTCACACACCTATGCGTCTCTCACAGCGGTCATGTCACAAGTTGTAATGATATCTTTTTTCCTGGAATTTTTGGGTTAGTACCCTTCTCTGCTACCAGACTGTGAACTCCAAAAGGGCAGGGGTCAGGGGCTGCCTGGTGGTGGCTGTGGCTCCAGTACCCTGCATGGTGCATAGTAAGTGCCTAGTAACCGGCTGACGTACAAGTGAGTGAGTGAACGAGGGATGGGTAGATGGATGGATGGATGAACAAATGAATGGGCCTCCCAACCTTCCTGCTTCTTGATTGTCATGAAAATAAGGCAGGCATATTTCAAACAACCTGAAGATGTATCTCAGCCTGGAGCTGCTGGAAACACCAGCTCCCCTGGCAGGGCGCATAGACCCACCTTGGGGCGGGTGGGCTGAAGCTAGGCTTTGTGCAGGCAGAGGTGGGGGGCTTGAGGCGGGTAGGGAGCTGCAATCAAAACCCACCCGGCAGCAATCAAAACACCCCCACCCCACTCCCAGCCGTCTCTGCAGACACCCAGGCCTCCACAGCCAAGCGCGGGTCCGCTGATGGGGGGCTGCAGCGGTGTGTGTGTATGTGTGTGTAGGGGGGATAGCAGCCTCTGCGGCAACCAGGATGGAAAAGTCCTCTCAACACACAAAAGCAGGAAAGGCACATTAAAACCATTATCAATATTTTGCCTGGAAAAAATACAAAAAGCATTTTCTTCTCTGAAAAATTAATAACCTGAAAGACAGGGAGGCTGGGTTTGATGTCTGGCTAGTGGGGATAAGGTGAGGCTTTGGTCCCCGCAGTGGGTGCCTGGGCCCCTCTGAGCAGGCCTCCTCAGCCCCCACCTTCTCCTAGTCCCGGCCAAGGCCCCAGGGGGTCCCTCAATTCACCCCCATTCTCCCCTCTGGGGCGGGGGGCGTACTCCTCATCTGAGTTCCTCCCAACCCTCCCCAAATGAGCCATGATCTCTCACCTGTGTTTCTGCTTGTCCCTCTGCTCACTCTAGAAAACTCCTATTCTACCTGCAGAGCCCAGTCCCAATGCCCCCACTCTATACAACTTCCCCACCCCTCCCAGATAGAACCTTCGCTGCCCTTCCCCAGCTGCCCGACTCCAGCACCCTCACTTCCCCGCTCCAGGGACTCCTGAACACTGGGGCTCGCACTCTGGCCCATCCAGTGCCCCCCGCCCATCTCCCCTTCAGCCTGGGGGCTTCCTGAGATCCAGACCAGAGCTGGCCCTCCGGGACTTTGGCATCTCCCAGCGCAGTGGATCAGTGTCTGGACAATGAACAGGGCTCGTTTTGGGAGGTGGCAGTTCCCTCAACCCTCTTCCCTCCCTGCCTCCCCCTTCCCATTCACCCTTAGGCCCGGAGAGAAGATTCTGGAATATGGCTGTGGAGGAGGGGCAGAGCCACACTCTCTTCAGGTCTCAGTTTCCCTGTTTTTGAACAAGGGGTTTGAGTCAGATTTGAAATTTTGGAATCATTTATTTACTCATTCACTCTGGCGTTGACTCTGCTGCCTCCCATCCCCCCCACCACAAAAAGGCGAGGCATTTTTCTCATCTTACTGGGGACACTGAGACCCAAGGAGGTCCTGGGAGGTGTCTCTCAGAGGTCCTGCGTTCTGACGAATGAGGTCCCCTCCCATCGAGAGAGGACTGGGGAGCTGTTCTTGGTGCTGAAGCTAGAACCGGAGGTCTTCAGCCTGGGGAGAGGGCTTCCCCCCGCCCCCTCAACCTGGCCAGCTGAGCTCCCTCCCCTGCCACAGCGTTCAGAGGCCATGTCCCCCCTCCCCAGGCAGGCTGGATGAGCCCAGTTCAGTCACATCGGGTTGTCCGCCCTCCAGTTTGCTGCCATCGCATCCTGAGGCGGCTCCCTCTAGCCCTGCACCCTGTCTGGTCCCTCCCTGCTCTGTAGCTCCGGCGCCCCACCCCATCTTACCCAGCCCCTCCTGTTAGCCCCACGGGGCTGGGAGTACCAGAGCCCAGCTCTGCCTCGCTCTCTGTTGAGCAAATGGACAATTGAAAGTGGTGGCATCTGGACACTGCTGGGTGACCCCACTCAGTCCCCGGTTCTTTCTATGTACCCCAGCCTCCCACCTCCCAAAGCAAGGCTGCAGGAATCCAGAGCCTGACTCGGGTGGTCCTGGAGGACTTCCTGGGGGAGGTGACCCCACCAGAATCTGGACAGATGGGAAGTAGGAATGGTTCTCCTTCCACCACCACCCTCAACCCTTGAGCTGAGCTTGAAAGCCTGGGAGGGGGCAGCATCTCATCCTCCTGGAGGGGAGAGAACGGAGCTCATTAGGGGAGGGGATCAGACACACAGCTTTGGCTGGGCGGGGGAGGCGCTGACAAGAGGGAATGTTTTATCGAGGTGGCTGCAATCTCTCTTCCAAGGCCAGCGGCCCCTCAGATATTGAGTATCCCTGTCGATGCCGCTAGCTGTAAGTGGAGGGAAAAAATCGCTTAATGGGCTGCTTGAGGCTCATCAGGTGGGTGGGTGCCGGGTGGCGGTGGACCCTTAAAGGGGCCTCTGTCCCCCCCTCCTCGGGCTTGCGAGGGCTCATGGAGGGGGGGGGGGCTCCTGATGGCTGCTAATAACCCTTCAAACAGTGATCCCATTTGCTGAGTTCCTGCTACAAGAGGCTGTGGAGTCTCCATTTATTTTAATCTTATAATCGCTCAAAGGATCTTTACTGCACCTACTGTGCGCCAGGACTGGACGGGGCGCAGGGGGAGCAGGGGAGTTCAGTCTGGGGATGACAGACCTTAAAGCATGACCCAGACTAAGGGGGGCTGAAAGGGGGACTGGGGGCTGGACAGGCAGCCTGAGGGCTCCCCAAGAAGAGCACATTTGCCTTGAGAGCTGTAAGTAGAACAGGAGTTAATTAAGTGAAGTGGGAACAGCATATGCAAAGGCTTGGTGGCAGGAGGAGGGCGAGCTTGGCAGCCTCTGTGTCCTGTATCTGTGCGAGCCCCACACAAAGATGTGCCCCCGTTGCTTTGCTCAAATTTGAGCATCTTTCTCACTGTTTAGTACCTAGCTTTTTTTTTTTTAATAATAGACTCTGCTTTTTAGAATAATTTCAGTTTCACAGGAAACGTGAACACTGTGTAGGAAATTCCTATATACACCCCCACCACACACACACACACACACACACACCGTCCTCTATTATTACCATCGGTATGGTACACGAGCTACAATTAATGAACTGACCTTAATACATTACAAGTGATTGTTATCGGTTGAATTTTGTCCCTTGCAAAAGACACTGAAGTTCACCTGTGAACGTGACCTTATTTAGTAATCAGGTCTTTGCAGAAGATCAAGTTGAGATAGGCATTGGGGTGGGTCATAATCCAACATGCCTGGTGTCCTTATAAGAAGGGAACATCTGGACATAGAAGCACACACACAGGGAAAAGGCCATGTGAACATGAAGGCCGAGATCGGGGTGGTGCTTCTATAAGCCAAGGTCACCAAGGATCACCACCGATCCCCAGAAACAGGAGAGAGGTCTGGAACAGATGCTCCCCCAAGCCCTCAGAAGGAATCAGCCCTGCCCATGCCCTGAGCTTGGACTTCTGGCCTCCAGAGCTGGGAGGGAATCATTTCTGTTGTTTAAGCCACTCAGTCTGAGGTCCCTTGTTAGGGCACATTAAGGTCCATAACTTCCATTAAGGCTCACCCTTTGTGTTGTAAGTTCTATGGGCTCTCATGACATCATACTGTTCATCCAGCATTACAGCGTCATACAGAATGGTTTTGTAGCCCTAAAAACCCTCTGGGCCCCGCTCATCCATCCCTCTTCCCCCAATCCCCGCATCACTGATCCTACTCTCATCTCCAGAGTCCTGCCTTGTCTAGAATGTCCCAGAGTTGGAATCATAGTGTGTAGCCCTTTCAGACTGGCTTCTTCCTCTCAGCCATGTGCGTTTAAGGTTCCTGCGTGTCTTTCTATGCGTGGCTTGTTAGCTTTCTTCTTAGTGTGGAGTAACATTGCATCTTCTGGACGATCTGTCCACCTAGTAGAGGACATCTCGGTTACTTCCTGGTTTGGGCAGTTAGGAATAAAGCTGCCATCAACACCCCTGTGCAGGTCCTTGTGCGGACATAAGTTGCTGGCTCCTTTGGGGCAACTAGCCTTTGCACTGAATACATCTTGGGAATATTCAGTGCCGCTGCCTGGGCGGCACTCGCCTTTGGGACAGCTGTGTAGCACTCGGAGCTGCTGGCACTCTGTAACTGATTTCAAGAGCATCTCATCCCTGGCTTTTAGGCTGTTTCCAGATTTTTGCTGGAACAATGAATGCCTCTAGGAACATACTCTTATGTAAATATTGCCCCACTGTGCATGCCGCCATGGGATGGGGTACATTTCTAACAGTAAGAACACAGGCCAGGGGAATTCATTTACTATTTATTGAGTACCGACTGCGTGCTTGGCATGGTTTTAAGGGGCTCGGGACCCAGGGAGGAAGGGGGCAGATAAAAGTTCTTGTCTTCGCCAAGCTCGCATTTTCAGTTTGGGTTTTAATTTTTTGTTAGATGTTGGCACATCATCTTCTGGAAAGATCCACTCAAATGGACCCAATCACCACAAGTGTTTAATTGTGAGTAATTGTGTGTGTGATGGGCCTGTGAGAGGGTCCTAGTGTTCCCTGTCCTCCTGGGCTGATGGAGATGGAGGTGGGGGGCTCCTAGTCAGGGTCCCTCGAGGGGCAGGAGTAGCCAATAAGCAAACACGTCAATCACTCGATCGGTCGAATCAGGTTAATAAAGCTGCCAGATGGAGAGATGGCTGCGGAAATCCATGCGCCGGGCCAGGTCCGACAGGGAAAGTGTTCCAGGACAGCTGACACCCAGCAGGGCCGGTGCTTGGTCGGGGTGGGAGGCACATCCCTGGGGTGGGGGGACCTCTTGTCTAGGCCTCAGTTTCCCCATCCATCAAGGGGGTTTCCACGGCCGCCCTTGGCGCAGTGTGCGGGCACCTACAATCCAGGCCACTGTTCTTATCTACGGGTGTCGTACTCTCGTCCGGTCGTCCTGTCCTGGGCTCTGGGGACTGAGGACCGAGCCATGCTTTGGACGCGAGGCCCTGCCCTCAGACAGCTCCCAGGGGAGGTGAACATTTATGGAATGACTGCATCTCAGCATATTGTCCCGAGTGGGGCACCTGAGGCTCGTGAGAGACTGAGCAGGGCAGCAGTGAAGAGGTGCGGACCCGCGTCCCTGCGGCAGGGGCATCAGAGAGAAGGCAGGGAGGCCGGGCAGGGGCAGAGCGGTCTCGGGAAGCTGGGAGCTGAGCTTGCAGGAGCGAGGAAGGCAGGTGGGGCAGAGGCTCAGCCACACAGCCTCACGCGCTCACGCATGTGCACCAACAAGGCACGTGATCCCAAGCACACGCACGCCTATCTAACCTGTAACCACTCACACACGGGCACGCACAGTTCTCACACACACGTGCAGAGGCATGCACTCACACACGCATCCTCCCACACACTCCGGCACATCATCCACATACTCACAGGCACACGCACAGATACACGCATGCATTCACCCACACCACACACACGTACCAACACACCCTCGCACACCCGTGCGCACACACTAAGAATACACGGTCAGGTGCACAGACCAGCCTCTGCCCCCTCTCTCTCCCCACCCCCTCAAACAGTGCACACACATACACACACTCACACCCGTTCCGTTCACACGCTCAAATGCACCCACATTTGCACACTCACACACACGCATTCAGGACTGCCTTGGAACCACTCACACAGCACACACCCAAGCAGCCATTGTCAAAATTGCTCAGCCTGTGATAAAATGCAGCTTTTTCACCTTGCACACGAATTGGCCAGCCTCTCCCTCCCCCACCCCACTCAATAACCAGGTTAAAATAAAAATGGAATTCCAGCATCTGCTTTCAAAAATAACCCCACACACTCCACCAGTCAATGCAAGCTTCCTCAGCTGCTAAGAATTAGAAAGGCAAAGGCCAGGGAAGGAGACTGGGTGCAATGTGATGCGAAAAATAAAATAAAATAAATGCAAAACCCAGGGAGGCTGGCGGCTTTGTAAAGCGTGTCTGTACTGTGCACAGAAGCCAGGGAGGAGGACTGAGCAGAATGACCGCAGCTGATTTTAGGTGGGTGAGCCTGTGGCCAATGGTTGCGTCCTCTTCCGTTCCTTTTAAAGTGGTTATAGAACTGAATTTAGAGTTTCTACCTCTGCAAAGCAACGCTGATCTGTGGATGTGTGTGTGAGGGGAGATTAATTGAGATCATTTAAATAAATCTCTCAGCACTGGACTTGGTACAGGATACATATTAAAACTATTATGTATTCAATTTTTTTAACAATCACATATTTGCATCAAATAACTCATTTCTGTTTCTCACCCTCAAAGAAATATTTTTTGCCCCATGCCAGGAACCCTATCATTTTATTATAAACAGCATCTTTAGTTTTACAAAAAAGCTTTCTTTGACAAAATCCAATTGTTCATTTTAATAAACCCAATTGACTGTTGGGCGCTTTGGGATTTTTTTTTTAACTGGAAGGTTTAGGACAGCACACATACCCCCACCCCCTTCAAAATAACCAGTGTATTTTCTGAAGTCTGCACCCTTGCCTCTGGGCCTCCCTGAACTTCTGTGAAAGGGGGGTGCCCTTTAAACAGGAAGATCCCACAGCATCCCCGAGCCCTTAATTTCAACATTATATTATAGTTTAAATCATTGTCCTTCCTTACAGGGGCAGCCAGTGTGTAGGACCCAGTAAGCACGGGATAAATGTTTCTATCTCCTTTTGGGGGGGGGGGTGACTAGTGGTCACACAGATGTGGCAGTAAGAATCCAAAGCCCCTGAGCCACACTTTCTGGGTGGCAGGCCCACCTTCATCCTATGACCTGTGAACCAGGCAAGCCACTGCGCTCTTACGAGTCTTGGTTTTCCCAGCAAGGGAATGGGGCCAGCCAGTCCAGGGAGATGGCCAGGTAGGGTTCGCAGATGCAGCCCCGTGCATGCTGGGGCCAGGGGAGAGCTGGGGAGGGGTCCTCGCCCCGCCTCCTCACCCCCTACCCTGGCTATTCAGTCGCCCCACCTCAGGAAGCCGTGCGTCCCCGAGATAAGACACGGGTCAATAAACTTTTCTCCAAGACGGGCCGGGTTGCTCCATCCTCCCCAGGCCCCCTTCCCGCCTGCATCTCCCTCCCCACGCCGGGAAAGGTCAGACGGGAGGCGGCATCGACCCTCGCCCGGAGCCAGGCCCTCGGCCACGCCGCGGCCGCGCTGACCAACTGACCACGCGCAGCCGGGTAGCCCCGTGCGCCGCCGGCCAATGGGAGCGCGCCGAGCTGCTGTTGCTGGGCAACGCGGGCCGGGAGGAGGGGCGGGCCGACGCGCGACGGATCCGAGGCGGCCACGATCAATCCGGCACCCGTGCGCATGCGCGGCCCGCGGCCGGGAGGGATGCTGCAGCCGGCGCCCAGTGGCCATCGATCGCAGCGGCCCGAGGCTCTTAATAAGCTCGGAAAAGGGCTTAAGGGGGGGTGGTGCCCCGCCATCCGCCACCTCCTCCCCTCCTGCTCCTTTCAATAATAATAACTACAACAACAGCAGCAGCAGCAGCAGCTCACGTTCATCCAGCGCTGGACCATCCACTTATAATCTCCCAACATCCCAGCCAAAGGAGCCCGTTGGTGCCCAGTTTCATCCCGGAGGTGCATGCAGGGGCCACCCCGGGGCAGCATCCTGTCCCCACCACCCACCGGCTGAGTGGCCTGGGGCAGGGGGGCTCCGGCCTCAGGGTTCCCACCTGTACCGTGAGGTAAAGTAGTACCTGCCCGGTTGGGGTCTGCGAGGTGTCCCATTAAGCTCTTTGTTTCTAAGTTGGCATCAACCATGTTTTGTTCTCAGATGGGGACCCTGAGGCCCAGAGAGGAAAAGTCACTGGCTCGGAGACTGCACCTGTTACAAATTCAGGGTGGTCTCCACTCCTCCCCCTCGCTTCTTTCTGCCTCAGATTCATCTTTTTCACAATATTTATTGAGCATTGACAGAGAGCTAGACTTCACTAAGTGCTTTGCACGTGCAAGAGTACAGGTTCTTCAAAATCCTGTGCATTTGGGTAATGTATCCCCATTTTACAGAGGAGGAAACAGGAAAAATGAGGCAAGCATGTCTGGAGGATCGAGGCCCCTCCCTCCTTCTGAGATCAAGGTGTCACAGGGCTGTGCTCCCTTGTAAAGCTCTAAGGGGGGATCCTTACTGCCTCTTCCAGCTGCCTGTGGTTGTCAGCAATCCTGACATCCCTTGGCTGTTAACCACATCACTGCAGACTCTGCCTCTGTTGTCACATGGCCATCTTCTCTCTGTCTCTGTGTGTCTCTCCTCTTTTCATAAGGACACCGGTCACTGGATTTAAGGGTCACCCTAATTCAGGATGACCTCATCTTAGCTAATTACAACGGCAAAGATTGTATTTCCAAATTTCCAAATAAGTCCACATTCTGAGGTTCCGAGTGGACGTGACTTCCGGAAGACATTATTTGATTCACTGAGTGGGCATGGAGGGAGGCAGATATGGTGGTGGCCTTCTGCATGGTCTCAGGACATTGTTCCATACAACTGGCTCTGAGCTAGGATCCCAAGGAAATGCTGACAGAGGCCCGAGGCTTTACCAAAATGGGCTCATGGGACCTCCGGCTGTCGTGTGGTCAGTGTCTTTCACTTTATCACGTGGGTATCTTTCCATGTCATTAAAATTTCTCCTCCTCCATCACCTCTAATACCCACCCAGGATTACCCCCAAGGAGGAGACATCTCTTTATCAATCCCCTTCCCTTGGGAAGCAAGGCTAGTCCCAGCACATGTTCTTTTTTTAAAAAAAATAATAAATTTATTTATTTATTATTTTTGGCTGCATTGGGTCTTCGTTGCTGTGTGCAGGCTCTCTCTAGTTGCGGCAAGAGGGGGGGCTACTCTTCGTTGCGGTGCGCGGGCTTCTCATTGCAGTGGCTTTTCTTTGTTGTGGAGCACGGGCTCTAGGAGCACGGGCTTCAGTGGTTGTGGCTCGAGGGCTCTAGAGCGCAGGCTCAGCAGTTGTGGCGCACGGGCTTAGTTGCTCCGTGGCATGTGGGATCTTCCTGGACCTGGGCTGGAACCTGTGTCCCCTACACTGGCAGGCGGATTCTTAACCACTGCGCCACCAGGGAAGTCCCCCAGCACATGTTCTTTTGGCAAACAGCAAAATAGCACAGGGTAAGTGGAACAGGATGAAATCAGTTGGGAATCAGAACATGGAAAATAAAGACTGCCCCCACCCCCGACTGCCACATGTCTGAAACTGGATAAAAAGCATTTAAAGTTTGTTACCCCACCTCAGGGGTGGGGAGGGGAGGCAGTATCACCAAAACATAGACAGATGCCCAGAGATGGGAATGGGCAGCCCTCATGGTATATTGTTCTTTGTAGTTGAGGTGAAATTCATATAACAGACCCTTCTAAAGTGTACAATTCAGTGGTAATTAGTACATACGCAATGCTGTGTGATCACTACTACTGTCTAGCTCTGAAACATTTTCATCACCCCAAACTAAAACCCTGTCCCCAGTAGCCATCACCCCGCCACCATCCACTCCTCCGCCGCCCCTCCCCCGGCCCCTGGCAACCACTAATCCACTTTCTGTCTCTGAATTTCCCTATTGTGGACATTTCATATAAATGGAGTCACACACTATGTGGCCCTTTGTGTCTGGTTTCTTTCTCTGAGTTTCATGATTTCAAGGTTCATCCACGTTATAGTGTGTGTCAGTGCTTTGTTCCTTTTTTTTAAGAAAATTTAAAAATTGTGGTAAAACATACATAACAAAATTTACCACTTTAATGTGCATAGTTCAGTGGCATTAAGTACATTTACATTGTTGTTCAACCATCCCCACCATCTGTCTCCAGAAATCTTTTCATCTTGTAAAACTGAAACTGTCCCCGTGAAACACTGACTCCCCACCCCCTCCCCCAGACCCCGGCCCCCACCATCTACTTCCTGTCTCTGTGGATCTGACTCTCCAGGGACCTCCTGTGAGCGGCATCAGACACTATTTGTCTTTCTGTGTCTGGCTTATTTCATTGAGCATCGTGTCCTCAAGGTTTATCCACGTTGTAGCAGGTGCTTCACTCTTATTACGGCTGAGTAGTACATAACAATTCCATCGTATGGATGGACCACATTTCGTTTACCTGTCATCCGTTGATGAACACCAAAACTTTGGGTTATGGTGAATAATGCCACTGTGAACATGGGTGTACCTTGGTGACTTTTGACCTCATTAACGTCCATGTGGCAAGTCCCGGGGCAGCAAACAGACCCCATATGGGGCCAAGCATCCTCTATCCAACCCCACATGGGCCTCAAGACCCCAATTGAAGGGAATATACCAGGAAGGGTCCTGGACAGAGCCCCAGGTACGGCACAGGACCCACCTAAGTTTGAATCCCAGCTGTGTGACTTTGGGCAAGACAGTTTCCTGATTTGGGCCTCAGTTTCCTTGTCTGTAAAATGGGGGTAGCGAGCTCATTTCTTTCAAGCACAGTGCCTCTGTATGCAGAGCAAGTCTTCAGTGAACTTGCTGTTGCTGTTATGATGGTGATTTTGAAATGATTGTTGAGTATCCTCACGGCTGCTAGACCCTCAGAAGCCCACACCCCCATCTCCTGCCTCTTCCTCCCCCCGCCCCAGGCATCCCCAGCCCTTAAGCAGCATGTGAAGGCTGGACTTATTTCTGATTTATTCTGGGCCCCCAAAGAAATACATTTTCTTCAATTATTAATCATCGAGGTGTGAGAGATACGCAGGAATGAAATTAACTGCCTGACCTTTGAGGAGAAGGAGGCAGGGGTGGGGAGAGGGCAGCCCCTGTTCCAGCAGAGGTCAGATGGGGGTCCTGAAGTGGTACTGAGACTCCAGGGTGGGTGAGGGGGGACTCATGGAAGAGACCAGAAAGGGGGTGGTCCGGTGAAAGGAGTGGGGGAAGGGAAGCCCCTTCACTTGTCTCTTCTCTTTTTTTCTCTTTTCTGTTTACCTCTTGGGAACCGGTCAGGTGGGGTCACACTGGTGGTGGGTTGGGGACTGTGTTCAAAGGCAAGAGGGAGCTGAGGGGGGTAGGACCCCCCCAGGTGGGCCTCAGCTTCCCTGACTGTGGGAGGAAGGTTCCGGCTTTGTGTCCCCAAAGCCCCCACCCCAGTGTCTGCTACAAATGCCCCCCAGCACCCCCTCAATCATGGCTGCGAGACACAGAATCAGACACAGCCCAAAGGAGGCCCCGGGGTGGGGCTTGGAGGATGAGGAGGGCTTTAGTAGGTGCACTGGGTGGGGACAGAACTCCTAGCAGGAGGACAAAGTCCGGGTGGGATAAGAGCATGAGTGACAGCAGCTGGGGCAGCTGGAGCACCGCTGGCTGGCTGGCGTGTGGCTAGACGTGCAATGGGGCATGTCACAGGCTGCTGTCCAGCTAAGGTGCCTGGACCAGCATCGGGGAGCTATGGGAGGGCTTAGAGCAGGGGAGGGGCCAGTTCAGAGCTGGCCTTGAAAGGTCTCTGGGGGAGCCAGTGTGAGGTTAGGGCAGGAAGTGGTCACCAATGAGCCCTGGGGGTGGGGCAGGGGAGGCCAGGCCATGCCAGGACCGAGGCATAGCTTTGGGGGGAAAGTTGCTGAGCCACTTGTCACTCCAAATCCTCCAGAGGCTCTCTTTTACCTCCGGGATTAAAAGCTAAAGCTGCCACAAACACCGTGCACCCTCCTTCCAAAGACAGGTCCCAGTCGCTTGTCCTGAACGCCCCATGTGGCATCCAGCCTCCAAGCCTTTGCACATGCTGTTCCCTCTGCCTGAAACGCTTCCCCCCAGCTGAGGAGAGGAGAAGCACCCCAAAGATGGGAGGAAATGCAGAAGCCATAGACAGCAAGTAAGTCAGGAATTCTCGTTGGGGTACGGGTTACCACACCCATTTTACAGAGGCAGCAACTGAGGCCCAGAGAGGTTAGAAACGCACTAAGGTCACACAGCCCAGCAGTGGACGAGCCAGGTTTTCTGTCTTAATTTCATATCACCCACAACAGCCGGGGAAGGATTTGGGGGTCTGCACGTGCACCGGGGGATGCTCTCCCCAGGCCCGGGGTGGGTGGGGGCGGGCGCGTGGGGCCTCTGCGGTGGGAGACCGGTCTGCTGGCCCGGTCCCTGCCCCCAGCCCACTGCGGCGGCCGCGCCGATCAGCAGAGAGCGATCGATGGAGTATTGAGCACTTTTCAAGCTTCGGTGATTTTCGTGGATTCAGTGTAAACCACAGCCCAGGCCCCCCCGCTCCCATCGACCTCGAGCGGAGGCGCCCCTCCCCACGATCCAGCGCTGACAGCTCCCGCTGCCCGAGGCTCTGCACCCCAGCACCCCGCGCAGGGCCGCCCCCTCTCCTCCAGCAATGGTCCCGGAGAAGGTGGGGGCTGGAGGGCACACACAGGGCAAGGGAAGGGGGGAGGTGCAGTGTGCACAGAGCCGGGGCGGGGGGTGGGGCCCTGGAAGGTGTGGGGCGGGGAGGGGCCAGCTCGGTGTCAGGGGGTCCCTCGGGAAGGAGGGCGGGCTGGGAGAGCAGAGGCTGGTCTCAGGCTTCCCACCCCTGCGAGCATCTCTCCTCGTCTGGGATCCTGTTCTTCCCCTCCCAGGCCTGGCCCTGCTGCCAGCTCCAAGTCCAGTGGCTACTTCTGCTTCTTGCGACACTTTGCCATAGGCCTCCCCTCCCCCGCGACCCCCATGCCGTCCTATTCTAAGAGTCCCTTGCTGCTCCTGAGCCAGCAGGAGCTCTCCTCTCACAGCACCTGCACAGGTACAGTAAATACTCGGAAAGAGAGTAACCGGTGCAGAATAGTCCCACTTAAGCACCTTTGTTCACCCACCCACGTGCCCACTCATCCACACATTCACCAGCGTGCCCATCAGAGTATTCATCCATCCACCTGCTCATCAATTCACTCAACCCACCCACCCATCTGCCTTTTCACCAAGACGCTCGTCCAGTATCCACCCACCCATCCACCCAGACAGTCAACAAGCCATACATTCACCAACATACCCGTTCATCCAATGCCTCCTCCATTCTTCCATCCATCCATCAGTGCTTCTGCCTACTCACCCATTGATTTACCCACCCATCCTCTTACCCATTCATCCATCCATTTATCTGTTCTTCTAGCCACCCATCCATCCATCCACTCATTTGTCTATTCATTTCCCCACACATTACACCCCTATTCACTCATCTGGCCATCTACTCACCCACCTACCCATCCACCCATCCATTCATCCACCCATCAGTCCATCCACCCATCCATCCACCCACCCATTCATCCATCCACCCATCCATCCATCCATCCATCCATCCACCTAGTGATTCACGTGTCTATTCCACCCATTCATCCATCCACTTATCTATCCTTCTATCCACCCATTCATCCAGCCACTGATCTATCCACCCAACCATCCATCCACCCATCCACCCATTTGTCTATCCATTCTCCCACACATTACACTCCTATTCACTCATCTACCTAACCACTCACCCACCTACCCTTCCACCCATCCATACATTCACCAAACCTTTCACCCATCTTGCATGCGTTCACCAACTCGCCCATCCATAAATACATCCATTTGTTTATCCCTTTATCCAGCCACCCATATAGTCAACAATCCATGCATTCACCAACATACCCAATGACCCATCCATCCACCTAGTGATTCACCCATCTATTCCACCCATTCACCCATCCACTTTATTCTTCTATCCATCCATCCATCCATCTGTCCACCAAGCCATTCACCTGCCTCCCCATGCACTTACCTATTCATCCGTCCAGTCGTCCCTCCATTTATCTATCCTTTTAGCCATCCACTCATCCTTCCTCCCACCATCCAGTTTCCACCCAAACACACATCCATCTGCCCATCTATCCACCCATCCATTTACACACCCATTCATTCATCAACCCTCCTACTCACCCACCCATCCAACCACCCTCCTACCCGTCCACTGATTCATTCACCCTTCCATCCACCTGTCCATCCACTTACCCATCCACCCACCCACCCACCCACCCGTCTATTTATCAATTCACCCATTCACTCATCCACCACAGGCATTTTCCGTGGTCCTTTCTGGGCCATGGTGATGCTGCCCTGTGGAGATAAAGGTGAGTCTGAGCTGGCCCCCGCCCCATGAGTTCCCAGACCAAGGACATTTTGCTCTCGTGTAACAACCATGTTCAGCCCAGACAAGGGCTGACACTCACTGCCCCCACCCCGGCTGCCCTGTCTCTTTGGACTCCACCTGCAGGATCACTCAGTAGATCTTTATTGAAACACGGCAGGGAAAAAGCTGGTGAGGCCCCTCACGGAGCTTCTGTTCTAAGGGGGAAGACTAGGGGAATAAAGCAGCAAAGAAGCCAAGAAATTAGAATCATTTGCTGCAAGACTGATTCCCAAGCTCTCTGTTCCTGGCTGGACTGGCAGGTGGGGGCAGGTGTTTGTCTCCCTCCTCTTCTCCCAGGCCTGGGGGATGCAGAGCCAGGGTACCGCGGGCCCCAGACCCAGGGTGGCCTCAGGTGAGGGGGGCAGCCGCCGGAAACAGGGATGGGGGGGCGCCATGTCACAGCAAAAGAAGGAGATGGCGGCTCTGAAATCCCCCTTCATAATTAATAAATGAAGAATATGGTTGTTAATCGATGCAGCTGTGAAGAGGGTATTGATTCCAGCCTCTCGCTATTTTTTGTGTGTGTGTGTGCCGCTTAGATTTTTACACCTCATTTAGAACAAGGCTTCCCTGGGGAACTCTTAAAACCAAAAGATATTTGCAAGACTCCAGTGGGGCAGGGGGCAAAGGGGGCTGGGCTGGGAAAGCTGGGGGTCAGGGGGGCTAGGAGGCAAGTAGCAGCAGGCAGGGTGGGAGAGGAAGGCAAAGAAATATTCTTCATCATCAAAGTTGCCGAATCACTGTGTCTTCCCTCGAAGCACACATTTGAATATCTGATTAAGGATCAATTACTGTGGGTATTGGGAAAGGTCATTGGGAAAATTCACAGGAGTCTATGGGGGAAATTCGTGGGTAGAAAAATAAATCCCGTTATTATTTTTTATTACACAAACCCTGCCTGTCTGTGGTGGCAAAAATGTATTAAAATGAGGGTCATCATCCCCTACAACCAAAAGTATCCATCCCACCGTTCCAGAGAGAGACCTTTCAAGATTTCTCCCATACAGACATGTACATTTGTGGAAAATAATTGTACCTAAATATTAAAGAAGTTTGCAAAAATGGCTTCATACATTGTCTGTGATCTGCACGAAACGATTAGCAGCTCTTCTGATTAAAAAAGTAATATGTCACCAGGATCAGAAATAATTAGAAAATATTGAAAAGAAAGGAGAAAATCTAATCATTGGTAATTTCATGCCTTAGAACTGAAACAGCAGTTCTCTCCCTTAAAAAAAAAGATTCTCAGGTTTAGGCACCAAAAAAAAAAAAGTTTTTTCGTATTTTGGAATAATTTTAGACATACAGAAAAGTTGCAAAGATAAGGCAGGGAACCCCACCCCAGCCCCTACCCTCATGGAAACATCTTATCACTGATGTGTGTGTGTTACGACCGAGAAAATAACACATTTATATCTTATAGACTTGATCCGTATTTCACCAGGTTTTTCGTAATATCCTTTTTCTGTTCCAGAATCCCATGCAGTATTTCATATCACATTTAGACCTCTCTTCTTTTGCGGTACGCGGGCCTCTCACTGTTGTGGCCTCTCCCGTTGCGGAGCACAGGCTCCGGACGCGCAGGCTCAGCGGCCATGGCTCACGGGCCCAGCCGCTCCACGGTACGTGGGATCTTCCCAGACCGGGGCGCGAACCCGTGTCCCCTTCATCGGCAGGCGGACTCTCAACCACTGCGCCACCAGGGAAGCCCTAGATCTCTCTTCTTTTGATCCATAATAGTTCAGGCTTTTTTTCATGCAGATATGCTTAGGGATATGAATATACCCATTTTTATAAACAGGGAATCAAAATGTTTTTCAGTCTTTCTTCCCACTTAATGTAATATGGAGGATATTTTTAGGCCAGCAGATATCCATCTTTTCTACAATTTTTGCTAACAATATTTTGCTTGCTGACATAACTGAGTTTCTTTCCTTTTCCTCTTTTTTAAGATCGAGATGAAATTCACATACCATAAAATTAAGCATTGTAAAGTGTGCCATTCAATGGTTTCTAGCATATTCAGAGTCGTGCAACCGACTTCACTATCAAATTCCAGAAGAGAAACCCCCTCCCCATGAGCAGTCACTCCCCCAGTCCCTGGCAACTACGAATCCACTCTGTGTCTGCGCATCTGTCTGTTCCGGACGTTTCCCATCAGTGGAATCACACACTGCGTGTCCTTCTGTGTCTGGCTTCTCTCGCTGAGCATCGTGTTCTCAAGATCCGTCCCCGCTGCAGCGAGTGTCCGTGCTTCACTCCTTTTCACGACTGAGTGATATTCCCGTGTGTGGAGGGACCACATTGTTTATCCGTAAACCACGGGTGGGTATTTGGGCCGTTTCTACCTTTTAGCAAATGTGAATCATTCTGCTGAGAACACATGTGGTCACATATTTGTTTGAACACCTGTTTTCAATTCTTTGGGGTACGTCCCGAGGAGTGGAATTGCTGAGTCATATGGCGATTCTATGGTTAAATTTTTAAAAATATTTATTTACTTATTTATTTATTTTGGTTGTGCTGGGTCTTTGTTGCGGCAGGCGGGCTCCTTAGTTGCGGCATGCAAACTCTTAGTTGCGGCATGCATGTTGGATCTAGTTCCCTGACCAGCGATCGAACCCGGGCCCCCTGCATTGGGAGCGTGGAGTCTTCACCACTGCACCACCAGGGAAGTCCCTATGGTTAACTTTCTGACTATCCAATTTTATTTAATTAGCCACCTCTCGTTTAAGGCTTTATAATAATTTTCTCTTGTTAAGAGCGATCCTGTGATGAATATCTGTACCACATCTTCTCTGATGGTTTCACAAGTTAAAGGACAGTCATTTGAAAAGAAACCTTCTCAGAATTGTCACCAAATCATCTCATTGAAAGGCTGTCGACACCCACATCTGTTCCAGTGGTGGGTATCATTATTCTTTTTAGTGTTGCTGCCCTAATATGGAGGACATAGCATCTTATTTTAATCATCTTATCTCATTTGGGTCATTTGTCACTGCTTCTGTGATGTTCTGCCCATTTTCCATTGGGGAAAAAACCTAAGTTTTTTCTTAAGTTGTAAGATCTCTTTACAGATTGAAGACACGAACGTTGCCATTCATGTTTTCATATTTCTCTAGGTTTGTTAACCGCTTTCTATTTTTGCTTCCGGTGTTTTATTTTTAGCCCAGTTTCTCTCTTTATACTTTCTGCCTTTGGTCTCTTGCTAAGGAAGCCTTCCTCTCCACCAAATGATATACATCTGACTATCCTCAGATTGTTCTTTGTCTTTCCGATACGTCTGTGCTTTCATTACTTATGTTTAGAGATTTATTCCACCTGGGATTTATTTATCTCCATTTTACTGTCTTCCACAGCTTGTCATCCCATTGTTGCCGGTCTGTGGACAGCTCCTGTTGGTTCTGCCTATTCACACTGTAATTACGGTTAACACCTTGATGGCTCTTTATAAACTCTCTTGGGGTTTCCGCAATCCAACGACACCATCCCCAAATAGCAATGAGTGATTTCGTTTCCTATTTCAGCTGTACCCTGATTTTACAGCCCCCGTGGGCATTGATTCAAGTGTTACCGCCCCTTCCGTTATTAACGAGGGCTATTTTGTTATCCTGCCCTATGGAGCTGGCTAGCACTTCCACGGTGGAGTCAACCCACCCTGACGATGCTGACAAATTATCTTCCATTGCAGGGATTTCCCGGAAAGCTTCGTGGAAAACAGAAGGGGGGCATGAGCCCATCAGAAGGACCTCGCCATCCCATTCAGCCCTCACTCTTGAGGTGCAGGCTTCAGGAATTTGGGGTTACCTGGTGCAGGTCCCGGGGTTTAGAATGGACCTCATGCCCAGCTCCCTGTTCCCAAGACACATGTGGGTCCCCAGTGAAAAAACTAGAAGACACTATTGGGAACCTCTCTCTCGGAGACTTCTGTGAAGATTTCGTGTGGTTAACGACGATGCCAATGCCGGCAGATCTGTCCATTTCTTCATCACGTTAAAGGTAGTCTCCTTTTCCCGTTTTACCTAGAACCTCTGGCAAGTGTTTGTGGCATCTCCTGAGGAGCCCTTGGTTCATTTCCTCCGATCTATTAAGACGGTGAAGTCTATTTTTATTTGAATAGATTTTCTAACACTGACTAGCTTCTGCCATCCTGGAACCAGCTTTAATTGATGACGGTGGGGTGTTTTTTCTTCCAATATCTCTGGATTCACCTGGATGAGATGAATTTTTTTTTTTAATTTATTTTGTCCTTTTGCAGTTTTAATGGGTGGAGGTGGTCTGCAGATTTATTTTTCCTTTTATCTTTGGCAGGTTTAATATTGGGGTCCGCTGATATTGTTAAGATCATGGGGGCCATATGAATTTCCTGGGCAGCCGTAACAAAGTACCACAAATGGGGTGACTTAATATGACAGAAATGTATTCCCTCACTGCCTGAGGACCAGAAATCTGAGGTCAAGGTGTCGTCAGGGCTGGTGGCTTCTGGAAGTATCTGAGGGAGAGTCTGTTTCTTGTCCTTCTGCAAGCTTCTGGGGCCTCTGGTAATCCTTGGCGTCCCTTGGTTTTGGCAGCGTAATTCAGATCTCTGCCTTTGACTTCACATGCACTTCTTATCAAATTGGATTTAGGGCCCATCCTACTCCAAGTATGACCTCATTTTCAGCTAATTACATCTGCAAAGACCCTATTTCCAAATAAGGTGACATTCTGAGGTTCCGAGGGGACGTGAACGGGGAGGGGGCACGGGACACTAGTTACCTCGTTGAGGGGTGTTTCTCATTTTCCCAGGCTTTGGGATAGTTAAATAGAATCACGCTGACTTCTCCTTTCTTTAACCTTGAAGGAACTTACCTGTGAAACCATCTCCGTCAGGCACCATCTCTTTTTTTGTTTGTTTCGTATGTTTAAAAATTGAGGTGACGTCCACACAGCACAATTAGCCGTTGTACAGTGTACAATTCGGTGGCGTTTAGTGCACTCACAATGCCAGGCAACCACTGGCTCTCGCTCGTTTCAAAACCAGTGTATGGGGCTTCCCTGGTGGCGCAGTGGTTGAGAGTCCGCCTGCCGATGCAGGCAACGCGGGTTCGAGCCCCAGTCCGGGAGGATCCCACATGCTGCGGAGCGGCTGGGCCCACGAGCCACGGCCGCTGAGCCTGCGCGTCCGGAGCCTGTGCTCCGCAACGGGAGAGGCCTCAGCGGTGAGAGGCCCGCGTACCGCAAAAAAAACAGTGTACTATGCTCTCCACAGGCCAGTTTACTTTTTGCCAGCAAAGGTGTGGAGGTTTTTCCCCACACCAAAAAACTGTGAGACACCAGCTGAATGTCCTAAATTTAACTCAGTTCTTTTTTTTTTTTTAATAGTTGAACTCTTATTTTTATTTTTTTAAATTTTTTGACCACACCATGAGGCTTGTGGGGTCTTAGTTCCCTGACCAGGGATTGAACCCCAGCCCTCGGCAGCGAGAGCACGGAGTCCTAACCGCTGGACCGCCAGGGAAGTCTCTTAACTCAGTTCTGATACCATCTACCTGAAGACCACGTCAGATCCCACAGGTAAGGGCTCAGTCCCACAGGACTGCCCCCACTTCAGATGGCAATGGAAAAATCCGGGCTGTCACCTGTGTTATAAACCCAAGGGTCCCATGACCCCCTCCTCAGCTTCGATTAATTTCCTAGAGTGGCTTCCAGAATTCAGGAAACCAGTTTACGTACTAGATCGCCTGTTTCTTATAAAAGGATACGACTCAGGAACAGCCACATGGAAGAGATGCCTAGAACAAGGTATGTCAGAAGGGCTCGGAGCTTCCATGTTCCAGGGACCATCCTCCTGGGAGCCCCCTGCCATGTGTTCAACAACCCAGAAATTGTCCGAACCCCGTCCTTTTGGGTTTTTATGAGGCTTCGTTGTTGCACGATTGATTAAATCACTGGCTGTTGGTGATGGTGAACTCAACCTCCAGGCCCTGCCCCCTCTCCAGAGGTCTGGGGGGTGGAGCTGAAAGTTCCCATCCTTTAATTACTGGTTCCCTGTCCTTAGGGACAGTCCAAAAGTCACCTCATTAACATAAACTCAGGCTAGTTGAAAGGGGTTTATTGTGACTCACACAAGACCCCTCTATTTCTCGTCACTTAGGAAATTCCAGCATTTTACGAGCTCTGCATCAGGAACAGGGACAAAGGCCAAATATATATTTATTATTATTAATTTCAATATCACAGCACCCCAGTGGAAAACCCCTACCTCATTAGCATCACCCCCAGCCCCTGACAACCAGGAACCGACTCTCTGTGTCTGTGGATCTACCTGTTCTGGACGTTTCCCATCAGTGGAGTCACACCCTGTGTGTCCCTCTGCGTCTGGCTTCTCTCACTGAGCACCGTGTTCTCAGGGTCCGTCCACATGTTATTGAGTGTCAGGGCTTCTCTCCTTTTCACGGCGGAGTGACAGTCCCCTGTGTGGAGGGACCACGTGGTGTTTATCTATCATCTGTTGATGGGCACTCGGGCTGTTGCAGTTTGGGCTGCTGTGAATCAGGCTGCTGTAAACATTCATGAACAAGTATTTGTTAGAACATCTTTTTTCGAGTATTTTGGGTAGAGACCCCTGGCTTCACCTTAGGGCAAAGCTCTCTCATGTTTTTCCTTGTGTTCTGCTACTTTTGGGGTCAATTTAGAGAGTTTACGTTTTCCCAAGAAAATCATCCGTTTCGTCCCAGTTTTCACGTTCATTACCATAGTATCCTCCATCGTTTTATCTTTGTGCAGCTAAACGTCCTCGGTATTTATGGTTTCATAGCCTGTCTTTCATTCCTAATTCTCATTTGTGTTTCTTCTCTCTCTCTCTTTCTTGATTCCACCAGCAGGTTTATCTATTTTAGAGTGTTTTCCTTTTTTTTCAGAGAAGCAGCCATGGGATTTATTTATTAATTCTGCTGTGTTTCTCTCTTCTAACTGGTTATTTTTGGCTTTTATCTTTATTAATTTGTTCCTCTGCTTTCGTTAGCTCTGTTTTGGGGTTGTTGTCTTCTTGAGATGCTGACTTTATTTATATTCACTGTTTTTTCCTTTAGCCATAAAAGCGTTTTAAGGCAATGGATTTGTGCCTGGCCATCACCCGTAGATTTTGGGGAGAAGAGTTTCATTCTCATAATTTTTCAAGTACTCTGGAATTGTTTTGATCCGAGAATTAGTTCTTTTTAAGACTTCGGTTTTTATTTCTGGTTTTATTCATTGTGGTTGACAAACATCGCCAGCATTCTTCCCACTCTTAGGAATGGATTGGGATTTCTCTGGGGCTCAGGAGGTGGCTGGCTTTTCTTTTCTTTTTTTTTGCGGTACGCGGGCCTCTCACCGTCGTGGCCTCTCCCGTTGCGGAGCACAGGCTCCGGACGCGCAGGCTCAGCGGCCATGGCTCACGGGCCCAGCCGCTCCGCGGCACGTGGGATCCTCCCGGACCGGGGCACGAGCCCGCGCCCCCTGCATCGGCAGGCGGACTCTCAACCGCTGCGCCGCCAGGGAAGCCCCTATCCGTATTTTTAATCATCCTTAGGTGAAAGCAGATCTGAGACGACTACCATTTGCTGGGAAATAGTGTTCATGTCTTCTCGCTGAGTCTCCTGACTGCTGGTCCGTCCTCTCTGTAGTAGAGGCGTGAGACCTCCCATCTCCTGCTGGTGGGGCTATAAGGTGGTCCCACCACATAGAAGTCCGGGCATGTCTCTTTATCCCATGTCCCAGCAATTCTTCTCTTGAGTGAATGCCCCAGACAGATGAGGGCTCATGTCCACAAAAACAGACTTGTTGGAGATCATTCATAACAGATTTGTTCATGAGAGCCCCAAACTGGACATAATCTGATGTCCATCAAACCCAAATATCCCCAGTAGAAGGGATAAATAAATGTGGGGTACGCATACAATGGAAGACCACAGAGCAAGGAAAAAGTGCACATGGATGTGTCTCTCAGATGTGTTGTTAAGTCAAAGAAGCCAGTCACAAAAGAACACACATCCGCTTCCATTTATATGAATTTCGAGAACAGGTGAAACTGATTCTTCGTGATGGAGACCGGGGTAGTGATGACTTCCAGGGGATATAGACTGGTTGGGGGCACGACAGAGCGTTCTGGGGATGGAGACGCTGTAGCTCTTCATTGGGATGAAGGTTACATAGGTGTATCTATATATAAAGATGCATCTAGCTGTAAACAACAAAATCCTCTCTGGTGATTCTAAACCGAACATTGGCATTGCTGCCATTCAGCCCCACGATGGGGAAAGGGGGAGGAGACTGGGGGAGGGTGTCAGTAGTCACGTTGTTTTCTCTGCATATGTTGGTGAGCTCCAGTCTTGGCTTTCTGTTCATCCCAACAACTTCAACAGTCCCTTCAGGCATGGCTGTATCCAGCTTCTGACCAGATCTAGGGAACTGCTCTGCCTCTGCATGGGGACACCTGCCTGGGTTCGGCAGGATAACAGCCCTACAAAGACGTCCCCGTCCTGGTCCTGGTACCTGTGGACTTGTCACCTCACGGAGCAGAGGGGACTTTGCAGGCGGGATTAAGTTAAGGTCCCTGAGACGGAGATGACCCTGGATTCCCCGGGGAGCCCGGTGTCATCACAGGGTCCTTATAAGAGGGAGGCGGGAGGGTCAGAGGCAGAGAGAGACGGGAGATGCTGCGCTGCTGGCTGTGAGGATGGAGGAGGGGCCGCGAGCCAGGGGTGCGGTGCCTCTAGAAGCTGGAAAAGGCGGGAACCGATGCTGCCCTGGAGCCTCCGGAAGGACCAGCCCTGCCCATGCCTGGATTCAGCCCCGTGAGACCTCTGACCTCCAGGGCTGTGTTGTTTTTAAGCCACTATCTTGGTGGCAATTTGTTATCTCAGGAATGGGAAACTAAAACCCCCTGATTGAGGGAGGTCCCCCATGCACGGGGGAAGGAGAGCCTGGCTGTCACTGAAAGCCAAGGCAGGGAGAAGCTTTGTTAGCTGCAAACACTGAGCCCATACGCTCTCCCATCAGGCAGCCCTCAGTGGCCGTGAGCTGTATCCAGGCCCACTGAGGGGTCCCTGTCAGCCCTGGACGATGCCTTCAGCTCCTCTCCAACCACTGTCACAGGGAAACAGGCTCCTGGCTGTGCCTCCACCCTGTTCCGTAGGTCCAGGTGTGTCCTGGGCAGTGGGCTGGATGCAGGAGGTCTGTGGTGGGGGGGGCGTTTGACCTTGCAGACTGGACGGGGAAGGAGGGGCCGAGTGGCTATGGGGTGGGGAGCCAGGGGCTGGGGGGGGCTACAGGCCGGCTGGCAGCATCCATCTCCCGGGCCAGTCAGCGCTCCCCAGCAGATCCATGTGGGTCGATGCAAAATTAATTAGAGTAATCAACTCGGCCGCAGCACCAAAAGCACCCACACAGGTTTCGGCCACTAATTGGTGGGAGCTGACAGTGTGTCCCCTGTGTCTTCAAGGTATTAACACTCCTCTCCCCACCGTAGATTAATTACCTTTTTGCATCTTGCACCTTGTTCGTTGCTCCTGGACTGGCCCTTCCTGAGGAGGAGGAATGGGGGTGGTGCGAGAGGGGGCAGCGTAGCAGACTCTGGGCCCCCTCGTGTCCCCCCAAGAACGTGGAGAGAGACTGAGACCCAGAGGGCAGCAGATGGCTGCATCCAAGCCTGGAAGTGCAGCCCCTGTGAGCCAACCAGGCCTTGGAAGTGGTGGCCTGCAGCCCTGTTGGGTGTGGGAATCACAGGGACAATTGTCCACATATCCGTCTATCCATCTGTTCATCCATCCATGTGCATGGTCATCCATCCATGCATCCATCTATCCATCCATCCACCACTCATACATTCATAATCCCTCTGTCCATCCTTGCATCCATCCATCCATCATCCATCCATCCATCCTCACATCCACCATCTATAATATGTTTTTCTATTCATCCATCCGTCTGTCTCTCCATCCATCCACTCATCTATTAATACATCACCCATCATCCATCCGTAGACCCATAGATTTATCCATCATCCATCATTCACCCATCCTTCCATCTGTCCATTCCTCAATCCACCCAACCATTTGTTGACATATTGATGTGAGCACTTATTTACATACCTAGTCTGCCTACGTATTCACTTACCCATCATGGCTTCATTCATTCATTCATTTATTCAGCCATCCTCCTACCACCTAGGCATTCATCCGTTGCACTGTCTACCCCTCAACTCCCTCCCCCATCCCATCAAAAGGTAACACTTAATTGATTGCTTTCTGTGTGCCAGGCCTTGTTCTAAGACCTTCACCTGTTTTCCCTCATCTACCCTCCACCCACCCTTCCATCCTTCAAGCCGTCTATCCATCCACCTGTGTCCCCATCCATATGTCTGTCTCTCCATCTTCCAGTCAACACTTACCTGGCCCCTCAGGGCAGGGGTGACTTATAGCTGCTGGTCCCTAGAAGGGACCCTCAGTCCTCTGCCAGGGGAAGGGACAAGCCTCAAAGGCTGGGAGACGGAATCTGAGTGACAGGAGTGGGGTGTGGGAGAAAAGGCGGACATTTCAACCGGGAAAGAGTCCTGAGCCCTGGGCTGGGGAGGCAGCTCTGCTCTCAGGGGACAATGCTGCCAGCAGGGAATTTTAAATCACAAGCATGTTTACTTTATTATGTGCAGTGGCAAACAATATTTTCAGCCACAGCAAACAGAACAGAGCAAAAAGACTGCTATCTCAGTCCCCCTCCCCAGGGACGTGCATTATGTGAAGTCTGGGGTCTCCTTCCAGGCACAGGCTGGGCTTGTGCGAGCATGTGTGTCATCCACCCATGTCTCTTTTGACACTCTCCAACCTCGCAATTGTCCCTGGACCACTGGTCCACGCGAGCACTTAGAGATGGGCAGAGTTCGAGGGCCAGTCGGGTTTAGTCTGGTTCTGGGCAACAGCCCACCGTGTTGCAGTGGGCAAAAACCACAGTGAGGAAATTCCCAGAAGAGGAAACACAAATAACCAATCACATGAAAAACCGGAATTCATGAATTAAAACCGCAGCGTTCTCATCTGGTAGAATTCTTTTTACACAAGGAGCTGTGCGTTTGTTAAAACGCATCAAGCTATAGACTAAGATCGGTGCATTTCACTGTGTGTAAGTTTCACCTTGTTTTTATCCCTTTTAAAAACGTTTTTGTACTGTGGTAAAATCTACATAACATAAACATTTACCATCTGCACCAGTTTAAGTGCACAGCTCGGTGGCATTAAGTACATTCACACCGTCATGCAACCATCCCCACCCTCCATCCCCAGAACTTTCTCATCTTCCCAAACTGAAACTGTCCCCGTGAAACACTCACTCCCCACCCCTCCCCCAGCCCCTGCCCCCCACCATCTATTTTCTGTCTCTGTGGATCCAACTCCTCTAGGGACCTCTTGTGAATGGAATCGGACAGTATTTGCCCTTCTGTGTCTGGCTTAGTTCACTGAGCATCACGTCCTCAAGGTTCATCCACATTGTAGCAGGTGCCATGATTGCCTTCTTTTTTAAGGCTGAATCATATTCCAGTGTATGGATGGACCACACTGTGTTTATCCACCATCCATCAGTGGACCTTTGGGTTGTTTCCACCTATGGCGGCAGTGAATCGTGCTGTTGTGAATATGTGTGTACGTGTACTTGTTTCAACACCTCTTTCCAATTCTTTTGGGTGCGTATCTAGAAGTGGAATTGCTGGATTGTATACCTCGATGTTTCAAAGGTTAAAAAATGCCAACTCCCCTGGCTGGCATGGATGATGGCAAACGTACATGCTGATACACAACTAAAGGATGTGTATTTTGTAAAGGTGCTTTGGAGGTAATTTGAGAAAGTGTGTCATCAAAGCCTGAATATTTGTCTCCTTGATGCTGAGGTTGTCCTGAAGGAAACTCCACGGAGTGTCCAAGTGCCCTTATTCAGGAATGCTCTCGGCTGTCCTGTCTCCAACAGAAAGAAATTGGAAACGACCTAAGTGTCCAAAAGAAGACCATTTGTTCAATAAACGATGACATATCTGTGTCCGGGTATTGAAAGTGATGACTGCTGAGTATTTATTTGGGAAAATGTTCACATTATACTCTTGTAAATTGACAAGAGGGGAGTGTTTTGGATAAACCTACAGACAGAAAGAAAAGATTCCCGTGAATAGGAAAAAGAGTGAAAAGCCACACACAAATGTTTCAGAGCAGATATTGCAATAGTAGGACAGTGAACTAGTGTTCTGGGGCGCCTGAAACTAAGTAGCACAAAGTGGGTGGTTTAAAGCAACAGAATTTATTCTCTCCTAGCTCTGGAGGCCAGACGTCTGAAATCCAGGTGTCAGCGGGCTCGTTCCTTTTGAAGGTTCCACAGGAAAAACCATCCCAGGCCTCTCTCCCCAGCTTCTGGCGTTGCCGGCAATCCTTGGGTTGTGGCCACATCACTCCAATCTCTGCTTCCTTCTTCACATCACCTTATTCCTTGTGTGTTTCTCTGTCTTTTCCTTCCACCCTAAATCCAGAATGATTTCACATCTCAAGACCCTTAACTCCTTACATCTGCGAAGACCCTATTTCCAAAGAAGGCCCCATTCTGAGGCTCCGGTAGACATGAATTTTGGGGGGATGCTATATTCAACCTATGACAGATGGACTGGGTAATTTTTCTTTTATTTTCTCTGCTTTTATCAGGATTTTTTAAATGTCTATAAGGTTAACAAATTACTTTTGTAACGTGAATAAAGCTCACATTATTTTAATATATGAAACTATATCACAGGGAGTTCCCTGGTGGTCTAGTGGTTAGGGTTCGGCACTTTCACTGCCAAGACCCAGGTTCAATTCCTGGTCTGGAACTGAAACCCCCACATGCCACACAACGCAGCCAAAAAAGAAAAAAAACAAAAAGGAAGGGAGGGAGGGAGGGAGAGAGGGCGGGGGAGGGGGAGAGAAGGATCACAGATTTGATCTTCTATTTAAACAGAGCTGAGGAATGAGCTCTGAGCTGAGTGACTTTTCTGGGCAAATTGGGATCCAGATGAAGATCGGTTTTCTGGGATGCAGCGATGGCTGGGGTTTGTAGTGTTTTTGGTCCCTCCATTAAGTAGCTCCCAAGTATGGAACATAATTTGTTGACTTCGGGTCTACACTGTTTGCCTCTCCCCTCACTGTCACTTCTCAGCACATGCAGGTCTCTCTCCCCTTGAACTTGCAGCCTAGAAACAAGAACTTGAACTTTGTCATGTTTGTTTGTAGCCTAAGAGTCACTAGGACCTGAGTGAGTCTCTCTCCTTTGAGTAAAGATGCCTGTGTGTTCATGTTGGGATGTGGTGGGCCCTGAGTTTGTGTGCCTGGAGACTCTTAGCAGGTCCTTCCCCACTTTGGTCTCCTGTGTCACATCTGACCTCCCTCTCCTACCATCTCAGGCCTGACCAGTGCTTCTGTTACCCTCTGAGCTGAGCCAGAACTCAGGCATTGGCTGAGTCCTTTTTCCATTCCAAGCCTCAGTGTTTATCTCTCTAAAAGCGGGATGGACAGCAGGACCCACCTCTGACGTGGCCACCGTGAGGAGTCTGATCTGATCTTAAGAGCAACAGGGAGCCAGCGAGTGTCTTAGCAGGAGAGTGGTACCATCAAGTTGGCATTTTAGTCCCTCCAGCTGCTGTGACCAGAAGGGTGTCAGTAGGCAGGAACTGCTGGCCAGGGCACATGTGGGGCCTCCATCCACCAGCTGTGGAGAGATTGACTCCCCAACTCTGCTGGCCTTTACGCAGGCCAGGGCTTCTGAGGCAGGGAGAAAGCTCTGTCCTTCAGACCACCCCAGGAATGCATGCTGCTGGGGGGCTTCTTTATTTATTCCTGTTTCTATGTAAGGATGTGTTATCCTGCTGGCCTGGTGGAGTGAAAACTGACAGAGACAGACAGACAGACAGGGAGGGAGGGAGACAGACAGAAACAGAGACAGTGTGAGCTGCTGCTGTGGCTCTAGGTTCTTTTCTATCCTCCACCTGCTGCCCCTTCTCTCTCTGTTTCTGTCTCTCTGTCTCTGGATTCTCCCAGCCCACCGCCCCTCCCATACTGGGAGTTGATGAAATGGCTTTGGTGGGATGCTGGCCAAGTGTCCACCCAGAGGCCTGGGTGGTCTTGCCCCGTTCTGTCCAGCTGGGAAGAGAAGGTGGACACCTGGGACCACCAGCCTGGTGTCCACATGTGGGCAGCCCAGCCGGGGAGCCCTGGGAGAGCCAGCTGCCTGGCACCCTCAACCCCTTTGACTGTGGCTTCCTGAGGGTCCCTGCTGTCCTGGCGGCACCACCAACGGCCCAGGGTGACCTCTCCAACACGGCCAGGCCGCCAGGCACAAAAGACAAGGCCAGAGGGTCCACCACACACACAAATGTTCACACACGTCCACACACATCTGCACAGACCACACCGACGTCCACATTGGGGCACACGCTGCCTGGACACCTACACAGGCCACTGGCGGGCACACAGATACCGATGCAGAGCATCGCTGCCACACGGCTGTGTGCAGAGAGGCATATGTCCGCGGGCACCCATGCACATGCGCACCCGCGCCGTCCATTCCCCCATCCCAGCCCCTTGCGCCCCTCCCGCTTCCATCTGGGCTGCTCTCGGCTCCTGGAAACACCGAGAAGCCATCGATCCGCACGCTCCAGCCTTGGGAGGGATGGGCGGCCTGGCCCGGGTGGAGGCTCCCGGAGGTCCGGCCACACTCTCCCCGGGGAGCTCCTTCGGGGGCCTCTGTGTGACCCCAGGCGCCCCCTGACCCCGCCCCCACCTCCGGGGGTGGAGTGTCTAGATCCCACAGTAGGTACTTAATAAATGCTCCATTGTGGGGAGGGGGGGAAGAGTTCGGGAAGTCAGTCAGGCCCTAGGCCGTGAGAGGGGCTCCCGCAGGCTCCGGAGCAGAGCCTGCCTCCCCCTCCCCCCAGAGTCACCCGATAAAATCACGAGGCCCAGTTACACGTGAGTTCAGCAAAATAACGACTAGTTAGTGCAAGTGGGTCCCGAGTGCGGGTGCGGGTGCTCGTCCTCGTACTGGTGGCGCCTGTGGGGGTCCAGCCCCCATCCACATAAGCCCCGCCCCCACCCCAGTGAGTGGGGAGCTAGGTTCAAAGCCCCTGTGGTCACCCGCAGCCCAGCCGGGACGGACGTGCAGACGGGAGGAAGTGCTAAAACTTGCACTTGCGCTAGAAACATATTTGCTGCTTCTACGAAATTCGAATCTCATCCGGCTTCCTGTGTTTTTTTCCCTCTGGCTGAGATGCTGGCTGAGAGCACTCGCCAGATCAAGATACTTTTATAGGAGGAGAAACTGAGGCTGGGAGGCTGGGGGTGGAGCATACCCCAGGTCACAGCCAGGGCAGAGGGACAGCAGGATTTATTTGAAAGACATGGAGACAATGGGGGGGGAGGGGCAGAGAGGCCTTGAGACCCACAGCCTAGGGGGCAGGGACAGAGTTGGATTAGTGCAGCCCTGTGTGGCCCGGGCCAGGCCAGAAGGAGGATTTCAATCTGGGAAATTCATGGGAAGGAGCAGTCAAGAAGGGCTGCCTGGAGGAGAAGGCATAGGAGCTGGGGATGGAAAGAAGTTGGGGTTGACCACCCGTGGGTAGGGCCTGCAGGCTTGGTCAGCCCCAGCTGCACAAGCATCGCTGCCCCTTCCTTGACTCCCCCACTCTCTCCCTTAGGAAGGAGGCACCCCATGCACAGGTACTGGCTGCTGACATCCGTAACTCCCTCTCCCTTCCCAGCGGCCCCCGATTTCCATCCCCAAGAAAATTACGTGCCAGAGGTAGAGCCAATCAGAGGGGCTCATCCGGGGCTCCGGGGATTAAGTCAGGGAGGTCTTGTGACTTAGGTGATCCAATCAGAGCAAACCTCAGGCCTTGAATTGCTTGGGGACAATGAGGGATGTGCCTCTCTCTCTCTCCTTCTCTCTCCCTCTGTCTCTCTCTCACTGAGCTCAAAGGAGGGAAGAGGCTGCTAGCCGTCATCTTGGGGTTCTGGTGACCAGGCTGTGCCGCTGGATCAAGCCTTACCTGCAGCTGCTACCTTTGGCCTTCAGCTCATAGGTCCATTCCACGGTTCTATTATTGGTAGCACTGAAATCCAGTTTCCTGTTTCTCATACCCACAAGCATCTGCCTGCTAAGGGAGCCCTGCTTATCTCAGGGAACTGGAGTTGTTTTCTGAAACTCACCCCCACTTTGCAGATGAGAGCCCTGAGACTCCAAGGGGTTGAGAAGTCAGCCAGGGTCCGCCCTCAGAGGAAGATTCAAACACGGGGTGGGGAAAGGATAGGGAGTCGCTGGGTCTGCTCATCTGTAGCACAGACCCCGCCTCGCAGATGGCAAGGGTCCAAACGGATAAGGCACAGGGTGCTAGGCCTGCAGCAGGCAGGGCCAGGGGGCTGGGACCCCACCAGGAATGCAGACGAGAGCAGCTGCGGCAGCCCAGTGGCCAGCATAGGATTTTCCCATGGAAATCTCATGGCTTTTGTGATAGAAACTTGTTCAAACTTGAACACTCTGCTGACAAAGGACATTCAACCAGGGTCTGGGTGGGGGCCCCAGGTCCACAGGGAGGTGAGGCTGACGTGGTCCCATCCTGGGCTGGGGGCTCCTGGGGGTGCTTTCTGGGGGAGATGTCAGGTCCTAGCTTGGATTCTGAGAGGGAGAAAGAGAGAGGTACAGACTTTGAGAAAGAGGTCTCTGAGAGACAGAGAGAGACAGGGACACAGGGAGAGACAGAGAGACACTGAGACGGATAGAGACAGAGAGAGACAGAGAAATGGAGCTTAAAAGAGAGACAGAGACTTCCTGGAGAAGCAGAGGCCAACAAGAAAGGAGAGATAAAGAGATGCAAAGACACAGAAGACAAAGAAACACAGAGACATGGAGACAGACAGAGATAGAGAGAGACCCACAAACATGGGAGCTGCAGAGCAGGGCCCGAGACCCTGATGTCTGGCCACAGAGATGCCAGTCGTGCGTGTACATCTGACCCCAGCCCGCCTCTCCCCCAACCAGCACCTCCCAATTAGGAGAGAGAAATCCCCAGTCTGTCTGCCTCGCCGGTTATTGATCTGCCTTCGTGGCTGCGGCTGGGAGCAGGTGGGGCTCTGGGGGGCAGCCTGGATGCCAGCCCTGGGCCTCCCTCCATATATCAGTATCGTTATGATTCACAGGGAGCACCCCCTAGACTGAGGGGCTCAGCCCAGACACCCCCAATACCCGTGAGCAGGTGGGCAGAGGGCCAAAGGGGATCCACCTTGTCTCTGTGCCCTAGGAAGAAAAGAACCCAAGATCCATGGTCCCCCTACCCCGAGCCACTGGGCTGCCTCAGGTGGCCATCTCAGCCTCTCTGATCACCTGAGGGGTGTCCGTAGGACCCCTTCCTGCCCAGATTCCAGGGACACAGGGACCCAGGACCTCCTGCAGATAGCCTCTTTGTTCTGGAAAGGGAGAGTCTCCTCCTCCTGGGCCCTCTCCAGTGGTCTCCACGTGGCTCAGCGGATCGAAGCTCAGGCCTTGGAGCCAGGCACAACCAGATCTGACCCCGGGTCGCATGGGGTTGGGCCAGCCCGGGTGTCCATGCCGGTCCAGTGGGGCAGTGTCCTGACCACGTGGGATGCAGCGACAGTAACACCAGAATCCTACTGCAGCTACTGGCAAGCAAGGACCTTGGCCCAGGCGGGCTCCTGCGCCCGGTCTCCATTCCTGGGGAGCAGTGCTGAGTGGACCCGAGGAGGGTTTCAGGGGACGGAGGTGAAGAAGACCACCAACCCCTCTCAGCCGCAGAGGCTCTGAGACCGAAAGTGGGTCCCAGACCCCAGCCTGGACCTGCCAACCACTTTGGAAACACCGCATATTCACGTTCTCAGAAACTGGCTGTTGGAGAGAGGGTGAGGGAGGATGGGACCCCTTCACAGACGAGGACGCTGGGGCCAGACCACAGCCCATGCTCTATGCCCTGCCTCGCTTGTTCCCCAAGCCCCGGGACCCTCCATCCACAGGCTCCAGTCTACACCGGCACGGTGCCATCAACCACACGGCTCTGTGGAATTTTCTCCTGTTTCTTAAACGTGATGCCCGGAGCAGGCAAACTCCCCGAGTCTGCGAGTGGTGGGGCCCAACCTGGGGCTTTCGTGACCTCCTGGTGATGGGTGACAGTCCCACCCGCCCCTCCCCGGCAGCCGGGTCCAGCCCATCTCTCAGGGGTCCCTGGCTCCTACCAAGCCCAGAGCGCCTCTGTGGACACCCCCCCACCCCTGTGGAAGGCAGGCGCTGCCAGCACCCAGCGGGATGTTCATGCACTTGACACGGAGGGAGGGCGTCTAACACACGCAGGGGACAAGCCCGATCGGCAAGGTGGTGACCCAGTGACCACCGAGCTTCCGTCAACTGATACTGTGTGTGTGGCCCACACCAAGAAGATGGCCGGCCACCGGCCCAAGAAGGGGTCGGGACCAGGGCCTCCCTGGCGGGGGTAGGGTTCTCACCACCCAGGCAGCCCCCGGGGTCACGGGACTCAGCTCCAAGCCATCCGAAAGGGCTTCTTAAACGGTCTCGTCGTCCTAGCCAACTCTCCTCTTCATCAATGCGTAAAAATCATTAGGCACGGGTCCCGAGACCCCGATCGTAAACCGGCAGGTCCCTGGGGCCTGCGCCCGTTCGGCGAATGGCATCCATCCGGAGGCTCGTCCGCAGCCCCCCGCGCCCCCGCCCCGCCCGGCCCTGCGCTCGAGCCTCTTCCCGATCGATTTTATGAAAGCAGTTAGGGGTTTGCAGTGTTTCCGCCAGCGCTTTTATGCCCCTGTTTAAAAATTCTTAATTAAGCAGGTTTTTTCTGTTTACACTTGAACTAATTACACTTTTAAAACCAACAATAAAACATTAGGCCCAGGCTATTAAGGGCTTCGGCAGAGGCCTGCGATGCAGCCCATTCGAGCAATTCAGGAACTGGGTCCTTCCGCGGCAGATAGGGGCGCCCGGTGGCAGGCGGGTGCCCGGCTTCGCTCAAGAGGGTCCCTGAGTCTTATCCGCCTTCCTGGAGGGTGGGGTGGGGGACAGCAGGCAGCCGCCCGGGCCTGGCTTCCGCCCACCCCCCCCCCGCGGTTGACGGAGCTATTGATCGCCCGGCCCTCCCCACGGCCCATCCTTCCGGGGATCCTCGAAGCACCAGGGTCTGTGCCAGGCGGGGCCCAGGGAGCGCGGGAGGCCGCCGGGGCCCAGGCGGGGTGCTTGGGGCCGGGGCAGCGGGGGCCATCGGGGCCAGCTCAGCACCCGAGCTGGGGGCCTGTACAGGGCACCATCGGGGCCAATGGGCATTTTCTGTAGGACCAGCGGTCCCTGTTCCGTGTGGGATGAAGCCCCCATGCCTCTGGCCATCATCTGAAGCTCTGCCCGAGCTGCACCCAGCCCCCCCCCCGGGCCAGCCTTGCCCCCCACCGCGTGGGCAACTCTCCCCGGGTCACTTGTAGTGATTCCACATACTCTAGACAAGCCCTAGACAGTGGCTCACGGGTTTCCTCGTAGGGGAAGCTTTCTGGACACTGCAGCTCCCGGGGACCAGCCGGGTGGCCACCAGGAAAGCTTCCATACCTGATGTCTGCCTTGCCTGCGGTGCAGTTCCGGACCCTCGGGGTTTCCGGCTGTGGGACCTTATTCTGTCCCCACGAGTCACCAGGTGACCTCCAGCAACACAGGGACCACTCTGAAGATAGCCAACAGGGCCCTGGGGGCCCACTGGGGGCCTTGGCCCAAGCCCACCAGGCCCCGTGGAAGGTTCCAGGCCCACAGGCCACTGCATTCCTCTCCCGACAGCCCCTCTCCATTGCCCCAGGCCCCTGACTTGGCCAGCTTCACTGGCCTCAGGGCCCTTCTGTGTCCCCATCAGCCACCTATCTCCCAGCTAGAGACGCTGTCCACTGGCCCTCGTCTGGCCCCCACAGTTAGTCCTTCCAACAATCTCCATCCTGTGTTCTGAGTCTCCCTGGAAGGGGCTGCCCCTGCAGCCTCCCTATGGCCTCGACTCCTCCTGGGCCTGCACCTCTGCTCTCACTCCTTTGGACCAGGCTGCAAAGGGCCAGAGAGTAAATAAGTTCAGCTTTCTGGGCCGGACGGTCTTTGTGAGGACAGCTCAGCTCTGCCCTTGTAGTGAAAGCACCGTAGGTGATGTAGAAGTGAGTGGGCGTAGCTGTGTGTCAATAAACTTTATTGATAAAAACAGGCCAAGGGCCACATTTGGCCCTCAGGCCATAGTTTGCTAACTCTTGATCTAGACCACCCCCAACACTGACCTCAGGGGGCTCTTTCTCACTCTCAGACCTGGTGCATACCTCCCCTGAGCTAAACCTTTTCTCTGCCTCTTCATTGGTGGGGGACAAAGGTCCCACTCTCCTGTCTTGGCTTGGAAGGCTCTTCAGGGCTTTGGCCTAGCCTGCCATCACTGCTGCCATTTACAGCCATGCTTTCTCTCTCACTGATGCTGTTTCCTCTGTCATCCACCTTTATCACCAGGCAAACTCCTACTCATCCCTCAAAGCCCCAGCTCCAATGCCCCCTCCTCTGCGAATCCTCACCTGGGTCCCAAGCATGGCTTTTGACCATAACTTCTCCCCTGCTCCACCCCCAACCCAGCCTTGCCACCTGGGCTTAAAAATATCTGTGTCCAGCCCTGTCTCCTCCCAATCCCAGGGATTCTTCCAAACCATGTCTTGGCCATGGGAGTGCTTTACCCAAGCCAGCCAATTGTGTAGTACCTCCTCCCTCTGGTTGTGCTAATTGGTCTAGAAATGGGCATGTGACCCACACTGGCCAATAAAAGCCCTTCCTTGGGGTTTTTCAGTCAGAGGCAGCAAGGAGGAATCCTTCCCTCCCTTAACGAGAAAACAGAAGGCTGTGTGCTTGGCACCGTGGGGACTCTTGCAGGGCAGCTGGACTGGGAGAACGAATAGGGCCCCTCTTTCATGCAGACAACTTGAAATCAATTACCATCATCACCAACACAGAGCAGGTGTTTCACAGACGGAACAAACACATAACCACAGCTCCCTTTTCCTCCCCAATCTCCTACTAATTTCCTCCACAGCTCATATCACCATCTCGTCTGCCTTACATTCAAAATATTCAGTTATTCCTTGAGTGTCTCTCCCACTAGAATGCCTGTCTATTCACAGCTGTCTCCAGGCCCCAGGATGCAGGAACCGAGGCATAACGGGTGGGGCTTTGCTGCAAAATGAAAATGCAGGACCGTCTGTTCCGAGAGCAAGAAATGATGCGTCGTTAAAGGTGCTAAGATACAAAGCTTTTTCCTTTCTCCCTCGGTGTGTGTCTCTCCCCTTGTCATGGTTTTTTTAACACTTGCGATTCCATGTCTTTCTAGGTCAGGAAAAATGAAAAGTTTGAATGATCAGCAGGAACATTACCACCTGTTTTGTGCAATTCAGGTCGTGCATGCAAACAGATGCAAGATCGCGTACCTCGTACGCGCAGCATCGCCAAAAACACAGTTTGGATTTTGTAGCCTGCGCCGGCATAAGTGTTTCGTTCTCATCAGAACAGATGAAACACAGCCCCAAACCTGGGTGTTTTCACTTCACTTCTGGACATGTGAACATTCTGCCAATGCTGTGGACGCTGGTGGTGCAGACAGGGCAGCAGGAACGTGGGGGCTCGCATTCCGTGCGTGAGTCCTGAGCTCACATCCTGCTCTGTGGTCCCAGTGGCCATCACTTACTAAACACAAGGTCAGAGATCAAATGATTAAGAGTCTCAAGAGGGTGGCAGCAGGGTGTTAAACCAAGGGTAGAACCCTCGGCGACTACATAGGTCGGCGGCCTGCAAAGCCAGCCCCGCTAGAGAGGCCTGGTACACAGCAGGTGCTCAATAAATGCTTGTTGTGAGAGTGATGGAAGTTGGAGATCATCTAATCCCAGGGGCACAAACAGTTTCCGCAGCCTCAGAGGCTATGAATGGTGTCCCGGCTGCAAGGCAAGATCGGGATGAGAGGGGTTGACTGCGGGGGGTGTCCTCTGCGATGATCTGAATAGTGGCCCCCAAAGACACCCATCCCTAATCCGCGGGCCCTGAGGATGTGTCACCTCATGAGGCAGAGGGGACTTTGCAGGTGGGATTAAGTTGAAGGTCCCTGAGATGGGGGGGATCCTGGATTCCCTGGAGGGGGGGCTAGTGTCATCACAAGGTCCTTATAAGAGGGAGGCGGGAGGGTCAGAGGCGGAAAGAGTTGGAGATGCTGCGCTGCTGGCTATGAGGATGGAGGACAGGGCCGCGAGCCAGGGATGCGGCGCCTCTAGAAGCTGGAAAAGGCGGGAACCGATGCTGCCCTGGAGCCTCCGGAAGGACCAGCCCTGCCCACGCCTGGATTTAGCCCCGTGAGACCCACGTCCGAGTTCTGAACTTGAGGACTGAGAGAGAATGAACATGTGTGGTTTAAAGCCCTAAGTTTGTGGAGTTTGTTACAGCAGCAACAGGAAACTCATACACCCCCAACCTGCATGCTCCCGCCTCCCCGCTGCGGAGGGAACCCCTGTTTCATCCGTCCGAACCGTTAGTCTTCTGCAAATTGATTCTTTGAAAAAAGCGGTTCTGCCACTACGTGCAAAGATTTGAAGCCCCGGTCTGACCCCATCTGCCAACCACTCAGACAGGGAAACTGAGGAGAAGGGGGCAGCAGGGGGTTTGAACGATGGTCTGACTGAGCTGGGCTGAGCATCCGCCTCCTCAAACCTCTCGGTTTCACACCCCCACTTTCTCAGGTGCACGTTCAGGAGAGTAATGGGGCAGCCTCTGTGGAAAACAGTTTGGTGGCTCCTCAAAAAGATAAACATAGAATTATCACACGATCCAGCAATCCCACTCCCACGCATACACCCAGAAGAATTGAAAGCAGGGACTCAAATAGACATTTGCACACCCATGTTCACGACAGCGTGATTCAAAACAGCCTAAAGGTGGAAGCAACCCAAATGTCCATCAACAGATGATGGATGAACACAATGTGGTCCGTCTATACGGTGGCACATCACTCAGCCACGAAAAGGAGAGAAGCCCTGACCCTCGCCACAACATGGATGGACCCTGAGAACACGATGCTCAGCGAGAGAAGCCAGACGCAGAAGGACACACAGTGTGTGATTCCATGGATGGGAAACGTCCAGAACAAGCAGATGCATAGACACAGAGAGTGGGTTCCTGGTTATCAGGGGCTGGGGAGGGGGATGGGGTGACTGCTGATGGGGACGGGCCTTCCTTTGGGGTGATGGAATGCTCTGGAACTAGAGGTGATGTTTGCTCACAGCTGTGAATGTGCTGAAAATCGCTGAACTGTTCACTGTAACGTAGTTAGCTCTACATGAAGTCAATTTTACCTCTATGTTTAAAAATCCAGGGTTGCAACCTGAGGCTCCGTTGCCCATGCCGATCGCTGCCCTGGGGGTGGGACCGCGAGGCCACACGGGCGACCGTGCAACTTCTGAGGGATCCAGGGAAGAGGCCCCTGCGGCTGCCCCACCTCACAGCCCCTCCCACGATGCCCTAGGATTCCAGTTCCTCCACCTCCAAAACTTCTCATTTTTTTTCCTGTCTGCGTTTTAAAGCCGTTCTGATGGATGTGAAACCTTTGATATTTGTAGCAGAAACTGGAGGCTGGGGGCTTCGACCCCTCCAACTCCCACCCACCAGGCTCCAGCTCCTGGGAGAACTGCCTGGTTTTCAGGCAGGGGTGGGGTGGGGAGACTGTGGGGGTGAGGCTCCGCTCTGGGTGCAGCCAGGTGAGGGGATGTTCCTCCTTTTCTCCTCAGTGTCTCCTCCCCAGCACTGGGGCTGGGGGCCTCCCTGCACCTCAGCACCCCGGCTACTGTCCAGCAGAGCCCCACCTTCCCTCTGGGACACCGGGGTGGCCTGGGCCACGTAAGGACTCAGGTGGGAGCACTTGGTCAAGGATCAGCATCTCGCCTCCTGGGAGGCCCTGGGTGGGACCCCAGCCACACACAATGAGCGGCTGGTCCACCTGGAGCGTGTGGCAGCCGTTCCCAGCCTGACATCAGGGTGGCCCCACCGCCCCAGCGCTGCCAACCAAGACACCCTGGGGGTGGCCTGGGCTGAGTCTGCTTCCTGAGCGAGGGGACCCAGAGATGTCCCACTGTGCAGGGCTCCTGTGTCCAGCATGACCTTGGGCCAGGGCCGGGGAGCCGTCGGGGAGGAGAGGCTGCAGGTCAGCGCGTCACCCCCTCCCCAGTGTGGGGAGGGGACAGTGGGCAGGCAGGGCCGAAGCAGCCCCCCAATCTGTGCTGAGTGGGTGTGAATTCTGGGCTCAAGGGGTTGTCAGCCCAAAGCTGCAAGTGGACCCAGGTCAGGGCAGGGCGGGGAGGCAGTCAGCTCAGAACCAGCAGGGACGTGGGGGACAGGCCTGGTGGGCCCAGGGCCTGGAGGGGAAGGATGGGGGACACAGGCAGGAGGTGGGAGACACTGGCCTGGGTGGGGGGCTGTGGCTGGAAGGGGAAGATGGGGGCGGCCGGAGGCAGGGGTACCGTCAGGGGCTGGTGTCTGCGGTGGTCCAAGCCCCCTGCCCGCGGCTGCCACGTCTCTGGCTCAGCCGTCTTCCTGCGGGCGGGGGGGAGCGTTTCTGAGAAGGAGAAGCAGTCCCTCAGGGTCTCTGGGTTTCTCAGAACTGTCTCCACCTCTTCTCAGAACTACCTCCTCCAGACCCATCCCCGGGCCCCAGCCTAACGCACATCAAACTACCACCTGCGGGCTCTGGGGAGGGGGTGTGCTCCCTGTGCCTCAGGGGGTGGAAGCGGTCGGAGAGGTGGCTGGGCTCAGACAAGGGCATGCCAGTCGGTGCAACCATTTCAGAGCTGGGAAAACTGAGTTTCAAAGATACGCAGACCTGCTGCAGGCTGTTCCCGGGAGTTTAGAGAGACGCCGGGGCCCCTAAGGGGAAGAGGCAGCCCCTCCCTCCTCACCCCTCCCTGCCTGCCTGCCTTCCACACATCCAGGCTCTGGGGACACACCCGGGGCAGGGGGCCCAGCCTCCCCTGCAGGAGGTGAAGCTATAATGAGGGTGGAGCTCATTTTACATGGGTAACCTCATCTCTGGCACCAGTCTGCGGCTCCAAGATCAGAAGACTTCCTCAAGGCACAAACCACCCCCATTTTACAGATGGGGAAACTGAGAATCAGAGAGCCCAGTGGCTGGCCCAAGGCCCCCAGGGGCCAGTGGGACTGGCTGCTCTGGCAAGTCTGCACAGGACCCCACTCAGCCGCTCCCTGACCATCATTTTCCAAAGTCGTCGTTTTTCTCTAACCACCAGCATCCTTCCCGCCAGGTCCAGAGAGGAAGGTCAGTTGGCCCAAGGAACAGGGGCACCAGGGAAGCCCCTCTCAGCCGCCCTGGGCAGATGTGATTATTGCTGTTGTTGCTGTTATTGTTCGCCTGGCGCTCAGCCAGACCCAGATGGGGAATCTGAAGCCTGGAGGAGGCTCCCTGCCCTGAGCCCTCAGGCTGGGGAGTTTGTGTACCGTCTCCCCGTGGCAGAGCTCATAGAGGGATCACACACAGCTGCCCCTGCTTGCAGACCCCTATTAGCAACCTCTTTTCCATCCACAGGAAGCCCCACTGCACAGATGGGTAAACTGAGGCCAGTCAGGTGGGGGAGCCGCCCGCCTGGGTGGCTCTTTGATGCTGGGCCAGCAGCAGTTTGCTTCCAGACCTGGCCGAGTTCACAGCAGCAGCCAGATACTGTCGGCACACGTGCAGGGCTGGGATTCCAGCTCAGCGGCTGGGCCTGAAATATGTTTATGAATAATAATTCCAGGCAGCCCTGAGCCATCAGGATCGAAGCCTTCTGTCTGGGTTCAGGCAGCTGTGAAGGTAGGGGTGGGGACACATTACCACCTGTGCTTCTCCGCAGGCCGATGGAGGGGTCCCTCCCTGATTTTCCAACGCCCTCCCCTTAAAATTGGACCCTAGAGACTTCCCTGGTGGTCCAGTGGTTAAGACTCCGAGCTTCCAATACAGGGGGTGCCCGTTCGATCCCTGGTCAGGGAACTAACATCCCACACGCCTGGCAGCAAGGCAAAAAAAAAAAAAAAAAAAAAATTGAATCTGAATCTGGCCACTTCTCTCCACCCCTGTACCCCCCGTCCATGACGCCCCTGGTTTCCTGCCTGGACCTTGATCCCCCACCTCCTCCTTCCTTTCCTCCTGCCTGGGACAGCCTCCATGGGGAACCAGAAGGGATTTCCAAAAGACAATTGCATTGTTGCCTGCCCCCCACCTTCTGGAAGCCCCCCATGGCTCCCTCCCTTCTCAGTAAAATCCAAATCCCCGACCACCCCACTCACTTTTCCAACCCGGGTTTTGGGGCTCTTCCACTCCCCATCCCTCACTCTGCCTGCCTCAGGGCCTTTGCACGTGCAGATCTGATCCGGGTCTTCTTGTCACCTAGGCAGCTCCTTTTCCTTACTCAAAGTCCTCTCCTTGGGGAGACTTCCCTGCCCCCCCAAGCAGAGCCTCCAATACCCCTTAGGCTCCACCCCCCACCCCCATCCCTCCCTCGCACCCCACTCTGCCCCACAGCCCTGGAAGCAGTCCGTGTCCAGTTCTGTCTGCCACCAGCCTCCGGGACCTCGAGACAGCGACTTTTCTTGTCTCAATTTAATCCAAATTCTTCCCGGGTTGGGGAATATTTGCTACCTGAGCCCTGCCCTCAAAGAGGGGAGACCTTGCCTGACTCGCCTAGGCCCAGGCCACGCCCCATATCGACCACGTCCACACGTAAATTCAGCGCGCTTGCCACCACCCCCACGCAAGCCGTAAGCCGCCCCTCCAGAGCTCTGCTCCTGACCAAATGCCCCATCCCGCTTCCCTCCCTGCGACTCCAGAATGGTTCCAGGTTTGGGGGCTTTCGGGAGCCCCTTCATACCGCCCCCACTCTCCACCCCTTCCTGGTGGCATCAATTTGCCCCCGGTCACCCTCCACCTCAGCCCTTCCTCCTCCAGGTCTCTGTCCAATGCCCCCACCTCCAGGAAGCCCTCCCTGAATCTTTCACAGTTTTCTAGTTAGACCTTCATTTGTTTGTCTCTATCACAGAACAAGGTCACTTCCGATGTCCTCACTGCAATGTTCCCAGTGCCCAGACCGGGGGTTAGTACTTAGGAGGTATTCACAATATCTTTGTGTAAACATGCAGTAATGCGGGGTCTCAGTCCCCACTTGGAGGGTTCCTGAAGACCCCTGCCTGGCCCGTTGGCCTTGGCAGGGCAAAGGTCTGCCAGGCTGGGCTTGTCTGGAGGGGTGTCCTGGGAGCTGCCTGCACCCTTCACGCCCTAGGATCCCCCCAGCCTGTTCAAGCCCACTGACCCCTGAAGACTTGGGGTGCCCTCTTCCCTGGCAGAGTTTGGGGTGCAGGGCCTCCTGGGGGATTCTCCACCCCCCTCCTGGCCCCTGCCCTGATACAGCAGGTGCACAATCAATGCCACAGTGACCACCCCCAAAGTCCCAGCCCTCAGAGCAGGAGGCGCCTTGGGATGTGTTTAAACTACATCCTAGAGCTCGATGCCCGGTTCACATGACTTCCTCTGCCCCCAGCTGACACATTCAGAAACGGGTGCTTTGTAGCCCTTTGCCAGGATTAAATGAAGTGATACTTTGGGACTTCCCTGGCAGTTCAGTCGTTAAGACTCTGCGCTTCCACTGCAGGGGGCACAGGGTTCCATCCCTGGTTGGGGAACCAAGATCCCGCATGCTGTGCGGTGCAGCCAAAAAATAAAAAAATAAAATAAAATAAAAAATTAAGTAATACTTAGCTCCAGGCTGGTCCCATGACTCGCTGGGGGGATTGTTACGTTATTACCTTACGCCTTCCTCGGCAGGATCCTTGCCCATCTGAGCAACGCCCCACTTCACAGATGTGGAAACTGAGGCCCAGAGAGGGGCTGCCCCTGCCCAGACTCCTCTGGCCGCCGGGCCTGGTTGGAAAAGATAAAGCCGTGAGCCGTTATCAGCCAGAGCGACGTGACGGATGAGCTGGAGAAATCCTCGCCGCCATCCAGCTGCCCATCGATCGGGTGCTCCAGCCTCCGTGGCCGGCCACGATTAATTTATGTGGGACTGGAGAACACTAATTAAGTCTGTTTAAGAGGAAGTTAACTTTAATGCCCTGGCCACCCGCCTCGCTCACTGTGAGAGCTGCCGGGAGTTTCCGTGGGCACCGGGGAGACCCCAGACGTGGACCAGCGGTGCCGAGTCTGGAAGGGAGCCAGCACTGGCCTGCCACATACTACCCGGCCACTGAGACCCGGCTCCCGGCCCTGCGAGATTCAGCTGTTCCAGCTGTGCACAAAGGCATGGGAGGCCCTCCTGGGTCGCACGGTAGAAGCCTCAGGCTGGCCTGGGAGGCTAGACCTGCTGTCAGGATGTGATGCAGGCAAAACCACCGCCGCTGCGAGCCAACTCCAGCCTTGGTGTGCTGGTACCTCTGAGCACGAGGACAAAGGCTGGTACAGAGTAGTTGCTCAATTAATCCTCCATTCTCAGTGAGGCTTCTCGCTCCCACTTGCACCCAGTGTTGAGTTATACATCTGGGAGGCGCAGAAACTATCAACAATTGTAAAGCAACTATACTCCAATAAAAATTAATTTAAAAAAATAAGAAAAAAAAACAAATCTGGGAGGCAGATCGGGGCCCCAGCCCTCCCCTACTTGAGCCCCCACCCCCATGCCCTCCTGCAAGAGCACAGCATCCTCAATGGACCCTGGAAACTTGGTCTCAGTCTGAGCCTCCCCTTCACACTGCAGCCGGGCAGGATTTCTAAGGAAAGGATGCCCTTTCACACCTCTGAGCCTTTGCAAGCTCTGGTCCTTCTGCCAGGAATTCCCTTCCCTCTTCACTCAGAAAATACCAACTTTTGCATCCTTCAAGCCCTCCCCCAGGCCCGGCCCTCAGCCCCTCTCTGACCCCCTGCCCCATCCCTGGATCTCTCTCTCTGATCCCACCCTTGACCTCCAGGGGGTTGGAAATGTCTGTGCCCAGCTCTGCCTCCACTCCATCTGGACTCACCAGCTGGGGCTCCAGGTCACCCAGGGAACCGAGGGGTGCACCTGGGGGCACGAGTGAATGAATGAACAACTGACAAATTCTCACAACAACCCCGCAGTGAGAGATTATTGTCATTGTTGTGATTCGTGCCTGCTGGGCAGGCCTGCTGCATTTGTGGAGCCTCAGTTTCCCCATCTGTAAAATGGGCACTGCAGCCCTCAGAGGCTGGACCAGAACCAGGACAAGAGGCCACAGCTGGGAGAGCTGAAGACACTGCCAGCTGGCCTCCCCAGGGCCCTTTGGACGTGCCCACTGAGGGGACCAGCTGAAACTTCACACAGTCCCAGGCTGGGAGGGCCGGAGCTCAGCCTTCAGAGTGAGCAACAGGCAGAGGGGTGACTGAGGGTACCAAGGCAAGGAGGGTGTGGGCCTCGAGACCTTGGCCCCGGGGCCATGACCCTGTGGGCAGTGGGCAGTGGGGAGCCCTGGCAGGTTGTAGAGCAGGAGAGGGCCCTGGTTGGATGACTGGTAGAAATGGCTCGGGTGAGGGACTTCCCTGGTGGTCCAGTGGTTAGAACACGGCATTTTTCACTGCCGAGGGCCCAGTTCGATCCCTGGTCAAACAGTGGGATCAAACAAGCCATGTGGCCAAAAAAAAAGAAAAGAAAAGAAAGAAATGTCTTGGGTGGGAGAGATGGAGACCAGGAGTCTAAATCCTGGCTTTGACATTTGCCTGCGTGTAACGCAGCCACACGGTGCCTCAGTGTCCCCTTCTGGACAAGGGAGACAATGATTGTGTCCATGACAGACTTGGGACCTGCTGGCCAAAGAAGTCAGCAAGGGTCTTGGGAGAGGAGGAGGGAACAAAATTGGCCCCAGGTCAGCAGGGACCTAGACATTCCTCAGGGGAGAGGCGCCCACCTCCCTCCGTAGATGCTTTGCCTCCCTGAAGGAGAATAAAGCAGCAAACCCCGAAAATCTCAGAATCCTGACATCCTGAAATGCCCAAATCTCCATGTCCCAGAACTCCGAGATCCCGGAATCCCAGCGTCTGGGATGAGCGGTACCACTGGTGCCACGGAGTCTGTGTCCCTTTACACCTTTCTTCCAACCCTCATTCCTGCGTCTTGGCCATCTCCAGGCAGATTTCAATTACTACCTTATTTTTAGAGCTTTTTAAAATAAAAACTTATTTCATTTATTTTACTTTGGTGTACCTATTTTTGTTCATACTTTTCTTAAATTTATTAGTAACCCATTTCAGTGGAAATTTGATGGAAAATAGCTTTCACTTATTTGAATAACAAACAGAGCAATGAAGAATTGCAGGTATAATAACATCTATGGATAGTCAGTAGTGGTGAAAATATTAAAACAATGTATAAGCATTCAAGTCGTAACAACGTTTAAGCTTAGATCCTCAGTAAGCCACAGAGGCAGATGAAGCAGTGGAATCCAGTGATGTGACTAATTTAGTCTCTGTGGCACCCATAGGCTCATTTATTAAATGAATGTTTTTTGTTTGTTGGTTTTGTGTTTTTTTTTTTTGCAGTACGCGGGCCTCTCACTGTTGTGGCCTCTCCCGTTGCGGAGCACAGGCTCCGGACGCGCAGGCCCAGCCGCTCCGCGGTATGTGGGATCTTCCCCGCGGTATGTGGGATCTTCCCGGACCGGGGCACGAATCCGTGTCCCCTGCATCGGCAGGCAGACTCTCAACCACTGTGCCACCAGGGAAGCCCGCTAAATGAATGTTTTAAATCTATCTTGATTTAGATTTTTTTTTTACGTCTTTATTGGAGTATAATTGCTTTACAATGGTGTGTTAGTTTCTGCTTTATAACAAAGTGAATCAGTTATACATATACATATGTTCCCATATCTCTTCCCTCTTGCGTCTCCCTCCCTCCCACCCTTCCTATCCCACCCCTCTAGGTGGTCACAGAGTACCGAGCTGATCTCCCTGTGCTATGCGGCTGCTTCCCACTAGCTATCTATTTTATGTTTGGTAGTGTATATATGTCCATGCCACTCTCTCACTTTGTCACAGCTTACCCTTCCCCCTCCCCATAACCTCAAGTCCATTCTCTGGTAGGTCTGTGTCTTTATTCCTGTCTTACCCCTAGGTTCTTCTTAAATTTTTTTTCTTAAATTCCATATATATGTGTTAGACAAATACAGTATTTATCTTTCTCTTTCTGACTTACTTCACTCTGTATGACAGACTCTAGGTCCATCCACCTCATTACAAATAGCTCAATTTCGTTTCTTTTTATGGCTGAGTAATATTCCATTGTATATATGTGCCACATCTTCTTTATCCATTCATCTGATGATGGACACTTAGGTTGTTTCCACCTCCGGGCTATTGTAAATAGAGCTGCAATGAATATTTTGGTACATGACTCTTTTTGAATTATGGTTTTCTCAGGGTATATGCCCAGTAGTGGGATTGCTGGGTCATGTGGTAGTTCTATTTTTAGTTTTTTAAGGAACCTCCATACTGTTCTCCATAGTGGCTGTACCAATTCACATTCCCACCAGCAGTGCAAAAGTGCTCCCTTTTCTCCACACCCTCTCCAGCATTTACTGTTTCTAGATTTTTTTTTTTTTTTTTTTTTTTTTTTTGCGGTACATGGGCCTCTCACTGTTGTAGCCTCTCCCGTTGCGGAGCACAGGCTCCGGACTTGCAGGCTCAGCAGCCATGGCTCATGGGCCCAGCCCTCCGCGGCACATGGGATCTTCCCGGACCGGGGCACGAACCCGTGTCCCCTGCATCGGCAGGCGGACTCTCAACCACTGCGCCACCAGGGAAGCCCTGTTTCTAGATTTTTTGATGATGGCCATTCTGACCGGTGTGAGATGATACCTCATTGTAGTTTTGATTTGCATTTTTCTAATGATTAGTGATGTCGAACATCCTTTCATGTGTTTGTTGGCAGTCTGTATCTCTTCTTTAGAGAAATGTCTATTTAGGTCTTCTGCCCATTTTGGATTGGGTTGTTTGTTTTTTTGTTATTGAGCTGCATGAGCTGCTTGTAAATTAATCCTTGGTCAGTTGCTTCATTTGCAAATATTTTCTCCCATTCTGAGGGTTGTCTTTCCATCTTGTTTATGGTTTCCTTTGCTGTGCAAAAGCTTTGAAGTTTCATTAGGTCCCACTTATTTATTTTTGTTTTTATTTCCATTTCTCTAGGAGGTGGGTCAAAAAGGATCTTGCTGTGATTTATGTCATAGAGTGTTCTGCCTATGTTTTCCTCTAACAGTTTGATAGTTTCTGGCCTTACATTTAGGTCTTTAATCCATTTTGAGCTTATTTTTGTGTATGGTGTAGGGAGTGAATTAATCTCATACTTTTACATGTACCTGTCCAGTTTTCCCAGCACCACTTATTGAAGAGGCTGTCCTTTCTCCATTGTACATTCCTGCCTCCTTTATCAAAGATAAGGTGACCATATGTGTGTGGGTTTATCTCTGGGCTTTCTATCCTGTTCCATTGATCTATCTTTCTGTTTTTGTGCCAGTACCATACTGTCTTGATAACTGTAGCTTTGTAGTATAGTCTGAAGTCAGGGAGCCTGATTCCTCCAGCTCTGTTTTTTGTTCTCAAGATTGCATTGGCTATTCGGGGTCTTTTGCGTTTCCATACAAATTGTGAAATTTTTTGTTCTAGTTCTGTGAAAAATGTCAGTGGTAGTTTGATAGGGATTGCATTGAATCTGTAGATTGCTTTGGGTGGTATAGTCATTTTCACAGTGTTGATTCTTCCAATCCAAGAACATGGTATATCTCTCCATCTATTTTATCATCTTTAATTTTTTTCATCTGTGTCTTATAATTTTCTGCATACAGGTCTTTTGTCTCCTTAGGTAGGTTTATTCCTAGATATTTTATTCTTTTTGTTGCAATGGTAAATGGGAGTGTTTTCTTGATTTCACTTTCAGATTTTTCATCATTAGTGTATAGGAATGCCAGAGATTTCTGTGCATTAATTGTATCCTGCTACTTTACCAAATTCATTGATTAGCTCTAGTAGTTTTCTGGTAGCCTCTTTAGGATTCTCTATGTATAGTATCATGTCATCTGCAAACAGTGACAGCTTTACTTCTTCTTTTCCGATTTGGATTCCTTTTATTTCCTTTTCTTCTCTGATTGCTGTGGCTAAAACTTCCAAAACTATGTTGAATAAGAGTGGTGAGAGTGGGCAACCTTGTCTTGTTCCTGATCTTAGTGGAAATGCTTTCAGTTTTTCACCATTGAGGACGATGTTGGTTGTGGGTTTGTCATATATGGCCTTTATTATGTTGAGGAAAGTTCCCTCTATGCCTACTTTCTGGAGGGTTTTTATCATAAATGGGTGTTGAATTTTGTCAAAAGCTTTCTCTGCATCTATTGAGATGACCATATGGTTTTTCTCCTTCAATTTGTTAATATGGTGTATCACATTGATTGATTTGCGTATATTGAAGAATCCTTGCATTCCTGGAATAAATCCCACTTGATCATGGTGTATGATCCTTTTAATGTGCTGTTGGATTCTGTTTGTTCGTATTTTGTTGAGGATTTTTGCATCTATGTTCGTCAGTGATATTGGCCTGTAGTTTTCTTTCTTTGTGACATCCTTGTCTGGTTTTGGTATCAGGGGGATGGTGGCCTCATAGAATGAGTTTGGGAGTGCTCCTCCCTTTGCTATATTTTGGAAGAGTTTGAGAAGGAAAAAATATGAAACACTTCACGAATTTGCGTGTCATCCTTGTGCAGGGGCCATGCTAATCTTCTCTGTATCGTTCCAATTTTAGTATATGTGTTGCCGAAGCGAGCACTAGATTTTTTTTTTTTTTTAATGGCAGAATCTGGGGACTTCCCTGGCTGTCCAGTGGTTAGGGCTCCACGCTCTCACTGCCGAGGGCCCGGGTTCAATCCCTGGTCGGGGAACTAAGATATCGTAAGCTGCACGGTGCAGCCAGAAAAAAAAAAAAGGGCAGAATCTGGAGCAAGGAAGTGGGAGAGCTTCACGATGTGTATTTTCTGTTCCTGGACCTCAGAAACTCCAGTCATGGGTTCCCCAAAAGCTGAGCCCAAGACCAGGGCTGAGTGAGGCTGGTTATCCAGGAGCCCACCCAGGAAAGATCTTGAAGGACACACCCCAGAATGGTCACTGTCAAGGACAAATGACGGGCACTTATCCATCAGGTCATGGAGGGATATTGCCCCTCACCTCCAGTCCCTCCAGAAGCACATAGGAGGCCTCAGTCTCGCTGGGAAGAGGCAGCTGCAGCTATGCTGAAATTACACGGGCCACGGAGTCAAGACTCTGGCCCCCAAAGTGTCTGCTGTTGGGGGGGCATTTGCTGAGTGTCACCCACACTCTGGGACAGACAGGGTCCCTTCCCTCAGCCAGGTGATGCTGGCAGGGAAAACAGAGGACAAACAGGTAAACAAATCACCAGGACAGAGTCACGGGTGTTAGAGACGTGAAGGAGGCCCCTTGGGGTGGGGAGGGTCAGGGAGGTCAACAGAGACAGATGAGTTTGGATTTTCTCCACAGGGCACTGGGGAGCCATAGATGGCTCTTGCACAGAGGAGGGATGTGATCTGATTTTTTGTTCTTGAATGTTCCCCTGACAAGTCCAAGTCCGCCAGCAGGCAGGGAGTCTGGGAAGGATGCACCAGGCAGTGGGCACAGCGTGCGTAAGGAGAAAGCCACGCTTGAGCACTTTAGCCCGTGGCCAGCTGGCTGGGCTGGTGTTTGCTTTCCAGAAGCAAGGCAGCAGGAAGAGGGCTGGTGAGCAGTGGAGTGTCCAGAGGGGTCAGTCTGAGTTCTCACCACCCTCCCCGATTGCTCCGGGGCCTCCAGGGAGCTCACTTCCTGCTCTGGCCTCAGTCTCCCCGTCGGCCCAGGAGTGTTGGTGTAACCCTGACCCGCTGGGTTGTTTCACCCAGACATTGGCTCCTGGTGACCTGGAGACCCCCAGACCTGGGCCTGAGCCCCTTGTCTGCAACCCTGGCCCTGCCGCCCACTGGCGTCCCCTCTCAGGCAACATCTTCATTACGGAGCCGAGTTGTTTAAATAAATGAATTAATATTGACGAACCATCAGTGACCTAATAAATGATTAGTTAAGGCACACATACATCACGCCGCGGGGACGCTGGGAGCCCTTAATTACTGCTTCGGAGGGACGTGCAGGGCCACGGCCACTGCCCTGCACCCCTTCCTGGCCCTGGGCCCCTCCCTGGTCACCCTGCTCCTCTCTGTGTCTCTGGGGCTGGGCAGGAAGGCAAACCTGGCCCGTCGCCCCATCCCTGCCCTAGCTCAGGTGTCCACGTGTCCTTGGAGCAGCCTCGACCCAGCCTCCCTGCCTGCCCCCAACGTCCCTTCCCTCCCAGCGGCCAGGAGGCCTGCTTAAAAGCTTGACTCTTTCTTCATCCGCGTATCACTCTAATGCCTCCTGCGGCTCCCCAGTGCACTCCAGAAAAAGACCCCAGACCTCACCATGGGCCACAGAACCTCCTGCATCCTGCTGTTCCCTCCGCCTGGAAGGCTGTCTCCCCTCTGGGCCCAGGCCACCCTGCTCACCTCAGCCTGCAGCCCCTCGGGGTGGATCTAGACGGATCTATGGGCTCCAAACCCAGGCCTGGAGGCAGCAAAGGGGACGGACGCCCAGCACTTGGGGCATCGGCCCTCCTCTGGCACCCTTGTCCTGCTGCTGCCTCAGTTTCCCTAGCAGGATGTGAGGGGAGGTCCCTGCGGGAGGGGGTCAGATCTGAAGGACTGCTGGGTTCATTTCTTCTCTCCTCTCCCTCCACCCAGCGTCCGCTCACCACGGGCACCTGGCCCTTCGGGAGGGCTCAGGGACAGGCTCAGGGACAGAGCCCAAAACAGATTCTCCCAGCCTGCGTAAAGGTGAGGGCTGAGCCAGGGGGAGGGATGGGGCCCTGCGTGTCTCCTCTCAACTGCCTGGAGACCCAGCCCTTTGGGGGTCTACAGTGGGGTAACATTGTCCAGAGAGGGCAGGGGTCCTGCCAAGGCCACACAGCCCAGTGGCCTCGGACTCTGCTCTGGGAGGGGCGGGGGCGTCCGTGGAGCTTCTCAAGTCTTTGCAGCCCTGAGTTCCTGGGCCAGCCTCTCCCACCTCCCCCACAAGGCTCTTGATGGCTGGGAGCTCAGCACTGGGGCACCCAGCAAGGCCACGGCCAGTGGCTTCTGGGAGGGGGTGAGCTAGAGCTTAGAGGTGGGGAGACATGTGACTGCAGCAGAGCCCAGAGACAGAGATGGAGAGAGAGGGGTGGAGAGAGACAGAGAGATAGGGAGAGACAGAGGGTCACAGAGACAGAGAGACAGGGAGACAGAGGGACAGGGAGAGACAGAGGGATGTAGAGACATGGAGGGCTATGAAAGGGCACATGGCGGGCCCCTGGGGGAGCCCTGTGCTGGGGTGTGCAGGGAGGACTCTGGGAGGACATGGGTGGATCCCTCCTCCCCAGCCCTCCTGTTGCCCAGCCCCCAGGCAGCCCCTCCCATGGTCATCTCTGCACAGATGATCCTTAATAGATGCAGGAGCATCTATTAAGCTCCTGCTGTGTGTAGGGCCCTTCTGGCTGGCTGGTCTGGGATCGCCTGTGGGCGTGCTCCCCTCCCGGGACCTCCCTCTACTCAGACCCCCCCACCTCCAATGCCAGGCCCCTTCCCTGTGTGCCGTCCCTGGTGAAGCTCTCAAGGTCACACTGTGTGGTTTTGGCCCAAACCTGGCTGGTCCCCACTTTTGTCTAAACTGCCTCCCTTGCTCTGGGCCTCAGTTTCCCCACATTCAGAACCTCAGAAGTACACGATCAAGCCCCTTTCCTCAGAGATCACCCGAGGGTCAGGTAGAGATGGATCTGGGTTTAGAACTCATCTTCTGGGCTCTACAATAAAGCCCCACCACCTCCCTGACCCTGTTTCCTCCTTTGTAGACCAGATGGGTCATATTTCCTGCCTCACAGGGCTGTTGAGGGGACGAAGGCGGTAGCTGGAGCATACAGTCTGCACTCAATAAATGTTGGGAATGATTGGATGATAGAGGTTTGCGGGATGATGAGGCTGGGAGGGTAAGCAAGAGGCGACATCCAGCCTAAGCCTTTTGGATTTAATTTACTGCTATTACCATTATAGCTAAGCACTATTGTTTAGCCAATCGACAAACGTTCACTGTCGGAGCATTTGGAAGTGGGCCTCAGGGAGCCTCCAGGGTGAGCGTGGGTGGACGTAGGAATCAGCTCTCGCTGCGTATCCTGGCAGGTGTGCTCACGTGAGGGCCGGCAGGGTCCCGCATGCGCACACAGTAGGTGGTCAAGGAAGTCCGCATGTGCTCTGGCGTGCCCCTCCCACCCACTCCCCAACCCGCAGAGGAGTGTGTGAGCCAGGCGGGTCCTGCGCGCTGCCTGCGCGGCCCGGTCCACGCGCGTGGGCAGGCCTCGGGTGAGCGGAGCTTTCTCCCCAAGCTTCAGAATTTGGTGGTGGAGGGGGCGCCCCAGCCCGCACAGGCGCGGAGGCCCGCCAGTCCTCCCCACGCTGTCCTCCCCACTCGCCGCCTCCTCCGCCCACAGTGGGGGGTAAGTCTGCCTTCAGTCCTGCCCACCACGCTCAAGCACCAACCAGAGGCCTTTGCAGGTGCAGAACGGGGTAGGGTTGGTGGAAGGGCTTGTGCCCCAAACTGGTCCCTTCCCGACCCTTTCCAAGTGACCCGCCGAGGAGGCGCCCCAGGAATGAGCCGGGGGCTGCGCGTTCTGGCTCAGCCCCTCGGGCTTGCGAGAGCTTAGGCCTTGGTTTCTCCGTCTGTAAAATGCGATCATGGGCTCCCCCAACCCACACCAATTGTTGCAGTGATGCGAGAGGACGCGTGTAAAGCCTTCGCAGGACAGCGGGACAGCACAAGCCACAGTTATTATTGATGGTAATAATACCAATTGATTATATTTTTCTATATAGTGACTATTGGATTCACGCTCCCCGCACATGAGGCGCTCAATATATGTGGCTGGACAACGGCACACCCCTCTGTGCGCCCCAGTTTCCAAACTCACAAGATAGGGGCACCGGTTATCCACCCCTTCGTCCCGCCCGGGAGCACATGGCCTCCTGCACCCGGGAAGCCCCCAGCGTCCGGGCCCCGAGACCCAGCCCAGTGCCCTTCGGGGAGCCGTTTACAAGAAGCCTGCAGTCCCAGGGCGGCCCCCGCCAGGCTGCTGTTCCCAGCCCATATAATCTAATCGTGTTTCCAAGGTTGCAATCGATAACCCGAGGCCGCACCAAAACGAGGCTCTTAAAGGGCCAGCGGCCCCGCCCGGCAGGCGGGGAGGGGGTCCCCAGCTGCACCCCCGTACCTGCCACAGGGTGGGAAGGCCCTGGGTAAAGAAAGGCTTTTGCGTCAGCACAGCACGTTGCGGGCCCCCACCCCCAGGCTGTGTGGTCCTGGGCCAGCAGCCTGACCTCTCTGAGCTGGAGGTTCATCCTCTGGAAAAGGGGGCCCGGGAGGCCCACTGCAAACCGCCTCCACATCTGCATCTCCCCGATGGGGAAAGTGAGGCTGAGGTATCTTCTGTGCTCTGCTGCGCCCCCAGCCACAGTGTCCCCACTCAGCTCCCCCAAGATCCCCCGAGGCTCCCTTGGCCCTGCCTCCCGTCCCCACGGGCCAGGGCTACCTGTCTCAGGATCTATACAAACGCACTTAGCAATCAATGTCCTCACAGGCCAGGCTCATCGACCTGCCACCGGGCCCCCTGTGGCCCCAACCCCTCTGCCCTGTTCTGCGGAGCTGTGCCCCCCACAGCTGAGGAAGGGAGACAGCCAATTCCTCCTGGTGTGTTTGGGGACCTTCCCCTGCCCGGAAAGGGAAAAACCTAAAGGCCCCTGGGGGTAAACTCTTCAGAAGCAGTGATGGAAGAATATTCTAGAAGCAGTGATGGTGGAATAGTCTAGCAGCGGTGACAGTGGAATCTTCTAGAAGCGGTGATGGCAGCCGGCTCAGAAGCTGGAATGTGGACTTGCCTGGCGTGCTGTGGACACAGCCCTGGTTTCCAGGGCCAGCTCTGACCAGTGCCCGGCCAGGCGGCCTTGTTGTCAGCCGTAAATTGGGCTGAGGAGCAGGTCACATGTCGTGAGTGCTCAGAAGAACAGGCCTGGACCTGACTTGGAGTCAGTGTGTGCCCAGGGCTTGCTTGATTTCTGACCCTGCTGACCCTACCCCCAGGGACCCTCTCTCCCCCTCCACACCTTGCCACCCCCACCCTGGCTGAGGGACCCCTGTCCTAACCCTGCAGCCTCCCCCCACCCCGCGCTCCAGGCCTGACCCCACTTCCTTGTCACTGTCCAGGTCCAGGGTTGGGGCTGCCGGGGTGAGAGACTGATGGAGCCCCAACCCCATGGCCACCGTTGCCAAGGAGATGGCCCCTGGGGGCTGGGCGGGGGTGGCCAGGCTGGGGGTGACAGAGGGACAGAGAGAGGGAGGTAGGGATAGAGGGAGGGGATGGACAGACAGAGGGAAGGACAGAGGCACGGAGGGAGGGGCGCACATCAGAGCCTCCTGGGAAGCATGTCAGCTCTACCAACAGCTGCGGGGTGGCCCGGGAACCGGCATTCACCCTCCCTGTAGTCCACCTTTGATGCACCACTGATGGCCTTCTGTGTGCACACTAGGCTTGGACCACCCGGGGTCAGCCTGCCGCCATGGTGGCCTCTCATCCGTGCACGCCCAGGAGACCAGGCGAGGCATCCTAGAAGAGGGGCCAATGGCACAGGGCCCCACGGGATGAATAGTTTTGAGGGGTGGAGAGGGAACAGTAAGGAAGAGTGGTGTGAGTGGAGAGGAAGGGGTGGGAGGCTGGGGTATCAGGCAGACTCCATGATGGTGGCACTTCTCCGAGGCTGGCGGACTGTGGCTGGTTGTCAGAGCCGGGCATAGATTTCCCATAATCATGGGGACTGCTGGGCATGTCCTTCAGACAGTCGGGCCTCTGAGCTGTTTCTCAGGTAGGTGCCCATGGGGTGCTGGACATGAGGGGTGACTTCACAGAGCACAGGTCATCATGGGGGAGAGGCAAGAGCCGACACCAAGACCTGGGCAACAAAGGAAAGAAATGGGGTGGGGGACCTTGTGGGGGCCAGTGCTGGCCAGAGGTGACGCCAAGCCGGGGACATGCCAGCAGAGTCCTGGGGAGGTCTGGGCCAAAAGCCAAAGCAAAGGCCCAGGTGTCAACTCGGCCAGAAGCTCCCTGTGCAGAAGCTGGGAGTTTGGAGCAGGTGACATGGAGCCTGTGGCCGCTGATGGGAGGAGATCGAGGGTAGGCCATAGAGAGAGCAGGGAGGGAGCGGGATGGGCGTCAAGACCTCCGGGAGGAGGAGGACGGGTTCACGGGTAGTCAGGCAGCTGAAATGGTAGGAGGGGCTCCTGCTGGGACCAGGGTCTCCGAGGGGGGGGCCGAGTGTGGGCTGTGGCTTTGAGTGAGCACAGGTGTGTACACAGATATACACATGAGCATGCCTGAGCACACGTTCATGTGCCCCATCACAGTGCACATGTGTGAACACGCAATAAACATGCCAGAATATGTGGACACGTGTTTGCCAGGACATGCGGATATGCCAGGCAGCTCGTGGGGACTTACACGTGTGACCATGCCGGAGGGCAGGCGGACAGATCAAGGCACAAAGGAAACATGGACGTCTGGGAATGGCCAGCACGTGTGCACACGCATGAAAAAACATAAACACGCCTCACGGGTGCAAACACAAATGTGCGTGCATGTGCATGGACATGGCAGGGCACACGTACAGATGTGAACACAGCTGAGCACTCTATACCCAAACGAGCTGTTGCAGCCCGTGTGGGCACCCACGTCAACGTAGACACGCCAGCGTGCAAGCAGGACCGAGCGCGTGAGCACAGCTGAGGGCTGCGTACACGCGAGCACAGCGTACTCACACGTGCGAGGACCCGCCCGGGCACGCGCGGACTTACCTGCGCGAGTCGCAACGCCGCGAGCACTCAGAACCCACGGGCACAGGGCACGCTCGTGCGCAGATGGTGACCGCTCACAGCAGGCGCCCCGCGGGTTTCTGGGCGGCGGGCGCCCCCTAGTGGAAAATGGCCGCGGCCCGGGCCCGGCAGCGCGTTTGTCCCGGGTAGCGCAGAGGAGGGCCCAGACCGGAAGACCCCAGCGCCACCGGGTCAGGCCGGGAGTCAGCGTGGGCGTAAAGTGGTCAGCTTAGGGTGAGAATGGGACGGGAAGGTTTGGAGAAGCAGGGCGGGAGGGGTCTGGACAGGGTAAGGACAGGGCAGCCGGGTCGGGCCCCCATTTCTTTTCTCACCATTGAAGCCTCTCCATCCCGCCCATTGGCGTCCGCACGCCCGGGTCCGGGGAGTCTGGCCCGGCTCGGTATCCCCGCACCCGGGGGCTTCCCGGGGTCCCCCAGCGCGCGGTGGTCTCCATAGGGTGAGGGCTCCGATGCCGGAGGAAAACCGGCAGCCCCACCTCGGGGCGCCACCAGGTGGCAGCACGCGCCCAAGTGCTCACCTCGGGCCTGAATCCCAGGACCCCGAGTCCCCAGGGTCCAGCCCCCGCCCCCGCGGCCCTTGGGAGGGGAGCGGTCTGGGAGGACCCTGTGTGACCCCGAGCACGCGGCCTCGTCGCTCTGTGCCTCGGTTTCCCAGCTTCGTGATGGGGACCTGGAGGTGACAGGGCTGGACACGTGCGGTGGCTCAGAGGACCGCTCAAGAGGTGACCTTGTAGGGAAAGGAGGAGCACATCCGGCGCGGAGAGGGAGGGGACTGCATGTGCTAAGACCCCGAGGTGGGCAAGTGGGAACTGGAAGGCGTCCTGAGCCTAGGTTGAGAGAGCCTGGGGCCAACTGTGGGGCGCACAGCACCCACCACGGGGGCTGCAGGGAGTGGGGGTGGGGGCGGGGCTTCTGGCCTGAACGCAGGAAGTGGGGATGACTGCTGCATCCAGGGTCTATGAGAGAATCCTCAGGTTTTAAGGCAGTCTGATCCTAAATTCTCAACTTTCCCATTATGGGATGCTCAGGATGGAGCCACCTGCAGAAAATTGCAGAATCCCCATTCCCGCCAGGGTTGATGCCCCAGTTTCAGGAGCAGAGACCCGGAGACCCCTCGGGGACATGGTCCCTGTGACCCGAGGGTCAGGGATCCTGTCCCCAGAGACCCAGCCCCCACCCCCACCCCGGCCCAGTGAGGAATGCCCCTTCCTCACCCCTCAGCAGTTCCAGAGTTTCTGCACCTTTAACATAATGCGGCAAAATTAGCAGCTCTGCCTGCATTAATATGCAAAAATGCAAATCAGGGGGTGATTAAGCCACAGCCCCCAGAGGATATTTCTGCCTTGATGGATTCTATTGTCAGGGAGGTGCTGGCAGAGGTCGGGGGATGTAGCCTGGGTGGTAAGGGTCCTGGGGGGGGAGGGTCACCCAGCTCCCTGCCTCTGCAGTGTCCTCCTTGCTGCTTGCACACCCTGGGGGGCCGGGGGGGGGGGTGGGTACGGACACAGTGGGCAGGGTCAGCCAGCTCAGCTTGCTGTGAGACCTGGGGGTGGGGACCCAGGAACTTGGCTGAGGGTGGCCCCAGGCCTCAGGGCTTTTGCATAGGCTGGGGCCCCCACCAGGATCGCTCCTGGCCTCTGTATCCTCTCCCCGGGGCCCTCTTGGGCCACCCAGCTTGGACCCCCGACAGGTTCAGATGTCTATAAAGTGGCTCCTTGGTGACTGTTTCTTCCCAGGCTGGCTGTGACCCACCCCCATCCCCATGCCCTGGCCCAGAGAGGGTGCCCACAAACACTCTACAGGTGGGAGACTTGCTCGGGGTCCCCCAGCCCATGAGAGGTGTGTCCCAGGCTCCCCATCTGGGGAGGGATAGAGACCACAGTGAGGGTACAGAGGCCCGGGTGTCCTTCAGTTCATGGAGTCATGCAGGCGGGTCTAAGTGAAGGGGGGATTCTAATACTCTGAAATGGGGCCAGCCCCGCCCCCAGCCCCGACGGAGGAGGCAGAGAGTGAGAGAGGGGAGACAGAGACAGAGACGAAGAAACAGAGACCCAGAGAGACAGAGGGGGACAGGCAGAGAGAGAGAAAGAGAAACAGAGACCGAAAGAGAGAGAGAGAGAGAGAGACACAGAGAGACAGTCCCCGTGCAGCCCCTCCCCGCAGAGCCCCAAGCTGGCGCAGGGCCAGCCACCAGCTGCTGCCTTCCCCTCCCCCTCCCCCTCCCGCCCTCCCTCCTGTACTCCGGGTGGGGGTTGGGCCCCAAGAGCCCCAGCTGCCGCTGCCACACAAGCAGGCCCGTTAGGCGCCCCACCAGCTGCCCCAGGACCCCGCAGCCCCCTGAGCGGGAGGAAATGCCTTTGCCTGGGCGGGGGCTCCTAAGTGCCTCTCTCTGCCTGACCTCAGGCCTCTCCCTCTGAGCCTTGGTTTTGTCACCTGTGAAATGGGGACCACCATCCTCCCCAGCCTCTCCACCCAGTGGGTGCCCACCGTGTGCCAGGCCCAGGCCTGGGGGCTGCCCTGCAGGAACTGGGGTGGGGGCACTGAGCAAGCAAATCAGACAGTCCTGGGCATTGGTGGGGCGAGGGGCGGGGTGAGAAGCCAGCATAATAGGCTGGAGAGTGAGGGAGAGAGGTGCTCCCGGCCAAGGGACCAGCCGTGCAAGGGCCCTGAGGTCAGAATGAGGCGTGGTGTCCAAGGAGCAGGGAAGAGGAAGCCAGTGTCGCTGCAGGGGCTGGAGGGAAGCCAGGTCAGAGCACACACAGTCGGTGCTTCTGCCCCCAGTTTGCTCCTTCTCCAGATCGCTCCCCACTGAGGCCTGCCGGGACCCCAGCCCTGGCTGGGAGGTGTCATTGTCCAGCCTGACACAGCCAGGCCCCAGGCGGGGAAGGAATTAGGAGCTGGTTGGTCTGGTGGGTGAATTTCTCGTTCTTCTCTGTGCCCATTCTGCAGACCTTATAAGTGAGGCACAGAGAAGTCACGGACCGCCTGGGGCCAGCTGGGAGTGGGAGGAAGCCAAGGAGCAGTGAGGGGCCAGGCCCCACCCAGACAGCAGGGTGATGGGGAGGTCAAGCCAGAGAAACCAAGAGCTGGGTGGTTCCGAGGGTCTGAGGTAGGACCTCCACTCTCCAGGCTCCATGCAAAGGGGGAAACTGAGACAGAGACCTTCAGAGGGGATGCTCCATCACCCCGCATTACCCAGTTCCTCTGGGCAGTGCTTGGGGCTGTCCCTGCCCTCGGGGAAGGGGGCCCCCCCTCCGCGCTCCCCTAGCACCTGCCCGGAGACCAGGCAGCCCAGCCTCGCCCCTGGTGGGTGGCGTGCTCACCAGTCCACTTTACCTGGTGAGAACTTGGGCCCCGAGTAGGGAAGTACCCCACGCTGGACTCTCTCCTCAGTGCTCCCTGTACTTGGCTTAGTCTCAGGGTCGCCCTTTGTCGGGGGGGCCTCCCTGGGGCACCTCCCCGGCTTTCCCCCCCAAGGACCCCGGGGCAGCTGGAAGCCTGCTCCTTCCAGGGAATGCCCAGTGAGCCTGGTCCCCGAGGGGGTCAGGGATCCCCCAAGTGGAAACCCACCCCACCCCATCCCATGGCTCTTCAGAGACCCAACTTCAGCCATGAGTTGGAAATGAAACTTTCTTTTAAGTTAAAAAATACCAGAACACACACACTCGCACAGAAATACAATCCAACCTCTCAGCTCATCCCACCTCTTGAATATAAATATAAAGTAAGAACTGAAAGTTCCCCCTCCACCCCGCACCCAGAGGAACCGCGGAACCCTTGGGGCATTTCCTCCGCCTGTATTTCTTCAATACACACTTTTTTGCGTCGCAAAAAACTTTACTCTCAAAATGGCACCATGGGTCTCGAACTTGTATTTTGTCTGAACAGTCCACCTCAGATGTCCTTCTGGCTCGGGACAGGTGTGCAAACTCCCTCTGCTGTCAGGCAGGATGGTTTTCCTTGTTCAGTCACGTTGGAATTTTCTCACGCATCCCCGGTTGCCGGCATGGGTTGTTGGGTTGTTTCTGAGTATTAGCTGCCACAAGCCTTGTTCTAATGAACACCCTCATTTTTATTAGATTCCTGAGTGTTAGGGCTAGAATTGGAAGGGGAGGGAATTCAAAGGGATTCAGAACTTCTGTTTTTTTTTGCGGTACGTGGGCGGGCCTCTCACTGTTGTGGCCTCTCCCGTTGCGGAGCACAGGCTCCAGACGCGGAGGCTCAGCGGCCATGGCTCATAGGCCCAGCCACTCCACGGCATGCGGGATCTTCCCGGACCGGGGCACGAACCCGTGTCCCCTGCATCGGCAGGCGGACTCTCAACCACTGCGCCACCAGGGAAGCCCAAAGTGGTTTCTTATTTGCGTATTTGTTTACACTTTTTTCAGTCATGAGTGACTAAGCTTCTTTTTCTCTGTCTCTCCAGGGGCCATTTATGTGTCTTCATGTGTGAGTGAATTGTTCTTTTCTTTGCACAGTTTTCTGTTTGGTTGTTTTCTTATTGATTTGTAGGAACTCTTTGTATACAAAGGACCCAAATCCTTATTCTCTTACGGTGTGGAACATATTTTCTCCCCAGATGTCCCACCTCATCTAACCTCATCTGTCGGTTTGTTACAACTCAGAAGCATATTTATGGAGTCACATTTGAAGATGTTTGTCCCTTTATATCTCTGGCTTTTGTGTCTTTTCCACCCCCAAAGGTAAGGAGGTGGGGGGAGATGGGAGGCCAGCCTTTTCAGAGTTTCCTCCAATCCTGGGAGCACAGGGAGCTCAGCTGAGTCAACAGATCCCACCCCACACATGCTCCCTGCTGGCTGCACAGGACAAGTAGGGGCCAGGTGGAAAGATTGCAGGAGATGCTGGGCAGAAAAACTGCATCATGCTGATGGGCGACCCCATTGACTTGCCCCTTGTAAGCACCTACCCAGGGACCCTGCCCTCAGATGGTCCTGAGCATGGAGCCCTGCTGAGTTCACTGCCTGGTCAGGTGGCTTTGGTCATGTGGCTGCATTCCTCTGGGCCTCAGTTTTACCATGTACAGCACGGGCGCCATATGGTCACTGCCTCACAGGGCTGAGGTGAGATTCAGTGAGATGATACCTGCAGGGAAAGTGCCACTGAGCAGTTCCTGGGGCCCGGAGATGACCCGGTCCAGCCCTGCCCAGGGTCATACAGCCAAGACTCGGGGTGGGGTGGGGGTGGGACTTGAGCTCAAATCTGTTGGCGAGCAGGGCTGAGGGGCTGGGAGGAGTCCTTACGCTCCGGGTCCTCCCCTGGCCACCCACCTGTCTGGCCCCAAACCTGTCCCTAGGAACCAGGAGCCCTGCTGGACCTCGGCTGCCTCACTGCCACCCTCCAGGACTCCGCAGCACCTGGGATGCCCCATGCCTCGTGGCGTGACAGTGAGCAAGGAAGCTTGGGCCCCGACCCGGGGGCCCTTAATCTGGCGCGAGTGACGGGGTGACAGAAACGGCAAAAAGACGGATGAATGGTGACAGGAGTTATAAGACAGGCAGGGGGCCTGGCCTGCCCTGCGGGCTGGGGAGGCTTTCTGGAGGAGGTGGCACCCAAGCTGAGGGCCGAAGGATGAGGAGGAGAGAGCCAGGCACAGTGAGAGGAAGGGTGACCCGGGAGGAGGGCACAGCCAGGACAAAGGCCTGGAAACTCACGGGGGGCTGGGGAGGGGCAGGCAAGGGGTCCCAGCTCCAGACAGGGTGGCCGGGACCAGGGTCGGTGCCAGGGCTCTCCAGGGCCCTCAGTGCACACCAGGGAACAGCTTTGATCCCCCAGGCCACACCCAGCCCTGGCCCCAGCTGTGCCCTCTTCCTGATCACCCTCCCTCAGCCTTTCAGTCTCAGCTCCTGTGTCCCCAAGGAAACCACGTCGCCCTCCTGGCTTTCCCCAGCACCCTTGAGTAAAACCCACACCCCTTAGTGTGGCAAGGTGCTGGCAGCCAGGATGTCCCCCTGTTCCTGGAAGGCACCAGGGAACAGGTGAAGGAGCTTGGGTGGACAGGTGAACCAGGTATGGGAGGCTGGCCTGCCTTAGGCAGGGGCCAGAGCCTCAGTTTGCCCATCTGAGCAATGGGTGGTTCCCACCGCATGAAGCTCAGGGGAGCTGCAGGGCACTGGGGAGGAGGGTGTCTCCCCAGTGTGCCCTGGGTAGCCAGGAGCACCCCCATGCCGCCGCAGGCAGAAGTCAGTGGGGCCACCCTGTGGGTGGGGCCGTGGGCAGCAGAAATCAGGCCGGGCCCCCCCGGTCCCCTGCCCTGCCCCCCTCGCCCACCCCCACCCCCGCCCCAGAACTGGGCCGAACAATGCCTGGGGGCCAGTCCAGGGGGAGGCGCCCAATGTTGACACAGGCCACCCCGGAATGTGGTGGGACAGGCCCCCGGGGCCCCTGAGTCAGGAGCTGTGGGCACTGGGCCAGGAGGAGGAAGGGCAGCCCTCGACAGGTGGCACCAGCCCCCCGGGGTGGATGGGCACAGGGCAGGGGGAGGGGGCAGGTGGGGGGCCCGGGTGGGAGAGGCTCAGTGCGGTCGGGCTTGGGCCAGGGCCAGGGGCTCAGCTTGGTCTCAGGGTTTGATCCAGGGTAGGGGCTCAGAGCAGAATTGGGGCTCAGCTTGGGGCGGCGCTCATTCATTCATTCGTGCAGCCCCTCGTGGCCAAGCCCTGGCTCTGTCCCCTGGGGCCTTGGCAGGGCTGGGACTGGGACGTGGGCTTCCTGTGCCCCATTCATCCCTGTCACTGGCCCTGAGACGGCCCTGCTCAGAGGAGGGCACCACTACTAAGGCAATGAGGTCCCAGGCCTCACACCCAGCGCCCATAGGTGGCTGCCTCCTCACCTCCACCCCAGGCAAGCCTTCTGTTACCCCTCAAACGTACCCCCAGCCCACCCAGCTCACCACCCCACGGCCAGCCCCTCTCTCCCCTAAAGATCATCCCTCCTCCTCCCCTTTGAACTTGCAGCCTCCAAATGGCACCACTTGACCACTTCTCTCTCCTGCTCAGATCCCCACGAGGCTCCACAGTGACCCCACCATGGAGACGCAGCGCCCCTGACCTTCGCTCATCTTCCCTCCAATGGTCTGGGCTCCAGCCTCATGGCTTCCTGAAGTAACCTGTGCAGTCCCCTCACTCCCAGTGCTTCCTATTCTTCACCCGCTGGTATCATCACATCCAAGTGTCGCTGCCCCAGGGAACCCACCGCAGAGAAGGGCAAGTTTAGAGCCCCTCCTCATGCCCCGGCAATGGGGAGGACGAGGCTGAGGCTCCAGGCACCCACCCCGCCCAGCCCTCCTGGCCCTCTGGCTCCCTAGGACAAACTCAGGTGGAGGGACGGGGTCCCCTCCTTATGCCCACGGCTGTGAGCGCCAGGGAAGGCAGGCTTGGGGAGTGGCCAGCAGTGCTGCTTCATCGTCCACTCTATGCCCGCCACGGCCAGCACCTCCTCCCTCCTCTGCAGAGGGTAAGAAGCCCCCCACCCTGTATCCAGCGAGAGCCCCTGGCCCCAGACCCGAGCAACAGGCCCTGCAGAGACCTCTCTCCCAGAAGCCAGGGAGAATGAATGAATGAATGCATGAATGAGCTCCGATGATGTCTGGGGTGGGGGTCATGGTGACCGTGGACAAATCAGGGCCAGGCCCCTCCACGGGGGTGGCTTACCAAGCCCCCAGCTCCAGAGGCAGTGCCGCCCCCTGCTTCCCTCGGGACCATGAACCTAGGTTTGTGTGTGGGGTCTGGCTTGACTGATAAGGGCCCCTCCCTTCCTCCCGGGCTTCAGAAAAGCAGGGAGGGGCTGGGTGGGGGTGGGAGAGTGTTGGGGGTGGGCTTGTTCACAGCCCAGGAGAAGGTGCCCACTCTGAAGACAAATAAGCACGATGTCAGCAGGGTGGCCCCCAAGTCCTAAGTCCAACTGCTTTCTCTCCGTGCTCAACCGTGGCCTGCACAACTACTGTCTTCTGGAAGTTTCCACCACCATCCCCATGTTCTGTCCCCAGCTGCCCCACTCACTGGTGGGAATCTGTCCTTGGCATGATTTTGCTCAACCAGGAATGGGGACCTCCTCCTCCTCTGGGTCCCCAACCCCGGCAACACACAGTAGATTTGGCTTGGGCGGAGGGAAGGCAGCCCCAGGTGGGGAGGCAGGTCCCTGGCTCCAGCCTGCCTGCCCGGCTGGCACCCAAAGGAGAACAAAGGCCGCAGTCAGGGGGGTGGGGTGGGCCGTGGCTGGCCTCGAGGGGCCCCTGGCACCAGCTGCTGGCTGCCTGTCCCCATGCCAGGGCCCTGTAGGGCACACCCGGGCCTCGGGGCTGGGCAGAGCTTGTGGCGGAGTGGGGCCCCCACGGGCTGCTCCTCCCGGTGACTCAGCCCCAAGCTGGGTCTCCCCAGGGAAGACAACGGCGGCCTGTGGGTGCCGGGAGGGCCTTCTGGCAGGTGTGAGCCCCAGGGTGGACTGGGCCCCAGGGAGGAGATTTCTAAACCTCATTTTCCTCATCTGTATAATGGGTTTAATCACTCAGGTGTGAGGACCTGACAGCCAAACATATGGATGGAAAGAGCACATTTGGGACTAAAGGGAGGAGCCTTTTTAAAAAATTAATTAATTTATTTATTTTTGGCTGTGCTAGGAATTTGTTGCTGCGCACGGGCTTTCTCTAATTGCGGTGAGTGGGGGCTACTCTTTGTTACGGTGCACGGGCTCTAGGTGCATGGGCTTCAGTAGTTGTGGCATACGGGCTCAGTACTTGCGGCTCTCGGGGTCTAGAGTGCAGGCTCGGTAGTTGTGGTGCACAGGCTTAGTTGCTCCGCGGTATGTGGGATCTTCCTGGCCCAGGGATCGAACCTGTGTCCCCTGCATTGGCAGGCGTATTCTTAACCACTGCACCACCAGGGAAGCCCTGGGGGGGAAGCCCTGGGGGGGAAGCCCTGGGGGGGATGCCCTGGGGGGGAAGCCTTTGATGGCTCATCTTGCCTTGGAGGATAGGGACTGGACAGGTCACAGTCACCAATGTGCGCCAATGTCCAGCACCAAGCTTGGCACACTATCTGTGCTCAGTGTTTGCATGGCCCGTGAGTGGATCATTCCCCTGCTTCAGTGGGTGTGTCAACTCCAGGAACACTGGCCCCATGCGGGTTAGAACCTTAGCATTGTCGGGGGAGAGGGTGCTGGCCCGATCTGAGTGAGGCTGGGGTCCCGGAGGGGCCTCAGCCCCAGCCTGGTCCTTGAGAAACCCCTCAGGCTAGGAGGAAGCCAGAGCAGACCATGGACTTGTGCGGTCATGGTTGGTCCAGGGAAAGACTGTGGGCTGAGGGGACCCTCACTTCGGACACCTAGGTCTTACAGTGGGGAGAGGCCGCAGGATAAACACACATGTCCTCAGCACCTACTCTGTGCCCATCAGTACACCCTTCCATTCTCCTGATGGGGAAACTGAGGCCAAGAGAGTGGCAAGAACTTGGCCGAGGTCACAGTGATGCTGGGAGGGATGAGGGATTTGAACCCCGACCCCAAGACCCTCAGTCCTCTCCCCAGACCTGTGGCACATGGAGGCGCTCTGGCCCAGACAGGGTCAGGGTGAAGGTCAGCCCAGTTTGGATGTAGCAGGAAGAGGCTTTATTAGGAGCCCCATGAGCTCCCCACCTGCCCCTGGGGTCTTCTCCACCCCCCTCCCCCCAGGACCCCCACTTTTCTTCCCTTCTTTCAGCCCTGCTCCCTGGACCGAGGGCTGCCCTGAACTGTGGGAACTCAGAGCTGCAGATGGGGTGGAAGAGCCTTCCAGGCAGAGGGCACAGCCAGGGCAACGGCCCAGAGATGAGAATGAGCGTGGCAGGTTCTGGAATAGTGAGGAGGAGGAGGAGGCCGCTGAGGCTGGAGCCCAGTGGGCCAGGGGTACCCGTGGCCTCTTCCCAGCCTGGAAGGGAGTGTAGCTTTCTCTCTGCGGACACAGGGGGCCACGAAAGATTGTGTTCTTTTAATTTATACTAATTATTATTTTTATTCTGTAGCGTCTATGGTTCCCAAAAGCTGAAGAGCCCCTGGCTGTGTGTGGGGGGCCTTGGGATCTAAGTGGACTCTCAGACCACTGAGAGTCAGAAGCCCTGGTCCGGCCATAGTACAGCCCAAACTCAGGTCCAAATCCCATTTTACGGATGAATAAACTGAGTCTCAGGCAGGCAAAGGCAACCAGCAAGTCAGAAGCACAGAGCGGGTTACACGCGGGGCTCTCTGACCCTAAAACAGAGCTGGCATCGGTGGCCTGGCAGGTAAGATTAGTCTGATTCGTTCCCGGGGCGGGGGGCGGGGGGTGGGTCTGAAACGCTCGCCACACCCAGCACCGGGGTCCAGCATTAGGAACTCAGATACGACCGAGCCAAAACGGCCGTGCGGGCGGCCACACAAACCTGAAAATAAAACTGCAAGCCCCACCCCCTACCGCTTCTCGCGGCCTCTAGCTCAGAGAGTCCTGCCTCCTCCTTCATTGGGACAAGCGAAGGGGGCGGGGCGGAGGCGGGGCCTAGTTACGAAAGGCCGAGGGCCCCGCCAATCAGGCTTTCGCACTCTCCGATTGGCCCCGGTCGCTCTGCCTTATCTTTCCATCTCACTGCCCTACTCGCTTGCGTCAGGCAGTGCATTGAGACCACGTGCGCCTCCGCGCTGGAAGATAGTCCCTGCCCTCGACCCCCGCCGTTGGCCGACAGAGCCCCGGCGCGCCCACTCCATTCTCCTGACTCCGCGGGACCTCAGCCGCGTTCAGCGGAAGCGTGGGGCGGACGGCAGCGGCCGGGCGAGCGGGCAACGGCGGAGGGATCCGCGGACGGCGGCGGGGCGGGGCGCGCGCGGGGCGGGGCCTGGCAGGGGCGGGAGGCGGGGCGCGGCGCGGGGTTGGGGGCGGAACATGTCTCCCGCCGCAGGAAGATGAGGCAGCGGCGGCGGCCGCGGGCGTAGCGGGCCGGACCGAGCCCAACGACGCGGCTGGCGGGCACCGCGGGGTCCTCGCACGCCGCCTCCGCCAGCGCCCCGGCCACGTAGGGCCCGCGGGGCGGACACGCGGGGAGCCGGGCCACGCGCCGCCGCCCACGCGCGCCCTTCGGGGCCGCGACGCCCCTTTGTCCGGGGGGGCCGTTCATGCCGCCGCCCCCCGTGCGCTGCGGGCCGGGCCACGCCGAGCAGGTGAGCGCGCCGGGACCGTCCGCCGCTTCGTGTCCGGCGGGCCGGGCCTCCCCGCACGGCGCCGGGACGCGGGGACCCGGGGACGCGGGGCGGGGGCGGGCGGGGGGCTGGGGGCGGCGCGGCCGGAGTCATTGTTCTCCAACTTTGCGCGCTGGAGGGGGCCGGCGACGTGGAGTGCGCGCTCGGGCCCGCGCGCCCCCGCCGGCCGGCACTTCGGGAAAGTTTGCGGAGCCGGGCGGGGACGCGGGGGGCGCCGCGGGGCCGCCCAACTTCGCGGCGGGGCAGCGGCGCGGAGGCCGCGAGCGCCCCTTCCCCCGGGGGCCCGCCCGGCGGCGGAGTTTGGAGGGGAGCGAGTGAGGGAGAGGGAGCGTCCTTTTGTCTGCGGGGAAGGTGCGCCGCGCGCCTGCGGGCTCGGGCCGGGGGCCCCATCTGTTCCGCGCTCCGCGGGCACGGGCGGCAGCTTCGGGGCGAGCAGCGCGGTGGCAGCGGCTGCGCCCCGAGCTTCAAAGGGTTCCCGGGCTACGCCGCCCGCACCGGCTGCGGGGGGTGGGGTGGGGATTGGTTTCCCGGGCCTCCTCCCACCCCTCCCCCCCCAGAGGAAGACGTTTCTGCTTCTCTGCTCCCAGGGTGGCTTCACACGTTCTTCGAGTCCCCTTCGAGCCCCCAAAAGTTCTCGTGACACCCCAGAAGTATTTCAGCTCTCCTAGAGAAGCCTGTTTAGCCCCCCCAGATCTGCCTTAAAGTCGGTTTCAGCCACCCCACAAAAAAGTGCGGTTTCGTACTCTTCAAAAAAAAGTCAGTTTCACACGCTTTCCAAAAAAGAAAAAGCTTCGCGGGGGAGGGGGTGCGCTGGGGCATCCGTTTCACACCCGTCTCCAGTTGGCAAACAAAGCGGGGGTTTCTCCGCTTCTGAGGTCGGGTCTCCCTCGATCTCGGAACCCCCTTTCGCTCGCGACCCCCGCCCTCACCTGGGGCTCGGGGAAGAGAAGCTGGAGGGACTTCACTGTCTGACTGTGGGACGGAGACCCTGTCTTCCTCTCTCTTCTGGGTGTGGGATGGGGCCCGGCAGGTGGATCCCCCCCATGCTAGAATGGAGCCCCTAGGGACCATGCGGGGTGGGGGGAAACCCTGGTCTTGGGACACCCCCCCCCCCCCCAGGCAAGGGATGTTTTCAAAGTTGCTTAAGAATAATTCCCGGATACATCGTGACAATAAAACAATCTAGGGTGTTTTGGTTTTTATTTTCCAGAATTTGCTTATTTTTTATGGGGGGAGGAGGTTAAGTGTAGTGGGAAGCTTTGCGGGTAGGTCTCTGCGCGGGGCGTCCCCCCTATTTAGTTGTGGAGCAGGAAGGGGGTTTCGCCGTCTTGTGGATTTCTTTTGCTTTGAATTTGGGGGTGACCGGGCCTTCAACGTGCTCTGACAGCTGCTGGGGGGGGGGTGTCACCAAATTTCCCTTGGGGCGGGGCCGGGTCGCCCCTCCCCCTTCCTGGGGTGGGGCCAGTGGAAAGCCTGAGGGTGGGTGGAAATGGGAGAGGTGGCGGGGAGAGGGGCGGGTTCTGGCCAAGCTGGGAAGGGACCACTCCACCCCGCATCCAGTTTAAAATTTGCAACTTGATTCCTTGGTGGTCGCAGAGGGAGTTCAGGGAATGTACTCTGCGCTCCCCCCCCATTGTTCAAACTCCCTGAGGGCTCTGGGGAGGGGTCTCTAGGGGCCCCAGTCCCTGAATTCTGGCTGCCCCACCCCCATGTCTCAGAGTCTGGGAGGGACGCAGCCTTGGAAGACCCAGATCCAGAGCAGTTAGAGGGGCTCTTAAAGAGCTCTCTCCCATCTGCTCACCTCGGCCACTGTCACTCATAGCTCTTCTTTTCTCCACCCCTCACCTCTCCTTGCATCCGTTGCGGGCATCCTGCAGGGCTGTCTCTAGGCCTGAGGAGCCCACCCCCGGCCCCTGGCTCCCCGTTGCTGCTGGAGAATGAACCAGCCACAGAGGATGGCGCCCGTGGGCACAGACAAGGAGCTCAGTGATCTCCTAGACTTCAGCATGGTGAGCGGCCCTCTCCGTACTCCCCGTCGTCTCCCCCCTGCCCCCCGCATGCCCAGCTGTCCACACTCCTGCGCCCCCCGGACATTGGGAAAGAAGCTTGTGCCAAAAACACTGCCAGCATCTGGACCTCAAGCTCCTATGGGTTAAAGAGCCCCAGGTGGGGCTAGGGGAATTGGGGCGCCCTTGGATGGATGGGTTGACACCCCCGTGGCGGGGTGCAGCTTTGGGGCCCTTGTCGGCTTCCAGAGGCACCCGTCGTCACCCAGCTGTTTGCCCAGGCACAGAGTGGGTCCAACCCACCACTTTGCAGTTGGGGAAACTGAGGTCCAGAGCGAGGGAGGGACTGCCCATGGCCTTTAGCTTTTCTCTGGGGAGGCTCGGCTGTGAGGCCCCAGCTTGGCTCTGGGCATGCAGTGACCTTGCCTTGGGACCTGTAAAACTGTGTGATCGGGGTTATTCATGCTCTCGTGGGTGCCAAAGATGGTGGGTGCCCAAGATGGTGGGTGCCCATAGTCTAGGTGTTCTCTGTGGAGACCTTCTGTAAATGAGGAGAGGTCACAGGCAGTGGACGTGTGATTCCTCAGTTTATTGACGCGAGAGCCAGTGCCGTGGGTCTACGGGGTGGGGGGGGGCAGGGGGATGTCCTCACACTTCCCAGGCGGTGTGCTCCATTTGACACAGCCCGTTCCCCAGCCAGGCCGATGGAGGTTCAGAGAGGGTACTGCCTTCCAGAGGTCACACAGCTCAGACGGGCCCAGGGAGGCTGGGAGCTGGACCGTCCCTTGGAGGGCTGGGGGCCTTGGTTTGCCTGTCTGTGCAGTGGGCCACCTGTGTCGGGGGGAGGGGGGGTGGTCTGCGTTTCCTCACAAACCCAGGAGCTGTGTGTGGACTCCTGAAATCCTGCCCCCACCCCTCCCCCAGTGAGCACTATTTTGGTTTGAAATGGGTTCAGGGAGGATGCTTTCGGTCTGAATTTAATTCTCTGCCGGTATGAGGCTCAGGCCACTGAGGTCTGTCGAAACAAAAGTCCCCAAACTGAAACGACATCATCCGCCCTGCGGAAAAACACAGCCCACGGGACGGAGCGGCCGCGGCTCCGGAAGGGCCATGCCGGTATTTTTAAGCCCCGTTTTATTTTTGCGTCCCAGCTGAGGAATCAGGGGTGCTGCTCAGTTGTTTTTTTGTTAAACTGACAAGTCACAGACCACTGGGCCAGAACAGACCGGCTTGGGGGTCAGGGGAGGGGGTGGCACAGGTTCTGATCCTGCCCCCCCCCACACCCACAGCCTCAACCACTTGCCCACCACCCCCTGCTGTCCAGGGGGTCCAAACGCCCCTGCCCCCCAGCTCAGACCCATTTCACAGATGAGGAAGGCGAAGCTGAGCGTGCAAGGTGCCCAGCGTGTGTCCTCTGGGTAAACCCAGCCCTGAGCTTCGCCTGCTAGGCTGGTGGCTCCAAGGGGGTGTGGGCCTCAGGTGGTCCCTGGGTCTGACGACAGCCTTGAAGGGCGAGGGGCCGGGGGAGGGTGCTGTGGGCTTGCCTGGTGGCCCGACCGTGCTCCACTGAGCTTTGCGCGTGCAGAGGCCCTTACGTGCCCACGATGCCCACGTGCGTTTGGGTTTCATAACAGCCCACACGGTGCGAACCCTGCGTCCGTTTCACAGAAGGGAATACTGAGGCTCCAAGAGGGGTGTGGGGGCCTGGCTGGGCTGATCACAGACCTTCAGTGCCCGCAGGACACAGACCAGTTCCCTCCACCCACCCCACCCCACCCCGCGGCAAGTGCCACGTCAGCGGCCCTTGGCACCCTGGAGGGCGAAACAGAAACAGAATTGAGCACCGCCCCCCTCAGGCTCCTGATCCCCAGGCCTGCCCCTCCCCCAGCGCAAGCCTCAGTGTCCCCAGCAGGAAAGGGGCCCGCCTTGAGGCCAAGGCCCTGGGTGCGGTGAGCACAGCCCTGCCCCGGAGGGGACTACAGACCCCGTGAGAACCTGAGTCCTGGGTGTGCCTGGGTGCACACCTGCCCCGAGTCTGCACTCGCCCTGCCAGCTCAGCCTGTGGCCTCAGTTTCCCCTTCTGGAGAACAGGGTGTGGGGGCAGGACCCCCTTTCCTGGGTCACTCCCAGGGCTTGTGTTGCTGCCCCGAGTCATGCCCACAGAACGCACACCCCCATGTCCTGCTTGTCAGCCGCTCCCCACAGAGCCTTAATGCTGATTGTGGCCACTCAAAATTGCTTGGTCCCCAAAAGAACCTCTGAAACTCAGACCGTTGGGGCAGGGCAGGGTCACGGTTTGTTTCTTCTGCAGCACGAGGGTTTGTTGATGTTGGGTTTTCCCAGTTAGTGCTGCTAAGCTGTTTAATCTTGAGGGACTTAACACGGGGTTTGGGTGAGCGAGTTGGGGGGGGGGTCGTGGCGATGCACTCACGCTCGGTGCCCGCCCACCCCGGAGAACCGCCCTGTTGTTGGCCGGGAAGGGTGCAGCTCTGAGCCCGGAGCCCGGCTCGTGGGGGCCTCCCCGCTCACCATCCCGGTGGTGGGGCCTGGCTGTCCTCCCTGCACTCCCACCGCTCGGGGTCCGGGGCTCGTGGGGAGGTGGATGCCGGGCTCCTAGGGTGAAGGTCGGGGTCCGCGGCTGGGACACGGGTGGGACAAGCGATCCATCTGGGAGTGTAAATGATCTCATTTTTTATAACGCCGAAACTTGAAGAAAACTTTGTATCACTTTTAAGCGGATACACTGTATCAAATGCCTTCATGTTATTTCATCCCCGGTAAAACAAATACAGAGGTAAACAGGGGAGTTCTCCCTGCTCTGCAGGGGCACCGGGGAGCCTCTTCCTGCCAGGGCCCTCGGGGCGCCTCGGGCCTCCTGGGGGACAGGACCCCGGCAGAGCTGTGACCCTGGCTGTGCACCCCCCACTCACCCCCCCTTTCTCCCCGCAGATGTTCCCCCTGCCGGTGGCCAATGGGAAGAGCCGGCCCACCTCCCTGGCCGGGGCCCAGTTCGGAAGCTCAGGTAGGACCCCGCTGGCTGCCTGGGGGCTTCTTGTTTGCTTGAGGAGGTCACCGCGTGTGAAGGGTGGGCCCGTGGAGGGTGAGGGGGGGCAACCGCGGGGTGGGGCTGCCTGCCGATCGCAGCCTTGTGGACTAGGCACTAAGGGGAGAGGTGTTTGGGGGCAGCGCTCAGGCCCGCCAGGTGGAGTGGGGGTGAGGGGCCCGGGGCGGAGGTCCAGGCGCCCATGTGGGCGTGCGGTGGGGGGATGGTGAGCCTAAGGGAACCCCAGGAAGCGGCTGCCGCTGTGGTTGTGTGACTTGCCTTGGGGCTAAGGGAGGGAGCCCCGTGGTCAGCACGGTGTCACCGTCCACCCTGCCCCGAGAGCCTGGCCCCTGGTCCGGGTGTGGGGGACTCTCTGTGACTCACGAGGGCCTGGGTGAGCTGGGCACTTGAGCCTCCAGGGTCTCCTTGGCCCCAGTGGGGTTCTGGGTGTCCAGTCCATCCCCAGGGAGGGAACCTGAGGCCCAGGAGGGGTGTGATATGGAACCCCAGCTTTCTCCAAATCCTGCTTTGCCCCTCGCTGTTTTCATTCAAGTATGTATTAGGTGCTGATCGTTGACGAGACCTGGCACTAGCGTGATCACCTGGCCTGGTTTGTTCGAGGTCTGGGGGGGGGTGTTCCTGGGATCTGGGACTTTGAACGTTCCAACTGGGGTCATCCCAGGCACACCTGGATGAGCTGGTCACCCTGCCTGGTACTGAGTACAGAGGACATGGCCCAGGGAGGACAGGTGGCATGGCCTCAAGGAGCATAGAGCAGGGGTCAGGCTGCAGAGTGGTGGGGAGGACAGTAGGGGCTGTCTCCACAGAGATGTTTGGATGTTTGAGCAGAGGCTTGGGGGCGCAAAGGCCCTGGGGCAGCACCATGCCTGGCGAGTTGGAGGAACAGTGAGGAGGCCTGTGTGGATGGAGCAGAGTGAGGGAGGGGGAGAGGGAGGAGGGGTGAGGAGAGGAGGGAGGGGAGGGCAGGCTGTGCAGGGCCTTGTGAACTCGGGCTTTTGAGAGGAGCCACGTGCATGGGGAGGAGCGCACTCTGGCTGTCGGGAGGATATGGGGGACCCCTTGGGCAGGCCAGAGCTCTGCACGGACTTCAGTATCTTTCTGGGGTCTTGGGATGGGGACCGTGTCCCCCCACGTCTCTGGGGTCCAAGATGGAAGGGTCTGTCTTCTCCAGATTCTATCAGGGTGTCTGGTGAGCTCTGGCTGGAGGAGGAGGGGGTTTCAAGGGTGCTTTGTACTCCCCCCACCCTCCCTGCAAAAGGAGGGACATCGTGCTGCTGACCCCACTGCCCCACGCTGGCCTTCCTGTCCGCCTGAGGAAGTGGCCTCAGGGCTGGCCAGAGTCCTCCCTGAAGTGTGGAAATCCCCACAGGCCACCCTGCCTCCCCATTCCCAAAACAGCCCTGGGGAGCAGGGGGTGCTGCTGCTCCCCTGCCTCAGGCAGAGGGTCAGGCCCCGGCAGGCTTCGCGGAGGTGGTGGCACAGTCCCTCCCTCATCTTCCCCCAGGTCCTCCCCCTGCTCTCTCCTGTTGCCCAGTGTCCACTTGGGACCAGTAGCCCCCAAGGAAGGGGCCCCTCCAGGACACCCCATGCCTGGCCCAGCCTGAGTGGGACCCCTGTGAATTTTGCAGGTTGATTTTGTGTGGTTTCTGCAGCCGCAGCCTGCTCAAGGGCCCTGCCCTGGCCGCTTCAGGTGGGGAGGGTCCAGCCTTGTCCCGCTGCACATCGGGCTGAGTTTTCTTCTTCCCCACGAGGGTTGTGGTGTGGTTGGTCCAGCCCAGGAGGTCTCCAGTTCTGGACACACAGCTGGGGACCCCTTTCCCCAATTCATTTGAGCAGTTAGTGCTGTCTGGGGTGGGGGAGGGGGCACAGGACCGGGAGCCCTAAGACCTGAGCTTAGAGGTTCCCTCCTTGCTGCCACTTCAGGCACAAGGCAGGCCGTGTCACCTGACACAGGTGGTGTGACTGCAAGCCTCAGTTTCCTAGTCTGTAAAATGGGAGTCTCCCCATCGGCAGAGGGTTCAGCGAGTCCTTGGGCGTGAAAGTGCCTTATAAACTGAGGCGTGGGGCCCATCTCGTTGTCTGCCTTGAGGGGGTGCAGGGGTTCGCAGCTCCAGACCCGGGAGCCACAGGAACTGAGACTGGTCCCTTTGGGGGGCTCTCCCAGCTCTGAGCTCATTTCCCTACTCCCTCATTGGTGGAGCTGGAGACTCCAGGGGAAGGTGGGGGTGGGTGGAAAGGTTGGTGGTCCAACAGCGGGATAGGGCTTGGGGAAGTCACCCCCTTTCTGAGCCTCAGCTTTTTTCATCTGTAAGATGGGTCACCGCCCTGCAGACGGGCAGTGTCGCTTTAAGGGGACAGGAGTTTCTGAATGATAGTAGGTCACGCCAGCCACATTCTCCCTTTCACCCTCCTTGCACGTCTTGGCCTAGTGTCTCTCTACTTAGAATTCCTTTGAGTCAACTTGCTTCTTTTAGATTCACTTCGAAAGGGCACTTCATGTTAGGAGAGGAGCAACCCAGGCCAGCGGGGTCGGGTCTCTGAGGAGGGTCTCCGAAGGTTTTGGGAAGAGGAGCTGAGCATGTGGGGTGTGCGGGCTGCTTGTGCCGTCCCTGTTGAAAGACTCTGTCAGGGAGGCGCCGAGGCCAGAGGATTTCTCCTCGTCATCTAGAGCAGAAGACTGCAGAACGGGGATGATTTTTCCACTCCCTCCTTTTTGGGAAACCCCAAGGCACAGATCTCTCAGTGGCAGCACGTCCTCTGCCACAACCTACAGGGTCCGAGGCCCCACGAGATATGGGGAAACACCTGCTGACACCGGAGGAGACGACGTCTTCCCTGTTTTCCTGTCTCGCAGCTTTCCTGGTCTGTGTGACTCTAAAGGTAATGTGCCCTTGGGTACAAACCTAACAGGTAGGCAAGGCGGCATCTACCCTGGCTCAGCACAGCTGTGCGGTTATGGCCTCAGAGTAAGTTCCCGGTTAGAACTGCCAGCCGTGGACTTGCGTCCACAGTAAGAATGTCCCTCTGGTGTCCCAGTGCCGGCTGTTTCCACCCTCCTCCAAATGTGCCATTTCAATGGGCATTTACACGTTAATCATGGGCAATTATCTTTCCAAAAGCAGATTGGCCAGATGAGTTATTTTTTGATGAATTTCTGATCACTACCCCCTTTTTTCCTTGGATTTAGTGAACTTTTTATTTTGAAATAGTGATGTATTCACAGGAAGTTGCAAAGAAATGTGCAGGGCGGCCCCACACGCCCCTCCTCAGCCTCCCCAGCTGTCAATCCTGCAAGTTCCTCACATGACACCAAATCGGGAGGCTGACCTTGGTACGATCTACAAGAGTTTATTTGGATATCGTAGTTTATTCACAAGATCTGCGTGCACAAGTTTGTGTGCTCGTAGTTCTGCTTGGTTTTATCCCGTGTGTAGTGCCGTGAAGCCACCACCATGGTCTGTTCAGAATTGTTCTGTCGCCTCATGACCTCCCACCTGCTGTCACCCACCACCCCTCACCCTGACGACCCCTGATTTATTCTTTTCCATCTTCCCAACTTTGTTGTGTCGAGAATGTTACATACGTGGAACCGTACAGCATGGAACCTTCTGAGATTGGCTTTTTCTACTGAGCACAGTTCCTTGGAAATCCCTTCAAGTTGTTGGCTGGATCAACAGCTTGTTCCTTTTTATTGCTACCTGGTGAACTTTTTAAAACAACAGCAACAGTAACACTTAACAACAACAACTTAAGTCAACGTTTGTTGAGCACTGTATGCCAGGCACTGAGCCTGGATAGTTTATTCTGAGTCCTCACTCCTCACAGGTTGATGAAATAAGGGCGATTGTCATCCCCATTTTACTTACCATGAAGCTGAAATTCAGAGTTTATTAACCATCTCAGCTAGCCACCCAGTGTTGTTTCCCTGTAGTGTCTTGTACTGCTGCACTGTGCTGCACTTACTGATTTGTAAGAGCTTTTTATAGAGGAAGGATGTTAGTCTTTTGTGATTTGCAGCCTTTTCCCTAAGTTTTCATTTATAACCGTTGTTGATGATGGAGACTTTTAATTTGCCTCAGTACTTTACAGGTTTCAGTTTTAACGTTGTCAAGTCTTCTATGTTGTTCTAGCTTTGGTGCCATTTCTGCAAAATCCTTGAGAATTAGATGACACAGTCCATTCTGCATTGCAGATGTGACAGTCATGAATGTGCCTGTACCTCATTCCATCAAGTTGAGGAATATACGGGAAAAGATGCTGGAGGGCAGAAAAGCATGCCTTTGCAGTTCTTGGCAGAGCAAAAAAGTGAAAAATAAGTGGGAGGTAGAGAACCTCAACAGTGAAGTGATCAAGGTTGAGCTTATGCAGCAGTTCCTGGCCAAGGGCACACATCCAGCTCACCCGTGGGACTGCTCAGAACACACATCCCCGGGCCCTGGACCCAGAGACACTGATAAAAAGCCTGGGATGGGGCCTGTAAGAGCTTCCAGGCAATTCTGAGGGGCACCTCCAGTTAGAAGCACTTACCTTTAAAGGCCATGCCTTGTAAAAGAGAACATACCGTTCTTATAAAAATTGGTCACATACTGTGCACAAAAAAAACCTGTAACAAAAAAAGTGACCGGGAAAAAAAAAAAGTGACCAAAATATAAACCATATTCTTTGAGAACAATGTGGTAAAACTGGAAGTGAAAGACCAAAAAGCGTAGAAATAAGTAAAAAGCTTAATGACTTGGAAATAACAAAATTCCTTTTTGTTTACCTCTTGGGTTAAAGAGGAAATTAAAACAGGCTAGACGGAAATCAGCAATAATCTAAACACACCGAAGCTACAAGGTGCAGCTAAAGCTGTATTTAGGGAAGAATCATAGCCTTTGACAGTCTTCAGATACAATGAAAAGAAATGGAGTAAGCATTTAATTTAGGAAGTTCTAGGACAACAGAATAAACTCAAGAAAACCTTTCTTGGTGGTTCGAAATGCCTTAAAGCATTTCCTAAATTGCCATTTACCCATGAATTTTTGTCTCATCTTTTTACCTTCCTGTTACTTTAGTACTACCCGGTGTCAGTTACTGTAGCTTTTTAGAATTATTACTAAATTTTTCTTTTTTCTTTTTCTTTTCTTTTACTTATTTGGCTGTGCGGGGTCTTTTTTTTTTTTTTTTTTTTTTTGGCACTTATTTATTTATTTATTTATTTATTTATTTATTTATGGCTGTGTTGGGTCTTCGTTTCTGTGCGAGGGCTTTCTCTAGGTGCGGCAAGCAGGGGCCACTCTTCATCGCGGTACGCAGGCCTCTAACTATCGTGGCCTCTCGTTGCGAAGCGCAGGCTCCAGATGAGCAGGCTCAGTAGTTGTGGCTCACGGGCCCAGTTGCTCCGCGGCATGTGGGATCCTCCCAGCCCAGGGCTCGAACCCGTGTCCCCTGCATTAGCAGGCAGACTCTCAACCACTGCGCCACCAGGGAAGCCCTGTGCGGGGTCTTAGTTGCAGCGTGTGGGATCTTCGTTGCCACATGTGGGATCTTTAGTTGTGGCGTGCGGGATCTTCAGTTGTGGCATGTGGGGTCTTTAGTTGCAGCATGCAGAATCTTTATTTGTGGCATGTGGGGTCTTTAGTTGTGGCATGTGGGATATATAGTCCCCTCGCCAGGGATCAAACCCCAGGCCCCCTGAATTGGGAGTGTGGAGTCTTAGCCACTGGACCACCAGGGAAGTCCCCTAGTTACTTTAGCTTTGTGGTGTTTTTATAGTCTGCAATTGTTGTTTTTCAGGGTCCCCCACCCCCACCCCATATTCAGACATGCTGATTCTTTTTCATGATCTTTAGAAACCGTTATGTCTCCTCCCACATCCCTCCAAAACAAACCTACCTGTTGGGATTTTGATGTTATGTTAAATTCATAGGTAAATTTCGGAAGAACTGTTTGTGTTTATAGTACTGCATTTTCATATTTTAAGAACTTGGTGTCTTCTTCCTTAAGTTTTGACCCTTGATATTAAGTTTTTAAGGTAAACTTTGAAAATGAAAGCATAAGGCACTTAGCCATTTTATAGTTTTCTTTCTTAATTTGCTCACATACTTCTGCAGTGAGGGTTGTTTCTAGGTGTTTTAGGATTTTCCATGCTGTGGTTTGGGGATCTTTTTTACCGTATTTTCTACCTGGTTGCTTCCTGACATCCCCTAATTATTTGCATTCTTCCCTTGGCTTGGTTTTCCAGGTAAATCATCCTCAGGCCTCTTCCATCCTGGTGCGGAGGCCACGTGCCTTTTCACATCAGCAAGTGTTCGTAGAACCACATTGGGTGTGTGCTGTTTGGCTTCTTGTCAGCAGGACCGGGCCTGATCCTGGCTGTTGATTCAAGATAGATCTCTCTGACTGTCTGTGTTTATCATGTTCAGGGCGTTTCCTTCTGGTCCTATGTGACCATCCACGCAAGTGATTGGCATCACTGTGGTGTGTTGGGTACCTTAGGACAGCCCCTGGTTTCCTCCTTCCTCACGTCCTGACGCTGTCCATTAATGGTTTTTCTCACCCAGATATTCCCTGAATTTTGGGTTTGGTCCATATCCTTGATTAGCTGCCAGACCAGATCTGCCAGCATCCGTTTTGCATTTTGCCTGCGTTCCCATGTCGTGTGGCACTGAGGCTTCTTGTGGCTCCCTGCCATGTTTCTGCACCAGTGTCTCTGGAACAGTCTCCAGCAAGTGGGGCCCCCCATTCTCTGGGCACTGGGGAGCAGACTGCCACCCTGTTTGCATGTGACACTTTCCCCAACTGCTTCATTTCTGCTGCGGCGATTGGCCTGTTGCGATTTTGTCCACTCATCTTGTAAATTCTAGCATTTTGTTAGGGGGGAAAAAAATCATCCGTTTCAGGCACATTTAAAAATGATTCATATTGCATTCTTTAATAATACAGGAATCTGGGCTTCCCTGGTGGCGCAGTGGTTGAGAGTCTGCCTGCCGAGGCAGGGGACACGGGTTCGTTCCCCGGTCCGGGAAGATCCCACATGCTGCGGAGCGGCTAGGCCCGTGAGCCACGGCCGCTGAGCCTGTGTGTCCGGAGCCTATGAATCCATGTCTCAGTCCTGAATCTACTTATTCTTTTTGTTCCCTTGTCCTGGACCCAGCTGTCTCGTGTCTGTATTGATTTTTTCCCAAGGAATCTGCTTCATTGACGAATCGATCTTTATCAATTAGCTGCTTTTCTTTTCACTGCTTCTATTTAATTTAGTTAATTTATCCTTTTTTTTTTTTTGCCATGCCATGTGGCTTGTGGTATCCTAGTTCTCCAACCAGGGATCGAACCCGGGCCCTGGCAGTGAAAGAGTGGAGTCCTAACCACTGGACCGCCAGGGAATCCCCCACTACTTCTGTTTTAGTTCCTCCCGTTTTTTTGGTTTTCTTTTTTCTCTTGACTTTTGAATAGAAGGCCCGTTTGTTTATCGCTGTTCTCTTGCCCAGTAATCGTGTTGAGGGTTATAGATTTCCCTCCGAGGACCACTTTGGCCATATCCTGTTGGTTTCAATAATGCGTATTTTCGTTATTTTTTTTTTATAGATTCTTGGTATTTTTTTTTTTTTTGTGGTACGCGGGCCTCTCACTGCTGTGGCCTCTCCCGTTGCGGAGCACAGGCTCCGGACGTGCAGGCTCAGCAGCTGTGGCTCACGGGCCCAGCTGCTCCGCGGCATGTGGGATCTTCCCAGACCGGGGCACGAACCCGTGTCCCCTGCATCGGCAGGCGGACTCTCAACCACTGCGCCACCGGGGAAGCCCTTGGTAATAATTTTTAAAGCACATTTCTCTTTGAGTCAGGTTCTTCAGAGATTTCCAGTTTCCAGGTTGGCCGTGGAGTGTTTATTCCTCGATTGGCTAATTTCTAGGTCACCGACGCAAAAGTCAACGTGGCTTGGGCTGTGCTGCTGTTGGTGAGATGCAGGGCGTTCCTACTCTCCTGTAACGGGGGCCATGTCTGTCCTATTCCTGAGGGCTTGAGGGATACTTTTTTTTTTTTTTTTTTTTTTTTTGCGGTATGCGGGCCTCTCACAGTTGTGGCCTCTCCCGTTGCGGAGCACTGGCTCCGGACACGCAGGCTCAGCGGCCATGGCTCACGGGCCCAGCCGCTCCACGGCATGTGGGATCTTCCCAGACCGGGGCATGAACCTGTGTCCCCTGCATCGGCAGGCGGACTCTCAACCACAGCGCCACCAGGGAAGCCCTTGAGGGATACTTTGACATGGAGCTGTGAGGTCGTCTTCTCCTGCCCATCACGTTTAGACTTCTAATTTGTTCAGTGTCAAGGCCCCAGGGCGGTGGGATGTTCTCTGTGGGTCCAGCCCACTGTTGACAAAAACCCACCCTCTATTCCACGTGAGAGCTTGCACCTTGAATTCAGCCTTTTCTGTGCATGTGACGGCCCCTCATTTTCACTTGTGTTGCTTGGTATATCTGTGTGCATCGGATTGTCTTCCTGAGTCACTCGTTCCAGACCTGTTTTCTGTAGGTGCTGTGTTCTCAGCTTTCAAAACAATTGAGTCTGCATCTGTCTTATACCTTCCATGCTCTTACTTTAGGTTTTCCCGTCTTTATACTTTTTCCTTGCAGTCGTGCCTGGTGTCTTTTCTTGGGTTGGGTTTGGAAGGCTGTGCTGCTGGTGGTTCTAATGGTTTTAGGGAATGTGCTGAAGCCTCCCAAGTCTGGCTCCTTCCGCCTCAGAAGTGAAGTGTCCCATCTTGTCCTGCAGGAAAGCGTTCTTCCCCAACCCTCCTGTTTTGGTATAAATACGTTGCCACTCTTTAGAAATGTTGTTTCTCTTTGTTCGCAATGTTTGTGTCCGGCTGAGAAACACGTGTCCTTACTGTGTTCATTCTGCCACTTACAAGGCTTCAGTCTCCTCATCTAGGAAGTGAGGTTGATGGCGGCCACTTAAGGGTTCAGTGGGATAAACCACAGGAAGTGCCTGAAGCAGCACGACACCAGCGGGCTCTGGTGCCCGTTCTTGGGATGGCGTCGAAATTCCACTTAGTTTAACTTAACGTGTGGCCCAGATGTGCTCAGCATCCCTGCACCATTGCGTCCTCCAGACTCGCAGGGTCTGTGCTGGGACTCCCCTCCCTTGGGGTTGTTCTCCAGGGAGGGGTGCGGCTCTGGATGTGCACCTGGCTCCTGCCTCTTGTGAGGGGCAGTGGGTTGGGGGTGGAATTCCTGGGCCCTCGCCTTCCTTCCCTCAGCTCCAGCCCCACGGGTTGTGCGCGCGCGGGTTTTTCTCTAACTCGAGGTTTGGGTGTTTCCTGTTCCTCCTGGGATGCCGGGATGCCGGCTCCAGTGTCTGGGCTCGTGTTAGGCCCTCGTGTCTGTTGTCTCAGAATCCCCCCTTCCCTGGTGTTTGGGGGCGTCTCCAGAACCCACCCTTCTGTTCGATCACCTCTTCTGCATTGTCACTTCTGCCTCGCCGCCTCTGACGCTGCTTTTTTTTGCAGTACGCAGGCCTCTCACTGCCGCGGCCTCTCCCGTTGCGGAGCGCAGGCTCAGCGGCCATGGCTCACGGGCCCAGCCGCTCCGCGGCATGTGGGATCCTCCCGGACCAGGGCACGAACCTGCGTCCCCTGCATCGGCAGGCAGACTCTCAACCACTGCGCCACCAGGGAAGCCCCTGACGCTGCTTTTAAAATCTCTTGTGAATTGGCAGCAGAAACTTCTTAGTTTTTCCTGCTTTGGCTCTTACTCTCTCCCTGAAGCCTTATCTTCCTTCTATTCTATGGCACCCACAAGCTCTGCAGTTGCCTTGAGGGCGCATGGTGGTGGTCTTAGATATGCTTCTGGGATAAATCCTAAATCTGTGAATGTCCATCTTCTGTGTTCCGCGCTTGTTTCCCCCCGGGCCTGTTTCTTGCAGGGAGGTCCCAGCTGGGATTCTGAGCTCATACTTGGCTGAGCGGTGGGGTGGGCGAGATCCTCCCAACCTCGCCGTTGGACAGAGGGGTTCCCCTTGAGACTGAAGCAGGATGGGGTCTTTCTGCTGTTGCTTTAGTCACGAATCTGAAATTCACAGGAGGGAGGGGGCAGGGCAGTTTCTGCAGCTGGGGGACCCCATTCCTCTGAATTACCACGCATATGTGGGCCCCCCACCTGAGGACCAGCTCTGCCCATTGGGGAAGCCTCTGGGGTTGGGGCTTGCTGCTCCGGGGGTTCAGGAGAGGTTGGGTTGGAGCCAAGCCCTGGTTTGGGGGACCATCTGCTCTTGGAAATGGTGGGCTGTGCCCTCCACTCACTTCCTCTCCAGCCTCAGATCCGCTTGCTTGGGCGCAGCTCCAGGTCCCCTGTCTCCCCACCCCCACTTTCAGGGGCAGGAACGGCAAGGGCTGTGAGCCGCTCCGGCACTTTTCCTCCAGCCACTTGGAACCTGCTCCCTCTGGCAGGAGCTCCCTGGCGCCCTGGAATTCCTAGCAACTTTTGAAACTCTGAAGGCCAGAGACAAGCATAGCTGCTTGTGAACACGGAGGGGCGAATGAAAAAGGGGGCGCATATAAGCCATGAGAGGGTCTGGGGCATGTCGTGCATCTCCCCGCAGCTTTCCTTCAAGTCTGAAGTGATGTAAGAGTTCAGAAGTTGCCCCAAACATCACAGGAAGAGAGGTGAGGACCCCACTGGCCGGTGCAGGGAGGCCCTGGCCCACTTGAGGAAGGACTTTCTCCTGACTCACACCTGTGTTGGGCTTGCCCCTCATGAGACCCCAGGTGCTGCTGAACAGGCCACCATCCCGTTTCTCGGAGATTTTAATTCTAAGGGGGAAAAGCCAGAGGGAGAGCTGACAGCCTTGGGGAGCTGATAGCGGCAGGAAGGAAACACTAACGTGAGGACCGGCGGACGGCTGCTCTCAGGTGCTGTTAATTTTTTCTCAGATGTGATCATGGTGCATGGTGGTTATTTTTATTGCTGTTGCTACTTTAGTCTTTACTTGGAGGGGCCACACGTCCAGCACAGCAGCCGCTTAGCCACACAGGGTCATCTACTCGTGCGTTAATTAACATCCCGTCGATGGGAGAGCTCTTTCCGCCAGTCCCGTAGTAGCTGCCTGTGACTGCAGGAGGATGGCACCGCCGGAGGACATTGTGATGGGTTAGATAATTATCAGAGCAGTGAAGAGGCCAAAAACATATTTGTCGAGGTTGTTTGGGGGCCAGCCCTGTTCAGGCAATGCTGGGGACAGGGGGCCAGCAAGGCAACCTCCCTGACGGGCGATGAAGGTGTGGGGACCACTGGGGCAGAGCTTGGGTCGGAGTTGGGGATCTGCTCACTTGTTGGGCAGGGAAGAGTGAGCTGGGGTCGAAGGGCGGTCAGGGAGGGGTCTAGTCTTTACCCTGAGAGCAGTGGGGAGCCATGGGAGAGTCTAGAGGGAGGGAGGAGAGGCAGGTTTTGCTTCCAGAAGCTCCATCAGGCTGCTTGGGGTGGAGTGTGGGCAGGGAACCTGGGGTGGGGGGGACACTGCTGTACGGATGGGGCTTGACCCAGGGGACACAGGGCCGAGCCAGGCTCTGATCCGAGACCACGGGTGGGGGGCAGTGGAGTGAGGGAAGGGGAGAGGACGGCTCCTGGGATTTAGCCCGGGCACCCAGGTGGGGGGGTGCTGACAGAGCTGGGGCTGCAGCACGAAGCCCCTGACGACCATGGCTACGCGACAGGGTTGTGGTGGGGACGGTGCAGGGCCATGCCTAGGCCCTGTGACCATGTCTTCTCCACACTCGAGGTGCTGAAGTCTGGTAGTCTGGCTACTTCATACGGAGGGACTGGCTCCCGGAATCTTCTCCGTGCCTGGGTCAGCACACCTTCCCTGTGAAGGGCCAGACAGCTTTTATCGCAAGTGATCTCTGCGTTGTAACCAACACCGCTGTATACAGGGAACAAACGTCTGTGGCCATGCGCCAATAAAACTTTACTGACAAAAGTAGGCAAGGGCCAGACTTGGTCCAGTCACAGTTGGCACACCTGCCCAGGAGGAATCAGCCGGGACGGAGGCCCCTCAGAGGGGCCTGCCCCCCCATGTCATCCAGCCAAGGGGGTGTCCGGCTGGAGCCCAGACTGGGCGCGTCCAGCTGTGCCACACCGGTCATCCTGGCGGCAGCCCTCACGGTGGGCCGTTCTGTCACCCAGGCTGACTCGGATCAGATCTGAAACTCCCAGGGGGGGGTGGTGCCCTTGGGCACACTCAGCCCTCTGCTTGTCCATCTCCCACCTCTTCCTGGGGTCAGGGCTGGGTCTGAGCAGAGAGATGACCTTTCCAGGGGCTGCCCTGCCACCGCTTCACCTCCAGCACTTCAAGAAAAAAAATTATGTTGCGACAGCAACGTCTCATTCTATTAGTACATTTTAATTAGAACGTGAATAAGAGATGTTATGAATATTCATGATTGGGTTATTTAAAATGCATAATTAACCAGTTGGGGGTTAATAACTATTAATGGTAGCGGTGGGGGAGGGCCCATCCCTCTTTCTGTCGTCTGGTCTCCAGCAGCGGGGAGGCTGGGGCTGGGTGAGGGGGGTTTTACCAGAAAGGGCAGAGCAGGGCCTGGTTGCCTCTACCTGAAGCTTGTGGGGCCCAAGTTCTAGGGGTCCCTGGGTGTCGGCCTCAGGAGCGCCCGTCACCCTGCCAGCCCTCGGTGGTGGGGTAGGGGGGTGGGAAGGCCTGGCTTTGGCCTTGGACCTGGCCTCCTGCTCTCTTGGCTCAAGGGTCCTGGTGACTCTGGGGCCCGTGGTGGATGCCCATGGGGGTGGGGGACCCAGAGCGGAACGAGCTCGCGGGCGGGTACCGGAGAGCGAGGGGATGACAAGTAAGTGGCCGAGGAGGGAAACGGGGGCTCGGGTGCTGGCCCTTCTACCAGGGTCACCCCCCTTCACCAGCTGATCTCGTCCCCAAAGCCCAAGCGGGGACTCAGGACCTTGGGGTGCAGACACCCCAAGCCTGGCGGCACATGTTAGATGGATTTGTGGAGGCCATGGGAGCTCCGTCTGACCCCCTGCCCACCAAGGCAGCCCCCGGCTCCGCATTGTAATCACGTTGGAAATTTTTTATTAGAAAACAGAATCTAACCGAGGTATATGAATTTTTATCAGACTGGGAGATTAATATGCATAGTTATGCAAATCAGACAGCAATTAAACACCAACTCCCCAGGGGAATGATTAACTCAGAGGCACCGAAAGAGAAGGATGCAATTTGAAAGAAATTTCTGGTACAGATGCGCAGAGGAGGGCGGGGTGAAGGATTCCGGCTGGGGTGTTCAGGATGTCCACCATGTGGGGTCGGGGGTGGGGTGGGGCACCTCCCCTGGCACAGATGGCAGGGCTGGGCACGGCCTCTCTGGCTCAGCCTGGCCTGGGCAGCTTTGACTCAGACTCGTACGTGGACACCCCCAGCCCTGCAAAGTAGGGCATGTTTGTGACCCCATCTGAAGAGCAGGGAAACTGAGGCACAGGTGGGAGGGGCCCGGGGACTGCTCCCGTTCTGCTTGTGCAGGCCCTGAGCCCCGTGGCCCTTGATGGACCGTGTTGGAGCCCACGCGCCCGGGAAGGGTGCAGGCCCGTGTGCCTGCCTGCTGGGAAGATCCCGGTCCTGGGCTGGGCCCCTGGGCGAGTGTTCAGGGAGATAAGGGCCCTGCCCTGCCCACCGTCCATCCAAGGTCCTTGTCCCCACGGTGGCTAACCCTGCCACACCTGGGCCCCCCCCCCTCCCCGGGCCCCGCCTATCTTACCGGATTGGATTTCTCCTTCCCTGCCGCCAGCCTGTGCCTGGCGGGTAGTCCGTGGCAGCTGCCGCTGTTACTTCAACAAAGGGACAGCCCCGCCTCTCGAATTGCCAGAGATGGGGAGGGGGAGGCTCCCACTCTCGAGATGAGAGATATCCTTCATTCCTATTCCCTGACGCCTTCATGAGCCTGGGCCAGAGGGAGGGACTTGGGCCTGGGGTGGGAAGCCCAGAGTGCAAGTGAGGGCTCCGTCCAGTGTGGGCTGGGAGCTGGACGGGTGGGTAGAAGTGTGCCAGCAGCAATGGCAAATTTGCCAGCAGCTGGTGGTGGAATTGTTTCTTGGGCCGTGGACCCAGAGGTCTGCTTAGTGCCGGTGTGTCCGGGGTGCTTGCCGCTGGCAGTGGTGTCACCATGGGTAGTGCTAGGGTGGGTGCATCTGGACGGGCTCCAGCACCAAGCTGGGTCGGGAGGGGCCTGGAAAGCTTCCCAGGTCGAGTGAGGGCTCCCCGAGGCAATGCGACTGGTGTGGAGCGGCCAGGGGCCGGGTCCCTAACCCTGCCTTCCTGCCCTACAGGTCTCGAGGACCGGCCCAGTTCGGGCTCGTGGGGCACTGGCGAGCAGAACAGTTCCTCCTTCGACCCCAGCCGGGTGAGGAGCCCCTGGAGGCCTGAGACCCTGGGGTGGGGGTGGGTGAGCGCGAGGAGAACCCCGGCCTGGCCTGCAGGTGCTTTGGGCTCTGTGGCGCGGTCACATCCTGACCCAGAGGTGTCCCTGAGCCTCCCTCATCCCTGCCCGTCCCCTCTACAGACCTACGGTGATGGCGCCCACTTCAGTGAGTCCCACGGCACCCTCGCTTCGTCCACATTCCTGGGACCTGGGCTCGGAGGTGAGTGTCCACGTGGTCCCTGCCCCCACCCCCGTGCCCACTCGGTCCTCGAGCACCGGGGCTTCCGGGATGGCCACCCAGAGCAGAGGACACAGGTGGGGACCAGCCAGGTGCCTGCCGGGAAGTGGACTCCGGAGTCCCGACAACCTGGGGAGGCCGAGTCTGAGGCCGGCCCCCTCGCCTGCTCTCCCCAGAGCACCGGCATCCTGACCGTGAGAATCAGCATCGGGACCTGGGTGAGGGTCCCCTCTCTAGCCCCAGTTTCCCGACCTGCGGGGATGGGGATTCTCAGCGCCTTCTGCGTAGCCAGTGGTAAGGACTCACCTGGCTCCCTAGGCCCGAAGGCCCACCCCCATCTCGCAGATGAGCAGACTGAGGCTCAGCGAGAAGGGACCCGGCCTCTGGGACCCTCAGGCCCTGGTTGGGTGTCCGAGCGCTGGCCCTGCTGAGCCTGGGCCCTCCCTGTTCTGAGGGAGTGTTGGGGTGACTGCCAAGCTGGCATCTCTGGAGGTTGAAAGGGGTCGGGGGGTGAGTCAGCTCCCGCCTCAGGGCCTGGGCTGCGCACTCCTGGTGCTCGTGAGACACGAGGTCCTTGCACGTGACAGCCGGGTGAGGTAGGCTCCTTTGGCACTGTCCCCAGCGGTTCCCAGGCTGAGGTGCATGGCGGCGGGGTTGGTGGCTGCTGGGGGAGGTGGGTGAACTCTCGTTGCCGGCCCAGCCAACCAGTGGGGCAGCCAAGGCCGGAGGGCCTGGGGTCCAGCCCTTGTGGACTGGCGCATGGAAGGAGCCAGACGGGCGAGCGTGGCCTGGGTGCAGTCCCAGGCAGGAAGGGGGAGCACAGTGTCCGGCACCCACTGTGTCTAGCGGGAGTCTGTGTGCATCTCCCAGACCGGGAGGTGAGGGCTGGCCGGGTGGCCTCTGCACCTGCCACGACACCAGTTCCCCTCTGCTGTTCCTTCCTCTGGCTTCTTCCTGGCACGGGCAGTTCCCACGGCCGGGCCTGGTCAGCAGGGCCCAGAGCCCAGCTGTGTCACACACCCGCCACACGCCCCAGTGGCCGAGGAGCTCAGAGAGTGCAGCAGGGAGCCCAGGCCAGGCCCAGTGAGACAGTGGGGAGGTGGGCACAGTTTCGGCCTCCCTGGGCCCTGGTTTTCTTGCCTGTGGACTGGGGCTGGCGATAGCCATGGTGGGGCAGCGGGCGGTGAGTGTCAGGCCCAGGGGGCGAGGGTCGCTCTGTTCCCGTGGGGCCCCCAACCTGGTCCAGCTCCTCGATGAGACCTGGTGGGTCTGCTCTTGGTGTCTGTCCTCCTTCCCCCTCTCATACCCTGATGCCCAGGCCCGGTGCATGGCTTGGGCACCCGCTGTATACCCACAGGGCTCGTGGATATCGCAGGTCCCCTCCCAGAACCTCTGCTTTCTCTCCTTGCCTCCCTCAGCCTTCCTTTCAGGATGCCCCTGCTTGGTGCCTGCTGTACGCAGGGTCAAACCACAGCAGCCCCACCCTGCAGTGGGGAGCCCAGAGCCCTGGCTGGGCCGGCCAGCTTTGCTTCCCACAGCCACCCTGGGAAGGGAGGGAGGAGTGCACCCTCTGGACTGGGGGCGAGTCCCTCTGGCCTCCAGGCTGTGGTTTGTTCATCCCTAAATGGGCCCCGTGTCGCCTGCCCTGAGCTTGAGCTGGTGGGCGTGGCCTGTGGGGCATCTGCTGTGTTGGTAGGAGCGTGGTCCTTCTCCCTGCCCCCTAAACAGCATTTGCTCCAAGAGTCCACTTGAAATTGTCCTTTTAAAATCAAGGGGAGAGGGAATTTCCTGGTGGTCCAGTGGTTAGGACTCGGCACTTTCACAGCCGAGGGCACAGGTTTGATCCCTGGTCGAGGAACTGAGGTCCCACAAGCTGCGCAGCGTGGCCAAAAAATAAGTAAAAATATTCAAAAAATAAATGGATAAAGGGGAGAATTCCCCCACCCCGCCCTGCCCAGTTTGAGAATAAACCAAATTAGTCAGTCAAGCATTCTGATTTCTTGCTCACGGTAAGGCTGGTTAAGGTCCACCCTCAGTCAGGATAGGTGCCCAGCTGAAGCCAGAAACATACTGAAATTGTTCAGGTACTGATGGATCCAGGGACCTGCTTCAGGCGAGGCTGGATCCAGGTGTTTGTGTAGCTGCAGGAGTCTGTTCATACCAGCTGCTCTCTCGGGCAGGCTGTCCCCCCACAGCTCGGTCTTGCCCACCCACACAGAGGAAGGGCTCCTTCGCACTGAGTGGCTTGAATCAGCATACCCAGCGATGTCACATGCTTGTTCGTGAGCTGACCCTGTCCAGGAGCTGGGGAAGGAGCCCAGGGCCTGGGTGCTGAAACTTGCAAGATACCAGGGACCTCGACCTGTCCCCTGGGAACCCAGCACCCTGGGGAGGTGACACCTCATGACCTTGAACAGAGGAAACCAAAGCTCGAGAAGGGCAGGGGTGGGGAGCCGAGTCGGTGCTGTCCTGCTCTGGGGATGGGGCACATGGGGGCCCTGGCGGGTTTGCAGAATCCTCTGCGGGTCATCTGGGGATAGCGTCTGGCTGGAACCCCACTTGTCCCTCAGCCCCTCGCCACTTGATGGGGAGACCAGTGTCCCACCACGGTTTTCAGTGTTGTGCACTTGTGGAGCGCCTGCTGTATGCGGGCATGTGCCGGCCTCTGGGTCAGCTCTGGGTCACCCTCCTTCCTTTTCCACAGGCAAGGGCGGCGAGCGGGGCGCGTACATCCCCTTTGGGAGAGACGCAGGGGTCGGCAGCCTGACTCAGGTGAGGCTGCATCTGCAGGGTGGGCAGGGGAGGGCGTGGGTCCCGTCGGCCCCCAGTGGCCCTTGGAGCCTGGAGAGCCCCCGTCTCCAGACTAGGGGGCAGCGCAGGTGGTTAGGGATGGGAGGTTCCCAGTGGGGGCCATAGTCACCGCTTGACTTCTCACCCCACCTTGTATTCCCTAGTTTTAATTTGAAACAAATTCGTCCCAATTGCCTCCTGATCTGGGAAGGCTCAGCCAAGTGCTGGTCACTCTCCAGCAGCTGCTGAAACAGGCCCGGTCCCTGGGTCAGGCCGGGTGGGTTGTCCATGGGGAAAGGGGAGGCTGGGGTCCAGCCTGTGGGGCCCTGTGCACAGCTGAAGGGGTTCCAGGAGACACCTGCCAGCCCGCCTGCCCCCAAGTGGCAGACAGGGAAACCGAGGCCAGCCAGGCAGACGAGGCCTGACCCTCTCTCCGTGCTCCCAGCCTTGTGGTCCAACCTCGGCACAGTCCCCGGCCTGGGCGAGATTGTCACCCGTGGCCACCCCACTGGGATGCTGACGGGCCAGTTGCCTGGCACAGTGGTCCCTTGTGGCCTCCTGTCCTGCCCCACCTGGTCTCTCTCCCGCCCCACGCCCGAGGGCCTTATTCCCTGCCTGCAGTCCTGGAACCTCAGGGTGCAGCTAGGCCCTGCTGCAGGCAGCACCGCCTGTGTGCACACTGGGCCTCAGCCGGGTCACAGCCACTGAGTGCCCGCGGGGCCCCAGGTCATCGGCCAGAGGCAGAACTTGCATGGCCCCATCTGTCCCCACGATGCCCCTGAGCCGTGGAACGTCTGACATGCCCATCGCACAGACAGGAAAGCCAAGGCTGCAGCACTGCGCCTCGAACCCCAGTCATTGTTGCTTTCCTGGGAAGAGAGTCTATGTCAAACGCATGTCTGCGAGATTAAACCATTTACCTTAAGAAAAGAAAGGGGGGGGGGGATACGTACGAAGTAAAACACACAGATTCCCTTGACACCTGAAGCATAGTTGTGCCCGTTTAGCGCCCAGACAGCAACACATCTTAAGGCTTGACGGTGTTTCTCTCTCCCTCTTTTCCCTTCATGAAAATGAATCGGTGGTATCTTAGATAAGAGAAACGCCAGCGGTGTCAGCAGGGAGGGACCTATGCCCCAGGTCACTGTCACCCCAGGACCCTGCCATTGCCTGGGCCCTCGCTCTTGCCTTTGTTGTTTTAAACCAGAATGGCCTGGGGGCTGGGCAGGGGACCGGCTGCTAACCCTCCCCCTCCCTCAGGCCAGCTTCCTGCCCAGCGAGCTGGCCCTCAGCAGCCCGGGGCCGCTGTCCCCCTCGGGCGTCAAAGGCGGGTCCCACTATTACTCCTACTCCGGTCACCCTCGGCGGAGAGCTGCGGATGGCGGCCTGGGTGAGTGGGGCGGTGGCGGGGCGGCAGGGACGGCGGTCCCTGTGGGTCCTGGCAGTCGCGTCCTGTGAGGTCGGGCAGCGCTGAATTGGCGCAGCGAGGGTTCCACAGCCCTTGGTCGCTTCCCCAGCCGTACACACCCTGTGCACCGTGCGGTTCTGTCGAAAGACGCTTCGTTTAGCGAGGTTGCTTTGATTTAGTGATGCTAAAGTCACCCACCCAGAAGTACACAGGTGCCAACGCAGGCCCACAGCGAGTGGGACCGGGACCCCAGCTTCCTGTCCGGGCCGCACTGGAGCCGGAAGGCCAGCGGCACCTGGCAACCGTGGAGGCGCCCAAGCCAGGGCTGGGGCTTAGCAGTTTCGGCGAGGGGGAGCTTGCAGGTCCAGGACTCGGCGACCGGGCGACTGCCAGGAGCTGGGGCTCGCAGAGCAGGCACCGGCTCCCGTGTCCATGAACCCTGCGACCCGGCTCCCGGCACACACCCGCCCCCTGAGTTCGCCACATGGGCCTGAGACTGGTTTAAGTCATTCTCTTAGTAGGGGAGCTTGGGGGTCTCTTCTCCGAGCTGCAGGGTGGGACTGTCTCCCACCCCCTAGTGACAGGAGTGTCCAAGCGGGAAGGGCCCCAGTGGTGAGGGCGGGAGCCTGGCCGGGGGTGCTCACTCCTCTTGTCCCAACAGACACGCAGCCCAAGAAGGTCCGGAAAGTGCCGCCGGGTCTCCCATCCTCGGTGAGTTGTGGGACAAACGGGCCCCACAGGCCGGGTGCCTCTCGTGACCCCCTCCCGAGGGTGGGCCGGCCCTGCGTGGGGTCTGATGAAAGCCCCATGGGCTCAGCTGGACTTCTTCCCTGAGGCCCCAGCCCTGAGGTGGTCGGGAAGTCCTTCCTTGGGTCTAGCCTGGGTCCCTCCTGCTTTAAGAGAAGGTGGTTTCCTCTGGCCGAGGCGCCTCAGAAAGGGTGTGAACGGGGTCCTGGAAGCGGGAGTGGGTGGGCATCCTGGCAGCCAGTTAGAGGGTTTCCCGCCCCATCCGCCCTGCTTGGAGCTGCCCTCTGTCCTCACCCCATGCCTGGTGGCTGGCGGGCTGCCAGGCCCAGCAGATGGTGCTGAGCCGTTAGCGGCTCCCAGCACCGTGCTCCCGAGACTTAATCACGTTGGGAGAAAAGGCAATTTGCTGGACTCCCCGGATCGGCCACCACCCTCTCTGCTTGCTTTCTGTGCTGAGCCCCGGAGGCTGATCTGGCCCGTACCAGGCTGTAGGCCCAGAGGCTGTTTTAAGACTCAGCTCGTGATGTCACGTCCTGGAACATCAGAGCTGAGAGGCCCCCGAGCCCACTTTGTCCTACCATCTCTCGGCACTTGAACCCCGCTTTCTGCTCCAGTGCCGGGGCAGACGTAGCCAGTTGACCCCAGCACTTTCCTGCAGTGCCCAGGCGATCAGGGTCGGCGCTGATCCTTGAAAGCCTTTGCTGTCTTACTGCTCTGGGGCAGCTGGGGCAGAATATTCACCCAGGACCCTGCCTCTGAGGCCCCCAGGTCTTGTGTGATCAGGGCTGGGGTTAAGGCAGGTTCCAGTGCTGGGGGCGGCACAGCTGGGCTCTGCTGGATCAATAGGAGTTTACTGGATTAAGGAGGGAAAAGGCAGTCTGGGCTGGGGGTCCAGTCTACAGAGGCCTCAGGCGCAAGGCTGGGACTGTGGGGAGGGCAGCAGGTGGGGGTGAAGGAGGAACAGCAGAGAGAGGTGGTAACACGAGCAGAGCCTCAGACGCGGGGCCGAGGTGCGGTTTTAGAGGGAAGGTTTGGAGAAGCACAGGGAAGTGGGCGGTGGGGTAGATAGCCCTCCAGGTGGAGGGGGAGACCCAGCAGGGGGAGCTGCGAGGCGGGGGCTGGCCGGTCCCCACCCCGCCCGGCCCCTCCTGCCTCACCATGCCCGCTGGCCCAGCACAGGTGTACCCACCCAGCTCAGGTGATGATTACAGCAGGGACACCACCGCCTACCCACCCACCAAGACCCCCAGCGGCACCTACCCTGCCTCCTTCTACGTGGCAGGTACTTGAGGGCTCGCCTGGGTTGCCTGGGGCGGGGCCCGGGCTCCCTCTGCCCGCCCACCTCACCATTCCCCTCTCCGCAGACGGCAGCCTGCACCCCTCGGCCGAGCTCTGGAGCCCCCCAGGCCAGGTGGGCTTCGGGCCCATGCTGGGCGGGGGCTCATCCCCCCTGCCCCTCCCGGCAGGTGGCGGCAGCTCCGTGGGCGGCAGTGGCAGCGGTGGGTTTGGCGGCCTGCACCAGCACGAGCGCATGGTAGGCCCCGTGGGGTGGCCGTGGCCGGGGCGGGGGAGGTGTGTGGGCAGTGCCCCGTCTGACCCCTCCTACCCTGTCCCCTGCACACAGGGCTACCAGCTGCACGGAGCAGAGGTGAACGGCGGGCTCCCGGCTGTGTCCACCTTTTCCTCGGCCCCCACGGGTGCCTACAGCAGCGTCTCCAGCCACACACCCCCCGTCAGCGGGGCCGATAGCCTCCTGGGTACGGCCCCCTCACCCCACACCTCCGGTGGGCTCAGGATCCAGCCCTGGGTATCATCATTAACCGCATCCCCCTTGCCTGGCTCGGGCTCCTCGGGCCCCCTCAGACGTTTCAAAGTGGTTCCTCGATGAGTAGGTCCCACTGTTCATTTGGGGAAACTGAGGCGCAGCGAGGGGGCTGCTCACCCTGAGCCCCGCAGCCTGCCTGTCCCCAGAGCACTGTGGAGGCACGTGGTGAGGCATCAGGAGACACCCAACTGAGACCGGGGCTGCCCAGGGCCAGGCTGCGGCATCCGTGCAGGCAGCTGCGTGCAGAAGGGAGCTCCCCGTCAGCCGGGGCGAGCAAGCCCGGCCCAGGTGCTGGGGCTGCTGCATCCCAGAGGCTGGACCTCACCTCTCTCCACCCACAGGCTCCCGTGGAACCACGGCCGGCAGCTCTGGGGACGCCCTTGGGAAGGCGCTGGCCTCGGTGAGACTCGGCACGTGGTGGGTGGCTGGGTCGGTGACCCAGGAGGCTGACTCCTGACCAGCCACGTGGTGGCCCTTTCTCTCTCCCTGTCCCCGTCACAGATCTACTCCCCAGACCAGTCAAGCAATAACTTCTCATCCAGCCCCTCCACCCCCGTGGGCTCCCCACAGGGCCTGGCAGGTCTGTGCAGCATGCTGGGGGAGGGGACTGGGTCTGCTGACTAGCCCCGGGTGGGCGGGGAGCTGGACAGACCACATGACTCAGAGCTCACGTTCCCATGGCCGTCGGGGAGGGCTCCCTAGAGGATGGGGGGCTTCCAAGCCAATGCTCCTAGGTCACAGCAGAGGCAAAGGTCAGGAGGCGCGACGCGGCAGGCCACATGTTGTGAGCGTTAGGGGCACGTGGGATCCAGCGGGGGGGCCTGGGATGCCCAAGAAGCAGAGCAGCCGGCCCGAGGCTCCTGCCTGGACTCCAGGACGTGGGCATGTTGGCATTAATTCACCCCAGAAGCTGTTAGGCACCTACTGTGTGCCTCATGTTTGGCTTTGCCAAGGGGGCCGGGTCCCCTGTCCCTAAGAGGGTGCACCCAGGGCTCAGCGAGGGGCCATGGAGAAGTGAGGGCCACGGTCTCCAGAGGGCACACAGGCCTGCACGGTGCCTCTGGGGCTCCGGTGGGGCGGGACTGGAAGGGGCCGCCTGCCCTGTGGGTTTTGCAGTTGGAGAAACTGAGGCTCAAAGATGTGACCTGCCCACTGGGTTCACACCCCAGCCTGGCAGAGCTGTCGGGCCAGCTGGGCTGAGATTCAGACGTGGGTCCCTTAGACTGCCCTGTGGGCGTGGGAGCCCCTGTGTGGCCAGTCTGGGCATCACAGCCGCAGACTCCCAGCCCAGCCTTTCTCCTTCCCTGGGTCAGGCTGCACTGACCCCCCCCCCCAGCCCCCACTCACGCGCATCTGCCCCTTCCAGGGACGTCACAGTGGCCTCGAGCAGGAGCCCCCGGTGCCTTATCGCCCAGCTACGATGGGGGTCTCCACGGCCTGGTGAGTGTCCTGGGGGCTGGGCAGGGTGCACCCTCGTGGGAGCGCAGGGAGCAGAGGTGCTTGTGAACACACAGGGACACCCGTTTGGGGTGGGGGGTGGCTTCGCATGTCTGCCATGGCCACAGAGCCACATCCTGTAAGAGGTCTCAGGTGTCATGGAAACAGCAGAATGTGCGACAGGACAGGTGCCCCTTGACCAGGTTAAACTTCTCAGCTAATTTGTTGGGAATAGGGTCCAAAGCTGGTGGGTGGCCAAAGCTGTGGCCGTGGCCTGTGGCCCGTGACGGGCAGCTATGCTGTTGGCAGCTGTATGGGGTCCCGGCGGCCCAGGCCCCTCACCCCTGTCCACCCCACAGCAGAGCAAGATGGAGGACCACCTGGACGAGGCCATCCACGTCCTCCGCAGCCACGCCGTGGGCACAGCGGGGGACGTGCACGGACTGCTGCCTGGCCACGGGCCGCTGGCCTCAGGCTTTGCTGGCGCTGTCATGCCACTGGGCGGGCGGCATGCTGGCCTGGTGAGTGCTGGGCGAGGGCAGGCCGGGGCGTCGGCTGGGGCCAGGCCAGCACTGATAACCCCCCTCGTCCACAGGTGGGCGGCAGCCACTCGGAGGACGGCCTCTCCAGCAGTGGCGGCCTCGTGCGCAACCACGTGGCCCTCCCCGACCTCTCCCGGCCGCCTGACTCCTACAGCGGTAAGTCCCTGTTGCGTCCCCTGTGCAGAGGTGGCTGCACCCCAGGGTGGCCCATGCCGTGGGCCCGCCATTAGGTGCCACTCCTCCTTGGAGCCGCATTCCTCCTCCTCCGGAAAGCGGGGACTGAGAGCCACCCGCCAACCTTCCCGACGGCCTGTGGGCCCGGGACTGTCCATCCGCATCTCCAGTTGAGGAAACTTGAGGTCCAGGGTAACTGGGCACTGGTGCGGAGAGGGGGAGATGCCCCCTGCCACATCACCAAAGCCCTACCTGGCTTGGTGCCAGGATCCCACAGGGGTTGGGAGGGGCCCTGCTGCTTCCGGGGTGGGTTGCTACCTCTCTCTCTATTCACCTGGTCAATCGGGAGAGTCCCAAAAGGCATATGTTTAGTGTCCATTGTGTGTCTGGCACTTTTCTCGGCACCAGGGAACAAAACAGATCAGGCAGAGAAAGGGGGTGACTTGTGCGGAAACTGGAAGGTGAAGGAAGCATGTCAGGATGAGTGCTCGGGAGAAAGTTGTGTGTGTGTGTGTGGGGGGATGCACACGTGCAAAGGCCCTCGGGCAGAGCTGTGCCTTGTGTGTTGGAGGAACAGCAAGGAGGCCCGTGTGTCTGGAGCAGAGTGAGGGAGGGGGAGAGAGGGAGGAGGGAAGGGACGGGGTAGGGGATGGGGCAGGTTGTGCAGGGCCTTGGGGAGGACTTGGGCTTTTACCCCAGGGAGGTGGGGGCCCTGGAGGGCTGTCGGTAGAAGAGGGGCGAGGCCTTGCTCAGGTGCTCATAGACGTCCTCTGGCGGCTGCTGCTGGAAGGACAGACTGGGTGGGGGGCTTGGGTTGGAAGTGGGAAACAGGGCAGAGGGGACTGCTTGTCCAGGAGGAATGGTGTGGGTGGATGCTGTGGACTGGCCTGTGAGGGGCCGAAGAGGGGCAGAGGTGGGCGATTTCCAGGTGCTTTGAAGGATTTGCAGATGTGGAGGATGAGGTACGGTTCCGGTCTGTAGGTGGGGTCTCAGGGTCCTTGGCACACAGTGGAGTTGATGGTGGGGAGCCTGGGCAGGTCCCAGGTGGGGCAGGGTCTTGGGCGGCGGGGCAGGGTCCCGGGCAGATCGGGGGGGCGGGCACTGAGGGGCCTGGAGGAGGGTGCACTACGTTGGATGCTGAGTTGAGGGCCCCATCAGGGCAAGTGGGGCGGCGTTGGTGGAGTTCTGGGTGGTTAACTGTCCGGGGAAGCAGAGAAATCAGCAGTAGTGAGAGGGGCAAAGTCACTTGGCACGAGGTTAGCCATAGAAGGGGGTAACGGGCAGGCTTGCGCATGCCCACTGGGGTTTGGGGCCCTGGGTGTCACAGGGTTCCATCCCAGGGTCGGTTAATGCTGACCCTGCAACAGCCGGTGAGACCCAGGCCTGGGGAGGATCCAGGACTCCACCCACCCCGCCCCCATCTACCTGGGGAAAATGCGCTGTGCCACGTGCTGCGCGCATTTGACCGCAAGGCCCCCCTGAACCCACCACACACCCTCAGGCCCGCCTGAGGACCCTGCAGCCCCAGAACCAGCCTGACTCTTGACTGGGTGTCCAGATTTTGTCACTGCACGCCTGGGTGGCGTCTGGGGACATCTTTGGCTGTTACGGGGGCAGGGATGATGCTCAGCCCCCACAGGGCCCAGGACGCCCCGGCCTGGTGGCAGCAGTTCTGAGGGAGCCCCCAAGCTGGTCTTTTAATCACTGCCCGCGTCCTGCGGTTCAGCTGCGGGAGAGCCCAGGCCAGTCCCGCGGCCACATGGTGGTTTCAAGCAGCTGTGTGCCCTCTGCCACGGGTCTCTTTATGTGGCCTGGGGGTTTTGTGGGTCATTGTCCTACTGGGTGGCTTTCCCACCCGACTGCTTGCTCAGCTGCCATGCAAGGACCAGCCCTGGCCTCACGGGACACTAGGTCCCACCCCAACCTGGGCCCACGCGTGGGCGCTTTTCCGAACCTTCCGAGCGTGTCTCCTGGTGGAGGGTGTGATTCTGGGTTGGAGGGTTGCTGGGCACACACGTGCCCGCCTTTTCCAGATAAGGCGGAAAAAGTGTTTTCCAAAGCGGTCACACCCATAAGCGATACTCAGACCCGCAGCATTTCAGCATTTCCTGAAGCGATGACGCAGATTGCAGGCTCCCGGGGGCCCTCCCTGCTCCCCTCGGGCTTCTCCATCACGTCCGCACTGACTTGTACAGTTTTTTGGGATCGTGGGGACCTGCCCTTTGTTGGCTTGTACGTGACGGCGTCTTCTGTCCAGTGGCGCAGCCGCTTATTTTCTTGGTGATGAGAAGTTCTCAATTTTGATATATTCAAGTTTATCGATTTCTGTTTCTTTTGAGGACAGCTCCTTAGCGTTTTAGGAAACAGTTTTCCGCCCCTGAGTGGCCACGACATTTCGGCGCACTTTCTTCTGAAGGCCTTTCGGTCCGTGGGGTCTGGAACGGGTGCCCGCGTGTGGCGTGAGGCCGGTGTCCCGCTCTCGGTGGGCTTCTGGGTGGCTTGCCGTTGCGCACGGAGGCCCCTGACTCCGGCCCGTTGCAGATCTCGGGCGCGGCGCCGCCCCAGGGCCTGGCGACATCAAGCGGGAGGAGCAGGAGGACGGAGAGAACGTGGCGGCCGACACCGCCGAGGACGAGAAGAAGGACCTCAAGGCTCCGCGCACCCGGACCAGGTGCCGCCCCCCCCCACCCCCACAGGCCGGCTGCGCACGCGCGCCCCCTTAGGGCGCCGGCTGCGCGTGCGCACGGGGGCCCCTCGGGGCGCCGGCTCCCGAGGCCGCGGCAGGCCCTTGCCCGGCCCTGCCTCACTGTCTCCCTCTGGCCCCTGGCCCCGTAGCCCGGACGAGGACGAGGACGACCTTCTCCCCCCAGAGCAGAAGGCTGAGCGGGAGAAGGAGCGCCGGGTGGCCAATAACGCGCGGGAGCGGCTGCGGGTCCGAGACATCAATGAGGCTTTTAAGGAGCTGGGGCGCATGTGCCAGCTGCACCTCAACAGTGAGAAGCCCCAGACCAAACTGCTCATCCTGCACCAGGCCGTGTCGGTCATCCTGAACCTGGAGCAGCAGGTGCGAGGTCAGTGGGGGCGCCGCTCCCCTCCCCCACTGCTGCCCTCGCTCTCCCCTCCTCCCTTCTTGGAGCCCACCTCCCCTGCGTGACATCCCCCGCTGTGACCTTCTTCCCTTGCCCTGTGACCTTTTCCCTGCAGTGACATCACCCCTGCAGTGACCTCCTCCTGCTGACTTTCCGCCTCCTACAGTGACCAGCCCCCCTTCAGCGACCATTTTCCATTTCCCTGCTGTGACTATCCCCCCAGTGACCATCCTCTGCAGTGGCCGTTCCCTCCTCAGTGACCATGTCCCTCCTGACCGTGGGCCCTCTGCCTAGCCAGGCCCCATTGCCGTCTCCAGTGGGTTTTTTTGACCGTGCTGCGTTGGCAGGCGGGATCCTAGTTCCCCAACCAGGGATTGAACCCGCACCCCCTGCAGTAGAAGCGGGGGAAGTGTTAACCACTGGACCGCCAGGGAAGTCCCATCCCGTTGTCCCCTCAAGTGAGAGGAACAGACTCTCGATCCCTAGCCCTGTAGCCCTGGGCACTTTGGCACAGAACTGTCTCCTCAGACCCCAAAGACTCCACCTGCCCAGCCCTTCCTTCTGAGGAAGCCCAGAGCCCGGCTGGCAGGGACTCGTGTCCCCTGGCTCCCAGAGAATGTCACTGTCGCTCTAGCTCTGAGCAGACACTTCGTGGGGCGCCTGAGCCCATCGGTCCCCACCTGCAGGTGGGGTTCACCCCCCATCCCCAAGGCTGAGTGAGGGTCAGGGAGGCTGTGTGACTCCCTCCAGCTGATTCCTTAACGACCCCCACCCCACCCCCGCTGCCCCATTAACCCTTTCTCTCCTGCAGCGCTGTCGCTTGGACCGGAGCTAGGGCCCTGGCCTGCCGCCCACTGTCCCCTGAGCTCTGGGGTTTCCGCGTCCCCACGGCGGCATGGGCGTCACGCCGCGTCCGCCCGCCTCTCTGCTCTCTGCCCCCCCCCGTGCTCCCCCACCCTGGCCGCCCACCTCCTCATTCCCACCGGCTGCCCTCCTTACCTCGCACTTGCGCCCGAGCGCTGAAACGGCAGGGCTGTGACCCGGGCCTTTCCTTCCTCACGGCCCCCATCGGGACTTGAGGGAAGAAAGGGGCCCCGAGGCCTGTCTGTCAGTTTGGTCTGCACGCTTGTCCTGAGCTCCGGCCGCCGCCGCCACCCGCGGGGGTCGCTCAGGCCCGAGGGCAGGGTGGGCGGGCAGGACGGGCTCCCAGGGAAACAGGCAGATGGAGAGGTTGCTCGTGCAGAGCCCCACGCTGCGCCCCTGGGGGGCCTGAGCTGGGGTGTGGACCCCGTGGTCAGCTCTCTGAGCCCCTGTTCCAGACTCGTTGGGGGGACTCAACACTGTGCCCCGCCGCCCAGCGGTTACAGCACAAGTGCCAGGCCTCAGGGTCCTCCAGGCAGGGCTCAGGGCGGCCACTCCAGGCCCAGCTCTCAGGCAGCCAGGGTCCAACGTGGGGCAGGTGCAGTCCTGTGGCGCCCAGGCATGAGGGGTCTGCAGGCTGTGAGCTGGTTTGCTTCTGTGGACTCAGTGTCCTGAGCTCTGGGAGCCCCAGGCCTAGCTCTCCTTCACCCAGCAAGCAGCTGCTCTGAACGGGGAAGGTCGTCATCCTGGGGGTGGGGGGCATGGGGCCTCCCTGTTTCCTGGCCAGTCCTGGGCACGGCCAGCGGGCGGGGGCAAGGGCTGCGCCCAGCTCCATGCACATGCGCGGGTGGGGGTCAAGGCCCCACCTCCTGCCAGGCACACGGCATGCGCACTCGCAGCCAGCGGGTGCCCTCCCCACGACCCCCGCTCAGGACTAACGGGGCCCCGGTGCTGTGACCCAGCAGTACGGAGGAGGTGCTGTCCCTGGAGGAGAAAGACCTGAGGGACCGGGAGAGGCGCATGGCCAATAACGCGCGGGAGCGGGTGCGCGTGCGGGACATTAACGAGGCCTTCCGGGAGCTGGGGCGCATGTGCCAGCTGCACCTCAAGTCGGACAAGGCGCAGACCAAGCTGCTCATCCTGCAGCAGGCCGTGCAGGTCATCCTGGGCCTGGAGCAGCAGGTGCGAGGTAGGCGCCCGGGCCGGCCCCGCCCCGCCCTCCTGCCCACCGGGGACCTGAGCCACCGGCGCCCCCCGACGCTCATCCAGCTCTGTAGATCCCCGGCCCAAATGGCCTTCTCGGGGACGGGGACAGGTCGAGAGATGGAGCAGCCGTGCGGGCCCCCCCCCCCCAGTTCTTCCTCCCCCGGGGACCCTCTCCCACAGTGCTCTCCCCCTCCCCCCAGAGCGTAACCTGAACCCCAAAGCGGCCTGCTTGAAGCGCCGAGAAGAGGAGAAGGTGTCCAGCGTGGTCGGAGATGCCCAGATGGTGCTGTCGGCCGCCCACCCAGGCCTGGGCGAGGCCCACAACCCTGCCGGGCACATGTGACAGGAACACCGCCCAGACGAGTGACCCCACCTTGGTCTAACCTGGGACAGTCACGCCAGGCACCTGGTCCCCACCCCACGCAGCCCGTGGTCAGCCTTGAGCCAACAGCCAACATCGCCCTGGGCGCTCCGGAGGCAACACCACCGCCAGGCCTCTGGCCTGATGGATCCTGAAACTGCGTCTGGGCCCTGCTGCCCAGGCCTGGGCGGCAAGGAGCATTGTTTTTGTTTTTGGTATATACATGTTGTCAGACAAGAAAATGAATGCCTTAAGTATAAAACGTGAAGACTCAAACATACCGTTCACAGGAGGGAAATGCTGTGCGGAGCCAGTTTGGTCGGCAGCCACCAACCAGCAACTTGTGCCTACGCCTGAGAGGTTTTTTTTTTTTTTTTTTTTTAAGGAAAATAAAAGGAAACTTAGTTATGAGAGTTTTTTTTTTTTTAATGTAGAAGAAAATTAGTAAGAATGATGCCTTTGGTCTCATTTTTTTTAGCTTTTTTTGCGTATGTTTTCTAAGCAACAAATTTTTTTGTATAAAAGTCTCGTGTGTCTTGCTATTTTTGCTGCTGTTTCTAGAAATGAGCATTGCATTTCATGATCAACAAGGTTATTAAAAGTTGTATTAAAAAGACCCCAGGACTTCCCTGGTGGTCCAGTGGTTAAGACTCCACGCTCCCAATGCAGGGGGTAGGGGTTCAATCCCTGGTCGGGGAGCTAAGATCCCTCGTGCCACGTGGCGTGGCCAAAAAACTTTAAAAAGACCCCGTGTAAACTTGAGGTGCCCCCGCCCCGGGAGCCACTGGAGCAGGGGTGGCAGGTGCTGTCCAGTTCAGGTTCTAGTGTGGGGGGGCTTGCTCTTGTGGTTTTGCTCCCTGCGAAGTAGCAGGTGGGCCCTTGCTTGGTGGGGGCCTCCCCTGCCAGATCTGCTCCCCTCCCTCAGGAAGGGGGACACCCTGCTGGGGCACCTCCAAGGAGGCAGGGACGCTCCCCTGTCACACAGCCGAGGTTCCTGCCCGCAAGCAGCTCAGGTCCCCCAGGCCCCTGCCTGCGGCCTGCCAGCCCCACATCCCTCCAAGTCCTGGGACCTCTCTCAGACGGGACTTTGTGAGGACCAGCATTCCTGGGCCCGCGGCCTGTGTTGCTGAGCGTGGTGCTGGGGGGCCTCCCTAAACACCCTGTTCTTCATTCTCAGAACTCTGGCACAGAAACCCCCTGCTCCCCGAGTGGCCTTCCTGGTGTGGACTGGGGAAGTTACAGGATCCCCCTGCCCAGAAAGGCCCCCAGGCTGTGTGTCTGTCAGGGTTGATGCCCCACTGCAAACCAGGAGGCTGAGCTGCTCTCAGGCCCTGGGCGCCAGCTCCCAGGCCTCCCCAAGTAGCCCTCTCTCCCGTGTATTCAGGGGAACCCACTCGGCCTGGGCTGTCCCAGGTTTAAACAAAGTCCAGGGCGGTTGGTCACCTTACGTGTCACCTGGGTGTGGGGTCAGGCCTGCTGGGGTCTCACCTGCCCTCCCTCTACCCCTTGCAGAGAGGCCTTACGTACCCCTAGGCTGGCTGCGTGCACCCCACCCTACCAGCATCCCAGGTGTCTCCCCCAAAACCCCCTCACTCCCCGAGCACCGGGGCGGCCTGACTCCTCAAGACTGGAATTCCCCACGGCTGGGGGCCGGGTGCCCCACGGGAAGCTTGAGGGAACCCCAAGGCCAGCAAGAGCGGGACATCCCAGATTGGGGCCGGGGCCACCTCCAGGTCCCTGGTATCCCCTGGGGTCTGCCCCTAAGACCGATCAGGGGACTCTCCTTGGTGACTCCCCTGGTCTGTGGGTCTTGTCTCTCTTTGGGGAACCTGCCTCAGTTTCCCTCTGCCTCGGGCCTAACCCACAGACCCAGATGGGCAGGGGCTGAGAAGCCTCTGCGGCCCCCCCGAGGCCCACAAGCTTTTGAACTGTGTATTACATATATAATTTAAGTTTTATATATTTTATATATATATAATGAGATTAACCCAGCACAGGAAAAAGTAGCCTTGGGGGAGGGGAAGAACCACAATTACAGGGAAAATTGTGCTCTGAGTGCCTCAGGATAACTGATTTTTTTAAAAACAACAAAAAAAAGTTTTTTAAGTAGAATAATTTTATATAAGTGTCAACACAGCTGGCTGAATTCTTTGGGATTTTTAATAACGATCCTCTAAAGTCGATTTGGAGACCTGTACATAACAGCACTGTAGCAATAAATGTGACATTTTATGACAATACTCTGCTGTCCCTGGATCTTTCAGCTGCTGTGTGCTTACAGATGAAAAGAGGGGTTGGGAAGGTGGTGCCCCCGGTGTCGGTGTCGGCGTAGGGGCTCACTAGGTGGCCTGAGTACATCCCACCAAGGATGGCCCGGGGTGTTGTGGACTTATCCTCACTGCACATCTGGACAGCTAAAACAGCTCGGCGGGCGGGCAGGGGGCTTGGAAACCACAGGAATCTGTTCTCACGCATTCTGCAGGCCAAATGTCCCAGGTCCAGGTGTGGTAGGGCCGCGTTCCCTCCTGACCCCCCCCCCCCCCCGCCCCGGAGAGTCCTTCCCGCCTCTTAGAGCTTCTGGGGGCCTCAGGTGTGCCTCGGTTTGCAGCCGCATCACCCTGATCTCCACCTCCATCTTCAGGTGGCCTCTCCCTGTGTGTCTTGTGTCCAGGTGTCCCTCCTACACACACACCTGTCATTGCCTTAGGGCTGCAAAATCTCTAGCATGACGTCATCTTAACCAATCACATCTGCAAAGACATTATTTCCAAATAAGGTCCCGTTCACAGGCTGTAGCAGGGGTGGGGGGCGGTCAAGACTTGAACATGTCCTCTTGGGAGGACACAGTTCAGCCCTCAATCGGGGTTTGATGGGGTGGTGAGCAAGGCCGCAGACACTGGGAAAGGTGGCCACGGTGATTCCTTGTTCTAGAAGCAAAGTTCCTCGGGCAAAGCCAGGGACCTGCACTTGGAATAAGGGCTCCCGGGATGTGGAAGCTGACTGGCTCCTGGCGGAAGGCCACTCCCTGAGTTAGTATGTATGTATTTATTTTAACATCTTTATTGGATCCCAATGCAGGGGGCCCAGGTTCTATCCCTGGTTAGCGAACTAGATCCTGCATGCCTCAACTAAGACCTGGCGCAGCCAAATAAAATAAATAAATAAATATTTTAAAATAAATAATGCAATACACCAAAACCCACTGAATGACTGATGCACATTGAATGGGTGAATTGTATGGTGTGTGGATTATATCTCAATACAGGTGTACAGGTGTCTAAAAATATCTTAAAGGTGCCAAAATCCTTATCCGGGGAGGCGTCGCTTCTCTGCCCCAGCAGGGGTTGGCTCCATGAAAATTTCTTGAAGGAGCATCTGCTTGACTCAGGTCAGAGAAATCTGGTGGCAGGGGGTTGGGCACAGGGAAACTGGGGCGGTGGACGTGTGTGTGACTTGACAGTGCCAGTGATGTCGCAGGTGTGTTCCTGAGTCCAAGCCTTTCAAAGCCTGCGGCTCCCCATCTGCTGGATGCCCACCGGGCCCTCCAGGGCTGACGGAGAACGCGCAGAGCCCCGTCCTGGAACAGCCCCGACACCCACAGGCCAGGGAGGGAAGGGACATGCCTGACTGAGACAGATGGTGCCGGGCTGCAGCAGGGTGATGGGAACCACAAAAGAAAGGCCCACGTCCTGACCTGTGAAGGGCATCCTATTTTGAAAAAGGGTCTTTGCAGATGTAATCAAGTTAAGGATCTCAAGATCATCCTGGATTAGGGTGACCGCCAAATCAATGACAAGTGTCCTTATAAGAGACAGAAGACAAGAGACACAGACGAAGAAGCCACGTGACAACAGGCTGGAGGGATGCAGCCACAAGCCAAGGGATGCCGGGGTGGGGTGGGGGCGGGGTGGCAGGGGCCAGAAGCTGGAAGAGGCAGAAAGGACCCTCCCTTGGAGCCTCCGGAGGGACCACAGCCCTGTGACACCTTGATCTCAGACATATGGTCTCCAGAACTGGAAGAGGATAAACCCCTGTTGCTTTAAGCCACCCAGCTTGTGGTCATTTGTCACGCAGCCACGGGAAATTAATAGCATCTGTGCCCTTTTTTAAAACGGCAAAACATCCAAACGCAACAGGGACTCTTCATACCTCGCTGGTGGGAACACAAACGGATACAAGGACTTTGGAAAAGACTTTGGCGGTATACAAGGACTTTGGAAAAGACTTTGGCGGTGCACCTGAAACTAACATGTTACACATCAATTACACCTCAACAATAATAAAAGCGTTTGGCAGTTTCTTCTACAGTTAAACATAAGCCTCCCCTACAAGTCAGCCAGCAGCCAGTCCACCCCAGTCATCCACCCAAGAGACACAAAGACACACGTCCACACAAAGACCTGGATGCAACTGCTCATTGCAGATCCCTTTCCCATCGCCAAAACGTGGAAACCACCCAAATGTCCTTCAACAGGTCAGTGGGTAAACACAAGGGTCCACCCACGCCATGGTCCACGACTCAGCAGCAGAAAGAATGAAACTCTGACAGAAACAACGGCTCGGATGATTCGAAATAGCTACGCTGTGTGGACAAAGCCAGACACCAAAGAGAACATACTCTATGATTCTCGGTAGAAAAGTCTAGGAAATGCAGACTAATTCACAGTAGCGTGGTTGTAGGGGCTGGAGGGGGGAGTGGGTGGGGTCCCAAAGGGGCAGGAGGAAACTTCCAGGGGACGAGGGGGAGGTGTTCATTATCTCCACAGCGTGATGGTTTCATGGGTGTGCACATATGTCAAAATACCAAGTTGTATGTTTTAAATACGTGCATTTTTGTAGGTCAAGTATACATCAGTAAAGTTGTAAAAATTGTAAAAGAAAAGAATCCAGCAGATGAACGGATAAACACCATGTGGTCCCTCCACACAGGGGAACATCACTCAGCCATGAAAAGGGGTGAAGCCCTGACACTCGCTACAGTGTGGATGGACCTTGAGAACACGATGCTCAGTGAGAGAAGCCAGACACAGAAGGACACACAGGGTGTGATTCCATTGATGGGAAACGTCCAGAACAAGCAGATGAATAGACAGAGAGTTGAATTCCTGGTTGTCAAGGGCTGGGAAGGGGGTGGAGGCTGGGGTGACTGCTGATGAGGACGGGGCTTCTATTGGGGTGATGGAATGTTCTGGAATTAGATGGAGGTGGTGGTCGCACAACCTTGTGAATGTACTAAAGACCACTGAATTCTACACTTTACAATGGTTAATTGTATGTTATGTGAATTTCACATTGATGAAAACAAGAAAAGTCGTTCCGTTTCCTGAGGGCCAGATAGGGATCCTGCGTGGAACCCAGGAGGCCAGGGCAGAGGGCCAGCAGGGTGCGAGGGGGGCCAACCGTTCTTGCTTATCCACCATCTCTTCTGGTCACAGAATCCTGGTATTCTCTTTTGGGGATTCTCCTCCAATTTCAGCCCACATCCTCATATGAGAGGGGCCAACTCTGCCCTGTTTCCACAGCACGCGAATGAGAACCAGCTTAGGGGCATTTTCTGTGATTATTGGGAAAGAGGTGCCATCTTCCTGCAAGGGTTGCTGTAATGTCAACCAAGAGTTTCTGGGTGCCTCTGCTCAGAGTTCACCACAGAGTAAGGGCAACACAGAGGAAAGAAGAGCTGAGAGAGAGAAGATTCATAATGATATTGCTAGACTCCTGGATGCAGCTGTGCCTGAAGCCATCTAACATGCCACAGAACTTCCTTCTGTTCTCTTAAGCCAGTTTTTGTTCTTCGTTTATCACTTGAAATGAAAAGCATTCTGCCTCGTGAGCTGAAATGCATTAAGCAGAAGGAACAATGCGGCAGAGCTTCAGAAACTGCTGGATCCAGGACCTGCAGCCCCAAGGCCTCTATGCCCACCTCTGCTCATCTTTTCACGCAGGTCTGTTCTCTGTCTCATGATTTCTAATCTCTGTCTCAGATTCTACAATCTCCAGGGTGGCCCCTACATCCCACTTTTTAAGTTTCCTTCGAGGACAGAGACTTAATTCAGGTCCTCTCTGATCCCAAGCTCAAAAATCCCAGGGCAACTGGAAAAGCGGAGAAACAATGTCCAACTCAATAGCAACGAGCACCCCTCCTGCCCAGACCATGGTCTCCAACCAACCCCATGGTCGGAAGCCAGGGCTAGGTGAGAACCTGCAGCCCTCTGGGGACCGCAGTCTTGGAGGGTGCCGAGGGGCCGATCCCAGCAGGATGGGCTGGGCTGGGCAGACAAACCCCACGGTGTCCAGTCCGCATCTCCAAGCCTGCATTCGACGCTGGGGCCCCGGAGGCGGTGAAAGGAGAAGGCGAGCCCGAGCGAGCCTGGGGCGGCGGAAAGCCGAGGGAGGAGAACCCACCTGTCCTGGGTCCATCAGCTAACAGGTGGCATCCTGAATGTTGACAGCGCGAGGAACCAGGCCTCCCTCTGCTGCCGGAATGAGGAATCACTCCCAATCGAAACGTGCAAACAATTTGCCACCGAGCCTCTGAGCAACAAGACAACAAAATGCCAGCAAACCGAGGCTCGGGGAAGCGCTGTCATCTGGCCAAGGTCCCACACACAGCGAGTCCAGTGACAACGCCTAATTCCTCCAAAAGGGAGTTCAAATCCCACCCTTCCCCTCTGTGCGACTCTGGGTTTAACCCTTCCGTTTGGCCTGTTTCTTTAACTGTAAATAAAGTTCTGGCACGTAATAAGGACACAAACTCACCAGTCAAATGTCGCGGGCCACACTTTGTCGCTGGACGTTGCGCAGCTTGGGGCCACTCTGACCGCCGGAGCGGAGAGGCAGACCCCGCGTACTCACGTCACGTGGTCAGAAAGCCCCGCCTCCTGGGCCCGCCCACTCTAGTCTGCGTTCTTCAGACCCTCCCCGGAAGTGAGTGCAAATATTTTCCGAGTCTGCGCGCGCAGCGGCGGCGGTCCCCGGATCTCGCGCGGTCAGCCCGCCTGGGCTGGGCTGGGCCGGGCACGGCGGGGCGGGGCCTCCCTGCGGGCCTGCGCGCTGAGGGGGCCGCGCCTGCGCAGTGCGCCCGAGCCGCCGGGGCCAGGGTCACCCTGAGCTGAGACGGCGCCGCTATGTTGGAACGGTTCGTGGGCCCGCGCTACCGCCAGCTGGCCAGAAACTGGTGAGGATGCGTCTACCGCCCCGGACCCCTTGTCCTCCCAGGTCCCAAATGGGGAAACTGAGGCACAGAGCGGCGGCGCGGTCTGCCCCGCGAGTGGCTGGCCCCCGATCCTGAGGCGCTTTGCCTGGGGGCCGCGATGGTGCCCACCCAGACCGCGCCCAGCATCCCCGGCTCAGCTCCTGGGGCTGGAAACTGACCCTGTGCGCTCCTGGCTTTGCTTTTGTTTGACGTTGTTGTGAAGCCGAGGGCTGCGCCTGTCCTTGACTGACCCCCGTGGGAGGCGGGTGGGATGGGGGTGACCCCACGTGGCAGCCGGGATTGGGGAGCACACGACGTGAGGCGCTGAGAAACAGCGGGCCTGTACTCCGCAGTCGTGTCCCTGAGCCCCGGCAGGGACCTTCGGGTGGACAGTGACAGTGGCGCTTTACAGCTGGGGCGACCCAGGCTCAGGACGAAAGTCCGTCCCTGGCGTCGGGTGGGACCGCCAGCGGCCCCTGCAGCCCCTACCGCGGGCGGCTCGAGCCTCCGGGCGCTGTCGGTCCGTCCCCATCTGCGCGTGGTCAGAGCAGCGACCCCCTCATCCAGGGTTTCGTTCAGTCGGCAGCAGCACCCACTGAGCAACTGATGTGTGCTCGCACCTACCACTGAGCCGGGTGCCGGAGACACAGCGATAAACGGAACTTTCCTTGCTGACGCTCTAGGTCGTGGACCAGAAAAAAATTAAACCGATGTGATCCATGGCATGGGGTTGATGTAAAGTAATAAAGGGGGTGGGTGCAGTCCTGTCCCACCCACACTGGCTTCCTGAGGCCAGGAAGCGGGACTCTCCCCCAGGAGACACTGTGGAGTTGTGGGGTTTCAGTCTCGGAGCATCCGCGCTCACCAGCTGGGTACTCTGCACTCAGCTCCTCCGGGCGTCTTCCTGTGAGGAGGGGGAGGAGAGGTGGTGAAGGTGTAACGAAGTCCCACGAGGGACTGTCAGCAGCATCATCACCTTCGGTGCCCCGTGGAGGTCAGGTGTGTGGCCACCTCCCTCTCTGTGAGCTCCACCGGGCCCCAAGGGGAGTGGCCAGGATGATTGCGGGGCGGGGCGGGGCGGGGGGGGGGGGGGGCGGGCGGTGGAGGCCTCCCTGAGGGCAGGCTCCTCTGACCTCAACACCCCTCAAAGCTGTTGGGCAGTGAGAGGAAAGATTCCCTCTCTGTTCGTGACACCTGCCCCAGAGCCTGTTCCAAAAGCAGCAATAACCCGGGACCCCACCAAGGCGCAAAGTTGAGTTGTACGGGCCTCTCCCCAGGGTCTCCCCAGGGAGCAGGGGGTGTCGTTGGTGAGGCAGGTTGGGGAGAGGGTGTTGCTGCTTCCATCTCTCCACCCCAACACCCCAGGCCCATAGGTTATGGCGATCCGGTGAAGTGGGCACCCATGCACAAATTCTGCCCCTGCACAGACCAGCGATGGAACCTGTGAGAGTTCTCTGTCGCTGCATAACAAAGAGCCCACCAAATGCAGCAGCTTTGCAGACATTCATTATCAGTTACTATGGGTCAGGAATTGGAACACAGCTGAGTCCCCTGCTCAGTGTCTCATCTGAAGGCTTTACTGGAGGATGTGTTTCCAGGTCACACCTGTGGTTGCAGCAGGGGGCCACCCTCAATCCTCTGCCACAGGGGCCCCTCTACAGGGCAGCTCACAAACTAGCAGCTGGCTCCCCGCAGAGAGGGTAAGAGCAAACGAGCATGCCCTGACGGAGCCAGTCTCTAAAAGTCCATCTCAGAAGTGACATTCCCTCGTGGTCCAGTGGTTAGGACTCGGCGCCTTCACTTCCGGGGCCTGGGTTCAATCCCTGGTCGGGTAACTAAGATCCCGTAAGCCGTGTGGTGCGGCCAAAGAAAACCAAACCAAAACGAAAGAAGTGACAGCCCATCATCTCTCATATTTGATTCATCAGAGGCGAGTGGCTGGATCCTGCCGACCTCAAGGGGAGGGGCTGTACAGGGGTGTGAACACCAGGAGGTGGGACTGTTGGGGCCTTCCTGGACCCTGCCCATCAATGGACGTAAATGTGGAGTGTGGTGGTCTTGGAGTCCCTGCCTCGGCTCTGCACCCGGTGGGCTGTGTGTCTCGGGGGCATGGCTTGCCCTCTCTGTGCCTTGGTCTCATTTGTGAGACAGGGACCCTGATAACTCACACCTCCCTCAGTCCATCGGCTGTCTCAGGGATCGAGCTGCTGCAAACCACATTAACGTGCCTACCTGCAAAGTTTAGATATCCTTATGCTTTACAAGCTTGGGCTTTTTTTTTTTTTTTTTTTTAGTGGAATTCCTCAAATAAAACCTTAATCAGGGACTTCCCTGGTGGCGCAGTGGTTAAGAGTCTGCCTCCCAGTGCAGGGTACCACAGGTTCGAGCCCTGGTCCGGGAAGATCCCACATGCCACGGAGCAACAAAGCCCGTGTGCCACAACTACTGGGCCTGCGCTCTAGAGCCCGCGAGCCACAACTACTGAGCCCACGTGATACAACTGCTGAAGCCCGCACGCTCACAGCCCGTGCTCCGCAACGAGAAGCCACCGCAATGAGAAGCCCGTGTGCAGCAACGAAGACCCAGTGCAGCCAAAAATAAATAAATAAATTTACTAAAAAAACAAACAAAAAAAACCCCTCATGCATATCCTAATATGAAAGCAGATGGGAATGGAGTTGCCTTAGGGTCACCTGCCTGGTGCCTGCCCTCGGGGTCATCAGCAGGATGTGTCCACAAAGCTGGGCAGGGCCAGGTGCGTGGGGGTGGTGTGGGCACCTGATAAATGGCAGCTTGGGATGGGGGGGGATCCGGCCATGCTACCGGGAGGGTGAGGCCTGACCCCCGTTCTTGCAGGTTACCCACAGTGGGCATGTGGGGCACCGTGGGAGCCATGGGGCTGGTGTGGGCCACTGACTGGCGGCTGATTCTGGACTGGGTGCCCTACATCAATGGCAAGTTCAAGAAGGACGATTAATTAAACCCATCACCCTCGGACCCCTCCGGTAAGTTTCAGCAGCTGTCGGCTGGTGTAGCCCGGGATTCCTGAGCAGCAGAGGAGCAGTGTTCCCCGCAGGTCCAGGGCTGGGCCGGCAGGTGTTGGGGGCACACCTGGAGAACCCTGCCTGAGGGCGGAGCCCTGCACTAGCCTCCTGCCTGGTGGCGCAGAGCTGCCAGCCAGCAGCCTCGGTTTGTGGGGCTGGGGAGTGGGTGCTGCCCCTCGGGGCTCAGTCCTGGAGGCTGAGCCTGCACCCTGGGTGGGGCGGAGGGATGCCCCATTTTACAGACAGGAAAGTGGAGGCTGGCCTCCCTGGGCGGGCTGCTGTGAGCACTGACGAGCCCGGCGCTGTGCTGCCCACCTGACAGCCCAGAGTGCACGCGCATCCCCATTTCACAGACTCCTAAGTGGCACAGCCAGATCTGGTGTTAGAGCCTGTCGGCGGCGTCAGTGCTCTTACTGGGCGCTCAGCCTCTGCTGCTCACCCTGCTTCATTCCCCCTCCAGGTGTCTGGTGGTGCTGCCCCCTTCCATCTGCATCTGGAACGGCCCAGGCTCTTGGGATTGACCTCGAGGAAATACACGGCGCGAGTTAGGTTTCCGACGCTGGTGGAAATAACCTTGGTGTGTGAACACACATGGCATTAAACCTCACCCTGAAACCTGCTGGCCTGCATGTGCTCATGCTGGGGCTTGGTTATGTTGACTGCAGGCCCAGGGGCCCAGATGACCCGGGGAGCCTTTCAACTCCAAAACTGCAAATCTGCAGTTTCCCAGCGGCTGGCAGACATGGTTTGATTACTTCAGATGTTTAGTGGATAATATCTGCACGGGGTTTTTATCGATCGCTGCCTTAAAAAGTTACCCTTGACCTAGGGGCTCAAGACACACATTCATTATCTCTCAGTGAGAATTTGGGAGTGATCTGTCTGGGGGGTTCTTGGCTGAGGGTCCCTCATGAGGTTGCAGTAGTGGCATTGGCTGCATGATGAAGGGTGGCACCAGGGTGGGGTGGGGAGTCGGGGCTTCCAGGAGGCCCCCTCACGTGGCTCCTCCCCACGTGGGCCTCCCAGACGCTGCTTGAGCCTCTCTACTACACAGCGGCCCGAGAGCAGGCAGGGAAGAGCCTCTGTGCCTTTTATGACCTACTCAGGACTCTCAGGCCATCTCCTGCTCCACACCTTATTCGGGAGGAGAATTAGGCTCTGTGCCTTGAAGGAGGAACATCAGAACCTGTAGACGTGTTAAACCATCACCGGGGATACAAAAATGAGCGGGTACACGAGGATATACTGCATACAGGCAGTTCCCTCCAACTCCTGCCAAGTTCTGGAAAATTCTAGAAACGTTCTATTTGTGAAGAAGAGCTATTTTATTAGTCTGTTTGGGCTTCCACAACAAAACACAGGCCAGGCAGCTTAAGCTACAGAATGAACGTCTCACAGTTCTGGAGGCTGGAAGTCTGAGCTCAGTTCTGGCAGGGTTGGTTCCTGGCGAGGGCCCGCCTCCTGGCCTGCAGACAGCCCCCTTCTCACTGCATCCTCACGTGGCCTCTCCTTGATGTGAGCAAGTGATCTCTCCAGGGACTCTGAGGACATGCTAATTCTAGGGGACCAGGGCCACACCCTTCTGACCTCATTTAACCTTAATTGTTTCGGGGGGGGGGCATCTCCACATACAGCCACACTGGGGGTTAGGGTGTCAGCATATACATTTCAGGGAGACACTTTCAGTCCACAGCAGCTTTGTATATTTTAACACAAGTAGTGGCATGTTCTACACACTTTTCTGCACAAACATTTTACACCTATGGCTTATTTCCTGGAAGCCATGCCACTTTGGAAAGCACAAAGCATCATGAAAAAGTCTACAAATAAGGGATTTCCCTGGTGGTCCAGTGGTTAAGAATCCACCTTGCAGTGCAGGGGTTGCAGGTTCGATCTTAGTTCGGGGAACTAAGATCCCACATGCTGTGGGACAACTAAGCCTGTGTGCCCCAACCAGAAGCCTGCAACGAAAGATCCTGCGTGCCACAACTAAGACCCAAAGCAGCCAAATAAATATTTTTAAAAAGTCTGCAAACAAATGCTGGAGAGGGTGTGGAGAAAAGGGAACCCTCCTAACACTATACCAATTGGTAGGAATGTAAACTGGTGCAGACACTATGGAGAACAGTTTGGAGGTTCCTTTAAAAACTAAAAATAGAATTACCATATGATACAGTGATTCCACTCTTAGGCATATATCTGGAAAAGATGAAAACTAATTCAAAAAGATACATGGAGGGCTTCCCTGGTGGCACAGTGGTTAAGAATCCGCCTGCCAATGCAGGGGACACGGGTTTGAGCCCTGGTCCGGGAAGATCCCACATGTCGCGAAGCAACTAAGCCCGTGCGCCACGACTACTGAGCCTGCGCTCTAGAGCCCACAAGCCACAACTACTGAGCCTGCGCTCTAGAGCCCGTGCGCCACAACTACTGAAGCCCGCGTGCCTAGAGCCTGTGCTCCGCAACGAGAAGCCACTGCAATGAGAAGCCCGTGCACCGCAACAGAGTAGCCCCCACTTCCTGCAACTAGAGAAAGCCCGCGCGCAGCAACAAAGACCCGATGCAGCCAAAAATAAATAAATACACTTATTAAAAGAAAAAAAAAGATACATGGACCCCAATGTTCATAGCAGCACTAGTTACAATAGCCAAGGCATGGAAGCAACCTAAATGCCCATTGACAGAGGAATGGATAATGTGGTGCATGTACACAGTGGACTATTACTCAGCCATAAAAAAAGGATGAAGTATTGCCATTTGCAGCAACATGGATGAACCTAGAGATTATCATACTAAGTGATGTAAGCCAGACAAAGACAAATATCATATGATATCACCTATATGTGGAATCTAAAAAGATGATACAAATGAACTTATTTACAAAACAAATAGGCTCACAGACAGAAAACAAACTTAGGGTTACCAAAGGGGAAAGGGGGGAAGGGAGGGATAAGTTAGGAGTTTGGGATTAACATACATTGCTATAAATGAAATAGATAAACAACAAGAACCTACTCTAGCACAGGGAACTACAGTCAATATAATAAACCATAATGAAAAAATATGAAAAAAATATACATACATGTGTATAACTGAATCACTTTGCTGTACACCTGAAACTAACACATTATAAATCTACAATTCAATTAAAAAAAAAACCACAGCATCCTCAGTTTTTAAACGGCTGCCTGGTAGCAACATTTACTAACCAGTCTATTAGCAAAGGACATTCATTTCCTGTCATTTGCCACTAAAACAATATCTGTGGAGTGATGTTATTTCAGACATAAATGAATAGATGCCACTTAAATACCTATAAGTGACGATTCTGAGATAAGTTACTCAATAAAAAAAAAAAAAATGTCTAACTCATGCAGATGTGGAGTCCCACAGCCCCCCATCAAAACCTGAAACAAATGGAAATGTGAGCCCCTATACACGAGTTTTCATGTATTTTTGTAATGGCTAATGGTTTTAATGAAAATATCTCAGTTTGCTTCTGTGAAAGCCAAAAGTAAAATTTTAATAACTTCAGGTTCAGATTAAGTACAATATTTAGGCTTAAACTTCTGTGAGTTTTCATACAACTCCTTTTCAACATTTCAATACTTTTTCAACCACATCAGTGTTCAGGGAGGGGAAAGTTAACCATCAAAAACTACACAAAGGACTTCCCTGGTGGCGCAGTGCTTAAGAATCCACCTGCCAATGCAGGGGACACAGGTTCGAGCCCTGGCCAGGGAAGATCCCACGTGCCGCGGAGCAACTAAGCCCATGCGCCACAACTACTGAGCCTGTGCTCTAGAGCCCGCGAGCCACAACTACTGAAGCCTGCGTGCCTAGAGCCCGTGCTCTGCAACAAGAGAAGCCACCGCAATGAGAAGCCCACGCACCGCAACAAAGAGTAGCCCCTGCTCACTGCAACTAGAGAAAGCCCGCACGAAGCAACAAAGACCCAACGCAGCCAAAAATAAATAAACTTATTAAAAAAAAAAACTACATAAAAACATATTGTATAAAGGGGGACTTCCCTGGTGGTCCAGTGGTTAAGACTGTGCTTCCAATGCAGGGGGTGTGGGTTCGATCCCTGGTCGGGGAACTAAGATCCCACATGCTACGCTGAGCAGCCAAAAAATAAGATAAATTAAAATTAAATTAAATTAAAAAATAACTAAATAAATAAAATATCTTCCTACAATGTCTTGTACTAGGTTGGTGTTCAGTAAATATTGCTTTAAAAATGTATAAAGGGCATATCTTCCTCATTTTGTCTCACTTTAAAATAGCACAGTACTGTTCAATCTGTATTTAAATTTTTTACATTTTGTATACAAATAGCTCCTACAATTCAATAACAACAAAAAAAAATCCAATCGAAAAATGGGCAGAAGACCTAAATAGATATTTCTCCAAAGATGGCCAATAGGCACACGAAAAGATGCTTAACATCGCTAATTATTAGAGAAATGAAAATCAAAACCACAGTGAGTTACCACCTCACACCAGTCAGAATGGCCATCATTAAAAAGTCTACAAATAATAAATGCTGGAGAGGGTGTGGAGAAAAGGGAACCCTCCTACACTGTTGGTGTGAATGTAAATTGGTGCAGCCACTATGGAGAACAGTATGGAGATTCCTTAAAAAACTAAAAATAGGGACCTTCCTGGCAGTCCACTGGTTAGGACTCCGTGCTTTTACTGCCGAGGGCCCCGGTTCAATCCCTGGTCGGGGACCTAAGATCCCACAAGCCGCATGGTGTGGCCAAACAAAAACAAAAAATAGAATTGTCATATGATCCAGCAATCCCACTCCTGGGCATATACCAGACAAAACTATCATTTGAAAAGTTACAGGCACCCCAATGTTCATAGCAGCATTATATACAATTGCCAAGACATGGAAGCAACATAAATGTCCATCGACAGATGAATGGATAAAGAAATTGTGGTACATATACAATGGAATACTACTCAGCCATCAAAAAGAATAATGCCATTTGAAGCCAACAGGGATGCAACTAGAGACTGTCATACTACGTAAGTCAGAAAGAGAAAGAAAAATACCATATGATACCACTTATATGTGGAATCTAAAATACAACACAAATGAACATATCTACAAAAGAAAAACAGACACAGAGGAAAAAACTTGTGATTGCCAAGGGTGGGGAGGGATGGAGTGGGAGTTTGGGATTAGCAGATGCAAACTATTATATATAGAATGGATAAATAGCAAGTTCCTACTATATAGCACAGGGAAATACATTCAATATCCTGTGATAAACCATAATGGAAAAGAATATGAAAAAAATATGTATGTATGACTGAGTCACTTTGCTGTGTAGCGGAAATTAAACACAACATTGTAAATCAACTATACTTCAATAAAATTTAAAAATTTTTTGACATTTTGTTCATCATGGATTGTTTGCATTCATTTCGGATTGTTAAAATATTGCATTAACTGCCATTAATCTTGAAGTTTTTGGCGCCCACTAAATTTTCTGCCCAAGGTAAGTGCCATGAATGCCTCATATTAGCTTGCAGGAATGCTTGGCTGGGGACAGCTGTGGTTGTCACGACTGGGGGGGGGGGGTCTCCTGGCATGAGTGGGCGGGGCCAGGGATGCTGCTCCACACCCCGCAGTGCCCAGGATGACCCCACAGAGAATGCACTGGCCCCGATAGCAGCAGTTGCAGGGCAGAGAGACCCTGCCTCCGAAAGTCTTTTCAAGGTCCTCACATGGCCCCTCCTGGTTTAATTTCTATCTTTCACCTTGTGGAGACAGGCAGGAGAAGGCGTCTGCTTGGGGACCGGGCCAGCAGGCCTGGGCAAAGAGTTTATTTCAAAGGAGCAGCGCCCAGCCCAACGGGAGAGGAGCTGGGCAGCCCCCGTCCCTCCCATTCAGGCCTCCTGGCCTCTCATCTCTGCGTCTGCCGCCAGCACCCTGGGTCACGGCCACCCTCCCGGTCAGGCCTCTGGACCAGTCCCTTGAGGACAGTCCTTGGCTCGGGCCAAGTAACTCCCAGAGACCCACTGTCTATGCTCTGGGGTCAGCCTGGACCCGAGGGGTTCAGATTCCCTGAGAAGCAAGTGAGACCGGCGGGGCTGATTCTTGAGGTGGAGGCGTTGCATTTCCATCATCCAACCATGAGGTCAAATCCAACACCACATGTCCATGGGTATACGACTGTCAAAACCCAGGAAATAACAATGGAGGATGTGGAGAAATCAGAGCCTTTGTTCGCTGCTAGTGGGAATGGGAAATGGGGCAGCCACAGTGGACAACAGTCTGGCAGTTCCTCAAAAAATTAAACACAGGGCAACAGGCATATGAAAAGATGCTCAGCATCACTAATCACCAGAAAAATGTCAATCAGAATCACAATAAGGTATCACCTCACACCTGTCAAAATGACTATTATCTAAAAGTCTACAAATAAAATTGTTGGTGAGAATGTTGTGGAGAAAAGGGAACCCTCCTACACTGTTGGTGGGACTGTAAGTTGGTGCAGCCACTATGGAGAACGATAAGGACGTTTCTGCAAAAACTAAAAATAGAAGTACCATATGACCCAGCAATTCCACTCCTGGGTATATATCCAAAAGAAACAAAAACACTAATTCAAAAAGATACATGCACCCCAGTGTTCAGAGCAGCACTATTTACAATAGCAAAGACACGGAAGCAACCTAAGTGTCCAGTAACAGATGAATGGATAAAGACGTGGTACATACATATAATAGAATATTACCTATAAAAAAGGAAATTTTTCCATTTGCATCAACATGGAGGGATTTGGAAGGTATTACACTAAGTGAAATAAGTCAGACAAAGATAAATACTGTATGATCCTGGTCACTATGGAATCTAAAAAATACAGCAACAAAAAAGAAGCAGACTCACAGATATAGAGAACAAACTAGTGGTTACCGGTGGAGGGGGAGAGGGGCAAGATAGGGGTCGGGGGTGGGAGGTACAAACTGTTGGGTGTAAGACTGGCTCAGGGATGTACTGTAGGACATGAGCAATATTGCCAATATTTGGTAATAACTGTAAATGGAAAGCACACTTTGAAAACTGTATAAAAGTTACAAAAAATATATTAATGTTTTGCCCTTCTCAAAAAATGAACAAAAACAAAAAATTAAAATGTAGGATCGCCACGTGATCCAGTGATTCCAGCTCTGGGTGTGCACCCAAGAGAAGTAAAAGCAGGGCTGGGGTGGTGCTGGGGTCTCCTGTCACAGGAAGGCTGACAACTTTTTCCTTTAAGAGTCTTCACGTGCTTTCACTGATTACAATGCACGCGTCTATCTTTGCAACTTTGATTTTTAAATTAAAACGATGTCGCACACACTGGGAGAAAACACAACAGCGACCAGTACTGCCCTCTGTGGAAGGCCAGGTCCTGGTGCACTGGGTTTGGGCCTGACCTGCACACAGGCATACAGTGCCCCGAACCAGCTTTGTAACGGGGTGACCGCTCGCCGATCAGGGTGCCTCCCGGCCACTATGCCCTTTGGGAGAGCAGCCCAGCTACCCCTTGTGGAACCCAGGAGGGAAAGGGACGTTAAGGAATTGAGAAGTTGCACTTACCCGGGAACTTAATATAAATAAACAAGTGACACCTGCGGGCCATGGTCTTCGGTGTCCCGCCCAAGCCCCGCCTCCAACTAGAGCAGGGACCTGGGGGGCCCCAAGGCTGCGAAGACACCTGCAGGGAGCTCCAGGTGCGCGGCCCAGGCCTGTTGCCCTCGGGGGAGCCCAGGGCCTTCCCACCCGCAGCCTCCCCCTTCCCTCAGGGACCCGACGTCAGGACAGGCCCGTCGGGAGGCCCAGGCCGCACCTGGCACTGCCCACAGCTAAGGCCACTCACTCAGCAGTCTTTTCTTAAGTACTTGACCTGGGCCAGCCAGGCTCTGCCCTGGGGGAGCAGGGCAGGCAGGAGAGGGCCTGGGGGAGGGAGAGGGGACACAAGGTGGGGCGGGAGATTCCCAAGTAAGGGCCTGGAGCCCCAGGAGACAGAAAGCGGCTGGACTAAGGAGGAGGCAGGAAGAGGGGGCCGGATTCTGAGATGTCATCAAAGCGTCGGGTGGGCCTTGGGGTGTGGAGGTGGGTGGTCACCGACAATGACCCTAAACGCGGATGCCAGTGACGAGACCAGGGAGGCGGCGGGATGGCGGTCCGGCACTGGACGGGTATCCCGGGACACAGGCCTCGGAGGAGGCGCGGGAGAGACCAAGGCGGACAGCGCAGCGGCAAGCACGGGCCACCAGCCACTTGCGGGCGGGCCAGGGCGCAGGCGCGGAGCGGACGAGCAGCGCGCCGCCGTAGGCCCCACCTTCAGGCCGCGCGCTGATTGGCGCCGCCGCCGAGGGGCGGGGCCGGAGGCCACGGGCGGGGCGGGACCTGTGCGGCGCCTGCGCAGCACGGGGCCCCCGCGCGCGGGCGGGTGGGCGGAGCGGGCCCCCCGAGCGGGGGCTGGCGAGCGCGGGGAGGGGGCCGAAAGGGCGGCAAAGCCGGCGCGCGCCCGGCTTGGGGCGGAGGGCGGAGGCCCAAGGGCCGGAACAGCCGCGGCAAGTGGCGGCGGCAGCGGCGGAGGCAGCTGAGGCGGCGGCGGCGAGCGGGGGTCCGGGCGGCAGCGGCGGCGGCGGGCCGAGGAGCCGGGCGCGATGGAGCGGAAGAGGTGGGAGTGCCCGGCGCTCCCGCAGGGCTGGGAGAGGGAAGAAGTGCCCAGAAGGTCGGGGCTGTCGGCCGGCCACAGGGATGTCTTTTACTATAGGTGAATGAACGTGCCGGCCGGGCAGGGCCCCAACGGGCGCCTCCCAGCGGCCTCTGCGGCGGCCTGGGCGCCCCGACCCGGGCCGCGGCCTGGGCCCCGCGCGTGCGTTGTGCGTGCATGCGTGCGTGCGTGCCGGCGCGCGGCGGGCGCTTGGCCCAGTGCGCGTGCGTGCGCGGCGGGCCCGAGCCCAGTGCGCGTGCGTGCCCGGCGAAGCCTTTGCACAGTGTGCTTGCGCTCCCCCCGCAGCCGCATGGTCCTGGGACCGGCCCCGGGTTGGCGGCGGCCTTTGTTCGGCGGCCGCGGCGAAGCGGCCGGCTGGGCAAGGGGCACCCCGGCACGGGCCAGACGCCGCTGGGAGGCGGGGGTGGGGGCTGGGCTGTTCCTTTGGTCCTCGTGGGGCGCTCCTGGGGCCGCGCGCAGCCTGGGTCGGGTGGGGATCCCGGGTTTCAGGGAGCAGGGTTCGCTCTGGGGGACCAGGGAGGGCTGCCTAGGGATGCAGATTTCTGGGCCCTTCACAGGGTGGCCTGGTCCTGGAGCTGCGTGTCTTTTAAGAGCCGCCCCTCCCCCATCCTTGGGCACCGTGGGTAGTGGCCTCTCCAGTCGCCAGACCGGGAACGCGGCCTTTGTGAGCTTCCCTCACCCAAACTGGAGGGAGGGCTGCCCTTGGCCTGAGAGAGGTGGCAGGGACCCCCCCCACCCCTAGTGAAACAGAATCAGTAGGCGGCTGGAAGCCCAGCCCCAGACCGTCAACCACCTGCTGTTTGCCTTTTCCTTCCTTTTTTTTTTTTTTTTTTTTTCCCTCCTGATTGGTGGAAGATGCTTTTGTTTCTGAGCCAGGCTTGATGGCTCCCTCCCCTTTGCTTTAGGACCCTGACAAAAGAAAAGCAGGCGGGACACCTGCCACGTGTTGAATGCCTGCCAGGTGTAGGGGGGTGTGCAGCAGGTCCTGGGCCTTTGCTGTCCTCGTTTTGGGAGGAGTGAAGGAAGTGAGCAGGGTAAGGATGGCAGCTCATCCAGGACAAGCTCAGGTTCTAGTGTCCAAAGAGTGCTGGTGGCCCTCCAGTGTGTACTGTAATTGGCTGCCCCTCTCGTAATGTCAAGCATGAAATAGTGGGGTTACGATCATCTTTTAGGGAAACGTGTGTATTCCCCCTCACTGGGCTGTCTGTGACGTCACTCCCTCGCTGGCTGTTTAGAGAAGCTTCCTTCTGGGTGCGTGAAGAGGCCTCTCACCACCTCCCCTCATTTAATTCTGAGCGCACTTGTGTTCTCACTTCTTCCTTTTAGGTCTGAAGACTGAGGCAGGTCTCTGTTCCTCTAGTCCTTTGTTGATTTAACAGATGCCTCTGCAGCACATGCTGGGTGTCCTGGCCATTCAGCTGGGAGTGAGACCTGGGCCCTCCCCTCGTGGGTGACAGCTGGTGCCCCAGCCATCACCACGTTGCTTTCATAGTTAACAGGTGATGACATATGCAGAGAGATGTGGGGGTCTGTGAGGGGCAGATGATGGGAGTGCCTGGTCGAGCTGGGGGCGGGTCGGTGAGGGCTTGTCTGGGGAGGCAGCACAGAGGTGAGCCCTGGCAGTGGGGCCAGGAGGAGGGTCCAGGCAGCGCCAGCAGCCTGTGAGGAGGCTCAGGAGCTGAACCGGGGCCAGCGTGGCTAGAGGGCCGCAGCCTGTCATCGCCTCACCTCTTGTCCCCACCTGCCTGGGAACCTCTCCGGGCTTCCATCAAGTGGGACCCCGCTCCAAGGCCCCGCCCCTGAGCATAGGGGTCTGGTGGTAGGGAACGGCTCCAAACTGGGGCTGGACAGATGGAATTTCAGTTTTCCCACGGCTCCAATGAGAGGTGAGGGCCTGAGACAGGATGCGGGGTCCAGTGCCACTCCCAGGTCTCTGGTGTGGATGACCTACCCTGTCCCAACAGGTCGGAGGTCTGGGGGGGATGTGATAACTTTTCTGGAATGTGGGCCCTTGGCCTTCTCACCACCTGATGCCGAGCCAGGTGTCTAGGCAGGGAGCACAGATGGATTTCCCTGGTTCTCTCTCTTTTTTTAATATTTATTTATTTGGCTGCGCCAGGTCTTAGTTGCAGCACGTGGAATCTTCGTTGCTGCTTGCGGTATCTGTAGTTGTGGCATGTGGGATCTTTTAGTTGAGGGATAAGTATCTAGTTCCCTGAGCAGGGATTGAACTTGGACCCCCTGCATTGGGAGTCCCCCCCTCCCCTCCCCTCCCCTCCCCTCCCCCCCCCCCCCCCCCCCCCCCCCCCCCCCCCGGTATGCGGGCCTCTCACTGTTGTGGCCTCTCCCGTTGCGGAGCACAGGCTCCGGACGCACAGGCTCAGCGGCCATGGCTCACGGGGCTAGCCGCTCCGCGGCATGTGGGATCTTCCCGGACCGGGGCACGAACCCACGTCCCCTGCATCGTCAGGCGGACTCTCAACCACTGCGCCACCAGGGAAGCCCGGAGCGCGGAGTCTTAACCGCTGGACCACCAGGGAAGTCCCTTCCTGGTTCCTTAATGCAGAGGGAAAGCAGATCTCCGGTGCTGTTGAGTCGGACAGACCTGTCCTTGGATCTTAGCCCTGCCCCTAGGGATGTGGAACCTTGGTTTGCTAGTCCAGAGTGTGGGAGAGAGCCAGTGTGTTCTTTGCAGGAGAGGTGGAGCGACCTCACAGACCGTTCTGTAGGACTCACCCATACACCCCTCCAGCTTGGTGACCTGGCCCTCAGGACTGGGAGATGGGGGTGCAGCATCTGGTTACAGCCGAGAATTTTCTTTGGAAAAATCATCTCCCTGCCTGACATTTACAATCCAGGCAAGAAGTTGAGGACTTGGAAGTTAGCGTCATTCTTTGGGGTGTGTGGAATAGAGAGGACTTTCCAGAGCCTTTTTTTTTTTTTTTTTTGGCTGCACCATTGCAGCATGCAGGATCCTAGTTCCCTGACAAGGGATAGAACTCACGCCTCCTACTTTGGGAGCGTGGAGGCTTAAACCACTGGACCACCAGGGAAGTCCCAGAGCTCTTTTTTTTTTTTTTTTAAATAAATAAATTTATTTATTTTATTTATTTATTTTTGGCTGCATTGGGTCTTCGTTGCTGCACGCGGGGTTTCTTTAGTTGCGTCGAGCGGGGCTACTCTTCGTTGCTGTGTGTGGGCTTCTCATTGCATTGGCTTCTCGTTGTGGAGCATGGGCTCTAGGTGTGTGGGCTTCAGTAGTTGTGGCACGCATGCCCAGTAGTTGTGGCTCGTGGGCTCTACAGCGCAGGCTCTGTAGTTGTGGCGCATGGGCTTAGTTGCTCTGCGGCATGTGGGATCTTCCCGGACCAGGGCTCAAGCCCGTGTCCCCTGCATTGGCAGGCAGATTCTTAATCACTGCGCCACCAGGGAAGACCCCAGAGATCATTTTAAAGGTGCAAATACTCAGGAAAGCAGGAAGTACTCGGCAGGTTGACCCCCCTTCCTTGGGCAGCGGGCTCAGCTTGGCCAGAACCAGCTTCATCTTGCTGTTTGGGCCTCACTGGGCATCTCGGGTTACAAGCCTCCTTATAGGCCTGGGGTCAACACTCACTCATCACGCCTCGTACAGCCCTGCATCCGGCCCAGGCCCTGGGCTCCGCGCTTGGTGCTGGCTCCATCCCCATGATGGCCCCAATGCTTCAGGGTCATACTGACTCAGCCGAGGGCCGCCAGGCTTCTGGCTACCTGTCTACTACACCGGGTAGGCCTATTTCCCTAGAAAGACCGCAGTGCTCATTTTTGTTCTACACCTGTGGTTTTACTACAGAAGTTTTTTTCTTTCATTGGATAAAACAGCTCAGACATTTTTCTGTCCCAATACAGATCTACAAAACGTGTTTTTAAAATTGAGATATAGTTCACATTCCATACGATTCAGTCTTTAAAAGTGTCAATTCAGCAGTTTTCATGCACCCATCACCACTCTCTAGTTCCGGAATGTTCTCATCACCCCAAAATGAGCCCTGTGTCCATTAGCTCCCCAGCTCCTCGTAGCCCCCATCCACTCTCTGTCTTGCGTTCCACTTTTGTGACAGCTTCATTGAGGTAGGAGTCACATGCCATACTGTTCACCTGTGTAAAGCGTACAATTCACAGGTAGCTGCACCCACCACCACGGTCAAAGTTAGAGCCTTTTCCTCCCCCCAGAAGAGCCCTAGACCTTTAACTATCTCTGCCGTTAGCCCTGCTCCCCAGCCCCTAGTCTATAGTCCTGCGTTTCTGTTTCCCTGTCCTCATGCATTTTTTAAAGCAGAACAGCAGCAGGTGGGGTGACTGGAGGCCAAGAAGTGCTGGCGAGTGCTTGTCAGGGTACTGGCCCTCTTTGTGGCCGTAGTTGGAGCCAGAGTCGGGACTCAGGGTCCTTTCCGCTGCTCCAGGCACGTGGACCCTGTTCACGTCAGCCAGCACAGAGCATAACGGAAAAATGGATCTTCCAGAAGAGTCCACGGGGGTCTCAGAACCCAAGGTGGTGGGGCTGGCCCTGACCCAGGTGAGGCCCTGGTGGGGCTGGAAGGGGTTCACTTTTGCCACTTGTCCGCAGTGCCCAGGGACACCTGGAGGGGGCGGGCGTGTGCTGGCTTGAATTCAGGCTCAGCCTAGAGGCTCTCAGGGGAGATCAGCAAAGTGCAGGCCCTCGTTAGCCTTAGATGGAGAGAGACAGGGACGTCCTAGATGGGTGCCAGGCCTGCTGGAGGATCATGTGTGCCGCTTGCTGGTTTCTAGTACATTCAGGGCTGTGCAACCATCACCACTAATTCCAGAACATTCCATAACCCCAAAGAGAAGCCCCAGTCCTTGACAGCCAGGAACCCACTCTCTGCCTCTGGATTTGCCTGTTCTGGACGTTTCCCATCAGTGGAATCACACACTGTGTGTCCTTCTGTGTCTGGCTTCTCTCACTGAGCATCGTGTTGTCAGGGTCTGTCCACGTTGTAGTGAGTGTCAGGGCTTCTCTCCTTTTCATGGCTGAGTGATGCTCCCATGTGTGGAGGGACATCTGGGCTGTTTTCACTCTGCCCAGTGAGTCATGCTGCTGTGAGTAATTAGGTGTAAGTTATTATGTCGACATGTGTTTTGATTTCTCTTGGATACTTAGGGGTGGAATTGCTGTTTAACCATTAGAGGAGCCACCAGACTGTTTCCCAAAGTGGCTGCAGGAGTCCCCGTGCCCATGGGACGTGTCATTATTAATGCTCACTGGGTCCCGTTCTGGTCACCTGTAGCATGAGCTCTGAGTCTGCACTGCAGCTAGAGGTTGGCGTCAGCTTTTCCTAGAAAGGCGAGTCCCCTGCGCTGGTCCGTGGGGTGAGCAGGATGGCAGAGCTTCACAGCTAGGTTTCAGGCTTTCCCAGCAGGTCCCGCCTGGGCAGCTCTTTGGTGCCCAAAGAGCCCCAAAACTGAGGTTTTACAGTCCAGCCCCCACAGGACAGATCCATAATGCTGTAATGGACCTGCTATCCTTGGGTCTTTTCTCGAGAACATGGCCAGATTCTGCTTCTGGAATGTTCCAGAAACTCCAGCCAGGCTCCCAGGGCTGGGTCCCATCCTTCCGAAGGTCGGGGCGTCCATCCCTGCTCTCGGCCTCGGCATCTGCTGTGCTGGGGAGAGGGTGGACCGGCTTGGCCTGGCGCCCCCCTCCCGGCTCCCCCCTCCGCTGACCGCGCTGTGTCTGCAGCCCGAGCGGGAAGAAGTTCCGGAGCAAGCCCCAGCTGGCGCGCTACCTGGGCGGCTCCATGGACCTGAGCACCTTCGACTTCCGCACGGGCAAGATGCTGATGGGCAAGATGAACAAGAGCCGGCAGCGGGTGCGCTATGACTCCCCGAGCCAGGTCAAGGTGAGCCCACGCCGACCGCTGCTGGGTAGGCTCACCCACCGTCCTGGAGTTAGAGGCCTAGCTACTCACTGGGGGGAGCTCAGCAGCTGTGGAAAAGCAGAAAGAAGACAGGAAACGGCCCATCATCTGTCCCCAGGAGAGGCTCGGGCACGGGGCCTGGGAGGCGGCTCAACTCTGGTCCACGCTTGGGCGCCTGGTGACCAGTGTGTCTGCGGGTCTTTGATGGACGCATGTTCGGGGGACTTTGTTCCCTGCCCCAACTGCAGAACAGAGGTGGCCAGGGCGCCCCCAGGCCCGTTCTCTGCAGAGAATGAGGCGCGGGAGGTGAGAAGGGCGGGGTGGGGGGATGAGAGAGAGCAGGTGTGTGTATGGAGCCCCCGCTGCGGCCGCACCGAGGGCAGCGAAGTGGCTGGGCCTGGGCTTGGCGTTGCCTCTGGATCCGTGGGTGCCACGGGGTGTGTTGGTGACTGGGGCCTGTTCCCCAAAGCCCCTTGCGGGGCACGGCTTTCTCGCTGACGGGGAAAGCCCGCTGAGGACCCTGCCCGACCCTGCAGGGCAAGCCCGACCTGAACACGGCCCTCCCGGTCAGGCAGACGGCGTCCATCTTCAAGCAGCCAGTGACCAAGATCACCAACCACCCCAGCAACAAGGTGAAGAGCGACCCCCAGAAGGCCGTGGAGCAGCCCCGACAGGTGAGCTCCGGCACTTGGTCCACTCTTTAGAGCTGAGTCCGCGGGCCGTCACCCCGGGGCACGGTCCTGCGGGCACCAGCACCCGACACGTGTATGCGGGGCCCCCTCGGGCCGGCTGCTGTCTTAAATAGATTGAAAAGATCCCACAAATGCAGTTTTGTGATCTGTTTTCCAAAAACTGAGCCTTAGCCGCGTTTTCACACATCTTTACAAACGCCCGGTAGATAGCGGGGTGTGGAGGTGCTAGGCCAGAGCAGGGGGCCATGGCCGTCGGAGGGGGAGACGCTCAGGGACCCTGCAGGGCATGGGCCCCGCCATGGGCAGCCGCCCTGGGTGCTGTTCCATTTGGGTTGGAGCCCTCTAGGTAAGAGGTCAGAAACCTGTGGGGCTGCCTGTCGCCCCCCTCCCCAGAGTCTGGAGGTGCAGTCGAGGGTGTGAGCTTGTTGCCTGTCCGGGGGCTCCTGGGTCCCCTGTCTGCACCAGGCGGTGCCCACGGACAGCGCTTGTTCGGGCTGTGACAGGGGTCGGCCAGGGCTGTTGCCCTGGGCCCGTGGCTCGGCCCGGGGTGGAGGTTGGACCTCCCAACCCCCAACTCCAGGGTGAAGGGGAGCCACAGACTGTCCAATGGCGCATCTGACGTCCTGGGTCTTCGTCCTGCCGGAAACAGGGCTTGGGGTTTCTCTGCCCTGCGAGGACCCTGGGGCGCAAGCAGCCCCAGCAAGTGTGGGGGTCAGAGGTCACACTGAGACCCCCATCCTGGCCGCCTAGGGTCGCCTGCTGTGGGAGCAGGTGGCCTGGCCATCCCGTCGGCCTGACGTCTGTCTGTGTGGCGGCAGCTCTTCTGGGAGAAGAAGCTGAGCGGCCTGAATGCCTTTGACATCGCGGAGGAGCTCGTGAAGACCATGGACCTCCCCAAGGGCTTGCAAGGTGACCCCCTGCAGGGGGCAAGGGGGAGATGGAGGAGGGATGAGGCCCGTGCTCCCCCAACCTGGGGCCAGCCGGGCTGCACCTGACGCTGGGGTCGCGTCTGGTCACGGGGTCCTGAAAACACTCGGGGGTCTGGTTTCCCTGCCGCGCCATAAAAGCATCCCTGCTGTCCCTGAGAGGGTAGTTGTCTCCCTGTATGGCGTGGAGTGACCGCCCCCTTGCAGCATCCGGGTGTGACATGGAAATGGCCAGGGAGGGCTCGATTCAGACAGGGAGACGCCTGGGGTACAGAGCTCCTGGCCCTGCGACGGCTCCCCTGAGTGGGACTGCCCGTGGGCTGTGAGGCCCTGGCACATGCAGGACCGGGCAGGGCCTGCTGTAAAGGGAGGTTCAGGATGAAATCGGGGCTGAGGGGGCAAGGCTGGTGCCTGCAGCGACCACCCTCTCTTGCCCAGCAGGCGTGGGTCCCGGCTGCACGGATGAGACGCTGCTCTCGGCCATTGCCAGCGCCCTGCACACCAGCACCATGCCCATCACCGGGCAGCTCTCAGCTGCCGTGGAGAAGAACCCCGGGGTGTGGCTCAACACAGCCCAGCCGCTCTGCAAGGCCTTCATGGTGACCGACGAGGACATCAGGTAGCGCCCCCCCCCCCCCCGCCCCCGCCAGTATCCAGGTGTGATGTGGAAGTGGCTGGGGGAGGGCTCGGTTCAGACAGGCGGGTGCCTGGCGGGTGGGGCAGCCTGTGGGGGCGGGAGAGGACAGGCTCCCCTGAGCGGGACTGCACGTGGGCTGTGAGGCCCTGGGTCAGGGGGCGCTGGCTCACACAGGACAGGGCAGGGTGGGCTGAGGGGAAGCAGGGCGTGTCCCGGGCCCTGGATGCTGGGCCTGTGCTTGGCCAGGACCCTGTGGGTGGTGTCCAGGTGCGGGTAGAGCTGTCTGGGAGGGCCTCCTGGAAGGTGGTTGGAAGTGGCTCCTCGGCAGGAAACATCTAGAGGTGCTTAGAGGGTAGAACATGCGTGGTGTTCAGCTTTGAAACGTCAGGGCACAGCTGAGGTTGGGAGAAGGCGGAGGGGCTGGAAGGCAGAGCAGCTGCACCTGGAGTGCTGTGGGGGGCAGTCTTGGCACTGCAGGTAAAAGCCAGGTGGGTGCGAGAGGGCAGCCCTGTGCCCCGAGAGAGGCGAGGACACGGCGGTGAGACCACACACATGTATACACACGTACACACACACAGAGGTACCCACGTGTGTACATACACATGCATGCACTGCACGTATGCACAAACACGTACACATATGCATGTACACGTACACATACACGTGTGCACGTTCACATACGTGTATGCACAAGGCTCATCCCTAGGGAAAGGGCAGGAAAAGAACACGACTGTCTGAAAAGTCCAAGCAGATCTTTAAAGCACAACTTGCAGAAATAGAAAGTCAGTGAGGTGGGAACCGTAGGTGTCAGGTCCAGCAGTGGCAGTGGCTGTGGTCCTGCTGGGAGGAGGGACTTGTGGCCAGTAGAGGGGAGCGACAGGCACAGAGTCAGGTCCACGTGCTGAGGGGGGCACCTTAGAGGCGGCAGGGTGGGGACGGGTCCTTGGCCCGGCCGGCAGCCGCCCTCTCGCAGCGCTGATTTGGGGAGGGCCTGGGGGCTGTGCTGGGGCCGGGGGCGGGGGCGTCTGTCTGGATGGGGCGCTTGCAGCACCCCCATCTCCCCAGAGATGGACGTGCCCTGGCCAGCAGGTCTTCCTGTGTCCGCAGGAGGCAGGAGGAACTGGTGCAGCAGGTCCGCAAGCGGCTGGAGGAGGCGCTGATGGCCGACATGCTGGCTCACGTGGAGGAGCTGGCCCGGGACAGCGAGGCGCCGCTGGGCAGGGTGGGCGCTGACGGGGATGAGGACGACGGGGACCAGGAGGAGGGGCCCGACCAGGACCAGGAGATGGAGCACGTGTAGAGCAGGCACTGGCCGGGTCCCAGCTCCAGCTCACGCGGGCAGCGACCACGGGTGAGGGGTGGTCCGGGTCCCTGGGGCCTGCCTTGTGCCAGTGGCAGCAGTGCTGGGCCGGGCGCCTCCCGAGAGCACCTGTCTTCAAGGAGGATGGCCTGCCAGGCACGGGTGGCGCCCTCTCTGTCCCTGCACGGGCCCCACCCGCCTGCCCTCCCGCACGGGGCCACCTGCAGACTTGGCCCTCACCCTGCCCAGGCGTGTCCCCTCCCCTGGGCCATGGGGACATGGCTGAAGCACGGCCTCTCGCCTGATGGACCCCCCATGTCTGCCCCTCCTCGGGGTCATGGCTCCACACTGAACTCGGGCCAGCCTGGTCCCCGTGGCTGCTGCCCTGGACCTCTCGCACAGGACAGCTGCCACTGGGCTGCCTGCGAGGCTCCCCGCGGGGCTGGAGAAACATTTGTGGAACTGTCTCCCCTCCCGACCTGCACACATGAGGGACGGTATCCCGGACCGCCCATCAGCCCTTCCAGAAGGGGATGCAGGATGGCTCCCCGGGGCCCACCCGGCGGGCACAGCGCTCCCAAGAGCAAATGGCACAACCCGGACATTTTCCTTCAGTAAAACTCATGGTAGAGGTGAGGCCGATGTCCACGTAGCTGCTTAACCTTCTGTCTGTTGCACACGGACGGGAACTCAGGCCTCAGCGCCTGAAGACCTCACTGTCTGCAGCCCGGCCCAGCCTGATGGTCAGCGCCGCGGACAGAGAACTAACTGCTCACGGCCGGACTCGGGCCAGGCTCCAGGCCAGTGCCGCCATCGGCTGACCTCCAGGCCTCGGTCTCACCTCATAGAACGGGGACAGTGGCGCTGATCTGGCAGGTGTGGGGCCTCCCAGCACCTGGGGCTTCTGCATCCCCATCCCAGGCGCGTTTCCTGGCCGGTCCTGGGCAGCGGCCTCCGTGGAGCATGGGGTTTGGAGGCGGTCAGAGTCATGCTGTCCCCCCCTGCAGCAAGTGCCCCTGGCCAGGGGAGCTTCTGCTACCCTGAGTGGACCCCGGGCCAGCCCCCTTCCCTCAGCCCCAGGAATGCCCTTGGGGTGGCCCCCAGCCCCTCCATCGCCTGGAGACACGAACCCCGGGCCGGTGCAGCCCCAGGGCCCGTCACTCCTGTCCCAGCCCTGCCACACGCGCAGCTGTTACTGTCGGGGGGCGGGGGAGCCTGGGTCGCTGCCTCATCGGGCCAGACACCGTGGGCTGCCATGGCCTGCCCGGTGGGGTGACAGTGACAGTGGGAGCCCCTTGGGGCTGGGACTCGCTGCCCACTCCCTCCAAGGACTCTGGCCCAGGAGGTTGGGCTGACTGCATCCTTCCTAGTCCAGTCAAAGCACAAAGCCCTGAGGACTGCGGCCGCTGCACTGCGGAGGCCGCAGTGGCACTGCCGGGGGCCAGGCCATCACGGGCCCCAGGAAGGTCCCTCCACAGAGGCTGCGGCCCCAAGGGAGGCTCCTGTGGGTGGTGTTGAATAAAGCGTGTCAGGCCAGCGTGTGGGGCCTTGGTTTATCAGAATCCCAGGTTTTGTGTCGCAGCGCTGGGAGCCTGCCTGTCCTGAAGTTCATCATCTTGCCCTGGGTTGGAGGATGGGAGGGGATGGCAGACCCCTGGCCTCTCCCAGGCAGGGTGGGCTTCCCATGGCCCCAAGTAGGGCCTCCTGACACTCGGGCCCCGGCAGTGTTGGCGTGAGAGCTGGGTGTGGAGGCTTCCTGAAAGCCGGCTCACTTGGGTGCCTTCAGCGCAGTCCCCGCAGCTCCCTTGGAGGCCCCTGCCGACTCTGCGGGTGGGGGCGGGGCTGATGCCAGGTGTGCCCACGTCCTTCCTGGGAGAGATGAGGACCTGTCAGTGGGGTCCACGCCGGGAGCTCAGCGGGGGCTCCTCTCGGCCCGATGCAGGGGCAGGGGAGAGGGTGTGGCTGAGCTGACCCTGTAGGCCCGGGCCAGTGCTGACAGGTGGCTGGGGAGGGCGGTGCTAGGACATCGGCCACACCGGTCCCCTTTTCAGCTGCCCCGCCACCCTTGGTCGGGTGGTCATTGCTGGCTTTTCTTCCGACCCAAAGCCAGGGCACGGGAGCTGGGAGAACCTTGGCCCCTCACCTGCCCAGGCACCCCAGACTTTTTTGCAGGCAGCAGGGGGTCTGCCTTGCCCAGGGGGAGCAGGGTCCCTCCCCAGCTGCCTGGACCCCCTCCTCACCCCTACTGTGTGGGTCTCACAGGTGTGGGCAGGGCGGGTCCTTCCGGATCCTCCAGGGGAGCATCGGTTCCCGCCTTTTCCAGCTTCCAGAGGCGCCGCATCCCTGGCTCGCGGCCCCTCCTGCATCCTCACAGCCAGCAGCGCAGCATCTCCCGTCTCTCTCTGCCTCTGACCCTCCCGCCTCCCTCTTATAGGGACCCTGGGATGACAGTGGGCCCCTCGGGGAATCCAGGGTCATCCCTGTCTCAGGGGCCTCAACTTAACCCCACCTGCAAAGTCTCCTCTGCCCCGTGAGGTGACAGGTCCCAGGGTGACTTTGGGGTACATTAGCCTGAAGACAAGTTTTCCTGTCTTGTCGACGCCGCCCCTGGCCACATGGCCTCAGCTTCCACCATCTCTTCTTTCATCCCCAGCTCACTCCAGCCGCTTGGGCTTTGTCCCCACTGTCCCCTCAAGGGGAATGAACAGTTGCTACAGAAGCCCTAGAACTGGCCAAGCTCAGGTTGCATCGGGTTTGCAGAGCAAGGGAGCTAGAGGTGACCGGAGGCAACGATGCCTGGTGACAAGCTGGGAGTTTCCCAGTCAGAGAAGAGGCAGCGAGACCGGCTGGAGCAGAGGGGCCAGCTCGGATTTCTGGAACAGTCCACTGGGACCCCCCCCACCAGCCACCTGTGGCTGGGAAGTTCAAACTGGTGACAACAAGTTACATGTTGCGCTCCTCAGCTGTCCTGGCCACATGGGGCTGGGGGCCATGACTGCACAGAGCAACAGGTAACATCTCCATCCACACCATCTAGAACACGGGTTCTGAGCCTTGGCGGGGGCGGGGTGGGCGACACCTGTAAGATTAGGTAAGTCTTGTCAAAAACTGACCACACAGGGCTTCCCTGGTGGCACAGTGGTTAAGAATCCGCCTGCCATTGCAGGGGACACGGGTGCTGTCAGGCCCACGACTTTTTGTTGAAACCGTTTGGGAAAAGAAATTCTGTTTCTCCCGGGACTTGGAACTGGGAGAGTACGAGCCGCTGGGCAAACGGGTCTGCTCAGAAGAGTGAGGCTGCTCAGCACAGAGGAACCCAAGCCGCAAGGGGGGCCTCCCCAGGACCCCATCCCCGCCCACACTTTGCACTTTGAGCCAGTGGATTCCCTCTTCTGCTTAAGTCAGTTTGAGCAGACATTTGTCACCTGCAGCCCAGAGTGTGTCCTTGACCATGTCCCTGCCGACCCCACCTGAGATGCGCCACAGATGAGGCCTGCCTTGGTGGAAAACACCGCCCCCTGGGAGCCTCCAAGGACGGTCCTGGGGCCCCACCTGCACGGATGGGGGGGTGTTGGTCCTGCTCACGAAGGCATCATGGCCACCCTTCCCGGGGCTGAGCTGCACTCCAGGTTGGGGGAAGGGGGGAGCTGGCAAGGAATGGGATGTCACTGCTGCCTGGGGCTGGCCCAGTGCCCGCATGACAGGGCACCTCCTTATGGGATGGGGTAGCCAGGGTCAGAACAGGAGAGTGCCGTGTTCTGGTCGGGGGCAGCACCCCACTCGCTCCAGGCTCTGTCCAGGAAGTTACCACAGGTACCAGGACATTCCAGGAATTTCACTTCTAGGTCCTCACACCCAGATCACCTGCCCACTGGGGCTCTCAGCTGGCCTGCTCACCTCCAACCTCACGCATGAACCCGATGGCCTGTGTGCTGTCTACACTGCAGCAGCCACGCCAACCATCCATCCAATCATCTGTCCACCCATCCAACTTACAATAAGGACACGACTGAACAAAGCAGAGGAAAGTCTCTGCTCTAGTGGAGCTGCCGCTCCAGTGGGAGAGAGACAGGAACCATGATTTTAAAAATAAGTAGAACATGAAACACCTGCTGGTGGTAAGTGCTTGGGAGAAAAATAAAACCAGGAAGGGCGATCAGGAATGTGTGGCAGGGTTGCAATTTAATAGGGTAGTCAGGGGAGGCATCAGTGAGAAGGCAACATCAGAGCAAAGGCCTGGAGGTGAAAGAGGGAGCCTTGAGAACATCCGGGGGAAGAGCGGTGCAGGCAGAGGGCCCAGGGGCAGCACCATGCTTGGCACGTTGGATGAACAGTGAGGAGGCCCGTGGCCATTACAACTTCTGTTTTTACCGAGAGCCATGGGGAACCATGGGAGGGTTGGGACGATCCGCCTGCCCAGAACAGGCCACCAGCGAGGGCAGGTGTGGGCTAATCCGCCTGGCAGAGTCCTCCTAAGAGGATGAGGGCCCTCATTTTCCTGGGACCAGACAGAATTAGCCTCGGGGACCCTGCCCTGCCCTGCCTGTCCAGCTCTGGAGGAGCCTGGAGGGCGAGAGGGCCCTGATCCAGCCCCCCAGGCAGTGTGGTCCTGGCACTGTGTGTGTCCTCCAGCTTCCTTCAATCTGGTGGGCACCAGTGGTGGTGGATGGAAAGGAGAATGATGAGTAGGCCCAGGTCCCTCAGCTCAAGTGACCGGCCAATGAAGATAACCCCTGTGACCCTGGCAGAAAGGAATGAGAAGTCCCTTCCTTCTGGCTGGGCTTGCTGAACTGGATAGGGGGTGTCAGCTAGAAGACCTGGAGCCACTCCTGCCCGAGGGAACTACCCACTGGAGTTAAAAGGACCCAGAGATGGAGAGCCACATAGCTGAATACTGAAGCACCTGGATCCAGCCGTGCCTGAAGTTACCCCGCACCCCTGGACATTTCAGTTCCTGAAGCTCACAAAGACTCTCTTCTGCTCCGGATGACTTGATTCAGGTGAGAGTCCAGTGCAACCCAGAGCGGCTTGGCTAGAAAACCCTCCCCCTCGAGGATGGAGGTTGGGGCCTCTTGGGCAACACTAGGAATTCCAGGAATGAGGGTGAGCAGCTCAGTGAGGCCGGGAGGGGAAGATGGACCTGCAGACGCCCAGCAATCATTGAGGGTGGAGGCTGGGCCATGGGACCACTGGGTCTGAAGTGCCCACCTCCCCACTGCCTCCCCCAAGTCCCTCCTGGCCCTGACATACGACAACACCCAGAGGCATCTGGAGCCTGCCAGCAATTGCCCCAAGAAGTCTTTATTGGCCCCCAGGGCCCTGATTCAGCTTCAATGCAGGGGCCACCCAGTAACCGCAGTGAGGGTGGTAGTCTCCTCTGTTCTGTTCTTGGAGAAGTCTGTTTTTCCAGAAAATAAAAAGTCCAGGGGGTGGGCTGGGGGAGGTATCCCCCCACCGACCCACCGCATCTCCTCCAGGTCACTGGAGAGTCAGGGTGCTCTGGTCCCTCTCCCGCTAGAACTTCTGATTCTTGCTCAGCCGGTTGTGGCGCCAGATGTTGTGTTTCCGCAGCAGCCGCCAGTACTCCCGGGTCTCAGGGTCCAGATCCTCCAGATTCTTGGGGGGACCCACGTTCATCTGGAACAGCCTGATGGGGAGTGGGCAGAGTCGGGGTTGCAGGGCAGCCCCCTTCCCCGCGGCTCCCCCACCCCAGACCCCCTGACCTCAGGGCAGTCCCTCCCCACCCTGAGGACATGGAACAAGGGGGTGCCAGGTTGTGGAACAAGGGAGCGCCCCTATCCCAAGGGTGCTGGGATCTGAGGTGGGCGCACGCCAAACCTTCTGCCTCCTGGCCTTTGTCCGTGCCGCCTGCCCACCTGTAAGGCTTCCCCACCCACTCGCTCAACCTTTCTAAACCTTCCCCAGCTTGAAGGATTGGCACGTGGCAACAGCTTCTGTATCCTGCCACTGCTCTCAGGGCCAAGAGCAAAATTCCCCCTGCAGCCCCCTGAAAGCTGGGCTCCATCAAGTTCCTGCCCTGTCTCCCCCTACTCTCCATCTTGCCTCCCGGGGTACACTAAGAAACCAGGTGCAGTTCTGCCTGGAGCCTTTGCACTGGCTGTTCCTGCCCACCTCTAAAGCTCTGTCCACCCACTCAGGCCGACTCACACACCACCTCCCCAGGGAAGCCCTCCCAGATCCTCAGATTTGGTTAGCCAGGCCCTCCTTACCCAGTCCTGGCACACTCACCACTCTGGGTACTCGGAATCCGGCTTCAGGACCACATCCTGGCCCTCCTTGTAGATGTTGACACCCATGGCATGCGTGGTGAGCCGGATGGGGTCTGTACACACCTCTGGGTCCTTCAGGGCCTCACCGACCACAGCGCCTTTGCCCCCCTTAATGACTACGGTGGGGGAGAATCATTTCAGCCCAGCTCCACCCTCGGGAGGCCAGCCGTCCCTTTCTGCCCTGGCTGGACCCTGTCTGCTGCATTCAAAATGATTTTAACCGGGACACGGATAGTGCATTAAATGACACTGATATTCAGAGTAACCAAGTCATTCCTCTTCAATCCCATTTTCATTCCTTCTGTTTATCTCACGAAAAAAGAGCCTCCGCTGGCTGCTCTGTGTCTTTAAAACCTCACGTCTGCCAAATCCCTCCCTTCAACAAAGGAGATCGGGCAAGGCTGTATCCAGAGAGAATTTAAATAACCTTGTTTTGGTTTTAATACTTAGATGGGCCCCAATTTCTGGTGATAACCTGCCAAAGGTGACTAATTTGGAAGCAGAAACGTCATAGGGACCCAAGTCCATGACCTACTCCTACCCCCACCCCGACATTAAAAAAAAAACAAACTTGGGCCTGCGCACTGAGCCCAATCGCGCCCTAGGTACCTCAAACTGCGCCTGCGCAAACAGCTTAGCCTCTACGCTTGCGCGCTGACTCTAGGACGTGCCTCCCCAACCAGCGCTTGCGCACTACCAACTCCCCAATGTCCCTACCATTCTCATCTTGGTCCCTCCTAACCCAGCTCACCCGGTCTCTTGGCATAATCTCGTACATGGAGTCTTACAGAAGCGGCGGGGTCCGGGAGCTCCCGAACCCGCCAGCCGGCCGAGCTCCACGTAGCACCTAAGAGGCGCCTGGCCGCCATGACGTATCCCGGCCGCCTGCACGTGCACGTTTCCGGAGGACGTCTGCGGCCGAGGGGTGCTTGGGAGTTGTAGGCTCCTAGAGATTTATGGGAAATGTATTATTCCGGCCGTAAGCATACGTTAATTGTGATTTCTTTAAACTTTTGTAGATATCCCCAGGTACTGCACGAGGCGACTTCCAAAGGATGTCCGACTTCTTGCCCTTCAGTTACTTATCACTTACTTTAAGTATCACAACTTATACATCCTTGATTCTAGTTAATGAGCAATTACTGAAAACCTAAAACTAATAAAAGTTAACACCATTATTAGGCTCATTATTTTCTAAATCTATTGCTAAATCTGTAACCAGCTCGATTTCGTTTAATTAGGAGGTAGGTGCTATTATTATACCCAGTTTACAACTGAGGAAGCCGGAAGTTTAGGGAGGTAAAGTTAAGCCAGGCGAGCCATTCGGCCGCCCTACTGAGTGCCACACCGGAGGTCTGTCTACAATATGGTCCCCGCGTCGCTTCCGGTGTCCCTGGAGTCGAAAGAGTCCGCCTTTCACGCTCCTTTAGTATTTTCCAGTCCTGTTTCTTCCCATCTGCCATCCCTTGGAATAATAAGCAAAGCCGTAGCAGTCAAGTAGTGGCTTTAAGCCGCACTTTGCAGTTCAGGAAACAGGCTCAGAAGCCAGCCCGAGCTTTCACTGTGCGTTAATGAAGGTTCCGGACTCGAACTCACGGTCCCAACATCTAACGCCCCCGCGCGGCCAGGCTGGCTGAGAGAACTACATTTCCCAGCAAGCCCCGCGGGCGTGCGCATGCCCAGTGGTCCAGGAGTGCTGCGCGGACAGATCTGCCAGCGCCCAGTCCGGGAATTGGCGAGCGGCGGCGACTGGCAGGACCGGACAAGCCAGGGAGCGGGGTTCTGGGGGCCGCGCGGGTTGAGGCCACCTCGGTTTGGGAAGTGAGTGTGCCGGCGGAGCAGAGCGAGGTCTGGGGCCAGCGCCTGAGGTCACGGGTCTGAAGTCTTGAGTCTGGGGTCCGCTAGAGGACTAGGGTCTTAACTCAGCTTTAGGCTCGAGTTGTGTCTTCAGGCTGGGTCTGAGTGGACCTCAGTCTGGGTTCTGAGTCTGGGGTCGATCTTGAGGGTGGCATTGGAGGTTTTGAGATGAGAGTCCGCTTTCTGGCATCTTGGAACTGTAGTATTAAGTCTGAAATTCTGGGTCTCAAGTCTTGGACTGAGGTCTTGAGTCCTGAGTCTCGGCGACCTACACCGGTCGGGTCTATATAGTCAGAGTATGTCTCCAGCCTCCACATCTCTGGGGAGGAAGACTTGGAAGAACCAGGGCTGGGGTGAACAGGGTCCACGGATGGGGAGAGGTCTGGAGCAATGGGTACAGGGGAATCCCCCGGGGTTTGGAGCCTGGGAAGCCACAGCCTTGCAGCTGCTCATTCTGCACCTCAGTTTCCTCGTCTGTAAAATGAGGATCATAGCAGAACCTTCCTTGTGGGGTATGATGGGGATTAAATTATGTGTTCTGTATGAATACATACCAGGTGAGAGCCGGGTACCAAATTGGAAGCCAGGAAATCTCATCTTTGATATTCTCTTTCAGATGCTGGCTTGAGCCCAGGGTCCAGGCATGGAATTCCTGACAACCTCCCAACCCCCTCCAGGACCTCCAGCCATGGACTTGGAGGAGCCCAGGGACACACTTTCACTCTCTCAGGACCTCACCCCTGATTGCCCGTGGGACCCGGCACCAGGAGGCCCCGGCAGCCTGAGTCAGATGGAACTTGACAGGCTAAATATTCAGGACCTGCTGCAACAGTTTGAAGCTCTGCCAGGTGATCTGGTGGGCCTGTCCCCAGACGGACCCCCGTGCCCCTTGCACATTGCCACTGGCCATGGCCTGGCCTCTCAGGACATCACCGATGCCCATGGGCTCTTGTCCGCCGAGGCTGGCCGGGAAGACTTGCTGAGCCTCTTGCAGCAAGACGAACGCCCTCCTTCCCAGTCAGGTCCCCAGGAACCTCCGGACCCTGCTCCTCGCCTGTTGCAGCCCCCTGATGACCCAGAGGGGGATATGGCCCCCCAGGAGTGGGCAGAAGGAGCCTCTGTCGAGCAGGACGAGGGCAGGAGCTCAAGCAGCTCCCCAGAACTCTGGCTGGAGACAGCACCTCTGGTCACTTCTGAAGAGCCACCTGCCAGTGCCCAGGTAGAGCCCGCCCCGCCCCCCCAGACCGCTCCACTGCTGGGAGCCAAACAGGAGGACTCAGGCCTACCCTTCTTCTGTCTTCTTCCAGAGCCCCGAGACCCTGGCTTCCTACCCTGCCCTCCAGGAGGGTGAGTGTCCCGCCCACCCTGGCCCCAGGGACTTCGGGGTTTCAGAACAGCCCGACTCAAGCTCCCAAAACCTGGCACAAAGTTTGCCAGTAACGAGTTGCTTCTAGAGAGACTCTGAGGTTGGGTTCGAGTAGATTCCAGACAACTGAAAGAAGAGAGACAGTCCTGAGAATGTTCTAGAATGAATAGGGAGCGTTAGGACAGACTTGGCAAATTGTAGCACTTGACTTGATTCTAGAGCAAGGGTTGGTAAATTACCATCCGTGGACTTTCTGGTATGTTTTGTGAGCTAAGACGGCTTCTGCATTTTTATTTTTTTTTTTTTAATTAATTTATTTTTTGCCATGCCGTGCAGCATGTGGGATCTTAGTTCCCCAACCAGGGATCGAACCCCTGCAGTGGAAGCGCGAGTCCTAACCACTGGACCACCAGGGAAGTCCCATGCATTTTTATTTTTATTTTATTTTATTATTATTTTTAAGTTTATTTTTGGTTGTGTTGGGTGTTCATTGCTGCTCATGGGCTTCCTCTAGTTGCGGTGAGCAGGGGCTGCTCTTCATTGCGGTGCGCGGGCTTCTCATTATGGTGGCTTCTCTTGTTGCAGAGCACGGGCTCTAGGCGCACAGGCTTTAGTAGTTGTGGCACGTGGGCTCAGTAGTTGTGGCTTGCGGGCTCTAGAGCACAGGCTCAGTAGTTGTGGTGCACGCGCTTAGTTGCTTCATGGCATGTGGGATCTTCCCAGACCAGGGCTCGAACCTGTGTCCCCTGTATTGCCAGGCAAATTCTTAACCACTGGGCCACCAGGGAAGCCCCCATGCATTTTTAAATGGTTGAAAAAACTTGAAAGAAGAACATTTCTTGACAGGTGAAAACGATAGGCAATTCAAATTTCAAATAAAGTTTTATAAATAAAGTTTTATCGGGACAGACTCATGCCCATTCATTAGCGTGTTGTCTGTGGCAGCTTTCATGTTACAACGGCCAGACTGAGTAGTTGCAATGGAGACCATCTGGCCCACAAAATAAAAAATATTTACTGTTTGGGCCTTTGCAGAAAAGTTTGCCAATCTGCTCTCAAGGCATGAGAAGTACCTGTTCTGGCCACCTGGAATGTTCTAGAACATTCTCCCCCACACTATCTGAGGCTCTAGGTCAAAGAACAAGTTCTGTGGTTGTGGGAAAGGAAGCTGGTTTGAACTTGTAGTTCCAAGAAGGTTCTAGAGTCATGGGTGGAGCTGTGATTCACCTAGAGCATTCCAGAGCCTAGCATTTTGCCTCTGGTTCTAGATTAAAGTGACCTCAGCTGATGAGGGTGTTCTGGAACGAGGAACAGAGCTGTCAGGTTCTACTTAGACTGGGGAGTTCTAAAACCATGGAGTGAATAGGATTTATCTCTGGTTCTAGACCTTTAGGAGCTGTACTAGAACTGGGCAGAACTGTCCAATTCAAGAAAGTTCTACAGCTATACAACAGAAATAGAATTTGAGCCACATGTCACTTGAAAGTTTTTAGTTATCCACATTAAAAAAGCAAACACTTAAAATTAACTTTAATAACATTTAAATTAAGCCCATATATTTAAAATGTTACTTCAACATATAATCAACAGTTTTTAATTTTACATTTTTTTTTACGAGAGCTTCTAAATCCGGTGTGTATTTTACACTTACAGCACATCTAAGTCCAGACCAGCCACATTTCAAGTGCACAATACCCACATGTGCCTGGTGGCTACCATATTGGATGGTGCAGTTCTAGAACCCAGAGCAGAGTTTTCTGTTGTTCTGGAATGCTTAGATCATGAAGGACAGTGGGCAGAACTGGCTAGCCTTTAAGTTCACGGGAATGTGGTTTCATTCCCTGTGGCCTGTGGTTCTCCAAAAAGCAATAGCTATTGATTAGAATATTCTAGAATCACTGGCACTGCTGTCTGGCTCTAGGTTGCTCAGGGAATTCTAGAGCCATGGGGGCAAAGCTTTTTGTGGTTCTGGGCTGGGTTGGGGGGATTCTAGAACCATGAGAAGAGTTGTTCTTTCTGGATTGTTCAGCTAATTCTTAGAATTGCCCAGTGCATCTGCATTTGTGAGTTATTGAGGGGATTCTAGAACCACAGGAGGAGCTTCCCAATGCTATATTGATCAAGACGTTCTGGAATCACGTAGTGGAAAAGTGTGATTCTGGAGCAGTGTTGGTTTCTAAAATCCCAGGCAGAATTCTGTGGTTTGAGACGTGTCAGGGAGTTCTAGAATCACAGATCAGGAACCACCTGGGTTTCTGGACAGTTTGAGAGTCTGAGGTATGTTGACAGTTGCCCCTCTCTACTCTGTCTGGGCAGTTCTATGACCACGGGGTAGAGTTGTCTGTGGTCCTGGGCCGATAGAGAATTCTAGAGCAGTGGGCAGAGCTGACTGGCTCTAGATTGATTGGGCTTCCAGAACCATCCAACAGAGTTGACTATGGTTCTATAATGTCAAGGGTTTTAGAAATAGGAGTGGGACTGTCTGGTTCTAGCCTGACTCCTGGAATTCTAGCCACACAGGGCGGTGCTGGGTGTGGGCATGAGAGCTGCTTCTGGCACTGGTTCTGGATACAGAGACTGCTCCTGAAACCACGTCCTCTGCCTGGGAGTCCTTGAGCTGTGGGCAGAGCCAGCTCTAGACTGACGGAGGGCTCCACATCCATGAGGGCTGAGCCACTAATCTGTGCCTCTGGCTGATGGGGTGGCTCTGGGACCGTGGGCAGACGTGTGTGGCTCCAAGTGCCAAGCCACGGGGCAGAACTCTCTGTGCTTCCAGACCATTCAGGGCTCTGGGCAGAGCCCACAGGGGTGGACAAGCCTGGCAGAGGTTCTAGGGGGCTGACCTGCTTCTGCTGTCACCCTCAGCGTCCGGCCCCTGTGACCACGAAGACCTCCTAGATGGTGTCATATTCGGGGCCAAGTACCTGGGCTCCACCCAGCTGGTGTCTGAGCGAAACCCGCCCCCCAGCACGCGCATGGCGCAGGCCCAGGAGGCCATGGACCGCGTCAAGGTGAAGCCAGGGGCCGGCAGGTGGGTGGGCGGGTAGGTGGGCTGCAGGCCGGGTCCCCCGAGGCCCTCTGAGCCTGGCGAGTCAGAGTCTTTGGGGGCCTCTACGTCCCACCCCGCCCCCCACAGGCCCCCGATGGGGAGACCCAGCCGATGACAGAGGTAGACCTCTTCGTCTCCACCAAGAGGGTCAAGGTTCTGATGGCTGACTCCCAGGTACGGGGCCCAGGCCTGGCCTCTGGGGCGTGGGCGCCTCCGCTGCCAAGCGAGGCCCCCGCAGCCCACCCAGCCTGGTTTCCCCACCCCCTCCAGGAGGCCCTGATGGACCACGCCCTGCAGACCATCTCCTACATCGCTGACATCGGCAGCGTCCTGGTGCTCATGGCCCGGCGGCGGCTGGCCCGGCGGCCGGCACCCCAGCCCCACAGCCGCCGGCTCTACAAGATGATCTGCCACGTTTTCCACTCAGAGGACGTGAGCAGCGGGCTCCGGGTGTCCTGAGGGCGAGGGGGAACTCACAGCGGCCCCTGCTCTCCACCAAAGCCCCACCTGGTCGCACTGTCACCCCAGCGTCCTTCCGTCCCCACCCTCCTGAAGGCCCTGAGCCATATATTCCAGGCCTTCCTGTAAGAGCCTGAGACTGGCAGCCGTCTCCCCAAACCCTCCCTGCCCCAGGCCTGTCTCCCTTCCCCTCCCCCTAGATGCTCGGCCAGCGGCTGGCAAGCCAGTCCCACTTGGGGGTGGATGGGCTGGTAGTAGGGATGTCAGTGGCTGGGGGGGACCTGAAGGAGGTGGGTGGGACCCCCAGAGAGGTGCCGCCCACCCCACAGGCCCAGCTCATCGCCCAGGCCATCGGCCAGGCCTTTGCCGTGGCCTACAGCCAGTTCCTGCGGGAAAGTGGGATCAACCCCAGCCAGGTGGGCTCCCAGCAGAGCCAGGGTGCCACGGGCCCCGGCCACCTCCACAACGGGGACCTCGACCACTTCTCCAATAGCGAGAACTGCAGGGAGGTGAGCAAGTGGGTCCCCCACCCCGGCCCACCAAGTGGCCCTGAAGCCCTCCCGCACCCCCCACCCACCTCCTCCTGCCTCCTCCAAGCAGCCCTCAAGTGCCACCTGTGACCCCCCAGGTGTGCATCGAGAAACGCCGGGGTGAGGGTCTGGGCGTAGCCCTGGTGGAGTCGGGCTGGGGTTCCTTGCTGCCCACGGCCGTCATCGCCAACCTGCTGCACGGGGGCCCTGCCGAGCGCTCAGGGGCCCTCAGCATTGGAGACCGCATCACCGCCATCAACGGGACCAGCCTGGTGGGGCTGCCCCTGGCCGCCTGCCAGGCTGCCGTCCGCGTGAGTCCTCCGGGGTGGCTGGGGCAGAGGGCCTGCGAGGGCCCCCCAGATGGCAGTCCCCCCCTCCCCACGCGGCCGGGAAAGTGAGCCGGAGGCCAGGTCTCTGTGTCTCAGTCCAGAAGGGGCAAGTAGAGCTTCAAGTCCTACCCGCACCCGTGCACTCTGGGAAACCGAGGCTCAGAGAGGGTAAGTCCAGGGACACCACTCTGGTGCGGGAGCAGGATTGGAACACAAGGCCTGTCCTGTGTGCCATGAGGCAGCAAGTGTATTCTTTTTTTTTTTTTTTTTTTTTTTTTTTTTCAATACACGGGCCTCTCACTGTTGTGGCCTCTCCCATTGCGGAGCACAGGCTCCGGACGCGCAGGCCCAGCGGCCATGGCTCACAGGCCCAGCCGCTCCACGGCATGTGGGATCTTCCCGGACCGGGGCACGAACCCGCGTCCCCTGCATCGGCAGGCAGACCCTCAACCACTGCGCCACCAGGGAAGCCCAGCAAGTGTATTCTTGAGTCTTGACCCTCGTTGCCCAGACGGGGAGACTGAGGTCCAGAGATGGGGAGGGGCCTGGCCAGGCCAGAAGGACAAGTCTGACTCGGTTCACGCAGTGTGTTACTGAGTGCTTGTAACCCTGCCTTGTGGGCACTGCTAGAACCTTGCTTTTGACCATGAGGAAACTGAGGCCCAGGGAGGTGAGAGGTGGCACAGCTCTGACTCCAAGGCCACCCAGCTCTGGCCTGCATTCTTAACCACTTCTCAAGGGGTCTTGTAGAATCTATAGGTTCCATTTTATGAGTGGGTAAACAGGCCCAGGAGGGGCTGAAGCCCAACAGGAAGTTTGGCAGCCCCACCGGAGGCCCAGCCAGGCCAACAGCCCCCATCCTGTACAGGAGGTGAAGTCTCAGACGCTGGTGACCCTCAGCATCGTCCACTGCCCGCCGGTCACCACGGCCATCATCCGCCGGCCCCACGTCCGCGAGCAGCTGGGCTTCTGCGTGGAGGACGGCATAGTGAGTCCCCAGCCCGCGGACCCGGTGGGGGGTGGGCGGCCCCAGGCGTGGCCCCCTGGGCAGCGTGGCCCTTCCTGTCCCCGCAGATCTGCAGCCTCCTCCGGGGTGGCATTGCCGAGCGCGGGGGCGTCCGCGTGGGGCACCGCATCATTGAGATCAACGGGCAGAGTGTGGTGGCCACGCCCCACGCCCGCATCATTGAGCTGCTCACGGAGGCCCACATTGAGGTGCGCTGCGCGTGGTGGTGGGGTGGTGGGCGGGGCCTGAGTGGGAGGAGGCCGCCTCCAGCTGCCGCCTCCTCTCCGCCCCCAGGTCCACATCAAGACGATGCCTGCTGCCACCTACCGCCTGCTCACAGGCCAGGAGCAGCCGGTGTACCTGTGACCGGCCACCTTCCCCCCACCACTGTGCCTTAGCCCCCGCCGGCCCTGGAACTCCGTCCGCGGACCCTCCTCGGCTGGCCAGGGCCCCAAAAGTTTCTTGGTTCTATATTATTTTCTTATGTAAAAAATTAAAAGCTTATTGAATGGGCAAAGTCTCAGATCTGGGTCTGTGGGGTTGAGGAAGGAAAGACAGCACCCTACTCTGGCCCCTTGTCCCTGGAAGTCACTAGAAGCCAGTGCTGTGAAAATACTCCATTTATTAAAGACCGGGCAGAGGGAGGCAGGTTCCCAGGTTCTGTGTGGGAAGCTGAGTCTCAGCTCCAGGGAGAAAAAGGGAGGACAGGCCAGCTGGCCACCTGGGAGGGGTCACAGGTCAGTGGCCGGTCCCCAGTCATAGCCATCTTCGTCAGAGGACTCCACATCTCGGGCTCGTGTAAACTTTTTCCTCAGAGCATCCCGCTCATATGTCCTGGGGATCAGAAAATAGAACAGAGGCTGTGGGTGGGGAGGGTGTGGACTTACCTACCATTATCTGAGTTGACTCTGGGCTAGGCACAGTGGGTTGCAGTCAGAGATGAGCAAGACTTGACAAACTTCTACACATCCTTCAAAGCCCGCTCCAAATTCTCCTCTTTCAGGGACCCCTCCCAATCCTCCCAGGAAGAGGATTCCTACTCCCATGGCGCTGACTATATGGGGCTTGGAGTAGCTCTGTCTGGCTCTGTCTCACTCAGTAGGCTCCCAACACCACGAAGGCATAGCTTGGTTCTAGGTCTCTTCTCCACCCCACACCCTGAGTCCCAGGGGGAGGGTTGAGGTCCCCCAATGTGGAGTACAGGGGCTCTTACCGCATGCTGTCCTGTTGCCGTTGACCCTGTGAGTGGCGGCCATCCACCTAGCAGAGGGAGAAAGGAGGTTAACGCTTATCCCCCAAATATGATAAACTGGGATGAGTAACCACTCCATCCCACCGCCCCACCTTTGCCCCCGACAGTGCTACCCACAGGCTTTCTCCTTGCCCCCACAGAAGTCTGGAGCTCATCCCCAATTTTAAATGAGAAAACAGCCTGGGACAGAGGAAGGCCTTGGCTGTGATCTCCCAGCCTGTCAGCAAAGGGGGAGTAGGGTTTCCCATCTGTGACTTTCCTCAGAGGGCTGTTGTCAGGAGTTCATAAATGAATTCGTATATGTCAAGTGCTTAGAGGAGAGCCTGCCCCATAATCAGGATGCCATGGACAGTTGAGCAGGTCGGGTACTGCACAACCCCACGGAGCACCATTCTACCAGAGACATCATAGACTCGTACATTTTTACATTTCCCTAGAGAGGGTCTGGAGGAATTTGTGAAATTCACAGAAAGGCACCTTGGAGGTTGAGGCAGCCGCACAGAGAATAAGTGCTAAGTCAATATTTGTTATTGTTAAACACCCGACTCCCATGGGCCGGGACTTGGACTAAGTGTATTCTGTTTAAACAACAAGCTTGTGGGAATTCCCTGGCAGTCCAGTGGTTAGGACTCAGAGCTTCCACTTCAGGGGGCCCAGGTTCGATCCCTGGTCAGGGAACTAAGATCCCACAAGCTGCATGGCCAAAAAACAAAACAACAACAACAAAATAACAAGTTTGTGACATCAAGACTTTACCATCAATCCCTGTATCTCAGATAAGCAAACTCATGCAGAAGTTAAATATTTGCTTTAAGTGACTCAGTGGTTCAAGTACCCTAGATCCAGGTCCAAGCTACTGATCTGGTCAGGGAAGTATCTGTTCCTCGACATCCTGGCAGAAAACAGGCTCCCTAGGTGTCTCAGCCCCATCCCGAGACCCTTGCTGGGGCCAGCCTGGTGCTCTGCTCACCTGGGTCCCCTGGTGACCCGAGGATCTCCCGTGATCTTGCAGGATCTGAGGCTCATCCTCCAGCACGGGCTCCGAGGACCGGGCCAGGGCTGGCGCCGGGGGCCCCTCGTCCACGTCCATGTGGGGCCCACCCTCGCCATCCGTGTAGCCCTCGCCATCCGTGTAGACACCACCCTCACCGTCTGTCTCATAGTCGCTGTTGAGCCGGCTGTCGCAGCTCAGATCCGCGGAGCTGTCAGCCAGGCTGCGGTAAGGGAGGTCCAGGTTGTCCTCTGAGGAACTGTCCAGCTGCAGGTGCACATGGCCTGGCTGAGCCAAGCCCCGGCCCTCCCTGATCTTAGAGAAAAGCCCGGACCCGGGACACCACCTTCCAAACTCCAGTCCTCAACCTCAAATTGAGCCTTAATCCTTGACCCCAAGGTGAGTTCTGACCATTGACCTTGGTCCAGACTGAGATCCCAAATCTGAGCTGAGCCCCAACCCTGACTCCAGCGTCAGGAGAAGACCCCAATCCCATCTCACCCCAGGAACCAGGTCCAGATCCTAGCCTCAGGTCAAATCTGGGCCTTGGCCATGGCCCCTAACCCAGCCCTAACTGTGACTGTTCCCAAACCCTCACAGGTACCTGGTCCTCGGCCGTCCAGATGGGCCGCGTCTGCTGCTCGCGGATGATAGCCTTGAGCTCTTGGTACCAGGAGTCGCTTGTGCCCTGCAGGGGGATGGTGGCTGCGGGTGGTGGGGAGGGGTATCAGCATGGCTGGGAGACTCAGGCCAGGACCCACCGCCCACCCCAGACCCTGAGCTCCCGCCCCACCTGTGAAGAGGTGGTCACTGTGCTTCCTCAGCTTCTGGGCCTGAGCGTAGAGGCGGCGGGAGCTGCGGCGAGAGGCGGGGGCCAGCCACTGGCGCAGTGCCTTGAGGGCTGTCCGGCTCTCGGGGACACAGAAGACCACGATTGGGTAGTACTGCACGTAGTTAAGGCGCTCAATGGCTGAGGGTGTAACGTCCAGGAGTGCGTGTTTGTCCTGGGCTGGGCCAAAGTTGGGGGCCGTGGGGGAGGGAGACAGACAGTGGAGGGAGAAACACCCAGAGACAGAGCATCAGAGACAGGTGAAGAATCAGAGAGACAGAGATGAAGAGTCTGAGGTCAGAGTGGACCCCAGCCTCTCATACCTGCAGGCCAGCATGTTGGGGTGGGGCTTGGTGATAGCCCAGGCCACAGTGTCTTGAGCACCAGAGCCCCAGTTTGAGTCTCTGCCTCTTCCCAGGACTTGCTGCTGTGTGACTCTGGGCAGGCTCTGTCTCCCTCAAGTCCCCCACATCACAAAGCCTCCAAGAGGGGGAAAACCACACTTGCGGGGTGTGGGGCCAGAACAGGTTGGAGACCTGGGCCTCGGTTTCCCCATCCGTGAAATGGGACCCACAGCAGAGCCTTGCTTACTTTCTCTGCAATCACCCGCACGGTGTCCAGTTTGATGATCTTGGAGGGGCTGTCGGTCCTTGACATGCTCTCTGTGGAGGGGAGAGGCGACTGGCAGCTTTGGGAGGGCAGTCCACTGGCCCTTCAAGTTCATGTCTCCCTGCCCCTCCCCTGCTCAAGAACCCACCACGGCTCCCCATGGCCCTTGAGAGAAATCCTAACGCCAGCAGCAGCAGCAGCAGCTCCTGCTGGCCCCGCCTCTGACACCACACTGGGTCCCCTCCTGACCACGACCCTCACCTCCTCCTCCTGAACAGGAGTGGCTGTTACTGGCAGATGGGGAAACTGAGCCAGGGACATACGGTCACCGGCTCAGAGTCACTGAGCCAACGACTGGCATGATGGGGAGACGGATGCATAGTCTGTGCTCCACACACTCACTTTCCCAGGCTCGGTCCCGACTCTGGGCCTTTGCTTGGGCTGTGACCCGAAAGAAGCTACTCTCCCATCCCCTATGTGTCCTCTAGGACATGAGATGGAGTACTGCTTCCTCTAGGAAGCCCTCCTAGATAGTATGGCAGCTGAGGGAGAAGGCACGCTGGGGCCTAAAAGGAGGGGGACGCATACTTGCCTTTTTTCTCTTTGCTGTGGTAAAATGTGTGTAACATAACATGTACCATCTTAACCATTTTTAAGCGCACAGATCAGTGGCATTAAGTACATTCACACTGTTTGGCAACCGTCCCCACCATCATCTCCAGAACTTTCTCATCTTCCCAAACTGAAACTCTGTCCCCGTGAAACACTGACTCCCCATCCCCCTCCCCCAGCCCCTGGCCCCCACCATCGACTTCCTGTCTCTGTGGATGTGACCCCTCTAGGGACCTCCTGTGAGTGGAATCAGAGTGTTTGTCTTTTTGTATCTGACTTATTTCACTGAGCATCATGTCTTCCGTGTTCATCCATGTTGTAGTGTCAGAATTTCCTTCCTTTCTTAAGGCTGAATAATACTCCGCGGTGTGTATGGAGCACGTTTTATTTATCCATTACCTGTCGATGGACACTTGGGTTGTGTCCATCTTTTGGCTGCCGTGAATCATGATGAATCTTCATGTACAAGTACCTGTTCAAGTTGCAGCTTTCAGTTCTTTCCACACGTCACAAAAAAAATGTTTTAACTTCTTTTTAACCATTTAAAATATATCAATACCATTCTTGGGCTTCCCTGCTGGCGCAGTGGTTAAGAATCTGCCTGCCAATGCAGGGGACACGGGTTTGAGCCCTGGTCCAGGAAGATCCCACATGCCATGGAGCAACTAAGCCTGTGCGCCACAACTGCTGAGCCCGTGTGCCACAACTACTGAAGCCCGTGCGCCTAGAGCCCATGCTCCACAACAAGAGAAGCCACTGGACTGAGAAGCCCATGCACCTCAACAAAGAGTAGCCCCCACTCACCGCAACTAGAGAAAAGCCCACGCGCAGCAACGAAGACCCAACTCAGCCAAAAATAAATAAATAAATAAATAAAAGAGCCACACCTATTTCAAAAATAAAATAAAATAAAAAAGTATATCAATGCCATTCTTTTTTTTTAAATTTATTTATTGTTGGCTGCCATTGGGTCTTCGTTGTGGCACACGGGCTTTCTCTAGTTGTGGTGGGGGGGGCTACTCTCCATTGCGGTGCATGTGCTTCTCTCATTGTGGTGGCTTCTCTTGTTGTGGAGCACGGGCTCTAGGCACATGGGCTCAGTAGTTGTGGCACACGGGCTTAGTTGCTCCGCGTCATGTGGGACTTCCCGGACCAGGGATCAAACCCGTGTCCCCTGCATTGGCAGGTGGATTCTTAACCACTGCACCACCAGGGAAGTCTCTGAATACCATTCTTAATTAGCAGGCTGAATAAAGACAGCCATATTTGGCCCAGGAGCTGTAATTTGTTGATTCCCTACTCTAGCTTAATTGTTCCTGCAGTTGTTCATTTTTGGTCTCCTCAGGAGACCCTGTGTATTCGTTCGATGCTGTGTCTATAGCTCAACAGACAAATTTCTTGAACAGACAGACAAATGGCAATTGTCCAATTGGCTCCATTGGCAATGGCTGCTTGGTGAACTGTGTTAAGAAGGATTCTGAGGCTCTATCCAGGTAAAGGGTGGCAAGATTGTTTGAGGATTTCTGGCCCAGGGGTTGGAGGGGCTGCTGGCGGCTGATCTGCCTCATGTTTGGCATGGTTGTTCTTACTCTTTCCCCCAAACAGCATCATTAGCAGCCCCCTTATCAAGCTGCCTCAACCTGGGAAAGGGTTATGAAATGATTCACCAGTGAGGTTGCTATGGGACCTGGTTTCTCACCTGCAATTTCAAACTCATCAGGCATCTCAGCAGTCAACTTCTGCATAGCAATGTCAGCCACAGGTCCCAGGATCACCACCGGGCGCTTGAAACTGGCTGCAGGGCAGAGAATCAATGACAAGAATCAGGATCCCATGCGGGGCAAAGGCTGCTAGCTTCTTGTGCAACTGCCTCTCCACTTTCTCCATAGTAGATCTAGCCAGGCCCATAGCTGCCCAGCTAAAGACTACAACTCCCAGCCTCCCTTGAAGCTAAGGATGGCCATGTGACTACATCCCGGCCAATGGGATGCAAGCAGAATGATGTGTGAAATCTGGGTTGTATCCTTCAAGGGAAGGTGTGAGACCTCTTGGCCTTCTTATCCTGGGACTGTTACTTGAAAAGGAAACTTCTTGTTTATACAGTTTGGGGTCTGTCAGAGCAGCTGAACCCAGCTAACTCAGTGATTGGCAACCACCATTACAACCCTCAGGCCACATCTGATCCACTGCCTGTTTTTGTAAATAAAGTTTTATTGGCACAAAGCCACATCCAGCATGTCCCCTCTCTCCTGCCTTCCTGCAGAGTTGAGTCATTTGGACAGAAACCATCTGGCCTGTAAAGCCTAAAATACTGTCTCGCCCTTTGCAGGAAGAGCTTGTTTGACCCCTGGCCTCACCAATACTCCCTTTTACCAGTGAGGAAGTGGGTGCAGAAGGCATCTTGGCCGGAGAAAAGCGAGTAAGCAGACCACTCTTTACAACTGACCCTTCTCTCTTTTTCTCCTCTCCTTCTCTCTTGCTCTTAAAAACTTGATATGTTCAGATTTCTAAACTTTCGTTGGCTGGGGGTAGAAATTAAGTACGTAGCCTTTTTTTTTTTTTTTTTTTTTTTGCGGTACGTGGGCCTCTCACTGTTGTGGCCTCTCCCGTTGCGGAGCACAGGCTCCGGATGCGCAGGTTCAGCAGCCATGGCTCACGGGCCCAGCCGCTCCGCGGCACGTGGGATCCTCCCGGACCGGGGCACGAACCCGTGTCCCCTGCATCGGCAGGCGGACTCTCAACCACTGCGCCACCAGGGAAGCCCAGTAAGTAGCCTTTTATGTTTGAGTCTTTTTCGTCTGGACGATGGACCAGCAGCTGGAAAGCAGCTCAGCCCTTTCCCGTCCTGGCTCACCTGCTATTCCCACCCTCCTGCCATTTTCTTTAAAAAGCCTCAGCACCTGGTTTTAATCCCTCTGCCCTGAGGCTGTGGGCAAGAGCTTAATCTCTTCCCTTCCTGAAATCTGAATGAGGTGTATTTTTACCCCTGGTTCTCGGGTAGGGAAAGGATCTATGTGCTGGTTTTGTGCGTGTGTATTTTCATCCTAAAGTAACCAAAAGGGGGTATTTTGGGTGGAAGGAGAGAGGTGAGGATTGTGGCTTCTGAACACTCTTACTTGAGGGCCCCTCCCACCCTGGCCCACCTTCTCGCAGCACCACGCGTTCATATGGCGGGTAATGACCCTGTCTGGTCAGAGCCGACAGATCCTCACGGCTCCGATGGGTGGTCTTCTTGGCTCCCCGACGAAGACCCCTCAGCCGCCAGAACTCGGCCCGTGTGTTGGAGCCCGCCGAGGCTCCAGGCCCGACCCCCACGGCCCTCTGGGCAGCCTCCAGACTGGCCAGCTGCTCTGCCCTGGAGAGAAGAGAGGAGATGAGTGAGCACCGGGGTCCGGGGTCCAGGATCACAGCCCCAAAGATGTCCAAGGCCGAATCCCGGGACCTGTGAATATGTCACCTCTCACGGCAAAGGGGACTTTGCAGGTGGGGTTAAGGCCCCTGAGATGGGGATGACCCTGGATTCCCCGGGGGTCCTAGTGTCATCACAGGGTTCTTATAAGAGGGAGGCGGGAGGGTCAGAGGCAGAGAGAGACGGGAGATGCTGCGCTGCTGGCTGTGAGGATGCAGGAGGGGCCGCGAGCCAGGGTAGAAGCTGGAAAAGGCGGAACCGATGCTGCCCTGGAGCCTCTGGAGGAACCAGCCCTGCCCACGCCTGCATTTAGCCCCATCAGACTCATCTCTGACCCTAGAACATGAGAGGATAAAAGTGTGTTGTTCAAAGCCCCTAGGTTTGTGGTAATTTGTTACAGCACCTGCAGGAAACTCATACAAGCGCTGACTGGTCAGCCCTGAGCCTTCTGCATGGCTCCCCAGAGGGAATCACCAAGGATGCTAAGTAGTGATGCTGTGCCCTGTCCCAGTGGGCGGTCCGCACCTGCTCTGGCTGGGGATGATGCCCCGCTCTTTTTCCCGGAGGTCACGCCCCATGCGCACCGCCAGCCAGTGGCCTCCGCGGGCGTGGCTCTGCCCAGGGCCGGGGTACAGCGTGTCCAGCACGTGGAAGACATCTCCGCGGGTGAAGCCCAGGCCAGACGGTGGGCTGGGCTCCATCTCAAAGTGCATGCGGATGTAGAAGGAGTCGCCCACGCCAGACTGCACCATCTTCCGGAAGACTGTGGACAGGGAGGCTTCCTGAGCTAACAGGGCCACAGCCCAGACCCGACCCCTCCCCAGGGCCTGGCCGTGGATCCCAGCTCCACTCTCACATACACACACGCTCTCACACACTCACGCACATACACTCACACACACTCACTGTCCTGCTTCCTCTGCGTCACCAGTTCCACCTCCTCGCCCGGGGGCAGCTCCAGCAGGAACTGCACAGCCTCCTCCCGGGTCAGGTTCTGGAATGGAGTATCATTCACCTGCCGGGAAGTGGGTGCAGGGGTGGGACAAGGGCACAAGATCCCAGCTCTTCCTCCAGACAAAGCCCTCCACCCAACTCCTTCCAGAGCTGCTGTCAAGAGCCCCAGAGATTGGGGGACGGCTTTCCGAAAGGGGCACTGCCCCGAAAGGGGCACTTTCCGAAAGGGGCACACACACACACACACACACACACACACACACACACACACACGTGAAGGTCTGGCCCAGAAACCAGGATACAGGGAATGCAATCGGTACAGGCATAACCGAGGCTCTGTGGGTTGTCAACATCGAGACATGGGAATGAGGGGTCACTGCTGTGACAGGACCAGGACACTGGTGAGAATTTTGTGATACTTGAAAGAGTCAAGACAGACATGCGGTCATGACAGGGACACAATATACAGACCCGGACAGCAGGTCACAGACACTGATTATCATGGAGGTAAAGACACACCACGAAGGCGCGACCTGGATAAGGCCACGACCCAGACACGGGAGACTGGAGGTGGCACAGAAAGGGCCTGTGGATGGACGCAGGGATCAAGGGTGCGGCCCAGGCAACATGGTCAGGACACGGTCAACTCAGTGACACAAACAAGGAGACTTGACATCGATAACGAGGCAGTGACCTGGGAAAGGTCGTGAGCTGGACATCGAGGTCATGACACTGACAACAAGGATGTGACATGCACAAGGTCATGACCCAATCATCAAGGTCATGCCCCAGGCTGGGAAGCCCTTAAAATGTTTGAATGTCTCTAGGGGTCTTGCCAGTCCCCAGGGGGTCCCCGGGGGAGGACACGCAAGCAGTAACAGACTCGGGTACCACCCAGCAGGCCCACCACCAGCCTCCCCCGCTCACCTGCAGAATCTCATCTCCCTCCTGGATGCCCTGCCCATCTGCCGGGCTGCCCGCCTGCACCCCGGACACGAAGATGCCCACGTCATTGCCTCCGGCCAGCCGCAGCCCAATATTTGCGCCCTTGAGGAAGCGGACCACCCGCGAGGCGGGGCTGTACCTGAGCAGTGAGGCAGAGACAGTCGGCATCAGGCCGAGGATGGGAGAGCCCCACCCCCATGCTGGTGCGAGAAGGCAGGTGATGGGAAGCAGGAGGCAGCCCGGGTGTGCGGGTTCTCAGCTGGGGGCCTCTGTCCTGGAGCGCATACCCGTGGTCCTCCACGCTGTGACCGCTAGGCACGCTGTGCATATCACAGCTCCTTCGCCGCGGGGAGTCTGAAAGGGAACAGCCAGTTTTTTCCCCGAGCACAGACTGATCCAGCCACCAAACCTTTGCTGGGGGGTGTCCCTGCCTCTTGGAGTGCAGCCCCCAGCCCCCCGCTTCTTCCCAGGGAACTGTCCCTGGCCTCTTAGGTCTGTGCCCACCTTCCCCACTCTGCTCGGTAGAGCCTCATTGGCTGCGATCAGAAAAATCAGAGGGGTGCTCAGAGTCACCACCCTCTGCTCACCTGGTTCTGACGCCGTCCTAGAATCCACTGAACCTTCCTGCCGAAGCTGGGGGCTCTCCCTGGTGGGGAACAGATTTGGGGTGAGGTGGGGGTGGGGGGATGTTGAGCAGCAATTTTTAGAAGAATTTTAATTTATCGGCACTCGGGTTCTAATCCTGGTCCTGCCCCTCTGCAGCTGTGTGACCTCCGGCCCTCTGCTTCCCCTCTCTGAGCCCGAGTTTCCTCCTCCGAGCCCTGGGATGGCTGAGTCGAGTCAAGGCCTCAAAATGAGGTGAGCCTGTGACAGTCATGTTTACTGTTTTAATATTAGTGAAAAGTTATAGAAGGTGCTCTTGACACAATGTCTGTGTCCCCCCAAATTCATATGCTTAAGTCCTAACCCCCAGTGGGATGGTCTTAGGAGGCGGGCCTTTGGAAGTGACCAGGTTTACATGAGGTCATGAGGGTGGGGCCCCCATGACGGGATTAGTGTCCTTATAAAAGACACCAGAGATCACTCTCTCCACCGTGGGAACACACAGCAGGAAGGAGGCCGTCCATGGGCCAGGAAGAAGCCTTCACTAGGAACCGGCCATGCCAGCACCCTGGCCATGGACTTCCGGCCTCCTGCCTATGGTGTTTTGTTAACAGCCTGAGCAGACTAACACAGAGTTAAAGCACAGGACGGAAAGAAAGTTCCCTGAAAAATCAACCCACTGTTAGCACAGAAGAGTTACTTTCCAGATCTTTCAGATGCTTTCAAAGAAACGGTGAGGAAATATAGACTTCTGAAAGAAAATCAAGATCAGGCCATATGTTAGCATTTCCGACATACAGCCTATGAACCCCCAGTGCTGAGTGACTGGGGGTGGGGAAAGACACTTGAGAATGATGTACCCCCAGCCCAGGTCTTACGGGGCAGGTTCAAAGAGTACAGGGTCTGCATCGGAGAAACACATCAAGCTACTTGGAGCTGTCTGTCCACAGATCCTTCTGTGTGCCCATGGAATCCCCGGGAAGATCACACAAGAGTCCCCCAAACCATTTGAGATGCTGCCCCGTGTCATTCTGCAATCCGGTTCATTCACCGTACACAATGCCAAGAGCATTTTCCCAAGACCTTTTCAATATACTCTCGGAGACATCCTGTTTCATGGCTGTCTAATATTCCCAAGAAAGGATTATATTATAGCAATTGTAATAAAGAGCATTCACTACGGGCCAAGCACACACACACCATCTCCTTGTGTCACTGCTAGTTAGTGCCCTAATTAGTGGTGAAGTTAAGATCTGGGGCCTTGGCGTGGGCCCTCCTCTGGCCTCTAAAATGGACCGCAATGACCCCCACCTCCTGGTTCTCCTGCCAACAGCCATGCAAGGGAGCTTAGAAGGGGATCATCCACTCCCAAAAGCCCACAGCCCTAGACCACGTCTTGACTGTAACCTCATGAGACCATGAACCAGAACCACCCAGCTAAGCCGTCCCCAATTCCTGACTCTCAGCAACAGTGAGGTAATACATGTTTACCATTATCTCAAGCGGCCAGGTTTGGGGGTCATTTGTTATGCGGCTGTAGATAACAGATACAACCCCCTACTTCACAGGGGACTGCAGGCTTAAATGAGGTGCCCGTTACCTAATCCCCAAGTGTTGTGCAGTCATGTTTTTTAAGGCGTTGAATTGTGTACCCTCAAAATTCACCTGTTGTAGTCCTAACCCCCAGGATCTCAGAATGGGACCTCATTTGGGAACAGGGTCATCACGATGTGATTAGTGAACTTGAGGTCATACTGGGGTGGGGGCGGTGGCTAATCCAGTCTGACTGGTGTCCTTATAAAAAGGGGACATCTGGACACAGAGACACATACATGGGGGAAGATGACATGAAGACACACAGCGGGGAGACGGCCACCTGGAAGCCAAGGAATGCTGGAGGCTACCAGAAGCTAGGAGAAAGGCCTGGAACAGATTTCCCCCTAAGAGCCCTGAGAGACAGTGTGGCCCTGACACCGTGACTTGAGTCTCCAGTCTCCAGGGCTTTGAGACCATAAATTTCTGTGGTTCTAAGCCGACCAGTTTGTGGCACTTGGTTACTGCAGCCCCAGGAGACTAACAAAGTAACTGCCACTCTGTCCCTTTTATAAACATCATCATAACGAATAAGCATCCTCTAATCCCTGCACACAGCTGTGGCTATTTCACTCCCAAGAGAACTCTCTAAAAGCCTTGCTCAGTGACAGGGCTTATGCATTTTGAAGTCTTCTAGGCCTTGTAAAATTCTGTTATCCCTTCTGCTTAAGTCCGTCCATATCTGGTTCTCCCAGGACCGAGAACCCTGAGCCACAATAAGGAGGCAAGAAGGACTGTGTGTGGAAGGAGAGGCCTCTTCCAGGCAGGCTGCCATGACTGCACCCTCAAGGCTACCCCATGTTGGAAAAGACAGGCCCATGTTCCCATCCCACTTGGCCATTCTAGCCGATGAGGTTACATACATGGGGGAGCTGGTTCGGCTGGCGTCCGGATTCCGCTGCCCATGCTGGGGTGGCGGTGGTACATGGGATGGTGGCGCCTGAGACAGTTCTGACCCGAGGTCTGAGATGTCTGCGGGGGAAAGCGTGTCTCAGCCACGGGCACGCCTTCCAGGCTGCCATTTCACAGAGGGGCACATCAGGCCCCTCTAAGCAAAGGGGCCCAGATCAGAGTCAGGCTCAGCTGAGGGCCTCCAGCCCTAACTTGCTGTGTGGCCTTGGGCAAGTTTCTGTCCCTCTCTGAGCCTCTCAGGGCCAGGCTTCCCAACTCCTGCTTGGTCCTGCCTGGCACAGCCTGCCTCCCTGGTCCTCCATTTGAACCTCCCAGGGCTGGCCTCTTGGCCCCTCACCCTCCAGAAGGGAGCTGTCGCTGTCGCTGACGGCCGGAGGGATATTCACCAGGAACTGGCCCCGGTCCCTGAGCACCAGCAGAGTCAGTTTCCCTTCCGACTTCTCGATCAGTTGCCGTGTGTCACTCAGTGACAGATTCTCACTGGACACCCCGTTGATCTAAAAGGGATCAGGAAGGAGGAAGCAAGTTCGTGAGAGATAGGGGATACTAGAAACAGATACCTTGGTGAGGGGGACTAGAAACACACAACCCTCAGGGGTTACTAAAAACAGACATTCTCAACAGAAAATGATAGAACTGCATTCCTGCCGTGAGAGGAGACTATGCCAATAACTGACCTCCAGAAGAATTCTAGAAACAGACAATTTTCTAAGAGGGGTGGGGGGGGCGCTAGGGAAAAATTAAAAATGGATTGACTCTCATTTCCCCAGAGGGGGAAATTTCTCAGGAGACACTGGGAACAGATATTAGAAACAACTCTAATTGCGGGAGAGGGAGTAAATATGTAGATACTAGAAACAGACAATCTCTGGGAGGTACTGGAAACAGACATCTAGAAGTTGATTAGAAACATACAATTCCTAGGAGAAATTTAGTGTCATCTCCGCTCACCAGGAATCCATTGCTAACATTTTCTCTTGGGAATGTCTGTTTTCAGTAACCCTTCTAGCCCCCCAGCCCCACCTCCAAGCTCTGTTTCAAGTGTCAGCCCCAAACTACTAGAAACAGACAATTCTTCAGGGTCACTAGAAACAGATAACTCTGAGGAAGCTCTAGAAACAATCAACCAGAAATGATTTGTATATCAAACACTAGGAATCACTAGAAACAGATTTTCAGGGGAGGAGTCTAGAAGGAAACCAAGCTCTTAAGGCAGAGCTGCTCCTCAAAGCCTGGTCTCTGGACCATTAGCATCCAGGCACCTAAGGCAGGCCCATGAATCAGTGCTGTAGCCAGCACGTCATGTGATTCTGGGGATACTAGAAACAGACAACCCAAAGGGGGTGCTAGAAACCGACATTTGGCAATGGATTTGCAGCAGATGGGGGGAAGGGGGGAAAATCCTGCGTAGCCATCTCCAACCTTTGTGAAACAGGCCACAATGCAGGAGGCAAGTGGTTCAGAACCAGCTTTGCTGACTGTGCCATATGCCTCGGTAACAGTTACCCTCTGGCCCCGGTCTCCCTGCCCCCTGACAGGAAGAAGGGGCTCACCTGTAGGATGAGGTCTCCTTCCTGGAGCCTGCTGTTCTGGGCAGCCAGGCCCGATTCTGTGATGTGCTTGATGAAGATCTGACTGCCCAGTTTGACCCCGAAATCTGTGCGTGGAAGAGGAGGGAAACTGAGGCAGGGCCTGGGTTCTGGGCTGCCAGGGGCTCTCAGACCTCAGCCTTCTCGCCTGCCCTCAACCATCCCACCTTCCAGGCTGCTGTCGTGCAGGGAGGCAGCAGGCTTCAGCCTGCTGCCCCTTTCCAGCGGGCACTCTCCCCCTGAAAGGTGCCTGTCGGCGGGTGACAAAGCAGACCCGGTCCCCTGTAGTTGGGGGAGGTGGAACACACAAGCACCCGGTGATGCTGAGCGCTGGGAAGAGAGAAAGCTGGGGGACTTCCCTGGTGGTGCAGTGGTTAAGAATCCACCTGCCAATGCAGGGGACACAAGTTCTAACCCTGGTCCGGGAAGATCCCACATGCTGCGGGGCAACTAAGCCCGTGTGCCACAACTACTGAGCCTGCGCTCTAGAGCCCGCGAGCCACAACTCCTGAAGCCCACGCACCTAGAGCCTGTGCTCTGCAACAAGAGAAGCCACTGCAATGAGAAGCCCGTGCACCACACTGAAGAGTAGCCCCTGCTCGCCTCAACTAGAGAAAGCCCACGCGCAGCAACGAAGACCCAACGCAGCCAAAAAGAAATACATTTTTTAAATAAATAAATAATTAATTAAAAAAATTAAAAGTATTAAAAGAAAAAAAGAGAGAGAGCATAAGCCAGGAGGTGGGGAGAGTGGCCACGGAGGGGCAGTTTGGGGACAGGTGTTGGGGGATGGCCTCTCTCAGGGGGTGACGTCTGAGCTGGGTCTTGGATGAAGCAAGGGAGCAAACCCTTGCAGGAGTCTTGGGAAGGTCATTTCAGGTGGTGGGAACAGCCCGTGCAAAGGCCCTGGGGCAGGGATTCTGATATCATTGCGCAGCAGTCAGCGGCAGGCACCTGAGAAGGAGCAGAGCCCAGGTTGCCCCTTCCCAACACCCTGATGACATCACCAAAGCGGCTTAGGGTTAACAACCCCAATACTCAGTGACATCACGATGAGCGTTTTCAGGATTATTAAAATTACAATGTGGGGTAGATATCCCAGTGTCATTTGTCGCATCATGACCAGAATTCCAAGGTCACAATACTGCCATTGACTCAAGACAGGAATGAGAGATCACGTCCCTACTGTTCTATACCTACTAATCCCTCAACAGTCTACTGATGTCATGATGTGTGAGTTTCCCGTTGCTGTACCAAACTGCCACAAACGTAATGGCTATAATACAACACAAATTTATCGAATAGTCTGAAATGGGCCTCACGGGGCTAAAATCCAGGTGTGGGCAGGGCTGGTCCTTCCGGAGGCTCCAGGGCAGCGTCGGTTCCCGCCTTTTCCAGCTTCTAGAGGCGCCGCATCCCTGGCTCGCGGCCCCTCCTGCATCCTCACGGTCAGCAGTGCAGCATCTCCCGTCTCTCTCTGCCTCTGACCCTCCCGCCTCCCTCTTATAAGGACCCTGGGATGACGCTAGGCCCCCCAGGGAATCCAGGGTCATCCCCATCTCAGGGGTCTTAATTTAACCCCACCTGCAAAGTTCCCTCTGCCCTATGAGGTGACACATCCACAGGTCCTGGGACCAGGATGTGGGTATCTTTGGAGGCCATTATTCTGCTGACCACACACCACATGTGATCAGATTTTGGGGCAGCAGTGCTGCCTGTTCCCGGGGATGCCAAGCCCCACTGCCGACAACGTGGCCCCCACGCTCACCGTCGCTGTCTCTCCTCCGCACCAGCACGGACTTCACGGGCCGCATGCGCACGTCCTGCCGCGGCAGCCGCTTGAAGCCAGACACTAGGGCCAGCCCGTTGGCCTCGGAGCCGCCGCTCGGGCTCCTGCGCCCATGGCTGCTGGCCTGGCTCCGGCGACCTGTCCTTGGCCGGCGGGAGCGCTCGCCCCAGGAGTGGCCAGAGCCGCTGGACGTGTCACCCTCATAGCCCTGGCCGTGGTCAGCCTCGTCCAAGCGCCGCGGCCCATCGTCCTCATCTGAGTCCTGGTGTCCCAGGCCAGAGGTGGCCTTGGTGGCGGGCAGCTGGACTTTCCGGGGACGCTTCACTGTCTGTTAGGGCAGGCAGAAATGGTCGGGGTGGCAGGGGGCAGCTCAAGGCTTTGCCCCATCCCATGGCGGACCCTGGGGAACCCTGGGGGACTCTGGTCCCTCTGGGCCTTAACATCCAAGCTGTGAATGGAAACAAGATTCCACTTGCTTGGGGAAGCTTATACTCATACTGCCCATGGGCAACAGGACCAGAAGAAGTGGGGTTCAGCCAGGGGCTGCCTCTCCCACTGAGCCCCCACTCACAATGTTGGCCACTTTTGTGCAGGTCTTGAGTATCTGAATGGCGAAGGTGGAGGTGACACTCTCCATGGAGACCCCATTCACCATGACGATGTGGTCCCCTGTCCTGAGGGAGGAGGCCGGATCTCAGGAAGGAGACAACACCCAGGAGCCCCTCTCCCCAGGCCTGCCCTGAGGGCCCCTGGAAGGTACCCCCATGTGTACAAAGCCTGGTTCTGATTTACTGGTGTCCCCAGACTCATGAAGACATTTATCCTTCTGGGCCTCAGTTTCCTCATCTGTAAAATGGGGCTGATCGCAGAACCCACATAGTGAAATGCAATCATAGAACATAAGCTGCAATTACACCTGGTGTCCCTGTACCCCCTCACTTCTTTCTCTCGGGCCCCCTCTTCCTGCTTTTCTCCCCTTCTCTCCCTGTCCGTTTCGTACTCTCTCTCTCTGAAGCTGGTCGCTGATTCTGAGCTGAGCCATATCACCCGTCAGCCTCTTGGATCCCAGAACCATTTTCCCAACATAACTCCCAGGAGCCTCCTATCCCCAAGGGCTCAGGACACTGGGTCTCTCTCCCTCCAGCCAAAAAGAGGTTTCCAGGATATTTGCTCCGGGAGCATCCTGGGGCCACTATGACCCCCAGAACTCATCAGAGGACCAGTGCCTTGAGGAGAGTGGGGGCTAGTCACTGTCTGTCCTTCTGCCAGCCCCAAGCCCCGTACTGACAGAGCTGGAAGGCGCCAGGCACTTTCGAGCCTCCTGGTTTGGGCCCACACAGTTCCCTCCTCTTGATGTGTCCCCCCACCCCCACCCCCGCCGGAACCCAGCTGCCTTGACACTCACTGTAGCCGGCCCTCAGCTGGTCCTCCGGGCACCACATCGGACACAACCACTGATCCACCGGGCCGGTCTCGGCCACCAGATATTGCAATGCCGAAGCCTCGGCGGGGGTCCTGAGGGGGGATGAGAGACAGAACGTGATTTTGCTTCTCACTGGGACGAAGGCTGTCCTGCAGGAACCAACCCACCATTCCCATCAGCACCCACGCAGAGGGAGGGAGGCCTCACCTTGCTGATCGTGGCTGTGTGCTGTTCCCAGATGGTCAGCTCCTCCATGTCCAGCACCTGGTGGGAGGTGACAGGGAAGGTGGACATGAGGTCTATCAGAGCAATCAGGGCTCCCCATACCTGGGTGGGTGTGGAGCCTGGCTCTGACACTCTCATGGCCCAAGTCTGTGAGTTAGTTGCTACCTCTCCTGAGATCTCAGTTTTCTCATCTGCAAAATGGACTTAAATCAGTGGTTCTCAATCCAGGTCCATTCTACCCCCTCTCCCAGAGGGCACTGGGTGGTATCTGGGGACACCTGTGGTTGTTATGATTGGGGGGTGCTCCTGGCATCGAGGGGGTGGGGGCCAGGGGTGCTGCTCAAACCCCTACATGTAGTGCACAGTCAGACCCCACCACAAACAATGACCCATCTCCAAATGTTAATAGTGCCATACTGTGGTGGGAGCAGAGGAAATGTTAGTCCTTGTCACTGTCCCTCTGGAAGGTCTGGCTCAGTCCTTGTGGTGGTGGTGGGGGGGATCTAGCAAGGCCTACAGACACAAGGGTCTCACTCTGCTCCAGACACTCAGGGCTCCTCGATGTTCCTCCCACACACCAAGCCCGGTCCTGCTCCAGGACCTTCGCACGAGCCATCTCCTCTGCCTGGATCTCTCTTCCCCCAGATCTGCACCTGGCCCACTCCCTCACCTCCTTCTCCCAACCACCCTGTCTGGAACTGGAATGCTTGCCATCCCGCAACAGACCAGTTTATCCTCCTTTCCCTGATTCCTCCTTCACAGAACCTGTGATGCCTTGACACTCTCGAGGTTTTTAAAATCTGGTCACTGCCCTTCTTCCTCTAGAATATTGGCTTCAGAGGTCAGAGATTTTTATCTGCCTCATTCAAAGTTGATCCTGAGTGCCTGGATCATAGGAGAGATTCTAACTATCTAAGAAATGAATGAATGAATGAAGTGCTTCCTTTGCGCCAAGCACTTCACAGGTAAGATCTCATTTAATCTGCTCACTAAGGGGCATTCTATTATGCCCCGTCACAGAAGAGGAAAGCCAGGCACAGAGAGGGGAAGTCACTTGCCAAGACAACAGAGCAGTTGAGGGTGGGGCTGGAGGGTGGGGCTGTGGGGTGTGAATTCTGTTATTTTCAAGCCCAAGGTACAGATGAGATCACAGGCTCCGGGAGTAGAGGTCACTCAGCCGGGAGATGCTGGCAGAAGCGGGGGATGTGGAGCCCTCCGGGAAGCCAGCCCCCACCCATCCCTTACCTTCTGCGGGGCTGTCCCACTACCCTGGGGGCCTTGTAGAAATGACGCTCCCTCCCCAGCCTGGTTGCCCAGCTCAGCACTGCAAGAGCGGGGGACTCCCTGTGAGCCCTCCGCTGGTGTGATGTGTTCTGGTGCCTTTTCTTAGAGGTTCCCGGGAGAGCAGCATTCCAGGCTCCCCCGAGGTAGGAAGGGGGCAGAGAAGAGGGAAACAAAGCCAAGGGCAGGGCCTCACGGACACCCCTGGGAGCCAGGTCTGCTCTCTCAACTGAGCCTCAAATCCTGCAGTCTGCCCTTTGCTGGCTGTGGTGGTGCCTCTCCCAGCCTCATCTTCCCCATCTGTGAAATGGGTACCTCCCTCACCCCCGCCGCCCCGTCTTTCAGCGCTGAGGTGTGGGAGGCGGGCATGGAGTCATGCACGAATAGCAGAAGGAGCCTCTAGGAGAGATGACAGTGCTGTTGTGAGAAGTAATAATAATGACCTTCTTCCTCTGCATAATATTGCTAAGCAACACTATTCCGTGCGCTGCCAGCGAGCGCATTGCACGTACCCATTCATTTACGCCTGAGTGACCTCAGAAATGGCACTTCTCCTATTCCTGCCTTCCTGCCTTACAGGGAAGGAAAGGGAAGCCCAGAGAGGTTCAGTAACTTGCTGGAGCTCACACAGCGCTCCGCAAACCTTGGCAGCCCATCCCATACCTTTAATCTTAACCACCGGGCTACAGTATCCTTCTGCTTTTTTTTTTTTTCTTTCTGAACTTATTTTTCAGAACAGAATCTTTTCACTTGCTTTGATTTTATGCTTAGTGTCATTAAACGGCCTCCCAGAATTTTGATTTCTTTGCCTTATTTTAAGAAACAGCTCACAGGGAGTCAGGGCCCCTAAGGGGGCAGGCACAGGTGGCTGGGGCTTGTCCCAGCTTGTGTAGGCTTGCCTCCATGGATACTGCAGGACTCTCCATGACCCATGGGGTCACGCCTAACGCCACATCCCACCTCAACTTAGTTCACCTCCAAACATTTCCCTGGCAGTGCCCTGTGGCTGGTTACCCTCCCAGGATGCACACAGCTGCCCCGGACACTCAGGTCTCAGCTCAAACGCAACCTCCCCAGGGGACCCTACTAGACTAGCCAATCTTCCCTGGCACCCTACCACCCCTCCCTACTTAATTTATGAGGTTTTATTCATGACATCCAAAACCATCTTAAATTATCCTGTTTAATCATCAGTTAGTGAGTTTCTGGTCTTTCCTCTTGGTCTGTGAAGGCTGGGCAGGGCTGTCTCTCTGGGTACGTTGGTGATGGGCCCTCCAATCAGCTCCTTTCCAGGCTTTTGCACATGCTGCGCTCCCTGGCAAACTCTTATTCATCCTTCACAGCCCCAGTGCCACTGTCTCTTCCTCCAGGAAATGAGTCCTCAAAGCCCCCCGCCCCCCACCACACACACATTTTACGTCTCTGATTACTGGGGCCTGGGATGTCCCAGTTCACCTGTCTCCCCTACATCCCTCTAGTCAGGGGATTCCTAGTGGGCAGGGCTGGGGGCCCTGGGACCCTAGCATTGTCCCCACAAGACCAGGCACGCGGGCGTTTGAGGAATGCGTGAATGGTGGAATAAAAGGCTGATTCCGCCAGGAACTCAACCAGGTACGTCCAGAGTTCCTAGCCTCCTCAGCCCCGCCTCCGTCGAGGTGCGCTCCGAGGGGGCGGGGCCCAGGCCTTCGTCCTCGCCCCCTGCCACGCGCGGGACAGAAACACCGGAGAGGAGACGCCTCCAGAGAGACAAGGTCTTACCAAGGCACACCGCCCCGGGCACTTGGCTACCAGGCTGCTGTCCGCTCTCCCCCTCCCCACTCCAACCTCTGGGAACAACGGCGGGGGTGGGGAGGGGGAGGGGAAGGGGGGGGTCACAAATACTCGAGCTGGGGACTGGATTCTGGGAGCGGTTCCTTGCTGCCGGGAAGGAGGCGGCGGGAACCAGAACTGCCCGGCCCTAGAGCCTCGGGCGGTCCGGCCTGGGGCGAGCCAGGTAAACAGCCTAGGCCAGTTTACCCCTCTGGGGCCCGACCTGAGACCCAGCGGGGTGGGTGTGACAAAGTCGATTCAAGTTTCAGCCCTGGAGAGCGAAGTCCCCCCAGACAGAGCCACAGGGATTCCCTCTCGCAGCCCCGGTCGGCTTGCTCGGTGCAAAACGGGGCTCTCGACGCCCATGTCTACCAGGTCGCCCAAGTGAACGGATCTGTATACAGTAGGCACCCAATAAATGGGGATCCCCTCGTCCGCAGCCTAGCCGCATTCGCCAAAGCCGCTCCCGCCCACAAATGAAGTCCCTGCCCACGGTTCCGCCCTTAGTGCTCAAGCTTAACTCCGCTGATCTCCCGGGAAACCGGGCACCTACTACGTGCCAGGCGCTTTGCAACACACTTTTGTCCTGGAATCCTTCCTACACCCTTCTATAAAGTGACCACCGTCCACTTTATAGATAAGGTTCGGAGACGCATGGATTCAGCGGCCCAAAGTTACGGAGAAAAAAATGGGATTTGAACTCAGGTCTACCTGCGAAGGCAGACCCAGGACAGAGGAAGCTCCCGGAGGCCGCTTTGGAGGGCAGTGGGCGCGGACGCCTCTGCCCGTGCAGCCTCGGGCTAGCCACCACATTCCCCTGGGCCTCAGTTTCCCCATCTGTTACCTAGGCAGAGGGTGATCTGGGGTCCTGGATCCGGGTCCCAGCCCTGACCCCAGCTCGGTCCCCTCTCCCTCCCGCCCTCGGCGGGCTACTCGCCTGGAATCTCACCGCCATAGTCCACCCGGGGGTCGTCCAGTGCCTCTGCCCCAGGGGGCCTGGAAACAATTGGCCCCCACCCTGGCGTGAGGAAGGAGGCTGGGGAGGGTCGCGGCGAAGCAGGTCCCCGGCTCTCGCCCTCCTCCAGCCCGCTCCGCCGCTGGGGCTGCACCTGCACCTCTTCCTCCTCCGTGGCCCCTACCGGCTCCGCCCCCGCCCCGACACGCCTTCGGGACGCCGCCGAGGCAGCCTTCGTCCCCCCTTCTCCTCCCAACACAGGATCCAGGCCCAGGGGTGGGAATTCCAGGCCGGGTTTTCCGCCCAGCTGCACACTAGCCAGCGGCGGGGCTGGAGACCAGCCAGGCAAGGCTGCAAGGAAGACCCGGAAGGGATTACAGCCGCGTTCGGAACGGAGCCTGCGCTTCGGAAAGTTTAACATCCGAGAAAAACTCTACATGTTGAAATTCAGTAGGGAGACCTCTTGGATTAGGAGCTAGTCAAGGGTCAGAGACCTCAGGAGCATAGGGCTGGTCTTTCTCGGGTCACCCCCATCTTCGGGAGGTTTACCCTATTTTAGAGAGAGAAAACGGAGGCCCAGGGAGGCCAGGGGCATGGACTCTCTGAAGGCGCACAGCGGCCGCCTCTGGGCCTGCCCCGAATCCAGTGGTACCCGCCTGTCTTCACACCTAGCACCTGGCTGGGTCCCCAGCTGGGGAGGGCGGGGCGGCGAGGGCGGAGGAAATTCTTTAGGTTCCTCTGAGTTAAGGTCAGGATTCTTTCTCCTCACCCAGCCTCACCCTCAGGAGCCATCTAGGAACTACAGGACGAGAGCTGGAAACCCTCTACCTGGGGGTGAGGGAGGGAGGAAGTCACCTGGATGGGTGGAGCCACCATCGGCCCCACCCACACATTCCTTTGTGCTTAAAAAAAATAGACCTTGAGGCCCAGCCGTTCCTGTGCCCCATCTCAGGCCAAGGTTGAAGGGGCAAATCTGGGCATAGACACCCCTTCCCAGCCTCATCCAGTCAAGACTGGGCAGAGAGGAACTCCAGACTGTGGGAAGCGGGGAGGCAGAGGGGAAATGGAGGATCAGGGAAGTGTTCCTGGAGGAGGGGGTATTGCCACTAGGGTTTTTAGGGTTGGATAAGAGTCTGCCAAGTGTACAAGACAGAATATAATCAAAATCTTTGAGGCCCCCAAAGTTGATCTCTCACCACTCCCCACTGCAGTTATCCCCCAAAACCTAGCCTGGAGACCCCAGTTAGCCAGAATCAACCCCTCAAGGGTCCCCAAAGGTCCCCAAGGCAATAAATATTTGCAGAAGCCCCCTTCTAAGGACCTGCTTGGAACCTCTTGGCTAAAGGGGAAAGCTCAGTCTTTCCCGACATGACCTTGGGTCACCAGCAGGTGGCACACAGCATGATTTTAGGTAGAAGAAAGTCAAATATTTTCTAAATAGACGTGTATTTGCTTTAATGACTCATAGGACAAAACATAAATAAGTTCCCCACTGCCACGTGCATGCAGGGGTTCGTGGCTGCGATTACTGGGGAGGACTGGGGAGGAGTTACTGATTGGATGTAGGTCTGGCAAAATCAGACAAATAAGCTGGTTCATGCTCATGGAGTGTTTGCTTTGCTCCAGCCACTGTTACACAGATATCCACGTGACCATTTTGCAGCTGAGAAAACTGAGGCCAGATAGGTCGAGTGGCAACCCCAACTAGGAGAGCTGGATTTGGCCCTGGATTTGGCTCTCTTTGACCCCACACCGCTCAGTCTATACCCGTGCTTCTCACTGTAGGGTAATTTGCCCCCCATCCCCCAGCCTGACACCCCAGGGAACGGTTGGGCCCCAAAAGCCAATAGTGCTGAGGTAGAGAAACCCCACTTTAAACCGCTCTAAGAAGGGGGGCAACCACCACAAGACACATGGTCTTCCTCCAGCCACCTCACATATTCATGCCCTGCTCAGGAACACTCACTGGGACTTCCCTGGTGGCGCAGTGGTTAAGAATTCTCCTGCTAATGCAGGGGACACGGGTTTGAGCCCTGGACCAGGAAGATCCCACATGCCTCGGAGCAACTAAGCCCGAGCGCCACAACTACTGAGCCTGTGCTCTAGAGCCAGGGAGCCACAACTACTGAAGCCTGCGTGCTTCAACTACTGAAGCCTGCACGCCTAGAGCGCGTGCTCCACAGCAAGAGAAGCCCCCGTTCGCCTCAACTAGAGAAAGCCCCCGGGCAGCAACGAAGACCCAACGCGGCCAAAAATAAGTAAATAAATAAATTTCAAAAAAAGAACACTCAGTGTCTCCCTAGTACCCATCGAATAACGCTGTGCTCAAATGCAGGGCTTTGGAGAAGGGTGCGTCCACTGCTGCCTCACAGGCCAGAGGCGGTGTCATTCATGCATTCATTTTCCCACCTATTCAGTCATTCACTCAACAAAAATACTGCAAGCCCCTGCTATGCGCCAAGTACAGAAAGGAGAAGTGATGGGGGACGGAATTCCCGTCTGAAATTGCAGTGCCAACTACAACCAGGAGGGAGCAGTGTGCGCATGGCCGGAAGGGGTGGGGGAAGGGAGGATTCAGAGAAACCTGTGGGATGATCTTCCTCTGCCCCCTCTGAGCACCTACAGGGAAACTGAGGCCCAAAGGGGGTAGGGACTGGGTTGAGGTCTCCCAGTGGGTCGTGGCCGCCAGGAGGGGTGGGAGCCTGGGGGGTTCGTTCACGCTGGGAGCTTGGGGTCTCCCTGGTGTAGGCTGCTTTGCGGGGCTGCAGGAGGCTGAGGTCTTATCTGTGGCCTAACAGGTCTGACCAGAGCCCAAGAATGAAGCAGCTCTGCAGCCTGGCTGGGTGCTGGCTCATTCACTCGAGGTTTACTGATCGCCCACTGTGTATACCCAGCACTGACGCAGACTCAGTCCCTGCCCTAAAGGAAGCCAAGGGTCCTCAGGGGAGATAGACAATAATCAGATCATCACGTAACAGAAATAACAAGTCCAACCTAGATTTCTGAGAGCCTAGGTACAGAGGCACAACCTGGGCTGGGGGCTCTGGGAGGGCTTCTCTGAGGAGGTGGTACTGAGATTAATAGGAGTGACCTAAGTGAGAGGTATCTGGGCAGAAGTAACAGCTAGACCTGAAGGAGGTGAGGGAGGCCGCCATGGGAGAGCTGGTGCAAAGGTCCTTGGGCAGGACTATGCCTGGCGTGTAGGAGGAACAGCGAGGAGGCCCGTGTGTCTGGAGCAGAGTGAGCGAGGAGGAGAGAGGGAGGAGGGGAGAGCAGGGAGGGGACGGGGCAGGTCCTGCAGGTCCCTGTGGGCTGCGGGGAGGACTTGGGTTTTTACCTCCAGGGAGGTGGGATCCTGGAGGGTTGTGGGCAGAGGAGGGGTGGGGCCTGACTCGGGGCTCACAGGCGCACTCTGGTGGTCACTGCCGAGAGGACAGACTGGGGGCCGTAGGCGGGAGCTGGAGGAGCAGTGACTCCAAACCCAGAGGCCCTGGAAAAAAAATGTTTTAAATAAACATTTTATTTTGAGGACTTCCCTGGCGGTCCAGTGGTTAGGACTCTGAGCTTCCGCTGCAGGGGACCCAGGTTCAATTCGTGGTCGGGGAACTTAGATCCCACAAGCCACACAGCGTGGCCAAAAAACAAAAGAAACATTTTATTTTGGACTAGTTTTAAATTGACAGAAAAGTTGTAGATATAATCCAGAGAGTCCGCCTATGTTTCTCACACAGTTTCTCTCAACGTTAACATCTTACGTGACCACCACGGTATATTTGCCAAAACTAAGAAGCCACATCCTCGCTATTAACGAAACATCCTCACTATTAACTAAACTCCACGCTGTATTCAGGTTTTACTAGTGTGAAATCTGCACCAGGAGCCCATCCAGTATCCCACAGTGTGTTCACGTCTGTGTGATCACGTCTTCTCGGGCTCCGCTCCCCTCGTTCCCTGACCTTTTCCACCTGGAGGAGACGGGTCAGGGATTTTCTACGATGCCCCTCATTTGGGGTTTGTCTGATGCTTTCCTCATGCCTGGACTGGAGTTATGGATTCAGCCAGAGGGCGCAGGAGGAAGGGCAGTTTCTGGGTGGGGTGGGCTTGCTGATGAGCACAGCACTGAGGAATGGCCCAGCGGTAGGCACCATGCGGGTCCCGGGGCACCTTAGGGCGAGTACTTTGATGTTGGAGGGAGGGGAAAGCGAGGAGGGGTGAACGACCCTTCTGGGGGCGGCTGGAGGGGGCTCACAGAGGGTGTCACCCACCCCCCCCACCCCCTAGTTGGGAGGAAGCCCTAGAAGGAAGCTCCACGGCAGGGGGCAGAGCAGTGCCTGGTGAGAATCCCAGCCCCTCTGCTTCCTGCCTCAGTTTCCTCATCTGTATAATGGGACCTAGTTCCGACTCTGAGCGCTATGATCGCGAAGGTTCACAAATTAAAGCAGCTGGCACGTAGCAGGTGCACAGAAAGGTTTGCCTGGGTGCCTTGAAGTTCCTCCACTCAGGCCAGAAGGAGGGAGACAAACCCCCACTGGGAAAAAGTGAAAGGGAGTTATGGTGTTCTCCAGAGCTGGATGGGGACCGCCTGCAAAATTGTCTATTTCGAGCTTCCATCGTTGTGTGCAATGGCTGGGGGAAGAACCCAGGCCCCTGACACCTTCTTCACCATCCCTGGTTTCAGTCTGACCTCTGCACCTGTACCCACACCAGCTCCCCCCACCACACCCCATGAAAGGTCCCCTGAGACCCCACCCTTATCTGCCTTGAGGCTGGGCCTGCCACAGCGGGAATCTGTCCTGCTAAAGCACACAGCACTGGTCTTTCTATTCTGTTCAGAATCTTAGGTGGTTCCCCATGAGCTATTAATTCATTTATAGAGTGCCTACTGCATACCAGGCACTGTTCTGGGAGCCTAGGTCACTGGAGAGGTAGAGCTCACAGACCAGCATGGAGAGCAGACATTCAACAAATAAGTCGGGACTTTCCTGGCAGTCCAGTGGTTAAGACTCCGCGCTTCCATGGCAGGGGGCGTGGGTTCCATTCCTGGTCAGGGAACTAAGATCCCAAAACCAAAAAGTAAACGAACAGTCTCAGCAATGAGCGCGTAGTTAACAAGCTGTGGCTTTAGCTCAAGAATACTCCATAGCTCCCTAGCATTCGGTCAAGGATATTTATTGAGCATCTGATCAATGCCAGGCTCTGGGTATCCTCTTTAGTTATCCGTGCTTCTTATGGTCTTCGAACTATTTTACAACTCTGTAAATTATAAGAAACTGGTGGTATCTCAAAGGATTCTTGTCCATAGAAATACAAATGAATTTTGTCCCGTGGAGACCACTGATTATTTCCCTGTGGATGTTGACCACCTTTACAACTATTTGTAAATTCATTTCAGCATTGATTGCCTGTGTGTGCGTTCTTTCTTAATATTCTCTCCTTTTTAAAAAAATTTATTTATTTACTTATCGCTGCGTTGGGTCCTCGTTGCTGAGCATGGGCTTTCTCTAGTCGCGGCGAGCGGGGGCTACTCTTTGTTGCGCTGTGAGGGCTTCTCATTGCGGTGGCTTCTCTTGCTGCGGAGCACGGGCTCTAGGCGCGCGTGCTTCAGTAGTTGTGGCACGTGGGCTCAGTAGTTGTGGCGCACGGGCTTAGTTGCTCCGCGGCATGTGGGATCTTCCCGGGCCAGGGACCAGGGCTCGAACCCGTGTCCCCTGCATTGGCAGGCGGATTCTTAACTGCTGCGCCACCAGGGAAGTCCCAATATTCTCTCCTTTAAACAATCTGTAAAATCTTGCTGGGTCTCATATTAATTAATGAGTTAGGTAAACTCATAAAGCACCTGTTTGTTTTATATTAGTATAGAGTCATGCTTTACATTTAAAAAAAAAAAAAGATCCCTTAACTCCATTACACCTAAAGCCTTCACTCTAGCATCCAAGGCTCCTCCCTGAGGAGATTCCCAACTACTCCATCTTACCTGTTACCATCTTCAAGTCCCAGAGCATTCTTTCCACTTTTCTTCCTAATCATCCTGAACTCTGTCTTTCGTAGTCAGCAAATGCTGTTGGTTCTCCCCAAATCTGTCCAGAATCCGCCCACTTCTCCTCACTTCTGAGCCCCCACCTGGTCCACCGCATCCTCTCCCACCTGGACCAGTTCAGTCCCCTCCATCCAGGTCCCTGGTTACACCCTCATCGCCCACAGTCTGTCCTCCCCGAAGCAGCCACCAGAGGGCGCCTGTGAGCACCTGAGTCAGGCCCCTCTGCCCACAGCCCTCCAGACTGCACGACCTGCCCCGTCCCCTCCCTGCCCTCGCCTCCTGCCTCTCTCCCCCGCACTCACTCTGCTCCAGACACACAGGCCTCTTAGCGGTTCCTCCAGCTCGACAGGCATGGTACTGCCCCAGGGCCTTTGCACGGGCTGTGTGCTCTGCCTGCAATGCCCCTCCCCCAACTACTCACTTCTTTCAAGTCTTTGTTCAGATGTCGCCTTCTCAATGAATTCTCCCCTAATCTTTCTACTTAAGACTGTAAAACACCCCCCTGCCTGTTTTACTCCTATCCCTGTACGTCTTTCACTTTTTTTTTTTTTTTTTCCTGTAAGGCTGACCATCCTCTAACCCAGGATACAATTTAGGATACAATTTACTTCCTTATTGTGTCTCTTGTTTCTTGCCTGCCTTCCTCCACCAAACCACAAACCCCACAAGAGCAGGGATCTTTGTTTCTCTTGATCACCCCTGAATCCTCAAGCCCCAGAACAGCACTCGACACACAGTAGGTGCTCCATAAATGCAGGTTCATTCCCTGGGCACCCCCGCCCCCCCCAGTCATGTTCCCCACTAACCTCAGCCCATTCCAAAGGGTGTCAGGCTCCACCCTGAGCAAACACAGCTCCCCTGGCGCCAGGCCAGACCCGAGGTGGAAGAACAGGAACCCAGACTCCTGAGGTGGACTTTCCCCAGAACTGGGGCCACACAGAAGCCCTGAGCCGGGGAGGCAGGACTCTTACAGGTGCTGAAACTGGGGTATTGGCTGGGGGCATAGGCAGCCCCCAGACCTCCCCACTCTCTGCAATTTGACTCCTATCAGGCTGACAGCCCTACTTTACTCTGCAGCCCAGGGCAAGTGGCTACCCCTCCCTGAGCCCGGGTTCAACCTCCGCGAAACAGGAAGGCAATGGGACATTGCCACTGGCTTGGCATTCTGAGTTCTGATTTGGGGTGGGACAGTTTACCTTGACCCCTGCATGACTGGGAATCTATTATTTGCTCTATAATATGCTGTTCTCAGCAGCCCTGCGACGTGGTGGCTCATTATACCCAGTTTACAGAGTGGAAAACTGAAGCCAGCTCTATTTGACTCCATGGGTTTTTCTCTCCAAACCCAGGCAGGGTGGGATCTGACAGTCGAGATGTCCCCCCTCCCAACCCCACAGAACCCAGATCTTAAGCAGCTCTGCTTCCCGGGAGTGACCCCAAATGCCAGGCTGGCTCTATACCCTGCAACTGGGACGCTCATGCCTCCGGAGCCCCAGAGGGCCCTCTTGGGCCCAGACAAAGAGCCTTGAGGCCTTGAGGTGCAATCAGACACTTGGCTAGCTGGGAAGTTCTCTTTGTCCTGCACTTTTTGGGAGCAAATGACCCAGAAAAAGCTCTTGCCACTGGATCCCTGTCTTCTCCTGGGTCTAAGCTTCCTTTGCCCGGAGACCATTCTGGCTCCTTGCCCACAGTCAGCTCTGCAGACTGTTGTGACAACCATCCATCCGCCCCTTCCTGCACTTCTCCGCTGGGAGATTTCACCCAGAGAAGAAATCAAGATAAGCCTCCCCAGAACCCCCCGTTCCTCCCGCTCCAGCACCTGGAGAGGGGACAGAGATGAGATGCAATTGTCTGAAAACTTGGGGGCCTCTTAAGAAGTACCAGGAGGCCCAGATACCAAGCAGGTGCCAGGCTGCCTCACCTGCCATCTCCCCGCCAGCCTCCCCTCCTCAGTTTGGGGGATCAGAGGCCAGTCTGTGCCCCCTCAGCCCCCCTGCAACAGCCGGGGCCAACAATGACCCTCTGAAGTCTGTGGCTATGGCATCCTGGGCAGGCTGCCAGGGGCAGTAACTGCTAGCCAGATAATCCCTTAGAAACTATGTCAAATGCCCACACAGCAGTGTCAGTTTCCTGCTTTCCGGGGAGCCTGGTGGTGGGGGGAGGTAACAGGGGGCCCAGGACCCCACAGTGGGGAACCCAGTCTGGACAGTTGCTTCGGGATGGTGGGCAGATCAGGGTGGGGAACTCACCTGTCTAGGAGGCTGGGTGGCCTCTGGGCAGGCAACAGGAGCTAGGGCCTGGGCTTCCGCCTGGCATCAGGGGCGGGGAGGGGACCCGAGGCTTGAGCTCTGGTCTCCCCACCTGTTTGCCCAACTTGCCTCCCTGTGGTGGCCACAGGCTAGCCGGTCCCGTGCCAGGTGGAACCAGCAGGGCGACAGGCACAGGCAAACCAGCGAGAGTGAGAGAGACCTGGTTGGGTGTGTGGCTCTGTTGCAAGGTGCTCTCACGTGGGAGCAGCTGACCTTAACCCCTGCTGGCCCAGAGGCCAGGGACGCCCAGTCCCGCCCTGCTTGCACTGGCCACCGCTGAGCCCTTGGCATCAGCAAGGGACTGGCTCATGTGGCAGGTCCTTGGGAGACATTTGTGGAAAAATTCAAGGATGAATGAATGAATGGCGCATCCCTGCCCCCCCATCCCCTCACTGCTCCCCTTGCCTTCCAGCTGGCACAGCATCCCACCGCTTGTGGCAGGGCTGCTCCTTCTATCCCCACAGATCTGAGCTCAAATTCTGCTTCTGTGCCACCAAGTGACCGGCCGGATTCCTACACTGAGAATTTTCTATCACTTCCCAGCTGGGCAGCTTTGGGCAAGTCACCGGCCCCCCAGTTTCCTTACCTAAAAAAATGGGAACAACGGGGACGTCCCTGGCTGTCCGGGGGTTAAGACTCCTCACTTCCAGTATTGGGGTCACAGGTTCGACCCCTCGTTGGGGAACTAAGATTCCACATGCCGTGCGGCGTGGCCCAAAAAATATATGAAAATAATAATAATAATAAAATGAAAACTAAAATAAAATTTAAAAATGGGAACAACACTGGCGTCTGCTCCTAGGGTTGTTTCCTACAGTAAAGTGAATGACTGTCTGTCCATAAAGTGCTGAGAACTCTGTTGGGCACACAGTAGAGTTGCACCTTCCAGCTGCGACCCACAGGTGGCTGGTCTGAATGAATGACATGCAGGTAAAATACACATCGGATTTGGAAGAGCAGCTGTGCAGAAAAGCATGTAAAATAGCTCATCGGTCTTACCTATGGATTCCCTGTAGAAATGATAATAGTTTTGAATGTATTGCGTTCAATGAAATATAGTGTTAAAAGTTATCTCGCCTGCTTTTGGTTTTTTAAGTTTTTCAAATGTGGTTGCTAGAAAATTTTAAATGACACTTAAAAAGTTAAACTGAAATGGGCTTGCCTTGTAGTTCTATCAGAAAACACTGGAATAGGAGCGTATTAGCTGTGGAGCCTTTTGCAGTCACATTCTGTTGCCATTGTATCACATCTGTATTAGTTTCAAAGTATTTGTTAGCAGCTGAAATGCCTTGTGTCTTGTTTGCTTGCTTGTTTGTCTTCTAGATGTCTCTCTCTCTCTCTCTCTTTTTTTTTGGCCGCGCCATGCAGCTTGTGGGATTTTATTTTATTTTATTTATTTTATTTTTTTTGCGGTAGGCGGGCCTCTCACTGTTGTGACCTCTCCCGTTGCGGGGCGCAGGCTCAGCAGCCATGGCTCACGGGCCCAGCCGCTCCGCGGCATGTGGGATCTTCCCAGACCGGGGCACGAACCCGCGTCCCCTACATCGGCAGGCGGACTCTCAACCACTGCGCCACCAGGGAAGCCCAGCTTGTGGGATTTTAGTTCCCAACCAGGGATCGGGCCCTCGGCAGTGAGAACGTGGAGTCCTAACCACGGGATCACCAGGGAATTCCCTAGATGTCTCTTCACTGAGGTCGGGGATTTGGTCCTGCTTATTCGTGTATCCTCCTGGCCTAGAACAGTGCCTGGTATACAGTAGGTGCCCAATAAATATTTGTGGAATGAATTAATGGAATATGGGGAGGGGTGGAAGACTCATAAAGTCCCTCTTACCTGCAGGACCCAGTGCTGACAGCAATAGCCACGAGGGGGCGCCCGAAACCAGGCAACCAGCCCCAGCTGGACAGCCTCAGTTTTCCATCCTGCAAAATGGGAATATCGAGCAGGCACTTGCGGGGGATGAAGCAGGAGGAGCAAAAGCCGCTGCTCCACGGGATCCCGGCCCTTCCTCTCCATTCCCAGTTGTCTGAGCCAGTGGTTCTCAAACTCTATCAGGCATCCGAATTGCCTTGGGAGGCTCATTGAAAGACAGACTGTGGGTCCCCGCCCCCAGAGTTTCTGATGCAGGAGGGCTGGGCTGGGGCCCGAGAACCTACATTTCTAACAAGCTCCTGGTTGATGCTGATGGGGGCAAGTCCAGGCACCTCGCTTTGAGGATCACTGATGTAGATCTTCTCTGGAGACAGATTCAAAATGAATCAGGAGTTCTATCCATGGCGCGTGTCCAGAGAACTTCTGGAGCCTTTTTTAAAAATGGTGGCAAAATACACATAACATAAAATTTACCGTCTTAACCGTATTTAAGTGCACAGCTCAGTGGCATTAAGCACATTCTCATTGCCGTGCATCCATCCTCTCCACCCATCTCCAGAACTTTCTCATCTTCCCAAACTGAAGCTCTCTCCCCAGGAAACACTGACTCCCCAGCCCCTCCCCCACCCCGTGGTCCCCACCATCTACTTCCTGTCTCTATGGATTTGAGTCCTCTAGGGACCTCATGTGAGTGGGATCAGACAGTACTTGTCCTTCTGTGTCTGGATTCTCGCACTGAGCATCACGTCCTCCAGGTTCATGCACGTTGCAGCGTGCGTCAGAATTCCCTTCTTTTTAAGGCGGGATCATATCCCGTTGTATGAATGGACCACATTGTGTTTATCCATCATCTGTTGATTCCCTGGAGCTGTTTGACTCCTCCTCTCTGGGTAGGCTCAATTCTAACAGGACACAGCTAACCTAGGGGATCCCTCCACCTCATCCTGGGTCCTGTTCTCTGTGTCTTCCTTTTTCTTGATTTGTCTCCTTGTTTTGATGGAGAACATTTCAGGAGCATCTTTCTAAGCCCTGGGTCGGACCGAGGCCTGCTCCATCTTGCTGATTGCCCCTTATCCCATCACCAAGCACCCCTAAGCCCAACCTTGTCGGCCTCCCGCTGACCTCACCAGCACCCTGACAATGAAGAGGGATCACGTGTCTGGAGTCGGACAGGCCTGGGTGAAAACAGCCCAGCTTCACCCACACCAGCTGAGCGTCTGGACTCCCCCACCTGCCTCCCAGCAGAAATCATTAATAATGAATAAGACTACTAATAGCAACATTTATTACTCCCCAAACCATGACCTCAGAATGAATGACTGCCTAACCATATCGTTGGTGAGTTCACCATTAGACTTAAATAATATTATTATTCTTAATACAATAAGTAAAGGGGATGCTTCACAACACGGTCCTTTGTGTGATTCCAAATACGTGGCTTCAGCTTTCTGGGCTCCTGTTTTCTCACGTGTAAAATGGGGATGATAATAGTTCTCATCTGGTTGATCAAATTGTCTTCTAGGTGTAATGTTCTGTGTTAGGTATTGGGAATATGGTAGTAGTTAAAAAAAAAGGAAATGAAAAGCAGGTCCTTAACTTATGGAGATATTGCATATAAAGGCTTTAGCACTAAGCTTGGCATTTAAGGATGTTATTGTTACATATAACTAAATTTTACTACGTTATATATCATAAATAATATCTTTACGTTACATATTAACATTACTTATTATAATACCATATTACTGTTTGTTTAATAGTCACGTTAATGTATCATGACAATATCACATACAATTTGTATATTGTGCATAATTATAAAAATTTGTTTCTTATTATTACGTAACTATTACTTATATCAAACATAAGCATATGTAATATAAATTTTATTTTTAATATGATGATAATTTTTAACTGTAATTATTATTTATGCTCGTTATGTATAATAACGCTCTTACGTACTACAGTAACATTGCCAGGAATGGCGCTGCCCTTCCACCCCTGGGCACGTGAGGGCGCTCGCGCCGCTCCTGGGGCCCGGGACGCACGCAGGCCCCGCCTCCGAGCCCCGATTGGCGGTGCGCGCGGTGCGCGATGGCGCAGCGCCTGGCCCCGCCCCTGGCCCGCCCCTCACTCCGTGGGCCCGGCCCCTTCCCTCAGCTCTGCAGCCGGTGGCGGTTGTTGTTCAGCGGCGGCGGCGGCCGCATCTCGGGTCGCAGCCTCCGGCCGCCCGCCCGCCCGCCCGCCGGCAGGTCCGCGCGCGGCCATGGAGCTGGAGGTGCCGGACGAGGCGGAGAGCGCCGAGGCGGGGGCCGTGACCTCAGAGGCGGCCTGGGCGGCAGAGAGCAGTGCGGCAGCAGGTAACGGTTCCGGACCTTCCTCCCTCTCTCCCCGCTCCCCGAATGGACCCGCCCTGACCCCCCTGCCGGGGCCCAGTGGACCCGTCCGAGCGCCGGAGGGGCGTCGGGACCCGCAGCGGGGAGGCCGGGACGTTCCACTCGGGGGCGCTCGCGGGGGGGATGGAACGCCCCACTCCGGGGCTGGGGGACGCGCCGCGGGGCCCGAGACGCCCCGCCCTGGGGGTCGGGGTGGCGCCGCCCATTCCCGGGGTTCTTGGGGGAGCCGGCTGTCTGGGAGCGGGGGTTGGCGCAGGGCCCCATTCTGGGAGGCTGTGGGAGGAGCAGACCCCGTTGGAGACATGTGGGGAAGATGGGTCCTCACCTCTGGAAGGGGTGCGACCTCTATTTAGGACGCGCGGTAGGTGGGTGCACTGCCTCCTGCTGAGGGCGCTTGGGAACGACGTCCCACCCAGTGTTGTCAGGGGGCTGCTCTGCATGTGGGATAGTGGAGTACCCCCGTTCCGATGGGGGGGCCTTGCCTCCAAGGGGTGACGCTGTCCCACATGTTTCCCCCCGCCCCGACCGTCTGGACCCACTGCTCGGGGCCGCCCACTTTGCTGGTATCAGCTTCCGGGCCTCACCCGTTTCCCTGCAAGCCGTCACCCTGTGGGCACATCTTACTGGTCGTTAAGGGCAGGGGCTGCTGTGGCGGAAGTGGGGGGTCTCGGAGGCCAGATGGGTCAGCCTCCTGACTACCTCATTTTTGTGGAATTCACCAGACCTGGTTTCTAGTCCACTGGCCATTCCTTCCCTTTCTGGGTCTCAGTTTACTTCCTATAACCGGAGGTAGGTAGGGGGATGACATCTCCAGGCACCTTCAGTGCCAGGGCTTGCCAGCAGGTGGGGGAGGAGAAGGCCCCCTGCAGCCTTTTCCCTGGATGTTGGGTGGCTGCCGTAGCTCTGTAGGGGCAGTGCTTTCTTGAGCCCCTCTCCTTGGCATGCCTCCCTGGCCCTCTAGCAGAGCAGGTTTGGGGAAGGAGGCAGCCTCGCCCTGCCCTGTGGGCCCGCGGTCTGCCTTTCCCTGGGGCGGTGTGCAGAGCCCAGCCACTGCCTGGTTCCTTCTTGGTCAAGGTTGCAGGCTCCCAAATAGGAAGTTTCTGGATCCGCAGAGTTCTCTGTTCCAGGCAGCCCTCTCTGGCGAGTCCCCTGTAGACACCCACAGGGGCATCCATCCTCCTTCTCCCCCGGGCCTCCCGAAGCTTCCTTGGCAGGCAGGGAGATGCTGTGCTGCCTGGGAGTTGGGAGAAATGTCTGGAGAAAGAGCCAGAGCGAGTGAGCTCCCCCGGGCTCCAGAGGACTCCCACCGCTTCCTTTCCTGCTGCCATCTGGAGCTGCTTGGTGGGTTACCCTGGTTCAGCTCCAACAATCCGGCCCTCTGGCTCCCGTTCTTTGCTGGCGGCGATGCCCTGCCTGGCCAGCCCCAGACATGGCAGAGGGACCCGGCTGAAGTCCTTTGTCAGCCCCCTGACCTCCGCCAGCAGCCCTCTGCCCTGTGCTGGGCAGAGACACAATAGACTAGGATGCAGTGCCCACAGGAAAGCCACACAGCATATATTTGTCTTATCAGGGGCTAGGTGATCTGATGGGGGCAGATAAAGTCCCAGGCCCCGGCTGTGGTTGGGTCTGAGCACAGGGACCTGGCCCATAAGGGGCCGTCCCCACTCCTGTCCCCAAACCCGCAGAAATCCGGTTCCCACAGCTGATCACTTACTTCACTCACTTTAGGGTTAATAGCTGTCTGTCCTCCGCCGAACCCGTTTCTCTTAAGATTGGGGAACAACTGTCTATGCCTTTCCTGCTGCTCGAACAGATGCATAAACACACAGATGGGTCTGTTTGCTCACCAGGGGGTTCGTACGATGCCAGAGTCTCGATGTCTCTCCGCTAGTTTGGGGCTGGAAAGTTCTTTGTTGTGGGTGCCGTCCTGGGCACTGTGGGGTCCAGCGGCATCCCTGCCCCCACCCACTTGATGCCAGGAGCCCCCCCAGTCCTGACAACCACAGGTGTCCCTGGACATCGCCCAGTGTCCCCTGAAGACATAGTCACCTGGGGTGAGGGCTGCCGTACTTCACCTTCACCCATCATTCTGTAACTTGCTTGCTTTTTATCCATAATACGGCATTTTTTCCCCACGTTGGTATCAATTCTTTTCTTCAGAGAGAGAGAATATGGTGCTGTGATTGAGAAGGTGGAAACCCCTTATCCTGCCTGGGTTCCACTCAATTTCTCTGTGACCTCACAGGGCAAATGCCTTGATCTTTCTGAGCCTCAGTGTCCCCATCTGTAAAATGGGGCCACACTGCCAGCTTTACCTGAGTTAGTGCATCAGCAGGTGGAGGGTGCTTGGTGAACTTTAGTGACAGCCCACCCCCTTTAGGCATGAGCTTCCTGCTGAGGGACGATCCAGTGGTTTCTGGAGCCGCCTTTTGCTGTCACAAGCGATGCTGCAGTAAACATCTTTGAACGTGGACTTGTAGCCGTGGTACTTTCAGTTCTAGTGGTTGGAGTCCCCGCCTTGGAACGGCTGGGTCAGGCGCAACCAGATTGATGCCCGCTGGCTTTCTGGAAAGGTCCGGCAGGAGCCAAGAGAGACTATCTCCTCGCTGCATTGCCAGCTCCGGATGTTATCGGCCTCGGCCATTTTGGCCAATCTGATGGGAGGTGAAATGTATCGGTGGTGTTTTAGAATCCGGTTACTTTAAACTCCTGGGCTCCCGAGGCCCGGACCAGGGAAGGCCCGATGTTCTCTGCTGGCTTTTGGGGACTCTGTGGAGTGCCTGGTTCTGTGGAGGATCTCAGGAAAGCTGGGCTCTTGGACACATTCACGGGGCCCCTGTGGGTGTCCACGAGCTGCCTGTGGGCTTTGGCCTGAGCTGTGGCCTGGTGTTTCTGAGCAGTTTCCCTCCTGTCCTTCCTGCTTCCGTGATGTCTCAGAATAGTCAGCTGTGTTCCCCTCTGACCCCTGGCCCCTCCCACGTCTAACCTGGTGGCAAATTATGTCGGCTTTGTCTTCGAAGTGGACCGAAAATCCACCCATTTGCCCCCCACTCCTTGCTACCTCCTGGTTCATCCATGTGAATTCAGCCCCATCATCCATGGCTGGCCTGGCCCCCTGTCTCTTTCTGTGCTCCCTCCCGCTCACTCCAGAAGGCTCCCACTAAAAGCTGACTCAGGCCCCGCCCCTCCTCTGCCCACAGCCCTCCAGGGTCCCACCTCCCTGGGACCTGCGCACCACAACGAAGAGTAGCCCCCGTTCGCTACAACTAGAGAAAGCCCGCACATAGCAACGAAGACCCAACACAGCCAAAAATAAATAAATAAATAGAAGATACTATCTAAAAAAAAAAAGAGAGAGAGGCTGATAAATAGGACCACATGAAAACAAAAACACCTGCCTGGCATTGATAATCATCTTAAGAGAAGATGGGGAAAAGCTACGTAAGCTTACTTGTATCATGGATTTTAAAAAAATTTTTTCCATAATATATAAAGAGCTCCCACAGTTCAATAAGAAAAAGACTGGTAAATAATTTGAAAATGGGAAAGATACAATCAGTATACAGTTCCCAGAAAATGAATAAGAGTCCTGAGATGTGTAGGATTAAATGCAGGAATGGGGTGAGTGGTGAAAAGGGGTCTGCCCAAGTCCTCCCTGCAGCCCACAAGGCCCTGCACGACCTGCCCCGTCCCCTCCCTGCCCTCCCCTCCTCCCTCTCTACCCCTCGCTCACTCTGCTTCAGACACACGGGCCTCTTCGCGGTTCCTCCAGCTCGCCAGGCCTGGTGCTGCCCCACTGTGCCCTCTGCCTGGGATGCTCATCCTCCATATCCCTGTCATTTGCTTCCTTAGTTCTTTCAAGTTTTTGCTCTACTGTGTCCTCTCAACGAGGCTTCCCGTGACATTTGAGGGAGGCCTGAAGGAGGTGCAGGAAGCCAGCAGGGCCCAAGCAAAAGGCCTCCTGTGCTCGAAAAGCAGCATCGGGCCAGCATGGCTGGGGGTGGGGCCTCATCACCAGGGGCCTCCTCTGTAGCTGTGGGCGGATTGTAACCACGGGCAGCAGCGTCCCTCGTCTGCTCGTTGGTAGTCAACAACGGCCTTTGGAGGCAGAAGCCTCCCGGTTCTAATCCCGCCCTGGCCACCCTCTAGTGAGGCCATGTCCGGCGCTTGGGCCGGCAGCCTGGTCCTCTCCGTGGAGAGCCTTCAGGAGCCGGACCGCCTTTGCCAGCCAGGGGGGTCCTCTGCCTCGGTGTCTCCATCTGTGAAATGGGCGTGATGACTGTGCCTTTCTCGTGGAGCTGGATCAGGTCGATTGGCTTGTAGGAGCCCTGGAAGGGTGCTGCCCTGGCTGGCCCCACGTGGGTGCCAGCTCGAGGGACCGCTTCCCCCAGAGCCTGGGTGGGCGGGGCCGCCGTCTGACTCGGCTTACGGGGATGTGCGGTCACCTCTCGCTTTGCCCTTGGGCAGGGCCTGTTGGACATTATGGAGCACCTGCTGGGGGTGCAGGGGTCCGGTGCCTGGGCTCCCTCACCTTCAGATTGGTGGGGGTCAGGATGCGATGGCGAGCTAGTAAACAGGTGAGGCCAGCGGTTGCAGACCGGGGCCCTGGGTCCATCCCGCCCGCCGGTTTTTGTCTGTCACGTCTTCCTGACGCTTCGCCACGCCCTGTCATTCGCCTGTGGTCCACGGGGCTGTCTAGCTACAGCGGCAGAGCTGAGAGTTGAGACAGAGACCCGTGGCCTGCAAAGTCGGAGACACTCACTGGCTGGTCCTCTACGGAGAACGCTTGCTGACCTGAGTCAGACCATGCCAGCCCATGGGGAGCTGCCAGAGCAGTGAAACAGGCACCGTGGCCCCAGGGGGTGACCAGGGCCTGCTGCTGCCAGGTGGTCAGGGGAGCAGGTGACCCAAGCAGCTGCGGTTGAGCATTCAGGCAGAGGGATCAGCAGTGCAAAGGGCCTGAGGCAGGAATGAGCGTGATTTGTTCCTCAGAAGGGAAGGGGTGGGGGGCCTGGCCCTGCTCGGGTTCTGGTCTGAGTCCAGTCAGTGGTGCTGGTGGGTTTAAGCAGGGCAGAGAGTCACGTTTTACAGAGCGAGAGCCCTCTGCCTGCCTGGTGGGGAGGGGCTGCGGGGGTGGGCATCCAGGTGAGTGGGGCTGGGGGCCTGGACGGTGGTCTTGTGGTGGAGGGTGGGTAGGGAGGCCTGCACCCTGAAGTTGGTGGGGGGAGGGCGGTTGGTGAGGGCCCAAGGAGGAGCAGGTCTGGGGGTCCAGGCCCTGGCAGGCTTGTGCTGATGGGTGAGGAGCAGGTCTGGGGGGTTGCTCGGGGCCCCCAAGGCTGGTGGATTCCCACGGGATCCTGGGCAGGGTGGCCTGGGGCTTGACCGGGCTCAGCCCTGCCTGGGCTGAGGACAGTGTGCCTGCCTCCACCTCTCAGAATGAGGGCAGGGGTCCCAGGGATTCGGCGGGGCATGGAGAGGTGCGCCCCGCACCCCCGGTGGTGCTCGTTAAGTGACAGCCGTGTGGCCCGGGCATTTACCAGCCTGGTGACCAGGCCCCGGGCCCTCCTGTTCCCACTGCCCACACTGAGCTGCGTGGCACCACGTGTGACAGGGCAGGTCGGGATCCCGCTGGGGATTTTCTCACTGCTGCCAGCTGGACAGCGGGGACTGCGCACGTGGGGGGATTACTGACCTGGGGATTAGCCTTGGCGCCCCTGTACTAGGTGCCACCAGGCCGCATGGAGGGGTTAGGGATCCAGCCTGAGGGGCCTCAAGTGCCTGAGCCAGTGGGAAGGCATTTGGAGACCTGGTCTCTGGCTCTGACCAAGGGAAGAGACCCCAGCATCTGCCCCAGTTGCTATTCTCTCTCGATCAGGCGCGTGTCATGCACACACATGGGCCGTTATCCTGGGGGCACGGGGTTGCCGTTGAAGGTTTGGGGCTGTGGGGTGCAGGTCAGGTGTTCGTGAGCAGATGCTGCTGAAGACTGCTTGGGCCGGGTGCTGGGGAGGCCCAAATGAGACGGGCACGGTCCTTGTGTGCATGCCGGGGGTGCGGGTGGGGTGTGTGCAAACAGTAAGTGACGAAAGGAGAGAGAGGTGTAACACGGCAGGGGAAGCGAGTGCCGCGGGGAAGAGCAGAGTGGAGAAGGGGAGAGAAAAACGGACTTGGGGGGAGTGATGGAGGCCAGGTACTCAGGAGGGGCGACGGGCAACATCTGAGCAGAGATATACAGGAAGGAGGGGATGTGCACTGAGGGGGTGTGGGGAGAGGCTCCCAGGCAGAGGGCACAGCCCGTGCAAAGGCCCTGGGGCAGGACTGTGCCTGGGTTGTTGCAGGAACAGTAAGGAGGCCCATGTGGATGGAGCAGAGTGAGTGAGGGGGAGAGAGGGAGGAGGGGAGGACAGGGAGGGAACGGGGCAGGTTGGGCAGGACCTTGTGGGCCGCGGGGAGGACTTGGGCCTTTACCCCCAGGGAGGAGGGATCCCTGGAGGGCTGTGGGCAGATGAGGGGCGGGGCCTGACTTAGGTGCTCACGGGCTACTTCTGGCCACTGTGGGGGAAAGACTGTGGGGAGGGAGGGTGGGAGCCGGGGACCACGGTGGAGGGGACTGTGCCGGTCCAGGTGGTGATGCTGGGACTTGGGCTCGGGTGGAGGCAGGAGGAAGGAGTGATGCAGAGTAGATTTTAGAAGCCGAGTTGACTGAACTTACCGAAGGGTTGAGTGTGGCGGGGGAGGGGAGAGGAGTAGAGGGTGACTCCCAGGTTGGGGTCTGAGCCCCTGGAAGGGCAAGCTGCCTCAGCTGAGATGGGGGACGGTCGGGCGCAGTGTATGAGACATGGAGACGTGGGGGGCAGAGGACCAAGTTTGGAGCCCAGGGGGTGGTTGGGCAGACGGCCATGGGGCGAGGAGGTGGGGACGAGGCAGGGAAAGGGCCTCCTCGTGCAGAGCGATGGCCGGGCAGCCGATGTGTCCGTGGGGGACACGTCATAGAGCCCCTGGCAGGACATGGCCTTTACAGCGTGTGACGAGGGGAGGTGACCAAGGGGGCGAGCGCAGGTGGAAAAGAGGCAGGATGTAGGGTCCCAGCAGCCACGGGAAGCTCATTGGTGAAGCAGCATCCAGGCACGCCTTCCTCTCGGGGATCCCATGAGGATTAGATGAGCCAGCGCATGTGAACTGTCCAGGACGGGGCCCAGCTTGTGGGGAATGGAGGCCCTGTCTCTGCAAGCCAGGTCGGACGTGGAGAAAGCACGGGTCTTTACTGGGGTTTCTGCAGGATGGGAGGGACGGGCAGCATTGGCACCCTGAACCAGCTTGGGATCGGCTCGTTTGATGGCGGCGGCTGTGGGCTGGCGTGGGCTCTGGCTGGGTGCGGTTGAGGCGGTGCCCCTGGGCTTGCGTGTGAGCAGGATGAGGAGTGCTGAGGGTGTGGCCCATAGTGGCTTGGTTGGCACAGCAGAGATGTGCTCACAGGCAGATGGTTTGTGATCTAGGGGTTGGCTGACTCCAGGAGGGACAGTCCCCAGGTCTGCAAGGTCCCCGAGATGTCAGAGCATCATAAGATGCACGTGATGAACCCAAGGTGAACCGTTCCGAGTTCCCTCCAGCCAGGGTGAGAGCTCCGTGCCTCGCCCATTTCTTCCATCTCTGCCAAACTTACGGCACAAAGGGAGGTCTGGGTATTTATCATAACGTGAATCAGAGGCAAACGTGAATCAGAGGGAAATGTGAATCAGAGGGAAATGTCTTCACGTATTTTTTCCTTTTAATGTTTCATCTTTGTTTTATTAAAAATGTATCCCAGCAAAGGGAGCAGAGACTTGCCCGCCCAGGTCACACGGCAGTCCAGTGGCACTGGACTGCCTCACCTTGACAGCATCCTGCACTTTGTCAGAGCTGGAAAATGGAGCATCGGCCACCAGGGAGTCCTTGGTGCCTTTGCCCCCACAAGCATTCATGTCTCCACTCTGTCTTGTCTTGATTCCACACTCACAGACCCCTTTTCACCACTCACCCCACTCCTGCATTTAATCGTACACATTTCAGGACTCTTATTCATTTTCTGGGAACTGTATACTGATTGTATCTTTCCCATTTTCAAATTATTTACCAGTCTTTTTCTTATTGATCTGTGGGAGCTCTTTATATATTATGGAAGATTTTTTTTTTTTTAAATCCATGATACGAGTAAGTTTAAGTAGCTTTTCCCCATCTTCTCTTAAGATGATTATCAATGCCAGGCAGGTGTTTTTGTTTTCACGTGGTCCCATTTATCAGCCTCTCTCTCTTTGTTTTTTTAGATAGTATCTTCTATTTATTTATTTATTTTATTTATTTTTGGCTGTGTTGGGTCTTCATTGCTATGTGTGGGCTTTCTCTAGTTGTAGCGAGCGGGGGCTGCTCTTCGTTGTGGTGTGCAGGCTTCTCATTGTAGTGGCATCTCTTGTTGCAGAGCACGCGCTCTAGGCACGTGGGCTTCGGTAGTTGTGGTGCGTGGGCTCAGTAGTTGTGGCTCTCGGGCTCTAGAGCACAGGCTCAGTAGTTATGGCACACGGGCTTAGCTGCTCCGCGGCATGTGGGATCTTCCTGGACCAGGGCTCGAACCTGGGTCCCCTGCTTCGGCAGGTGGATTCTTTCTTTTTTTTTTTTTTTGGCAGTACGCGGGCCTCTCACCGTTGTGGCCTCTCCCAACGCGGAGCACAGGCTCCAGACGCGCAGGCTCAGCGGCCATGGCTCACGGGCCCAGCCGCTCCGTGGCATGTGGGATCTTCCCGGACCAGGGCACGGACCCATGTCCCCTGCATCAGCAGGCGGACTCTCAACCACTGCGCCACCAGGGAAGCCCGGCAGGTGGATTCTTAACCACTGCGCCACCAGGGAAGTCCCTATCAATCTCTTTTTATGGTTTCCCAGTTTGGCGTCATGATGGAAATGTGTCCTCTGTTCCGAGGTTACAGTTAAATTCTTCTAGTACTTCTATAATTTTACTTATTTTTTCTTTACATTTAAATTCTTGCTTTATTTGGCATTTATCCTGGCATGAGATGTACAAGGGTTTAATTGAGCCAAGTCTTCCCAGGTGGCTCAGGGTCAGCCCACCCCCGCTTCCTGGGTAATCTGCTTTCCTCACGGATTTCAGGTGCCACCTTGATTACAGACCAGATCCTTGCGTGTAGCTGGTCTATTTCTGGGCTTTCTGTTCGGTTCCCCTCGTCTGCCTCTGTCTTCGTGCAAAAGGCATGCCTTCAGCTACAAATAATAACATGCTTACTGGAAAAAAGCAGCAGCACAGACCTGCAGTCAGTGGAAAGTGAGCATTTATTTGTCTTGACCCTCCGTTTCTACGGAGGTAATGACCGTTATTCCGGATGTTTACCTGTCTCCATATATATTATTATTTTTTTTACGTTTTATTTTGAAGCCTGTGGAAAGTTGCAGGGACACTCTGGCGACACCCACACGCCCTCTGCCAAGGGAGGGAGGACACGCTGGGCCAGGCTCCGCCTCTGTCACCCCATCATCACAACTGATCCCCATGCAGCAGCCTCGTGTGATGTACGTTTCTGTTTAAAGACGCCTTGTCTGATACCAGTTGTTGATTCATTCACGGCGGGGATGTAACCCTTGCCTGAACTAAGCTCATCTGACACACGTACTGTTCCCATGAGCACGTCACCGTCCTCCTGCACGTGGACACCGGCCAGCAAGCACCTCAGCTCTGCGCTGGAGGGCCGTTTCAGATGCAGAATCACTCACCAAAAACACAAAAATGCAGAAAACATGGCACTAAAGAGACCACGGAAAGTACACTTGTCTGTGGTCTGAGAGCTGAACCGAGCAGGCAGGGCGTCACCTGGCTTGGGCTCGCTGGGCACGTGTGTGGGGCACCCGAGACCTCGCTGCCCTGCGTGTGCCTGAGAACGAGCGTGGCAGCCCCCCGCGTGTGGGTTACAGATAAATTCCAGCCGGTAGGTGGACTTGCAGACGTGGAATCTGTAAGTAAGGAGGACGGAGGACGGGCTGTACATCCGATAAACAAAGACGCTCTCTGAGCTGAGTGCAGGGGTCACGTGGAGGAAATGGAACATCGGCGCGGCCCGCAGTCAGGATTCACAGTTTTGTGAATTAACCCAAACCTTCCCGTATGGTAACTTTTTTTCCCTCTCCCGGATTCAGTCCAGGATCCACATGGCATTTGGAGACGTGAGGTCGGCGGGGCCCTCCAAGGGCCCGAGACTGGACAAGCCTCCTTCCTGGGCTGACAGTCCCTCTGTGACCCTGACCCAGCCGCCTGAACCCTTCCACCTGCGGAGCCACTGAGAATGTGCCTGGTGACCCCCGGAGCCACCCTCCTTGCCTCGTTCCTCCTCCCCACTGTACAGTCCGTCCTCTGCCTGCTCCTCCAGGAAGCCCACCCGATTTCCATGACTGAGTCCGCCCCCCTTAGATCTTCCATGTGGTGATTGTCTGCTGACCTGAGGGCCGTCTCTGCCCAGAGCCTCGGGCTCTGAATTTTGGTGGCAGGCCAGTGCTCAGCCCAGACAGGTGTTAGGCTGTGTCTGTGGCATGAGTGGTGAAGGTTCTGGAACCTTCTTTCTCTTAGGGCCTGTGAGTTCTAGATTAACACCTTGCCCCCCACCCCCACCCCTGGCCCTGTCCTTTACAAGGTTTCCTGTTTACCACTGTGGAAACACTTGCTCTGTGCAGTGAAATGGGGTGGGGGGGCAGCATGGGCTGCTGGTCAGGGCTTGGCCCCCAGCTGCACCCTCCCCTCCAGCCACAACAGACCCTTTCTTTGCTGTTCCTGGAGAATGTCCTGTCACCACAGGGCCTTTGCATGTGCCCCCCCCCACCCCCGCAGAATTCAGCTTTCTCGGGATTTTTCTTTTCCCTCCTTTGGAAAGCTGCCGTGTTTTCTGGCACGAAATACAGGCCTGGCCCCACCCTCATACCCACCTCAGGCACCTCTCTTGCCAGCCCCTTGGGAGGCACTCGCTGTGCACACCTGCCCTGGTCACACACCTCCTACTGTTGTGTTTGTAAAATGCAAGCAGACCTCGGAGACAGTGCAGGTTTGGTTCCAGACCCCTGAAATAAAGCAAATACCGCAGTAAGGCAAGTCACATGAATTTTTGGTTTCCCAGCAGATATAAAAGTTATCTTTGGGAATTCCCTGGTGGCCCAGTGGTTAGGACTCTGCGCTTCCAGTGCCGGGGGCACAAGTTTGATCCCTGGTTGGGGAACTAAGATTCCACAAGCCGCGTACGGCCAGAAAAAAAAAGTTATCTTTACACTATACTGTAGTATTATTAAGTGTACGGTAGCATTATGTCTAAAAAACAATGCACATGCCTTAATTTAAAAATACTTTATTGCTAAAAAAACGCTAACGGTCACCTGAGCCTTCAGAAAGTAGTAATCTTTTTTTTGATAGTAACATAAAATATCACTGACCACAGATCAGCATAACAACGTAATAATAGAGACAGAGTTTGAAATGTTGTGAGAAATAACACAGTGTGACTCAGAGACACGAAGGGAGCAAATGCTGTTGGGAAAATGGTGCCGATAGACTTCCACAGACCTTCATTTTGTCAAAAACTCAGTATCTGCTCAGTGCAGTAAAGCGAGGTCGGCCTGCAGACCTCATTCTGCACTTAGACTTTTTTCTAAACACTTTTTTGAGTAACAGCTTTGTTGAGAGATAATTCACATGCCACATGCTTTTACCTATTTAAAGTGTGCAGCTATATTCACAGTTATGTGACCATCACCACAATCGATTTTAGAACATTCTCATCACCCCAAAAGGAAGCCCCGTCCTCATGAGCAGTCACCCCCATCCCCCTCCTCAGCCCCTGACAACCACGAATCCACTGCCTGTGTCTGTGGACCTGCCTGTTCTGGACGCTTGCCATCAGTGGACTCACACTGTGGGTCCTTCTGCGTCTGGCTTCTCTGACTGAGCGTCGTGTTCTCGGGGTCCAGCCACGTTGTAGCGAGTGTCGGGGCTTCACCCCTTTTCATGGCTGAGTGATGCTCCCGTGTGTGGAAGGACACGTGTGTTTATCCATCGTCCGTCAATGGACATTTGGGGTGTTTGCACCTTTTGGCTGCTGTGACTCGTGCTGCTGAGAACGTTCACGTACAACCTTTGTGTGGACACGTGTCCTCATTTCTCTTGGGTGGACACCCCGCTGTGGTGATGCTGCATCAGATGGAAACTCCATTTAACCTTCTGAGGAGCTGCCGCTCCGCTCCCACGGCGGCCGTGCCCCTTCCCCTCCCCCATCCTCACCGGGGGTGGGGGGCTCACCGTGGTCTTGGTGTGCATTTCCCTGACGGTTAGTGATGGTGAGCATCTCTTCGTGTGCATGTTGGACGTTTGTGTGGCCTCTTTGGAGAAACGTCTGTTAAGTCCTTTGCTCGTTTTCCAGTTGGGTTAGTTTTCCTTTCATTACTGAATTGTAGGCGTTCTTTCTGTGTTCTAGACACGAGCCCCTCTTCTGGTAGATGATCCACAGTATTCCCTCCCATTCTGTGGGTTGTCTTTTCATCTTCTTAGTGGTGTCAGTTTTTTGTTTTTGGGGTTTTTTTGCAGTACGCGGGCCTCTCACTCTTGTGGCCTCTCCCGTTGAGGAGCACAGGCTCCGGACGCGCAGGCTCAGCGACCATGGCTCACGGGCCCAGCCGCTCCGCGGCATGTGGGATCTTCCCGGACCAGGGCACGAACCCATGTCCCCTGCATCGGCAGGCGGACTCTCAACCACTGCGCCACCAGGGGAGCCCAGTGGTGTCAGTTTTGACCAGCTTCCGTTTTTTTTTTTCCTTTGGCTGCTGTGCCTTGGTTGTTGTAGTGAAGAAATTCCTACCTGACCCAAGGTCGTGAGGATTTACCTGTTTTCTTCTAAGGGTTTTATGGTCTCAGCTCTTGCGTTCGTGTAGGTTTGTGATGCGTTTTGAGTTACTTGTGTTGCTGTGGGCGGGACCCCAGTGTTTCCCCCGTCCAGTTGTCCGGGTGCCCTTGTGGCCTGGCCTCTGGTCATAGCGGGGGCCAAGACAGACCCTGGCCCTGCCTCCAAGGAAGCCCCCAGTCTGGGAAGCGCTGGAGATGGACCGTAATCACCAGCCACACGTGGGTCCAGTGGTGACAGTGGTGTCAGGGCCTGTCCCCTCCCTTCCCTCACCTCTTGTCACTGACTCTGCTCTGGTCACAGCCTCTTGCCGACCACCCCCCAACCCCTGCCCCCGCTCCAGCTCTGCAGGCACGGTCCTGCCCCAGGACCTTTGCACTGGCTCTTCCCACTGCCTGGGAGGCTGTGCTGGCTCTCAGCTGGCTCTTTCCTGTCTCCTTTCCTGGATACAGTCGTTGCTCAGGCCGAAGCCTGCCGTCTGGAACCAAGTCCATCCGTCCCCTCTCTATCCTGGGTGACCTCAGGTGAGTGACCTGGTCTCTCTGAGCCTCAACTTCCACATCTGTCACGTGGAGGTAATCATAATACCTGCCTTACGGGTCCGTTGGGCAGATTAAACAAATTAACAGCCCTGGCCTCATGGTACAGACTCGGTCAGCGTTAACTCTTTGTCCCTGCTGCCCTGGCTGGTCCCTGGAGTGACTGGAGGGTTGAAGCTGGTGGCTCGCACAAAGCAGCCTGTGCCCTGGGGCTCCTGCCCCCTGTGTGCCCTCTGAGCCAAGCCCTGGCACCCTGGCCCCGGACCTCGTCATGAGTCCTGGGGCCATCACCAGGGAGAAGGGGGTGGGTGCTAGTGCCCACGATCCTGCCAAGTGCCAGGCACCCTGGGCTGTAGATGTGCAGGAGGATGTGATTGCCGCCCGCACGGGGCTACTAAGGGAGCAGCCACCGGAGGAGCAAAACTATAAAAAAGAAGGTTTAAACCAAGCAGACTTATAAGTGGTGGAGAGTGGGGTTGGGAGCCAGCTGCAGCCGGTGGTCAGGGAGAGTCTCTCTGAGAGGGTGGCGTTCGATCCAGGCCTGAATGGTGAGCTGGGGAAGAGCGTCCAGGCAGAGGAGAAACACGTGCAAAGGCCCTGGGGCAGGACTGTGCCTGGCGTGTGTGAGGAGCAGTGAGGGGGCCACATAGGGGGAACACAGTGAGGGGAGGGGTGGGAGGAGGAGGAGGTGCGGGCTGGGAGGGCCCTCCATCTGGACAGCTCTCCCATCTCCATCCACTCTTCTGGTTTGTGTCTCAGGGGCCATGTTGAGACCCAGGTAGCATCGGTTAGTTATTGCTGTATAACAAATTACCCCAGAACTTCGTGGCTTAAAATAGTAATAAACATTTATCATCTCACACTTTCTGTGGGTCAGGAATCTTAGGGTGGCTTAGCCCCAAACCTCGCGGCTCCATCTCTCACGAGGTTGCAGTGAGGCTGTGGGCTAGGCTGGAGAAGCCGCCCCCAGGATGGGCCCCTGCTGTGGCTGTGGGATCAGGCAGCTTGTTTGGCCTTGGAGCCTCTGTTTTCTCATCTGTAAAATGGGGCACTTGTAGCCCTTGTCTTCCTGGGTGGAGCTGGGCAGTCAGCTCCACCATGCCTGGCTCAGAGGGGCCTCGAAGTGCAGGAGCCCCTGTGACACCCCCAGGGCCCAGCTGGCCGTCAGGGGCCTGGCTCCTGGTCTGGCCTATAGGGTCTGGGGGCCCCTGGGAAATGGGGCCCAGAACTGGACTGTGAGAGCAGCACCCCCCAACCGGCAGTACCACCCCGTGAGCAACCAGGGGGCCTCCGGCCACGGCCCCGCCTCCCTCAGTGCCCTCGGTCTGCTGGAATCCAGTGTGGTGTGTGCCACCCAGCCCGGGCTGCTGGAGAATAAAATACATCTGGGAGGCAAACTGGGCCAAGAAACCTCGAGCATCAGTCCTGAGATAGCGCGTGACCCTCTGCCAGGCACCTTCAGGGTGGGGGAAGCACTGTCCCCACCGCGCTCTGGCCACTGTCCTCCGACCGACCTGGCTCCCGTCTGCCGGCCCCTTCCCGAGCACTGACGCTGACGACCTGGTTTCCCCTGGGGAGCCCCTGTCCAACCCACAGGCAGGGCGACTCGGCCCTGGGTGAGTGGGACCAGGCCTGGCTGCATCAGAGCCTCACTGCTCTGGGACTTCATGTGGGACAAGAGGATGGAGGGACTGGTCTACCCCACACCCAGGTGCCTGCTGGGGGAGGCAGCAGCAGAGCTGAGATGGGGAGACTGAGTCCTCGGGGCCCCCAGCCCAGTGAGGCTTGAAGCCCATCGCCCAGCCTCCTTGGTCTTGGTAGGTTGCAGGCTTTCTCTGTGAGGGGTTGGGTGGTCTCTGTGGGAGCTGATGCTGCCATGATTGTGAATGAGTGGGTGGGGCCGTGTGCCAATAAAACTTTATTTATAACAATTGCAGTGGGGGTTGAGTGCCCAGGGCAGTTTGCCGGCCCTTGACTTACATTAACAAATATTCCTCCCCTCACACATCTTTTTTCTCCAAGCAGCGTGAATTGGGTTTCTGTCTCGACTCAAAACACCCAAATACCCCTTCTCTGAGCCCAGTTTCCCCCACTGAATAGGAGAGACGAGTAGGGCATCACTCAGGACAGGCTGGGCCGGAAGCACCACGGGCCATGGCCGTTCTGGGCCTTCAGCCCTTTGTCTGATGTCCAGCTTGAGGGAACGTGTCTGAGACTCGTGAGGGCTGCGTCCCCACTGCTCATCTCTGAGGCTCTTGGTGGTGCTTTTCCTCAGCCTCCTCCATGCAGCCATCCAGGGTTTCTTGCTCAGCCGATACTCACTGAGGTCTACTCCATGCCCAGCTCTGGGCTGGTGCGGGGACACTGAGGGGGCTGGAGAGGGGAAGCCTGCGCCGTGGAGCTCTCAGTGGAGTCAGGAGAGCACCAAAGGTGGGGTTACAGTGTGTCGTGCCGGAGGGAGAGACCCAGGCCTCCAGGAGAGGGTAGAGCCGGGACTGCCGAGGTCCTAGGACAGGCATGGGGAAGGCGAGCTCCACCTGGGTGTGAACCAGATGCAGCTTCCCTCACCCCAGCACCCAAATCCGCAGAGGAGGAGGTGTGGTGATAGTGTGGGCCCCGTGGAAGGCTGCGCACAGCCAGGCACGTCTGTGCCCCGGGGCAGAGCGAAACTCGGTCATCCAACGTGAGGTGAGACTGCGCTCCGTGCCAGGCCGGTGCCGGCCCTGGCAGCGACTCTGTCCTTGAGCCCAGTGGAGGCGGGGACAGGTGACCAGATGGCCGCAGGGCCCCAGGCCAGGTGCAGGACACGGTTGGCAACACAGCTCCACCCGGAGGGTCAGGGAAAGCCCCAGAAAGGGTTCGGGAGGAAGCTTCTGGTTGCTGTGCAGACGGGCCGGCCCAGCTTGGCCTGGTGGCCTGAGCACCTCCGAGAGTTGCCCTCGGGGGCTCAGTGAGTCTGCAGGGACCCAGGTGCACACGGGGCCCTGGACCCCCTGGAGCTCCACTTAGCTCACACTTTGCACGGGAGACATTAATCCCCACCCACCCCAGAACAGAAAGAGTTTCTCCTTGATTTCCTTCTAAAGTTTTTTTATCTTTTGCTTTTAAGTCTTTCCCTGTCCAGGGTTGATTTCTGTGTACGGTGTGAGGCAGGGGTCCCCAGCAACTGGTTGTCTGGGTGTCAGGTGGACGTTCCCCAGCAGACCTGCAGCGCCCTGGCATATACTGTCTGGCGGGAGGCTGCTCTCGCCTCCCCTGATGCCTGCCCTGCCCGGGGCTCCGGCCGCCCAGCTGGCTCCCCGCAACCATCGAGTCTGCTGAGAAGGGGAGGTGGCCGTGGCCCTGGAGGGCAACCACAACTCCCTCCCCACACAGAGGACTCCGGAAAGGAACCCAGGCACGCAGGGATGTTATTCCAAGGGCAAGGGTTGTGTGGCTCCCTGGAGATGTCGGTGTGAAGGGACATGAGGCCAGGAACCAGATGGGAGGGTGTGAAGTGGGCCACGTTCGCTTAGAGGGAGCTCAGACCTCGCATGGCTGCACACCTGGGTCAGCAGGGGAGTGTGTGGTGCCAGCTGTCCAGTGCTGCTTCCACCGTGTCCTGCCTGCGACCCCATGACCGTCCCCACCAGACTCACCAAGTGAACATGCGTGATGAACGGAAGAAAGTGGGGGAGGGTGACAATGGGAAAACTAATAAGGTGCGTTTGGGGGCGGATTTCTGTGTGCCTCAGACTCCTCTCCACACCCTGGGGGCTCAGCACTGTTCTTACCTGTTTGGCAGGGGGTAAACTGAGGCTCAGGAGGTTGGGACTTGCCCCTGAACTGCCAGGCTAGGAGGGGAGTTCCCCGTGTCACCTCGCGAGCTGGTGCTGTCCTGCCTCTAAGGACAGGGAGCTGGGGGGCGAGGCTGCCAGTCTGACTCTGAGCTCCCTAGGAGCCAGAGTGAGGAGGGAAATGGGACTGGCAACTGCTTCATGGTGAGAAAAGAGGCCTTATTTCCTGGTGCCAGGACCTCGTGTGTCTTGACGGCTTGAGTTGATGAGATACCTTTGCTAAGAGGGGGCCCTGCCCCCATTTGTCCCCCTGCCCCCAGCCCCGCGCTGTTGGGTAAACGGGCCCAGAGCTGTGTGGCAGCACAGCTGGCTCTCCGAAGGCCTGGGCTCCTGGAGCGTGTTTGCACACAGTGCACTTGTGCGGGTCTCTGCATCTCTCCACCAGCTGCTGGATGGGCAGCCGGGGGTGGGGAAAGGGCTTGCCCTGGAGCCTGGTCAATCTCAGAGGCTGAGAACCCCACCCAGGCCCCGGGGATTGCTGGCCATGCAGCCTTGGTCAAGCTCCGTGGCTCCAACCCCTGGTTTACCTGGAAACGGCACCAGAGCCTTCCTCCCCCTCAGGCCTGTGATGTGACTCTCGGTGCAGCGAATGGTGACGTTGCAGCCTTTGAACTCGCTGGATCTCTGGGCCTCAGCCTCCCTGGCTATGAAGTGGGTCCAACGGTGATTACCTCCCAGGGGTGTCGAGGTTGGAGACTCAGCTAGTGGGGCGCCAGCCCAGTACAGGGAGGGTTGTGTGTGTACCATAGCCTTTTATTACGGGGCACCTCAAACAGAATGCAAGGCAGACAGGATAGTACGAGTAAGTATATTTTTATCATGAAATATTTTAAACACCCAGAGAATAGTATAATGAACCCCCATGTACAGGCTCTGCCCCCCACCCCGTACCACACATCTTTATATTTGCTCCGGGTCTCCCCCTGGCACTGCTGATGTCAGGCTGGGTCATTCCCTGGGGGTATCCTGGGAGCTGTGGGTTGTGGAGCAGCATCCCTGCCGCCACCCACTGGATGCCAGGAGCCCCCTAGTGGTGACGACCACAGATGTCCCCAGACATTGTGCAGTGTCCCATGGGAGCCGGCCACCATGGGTGAGAACCACCTTTAGGTCACTCCCTTCACCAGGACGCCTGGGTGGCCTCTGCTGGGTCTCCTCTGACCCTGCACGGAAACTGCTTGCTGACCCCTGACTTAAGGGATAAACAAAAAAAGATTCATTTAACCTGCATAGTAACACATTGTTGTCTTTTACTTTATTGTGTGCTTTTCTGGATGTTTAAACTCTCTTCTTATTAAACATTAGGCAAGGAACCAGTTTCCTCTGGAGTATTTTATCTGTAAAACAGGACCCTATACCTAAGGGATGCTCACTGAGGTTGTTACGAGTGAAGGAATGAAGGAATGAGTGAACAGACAGAATATCGTCTGGGAAGTCGCTTACTGGGGAAAATTTTTCATTCCTCACCTGGTTCCATTCACCGTTCCGGGCTGCAAAGTGATAAATGCAAAATCATAAGAGAAAACATATGCAAGAGGAAGGAAATAGCTTGTATTAATCCCCACACATTTTTTGGAGACTTGCCGTCTGTTCTGAAGTTCCAGACCATGGCCCGAGTCCTCCTGCGGTGAGACCCCACTCGCTACGCCACAGCCCCAGCTGGTTGGTGGCTGTGGACTCGGAGCCACCTGGCTGTGACGGGGAATCAGACCTCGGGTGTGGATTCCTCCGGTGGGCCCAGCCAAGCCCTGCTGTGGGCCGGGCAGGGCTTCCCAGCGTCCGTGTCTTCATCCATTCATTTGCTGACTCAGCGAGCACCTGCTGTGCGCTGAGCGCTGCTCTAGGTATCAGCCGTCACCTCCACAGGCCGTCTCCCGCGTGTCCCCAGCCCTGCGTGTCCAGCCACCTCCAGGATGTCCCTCCCGGGCCCCTGTCTCAGTGATAGGGGTCCCAGCCCCACTTCCTCCCATGATGGGGTCTCCTTGTCCTGGCCGTCCCCCTCTGAGATTGCCCCCCGATCCGTCCATCCCCTTCTCTCCATCCTAGCCTCCCCTGCCCCAGCTCATTGGACCTGTAGTTACTGTGCTCCTACTGTGTGGCAGCAGGCGGGCTAGGTCTGGGGAAGAGGCTGTGAACGAGACAGTCCGGTCTCTGCTCTCCCAGGAAGGAGCAAGGCGATCAAGAAGTTAGCTTCAGACAGTGATGTGTATCATGAAATAAACGGGTGCGGTAGAGGGTGCAAGGGGTTGGGGGTGGGAAAGGGCCGGCGTGGTTGGGGAAGGTCTCTAGGACGAGACATTCATGCTGAGACCCGAGCGCGGAGGACAGGAGCCAGCCACGAGGAGGTGTAGGGATAGCGCATCCCAGGCAGAGGGCACAGCAAGTGCAAAGGCCCTGAGGTAGGCACGTGCCTCCTCCGACGTGTGATGAGCAACGCCTGTTACGCCGTGCCTCGGGCTTGGCACGCTGGTGCTCAGTGTCCGCTACTGCCCCTGTGGTCACTCACATTCTTTGGGCAGAATCTGCTCAAAAATATGTTTCTCCAAAGTTCAAAAACACCTGACATCAAAGGTGAAAATTCACCTTTAATCCAGAGGAAAATGATTGTATTAAGGAAACCTTCAACTCTACTGAAAAGGTGAAAGAATTGGACAGTGGACACTGACTGATTACCGCTTGGGTCCTACAATTAACATTTTGCTGTATTTACTTCGTCCCTCCATCCACCTGCGCATCACTCATCCATCCTTCTCTCCATCTGATCTTACGGATGCATTTCAGAGTTGCAGACATCAGCACACTCCACCTGAAACACTTACGTATGTGTATCACTAACTAGAGTTTGATACTTTTCAACATGTTCTTTGGGATGTTAACTACTCTGATCAGTTATTAACTCTAGACTTCTTAGCCTTCCCTGTCATTTAATGCTGGCGGTAAAAGTCTGAGGTAATATAAAAATATGAAAGTTCTTTATTTCTGTCACTGTGTGGTGTTGACCACAGATTCACATCTATTCAGTGTCACACCAGGTGTGACCGTGGAGAAGGAAGGATTAGCAGCTGCCCTGTTAATGTCTTTTAATCAGAGAGGTCGTCTACATTTGACAGATTAAAATTAACCCAAGTGTGAAACCATGGATAGACAGACATATAAGAGCAGATGGTGGGTGCAAAGGGCAGAAACTCCCAGATCCCACTTCTTCCTGACATGTCTGCAATGTGACCTCAGGTGAGTCACTGGTATCTGTCTGGCCACCTTGCTCTGCTCCATTTAATTCAATGATTGGTCAGTTGGTTCTCTTAGATTTTCTAAAATTTTGTCTTTTTTCTTTTCAATACTCATTCCTTTCACTGCATTGGCCAGTGCCCCCACTGGAGTGGTAACCCTCACAGCTGCACTCCTTGTCTTGTGGTTGATATTAATATGTTTACTGTGTTTGCTTTGTAGTTTTTTTTGTTTTGTTTTTGTTTTGGCCATACTGCTCGGCATGTGTGATCTTAGTTCCCCAACCAGGGATCGAACCCGTGCCCCCTGCAGTGGAAGCGCAGAGTCCTAACCACTAGACTGCCAGGGAATTCCCCTACTTGTTTATTATTTTTTTAAATACATTTATTTATTTTTGGCTGCATTGGGTCTTTATTGCTGCACGTGGGCTTTCTCTAGTTGTGGCGAGCGGGGGCTACTCTTCACTGTGGTGTGCGGGCTTCTCATCGCGGTGGCTTCTCTTGTTGCAGAGCATGGGCTCTAGGCTCATGGGCTTCAGTAGTTGTGCGTGGGCTCAGTAGTTGTGGCTCACGGGCTCTAGAGCGCAGGCTCAGTAGTTGTGGTGCACGGGCTTAGTTGCTCCGCGGCATGTGGGATCTTCTTGGACCAGGGCTTGAACCCGTGTCCCCTGCATTGGCAGGTGGATTCTTAACCACTGTGCCACCAGGGAAGCCCGGCAGGCGGATTCTTAACCACTGCACCACCAGGGAAGCCCACCCTACTTTTTTTTTGTTTGTTTGTTTTGTTTTGTTTTTGGTATGCGGGCCTCTCACTGTTGTGGCCTCTCCCGTTGTGGAGCACAGGCTCCGGACGCGCAGGCTCAGCGGCCATGGCTCACGGGCCCAGCCACTCGGCGGCATGTGGGATCTTCCCGGACCGGGGCACGAACCCGTGTCCACTGCATCGGCAGGCGGACTCTCAACCACTGCGCCACCAGGGAAGCCCCCTACTTATTTTTAAGTAAAGGTTGTTCCTGCCTCACGACCCACCCCAGCTTTTTTTTTTTTTTTTTCCCCTTTCCTGTAGTTTCTTAATAGTTTTTTGGACATGGCTTATTCTGAGGTGTGATCGTAAGGTTTTTCACCTTTGACTTGGGATAACTTCCTAAATTTCTCCAAACCCATGCATCCCCTTCTGTAAAATGGTGGTAATGAAATGTGGTCATTAAATCAGGTGGTGTCTGGCTCAGGTACTCGCCGGCGTCCTCTGGCCACCGCGGAGGGAACAGACCACGAAGGGCAAGAACGTGGATCCAGGCAAGTGAGGATGTTGGCCTTGTCTATGTAGATCTGCTCGCTTTTCAAGAAACCCAGGTTTATCTCCAAAACATTGTGATTTTGAAAGTTGACTCAACTCACATCAACACTGTACGTCCAGAAAGAAAGCCCAGGTAGGGGGTTTCTGATGGTGTAACCGAGGGATATACTCGCTGAGCACGGGGCTGTGGAGTCAGGGGTGCCTGGGTTCACACCTCTGCCTGTGGCTTTCCCATGGGGACCGTCACCTCAGGTCCCCATACAGACTGGGGAGGTCAGTACCCATGTCACCCGGTCAGTGTGGCGTTAGGGATGAGTGGCGGGGCGGGGCCGGTGATCTGTGGGACAGGGCCCGCACAGCGGCAGGGCGTGACGCTGGCTGTCACTGCCGTGGTAAACGTCTTGTCCGAGGGCTTTCGACCACAGGGACTAGGGCAGACGGTCTCACCTGGGCGACCCTGTCCCCTGTAGTTGTCATGACTGGGCGGCCCCTGGCGTCCAGTGTGGGGGCAGGGTTGCAGCTCCACATCCCACAGCGCCCAGGACGGCTCCACAGAGAGCGACCCGGCCCTCGTGTCTGCAGTGCTGGGGGGCGGGCTGGGTCAGCGAGTGGGCTTTGGGGGCGCCCGGAGCCCCCCACACTGTCCGCAGAGGGGAGAGGAGAGGCCGAGGCCGGGCTGCACAGAGTGTCACAGGTGACACGACGGTGGGTCCTCCACAAGGTGAGAGCAGGAGGTGGGGGTCCGCGGCAGTGACTTCTGTCCGGTTTGACTGCACTTGTGTGCACGTGGAATCAGGAGCAAAACCTCGGGCCTGATCTTGCGTGTCTTTGCTTCACTTCTGCAGTAGCTAATTCTCACTGTGTTTTATGGATGTCTGGCCCCAGGATGGGTTGGAAATAGAAGGAAAAACTGGTCCTTCTCCACAGGAGGTTGGTGGGGGCGGTGGCCTGGAGGGTTGGCTGCCCTTCCTAAGCTCAGGCACCTCCATCTGGTTGCACGACCCTGTGTCAGAGGTGGGGAGACTGAGGCCTGCATACTCTTGCTTTGCAGCATCACTGCTAGAGGGGCAGGGTCTGGAGAAGGCTCTGGTGCCGCACATCACTGGGTGTTGTTTTTGCAACTAAAGGGATTCATCCCTTAAAAACAAATTTTTTTTGAGATAGAGTTCACATACCATAAAATTCACCCTTTTAAAATAAACAATTCAGTTGTCTTTATACTGTTCGCTTTGTTGTGCCACCACCACCAAAATATAATTCCAGAACGTTCCATTCCCCCAGAAAGAAACCAGTCCCCATGAGCATTCAGTCCCCATCCCCTCCCCCCAGCCCCTGACAATGAGGAACCCACTCTCTGTCTCTGTGGATCTGCCTGTCCTGCACGTTTCCCATCAATGGAATGGAATCACCCACTATGTGTCCTTCTGCGTCTGTCTTCTCTCGCTGACCATCGTGTTCTCAGGGTCCATCCACGTTGCAGCGAATATCAGTGCTTCATGCCTTTTTAAGGATGAGTGATCTGTCGTGTGGCACATTTAATGCTTTTGTGAGCGTGAGGAATGCAATTTAGGCAGAGGAGGTAAAGTGCTCTGTCCTTTATCCCTCTCCCAAAGGAGTCCCTGGAACTGGATCCTTATATTCCTCTCGGAAGTGCTCTCGGTGTGGAGGTGTGGTACCTGCGTCAGTCAGCTACTGCTGTGTAACAGCCACCTCGGAACTGCGTGGCTGCAAACTGCACACGCTTGCCTGCGCTTCTGCCCTCTGGGTTGGGTTCAGCGGGCGGCATGAAGTCTAGGAGGCTCCCGCGCTCACAGGCCTCGGGAGGGGGCTGCCTGCCCCCCCCGGGGGCCTCCCCCAGGGCCCCAGCAGGGACCCCGAGGGTGGAACCAGAAGCTGCCCACCTTCCTCACGTCACACAGTCCCTTCTGTCGAATTCTGTAGCTCGGGATGAGTCACACGGCTGCTGGCCACAGAGCCGACCGTCCTTATGGGTTACAAGCAGATTTCCCGGTGTGGCTTGTGGGCGGCCCAGCCTGACCGGGGGCCCCGGCTTCCTGCCATGCCCATGAGATGCCCGGCTTCCCCGCGGCCTCCCTGCAGGACTCTGCTTCTGTGGCCAGACCTTTCCAGCTAATACGGGAAGTGAGTGAGTGCTGGCCCTGGCACCGCTTCCTGCTTTCTCGGGCCTTGTGCTTTCTTGTTTGCTGAGTCACGGGGAGCCAGCCCTCTCCTGGGCACCAGGTGGGCAGTGCTCAGGGCACAGCCCCTGCAGTGACCCCACAGGCCTCACGTCCCCTGCCACCCCTTTCTGGAGGGACCGCGCCCCCTCAGCACTCAGAGAGCTCTGCAGGTGCCTGTTGGCAGGTGACAAAGCAGACCTGGTCCCCTGTAGTTGGGGGAAGATGCAACACACAAGCACCAGGTGGTGCCAAGTGGTGGGAAGAGAGAAAGCCGAGAGGTGGGGAGAATGGCCTCAGAGGGGCAGTTTGGGGCGAGGTGGTCAGGGGACGGCTTTTCTGAGGGGGTGATGTCTGAGCCAGGTCTTGGATGAAGCAAGGGAGCAAACCTTGTAGGGGTCTTGGGAAGGTCATTTCAGGTGGTGGGAACAGCCCATGCAAAGGCCCTGGGGCAGGACCAGGCCTGGCAGGTTGGAGGAACAGCAAGGAGGCCTGTATGTCTGGAGCAGAGTCAGCGAGGGGGAGAGAGGGAGGGGGGAGGGCAGGGACGGGATGGGGCAGGTTGTGCAGGTCCCTGTGGGCCACAGGGAGGACTTGGGCTTTTACCTCCAGGGAGGTGGGACCCTGGAGGGCTGTGGGCAGAGGAGGGGTGGGGCCTGACTCAGGTGCTCACAGGTGCCCCCTGGTGGCTGCTGTGGGGAGGACAGGCTGGAGGGAGGGTGGGAGCTGGAGACCAGAGGGGAGGGGACTGAGCTGGTCCAGGTGGGAGAGGATGAGGGTTGAGAGGAGCCGGGGACAGTGGTGGACTCTGGGTAGACGTCAAGGTAGAAAAAACCTAGTGGTTTTGCTGAAGGACAGATGTTAAGGCCCCTCCCAGGGTCCTTGGGGAGCTTTCTCTGCCTCATTTTCCACATCAGATGTAGAGAAGCGGTCCTGTGTGTGCTGAGGAGGGGGTGGGTCCCTCGTCAGCGGGCTTCAGAGGTGTCTGCGGGGAGCCCGGCCCGAGGCACAGCTGTGCCCCCAGATTCCCCCAGGTCTCAGCTCTGCAGCGCCTCACGCTCTCCTCCTCCCCCCGTCTATTTTTAAAACTTAATTTCCTTGAAAACAGGGTGGCTCATTCAAAAGATAATTGGTTACATCTTGGGCTGGGAGGAGTTCGACATCTTGGCTGGTCCCTGCCGCCCCTGGCCCGGCTGGTGGAAGCGGGTGCAGGAACCGCATGGCCCCCAGCAACAGGGTCACCTGGTCAGGAGGGCGACTAACAGATGAGGTTCTAAAAGGGAATTGCAGAGGGTGAGTGAGAGCGTGTGGATGGCGGGACCCGGGGAGGCCATGAGGAGGCCCCTCCGAGGGGACTTTGGGGAGAGTGTCTGGGCAGAGGGCGCGGCGCCGTCCCCGGTATTCCATCCATTGTCTGTCCTCCCCTCGCTCTGTCCCTGCCCTGTGACCTGGGCCAGCGCGGAGCCTGCCTGCTGCCCCTCCTGGCCTCACGCCTGGGGGTATTCCGGGTGGGGTGGGTCTCCCCCTTCAGCAGCCAGGAGAAGCGGGGGGGCCTGGGGGTGAGATCCAGGCACAAAGCGGGGAGACCCTGAGGTCAGTCCCTCAAGTGTCCCCAGGCAGGGCGGACCCGGCTGGGACTTTGCGTCTGATGCTGGTGTTGGCCAGGCCGCTCCCACAGGCCTGAGACTGCAGAGGCCTCGGTGGTGGGCTGGGGCTGGGGGGGAATCGGGACCACCGTGTTGGACCAGCTGGACCCCGGGATGAGGGGCCGGGAGCTGCAGAGCTGCAGGGGTTGGGCTGTGGGCTCAGGTGCCCCAGGTGGGCCGAGGAGGGGCTGCCTGGGCTCAGACGAAGTCTGGAATGTTCTGCGCGGTCCACTGCCGCTTCCTGCCTTGTTCGCTCTTCCTTCCCCCACACCCCAGACACAAAACCATGCATTGTTCTGCTGTTGGACAGCCAACGAAAATATTATGTCGGCTTTCCAGCACCTTCCGCCAGCCCCCCGGGCCTCGGGAGGGGCTGAGCCCAGGTTGGTCCCTCTGGCCAGGGAGCCCGGGCTGGGAGGCCCGCGTGTTGCCGGCGGGCATGACTGTTGTGACCCACATGCGGCTGGCGTTTCCCGTTCTGGTGGTGGTATGCGCGCCTTCCAGGGCCCGTGGGCTTTGTCCTCTGGGGGTGGGGGGGTCCCTTCTGTGGGCCATGCTGCCACGAAGCGCCCAGCTGGCTGCCCACCTGGCCTCAGTTTCCTGTCTTCTGGGGGTCGCGCACAGAGATGGGCACTCAGGGGAGTCCCTACCCTGTCCAGCCTGGCTGTGCCACGGCCGTGTCGTCTTGGTTTTATGTTCTTTACTGAGAGATAGTTCATGGCTACCATAAAATTCCCTGTTAAGTGTGCAGCTCAGTGTTTCTTGCAGTGTCGTGCAGCCGTTACCACTGATTCCAGAACATTCTCATCCTCCCAGAGGAAGCCGAATGCCCGATCGCTGTCAGTCCCCAGCCTCCAGCCCTGGCCCAAGTCGGGTGGATAGAGTGGGTGTTCTGACCCCTGACCTGGGCCTGCTGCTCCCCGGCTGCCCTTGTTCCCCCCACCCCGCTCCGGGGGCGTCTCTCCTCCCCCACCCCTACCTTCCCCGGATGGCCTTGTCTGCTCTTGGGGCTCGAACCCCCTCTACCCCCAGACAGCTGCCTACAGCCCTGTCTCCAGCCTGGGCCTCCCCGAGCTCCTGACTCAGGGTCCAGCTGCCCCTTGACGTCTTCACGCAGGGGGTTCACGGGGCTCTCGCACTCAGCATGGCCACCCTGCACCCAACCACCCCCCAAACCTGCTCCTGCTGGGTCCCCCATCTTGGTCGAGGCAGCTCTCTCCTGTGAGTCGCTCCAAGATCCTGAGTCATTCCTGACTCCTCACTTTTCTTCACTCCGCCCCCAGTGCGCACAGCCTGTCTATCCTGACTTCAGAGCTAACCAGAATCCTCCCACTTCTCACTCACCCCTCCACATCAGCCACCCTGGTCCACCCCATCATCTCCCACCTGGACCAGCGCGGTCCCCTCCCCACTGGTCCCCGGCTCTGTCCTCACCCTGTCTGTCCTCCCACGGCCACCAGAGGGCACCTGAGTCAGGTCCGGTGTGTTTCCCACCCCCGGTCCTGCAGGACTCCCACCTCCCTGGGGTAAAAGCCCAAGTCCTCCCTTGCTGATCTGACCCCCCACCTGTCACCCCAAGTCATCCTGCTGGCACTCGCTGCACTGTCCAGGCCCTTCTCTGCTCCCGCTGGGCTGTGAGCCCTTGAAGGCGGGGGACGGGACTGTCCTGGTCACCACTTGCCTCCCCTCTCCAAGCTGACACCTGGTAGATACCGGTGTCTGAGTTTCCTGTTGCAGCTGTGACAAATCACCACAAACTTGATCTAAAACCAGACAGCTTGGTTCTCTGACAGTCCTGGAGGTCAGGAGTCCGACTCGGGCCTCCCGGGGCTGAATCCAGGCGTGGGCAGGGCTGGTCCTTCCGGAGGCTCCAGGGGAGCATCGGTTCCGCCTTTTCCAGCTTCCAGAGGCGCCGCATCCCTGGCTCGCGGCCCCTCCTGCATCCTCACGGCCAGCAGCGCAGCATCTCCCATCTCTCTCTGCCTCTGACCCTCCCGCCTCCCTCTTATAAGGACCCTGTGATGACACTGGGCCCCCCAGGGAATCCAGGGTCATCCCCGTCTCAGGGGCCTCAACTTAACCCCACCTTTAAAGCCCATTCTGGGATCAGAATGTGGACATCCTTGGGGCGACAGATATCTGCTGATCACACTCACTGAACAGGTAATCCTCAGCAGAAGCCTGCTTTCTGGGTGAGGACACCGAGGTCAGAGGGGTCAGTGGTTGGCCTGAGGCCTCCCCACGTGAGCCTCTTGGGCCCCCCGGACCCCAGCTGGGAGCCGTGTGAGTGGGAGCCAGGCAGCATCCTTGGCTGGCCCGGCTGCCTCGGGATCCGCGCCGTCACTCCAGCCTGGGCCCCAGCCACCTACCGCTGCTGCCCCGTCCCTGCGACGACCACCTGCCCTCGCCCAGGGCCCTCCTGGTGGTGGGCTGTGCCGTTTCTCCTCTCCCGCCCCTCGTCTGTGCGGCCACGTCGTGGTGGTCACTCCCGCAGCTTTTCCCGCCTCAGGGCCCCTCGTCCAGCCCGTCTGCATCACGTCCCCAGGCCCGTTGGCCATGTGGGGTCCTCACGGCCTTGCCAGGGGCACAGGGTGTGTGTATGGTGGCGTCCCCGTGTCCAGACTGAAGTCTCCCTTCTCCTCCTCAGGTTTGGCCCCGAAGAAGACCACCCCAGTGGAGGTGAGTGTCCCGTGGGCCCCACCCTGGCCTGCCTCTCGAAGGTGGACCGGAAGTGCCCGGCCCAGCCCGCATCCTGCTCTGTGGCCTCGGGCATCTCCCTGGGCCCCAGATGCTGGCCAAGCAAATAAGCAACTGTCGTCAGATGGTGAAAACCTGTCTGTCCCGCCAGCGTCTTGAGTTTCAGGGAGGCGTGGGGCGGGCGGGGAGGGCCCCGAGGATCCTACCCTGGGCTGTCCAGGGAGCGGGGAGGCGGAAGGGACCTGGAGAGGGTGGTGCCATCGCCCGCCAGCCGCGCCTCCAGGATGGCGCCCCAGCAGCCCCACACACCTGTCCGGGTCCCTCCAGTCCTGTCCGCTCGCGTGAGCCCCTGGCGCCCAGTCCCTGGTCAGTTTCCGGTCACTCCCGGAGGCCGCCTGCGAGGGGCGTCTGTGAGCCTTGTTGTCCAAGGAGCCGCGGACAGCGGGTTAGAGGCAGCCCAGGTGCACAGGAGCCCCCGCCCCGCCCGGGTGTCTGCCTTCCCTCCCAGCCAGGCACCTCTCCCAGGACGCGGCTGGGCACTCAGGTCCTTCTTAGGTGAGCTTTGTCCACCTGCTGGGGTCCCGGAGGGCGTCCAGGCCGCAGGCAGTGGGGAGCCAGAGATGGGTGTGGAGCAGGGCTGGCAACTAACGTTCCCTGAGCGGAGCCTGGCCCCTGGTGGTCAGCAGAACAGGCTGGTCTGAGCCCTTCAGGTGGCGGCAGGTGCTTCTTAAATGTCTGTGACTCGTGGAGCCCCGGCCCTGAGCTGGCACCTGTGTCCCTCCAGGCCCCACTGCCCCATCCACCATCCTCCCCCTGTGATGTCACACACGGGGGCCAGCGGCTCTCACACGACTTTGCTGGGATGCCACATGTGTCCCCTGGAGCTGGCAGGAGCCAGCCTGCTCCCAGGCCAACGGGACTTCTTCCCTCAGGGAGGAGATGCTGTTTGCAGTCATTCCAGCCCAGAGGGTCTCACCTGGCCATGTCTGGGGGCGTCTGTGGTTGTCACAACTGGGGGGCTCCTGGCAGCGAGTGGGGGGGCCAGGGATGCTGCTCCACACCCCACAGCGCCCAGGACGCCCCCTTCACAGAGTGACCAGCCCCAAGTCAGCAGTGCCAGGTTGGGGGAGACCCTGAAGTTGGGGCTCTTCTCCCTCCGCCTGCAGAGGGCCGGGGCTGCCGACCTTCCTGCTTTCTAGAGGAGCCGGCGGTCCTGGTCTGGGGGTAGCCCCCCGGGCGTGGAGCCCGAGTGCCCCGCATCCCGCCCCCAGCGGCCCCCGCCCTGGGCTCCGGCCGGGTGGCGACGAAGCCCCTTCTTGGCAGGATTTCCAGAGCACTCTGGCCCCTGCAGCAGTGCCTCGTTGCCAGTTCTAAACACTTCCTGCTTCCTCTTCTCCAGGCCCCATTGATGACTGGACAGCCGGGCCCTGGCCACGGGAAGAAGCTGGGTCATCGGGGTGTGGACGCATCCGGCGAAACCACCTACAAGAAGGTTCCTGCTCTGCCCTCGGTCGGCGGGGGTGGGACGAGGGGTCCTCGTGGGTGCACCGGGCCCTGCAGGTCAGGTGTGGGCCGCGGCCGTAGGTGGCTGGAGACTAGGTGGCTGGAGACAGTTGCTCTCGGTTGCTGGTTGCCAGCAGGTGCTCTGAGGCTGCACCACCTGCTGGGCTCCTTGAGTCACCTGTGGCCTTGGGTGTGACCTTGGGCAAGAGGAAATCACAGCTCCCTCCCTTCCCTCTGAAAGTGGGGCTGAGGAGAGGAGGGGTCGGGCCAGGGATGTGAGAGGCAACCCTGGGCCCCGCCGCCTCTGGTCCCCGCCCTCCCCCCGGCCTTGCTGCGCCTCCTAAAATACCAGCTTTGCTGGGAGCCAGTGCATGCAGCCTATGAGTCACCCTTCTGAAGTGTTCAGTTAGGTGGTTTCTAGAGTATTCAGAGCTGTACAGCAATTGCCACGGTCAACTTTAAAACATTTCTGTTAACCTCCAAGAGAAGCCCCGTACCCCTTCGCCTCCTCCACCCCATCCCCAGCCCCTGACAATGAGGAACCCACTCTCTGTCCCTGTGGATCGGCCTGTTCTGGACATTTCCCGTCAGTGGAATCACACCCTGTGTGTCCTCCTGTGTCCGGCTTCTCTCACTGAGCGTCGTGTTCTCAGGGTCCGTCCACGCTGTAGCGAGTGTCGGGGCTTCCCCCCTCTTCATGGTCGAGTGATGAAGGGGGAAGCATTCATCGCGTGCGTGGAGGGGGAAGTATTTTGTGTATCCACCATCCTTCGATGGACACTTGGGTTGTTTCCACTTTTCGGCTGTTGTGAGTAGTGCTGCTGTGAGGGTTTGTGTACTTTCGTGTGGACTGTGCTTCTCTCTCTGGGCTGCACACCTAGGAGTGGAACTGCTGAGTCCCATGAGAGCCGTATGTAACCCAGTGGGGGAGCTGCCAGACTGTGTCCACAGCGGCTGCCCTTTTTTCCATTCTCAGCAGCCGAGCACAAGGATTCCACTCTCTGGGCCTCCATGGTGCTTGTTGTCTGTCTTTCTGGTTCTGTCCCTCCCAGCACGTGGGAAGCGCGTCTCACTGTGTCCTGATTTGCATCTTCCTGGTGGCTGGTGGTGTTCAGCACCTTCTCCTGTGCTTGTTGACTGTCTGCATATCTTCTCTGGAGAGCTGTGTTCAGTCAGTAGCATCTTGAGGGAGTGGCTCGCGGGGGGTTTCAGGAGGAGAGGCGGGTGCCGGGGAAGGGCTTGCTCCTGCAGTGGGGGTGCTGGGGACCAGAGTCAGTGGCTTGGGGGCCGAGGTGTCTTTCCTCAGTGGTGGGCACGTTGCTAAGGGCTCACAGTGACAGTAACATGAGCGGCGGTGCTGACAGATGGACAGGCAGCTGGTGCTTCTCCAGTGTGGGCGGGCATGAGGGTGGCCCCGGGAGGGCTGACGCTGTCACCTCCATCCTCGACTGGGGTGGGGACCGAGGAATAGAGAGGCAGAGCCCCTCGAAGGTGGACAGATGGAACCCTGGTCTCGGAAGTGCAGCCTGGGCACTGCTGTGTATTGTGCCCTCCCCACAAAGGAAACCCTGGCAAAATCCCCCAAAGACCCTTGCTGCGTTGGGGCAGTTTTGAGATTTGGGAACCTTCTAGAAGCTGGATAGAAAACAGGCCTTGGGGCCGCGCCAGGTGGTGTTGGCATCTCAGCCAGGCCACTTCCTTGCTGTGTGGTTGTGCAGGCTGAACGGCAGGCCAGATGCCGCCCCCCTGTCCCAAGGGGGCCTCCCACCTTGCTTCTCACCCTGGCGGCCGAGGGCTGGGCCAGGGACCGGCCCCGGGGGTCTTGATGTGGCTGGGTTTCTCCGCAGACCACGTCCTCCACCCTGAAGGGGGCCATCCAGCTGGGCATTGGCTACACCGTGGGCAACCTGAGCTCCAAGCCGGAGCGCGACGTGCTCATGCAGGACTTCTACGTGGTGGAGAGCATTTTCTTCCCCAGGTACCTGGCCTGGCCTTCAGGGGCAGCTCCCGTGCCTTCAGCAGCTCGCCCTGCTCGCAGACAGCGGTGCTAGGAAATAGTCTTCCCGTTCTCTCAGCTCCTTTCTCTGCCAAAAATAGCACTGGCCCCTCCTGGGGTCTCCTGGCTTTGAGGTCCAGCCCTGTGTCAGGATGTTAGTTTGCTGCTGAATCACAGGGACGCAACGTAATGGTGACTTTTAAAAATAGGGAAAGACAGAAGTTTGTTGTTTCTCGTGTGTGTGTGTGTGTGTATGTGTGCGCGCGCGCCTGTGTGTGCGTGCGCTTGCGTGCGACACACTCACACACTGATAGTCTAGGGCTGGTCAGGTGGCTCTGTGATGTTGGGGGGCCCGGATTCCTTCTGGTGTCTCCAGCATCTTCAATATGCTGCTTTACTTACCAGTGGCCCCCGGGGGCTGCCTAGGCTCCTGCCATCACACCTGCATTCCAATAGCAGGAAGGAGGAGAAGGAGAGCACATGCCCCTGCCCTTTAAGGGCATGACCAGGAAAGGACCCACATCATTTCTCCTCCACTCACAGGGGATTGGCTGAGCACAGCTCCCTGACCACACCAGGCTGTGGGAGAGGCTGGCAGTGGTCTTATTCTGGGCAGCCATGTGTACACCCAATGCTGTGGGCTCTGTTGCTGATGAAGGGAGGGTGGTTGTTGAGGGACAGCCCGAGGCTGGCTATGGCCCTTTGTCCCATCAGGAGCCCCGTGTTGCTTTTTGGATTGGCTCTTTGGGGACCTTGGGGCTGAGCCTGGGCCTGGGCAGGCAGGCGGGCCGTCAGTGGGTGAGGGGAGAGCACACGAGCCACCGTCCCTCACAGACCTCCCCCCTGCTTCCTCTGCAGTGAAGGCAGCAACCTCACCCCTGCCCATCACTTCCAGGACTTCAGGTTCAAGACCTACGCGCCTGTCGCCTTCCGCTACTTCCGGGAACTCTTTGGGATCCGGCCGGATGACTACTTGGTGAGTGTGTCCTCGGCTGCTGCTGCGTGCCCAGTCCCCCGGCTCCAGCCCAGGCTCGCCGGCTCAGATCACCGCCTGTTTGTTGCCTCTTGGTCTCTGTGGGGCAGGAACGTGGGTGCAGCGTCGCCGGGCTCCCTGCTCAGTTTGTAGTCGGGGCGGGCCGGACTCGGTTCTCGCTGGCTGTTGGCCGGGCCGTCTGTTCCTTCCAGACATTACAGTCTTCTGTGCGCTCATCCTGGAGGGACTGTCCCGTCACCGGCCAGCCTGGACTCTGTCCTCCCAGCTCCGCTGTGGTTTTAGTCTCTCAAGTTAGAAAAAACAAAACCTAGGCCAGACCCTCTGACCTCGCATCCCTGTCAGGACTCCTGAAGGTCATGTCCAGATGGGGCTTCACGGCAGCAGCGTCTGGGTCATCGGCCAGAGTCTCCACTTCAGAAGGTCCGGCTGGTCTGTTCCAGGCCCGCCTGGTCACACGTTGTGACTTTGCATGTGGAGGCCTCGGCGTCTGCGAAGACGCCCACGTCTGACCTCCTGGCACCTGCCGTCTCCGGGGAGGCCCGATCCGTGGGTTTGGGGGGCCTTGACTGTGTTCCAATTGCTCCCGTTCGGGTCTTAATCTGTGGGAAAGCTGTGCCCTCAGCCGGGGCCACGTCCTTCTGGAGGCCCAGCGTTTGCTCCGGCCGGGGACATGTGTGACCTGGGGCTCCCCAGCTCTGCCCGGTCAGTGCCCAGAAGTCACCAAGTCCCACACGACCTCCCCTATCCCAGCCCTGGGAAGAGCTTCCCTCGTCTGTGAGCCCCGCGGCGCGCGGAGGAGCATTTCGTGTGCAGCCTGGCAGTTCTACAGCAGAAAGGACGCCGGTTACCCAGACTCTGTGTTGTCATGTCACCGGGAGGGGAGACCTACGGCCTTGTTCACAGTTGGGGAGAAATGGCCTCGGTGTCCATTAGCAGGGAGTGGACAGTGGAACTGCCACGTCCACAGAGGTGGGCCACGGAGATGGCTGGGGCCTGATCTCGAACTTGATAAGTAAAGTGTAGGGACCTCAGACGTCTGAGGTCACCCGGCCCCACCTTGGCGACCTTCAACTTCATTCTCCCTGCTCCTCCCAGACGGGGAGTGTTCTCGTTTCTCCCTAACCTCCACTCCCACCAACACCGCCAGGGACAGGCAGGCAGCAGCCCTGCAGCCCCCAACATAGGCCACGGAGGGAGCGTGAGCCTGGAATGGCAGCAGGAGGGCGGAGATGGCCTGGGTGTTCTGGGCCACGGGGCCCTGGCGGGCTGGAAACTCGCTGGAAGGTTCAGACCTGAGGCGTGTCCATCCTGAGGGATGGCCTGAGGGGGTGGGGGTGCTGCAGACAGGGCCTCGGGGAGCCTGCTGGGGTCGGCCGTCGGGGAGCAAGCCGGGAAACACGGCAAGGAAATGGGTGCCGTGCGGAGGGCAAGCGGAGCCCCTCAGCCCGTGGGCCGGGTCGCTCCGAGCTGCAGGAGTGAAGCCCACGCGGCGGGGCAGGGATGGACCGGGTGCCCGGACTGTCCCCGCCTCCCTCGCCGGCCCTGCCTCCCCCGGGGTTCCCCTCTCCTCCACGGTCACGGCCTCGGCCCCTGGCTGCCGCCCCCCGCCCCAGCTACAGGCACCAGGCCCGAGTTTTTTTGTGCATAGTCATTCTCACCCCTTGTGAGACCCCTGTGCTCTCCTGGGGTTAAATGTCATTTAATCTCAGCTCAGGACAGCAGGGCATGGGGGTGGGGTGGGGCGGCGGGCTGTTTCCTGAATCGGGGGTCGTCTGCCCATGACCCCGTCCTGACGGTGGGTTACCTGGCTCAGGAGCCCCTGCTTGTCACCCGCCTGCCCCTCGGCAGTGGTGCCCAGTGAGGCCCAAGACCCACGGCCCCGACGAAGCTGCTCACCAGGGCAGCTGCTGTCAGCCATCTGGTTCCAGAACTTTCTCCTCCCGTAGATATATCCTGTACAGAACTGGACACTTCCCTTCTGCTGGGTTTTCCGCTCGACGTCCCTGCTCTCCTGCAGGGTGCTTCACTGTAGTCTGTGCCCAAAGGTGCCCGGCGGTGGCTGCGGGCCCATGCCTGGCGGAGCGCAAGGAGGGCGGGGCACCTGGGCGGGGCCTCTGTGCTGTGGATGTTTGTGGCTAGTGGCTACAGGCGGAGCGGGGATGGACAATGGCTGTAGCCGCAGCTGCACGCCCCTCGCCCCCGTCCGAGCCTTCCCTGAGCTGCTCTTGCTCTCACGGCCAGCCCTGCTGTCGGATGCATCGGAATCTGGCCACTCCTCGTCCTCCACTGATGGCCCTGGCCAGCCCCCGCCCCACCCACCTGGGTACCCCGTCGGGCTCGCACCCCAAAGTCCAGGGGGGCCTCTTAAGGCACAGATCGCACCATGTCACTCCCTAGCTGTCCCCGCACTTGGAATAAAGGTTGGCCTCCTTGGTTCCCTTCCCAACCGAACTCCGCTGCACCATCCCCTTGGCCACCTGGCCTCTTCCCTATGCTGTCCTCCACCATCTGCATACGCTCAGGGCCTTTGCACGGGCTCAGTCACATTCTTTTGCTCGATGTTGGCTCCTCAGGGGACACACCTTTCCTGGCCACCTGGCCACCGTAACTGCCTCCAGCACGTCTGCCTTTCAACCGCGGGATGTTTCTCTGTGCCCTTTGTCACCATCTGACACACTGTGTATTACTTTATTTATCTGTCTGGCTTCAACTAGAATGTCAGCTCCAGGGCTTCCCTGGTGGCACAGTGGTTAAGAACCCGCCTGCCAATGCAGGGGACACGGGTTAGAGCCCTGGGCCAGGAAGATCCCACATGCTGCAGAGCAACTAAGCCCGTGTGCCACAACTACTGAGCCTGTGCTCTAGAGCCTGTGAGCCACAAGTACTGAAGCCCACGCGCCACAACTACTGAGCCCGCGAGCCTAGAGCCCCTGCTCCACAACAAGAGAAGCCACCGCGATGAGAAGCCCGCGCACCACAGTGAAGAGTAGCCCCCGCTCACCACAACTAGAGAAAGCCCGCACACAGCAATGAAGACCCAACACAGCCAAAACTAAAAATAAATTAAAAAAAAAAAAAAAAAAAAGAATGTCAGCTCCAGGAGCCAAGGATTCAGACTGTTTTGTTTACTGCTGTGTCCCCGGTGCTAAGACTGGGCTTCAGAATCCCTGGTGGGAGGACTGACTGTCCCCCCACCACTCCAAGAGAGATGCGGAAGTGTTAGTGCCTCACTAGGGGTGGCCCCCGCCTGGGCCCCTGAGTGACAGCGAAGAACACAGCCCCAGCTGACCCACAGCAGACGCACTGTGAGTGCTGTCTGGGGGCTGCTTGTTAGTTGGCATATCCTGACTGTGCTGACTGCCATATGAGCTGGCTTCTGCCTCCATCACACTGAGTGGGGGCAATAAAACTGCCGGCTCCTACCTCTCAAGGCTGAGGTCAGGCACCAGCAGACCAGGGGGTGCATGGAAATATGCTTGGGTGTCAGGTAGTACTGAGAAAGTGGCAGTTGGCTTTTGGTCAAGGGACTGAAGAAGGCTCCTCCTCCTTTGGACCTGAGTCTGCCTTTGCTGGTGCTCCTGAGAGTCAGTAATACGTGAGAAACAGGAGCACTGGGAACAGCATGTATCAGTCAGCACAGAGCAGATCATGCTGGGTAAGAAACAGACCCCTGCATCCATGTGGCCTAAAATGACAGTGGTGTGTTTCTTGCTCACACTCTGTGTCCGCCCTGGGTCGACTAGGGGCTGTGCTCATCACTGGCACACCAGGCTGATGAAGCAGCTCCCACCCCAAACGTCTGGCCTCCGAGGCAGAGGGAGAGTTCTGGAAGGCACACAGCAGCATTTAAATCTTCCAACCTGGGGATGACCCACCACTTGTGCTCACAGTTCACTGGCCAGTGCTTGTCAGACAGCGTCACCCCACCCCAGAGAAGCCAGGCAGTGCAGTCCTGCTCCGTGCTTGGAAGGGGTGATGGCGGGTGGGATCCAGGGTTGGCTGTCAGTGGTCTCTGAGGAGCCCTGGAAGTGGGCTCCAGCTTGTGAGCACCCCCACACCTAGTGCTTGTGGACACAGGGTAGCCTTTGGCTTAGGGGCCTGGACATCCAGGGGCAGCTGTGGCGTCAGGTGTAGTTGTATCCAGGAGCTGGGCCTAGGGCAGTGGGGTCCTGTGTCTGTCTCCCTGCTTTTCTCTGTGGATAGGAAAGGGGGCCTGTCCTCCACGCTGTGTATACCAGCGGTACTCAATTAGGATTTGGGGGGTGCAAGAGACAGAAAACCTGACCCAGACAGCCTCAACTCCAAAAAGTACTTCATTGACTCAGCTGAAAAGGCCTGCAGGCCTTGCTTTTCATTCATTTGCTTAACAATTGAGCATCTGCTCTGTGCCAGGCACTGAAGTATGTGCTAGGAACCCCTTTTGTTATGTGAACAAGTCATGTAGGTATCCTTGTCTCCCTAGAACTTACCATCTAATGGTGCGGAGGGGGTGCGCGGGGACGATGGGCAGTGGTAGCGGAGGTGGAACGTGGGTGTCAGGGACTAGGAGGTGGGGAAGAGAGGTGGGAGGGGGCCGGGATGGGGCTGCTCACCTGGCACGCAGCTTCTGTTTTTGCCGTTCCTGGTGCTGGGCTTCTACCCCCAAGGTCACCACGTGGTCCAGTGCGGCTGCGGGGTTCCAGGTCGGGGGGAGAGAGGGGTGCAGACAGGAGGTGCGCCAGCTTCTGCCACCCATTTAGAGAGCCTCTCCCAAGTCCCACGCGGCAGCCTGTGCTTAGGCTCACGGGTCAGAGCTGACCGTCGTAGCTGCAGGGAGGCTGGGAGGCAAGTCGTGGCCAGGTCTGTCGGTTCCCCATATGGCCAGGTGTCTGTCCCTCATAGGAGAGGGAACACACTCTAGTGGGTCAGCACTGAGGCTGCAGGCTTAGCCCGGGCTCAAATCCTTGCTGTGTGGCCTTGGGCGAGACCGTCCCCCTCTCCAAGCCTCAGTGGCCTTGTCTGTAAAATGGAGCTGACGGTGACCAGTTTCGGGGTTGCCTGCCAGCCCCTGGGCCCCCGGGGGGGTGGGGGTTGGTGAGCACCCCGCCCACTCGCTGCCCCCCTTTTCAGTACTCGTTGTGCAATGAGCCGCTCATCGAGCTGTCCAACCCTGGTGCCAGCGGCTCCCTGTTCTACGTCACCAGTGACGATGAGTTCATCATCAAGACGGTGATGCACAAGGAGGCCGAGTTCCTGCAGAAGCTGCTGCCCGGCTACTACATGGTGGGAGCGCCGTGCCCCTCCAGCTCCAGCGCCCCCGACCTCACACCCTCCTCCTCCCTCTGCCTGAGGAGCCGTGGGCACTAGTCCCCCCACACCGGCACTACCCCCCACCCCCGGGCACCGGCATCTCCCTCCCCCACAACACACACACCCCGGCACCACCTACCCTGGGCACCATCCCCTCCAGGCAGGCCGTCTTGGGTCACTGAGCCTCACCCACAGGACCCCCTCACGTGGCGAGCAGGAACAGCCATCTGGGCCCTGTTGGCCATCCCCCCAACCCACTGCCCTGAGTCACGGGTCCTAGAAATCATGGCTTCGCGCCTCGTGTCTCAACAGCCGGTGACTCAGAGAGGCGCTGGGGAGGTGGGCCTGGCTGCCAGCTGGCATTTGGGCCTCTGGGCGGGGGTGGGAGCAGGAGCCTCAGACTTGCTGGCCTGCAGTAGCGGGGGTCCTGATACACAGATGTGGGCAGGGGCAGAGGCCCCGGGCAGCTCTGCACAGGTCGTGACCCATCTCTCCCTGTGGGGTGCACCACCCACCCCAGCCATGTATGATCTTGGGTGAGACCCCCGGCTCCCCTAGCTCACGGGGTCAGCAAACTTCTGTAAAGAGCCAGATAGTAAACATTTTCAGCTTTGTGAGTGACAGCCTCTGTCTCCACGGCTCAGCTCTCCTGTTGCAGCAAGAAAGCTGCCACAGACAAGGCGAGAGCAAGTAGCCATGGCCGAGTGCCAGTGAAACTTCTTTTCTGGACACTGACGTGAGCATTTTACGTAATTTTCACATGTCACAGGACACTGTTTTTCTTTTATTTTTTTAACAATGTAAAACCATTCTTAGCTCCCGGCTGTACAAAGACAAGTGGCCTGGATTTGGCCCTTGGGCCGGAGTTTGCTGACCCCTGCCCTGGACACGCCTGGAGGCCGTGCCCGCCATGCCCCCCGGTTTGGGCTGGGGAGGTGGGACACCTGGGTCTGACCTGGTGGGAAGCCAGGCCCAGACACCTCGGCAGCATCCCCTGGGGCCCTTTATGGAAAGGCTGTCTCTCGCTGGGCCTGACTCTGTAGAAACAGATCCTCCTGGCTCTTCCAGGTGGGGTGATGGGGAACTCATCTGGCTGGCTGTACAGTCAGGGTGCTGGGGGTGCGGAGAGAGGGACGAGCCTGGGAGAGGTAGTCAGGGTGGGCTTCCTGAGGAGGTGGCCTCTGGCCTGAGATCCGTGGGGCAGACAGGGTGCCGCGCAGGCTGTGCGGGCACAGCTCCTGGCGTCATCTCCAGTGACCCTCTCCTCCCCAGAACCTCAACCAGAACCCACGGACGCTGCTGCCCAAGTTCTACGGACTGTACTGTGTGCAGTCGGGCGGGAAGAACATTCGCGTGGTGGTGATGAACAACGTGCTGCCGCGCGTGGTCAGGATGCACCTCAAGTTCGACCTCAAGGGCTCCACGTATAAGCGGCGGGCCAGCAAGAAGGAGAAGGAAAAGAGCATCCCAACCTACAAAGACCTGGACTTCATCCAGGACATGCCTGAGGGGCTCATGCTCGACGCCGACACCTTCTCCGCGCTCGTCAAGACGCTGCAGCGCGACTGCCTGGTGAGGGGGGGCCGGGCCGGGGCCGTGATTACAGGGCCTCCGTCTCTGAGCCCCGGTTTTCCCACCTGTAAAGTGGGGACGCAGTGTGAGCTTGAGATACGCGCTCCCTCCCTGCCCCAGCCCCACCTCAGGCTGCGTTCCTGCTGCCGAAACAAAGCCCCAGGAGCAGCCTGGTGTTTTCAGGGCGGGCCCTCACCTTACATTGCACCTCAGATCAGGCTCATGCGGGCTCCGAGCTGCCCTCCATGGGCAGGTGCTTCTTAGGGAAAAAGAACACCCGCCAGGCCCTTCGCAGGCCTTGCAACTGCAGTCTACCTGCGCCCCCTTCGGCCTCAGAGGCGAGGATACGGAGGCCTGGCAGGGCTCAGGCCAGGCCTGGGTCCTCCAGGGTCCCCTCTGCACCCCGGCTCCCAGACCCCTTCCCAGAAAACCACCAGACACCTCAGGGCCCCACGGCTTCCAAGAGCCCACCCCCCAGAGCCCGGGTGTCCCCGTCCTGGGCTGCACCTTGGGGCCTGCAGCAGGAGTGGTGGCCAGAGAACCGGGCTTCCGAACCAGGGCCAGGGCGGCCTGGCCTCGAGTCAGAAACTGCGCCCCAGGCCCACCGCTGGGGTCCCCAGTGGGATGAGGATGGAGCCTCCCACCTGGCTGTGGGGACTGAGTGGGGACAGACCCAGATGGGGGTGGGGTGTGGGGGTTGGGGGACAGCTGGCGCCTCCCCCTGACCCCCGGCCCCACAGGTGCTGGAGAGCTTCAAGATCATGGACTACAGCCTGCTCCTGGGCGTGCACAACATCGACCAGCAGGAGCGTGAGCGGCAGGCCGAGGGCGCCCAGAGCACCGCTGACGAGAAGCGGCCGCTGGGCCAGAAGGCGCTCTACTCCACGGCCATGGAGTCCATCCAGGGCGGGGCCGCGCGCGGGGAGGCCATCGAGACGGACGACACGTAGGTGGCGGGGCTCGGGGGCTTCCCGTTCTCATCTCTGCCCCGGCCCCCTTGCCAGGCGAGAAGCGGGCGGGGGGGAGTCGTGAGGAAGGTGAGAGGGATACGACCGAGTCCAGGGTCTGGCCTGTTCCTGGTTTGTCAAGCGGACAGCAGCGCCCACCCATCCCCCAGCCCCCCGTGCCCCAAGGGGTGGACGGTGGACACACAGCTGTGGCCAGGTGTTCTGACCAGGGCGTCCAGGTCAGTCAGTCAGTCAGTAGATGGAGGTCATTGGCCATCCCTGTGGGAAGCACAGATCCCCTTCCCTCCCGCTGGGCCCCAGGGTGGGTTAAAGCGCCACCGTAGGCAGCAAAGCTGGAAAAGTGTTGAAAGACAGCCCCGGAGAAGGTGGAAGATACCAAACCCGGGACCCACCGGGGGCAGGGCTGAGAACAGTCCTTCCCTGGCGATGCCAGGCGGCAGTGAGGGGTGACCGGGTCCAGAGAGGAGTGCATCCCCCGACCCCACCCACCACCTGGCCAACCTGGTCCTGACCTGGGGGCTTGGGCGCGGTCGCTGACATACTCACAGAGTATCCCTACCACCCACCCTGTGCTTCTCACATTCAGGGTCGGGTCACTTTCTCTGGGGCGTCCTGGGCACTGTGGTGGGTGGAGCAGCATCCCTGCCCTCCGGTCGTGACAACCACACATGTCCCCAGACAGCATCACTGTCCCCTGAGGACAGAGTCGCCCCAGATGGAAACCGCTGCTGTGAACAGGTGTCACGATTGTCCCCTCGTCACCAGGCATTGACCATGCCGGGAACCGGCGGCACCCTCCATTTCCGGACCCTGTTCAGTCCTTGGGGGGCAGGGGGCCCTGGAGGAGGAGGGTGGCATCCTCATGTCTTCAGCTGGGAAAAGGAGGCTCAGAGGTGGGGCTAGCCGTCAGGGTGCAACAGCCAGCTGGGGCACGGGCCGAGGCTTGACCCCGGCCTGGCCACCACACTGGGCCACCAGCTGAAGGGCCCTGACTGGGCTGAGGCTGGGAGGACACGAGCTGGCCCGGAGCTCAGCCGTCTGGCGTTCGTAGGCTTGGTGCCAGGCCAGGCGAGATGGCAGGGCGTGCAGGTGAGCTCGGGTGTGGAGTGTGGCTGGCAGAGCCTCTGGGGCCCTAATGACTGCAGGACAGCTGCTGCATCGTGCAACCTCGCTAAGTGCGCCGGGCAGGCTCGGCCTGGGGCTGCATGAGGCCATTAACTCCCCAGGTTGCACCTGGAAGCCTGGTCCTGCCCGGGAGCCTGCGCGTGCACATGCGGGCATGTGTGCGTGTGCCTACGCGTGTGTGCAAGTTCCGCGTGTGCACGTGTGGGTGTGCGCACATCTGGGTCTCATGGCCGGGACCCCTCTGCACCCTGTGGCCTCCAGCTTTGACTCGGTGAGCTGGCCGGGAGAGCTGCTCGACCCCTCACCAGGGTGGGGTTCCCAGGTGCCTGGACCCCCTCTGAGGGTCCAGCCAGGCTGCCACCTACAGGGAGCGTGTGGATCCTCAAGCCCCAGGCCCCATCAGTCCTGCCTGCGTCTCCCTCCATCTCTGTCCCTGCAAGCCCCAGACCAGGCCCAGGGCCCCAGGCTCGGGGCTGCAGGCCACGTCCAGCCTGTGCCCCTGACAGGCAGGCCCGCCCCGAGCCAGCTCTGCGGGTGCTGATGCTCTCGACCCCTTTCCACAGGATGGGCGGGATCCCCGCTGTGAACGGCCGCGGGGAGCGGCTTCTGCTACACATTGGTATCATCGACATCTTGCAGTCCTACAGGTGGGTGCCCGCCCCCCATCCTGTGGCCCTCCAGGTGGGTGCTCGCCCCCCATCCTGTGGCCCTCCAGGTGGGAGCCCGTGCCCCCTCCAGCCTGCGGTCCCACGGGTGGGTGCCTGCCCCCACCCTGTCTCCCCACTCCCCAGTGAGAGCCCAGTCAGGGCCAGTGCAGGGCCGGGTGGTGGGTGAGGTGTCGCCAGCTGACTGACTGTGGGCCCTGCCGTGTGCCAAGTGCTGGGCTGAACAGAGCAAGACGGAAACGCCCTGTGGCTGGGAAGCGCAACATCTCTGGAAGGTTCCTACACTTCCAGAAATAAATGCTCACAGCCGGTGCCATGTGCTGTGTGGTCTCGAGTGTGGACACGAGCGTGGTGTAGCCGAAGGAACCAGACGCTCTTGGGTGACGGGCAGCTCCGTTACCCGTGCCTTGTGCTTTGCACGCTCACAGCAGTGAGCGTCTCTTGTTAGTTTTTTATCGAAGGAGTTACACACAGTCTAGGTGTGACAGGCAGGTTGTGGCTGTGGCGGTCCCCCGTCCACACCCCACCCCGTGCCGGGAACTCCCCTTGGCGTAGGGTGACTCCTCTGCCTGCTTGTCACCTCTTGCCCATCAGACGGCTGATGTTTGCAGGCTGTTTCCTCTCCTGAGGGCTGACCCCATCCCCTGCAGGCGTCTCCCTCCCTTTGGAGCAGGAGCAGGCAGCTTTCCAGGGTTTCTGCAGAGGCCCCGGGGGCGAGGGGAGCTCGCCCTGAGGCGGAGGTGTGTGCCAAGGGAGGAGCTCCTTCCCCCTGCAGCCTAGAGGTGTCCAGGAAGGCTGCCTGGAGGAGGCAACATTCTCCCCAGCCCCGGTGTCAGGCGGGGCCTAGCTGGGGGTCATGGTGCAGGGCGCTCACTCCAGCAGTGAGGGGCCGGGCTCAGCCTGGCCCGTGGGAGAGAGGAAGGGTGGGCTTTGTCCCCCACGGGGGGCTACGTACCACGACCTTTCCACTGCCACCCCCAGAGAATGTGGTGGGAGCAGCCAGCAGGTGGGGGGGCGGTCAAGGGGGTAGGAAAGGGGAGGTGGCCTCTGGCTGATGCAACAGGTGGCCTCATTGCTCTAGACCAGGGCTCCTCTACCCTGTTGATGCCAGGAACACTCCCACCCGTGCCAACCACAAACGTTCCTAGACATCAACAGTGTCCCCTGGAATGGACTTGCCCAGAAGAGAACCCCTGGACCTGAAGGTTTGGCTGACGTTCTGGGCGTTTTCTTCTCTGCAGGTTCATCAAGAAGCTGGAACACACCTGGAAGGCTCTCGTCCATGATGGGGTGAGCATCGTTTGTTCGTTCGTTCCGTCCATCCGTCCACAAACGCACTGACCGTCTCCCTGGGCCAGGCACAGGTGCTAAAGAGCTGAGAGATGTGTCCCCCTTTCTGGAGCCACAGTCATGGGCCAAGGGGTCAGGGCTGAGATGAAGAAGCAAGGCAGCTGCAGGATCCTCAACGAGGGGTCCGAGCCATCCGTGAGCGGTACACGAAGGCTTCCTGGAGCGGGTCGGGGGGCCCCGAGCTGAGTGGGAAGGATTCCCAAGGACAGGCTGACCCGGAGAGTCAGGGGCCGGCCAGGCAGAGAGCATTCTGGGAACGTGTGATGTGGAGGGCGTCTTGGGCCCCAGCTGCACCCTGGGGGCAATACTGCACAACTCTGACCTCTGCTGCCCCATGGGGGTGGGGCCTGCTTAGATGGACTGGCTCAGTTATTTGAGAAAAGCTTGAAATTCATGTTTTCCTGTGAGCGCAGCCAACCCGTGAACACTTGCACACTTGCAGTGAATCACTTCAGAATGTAAAAGACTGTGAGGACCAAGAGTTGGGGCTAAACAGAGCCTGCCTGTGGGCCCGAGGCAGCCCGCGCACCCCTGGTCCAGCTGTGGACCCTCAGGCGGAGGCCTCTCCTCCCATGGGGCCCCCCGCCCCCCGCAGGCCAGCTCTCACTCAAGTGCTAAGGGCTGTGTGTGTGCCTGCAGTCTGTAAAATCCAGCGTCCTAACCAGCCCGCCCACCACTCAGCGTCTGGAGGGCCTGGGGGACCTTCCGGAATAAGCGCCGAGAAGGTCCAGGTTGCAGCTGGGCGGCCGCAATCCCCATCAGAGGATTTGGGTCGACTCCCCAGGAGCCTCAAATGTCGATGGAAGTTAACCATCCAGGTGTGAGCATCCTGGGGCCAGTAGGATGGCCCTCGGTGTTGGGGGCCAGGTTCTTCCTGTGTGTTGCTGCACACCCCCAGGCGTTGTCCTCGGCCCCTGGCCCCAGCCGGAGGGAGGGGCGCCCTTCCTCTCAGGGCGGAGAGACTCTTCCGTTATCTCAGCTCATCTCAGCTCGCCAGCCATCGGCCAGAACGTGGTCATGTGGCCATGTGGCCACGCCTCCACGCAGGCAAGGGTAGAGTGCAGCGTTCATTGTGGGAGGCCTCGTGTCCAGATGGGTTCTGTTATGTTACAGCCAGGGGAGGGCACCGGACAGTGTCAGGGGACATCTGTGGTGGTCACACTGGGGGGCTCCTGGCATCGAGTGGGTGGGGACCGGGGATGCTGCTCCACACCCCATAGTGCCCAGGACGGCCCCCAGAGAATGCTGTCAGCAGTGCTAGGGAGACCGTGCCATAGCGGGCGAGGAGACTGGATCCCAGGGACAGCAAGGGTGTCCGTCCAGGGGCCCAGCCCGTATCGCGCCCCGACCGTGTGCCGGGCTCCTTGCCTCACGTCCCTACATCCTGGCGAGCCGGGCAGCCTCCAGTCTCCGCGTGGCACAGATGAGGAGCAGTGCGTGGCCAGGGCTGCCCCCACCTGAGTGCAGGACGCCGGGCCTGCCTGCCCCGAGGACACCAGCCTCCCTCAGCCACAGGGACAGGCCTGCAACCCAGCTTTCGAAGCAGGCACGGGCCGTGCTCTCCCCTACCCTTGCTTTAGAGATTCTTTCCGGTTTCTTGATTTTGATACTTACCTGTTTACCTCTTTGAAACATGGTTCAAAAAGTTAAAATTACAGATGCGGTTATTAGGAAACCACCTTCCTGCTTCCCTGTCCCTACCTGCTCCTTGGGTCCCCTCCCCACAGAGGCTACATCCCGCCCCCGACACGGGAGCCCCCATGGGGCCACAGCGCTCACACCTGCCTGCCCTCGGGCCCCTACTTCCCTTCCCAGGACACCATCTCTGTGCACCGACCCAGCTTCTACGCCGAGCGCTTCTTCAAGTTCATGAGCAACACGGTCTTCCGGAAGAACTCCTGTGAGTGCGCAGGCCCTCTGGGTGGGGGCGTGGAGGGAGGAGGGCGGAAGATCAAGGGCAGGGTAAACCTGGAGCGCTGGTCCTGTGTTCAGCCAGCCTTGGGCCTCAGGCGGGGACCTGGTCCAGGGCACAGGGCAGTGGAGGTGGCGCCCGCCCAGTCCCAGTCCTCTCCTTCCCGCGCAGCCTTGAGCAAGTGACGCCCCTTCTGCACCTCAGTTTCCCCATCTGTACAGAGCCAGGAGGGGGAGGTGTGTTCACACACGCGATCAGTGGGGAAGCACCGTTGCCAAGGAAACGGGACCTTGCCACATGGAAGCCGGCCGGTCATCAGCCCAACTGGGCGTCATCGGGGAGGGCACAGGGGAATCGTGGTGGCCCCGGCCCATGGTGGCCTCTGGAGGTCCTGTGTCCGTGCTGGGCCTCCAGAGTCACAGACCCTGGTGCACCCCGGGCCGGACCCCACATGGGGCCTGAAGGGGTCTTTCTCCCTATGTGTCTGTCGTTGGTCCCCTCAACCCCTCACCCACCCCCAAAAGGCAGGGTGCTTGTTCACTCTGGTCACTCCACGTCCCCAGCTTCCAGCTCGGGGCCTGGCACACAGTAGGTGCTCAGTAAGCGTCTGTGGGCGTGGGGGTGGTCTTGGTGTGCGCCTTACTGTCCAGGCCTTGCACTCCATGGGTGCTCCACGCAGGCATCGGGAAGGGGCAGGCCCAGTGTCTGGCTCTCAGCTGGGGGGCTGCTCTCACTGCCTGGGCCAGGTGTGTGCGGGCCATGAGCCAGCGCTGGTCACCTGCAGCTGGCTCTCGGCACAGCTCCACGTTCTGTGACATCTAGTTGTACGCTGAGGTTGACTGTGGAGGGACCGTTTACACCATGGAAATCGGCATATACCACAAACCCAGCATCTGTCCCCAGAGAGCCGGTTGTTAACCTTTACTGGCACATCTCTTCCTGGAACCTTCTCAGGGTGCTGTGGTCCAGGGAGTGCCGGCCTCCAGGGACTGGATGGCTGTGCCTAAGGCAAACCGAGCGCCTACTGTATGCGGGAGCTAAGCTCGCCATGCTGGGGGCAGAGGTCACAGGGCCCGCTGGGAGAGGGTGGTGACAGGTCCTGACGGGGCGCAGAGGGCGTCTCGGGGTTTACCCGCCTCCCCTGACCCTGATGTTGCAGACAACGACTTGGGGGCCCCGAGAGCTGAGCTGCGTTCCCCAGGCCGTTGCAGCCTGCATGGGAGCCAGACCCTTGGTGCTAAGCCCCACTGTCCCAGGCCCTTGACTTCCATGTCAGCGGCGGGGCCGTGGCCGGGTGGGCTGGGACACAGTGGGTGAGGCCCCAAAGTGCTTGGCAAATGTTGGCAGCTGCTGGTCTGCTGCTGTTTCTGGGGGCCGGGGTGGGAGTGCTGGGTCCCCGCGGGCTCGTCCCATCTCTCTTGACAGGCAGGACAGGTACCTGGGGCTCCTGGCACCTCCCGAGGCAAGCTGGGTGGAAAGCAGGGCAGGCTTTCTCCACCAAGAGTGAAGAGCACTGGGGGACAGGCTGGAGGCGGGGCTGGGTGGGGCAACCAGGCTTTTGTACAACAGAGGCACCAGGGGCTGCAGGGCCTGGCCTCGGTGCTGCCACCCAAGCACCAACCGCCCTTCCTCTGCAGCCCTCAAGTCCTCGCCGTCCAAGAAGGGCCGCGGTGCCTTGCTGGCCGTCAAGCCCCTGGGGCCCACTGCCGCCTTCTCGGCCAGCCAGATCCCCAGCGAGCGGGAGGACGCACAGTACGACCTGCGGGGGGCCCGCAGCTACCCCACGCTGGAGGACGAAGGTGAGCAGGCGGCCGGGAGATAAGGGGGCCCCTGGGGCAAGGCGTCGTCCCTGGGAGGCTGGGAAGGCAGGGGCTCAGGGAGCAACAGCAGCAGTCCAACAGGAGGAAGCGGCCCCTGCAGCTGGGCCCAGCCTGGATGGGAAGGGGCAGTGACTGGAACCCAGCTGGGAAGTGGGGAGCAGCTGGGACGGGGCCCCCGGAAGAGCCACAGCGAAGGTTGAGCATAGAATTTGCCTCCCCGCCCATCCCCCCCCAACCCACGCCCCAGAGGTGACAGGCTCCCTTCACATCAGAGGTGCACAGAGACCTGGAGGGATGAAGTACTTGATGGGGTTGGGCCTGATGTTCTGGAAGGTCCCTCCCGTCCCCTGGGTCAGAGATTCCAGGCAGGGTGGGGCTGGTGGAAGAGCATCAAGGAAGGGAGAAGCTGCCTGTGCAAGAGGCCCTGGGGTGCGACCTGGCCTAGCCTGTTGTGTGGGAGGCACAGCGAGGAGCCTGTGTGTCTGGAGCAGAGGGGGAGGGGGAGAGGGCAGGTGAGGCCTGTGGAGCAGGACACCCTGGGGGCCGAAAGGAGGGGTTCGGATTTCAGTTTGAGAGCAGTGGGAAGCTACTGGAAGGTCTTATGCCAGGGGGAAATTGGAGCACATCTGCCCGCTTAAAGCTGGCAGGGACGACAGTGTGGGGTGGCAGGTGGGAGTGGGGGGCATGGGTGGTAGAGGGTGAGCCGAGTTGTAGGTGGAGCCCAGAGGCCTCCCAGGCCCCCGCAAGTGCCCACCCACTCCTCGCCACAGGCCGGCCAGACCTCCTGCCCTGCACACCGCCTTCTTTCGAGGAGGCCACCACCGCCTCCATCGCCACGACCCTGTCCTCCACGTCCCTCTCCATCCCAGAGCGGTCCCCCTCGGAGACATCAGAGCAGCCGCGGTACAGGTGAGCAGATCAGCCGTGTCCCTCCACGGGGGGCTGTGCGTGGGCGTGGGCTCGCCCCACTTCTCCCACCTCCTTGTGGTCTCTCTGCAGGCGGCGCACGCAGTCCTCCGGACAGGATGGCCGGTGAGCTGAGACCCCAGCCCTCTCCCTCTCCCCCGCCCGCCCGCCCCAGTACCTCCTCCGCTTTCCCCACCCAGAGCCCTTCGTCTCTGACCACTCCTTTCTGGGCACAGATTCAAGTCAGGCTCTAGACCGTGTAGAATATCTCAGGTGATTTTGTGTCTGTCTCCCACCTGGGTGCCCAGAGGACCCTGCTCCCACACGTACCTGTTGGTTCTTCTTTCTCTTTTTATCAATATTTTTATTCTAAGAGATACGAAAAGGAAAATAGTTAAGATGTTTCCTCCTGCCCCATGCCTGCTCCCCTTTCTGGGAGCAACCCCCCGGAGGGAGTTTTTGTCTCTTTCCGGAGATATTTGTGAATATACAAACAGACACACGTTCGGGCCTGTCTCTCCTCGCATTTTGACCAGCGTGCACTCTGGGCGGCACACTGCCCCTTACTCTGTCACCTACCAGCAGAAGGTCACCTGTCTGAGCAGGTGGAGCATGTGCTGGTTGCCGTCCCTCTAATGGGCCATGGACACTTGGGTTGTTCCCAGTTGTTTGATCTTGTAACAGGACTGCAGTGAAGAGGGCATTTCTGTAATTAGTTTTTTTGGGATAATTCCTGCCAGTTGAAAAAAAAAGTCATGGTACAAAACATCTTTGGTGCAAAGTGCATCCCCCTCTGTCCAGCTACCTGCTCTGACATCAGCCACCATTTTGCTCCCTGGTGTTGCCATCCAGAGATTCTGCACGCCTGGATGCTGCAATGTTCTGACCTACCTGCACCACGGGTCTCAGCCTGGAACCCCAGAACTACCTCACCCCCTAGTCCAGGCCCCAGGCAGGTGCCTAGCTGCCCCCAGGGGGTGGGCGGGATCCAGGCCACCATTCACTCATTATGCCTCTGCTGGTGCCAGAGTCACAGGATAGCCCCAGGTGGACTCTTGCAGCCCCCAGGCGGGCATGACGGCCAGAGGGACCAGGTGCGAGCTGGGCTGGCTCAGGGCCCTGGCCTGATGGTGCACGGAGACAGCACCTCGTGGAGGCTACCAGCTTGTTACCGGGACTGGAAATTGGCACCGGCCTGGAGCTCGGCTGGTGCTCCTGGGGTGGGGGTGGGGGGCGGGTGAGGAGGGAAACTGAGGCGCGGCTTCCCATTGCCTCCAGGCCCCAGGAGGAGGCGCATGCGGAGGAGGACCTGCAGCAGATCACGGTGCAGGTGGAGCCCGCGTGCAGCGTGGAAATCGTGGTCCCCAAAGAGGAAGATGCGGGGTGAGTGGCCCTCGAGTCCCTGCGGTCCCGTTACCTGGTTCCTGCATTCCAGTTCTGCTCTGGCCCCATTGGTCGAGCGTGGTCACGTGGCCAGGTGTCCGCTGGGCAGGCTGGGAAAAGTAGTCCTCAAGCTGGGGGCGGGAATGGGGCTTCCGGGGCGTGGGGCATGGGGGGGAAGGGAGCGCGTGGTACCGGGAGCAGCGGGGGTCTTGCACTCGGGGGAGGGTCGCCTCCTCCAGGGCTCAGAGCCGCCCTGTCATCTGAGGTCACTTTCCCTCCCACCCTTCCTCTCTTCGCCCTCTTAGCTTTGCTGGGGCTTGCGAGACAGCAACTTACAAGCTTTTCAAAGAACCAGTTGGGGACTTAGTTACCTTTTCCCCTGTTGTGTTTTGTTTTTATTTCATTCACTGTAACTCGCCAGTAATGACTTCTTTCTAGCTGCTTCTGGTTTGTTTTCTCACTTGTTTCTTTTTTCCAGTGCTTAAATTCGTTTTTTTCTTTAATAATGAGGCCCTTAAGGCTATGTAGTTTCCTCTGAGTACTGCTTTTGCGGTGTCCCATGGGTTTTGACGTGAAGCAGTTCTTTTATACTGACTCACATGTGCATGGTTAGTGATTTTTTTCTTATTTCTTTTTTGAATTAAGATAGTGGCTTTCAACCACCTGAGAGTGATTTTGCCCTCAGGGGAGAGTGGGCAGCGTCTGGGAACATCTTTGGTGGTCATGACCGGGGGTGCTCTTAGCATCATGGTGGGAGCCAGGGACGCTGCTCCACACCCCACAGCGCCCAGGATGGCCCCCAGCAGAGAATGACCTGCCCGATGTCAGCAGTGCTGAGGGGGAGACCCTGGACTAAGGCTTTTTAGGGGTATCTCTCAAGTGTTTAAGATTTTTTGTTTACCTTTTTGGTACTTCTAACTTTATTAGGTTTCGAGCTGAAGAAAATGGCCTAAAAAGGTCTACGGTTTGGGGAATTCCCCGGTGGTTAAGACTCTGCGCTTCCACTACAGGGGGCAGGGGTTCGATCCCTGGTCGGGGAACTGAGATCCCGCATGCCGTTCAATGCAGCCAAAAAATTACGCTATTTTTTTTTGGCTGGGTTGGGTCTTCGTTGCTGAGCGCGGGCTTTCTCTAATTGCAGTGAGCGGGGGCTACTCTTCGTTGTGGTGGGCGGGCTTCTCATTGCAGTGGCTTCTCTTTGTTGCGGAGCAAGGGCTCCAGGCACGCAGGCTTCAGTAGTTGTGACAGGCGGGCTCAGTAATTGTGGCTCTCGGGCTGTAGAGAGCAGGCCTAGTAGTTGCGGCGTACGGGCTTAGTTGCTCCACGGCACGTGGAATATTCCTGGACTAGGGCTCGAACCCGTGTCCCCCCTGCATTGGCAGGCAGATTCTTCACCACTGCACCACCAGGGAAGTCCCCAAAATTCACTTTTTAAGTGTCCGTGGACACTTGGGAGAAAAGTGTCTTCTCTGTGAAAAGATGGAAAGTTCTTTACAAGCCTTTTCTGTCCAGTGTCTTGATTGGTGTCATCGGTTCCTTTATGTCCTTACTTGCCTCGTATCTGTTTGGGCTGTTTAATTCTGTAATTGCCTTATCCAGTTCTTCTTGCCTTTCCCATAATTTTTGCTTTATATACTTTTTAGAATTTCTGTTCTATTTCTAGAGACTTTACTTAGCACTCCCAGCACACACTCCCAGGTGCACTTTGCTATTATTTCACACACACGCACCAGTTCCTGCCACTGTCAGCTTTTTTGCCATTAACTGAAGTGTCGCGGTGGGAAATGTCATTCAGTCTTTGCCCCACAAAACAAGTTGCCCTCAAACGTGACTGGAGAACCAGTTCTGCACGGTTACAGGTGCTCTTTCTTCTCAGAACTCGTCATTTCATCCAGGAGGTGAAATTTAGTCACCAGTCACATGGCCGCCAGCCAAGGCCTCGGGCACGTTCCTCACCTTCACTCTGAGCCTCAGTTTCCTCATCTGTAACACAGGACAGCAGCAGCATCCCTCCTTCCCGAGTGGAAGTTTGGTGGGTTCATTCCCACAAGGCCCTCAGACAGGCCTGGCACCTAGTAAGTGCTCAGAAAAGAGGAGAAAGAGGTTCTGGCCCCTCTGGGGTAGGTGCCATGTGTCCCCACCTTACAGATGAGGAAACTGAGGTTCCGAGAAAGAACGTGGTCCTCATGGCTGCCCAGCAAGTGAGTGGTGAGGCGGGGATCTGCCCACAGGCGTGAAGCTGAGCAAATAAAGGGGGAAGGGCCCGCCTGCTCGGGGGTGGGCACATTGTCCCCTGGGCTGCAGCAGTGCTTGGGGGTGTTCTGTTTGTTTTGTGCGGGAACTAGAACGTGTCAGACGGGATGCATCCCTGCAGTCGGACTCCCTGCGTCAAGGACGGTGCGGAGCAGGGAGGGTCCTGGGGTGTGGGCTGGAGAAGGCGCGGGCTGTCCAGAGCACCCCCAGCCAGGACTCCCGTGTCTTCCCCGTGTTCCCAGGGAGGGGTCATCCCCGGCCTGTGCCTCTGCCGCCGTCGAAGTGGAAACCGCCAGCCAGGCCTCCGAGCCCGCCAGCCAGGCCTCAGACGAGGAGGATGCGCCCGCCACAGACATCTACTTTGTAAGTCCTCCCGGGATCCCTCCCGTCGCCGGACCCTCCACCACCTGTGCTCACACGTGCACACACACGCACGTGCCTGTACGAACCCACGTGTGCTTACACCCACACCCGTTCACACACACGCACACTGCTCCCTCACAGGCTCGTGCTGACACGTCGCACACTCAAGGCGCCTGTGCACACCTGCACGTGCACTCACACTCAGGCACACAGGCACACGTGGGTGCTCACCTTTCAACACTCAGGGCCACGTGCCCGGCCAGCACGCTCACACTCAGGTGTTGGGGAGCACCCCCGTCCCTCACCATCCAGCCCAGGCCCCCCGGCCCAGGCCTCATGACCTCATCTGGTCACGAGCCAAGGCCCTGTCTTCAGCAGTGCCCCGGGAAACGTCTGGAGTCCTCAAGTGCTCGGCCCCGCTGGCCTGAGGGCAGGCCCAGGCCCTGGGTCCCAGGGCAGCCCGGGCTGGCCGTGGTGGGCTGGCATGACGCGCACCTTCTCTCTCTGGGTGGTGGGTGCGGAGGGCGGGCTCCGTGCTCAGGGAGGCCAGGGCCCCGCCGCGAGGGGCAGGTGGGCTCCACACTGCCGACTTCACAGGATGAGGATGCACAGCTGCTCCCGGACGAGGTGGCATCCGTCAGAGTAGGAAGGGGCCCTGCCCCGGGGACCCGGGACCTCTCTCCAGAGCTGGGGGTCTCCTTCCCCACACACCTCCCGTGGGCGGGCAGGGAGCTGAACCAGGAGCCTGGGTGAAGTGGGTGCCCGGGGGCCAGGGAGCCCCCGATAGTGGATCCTGGAGCCATCTCCCTTGGGTGGCCCTGCTCAGGGATCACATGGTCCCAGTTACAACAGAGAGGGCCAGACACGCGCCCAGCCGCCCGTCCTCTTCCCGGACCTTCATTCTCACCTCTGACCCCTGCCCCTGCCCCAGGAAAATGAGCCGGGGCCTGCCCCCTGCCTGGCGCTGGGCCTTGGGGCCTGTTTGGGTGAGCTTGGCCCTCCCGCTGGCATCGCTGCTTCGTAACTAACACCGACCTCCCTGCTCTCGGTCCCCGAGCCAGTGCTGCCAGGGCACGGCCCTGCCTGGCCTGGAGGGTACCAAGTGCACCCTGTGTGTCCCCCCACCTGCCGTCAGCTCCCGCCGGGGCTGGTTGCTTCCCGCTCTCTGGATCTGTGGGAGGTGGCCCCTGGGGCCGTGTCCTGTCGTGTGCGTCAGGGTCCCGAAATCCCTGAGTGGGCAGCCGGGCCCCGCGCAGCAGAGAAGGAAGCCAGTGGGACCCCTGCCCGCACCTCCTGCTTGGCCATCGGCTCACCTGCCCCTCCCGGCGCCCTCCCTGCCTGACCACCTGCCAGATCCCTGTGGCCTCATCCTGTCACTTCATCCTGTCCTCTGTTTGCTTCCTCCCCCGCCCGCCCGGCCCGCCCAGTTCACCGATGGGAGGTACTGGATTTACTCTCCCCGGCATCGCCGACTGCGGGCCGTGACGCTGAGCTCCTCAGGGACTGTAAGTGACCGTGGCAGGCCTCCAGGGAGCCCAGCCCCGCCCCGCGCCATGGGCAACAGGGAGCCACAGGTCCTGGCTGTTCCTCTTCCTCTGAGAAGGGACTTGGGGAAAATGTCACTGTGGCTGAGGTCAGCCGCGCTGGCCCGTGTGGGGCTCTGTGCTGCAGGCATCCCATGGGGACGTTGCTTACTCCCCTCTGAGGTGGGCATCACTGGGCCTGCGGGCACACAGCTGGGGCTCCAGGGGCTGGCCTGGCTGTGGCAGGGTCTGCATCTGACCCCCATCCCCTGGCCACCCTTGCCCCTTGTCCCAAGCCTCCCGGGTCAGGGACGTGCCAGGTGCCCTGCTCCCACTTGTTCAGACCTCGCTGCTGACGGCTCCCACGGGGTGTCTGTCCCCTGAAGGGGGTAGCGTCATGAGTCAGTAGCGGGACTGCAAAGCCAAGCCCTTAACTGCAGGAGAAAGGAGCTGGTGTCTCCATACCCATTTCACAGATGGAGACACCGAGTCCCTGGCTCTCCAGGGAGCCCATGAGAGTACAGGGTAGACACAATCTGGATCCCAAGCTTCAGGCACCTGTGTGTCTAATAAACGCTTATCCACCCAGCGTGTCTGGGACGCTATGGGGATATTGTGTAGCGGTGGCATCGTTAGTACTTGTTATTGTCATTGTGAGCAATAAATGGGGGCCCAGAGAGGCCAAGTAACCTCCCAGAGGCACACAGCACTCCAACGGGCAGGACAAGGCAAAGGCCTAAAGCGAGACTTTGTGTTCTCAAGATGAGGCCCCTTGGAGACCACACTCCAGCCCCGTCAGCAGCCCCTCTGAGCGTCACTGGGTGTCGGGCGCTGCCGGGCGAGCCTGAAAAAGGGAGACTGCTTCCACAGCCCTCCCACCATGCTCGTTCCAGCCAGGGATGCCGCTCCCCAGAGATGGTCCCAGAGTCGGGGACACGTGGCGCGCAAGGGCCGTGGGGTGGGGTGCTGTGGCAGAGGCTGCCTGGAGGGGGGTTGACCCGGACTTCTGAGAAGCGCGTAGGGTGTGGGGAGGCGGAAGAGGAAGGGCGGTCTTGGCTGGAGCACCGAAGAGGCAGGAGCCTGGAGGCCGACGGGAGGAGAGGAAGCGACAAGAGGAAGGCTGGACCCCGAGGCCCGCCGTGCGGGGCAGGCGTGCCCTTGGCCCAACTTCCGTGGGTCACCCAGGGCCGGCTCCTTACGGGGTTCCCTGTGGGACCCCTGTGTCATCCCCGCTCTGAGCCCAGCAGGGCAGCCACCCCAGTGTCAGGATCTGCTGTGGCCCCAGACGGGCCCGGCCCCACCCCCCGGGCTCCCAGGTGGGCAGGGGGCCAGGGGGGTTATTGCTTTGTGACCCCCTGAAGGAATGAGCGGGGCCTGAGCTGGGGTCTCGCCCTGCTGCCCCAGATGCTTTGTGCAAACCCCTTCATAGGTGGACACGGTTCTCGTGGGTGCACGGCCTGGGCCCACACGGGTACCGGGACGCCCTGTGAGCTGCAGGGATGGTGGGGTGGTGGGGTGGAGAGGCGGCCGGCGGGCCCCAAGGGCAGCAGGGCAGAGGCTGGTTGCTGGTGGTGCCCCAACCCCGCCGAGGAGGGGTGGGTCTTGGGGTGCCATCGTGGGCTTAGGGGCCGTGGGACGCCCAGGGGGACGTGGCCAGGACAGGTGTGTGCTCTGGCGGCAGGGGTGGAGGTCACAGGCTGTGGGGGGCATTGAAGGAAGAGAGAACAGAAGGCGGCCGGGGGAGCCCCAAGAATGTTCTGGTGGTGAGAGCAGACCTGGGAGGTCGGAGGAATGTATGTCCTCGCCGCAGTGGGACCCGGACTGGGACCCCACCCCAGACGCAGCTGGAGGAAGACCATCCTGTGGCCCCTCGGCGGCCAGTCCCCGCTCTGCCTGTCCCCAGGCCGGGACTTGGGCTCCGCTGCGCCCCCTCCCCAGGAAGGTGACCCCGGGCTCTTGGAGCGGGGCAGGGAGGCCTCTGCTGCTTGCTCTCTGGGTGGCGCCTGCCTGGATCTCTCCTGAGCAAACCTGTGTGTGCCGGTGCTGAAAGGCTTCTCGGGTCAGGAAATGGGCTCCCACCGTCGCCACCACTCAGGACCCCCAGCAGAGGGTCTCCAGGGTGCTGCCGGGCTAGGCTGGAGGTCAGGGTGCCATGGCGGGGGGTGGGGGTGGTGGGGGTGGACAGCAGAGCAAACCAAGCCCCACCCACCCTCCCCGCCTCCTGCTGTGCCGGCCCTGCCTTGACCCCCCTGCTCACCGCTTCCTGCTGCCCGCCCCACCGCGCTGTGGCCACTCAGCCCCAGAGGCCCGGCCCCCGGCCCCGCCGAGCCCGAGGGCCATCCGGGTTGGGGCAGGTCCCCGTCAGGGAGAGGGCAGCGGGGGCTGAGCCGCCCACCCGTGCCGCCTCGGGGGCCCCCTCTTTTATTTCTGTTTCTTCCTTCCTTCCTGTCGCCTCTGTCGCACCTCCTCGCACCCTGCTCTTCTTCTGCGCCCTTCCCGCACGTGCCGCCCGCCTGCCCTCCAGCCCACCGATGAGAGGAGCTGGGTGTACTCCCCGCTTCACTATAGCACGCAGGCCCACCCCGCCTCCGACGGCGAGAGCGACACAGTAAGTGCGCCGCGCCTGGCCAGCCGGGCCCACTCGGGGCTCAGGCCCGTGGCCTTGGCGAAGGAGGGCCTGAGAGCCTGGCCTCCAGGCACCCCGGGACTGACAGGGAAACTGAGGCCCAGGGTGGGAGGGGCAGCCGGGCTCTACCGTGCGGGGGCCTGTGTCCAGCCCTCATGGCTCCTGGGGTCCCTGGCCCTCGGCATCAGCTGTGGGGCCCGACCCGGCCAGGGGAGGCCCGGCGGGTGTGGGTCCAGCCCTGGCCCAACATGGCCTCACCCGCCCCCTGCCTCTTCAGTAATTCCTATGCAGGCACTGACGGAGCCGAGTGTCTGCTGCTGTCCCGGCTGCTCCCTGGAGGTGCTGCCCACCTGCTCAGCCCAGAGCTCGGGAGACGCCCGCCTGGCCGCCGGCCCTCACCCTCGCCCTCCCCTCGATGGCGTGGACGCTTGGGCTGCAGCGATCCCAATCCGGGCAACTCACCTGGCCCCGGCTCCCTGTCAGCTCCCTATGCCTGATACTGTGAACCCTCCTGAGTTTCTGATCATGTATTTATTTGGGGCCCTTATTCTTTGCACAGACATGGCAGCACACATGTGTGTTTTTTTAGAAAAAGAAAAAGGCCAAAAAAAACACAAAACCACCACACAATGGAAAAGAAAAAACTCCATTCCACTGCACTTCTGGTTCTTTGCTGTGCTTGCATGTGTCTTGCTGAGGGAACCAGGCCCTAGGCTCTGGGGACCTGCACCCCAGTGGAATCCATTCCAAGTCCTGGCCAGGATGGACGGGCCCCTGGGATGGAAGGGCCACTGGGTCCCCAGGGCGCCTCTGGAGGCCTCCCATCGCGCCTGCCAGGTGCTCTTGGCTCAGGGTTTTGGGCCAAGAGCCGGACACAGTCCTTGAGGGTGGCCGGGCGGTGGCTGGGGGCGCTCTCCACCCTGTCACCCCTGCCATCTCTCAGCATCTGTTTCCCACCTCCCTGGTGACCTTGAGCAGGAATCACCAGGCGTGATTAGAACCTCCATGTGGACGCACGGCCGCCCCCTCTCAATGGAACTCAGGGCCGTGGGCTTACGTCTCCTCCAGAAGACGGACCAAGCTGGGAGGAGGCGGCCGGGCCCTTAGCCCACGGGACTTCCCGAGAGCCGTGTCCTGGAGCAGAGCCCCACAGTCAGGTGCCCGGCCTAGAGGACCAGACCCCCTTGAGTAAGAGGACTGAGGTGGGCATCCTCTTTCTTTTTAATGGTGGGGGCACCTGTGCCGATTGAAGGACAGGAGAAGAAATTCTTGGTGAAAAACAAATTTTTTTTTTTTTTGGATGGTCATCTTCAGCAGGGCAACCACTGCTGGGCCCAGAGCCCCACAGGTCAGTCGCCAGGGGCCCCTGCTGTGTCCACAGCAGGCTGCTGGAGCTGGCAGCTTTGCAGGGTCTCTCCCGCCTCTGGAGAGGGACACAACAGGGATGGTTTCCCCTGGCCTGCCCCGCCCTGCATGGGAGGAGCTGGGAGCTAGCGTGGAGTGGAAGTTACACCTTCTGGGAAAATTTCTCCCCGCTTTTGCCTCCCTGGCGGAGCCTGAGACAGCTGGAGAACCCACCGGCCCAGGAATTTGACTTTTTGAGTCCATTGCAAACTGCGTACGCTGCTGTCCTCGTGCTCGGTGGGCCCCCTCCTTGCCTCCCCGGCACAGCCCGCTGCGTGCGCCTGGCCAGAACCTGGCGTCCAGCTGCACCTCTCCTCCCTGGAGAACCGGGCTGCGCCCTGGGGGCTCTACCCGCGCAGGGCCGCCAGGGACACTTCAGCACGAAGCAGCTCTGGGAAGAGGACCTGTCCGAACAAGCCTGCAGTGTCCTGGACTAGAAGCAAAACAGCGTCCTCCCCTCCTGTCCACGGAAGGTGTGTCCAGACTCCAGAACGTCCTCGCCTAGACTTCACACGGGCGCCCTCTTCAGTGCCTGCCCCGTCCTGCCCAGGGGGAGGCGGGCTGAGTGGGCAGAGGTCTGAAGGGGACGAACAGGGACTGCTGAATCGCCCAAAAGCCGACCGGGGTCCCCGCCCAGGCCCCCAGAGGCCGCGCACAGAGACACTGTGTCCCGTGGGGACCACCAGAGCATCGGGCCCCACGTCCAGGGCGCCCTTAGCCACCTGGAGCTGCAGGAGCTGGGCCCCTCAGGCTTTCCTGAGTGAACCACGGAACAAATGCATCAGTCCGATGCTGACTTGGAGAAATTTGCAAACCTTCTGGTGATCAAGACGTTTTCATTTTTGTGCTAAGTCATGAACACCCCTTTGAAGACCCCCTTTGTGTTAGTTGCATTCTCTGTCCCTTTTTCAGAGAACTGTCACACGGATGCAAAGTGGTCTGCGGACTGGGCCGATGGGAGGCATGTGCTTATGGTCAGGGCAAGGGTAGGAAGGCAGGACCTTATTTATCACGTGTAGTGAACTCGCGGCCTTCCCCAGGCCCCCAGCAAGGAGGGCCCTGGATCTAGCCAGCTGTCGCCCCCCACCCCGCCCCAGGATGGAAGTCTGTCGACTCCTTTGTGGCGATGTCCTGGTTCTGTCGCAGCTCGTTCCTGACGGCTGCTGTCACTGCGAACGTGGGCACGAGTGTACAAATGAAAGGCGTGTTCTGAGACTGACAAGGTGGAACCTCCGGTGTGTCCCCTGCTGGCCTCTGGCCTCTGCCTCCTCTCGCCCTCTCCCTCCACCACCTGGCTCAGTGCAATACTCCCGTCCCACTGGGGCCCCCTGCCATGGTACTGTCGCCGCAGCCCCTCGGTCCCCGCTCCGGGACGAGCACCCTTGGCCACCTTCTCTGGTGGTTCAGTTGCATCGCCTGTCCCCATCCCAACCCCGTTTTTATGGCCGAACTGATTTCCAAACACAACGAAACTGCAAACCTTGTGTGTCTTAATTCTCACCGGGGGTTCCTTGTGCTCAGCCCCCATGGTCTGGTGTGTGACAATCCGGGGTACAGCCTCCTCGGGCACAGGACGCCATCCCGCTCAAACCCAGAGCCATGGGCGCCTCTGTAACCGCAGCCACTGCTGGCCCCGTAACACTCATATGCAGCCCCGGGACCCCACCCCCCAGCCCCGCCATCCCCCCCCCCCCTTTTTACTTGGAAGAGATCTCTCTAATAAATCGGGTAATAAGCATTAGCCGCCTCTTTGTCTCTCTGTGCGTTCCGAAAGTCTGAGTGGGAGTTTAAGGACTGACTTTGAAGGAGAGCACAAAGAAACCTTAGTAAGAATCAAAATAATTAAATAACAACAACGGACCCGAATGCCTTAATAGTAGTGAGTTCCAGTTCAGCTCGGATAAACTTAAAAGCTCACATCAGTGCAACCCAGCTGGAAGGAACAAACACTCCCCGGAGTTTGTATTTGTTCTGCCAGTCTCTCGAGTAATGCGTGGACCCCTTTTAAGGGGAAAATATTTCTCCCGGACTCCCAATTTGAGAAACACTGCATTGAAAATAAGATCCTGTCTGTAAGCAAGCCCTTGGAAAACCCAGTTTTAATCCCAGACGCAGACGGCTCGGCTTGTTTATACACAAGACTAGGCGATCGAGAATGTGCTCACGTTACATTCCGAGATGAGTATCCAGATGAGCTCAAGGATGCATCTGCATGGGGAAAATCACCAGGACAACCCACATCCCATCTTGGACAACCCCACCTTCTCTTGGTCCCGCCTCCCCAGGCTCCGCCCCCTCACAGTTCCTGGTTCGTCCTTGCTCCGCCCACTGCTCCTCTGGCTCCCTAAGGCTCGAGGACCCACCTGGGCCTGCCCCCAGTACTGCCTGAAGAACGAATCCCCAGCCCTAGCGACAACAGTCCGGTAGGAGTTCATTACGCAGGCCACGTTTGAGGACGGTGGGGAGGTTATGGGAGGGTCGGAATCCCCGAAGGATGAGCCGCGAGGTGGGTTGCTATCTCCCTGCTCAGGCGTGGGTGGGGCAGCCAGGCACGCGCCGCGATCGAGGAAGGCCCCCGGCGCAGGTCCCGGATATTTGTGTCCGCGCCGACGCCACCGTCCCAGCCGATGGGTCGCGATACACGCTCTCGCTCGCGGTCGGCTGGTCGCAGGGGCCGAAGGCAGCGGAGGCGGAGTGGGAGTCGGAGTCGGAGCCGAAGTTGTAGCGGGAGCCATGGGCGGCGAAACCGACGTCGCCGGGACGACGAGAGGCGGCGCAGGCGGAGGAGCCGGGAGCGCAGGTAGGGTCGCTGTGTGAGCCGCGCTGGGGGTCCGGCTCCAGCCCTCGGGGAGCTGGGAGACCCCCGAGTTAGTCAGGGAGGGCTTCTTGAAGAAGGGGACGTCTGAGCACGTCGGGGTTAACCAGGCAGCGAAAGGAAAGCGAGAGGCGTTCCAGGCAGGGCGCCTGGTGGTTGGAAGTACAGCAGGAGGCGCCGTGAGCGAGGCGGAGGGGAGTCGATGAAGTCGGAGAGGAAGCGGGAGACCAGATCGTGCGGTCTTGTGTACCGTGGTGAAGGGTTTGACTGTTATTTGGAGGGGAGTAGGGAGCTGTGGAGGATTTTGAACCAGGGAGCGATGTGGTCTGGATTACTTTGCAGAACTCCTGCTGGTTTTCGCGTGGAGAAGGGACTGAGCGTGTCGGCAGGAGTGACACCAGGGAGGAGGAAGATAGTGCAGCTGTCCAGGCAACAGATGATGATGGCCTTCAGGAGAGGGAGGCTGTGGGGAGGTACAGTGGGGAAATGGGGAGATTTGAGAGGGATTTCCGAAGTAGAGGTGACAGCACTTGCCAGTGGAGGTGGGGTGTGAGAGGGAAGAACTGTTGATGGCAGGTGACAGGACTCAACTGACTCCTGAGACTTGGTGCTCAGCCGCCCCTCAGCCCGCAGCCCTTTTCTTCTGGAGATGGGGCACCTGGCCAGCCTTGGCTTGAGTCTGCTCCAGCACAAAGGAACCAGCACCGTGATAGGGACTGACTCTCAGACCTGCGTCCTAGTGCTGGCTCAGCCCATAATTGGCTGTGACACTCAGGCCAGTACCTGCCCCACTGTCCCCCAGATTTCCTCATCTGTGCCCTCAGGATCTCCACGGGGCTTCTCCAGGCGTGCGCTGTCTCCCATCCCTCCAGCCTGTTCTCCACGCCATAGCCAGAGTGACTGTTGTCAGACATAGCTGATCACCCTCTAGGTTTGAGAAGGTGGCTTTTCCTTTTGAGTCTCATAAGATCATTGCCACCTAGGAATTCCAGGAAGATATAAGCAGAGGGAATAGTAAAGAGATGGTTTAAACCAGGGCTTGGCAAACTACAGCCTGTGGACCAAGCATAGTTTTTACATGCTTAAACGGTGAGGAGAAAAAAAAAAAAAATCAAAAGAATAGTATTTCATGACACGTGAAAATTATTTGGATTGGCCGAAAAGTTCATTCGGGTTTTTCCCCAAGATGTTACAGAAAAACCCAAACAAACTTTCTGGCCAACCCAATATATGAAATTCAGGTTTTGGTGTCCAGAAGTAAGATTTTATTGAACAAGTTTATGCCTATTTGTTCACGTACAGTCCGTGGCTGCTTTTGCACTGTGACTGCAGGGTTGAGTAGGTGTGCCATAGACGCTCTGGCTTTTAACAGAAAAAGTTTGCTAACTCTGGTTTCAGCTCCTGGCCTTGATGTTTTAGCATTGGTTCACATGTAGTTGTAAATCTTGTTATTATCAGCTAGGGGTTTCTAAGATTTTAGTTATTCACAAGAATCAACCACCCTAGAAATGTAATTAGAGTCAATGTCCTTTATGAAGATTTGATTAGATTTCCAGTCTGTATTTACGTACTTGAAAATCAAATAATTGATTTTCACGGTGTAGATTCTTTGACGTGAACTTAGTAAGTGGAGCATTTGGCAAACTAAAGACAGATTTAGTTGCTCAGAGGCCCCCAACATTAAAGAATCTATCCCCAGGATTCGTATGTTGCCTTCCCTGCTCGCAGTGCCCTTCCAAGGCTCTGTATTCCCTACAGTCTTACTCCAGTTCACTCCTGCCCGTCCTATAGGACCAGATAAACACCATCTTCTCCTGTAAGCCCTCCCTGGACACCTTGGACAGCGCTTGTAGCTCCTGCACCATCTGGCCCCAAGCCTGCCTCCCTGCCTTCCCCTCCTCCCTCTCTCCCCCTCACTCACTCTGCTCCAGACACACAGGCCTGCCTGCTGCTTCTTGAATATGCCAAGTAAATTCCTGCCCCAGGGCCTTTGCTCTTGCTGTGCCCTCTCCCTGGATCACTGTTTCTCCAGATGTCCGCCTAGCTCCCTCCCCCACTTCCTCCAGCGTTACTTCCTCAGAGAGATCCTCTCTGACCTTTCCACACCCTAATGCTGCATCGCTGTCTTGGTAGCTCCTGGTACCATCTAGTGTCACACTGTGTGTTTGTTGATGTGCAGGCAGGGGCCATCAACGTTTTGGTCACCGTGTCCCCAGAACCTAGAACAGCTCCTGGCACCCAGCAGGCGCCCAGTAAAGGGCGGTGGGATAGATGGCTGGCCAGCAGGCAGCGAGCAGAGCTTCACGGGTTCCCTCCGCAGGTTGGATTCGGATGAGAAGCAGTGGCAGCAGCGGCGAGGCAGGCAGAGCCGGAGCCCCCCGCCAGCCCACCGGCGCTCCCAGGACCGCTCCTCTCAGTCCGACTCAGGTGACGAGCGGCAGCAGCAGCGGGGCCGATGGGCCCGCCAGTGGCAGCAGCGGCCACACTGCTGGTCCCCCAGCTCCTCCGCATCCAGCTCCGCGTCCCCGGGCCACTCCCAGAGCCCTCGGGCGGCGGCGGCGGTCCTGAGCCAGCGGCAGAGCCTGCAGGAGCGGCTGCGCCTGCGCGAGGAGCGGAAGCAGCAGGAGGAGTTGATGAAGGCCTTCGAGACGCCCGAGGAGAAGCGGGCCCGGCGGCTGGCCAAGAAGGAGGCCAAGGAGAGGAAGCAGCGCGAGAAGATGGGCTGGGGCGAGGAGTACATGGGCTACACCAACACCGACAACCCCTTCGGGGACAACAACCTGCTGGGCACCTTCATCTGGAACAAGGTGAGCCTGAGGTGGCCACCGGCCACAGCCCTTACTTCTGCTTGTGTTGCTCGCCAGGTCTTCCTGTCCTTCTGCCGCTTTTTGCTTCATGAACTGTTTTCAACTTATTTTCAAAGACATTGCTTAGCATTCTCAGCACATGTGCCCAGGTCGTACCTGGCCATCGAGAATGTATTTTTACCCACACGTGTGCACACACTGGCTCCGCCAGCTTTTCCCACGCTGTCTCGTGCGGTGTACAGTCTCAGGCACTCTGCCCACAGAACCAGCCTAACCTCAAGACAGCCTCTCAGCGTCACATGCCCAGGGTGGGATTTCACCTCAGAGCTGTCACCTCATCCTTGAGATGAAAACTACACACCAGGACTTCTCCTGCGGTCCAGTGGTTAAGACTCTGTGCTTCCACTGCAGGGGGCGTGGGTTTGACCTCTGGTCTGGGAACTAAGATCCCGCATTCTGCGCGGTGCGGCCAAAACAGATAAATAAAAGACTAAAAAAACTCACAAAACTACACACCAATCCCTTACCCACCGGCCGGGGCCTTGGGCACTTGGATTAAAGCAACACAATTTCCCTCGCAGTCCTGGAGGCCAGAAGTACAAAGTCAAGATGTCAGCAGAGCCACATTCCCTCTGGAGGTTCTAGGGGAGGATCCTTTCTCGCCTCTTCCAGCTTCTGGTGGTTGCTCGCCACCCTTGGCTTGTAGCTGCATCACTCCAGTCTCTGCCTCTGTCGTCACGTGGCTGTCTTCCCTCCGTGTCTGTGTCTTCACGTGATGTTCTCCTCTCTGTGTCTCTGAGTCCAAAGTTCCCTCATCTTATAAGGACACCAATCACTGGACTAAGGCCCAGCCTAGTCTGGCACGACATCAACTAATCACATCCACAGAGACCCTGTTTCCAAATAAGGTCATGTTCCTGGGTTCCCGGGTTGGGACGTGGACATACCTATGTGGAGGACAAATTCGACCCAACACAGCTGTGGGGAGGGTGAGAGCCGGTGGACACAGGCGGAAGCCACCGTATCTACCGCTGTCTACATACACTCTGAGCTCCCAGCACCTCGGGGCCTTTGCACTCACCATTCCTCTACCTGGAGCACTCCCGAGCCCTCCCCATAGCTGTTTCTTCCTCAACCTTCAGATCTCGGCTGATGTGTCCCTCTTCTGAGAGGCCTCCCTGGCCCCCTTGGTCCCCCAGGTCCCCTGCGTCCTTTATCAAGGCACTGCTTCTCCCTTCCTAGTGCTTTACTAACAGACGTGAATCGTGCGCCTGCCGGGTGCTGGGTATCGTGTGGGCCCTGCACATGCGTCAGTGAGCGACAGAGAGAGATGCCTGTCCTTGTGCGGCCATCAGTCTCAGGGGAGGCTGGCTGTAAATAACTCATTTAGCTGAGTCCGCAGAGGAAGGAACGAAGGCAGGCGGGGGTGGGCAAGGAGGCTGCAGTTGAAACGCACGGGTCCAGAGAGGTCTCGTTGCAAAGGTGACATCTAAACACACGTCCCACTTAATGGCGTGTAATTCCTGTGGACTGTGAGCTCGACGGGGCAGGCTCTGTCCCAGGCCCTGGCACGCAGTCGGCCCTCAGTAAATGTCGAATGGGTGAGCGGGCCTCGGGGCGTCTGAGAAGCCCCGGCCCAGCCTCTGAGGCCTCTGTACTTGGGGGAGGGAACTAGACGGCCCAACTGTGTGAGCGGTGTCACGCATCTTGTCCCGGCGCTGGGCCGGCAGAGTGGGCAGGCATGGTGTTGGCCACGAACATGCCTCTCCGGGCCGGGCATTTGTCGAGGGCTCTGTGTCTGAGTGCGGGCTCTCCCCATCCAGGCCCTCTGCGGCTGTTGTGTGTGGCCGTAGAGACGAAGTGCGGTCATTGTCACCGTGTGGCGGTGGCCCCGGGCCGGGCCACCCCGTGTCACCCTGGGGGCACGCTTTTCTGTGCACAGGGGCTCCTGGAACGACCCTCGGAGCCGCAGGAGGTGACAGGAGGCACAGGTCTTGGCATGTGCCACCCACAACAGTTGTGAGATGACTTGGGAGGGGCGGGGAGTCTCCGGGAGCCTGTGCCCGGGCCCCTCCATCAGGTGAGGGCACAGACAGGGAGGAGCCGCTCTCCGTACTCGGGGTGCCCCGAGGGGTCCGTGAGCCGGGACCCCGGCGAGTGTGCTTTCAGAGTCCCCCTCTCGCTCAGCGCTGGTTCTGCCCCTCCGCGTGGCTGCCGGGGGTCTGAGCTGCAGAGAGCCGGACACCACCCAGCCGGTGAAGCCAGGCTTGCGTGTAAAACAAGAGTCAGCAGCCCCAAGTAAGACTGTCCCGTGTGTGACATGGTCGCGTTCTGCAGGGGCGGGGCTGCCTCTCCCTGTGTCTCAGCACACGGCTCGGGGCAGAGGGCGCCCCACGATGCTGGAGTGTACTGAACCGATTCTGCAGGCGAACGGGGGGCCGCGTCTTCCGCTGGAAGTCGGGGTGTGGCCGCGGGCAGGTCACTTCTCCCTCAGCCTCGTGCTCCTCATCGGCAGAGCGGGTGCTTCAGTCTGGTGGATGCCCGCCTCGTAGAGCAGCAGGGGGTCCTGGGGCGGGCGGCAGGAGGGGGCATCGCTGCTCAGTGGGCATGTCGTTGGTCCTTCCAGGCGCTGGAGAAGAAGGGGATCAGCCACCTGGAGGAGAAGGAGCTGAAGGAGCGGAATAAGAGGATCCAGGAGGACAACCGGCTGGAGCTGCAGAAGGTGGGGCGCCCCGGGCCACCCTCCTTCTCTCCTGAGGGCTCCCAGGCTGGCTTACCTTGGCTTACGTCAAGGGGGACCTGATTGGCTTACGTGGAGAGTCCAGGGGACATTGGCTTCAGGCACGGCTGGATCCAGGGGCTCGGGCAGTGACTCCAGAGAGCTGTTTCCCTCCAGCTTGGCTCTGCTGGCCTCTGGGATTTATTCTAAGACGCTCCCTGCTGGGTGGCCAAAGTGGCCCTGGCTGCTGAAGGCTGCTGTGTCTCTAGCAAAAGGAGGGCACCTTCTGCCACAGGGTGTGTCCAGCGTTTCAGGCGTCCCCGGACCGATTCCTGTGTCCGGGGCCGGGCCATGGGTGTGGTCCCACCCGCCCCTAGGGAGCCCCGCAGCCTGACAGGATGAAGGCAGACCCACGAGACCCCCATCGTACGCTGGCCGCTCATGTCCTCGTGTGCCCGCAGGTGAAGCAGCTGCGGCTGGAGCGGGAGCGGGAGAAGGCCATGCGGGAGCAGGAGCTGGAGCTGCTGCAGCGCGAGAAGGAGGCGGAGCACTTCAAGACGTGGGAGGAGCAGGAGGACCACTTCCACCTGCAGCAGGCGAAGCTGCGGTGCGCGCGCCGCCCTCCGCCCGCCCCTCGCTGCCCTCCGCCCGCCGCCCTCCGCCCGCCCCCGGGTGCAGGGAGCGCGCCTCGGGCCCCCCCCCCCCCCACGTTGCCCCTGGGCCCTCGACTTTCCACCACCTCCTCCTCCTCGGGGTCCCTCCCGACCCTCTTTCGGGCGCTGCTTTCCGTCGCTTCCTTCATCGCGCCTGTCTCCCCAGGGGCCGGGTGCCAAGGGGTTCCACGAATGTGCTGCTGAGTAGAGGGTGCCGGGTGCCCCGCCATCCCCAGACCACGGGGTGGTTCACTCAGCAGCCTCATCTAGAGTCAGGAAAAGTGAGGCTCCTGGGGTGTCGAGAGTTGCCCGAGCTCGCACGGGGTGTGTGAGCTCCAGGCCCGGCCCCCTTCTCACCTTGCTGCTCACCAGCCGCGCCAGCCCCCAGGGGCTCAGACCTGCCTGGTTCCAGGGCTCCCTGGGGTTGGACCAGGGTCAGCCTCTGATGCGTTTTCCCACACACAGCACTGAGGCTCCAGATCTTTCACCCCAGGTGGGCCTCTCTGACCCTGTGTCCCCGCCCACCCGCTGCCCTTCAGACCCCCTTGCTCCCGTCTCTGCCCCTTTCAGGGCCTGTGCCTTCCAGCTGACTTGTCTTGCTCCTCTGCCTGACGCCTCCTCTTCCAGGAAGCCTTCCCTGACCACCACCCACAGCAGGCCGGGCTCCTTCCCTGGCTCCGGTCAACCCCCGAGGGCGAGGTCTTTAGGAGGGTGGACACAGCCCTGGCTTTGACACTGCCCCCCGCTCCCCGGCAGCTCCAAGATCCGCATCCGGGACGGGCGGGCCAAGCCCATCGACCTCCTGGCCAAGTACATCAGCGCTGAGGACGACGACCTGGCTGTGGAGATGCACGAGCCCTACACCTTCCTCAACGGCCTCACGGTGGCCGACATGGAAGACCTGCTGGAGGACATCCAGGTACGGCCCTGCTGTGCGCCTGGCACTGCTGCTGCCACCCCAGCCCCGGGCATGCCTTCACCCACCGTCTGCACCTCCGCCTTCAGGTGTACATGGAGCTCGAGCAGGGCAAGAACGCGGACTTCTGGCGGGACATGACCATCATCACGGAGGATGAGATCGCCAAGCTCCGCAAGCTGGAGGCCTCGGGCAAGGGGCCAGGTAATGCGGGCCGGGCCACCGGAGACACACCGGGCTGTGCCCTCGGGGAGGCACCTCTGGGTCTGGTGGGAGCCCCTTGGGCCGGGTGGCTCCACAGAAGAGGCCTCGGCTTCGTCTCTGGGGTCTCCCTGCCAGGGCCTGTCTGCGAGCCACCAGGGGGCAGCACTAGGCAGCGGGGGCAGCGGGTCCTGAGCGAGGCGCTCTCCCGCTGGCGTGCGGGCTCACCCAAGCAGCGCCAGTGGCTTCCTTTAAACAGCTGCTTAGCGCTGGGCTTCCCCAGGAGTGGCGTCTGTGGGTTTTCTGTTTGGGTTTCAAGTTTTCGCCAGAGGCTTTGTCCGTTTGAGAACAGGACCTGACTGCACTTGGCGGGAACCCGTGCGGCGTGGCGTGCTTCTTTAATCAACTTTTCTTTTCCTCAGAATGATTGCCTGCACATAATTGCAAGGGAGACAAGCTCTAAAGCAGGGTCTCTCCCCCCAACACTGCTGACATTTTGGCCCAGACCGTTCTCTGTGGGGCCGTCCTGGGCCCTGTGGGGTGTGGAGCAGCCTCCCTGCCCCACCCACTCAGTGACAGGAGCCCCTGGTCGTGACAACCACAGATGTCCCCTGACATGGCCCATTGTCCCCTGGCGGGAGGCAGATTCAACTCCAGTTGAGAGGCACTGTTCTAAAAGCTCGTTGACAACCACTGCAGTCCCACCCCTCCCGCCCCCCTGAAGCCACCGGCTTTAATGACATCTAGCTCCTGGGGGCCTTGAGCCTGTGTCACTAAGCTCTCAGCTCCATGTCAGTGCCCACCCATGGTGGCTGAGGACGAATGCCCTCCTTCCCTGAGCCTGTGTAAGTGCTGTTCTTTGCTCAGTTGGGGTGGTCGGGGAGGTTTTCTTCCTCTTAGGAAAAGGAGGAGCATTCTTTATCTTTGTAAGTGGAGTTTTATTTCTCCCGTAGTGGGGCACATCTTGTAGTAATTTCCAGAGAAAGGAAAGAACTCTTTGCTATCAGAAATGGGTGTCCAGGGGAATTCCCTGGAAGTCCAGTGGTTAGGACTCTGTGTTTTCACTGCCGAGGGCCCAGGTTCAATCCCTGGTCGGGGAACTAAGATCCCACAAGCCACGTGGCACGGCCAAAAATATCCAGAAACAACCACGACGATGACAAAAAATAAATGCATGTCCAGAAACGTCTGCTTTGGTGGCAGTGGTGCTGGTTGGGAGGGTGCTGCGGGGCCCTTGGACAGAATGACAGTTACAGGTGTGGCTCTGGGTGCACACCCAGGCCGCCCAGCAGCTTGGCCACCTGGGGCCGATCGGTGACCTCCCCAGAGCTTGGTTGTTCCTTGCATCGTACGGGGTTGAGAAAACACCTCCGGGAGGATTGCGTGAAGAGGAGTGAGTACATGGTCGTCAGGCATTCAAAACAGTGCCCGTTCTTATCATGCCAGCGCCTCAGCGCAAGGACCGTGGGTGGGGGACTCTGCACCACCGACCCCACCTTCCCCAGGGGGTCAGACACCTGGGAGGCTCCCATCAGGCCCCCTGCCCCGTCCCTGGGCCCTTTCTCCCCACTCCCTCTTCCACCGCGAGTGGGTTGTCTGCTGCCACCCTCCTGCAGCTTCCTGCACTCGCCCCAGAGGAGGAGCCCCTTTCTGGGACCCCACATCTCTCTTTCCTGTGGTTTGTGCCCTCGCATCCTCCAGTAACTTGTAGAGAGAGACAGGAAATTGTTGGCGTCCCACGTGTCAGGAAATGTCTTCTCTCCCCTTGGCTGGTGGCCAGGGGGCAGGGGGACGTTGTGCTGGGTCCCTCCCGTTTCCAGGGCTCCCCACATGCCTTGCCCACGGTCCCTCCTGTGGCACTTCCCTTCCCTCTCCCCCTGCCTGCCACGTCAGTCACCCCTCTGTCCCCTTTCCCTTCTCGCGTGTTACGGTCAAGGTCCCAGGTGTCCTCAAAGAGAGTGTTTGTGTTTGTCTTCTTTTGGCCTGATTTCTGAGAGAAGAGGGGGAACTTCTTGTCTCCACCACTCCTGGAGCCCCTCAGAGGCGGCCTTCATTTTAAATTAAGTTGGCCCTTCCCTTTCCTTTCCCTTTTCCCGTTTTCTTTCCTTTTTTTCCCCCCCTCTCCTTTTCTTCTCTTTGCAGCTGGGAAATCCTAACTGTACAATAGAGCGTGCAGTAGGAAGTGGGTCCCCTTACAATCCCTGTGGGTCCTCCCAGGGAGCATCTCTGAGGAGAAGCCTTCCCCCCACCCAAACAGTGCCACCCCCTCTCCTGAAATGGTGTCCCAGAGGGCACTCAGCCGGCACTCTCCAGCCAGGCCTGTTGGTGGACCCTTGGGTGGCATCCAAACCCAGGACCTGGCTTCCTTTAAGCAGTGGCCCAGCACCTGAGGCTTCTGTGGGAGCGGTTCCCACTGGGGCTGTCTGTTTGGGTTGTAAGTTAGCACCGGTGGCTCCGTCTGTCTGAGCGAGCAGAGGCCTGGCTTCTGTTTGAGGTCTGTGCAGGATGCAGCTCTGCTTGGCCGGGTGTGAAGGGTGTCGCCGAATTGGGTTTTGGTCCCGTGATGTGTCTGCACCTGCTACAGACCGAGGCCGGGCTGCCGGCCCTGTGGGTCTGCCGCTGAGGCCAGGGCTGCTTGGGATCCCAGGTGCTGATTCCAGGGTCCCAGGTTGGTTGGCTGGAGGGGACTCGGGTTCTTGACCCTGTCGGATCAGCTGGGCTTGGAGAAGCCGGCTTTGGAGCAGGGAACACGAGCCGGTTGCCTGCCCCCACGTTCACTCAGCAGCTGCGTACGGAGCTCCCTGCCCTTGGAAAGCCGGGAATCAGGCATCCAGGCCAAGGGAGCAGTCTGGTAGTTGACGAAGGCTTCCCAGTAGAAGGGATGCTCTCGCTGAGGACTGAGGATGGCTGGGATCTAGGAGGTGGACTCGATGGGGAAGAACTTATTGCTGGTGGGAAGCACCCACCGCATGTGCAGGGGCCTTGGGGCAGGGCAGGGGTCGGAAGGGCACAGCGTGCTGATGAGCCACAAACAAGGAAGCCAGCCATTGTGAGGGAGAGCTGGGGTCAGGCAGCATTGGCCTCACCCTCAGGGGCCTCTCAGTCTAGAGGGTTAGGACCTGGGCCCAGCCCCATGCCGAGCAGCCCTCACCCCACTGCAGGTGAGCGGCGAGAGGGGGTCAACGCCTCGGTCAGTTCCGACGTGCAGTCGGTCTTCAAGGGGAAGACGTACAGCCAGCTGCAGGTCATCTTCCAGGGCATCGAGGGCAAGATACGGGCCGGGGGCCCCAACCTAGACATGGGCTACTGGGAGAGCCTGCTGCAGCAGCTGCGTGCCCACATGGCCCGTGCCAGGTGAGCTGGCGGGGCCTCCCTGGGAGCCACAAGCTGGGGCCCCAGCTGCAAGGCCCCCGCCCAGCCCCCAGCAGCCTGCCCGCCTTCCTTCCGGCCTCTACTTAGCACCTGGTCTTTGTTTTCCCCGGGTCACTGGACATCACAGGAAGCCCTCAAGGCTGCTGTCCCCCGCCTTCCACAGGCCCCATACCCTCTGTGTATGAATTCTTCTCGTGCTTGGCGCTGTCGTGTAAACACGGGTCCTGTCTGCCGCTAAGTGCAGTCACTTCCAAATTTATCCTCTTCCTCCCCTGTCCCCCGTCCTTTTCCAGCCCAGCTTGGCCCTTAGGTCACGCCTGCATGTGAACACCCCAGTACAGGGACCTGCCCCCTCCCGGTGTCCGCCTGTGCCGTGGCCACTTGCTGCCCTCAAACTCCGGGTCCTTGCAGCAAAATGGGGGGGTCATGAGAAGTCCTTGGGGGGGGCCTTCCGCCTTGGAGTGTCAGGGTGACCACCCGGCCTGCGTTCCAGGCTCCGCGAGCGGCACCAGGACGTGCTGCGGCAGAAGCTGTACAAGCTGAAGCAGGAGCAGGGTGTGGAGAGCGAGCCCCTGTTCCCCATCCTCAAGCAGGAGCCGCAGTCTCCGGGCCACAGGTAGGCCTGGGTCTGGACGTCCCCTGCCGGGCGGCGGGACTAGAAGCCCCGCCCACTGCCCGACCCGCTCAGTCCAGCCCTCTCTCGCAGCCTGGAGCCTGAGGACCCGGCCCCCACCCCGCCCGGGCCCTCGGAGGGTGGCGCTACTGAGCCGGAGGCGGAAGCCGCCGCACCGGCGGAGGGCGAGGCGGACGGGGAAGCGGTGCTCATGGAGGAGGATCTGATCCAACAGAGCCTGGAAGACTACGACGCCGGCAAGTACAGCCCGCGGCTGCTCACGGCCCACGAGCTACCGCTGGACGCCCACGTGCTGGAGCCGGACGAGGACCTGCAGCGCCTGCAGCTGTCCAGGCAGCAGCTCCAGGTCACAGGTGCGGGGCGGGGCCAGCAGGGGGCGGAGCCTCCCCTTGGTGAAGGGGGCGTTGGTGGTGAACCCGCTCTCGATGCTGCTCCGCGCTCCGCAGCCTACTCTCTTGAGAGTGTCCGTTCATTCAGCTGCTGGCTCGCTCGTTTGTTCGTTCTGGGCGTGACCGGCTGGCTGGTCCCAAGGACGCAGGGGTGGTGGTCTTTACTTCCCGTGCCCAGCTCTGCTCTGAGCTCCTTACACTGCCCGCTTGCCCGGGCCTTGGCCTTCCTGGGCAGCCATCGTCCCGGAACAGCGGAGAAACGGCCTCGGAAAGGCCCCGGTCCGGGGGTCCCACTGCAGGCTTCTGACCACCAGGCTCTTCGGCCAACCCGGCAGGGGACACGTGGTGTTTGGTGCCCACCCGGGAGGGCGGGGGGCACCGGGCAGGCGGGCCCGGGTCGGGGCATGTGACCGGGAAAGGGAGGCTGCGGTGCCGGGGTCCCGGTTAACGCGCCCCGCCCGCAGGCGACGCCACCGAGAGCGCGGAGGACATCTTCTTCCGGCGCGCCAAGGAGGGCATGGGCCAGGACGAGGCACAGTTCAGCGTGGAGATGCCGCTGACGGGCAAGGCCTACCTGTGGGCGGACAAGTACCGGCCGCGCAAGCCGCGCTTCTTCAACCGCGTGCACACGGGCTTCGAGTGGAACAAGTACAACCAGACGCACTACGACTTCGACAACCCGCCGCCCAAGATCGTGCAGGGCTACAAGTTCAACATCTTCTACCCCGACCTCATCGACAAGCGCTCCACGCCCGAGTACTTCCTGGAGGCTTGCGCCGACAACAAGGATTTTGCCACGCTCCGCTTCCACGCCGGGCCGCCCTACGAGGACATCGCCTTCAAGATCGTCAACCGCGAGTGGGAGTACTCGCACCGCCACGGCTTCCGCTGCCAGTTCGCCAACGGCATCTTCCAGCTCTGGTTCCACTTCAAGCGCTACCGCTACCGCCGGTGACCGGCGGGCCCCCTCCCGGACCCCTGCGAACTGACCAGGGGTGTGGGAAGCCAGCAGCCTCCCCTGGCTGGGCCTCCTCCTTGCGGGGCCTCACTTCCTGCTGTGAAAAGGGGTCGCTGCGGAGCCTGCCTCAGAGAGCTGAGGGGACCCACCACCAGGCGGGCCTGGGGCATTGACGCACAGGAGGGGCTGCTGATGGGATTTTCAGAGCCCAGGGAACCAAGCAAGCGTCTCCAGACCTCAGTCCTTGGATTGACGCTGAGCCCCACCCAAGAAACAGGCCCTGCATCACCGGGGCTCTGGGGGGCTTGCAGGGCGTTGCTCAGCCCCTGGACATGGCCAGCGGCTGCAGGACCCAGGCTCCAGGCCCTTGAGTGCATGTTCCCGGAGAGGCCATCCGGGGACGTCTGTGGTCCCCCAGCTCGCCCCTGGTGCTGGCTGGGGTCAGCCTCCGCCCGGTGAGCACGGAGGATGCGTCACCGCCCGCCATCAGGTCTGGGAACATCCTTCCACAGCCACCGAGCACAGGAGCCCCCAGGGTGCGGCTGTGGCGCCCCATCGGGCCTCTGGGCCTCTGCGCGTCCCTCAAGGCTGCGCTCCTAGAGCCACTTCCCAGCCACCACAGGGCTGCTCTCCTTGTTGCCGAGTCTCAGACACGGGCAGTCAAGGGCCTGGCAGGTACGATCACTCACCCAGTCATAGACTGTCAACGGTGCCCCAGGCGGGCCCACCCCAGAAACAGATTGCTTTTAGCGTTTTCTTATGGAGACATTTCCAACCTCAAGTGGTCAGAAGCCTGAAGGGCCGCTGCCAGCTCCTCAGACAGCCTCGCCCAAACACCCTATTTCATCTGGAAACATTTCTATTTCAGGCTGTTTCTGTAAAACGATTTTTTTAGGTGGGGGGGTGGGGGGTGGGGGGGAATCTTGTTTATTTTCATTTAATTGGTCTACTTGTGAGATTGCATGTTTCTTTTCAATAAACATTTTATTTTGGAATAAGTTTAGGTTTTCAGAAATGCCGCAGAGATAGTCTAGTGTTCCCGCACCCCACACTCAGCTGTCCCCATTGTTAACGCCTTACGTAACCACAGCACATCTGTCACGACTAAGGCACTAAACGGCCAAGAAGACCTTTTGAAAACAACTACCACACCTAAAAATAGTCAATGACAGTTCTTTAGGGAGCCCCTCATAGTCTGAGGGCTTCCTCCCGCTTTGTCCCCCACCCCTGGCCTCAGCTCCCAGAAGGAGGGTGTACTTCTGAACGCTCCAGGAGGTGCGCAGCTGCTCACCTAGGCCAGGGGACGATGCTCATTGGTGTCTGGGGACATCTGTGCTGGTCATGATCTGGGGGGCTCCTGACATCGTGGCGTGGGGGCCAGGGATGCTGTTCCACACCTCACAGGGCCCACGATGGCCCCCCACAGACAGTAATCTGCCCCTATGTTCCCAGCGCTGAGGCTGACACTCCCCAGGCCACTGGTCATCTACCAACCCCGACTTAACAATGTCCCAGGAGCCTCTGGCTCAGCTCTGGCCTCCACTGCCCTGCCCCACCCCACACATGCTCATACATCAGTAAACATGTTCTAGACAGCAGAGCTTGGGGACTCAGCAGGGAAGTGCATCTGGTCATGGGACGCCCAATCCCCACTGCAGACCCTGTCCCACCCAGCCAGCCTGGTCCAGAATGAAGACTACCCTTGAGAGCAGCACACAGACCATATCCATCCCCTTTGGAACCCTCCACAGGCATTAGTAATCAATTGCTGATTGCCAGAGCAATCTTAGAATCTTCTGGGCAGCCGCTACCAGTTAATCCCTGGCCTGCTCCACTGTCATCGAGTGTGGGACAGGCCCCGGGAGCAGGGAGCAGGGTTGAGTCGGGGGCAGAGCCGGGAGGCACTTTCGCGCCTAGCAGGGTGCTTTGTCACCAGATGGGTCGGGCCTTGTTCTGTTCTCAGAGCACAGGTTCTGTGTGGCTGAAATAGGCTGGCCTTTAGCCTGTGTTTTGTGGACCTCACGCCAGCCCTACATGACAGCGCTTGTGTCCATTTGGGGAAACAGGCTCACAGAGGCACATGTTTTCAAGCCTAGAAAGCAGCAGTCAGGGTTAGAACCCGGGTTTCTCCAACCTCCCATTCGCAGACCGTTTCCCCACCTGCCTCCTAAGGAGTCCTCCCAGCCCCAGCATCCTGGTTCCTCCTCACGCCCCTCCTGCAATCCAGGCAGGGAGTCTACCCAAGGGAGGTGGCGGCTCTGAGCAGGCAGAACAAGGTGGCTGTGACCCCGACTCGCTGGGCACATGTTTAGCCAGGAGCCCCCCGTCTGGAGGGAGGAGAGCTGGGCTCAGTCGCCCTCCAGGCAAGGAGTCAGGGTAGGGCAGGGGAGGCGCTGAGTCTGGGGGGCCCCAGAAGGGCCACTGAAGGCTCCCTGGAGGAGGGGAGGGATGCAGGTTCTGGGCCTGGGAGGACGGGGCTGCCGGGCAGAGAAGGAGGGTGGGGCCTGCCTTTCAGAGGAAAAGGCAACAGGTGCGCCCAGGGCAGGGCCGAATGCAAGTCCAGCTGCTGGACTCTTTCCCAGGGCACTGGGGAGCCATAGAGGGTGAGTAAGCTGGGCAGGGCACAAGTTGAGTGTCAGGGAGACGCCTCAGGCAGACTGGAGGCACATCACCCCACCCAGCTGCCCCATGACACAGCCCTGGCCCAGCATCCACCCAGTGTCCCTCAGATTGTCCCCAACCCCCACCCCAGCCTCTTCCTGCCCTAGGCTGTGAGTGAAGCTAAGAATAGATGCTCTCAGCCTGGCTCCCACCGGAAACCACAGCCATGGCACGTCCCACCATCTGGAGCCCCCAGGCCATCTCAACCCCTCCCACGACTCCCGTGTGCCCTTTGAGCAGGGTGGGGGGTGGGAAACGGAGGCCAGGAGACCACTAGCCACCAGCCCAGGAGGTGGGGGAAGCCCAGTACTCATATTCAGATCCCACCCACACGTGGCCTTTCACACGTCCTATCTGCCTTCCAGGCCTCAGTTTCCCATCTATAAAATGAGCATTTTTACCCCCCCCCCCCCCCCCCCCCGCCTTGCAGAGTCGTGGTGAGACCTAGGCTAATTGCAAGTCGAGTGCGCTTCTCTGACCCCTGCCCTGGCTACTTCCCAGAAGGAGCACTGTCCTTCTTATCTCAGGCCAGAGGAAGTGAGACCGGAACAGTCCCCTTTCATCTCACCCACCACTCCATCTGAAGTCCCAGCTCCACATCCTCTTCCCACCAAGTCTGCCTTCCTTACAGTTCCCCGAAGCCTCATGTTCTCTCTTGCCTCCAAAGTTTTGCACGTGTAATTTCTGCCACGTCTCTTGAACCTGTGGAACTCCTACGCATTCCACAAAGCCCCAGTTCTCAGTCCCTTCTCCCTTACCCCCACCCCAGGATGCCTTCCTGGCTCACCTCCTGGGCTCCTACCTAAGCCCTGTCACTTCCTTGGGCCCAGCCCTGAGCGCAGGAGAGTGGGACTGTCTGTATCCAGCTTTCTCTCTCTCCAGCCTGGGGGATCTTTGAGGGCAGGTCAGGTTTAGTCTACCTGTTCTACCACATGGGCTGCCACACAGAGTTGCCCTTAAGGAGGGGGTGGGGGAGGCAAGACTGCCTGGAACAACTAGGCTTTACAGAGGAGAGGGCCTCGAAGCCAGGGCTCTGCCAGATGCATAGGAGTTGGGGAGATTCCTTGTCAAGGAAGAGAAGTTACGGTTAAGTGGGATGGAACAGAGGAGGTGCCATCTGGAGGGATGCAGAGGCCGGAAGGATAGTGGGTAGACCCAATGGAGGGGAGAGCAGGGCCAGGGCAGGAGTCCATCTTTCTCACTCAGAGCCTGTACTCTGTGCCCCTCCCAGGCTCCTGAGGACTGGGTGGGGTGAGGTCAAGGCCAAGCCAGACAGCCCCGGCTCACTCCAGGCCTTAACTGAGGGCCAGGGAGGCCCAAGGCCACCCCTCCATGCCCAAGCCCTGCCCTCCACACATCTTCGAAGGCCAGCCCCAGGCCCGTGGACCCCCTTCACCCACCTGAGGCCCAAGGACTGTGGGCAGGAAGGATCTTTAAGGAGCTTCTCACTTTCCTGCATCACGGTCCAGCCTCCATGCCTTTGCTCTAGGGGTACCCAGGTGGTCACCCTCTGCTTTCATGGCTTTGGGCTGATCAGACCCTGGCCCACAGCCCTGAGTGAGTCTGGGGGCTTCCAAGGAAGCCAATCCTTCCTGGGTAGACATTCCCCAGCCCTGCTTCCAGCCCGCTGCTCATCCTCAATCACTCCTGCAGTGCCGGGCTCTGGGCATCCTTCCCCACCCTGCACTGCGGGGGCTGAGGGAAAGCACACCTCCCCACCCGGACTGCAGGCGGCTCTGCAGGGGGCTTTGCCTCCTCTGGCCCCAATGCCAGCCTGTGTCCTCACAGGATCCTCCCCCTAGAATGCCACCACCCACAGCCCTCCCAGATCACCTGCTCGAGAAGCCTGTCTCAGCAGGCTGCCCACGAAGCTCCTGGGTGGAGGGTGTGCTCGCCTCTCCCCTCTAAACGTCCCTGCACCTCTACCCCCAGCCCGGGCAGGGGCCTCAGACAGACCCTACACTGATGAGGCACCTACTGTGTGCCAGGCCCCACCCCACCGGGTTCACCAGCTCTGAGCCCTGGGTCCCTGGGTCGGGGTCTGGCGCCCTGGGGAGCGGGGCCCGCCGGGCCCGCCCCCGCCCCCTCTCATCCTCGGGTGCAGCCCGGACGGTGAATAACACTGGGCCTGGCGGCCGGAGCGCCGGAAGGGGACCTGGCTGGGGTGGGCGTGGGGGAGGGGAGCGGGCGGAGGCTCCCGAGGGGGCGCCGGCCACCGCCCCTGCCCCTACGGCCCTGGGGTCCCATGGGCGCCCCCTCCCCCAGGAGGCCTCGCGGTCTCCCCGCTGGGCTAGGGGGCGCCCACTGACCCTCATCAGCCCGGGCGGGAGGGGCGTGGCCAGCGCGGGACTGGAGGGGCTGATGGGAGACAGACCGAAAGACACAGAGATTGAGCCAGACACTAGCAGAGACGGGCGCCGGCCGCAGAACGGAGCCCCAGCCCCGGGCTATTTTTAGTCCCCGCCGAACCCCCTCCAGGCCGGGAGGGGACCTCGCCGCCCCTCCCGCGGCCCGGGACCCCGCCCCGTCCCACCCTCTATCTGTGTCCCGCCGCGACGTGGCAGTGCCGGGGTCCTCGGCGTGGTTCTTCCGATGTGACTCAGTTTCCTCAGGGGCCCCGGAAGCCGCCCTGCTTCCGCTTCCGCACGCCCCCCTCCAGCCCGGTCCGCCGGGACACGACTGCGCGGCTGGCTACCCCTGCACGCCCCATCGACCATCGCCTGCTGAGGACAATTGGCCATCAGGTTAGGGGCGGGGCATGAGAGTGGGCAGGTGTGCCTTGGGTGTATCCTGCGGTGACCCGCCCTGCTGTGGGTGTTTCACCGTGGGCGGTGACAATTGCCAGGTGCTGGGTGTTCCGGGGCATTGGTGAGCTTGGATCCCGTGCCTGGAGTGCTACCGGCCCTGGGCACCTGCGTGTGCCTCTGTGGCCAGTGTGGCGGAGGATGTGCTTTGTGTGTGGGTTTCCCTGGGTCTGTGCCCGGCCATTCCGTGTCCTGTGGTGCCACTACAGCTGGGGAGGGAGCCAGGGTGCTGGCTGTGGCTGTGAGTGTGAGCACACGTCCGGTTGTTTGTGTGTCTGTGTGCACACTCGGAGTTGTGCGCATCATTAACCACTGGCCGCCTGGCTTGGGTCCTGTCCCTTCATCACCCATCCGTCCCCCGCTGGTGCTTGGACAGATAAGGAAACTGAGGCTCACAGGGAGGGACCGTGTGAGTCCGGGCCAAGGCTAAGCTCCAACCCTGGCAGGCAGATTGTGATGCCTCTGGGGTGGGGGCCTGGCTGCTGTCAGGAACAGGAAAAGTTCCCGGAAAATTGAGTCTTGTGGTGGGGGAAGGCAGGGGTGGGCCTGGGGACTGACAGTGGCCCTGCATGTATGCGTTTGTGTCTGTGTGGGCGTCTGTGGCTGCACAAGGGCGTGGAGGGGGTCCACACCCTCAGGCGTGCAGGTCTGCATCGGGTAAGGGCAGGAACTGATGCAGAGATTGGCCTGGTCCCTGCACTTTCATGCCAGAGGACATCGTCGTTGGTCACCTGGGCAGCATTAAAGGACTTAGGAAACGTGGAAGTGGGCCAAGGTCACACAGAGCATCAGGGCTCCCACCTGGCTGCCCCATGCACACAGCCAGGAGATGAGCTGTGAGCACAGCCAGGAAGCAGGAAGGGTGCACCAGGCGGGGTGGGGATGGGGATGCACAACGGAGGCAAAGTCTCGGTGGCAGGAGCAGGTCAGGCCTGGGAAGACCAGCCAGAATGCCAGCAGGCGAGTCGGTGTCCTTGTTATCCCCATTTCACAGAGGCGGAAACTGAGACTCAGCAAGGTCGAGCCCCCAGATGGGCAGTGGCAGATTGCGGGCTCCAGTCCGAGTTTGTCTGAGGTCACCGTCACCCTTGGGGGAGCCTGGGTGGGTCCACGGCGTGAGGACAGGCAGCCCGGGCAGGCCAGGTGGTGGCGTGTCAAGAGGAAGAGGGACTTGTTGAAAGACGGATGGATCACAGGAGCGGGAGGAGAAGAGTGGGGCAGAGGTGATGACGGACCATCAGGCAGAGGAGGGGCCTGGCCCTTGGGAACCAAAGACCACATTCCATCGGAACCACCATGGTGGGCGGAGGGAGGACCAGCCTGGTGCCCGAGCCCAACCCAGCGCACAGGCCTCTGGGACAGCGGTGGATAGATCCCTCCCGGCCTCACCGAGGGAGGCTGAGGGAGCACTGAAAGTCCATCCTCCAGAGAGGAGCCAGGACCCGAGAGATATTTCTGGAACCCAGGACCCAACCAAATTCCCATCAAAGTTCTGGAACCTCAGCCCCTTGAAATTCTAGATTCTTGGGGCCTTCATCTTCCAGAACTGGGAACTCGTTAGAATTCCAGAACCCTCCTGGACCTTCAAAGTCCAAACCTCCCCACTCTCGGGCCATGGAATCCTGGGTTTGTCCAGCAAATCTGGGGTCCATGTTTCTCTTGAGGCACAGAGAGGGAGAGCAGTTCCCCCAAGGGTCACAGCGTGGTGCTTATGGCCCTCGGGCTGGGAAGAGCACGGTCCCCTGCAGGGTGGGGGCCCTGCCAGCCCTCCCGGCCAATGTGGGAGGGGAAGGGAGGCCTCGCCAGGTGCCCCTCTGGCCCGCTTGCCTGGGGAACTTGAGCTGGCCGTTCTCACCTGAACCCCTCGGGGGGACTGGAAACCGCCGGCTGGGGCCAGAGGGAGTGGTGCCAGTTTCCAGCCTCCCCCAGGCCAAAGGCCCTGGGCCACAGGCTTGTTCCCAGACATGGGAGACGAGGCAGACACGGGGGGTGTGTCCCCGGGTGCATAAGCTCCCGCGCAAGGGTGGGGAACCAGGGGACCATGAGACCCGGGAGGAGCTGGCGGTCACTCAGGGCTGAGGCAGGGGCAGTGACCGCAGGCACAGCCCTGAGTCCCCAGGAATGTTTAGAAACAGCGCATTGCTAGCTCTCAAGGGAGGGAGGGAGCAAGCACCCCGCCCCAGGGGGAATCCAAGTGCAGGCCAAATCTGAGATGGCAAAGAGCACACCCCTGCCGGGGAGTGGAGGGCTCAGATGGCCGAGCACAGTGGAAAGCCCCCACCCCTCTGGGGTTCAGGTTTCCATCTCCAGGCCCCGCCCCCATCGAAGTGGCAGTGGCCTTGGCTCTCAGCCTGGGAGGGAAGCTCTGTGGAGCTGGCCAGCAGGAGCTGGATAATTTATGAGGCTCAGTAAGGAGTTGCTGAGCTGAATTAATGAGATGGGGAGTGAGGGGGTAGCGGAGCACGCTCACGGCTGAGGCCAGGTCACAGGCATGGGCTCAGGGCTAGCACGAACGGAGCGCCTACGTGGGCTTAGCCCTGGGCACGGACGAAGTCATTCTCGTCATCTGCCCCATTTTATAGGAAGGGAGACTGAGACTCAGAGCGGGGACTTGACTCCCCTCAGGGATTGTGGCAAAGTCAGTGTTCGAATCCAGTCTGACCAACTTTTTAGAAAAATTCTATCCCTTTTTTTTGCTTGTTTGGTTGGTGTGTTTTTTGTTTGTCTTGTTTGGCTGAGCTGCACAGCTTGCAGGATCTTGGTTCCCTGACCAGGGACTGAACCCGTGCCCTTGGCAGTGAAAGCTCGGAGTCTTAACCACTGGGCCGCCAGGGAATTCCCCAGAAAAATTCTATCTGTTTTTCATCAAGGAAAATTCCAATGATGGTGACCCTCCACACCCACCTCCCACCAGCCTCCACCTGACTCGCAGGCCTTTGACTCAATTACACACATTTGTATGTAATGAGGCCCGAGTTTAAATCTCAGATCCACCCCGGCTAGGCTGTGTGACTTTGGATTAGTTATTTAACCTCTCTGTGCCTCAGGTTCCCTGCCTTTGCAAAATGGAGATCATAAGAGGACCTTTCTGAGCTTTAACTGCCTGGGCCATCTGTGCCTCCCATGGTCCTGCCTCCCCACCTTTGCCCACTCTGATCCTGCCACCCAGTGCCCCCTCCCTGCCAGCACAAGGATGGCTCGTGGTGTGCGCCCAGGGTGGGGTGCCGGCCCCCTGGGTGACCTTACGCCCTCCCTGCTGTGTCCTTTTGGGGAATAGTTGCGGCATGCGGACTTCTTAGTTGCAGCATGCAGACTTCTTAGTTGTGGCATGTGGACTCTTAGTTGCGGCATGTAACTCTTTAGTTGCGTCATGCATGTGGGATCTAGTTCCCCGACCAGGGATTGAACCCAGGACCCCTGCATTGGGAGCGCGGAGTCTTACCCACTGGACTACCAGGGAAGCCCCTGGAAGCTGGCTTTTGAATGGTCTCATTTTAATTCTACTCGACGTCCCCATATCTGGCTGATTCGTCCACACCCGAGGCAGTCAGACCCATATGTCTCTCCAATTTTCTCCCCCAGCCCCACACAGGGTAGTTTACAGCCCATTACCCTCCTCCTATTGTTCATAGCCTGTCCCTAGGGATCCTGTTGCTCCAAATGACCTGAGTTTTGCTCCCAGATGGAACTGGATTTCTGGGTTTATTTCTTATTAAACAAAAACGGGGGAAAAAAAGAATCTACACAATTCCAACATGTGAGGAAGGCTCTCCCTAAAACACCAATGGGGCCGGGTTTCTCCCACAATTTCACAAGAAATTGTAACCCACAAGGCTGACCTTGGAGCCCACTCGAGAACCAGCGACCTCTGGCCACCAGCCAGCTGCCCTCCCCACACTGGGTGTGTCCTGTTTTACAATAGCTGAAATCTGTTCTGGATTCTGCAGTCCACCAAGGGCTCAGATGGATGACCAGCAGGGAAATGGAAGTTTAGAGAGAAGAAATCATTTGCCTGGGGTCACACAGTGGGTACCAGGGCTGGAGTTCAAACTGGGGCTTCTCAGCCCTTCTCTGAGACCTGGCAAATACTAACTGGTGTCTTTCAGGTTTCCCAGAGGAGACAGAACTGATCCTCACCCTTGAGGGTCACTGAGCCTGGGCAGGACAGGGCTGGAGCTAGTCATAGTAGTAATAGTAATACTTACTGAGTAGGGAGTGAGATAGGTCAGGAAAGGCTTCCTATAGGAGGGGATATTTGAGCTGGGGCATTGAAGGTTGTGTAGGAGTTCACCAGGGCTGCTCAGACTAAAATGCAGAATGAATCACCAGCAAATCTTCTCTTCCGCCACCACCCTCCCCAGGTGTGCCTGAGCCAGTGCCAGTCCACCCCACCTGCAGCCTTGGCCTGATGGGGTGGTGACCCTCCCCACTCCGCTCTGGCGCCATGTGGCCCAATGGCAGTTCTCTGGGGCCCTGTTTGCGGCCAACAAACATCACACTGGAGGAACGGCGCCTGATCGCCTCCCCCTGGTTTGCGGCCTCCTTCTGCCTGGTGGGCCTGGCCTCCAACCTGCTGGCGTTGAGCGTGCTGGTGAGTGCGCGGCAGGGCAGCTCCCATGCGCGATCCTCCTTCCTGACCTTCCTCTGTGGCCTGGTCATCACTGACTTCATGGGGCTGCTGGTCACTGGCATCATCGTGGTGTCCCAGCACGCCGCCCTCTTTGACTGGCAGGCCGTGGACCCCGGTTGCAGCCTCTGCCACTTCATGGGCGTCATCATGGTCTTTTTTGGCCTGTGCCCGCTGCTGCTGGGGGCCGCCATGGCCTCGGAGCGCTACCTGGGCATCACCCGGCCCTTCTCACGGCCCGCAGCCTCCTCGCAGCGCCGGGCTTGGACCATGGTGGGGCTGGTGTGGGCCACCGCGCTGGCTCTGGGCCTGCTGCCCCTGCTGGGTGTAGGTCGCTACACCGTGCAGTACCCGGGCTCCTGGTGCTTCCTCACACTCGGTGCCGAGCCAGGGGATGTGGTCTTCGGTTTGCTCTTCACCCTCCTTGGCAGCCTCTCAGTGGGGCTGTCCTTCCTGCTCAACACGATCAGCGTGGCCACCCTGTGCCGCGTCTACCACGGGCAGGAGGCCGCCCAGCAGCGCCCACGGGACTGCGAGGTCGAGATGATGGCTCAGCTCACGGGCATCATGGTGGTGGCCAGCATCTGCTGGATGCCACTGCTGGTGAGTGGCGGGGGCAGGGGCTGCCAGGGTCTCCCACCCACCCTTGGTGACTGGGCCTCGGTTCCTCCCGAATGAATTCATAACCCTCAGGTTCTCGTCCGCCCAAGAAAATGTGGGCATGACCCCAGTGTTCAAGGGTCCTTCCTTGAGGAACCCATGAGCAAGACACAGATAATCCCAAACTGGGGGCAGGACTGGGGCAGAGGCAGTGTCCTGGGACTGAGATGCCCAAGGAAGGGCTCCCAGGCTCTCCCTGGGATATCAGGGAAGGCTTTCTGGAAGAGGGGCATTGGAGCTGGGGTTTTGAAGGATGAAGAGGAGTTTACCTGCCAGAGAAAAGCAGGGAGGACATTCCAGGTACAATTACTGAATCATTTCTACTTTGTGCCTAGTTCTGGGCTGGACCCTAGCCTTGCACAGACCTTCCCTGAGTCAGGGGAGCTTGCTGAAGTCCTTCCACTGATTGATGTAATTGGCCGCTTGGAGTGGTTATTTTTCCATTTCTGACTGGATGGCGACAAGTCTGGAGACTGGAATCAGATACTTGGTTTCCAGCCCACATCCAACAAGGACTTATCATGTGACTCTGGCTACAGGTCAATCTCCAGCCTCAATCTCCTCCAGCCTCAATCTCCCCCTATTATGGTGCCAGCCTCTCAGAGTGACTGTCAGGATGATGACATGAACTCATTTGTTCATTGGTTCCTTCAACAAACATTTACTGAGCTATGAGTGTGTTGCTGGCTCTGGTCTAGGCACTGCACAGGGAACAAAACTGACAAAACCGCCTGACTTCCTGGAACTCTTAGGTCGTGGGGAAGACAGAAAATAAACATAGTATATAAATAAGTGAAGTGGTAGATATTAGGAAGTGATAAGGGCTAAAACAAAAGCTAAACCTGTGGGATAGGAAGATTGCAAATTTGGTTTGTTTTGTTTTGCTAAGAATGTTTTTACGTGTGTCAATGGTGGGAGAAAAAAAAGAAAGGAACATAATTTTTTTTGTGATACGTGAAGCTGCAGGCACTGATGGGTCCCAGGGGAGTGGCAGTTACAGGACGATGCTTCCGGCTGAGAAATGTGCTTCTGTTCTGTACCTGGGGTGTCCCTCCCAGGCCTGGTCTCATAGAGCTGAGGCCATTTCTTTTTGTATTTTATTTTATTTATTTTATACAGCAGGTTCTTATTAGTTATCTGTTTTATACATATTAGTGTATATATGTCAATCCCAATCTCCCAATTCATCCCACCACCACCGCCCCACCCCGCCACTTTACCCTCTTGGTGTCCATACGTTTATTCTCTACATCTGTGTCGAGCTGAGGCCATTTCTATATTCACTTGTAATTATTATCATTATTATTTATCGAGCAGCATCTAGACGGTGCCTGTGAGCACCTGAGTCAGGTCCCCCCTCTGCCCACAGCCCTCCAGGGCTCCCACCTCCCTCAGGGTAAAAGCCCAAGTCCTCCCTGCCACCCACAAGGCCCTGCACGACCTGCCCTGTCCCCTCCCTGCCCTCCCCTCCTCCCTCTCTCCCCCTCGCTCACTCTGCTCCAGACACATGGACCTCCTGGCTGTTCCTTCAACATGCCAGGCTCGGTCCTGCCCCAGGACCTTTGCACTGGGCTGTACCCTCTGCCCGGAATGCTTTCCCCCACCCCAGATCTCCACATGGATCACTCCCTCACTCCTCCATGTCTTCCCTCAAATGTCACCTTCACCAAGAGGTCCCTGACAAGGATCTGTCTCAGCCTCTTCTTTCTCCCTGCCCTCCAGCCTTGACTCTCTTGAAATACCCAGGATGAGCCCTGCCCTGTTCTGAACCATTGGAACTGAGGCTTTGTAGGATAAATAGAAGTTGAACTGTTAGGTAAAAACCAGGAAGGCATCCTAGGTAGAATCATTGAATCATTAAACGATTCCTGGTCCCCTTGGGCAGCAAAGTTTTTCCTAAAAGGCCATATAGTAAGCCCTTTAAACACAGTCTCTGTGACAACGACGCAGCTCTGCTGCTGTGGCATGAAAGCTACATGGAAACAAACGGGCGTGGCTGTGCACCAATAGGACTTCATTTACGGACTCTGAAATTTGAATTTCGTGTCATTGTCACGTCGCAAAATATGCTTTCTAGGCCACTACCCTGGTGGCCCAGTGGTTAAGACTCCGTGCTTCCACTGCAGGGGGTGTGGGTTCGATTCCTAGTCGAGCATGCTGCGTGACATGGCCAAAAAATAAAAAATAAAAATAAAAAATTTTTTAAATTAAAAAACCCCCAAAATATGCTTTCTAATTTTTTTCTCTCACCATTGACACATGTAAAAACATTCTTAGCAAAACAACAAAACAAACCAAAAAGGCAAAAACAAAGCAAAACAAAAACAGGTGGCAGGCCAGATTTGGCCCATGAGGTAACTCCCACTCTAAAACCTCCCGTAGCTCCCTATTGTCCCAGAAGAAAGGCCCACAGACACTTCCTTCAAACTCACCTGGGAAACTCCTATTCGCCATCTGGTTACCTCTCCCAAGCCCGGTCAGGCTCCTACTCTGGGCTCCAACAGGGCCTCCATCACTGCTAGGTCACCCCCACTCCCACCGCCAAGTTGCAACCACCTGGTCACGTGTCCTAATGGGGCTGTGAGCCTGTGAACCTGTGCAAGTGGGACCTGGGTCTGTCTTGGCCACTGCAGTGTCCCCAGAATTGCCCAGCACACTCTAGGTGCTCAGGAAACAATTTTAAAATAATAATTTGGGGGGAATTTCCTAGCGGTCCAGTGGTTAGGACTCTGCATTTACACTGCTGAGGGCACAGGTTCAATCCCTGGTCAGGGAACTAAGATTCCGCAAGCTGTATGGTGCAGCCAAAAAAAAAAGAAAAAATTTATTTTAATATAATATATGCAATACAATATGAATATAATTATATTAAATATAGTATCAATTTGATTATAATTATGAAATATAATAATTATAATTAATTAGATTAGATTAGAATTAATAATTATATCAATCATTATATAATTTTTAAATACTGTATAACATATAGCTATAATTACTTATTATTTAATATTTAACAATTATATCAATCATTATATAATATATAGTTATATATTATACAACTGTTAAATACTATATAACATATAACTATAGTTATATATTATTCATTCATACTTAATAATATATCAATCATATAATATATATTATATAATTGTTAAATACTATATAACATATAGCTATAATTACATGTTATTAATTAATAATAATTATATCAATCATTATGTAATGTATAGTCACATCCTTATAATTATGTTATATATTATATAATTACATATATAACTTTAAATACTATAGAATATATATAACATAACTATATATAATAGTTATAATTAACAATATATTAATTATTAGGTAACTGTATTCTATGATAATCTGTAAATACCTTATTACATTATATATTGTATAATATTAAATATAACATCCAATATTTAATAAAATATATTAAAGTGATTTAATATAAGAATTTAACAAACATTATTTAACATAAAATTTTATAAACTATAAACTTTAATATAATATAAACTGACAAAATAAACAACATAAAATTTAATTATTTAATATACAATTTTATACCATAATTTGATATTATATTATAAAATTTGTATAAAATATAAATGTTTGATAGAATAATAAAACTGGCAGTCACAGTGATTCCACCTGCTCGCACCCGCAAGTCCTCTTGTCCACCACGTTTAATTGTGCCCAGGAGAGGAGCAGGAAAAGTGTGCTATTTTTTGGCCACATCAGCTGAAGCTCAGAGAGGTCAGGCAGCTCTCCCGGGGTCACACAGCACCTCGGGGACAAAATCAGCACGGGATCTCGGTGGATGGCAGGTGGCCCGGGCAGGTACTGGTGGAGGGCAGGGCTGGTGGCCGGCCTGGCCCCCGGCTGACCGCTCTGGCCACACGCACACACACCCCTCCCCCCGCAGGTCTTTATCGCCCAGACGGTGCTGCGGAGCCCGCCTGCCATGAGCCCGACTGGGCAGCTGTCCCGAGCCACCGAGAAGCAGCTGCTTATCTACCTGCGCGTGGCCACCTGGAACCAGATCCTCGACCCCTGGGTGTACATCCTGTTTCGCCGGGCGGTGATCCGGCGCCTCCACCCTCGCCTCAGTACCCGGCCCAGGTCGCTCTCCCTGCAACCCCAGCTCACCCGCAGGTCCACGATGCAGTAGGGCCAGGGCTGGACGTCGGGGGCAGCTCTGGAAGGACAGAGCACCCTGCCAGCATGTCCCCCATCTAAACTTTGTCCTCCCTGTCAGTCGCATCTGCCTGTTCGGAAGTCCAGGAGCCAGGAGTGCAGGATGGACACTTTGAGTGGCAGGATTGTGTGCTGTCTTCCGTCATCCCTGGGGACCCTCCAACTCTTCCCTGACTCCCCTTTCCAAAGCCCCTCCCCTCTCTCCACCCCCTCCCCACGCAGAGACCCCTCCCAATCCCAGGAAGGGCGTGGGCAATGCTGGGATGGTGTCTGGAGGAAAGCAGACGTGTAAGCCTCCCCTTGCAGAAATCCTCCAGAAATGGGGGACTCTGACCCCCTCTGACCCCTGAATATGACCTACTTACTGGGGTACAGTTGATTCCCTTTGACAGCCCAATTTGAGAAGGCTCTGTCTAGAAAAGGTTGAATGAGAACGGCCAAGAGACTCCCTCTCTTGCCAAAATATAATCTCTTTTGGCTCTGAAATCGTCAATTATTGAAGTTTCTTGTATCAATATTCCTATCCAACCGTGTGGCAGCCGAGCAGGACTGGGGGGCTGTGGAAGCCCCAAGAGGTTGGGCTGGCTTCCAGCTCCTCTCCCCACTTCCTTTATTGAGTCTTCCCTAAGCACTTTACAGCTTGGATCTCCTGGAAGCCTCCCTACAGCCCCTAGGAGAGGGTTCTGGGATTAAACCCATTTTGCAGGTGAGGAAAAGAGAGGGCAAGACACGCAGGGACCATGGCGTACACGCCTGCTTCCTCCACGGCAGATGGGATGCACTCCCTCATAAGCTTGTGGTTTAGCCATCTATTCGCTCAGCCCTTCAGACTCCCCATGCCTTGAACAAGCAGCTCCTGGCCCATAGTAGGTGCTCAGTAAAGGCAGACAGAATGGCCGAACGACTGAGTTTGTCTAGAGCGCCGTGTGTCTGCAGGTCCATGAGCACCTGCACACTTGGCACTTAACAATGCGCCTGGCACATCGTAGCCACGTAAGAAGCATCTAGTGCTGTCATGTCAGCCCCCCAGACCCTCACACCTGCCCCTTCCTCTGCTTTCCCCCAAACACCCCCCAAAAATGACACACAGGGCTGCAGGGGTGGGAGGTGCCTTTATTCCCCATGAGCCCTCGAGGTACATGAGGGGGAAACCGCCTCCTGCCCCAACTCCCCCCCCCCACCCCCGCCTCACCCCGCCTCCCCTCCACAGACCTGGGATCTGCTTACAGCTCCCAGAGCCAGGCCCGGGTGAAACCAAAGCCCCTGTGTCCACCCTCCCTCACCCCCCCTACACCCCGCCTGTGGGGGAATGAGGTCACCTGCTGCTTCTGGGGGACCCAGGCTGGGAGGGGCAGGAGAGGGGATGGGGGCCACAAGTATGTCACCCCCAAGCTATAGCCCCCCATGGTAGGGGAGGGGCTCTGATGCTGGCGGAGCTGGCCCTGGCTCCCTGAGCTCGGGGGAGGGGGCAGGCCCCTGAGCTGAAGGTTCAGGGGGCTGGGAATGCAGGAGGGCCGCCCTGGTGGCAGAACTAGGGATGACAGATTTGGTGGGTGGGGTGGACTTCTGGGGTCTCAGCTGGGGCTTGGGGGGAAGGGCTGGTTTCTGCGGGACGGAGGGGGACCATGGCCGTGGGAACAGGGCAGAAGTGGATGGGCTTCGGCCTGGGCCAGTATCGGCCTGGGCTCCTTGAAGCCGATCATGGGACTGAGGGTGAGAGACCCTCCTAGGACCTGTAGGTGGGGCTCTGAGTGGTGGGCCTGGGTGTTGAGGTCGGGCTGAGGGAGTGGGATCAGCCTGGGTTCTGGGGTCAAGGCCAGGGGTTGGTGGGCGGAGCCCATTTCTAGAGCTGAGCTGTATTCTTGAGCTGGTCTGGCTTCTGGAGCTGGATTGGGTTTCAGAAACAGATTCGGTTCTGGAACTAAGGTGGATTCCAGAGCTGGGCTGGGTTCTTGAACTGGTCTGGGTTTCAGAGCTGTGGTGAGTCTCAGATCTGAACTGAGTTCTAGAGCTGAACTGGGTTCTGGAGCTGAGCTGGGCTCCAGAGCTGGGCTGGGTCTCAGAGTTGAGCTGGGTTCCAGAACTGGTCTGCGTTCCGGAGCTGGTTTCGGTTCCAGAAATGAGGTGGACTCCAGAGAGGGGCTGCATTATTGCACTGGGCTGGGTCTCAGAGATGAGCTGGGTTCCAGAACTGGTCTGCGTTCCGGAGCTGGGTTGGGTTCCAGAACTGGGCTGTATTCTTGAACTGGTCTGGGTCCCAGAGCTGGGCTGGGCTGTAGAGATGAGCTGAGTTCCGGAGCTGGTCTGTCTCCCAAAGTCCGGCTCAATACCAGAGTTGCCTGGGGGTGTGGTCTGGAGTTGGTTTCTAGAGCTTGGCAGGGTTTCTGAGATGAGCTGGGTCCCAGAGGTGTTTTGAGTTCCCAGGCAGGGCTGGATCCTGGAGCTGGGCCTGCTCTCAGAGCTCGACAGAGCTGTGGAGCTTAAGTCTGTTGCTGCATTGGTCTGGGTCCCAGGCCCAGACTTTAGCTGGACTCTGGAACTCAAGTAGGTCTCGGCAATTGACTGTGTTTTAGAGCTGGATGGGATTTCAGAGCCAGCCTGTGCTCTAGAACTGAGCTGAGTTCTGGAGCTGGGTGGGGTGCCTGAGCTGGACTGAACTCTGGAAATTGGCCAAGCCTTGAAGTCTGTCTGGGTCCCGGAGCTGGATGACGTTCTAGAGCCGCTCTGTGTTCTGCAGTGAGGGCGGGTCTTGGCATCAAGTGGAGCTCTGGAGGCGGGCCTTGCCCCAGAGATGGATGGGGGTCCAGAGCTTGTCTGAATTCTGGAGACAGGCCTGCTTGTTGCACTAGTCTGGGGTATAGAGCTGGGCTCAGTCTCTGAGCTGGATTCATCATTGGAGCTGGGCTGGGCCCTAGTATGGGGGTGGGGTCTGGGCCTGGACTGCTCTGCAGCGTGCATCTGGGCTCCTGAGCTGGTCTGGGCGTGAGAATAGGGTTGCGTTTCGGAACTGTCTTTGAATCCTGAGCTGACATGGCTTCTGGAACTGGGCTGCTTCTTGAGTCTCACCTGGGTTCCAGAACTAACTGGCGTTTCTGAGCTAGACCAGGTGTCCAGGTACAACTGGGTCATGGAGCTGTCTTGCGTTCCAGAGTTGGGTCGAGTTTTAAGGCAGGGCTGGGTCATAAAGCTGGCCTGACTTTCAGAACTAGGATTGATTTCAGAGCCGGGGTGGCTCTTAAAACTTGTCTGGGTTCCCAAACTTGACTTTATATCAGAGCTCAGCTTAGCCTCAGAGCTGTCCTGGGTTCTAGAGGAGAGCTGGGTTCTGGAGCTGGGTTGCATCTCAGAACTGGCTTGGGTTCTAGTGATGAATTGGGCCTCAGAGCTGTCCTGGGTTCCAGAGCAGGGCTTGGTCTCAGAGCTGGGCTTGGTCTCAAAACTGGTATGGGTTCTAGAGGTGAACGTGGTCTCAAAGCTGGCCTTGGCTCTAGAGGGGAGCTTGGTCTCCGAGCTGAGCTGGGTTCTAGAGCAGGGCTGGGTCTCAGATCTGGGCTTGGTCTCTGAGCTGTCCTGGGTTCTAGAGGAGAACTGGGTTCTGGAGCTGGGTTGCATCTCAGAACTGGCTTGGGTTCTAGTGATGAATTGGGCCTCAGAGCTGTCCTGGGTTCCAGAGCAGGGCTTGGTCTCAGAGCTGGGCTTGGTCTCAAAACTGGTATGGGTTCTAGAGGTGAACGTGGTCTCAGAGCTGGCCTTGGCTCTAGAGGAGAGCTTGGTCTCCGAGCTGAGTTGGGTTCTAGAGCAGGGCTGGGTCTCAGATCTGGGCTTGGTCTCTGAGCTGTCCTGGGTTCTAGAGGAGAGCTGGGTTCTGGAGCTGGGTTGCATCTCAGAACTGGCTTGGGTTCTAGTGATGAACTGGGCCTCAGAGCTGTCCTGGGTTCCAGAGCAGGGCTTGGTCTCAGAGCTGGGCTTGGTCTCAAAACTGGTATGGGTTCTAGAGGTGAACGTGGTCTCAGAGCTGGCCTTGGCTCTAGAGGGGAGCTTGGTCTCCGAGCTGAGCTGGGTTCTAGGGGAGGGCTGGGTCTCAGATCTGGGCTTGGTCTCTGAGCCTGGCTGGGTTCTAGAGCAGGGCTGGGTCTCAGGGCTGCTCTTGGTCTCAAAACTAGTATGGGTTCTAGAGGTGAATTTGGTCTCAGATCTGGGCTTGGTCTCCGAGCTGAGCTGGGTTCTAGAGCATGGCCGAGTCTCAGGGCTGGGCTCAGTCTCAAAACTGGTGTGGGTTCTAGAGGTGATACCAGTCTCAGATCTGGGCTTGGACTCTGAGCTGGGCTGGGCTCTAGAGCAGGGCTGGGTCTCAGATCTGGGCTTCTGGACTCCAGAGCAGGGCTGGGCTTGGGGAACTGGCCGGGAGGGCTGGGACAGGGGGCTGGGCTCCGGGCTGGGGCTGCGCTCGGCCCCGGGGCAGACTAGCCACAGGCCTCCCTGGCCTCGCCGATGGCGGCCCACACCTCCACCACAAACTCGTCCGGGAAGGCGAACTCGCCCAAAACGGAGTCTAAATGGCGTGCAAACTCCTGGACACTCACTGTCTTCTTGGACGTCTCCACCATGGTGGACGCTGCAGGCCGAGCCAAGGGGAAGTGGGTGAGGGCGCTCCCTGGGGGGACGCCAGCTTCCCCTGGGACCCTTGCCTCCTCCCCATGGGCTGTCCTCCCCCCAGGGTCCACCCGGCTTACCCTGGCCCCTTACCCAGCTCTGGGTCCCGAATGCCCATGTAGCTCTCCAGCAGGTCATCCACCCTCCGAGATGCCTCCTCCTCAAATTCACTAGGCTGGGGTCGTAGGGAGCAAAGCAGAGGGTCAGAAGCCTGGGATCACTCCGGCCCAGCCCCCTCCCCAGTCCCCCACCCCTTAGGTGACAGCAGACTGGGACCACACATTAGTCAATGCTTCTGGTCCCACCATTACTGCCCTGACTGACAAGGGCCCACTTTGCAGGTAGCGAAACTGAGGCTGGGCAAAGGAAAGGGTCTTACCCAAGGTCATGCTGAGTCAGCGATAGAACTCTAGGTGCAAGAGACCCTGATGTCCACCCTTCTCCCCTCCACTCACCACTTCCTCCACAGTGGCGGTCCCCCCAGACCGAAGCCGCAGGGTCTCCCTCCCACTGCTGACTTTTGCCTCCGTGGGGCATTTGCTGCTCCGGCTCCTCTGGCCGATCATATCTGGAGGGGACAGAGTGGAGGAGGTGCATGTGTTCTGGGCAGATCCATATCTTCCTAAACACTCAGAAGCCACCAGCTGAGCCTTTCTAGAACATTCCTACCGTTCAAAGTCCTCCTTATGTCCATGGGTGAATCCTCAGGGACCATACTTGAGAATCCTTTCTTCCCTCAAATTTCCCTCCTCCTCTCAACATGACTTTCTCTAGAAGAGACTGCTTAAGATTCTCTTTGTGCCCAGAGGATCAATCTAGAAAGCTCCTTGCTCTAGAATTGGCTCTTCCTAACCTGCTCATGGCTCTCAGAGTTCACTGTCCTGCTCCAGGGCAGATCTAGGACCCCATCCTGTCGCACTCTCCAGGGACCTCCCTCCAGATGGGCCAGGGCACCTTTAGAACCTCTTGTTCTGGGACAGGGTGACTCAAAGGGCCAGTCCATGATGAGATAAGAGGGCTGTGCCAGAATGGAAATTAGCATCCTGCTTCCTTCCTTGAGAAAGTCTACTTACGGAAAACGATTGTCTGCTGAACTAAACAAGGTGATCTACATTCTAGATCAAGGTTCTCAACCCAGCTGGCACGGGGGGCGGGGGTGGGGGGAGGAGTGTGATTTTGCCACCGCCTCCCTCCCCCCGTGACATTGACAATACCTAGAGACGCTTTTGATTGTTACAACTCAGGGGAGACACTGGCACCTGTTAGGTCGAACCTGACAGTGCCCAAGACCGCCCCACAACAATCATCCAGCCCCAGATGTGAATAGTGCTGAGGTGAAGAATCCTTCTTCGACGGGGACCTCCTTATCTCACCCATGGACCAGTCACAGACTTCTCTTTGAAAAGCTGCATTCTAGAGCTCCCTTTGAGAGTCACTTTCAAGAACTCACCAGAGCCTCATAGCAGTACTTTAAAAGCTCCCAGACCAGCTACAAAATAGATCCAGATACCTCCTCATCCTTTCCCAATCTTCCCAAGCCTCCCCCGACCCCCATGCCCAGACCAACTCTATGACAATCTAGAAATGACCCTCCTGTTCCTCATACAGTGCCAGAAGCTCCCTGTCCTGTCACCAGAGGCACCTAGAACCTTCCATCCTGTCCCATGCCCCCGCCCTTTGCCACCCAGTGCATGCAGAGGACCAATTTCTGGAAGAGCTTCCCCGCCGCCCCCCACCAGCCTGCCCCCTGGGCCCCAGGTGGCCCTCACCGAAAGCTCTCTTGGGCTGAACCAGGCGCAGGGTGAAAGGCTGCGACTTGGGCAGCTCCCGGAGCATCTTGGCCACCTCGTAGTGGCGGCAGCCCACGATTGAGTGGTCGTTGATGGCCTCAATGCTGTCGCCCACGCACACTGCCTCGACCCGGTTGATGATGCTGCCTTCCTTGATCCTCTGCAGGGACCCAGAGTCACTCCCAGGGCCACCCCAGCGGCCCCTCCCAGGTCCTGTTCACACCAGAGAGGGGCAGAGAGGGGCACCCGGGAAGCCACCCGCCCCCACGGGCACCTTGATGAAGGCATAGCCAGCCCCGTTGTCAGTGATGGTCAGTCCCAGGGCGTCCTCGGTCTTAGTGACCTCCACCTCTTTGGTCTCGCCGCGCACGTGGGCAAAGATAAAGTCCTCCAACCCTATCTGGCCGCCTAGGAGTTTCTGCATGTCCACTTTGTGGCTGTTTAGGGTGCAGAATAAGATCTGTCCCGAGGGGAGGGGGAACCCAAAATTAATGACAGACCTCATTCATCCCCCACCGTCTGCGCAGAACAACCGGGAGTTGGGCTCAGGGGCCTGATAGGGAAACCGAGCGCAAAGAGGCACGAAACCGACCCCAGTCATCCCCTACCAGGATCGCAGTCACGTGTAATGGCAGAGTATGGGATCCTCTCAGAATGGGGTGGGAGGCGAGGAGACTGGGACCCCCAGAATGGGGAGCAGGGTGAGAAGGAGACTTAGGGCAGGAGGACGCCCCCTCTCCCACCCCCCCAGACTTCCCCTTTTAACCCTTCGTTGCCCTGTCACCCCCGATCTTTTAAAACTGTTCTAAATCTGCTGGCGCCCCCTCGGGGCTGCGAGGCGCACTTACAACCCAGCCCCTGACCCCCCGCGGCCTCGGACTTCTCACCTGAAAGGGGGCTGCCTGGAACCAGAGCCCCGCAGCCGCGCCCAGGAAACATAGGCGCTTCCCTGAGAGCTGGGGTCCACTCCTAGCTGGGTCAGCCCAGTGTTTTCCTGGACGAACTAGGCATCCGTTAACCCTAAGACGTGCGCATGTTTTGCGCAGGGGGTCCACCGGGTACGGACACCCCAGGATCTGAGAGGCGCGTCTCTGAGATCCGGAGATCGGGTCCCCTCCATCCGAAGATGGGCGTGCTGGGGCCCCAGTCCCGGCGTCCAGGGTCCACCCCTACCCCCGGTCAGCCGGTGGGCCTCGGGTGCTGGGGGTCCGGGGGCCTCACCTCGGTGGGCGCGATCCCGAAGGCCTCGGCGATCTTGGCGTAAAGCTCGCGGACGTTGGTGAAGCCCTCGATCTTGCCCGTGGGGCTGCCGTGAGCCAGCTGCGTGCGGAAGATGAGGCGCGGGCGGGCTCGGGGCGCGGCCGGGGTGGGGGACGCAGCCGGGGGCTCGGCGGGCGAGGGCGGGGGCGCGGGCAGGCGTTGGGCCTCGGCCCCCCGGGCCTCGCGGACCGCTGTGGTCTCCATGGCAGGAGGAGCTCGGCCACCGGGGCCACGGCCACAGCCGCCGGATCCGCCGCTTCCTGCAGCCTCCCCTCCCCCGGCCCAAGGAGCGACAGCCGAGCCGCCGGGGTAAGGGGATCCGGGAACCCGAGCCTCCCGGGAAGGCGACACCGCGGAGTGCGGGGGTGTGGGGGGGGAGGGCAGGGGGGCGGGGGGGGGGGGCTGGCCCCAGGTGTGCCGGCCTTGCCAGGGCCAGCTGTGAACTCTCCGGGGAGCGGGAAAAATAAGGATCACAAATAAGGATGGGGCAGCCGTGGGTGCCCGGGTGCTTGCTCTCTGCTGGGCACACTCATTTAATCCTTGCAACAACCATAAGAGGTGGGGAGGACGCTTACCCTGGTATAAACTGAGCCACAACGTGTCCATCCTCTGCCCACAGCCCTCCAGGGCTCCCACCTCCCTCGGGGTAAAAACTCAAGTCCTCCCCTCCGTGCACAAGGCCCTGCACAACCTGCCCCGTCCCCTGCCTGCCCTCCCCACCTCCCTCTCTCCCCCTTGCTCACTCTGCTCCAGACACACGGACCTCTTGCTGTTCATTCAACACACCAAGCACTATCCTGCCCCAGGGACTTTGCACAGGCTGTGCCCCTACACTTGGAACATCTTCTCCCAGATCTCCAAGTGGTTCACTCCCTCACCTCCTTCGGCTCCTGGCTCAGCTGTCACCTCCTATCACCACCTCCCAATCTCTCTTTCTGGCTTTTTTCCTCCCTAGCACTGAGCATGACCTGACATAGCAGATAGTTTATTTATTCATCTTGTGTTTCCTCTGTCTCCTCAACTGGATCCTGGCACACAGTGGGCACACTGGGTTACAGATAAAGAAGGAAGTTCTGGGTACCAGGAGGCGTCTCTCAGAATCCCCTGGGAGCACAGCATCTAGGCATCACCAACAGGAACGATGGTTGGCTCAATAAACAGCAGTGGAATGCCATATAGCAGCTCCAAAGAGAGGCCTTTTGCCTTGGATGAATCTCAGAAACCAAGCATTGATGAAAACAGGCAAGTTGCAGAAGGCTTTGGACGATGTAAGAAAATTTATGTAAAGTTTAAAAACTTTAAATGCAAAATGGGATACACGCTATAGCACAGATGAACCTTGGAAACATCATGCTCATTGAAAGAAGCCAGATTACAAAGGCCACATAGCGTGTGATGCCGTTTAGATGAAGTGTCCAGAACAGGCAAATCCATGGAGACAGAAAGTGGATTCGTGGTTGCCTGGGGCTGGGGGAGGGGAGGATGGGGAGTGATGGCTAATGGGAGGGGGGGGTTTGTTTTGGGGGTGATGAAAATGTCCTGGAATTAAGTTGGGCTGGTGGTTGCACAACTTCGTGATTAAACTAGAAACCACAGAGGCGTCTACTTTCGAACCTATAGAAAACGAACCAAAAAAAAAAATCCGTCAAGATGGTACTCTTGTGGGAAGACATCCTTTTGTGCTAAAAGTAGGTAAAGACCTGCCCAGGAATGGTAAACTCCAAATTTGGGATGAGGGTACGGAGCCAGGGAGGGCGTGAGAGGAGGGAGCACACGCTTGGACGTGGGTGTGTTGACAGTATCGTTTTTTCGAGTCTCCTGGGACAACCGTAACAAAGTACCACCAACTGGCTGGCTCATGAACAACAGAAATTTACTCTCTCACAGTTCTGGAGGCTAGAAAGCTGCAAGACCAAGCTCCTCTGACACCCTGGGTGGCATCCTTCCTGCCCCTCCTGGCTTCTGTTGGTGTCTGGTCATCCTTGGCATTCCCTGGAGGCGTGCTTTGCTTGTGTCTGCCTCCGTTGTCACGTGGCTGTCTCCTCTCTGCGGCTGTGTCCAAATCTTTATCTTCTTATAAGGACATTAGTCATATTGGATTAGAGGCCGTCCCACTCCATGACCTCATCTTAACTAATCATATCTGCAGTGACCCTATTGCCAAATACGGTCACATTTTGAGGTTCTGGGGGTTAGGGCTTCAAGATTTTCTTTGGAGGGGACAAAATTCAACCGGTAACATCAGTGCTTGTCAAATTACTCCCCAGAATTTTTAAGCTGCCCCAAACATTCCATTAAAGGCTGAAGTCTCTGAGAGAGTTCCCCAGTAAGTTAAGCATAGAATTGCCATCTGACCCAGCAAGTCTGCTTCTCAGGATCGACCCAGAAGTGAGGGCAGGTGTTCAAACAAAAACCTGTACATGCATGTTCTCAGCAGTACGATTCACAGCAACCAAAAGGTGGGAACAACCCGAATGGCCATCAACAGATGCTGGATAAACAAAACGTGGGCCATCCACACAATGGAATATTATTCAGCCAGAAGAAGGAATGAAGCACTGACATACACTACAATGGGGATGAACTTTGAGAACACGATGCTCAGTGAGAGAAGCCGGACACAGAAGGACACGCAGCATGTGATTCCGTTTATATGAAATGTCCAGAACAGGTAGATCCAGAGACAGAAAGTGGATTCGTGGGACTTCCCTAGTGGTCTAGTGGTTAAGGCTCCGGGCTTCCAATGCAGGGGGCATGGGTTCCACCCCTGGTCGGGGAACTAAGATCCCACATGCCACGTGGTGTGGCCCCCCCCAAAAGAAAAAGAAAAAAGAAAATGGATTTCTGGTTGCCAGGGGCTGGGGAGAGTAGGCTTAGGACCCCAACAGAGGGTCCTGGCCTGTTTCCCTCCAAAAGACACACAGGCACAAGCTTGAAATTCAAATTCCATTTTTATTTAAAAAGTCCAATTGAGCAGTGGCAAAGGGGCCCCCTCCACGGGGGCCCCTCAGCTGGATGAGGGTAGGGTGGTCAGTACCAGCCCCCCCATTCTGGGGTAGAGGGCCCCACCCGGAGTGTGTCCCTGCGGCATGCCTGGCTGTGTGGGCACTTAGGGTGGCACCTGCCAGGCAGGAGTCCCAGTGTGTCAGGTGTGGGTTTTCTCTGCCCTGTGTCCAGGGACTGGTCCTGGAGAGCCGGTGTAGGGTGTGTAACTCTCCCCACACTGGGCGGACGAGCGGCTGCGGGTCTCCTCCTGTCCCGGGTCACGCTGTCCACGCGTGCTGTTCCCACATCCGTGTAGTGTGACGTGCCCTGTGGGTCGAGCAGGCCTCGCTGGGCCCTGGGGCCATGGGGTTCTGTGCACTGTGCGTGGTGGGCGATTTTTCTGGGTTGGGGTGCTGGGGAGACTGATAGCTAGAGGGATGCTGTAGAAATTTAATTTTAGGGGGGCTGGAGCCCCCAAGGTGCAGGACTGGGCCTGGCCCCAAAGGATGGACCCACACCCCTCCTCCATGGGGTGGGGGTGGGGGAGGGGCCGTGACCAGGGCTTGGTCTTCTCTGGATCATGGGGCAGCAGACACCCTCATAGATGCTCACTGTGACAGAAGGGAGGAGATCTGTGAGGGGGGACCCCCATCATCTCTCAACCCCACCCCCTTCCTGGGTACCCTAGAGGCCATCCTTCTCTGCTCCTTCAGATGCCAGGGTGGGGGGCCTGGAGTTGATCCCACCTATCCTGGGCAGCTGGGAGCCACCCAGAAAAACCCACCCCGAAGCTTTGGGGAAGCTCGGGTTCCCTGGGCCAAGGGAGTGCTGGATGATTCACCAGAGTCGTAATAGAGTACCAGGCCGAATCAGCGCCCCCAGGGGCTAGGCCATTAGCCACCTGCATCAAACCAGCCCCACCTAATAGATCCCGCATGGGCTGTGCCCTCCGAAAAAGAGCCGGCAGCCAGATCCCACTGGGCAGCGCCCACAGACCCCAGAAACCCCGCTGGAGACCTAAAGCTAGTCTATTTCGCCGGGTCCCGCCAGCGAAGGTCTAGCCTGAGGCAGCCCCTACGCAAGGCAGCCCCAGCTGGGCTGAACGGGCCTGGGGGCAGACCGGCTGGGGCACACACCTGGCGACCTGGGCCAGGATCTCCTTGATGCGGACGATGAGCTTCTCGTGCTGCGCGGGGTCGCGCTCTATGGCACCGTGCAGCCGCGCCATGTAGAAGTCCAGGGTGCTGAGCGTGGGCGTCTCGCCTGTGCCTGCGGGGGGGGGACCCGTCAGCCGAGCCCAGCGGAGGAGTCACCGCGGTGGGGTCTCCACCGAAGCAGAGGTCAGAGAGTGGGGGTCTGTAAGCGCGGGGTCCTGGGGAGAGGGTCAGGGGCGCACTTCAGTGGGGCCGGGCGGGCGCGGTCAGGGTGTCTGGACCCGGGGAAATCAAGGTCAGCTGTGGCAGAGGTCAGACGAAGCAAGTTGGAGAGGGCGGCGTCGTGATGGCGGGGGATGCGTGGGCTAGTGGGGGAGGGGAAGTTGGCCCAGCTCAGCTGAGGAAAGAACGCGGAAGACTGGCACGAGGGGAGGGGTCAGAGGCGGGGCGCGAGGGCCAGCGTGGGCTGGGCTGGCGCAGCAAGGTCGGGCAGCGGGGCAGGAGGGGCTCGGGTAGCCGGGAGCGGGGTCCGCAGGGGCGTGGCGAAGGGGAGGGAGGTGAGGGTTTGTGAAGAGACTGGTGAGGGGGTGAGGGGTAGGGCTCGCGGAGCCGAGCCAGAGGGGGCGGGACTCGCGTTAGCCTGGTCGGAGCCCGAAGTAGTCGAGGGCGGAGTTAGCGGGGCGGGACTCGCGGGGGTGGGAGGAGCGGGGCTAGGGTGGTTGGGGGCGGGGCCTCCGCACCCGGCACCGGCAGCGAGGCGAAGCTGGCGGTGAGCGCCTGGCGCACCGCGTGGAGCTGCTGCTGCAGCGCCAGTGTCCGCCGCTCCTCCAGCGCCAGCTCCTGCTCCAGGCGCTCGCGCGCGCTGCTCATGCTCTGCGTGTGCCTCTGCAGCACCGCGTTCTGCTCCTCGAAGGCCACGTTCATCTTCCGCAGGCGCCGCAGCTCCGCCTCCCGCGCTGTAGGCGGGGAGCCGGGTCAGATTCTGGCGCTTCCCTGCCTTCCCGCAGCCGCGCTTTGCCCCTCGCTGTGCCTCACGCCAGGCCTTCCGTCACTGCTCTGCCTCCAGCCGCACACCGCAGCTCTCTGGTCTACGGGGGCAGGGGAGGAAGGCACCCACTGCCTACCCCCTTGGCGCCCTCTGGGCCCAACACTTGCTCCAAGAACCTGTGGTCAGCGCTCACCTTTGTTTTGGTCCAAGAACTCTTCCGTGAAGATGGGGACGTCGAAAGTGGAGAAGCCGTCACAGTCTCCACCCTGGGACGACAGGACAAGGTGGCAATATTTTTGGGAGGGGGTGGGAGGGCAGCCACACCCCCTCGGGGACATCCCCTAAGCTTGGGAGGGTCTCCTCGGGCCACCTGGGTCAGAGTCCATTTTACAGCCTTCCCATTGTGTGGCTGTCCAGCCTCTGCTTGCACACATCTGGACCAGGCGCTCACTTCATCCCAGGAGCGACGGTCCTCACTCACCCAGAGGTCTAAGTACCTCCAGACCTTTCTTGCCCAGGTGTCCTCCATGGAGGAGGGGAGCTTACCTTGTGTCCATTCAAAAGGGTATTCATGAGCCCGGAGCTGGAGTCCTCTGGTGGGGGAGGGAGGAGGGCAGGGTGAGCCTCCCAGGTCTCCTCGGACCCCACGCTTTGCTCTGCACGTGCTGTTCCCCCTGCCTGGAACACCATCATTCCCCTCCCCTAGTCAGCCCTACTCATCCTGGGTCAAGATCCCCACCTGGCCCCTCCCCCCACCCCCGCATCTGTGTGTGCCCAATCTCAGCGCTGACCAGCCCTATTCACTCACAACTGCCTGGTTATGTGTGTCTCACTCCCACGGGACCGTGAGAGCCTTTTGGAGGGGGTAGGTTGGTCTGCCTGTGTCACCTATCTCAGAGCAGGCACTCAGCTGCCTGGGGGCTGGGGCCCTTCGCACCTTTCTTGATCTTCTTTTCCTGGATCTTCTCTGTGCACATCTTGTAGGCTTCCGACTGCTGGTACGCCCTCAGCTCCTTCATGTACTGCTGCTTCTCCCGCTCAGCCTCGTCTAGGTACCGCTGGGGGGGGCAGCATGAGAAGGCTTGGCCCAGCCCAGGGGCAGGGTAGCCCTCGCAGGCCAAGACCCCATCTCCATCAGTCAGCTCACTGTGCTGCACCTTCCCACAGCGCCCTACTGCCCTCCAGACAAAACCCCACCCTTCAGGCTGCTGCTCAGGCTACCTCCCAACTCCCTGACCTCACCGACCTCATCCCAATTCCAGCCTTTATAAACCGCTCCCTGGTGTCTGAATGTCTGCAGGCTCCCACCTCCAGGCTGGACTGCCCTCCCGAACGCATTTTGCTTGTTGAAATCCCAGGGTAGAGGGTGCAAGCTGGTGCTAACGTTTCCTTGATGTTTTTGCAATTTTTAAATTAATTACCACAACTTAAAAACCATAAGGTTTCTAACAGAAATCCAGCCCCCACCCCTACTTCTTTAGTCTAACGTTGTTTATTAAATTTTATGTCTATTCCAGCCTACTGCTACTCTCCCCTCCCTTCAACAAGCTGGAGAGAGCTAATGGGTGGTCAATTCTCCAGGTCCTGGAGTCCAGGAGGAACGAAGGACCCTCCACACCTGTTCCTTTGGGGTAAGTGGCTGCAGGTGGGTATCTGAGTGGGTGAGGGAAGGTCAGTTGTCCCGAGCCGTCCCCACCTGCTTCTCCGCCGGCTGCAGCTTGCTCCACTCGGCGCCCAGCATCTTGGTGATCTCAGGAAAGGGCAGGTCCGGGTGGCGCGTCCGGATCTGCTCGCGCCGCTCGTTCAGGAAGCGCACGTAGCCGGTGACAGGTGCCTTGGGCCCATTCGGCAGGATTTTCTTCCGCTTCTTGCCTTTGGGCCAGCCTCGCTTCTTCACCGGCTGCAGAACCCAGCCTCGCCGTTGGGAGGGGCCTGGAGGGCTGGGGCCGGGCCCAGAGGGGAAGGGGCGGGGCCCTGAAAGACTTGGGCGGGGCCTAACCACGAGGTAGGACCCAGAAGGCCTGGAAGTATGGCCTGGTCAGGGTTCAGGGTTGGGAGAGTGTGGTTAAGAGACCCCTGGCCAGGGGTAAAGGGATCAGAGAAGTACTGGGGACAGAGGATCAGCCCAGGGATGGGGCTGGCTTGTGTTGTGGGCGTGGCCTCGTTGTGGCCGTGGCTTCCGTACTGGCTTCGATCCCTGGGAAGTGGGCGGGGCCTGGACTTAGAGTGGCAGTGGAGCTCTTGGGGCGTGGTATCTGGCACGGGGCGGGGCCTCAGCATCTGGAGGGAAATCTGGACCGTGGGCGGAGCCACAACGAATTCAAATTGAGTTCGGGGCGGAGCTTCAAGACTAAGGGTCGCCGCCACCACAGTGCAGGGACTCTCACCTCCTCCTCGTGGGACCCCTTCTCTCCGGCCCTCGGGCCCTCGCCGCGCTCTTGCTTGACAGCCACCACGAAGCCCCCATGCTGTCCTGGAGCCTTGCCGCTCGCCGGCCTGGAGCCATGGGAAGCCAGGGTCACCCCCACTCCCCAACACCGACGGCGGAGTTGGCAGAGAGGGCCCTGAGTCCTCCCTCAGAGGAGGGCTCTGAGAGGGTCAGGATCCGGGGGTTGAGGCAGAAGCACTAGGGGGGGCCACAGGGGGCGTGGGAGAGACTAGAGCCACTGGACGCCAGGGCCACCCACGCCCCCACGACGCTAACGCTGGCAGCTAGGGGCCTGAGTTCAGGAAGCAGGGGTCAGAGGAGGTCAGGATCCAGGGTTCGGGCAAGAGCAGTAGGGGAGGCTAGTAGGGGACCCCTGAAAGGAACTGGAGCCCGGAGGTTTGGGGGAGAAGCCCGTGGGGGCCCAAGGGGGAGGGCCTGCTCCAAGTCGGGGAAGTCAAGACCCGGGGGGGCGGGGGTCGAGGAGCTCCAACGGGACGAGGTGGGGGCTAGGCTGCAGCTCCGAGTGGGCTGGGGGGAGGGGATGTCGCACTCACGCGGCGGCCGCGCCGGGCTGCTTGGGACCGTGGGACATGGCCACTCCCGGCCGCACCTGGAACGTAGACGCGTGGCCGATGAGGGCCGCCCAAGCCGGTGACGGCGGGGCCGGGCTGGGGAGCCCCGGAAAGCCGGGTCCGGGGCGCCTGGGGGGGCCGGAACCGGGGGCGGGGAGGCCCTCGAGGGCGGGTGCCCCAAGGATCCTTTGTTGGGCAATCGCCCCCCCAGGAGGCCCGGGTCCGCACCCCCCCGGCCCGGGAAGGGCCCCGCACCGGCCCCTGGACCCCCGTGCCCCCGCCGCCTCGCAGGGCCCCGAGTTCCGCGGCTGTTTTCACCTCCAAAGAAACTTTCCTGGACCTCTCGGCTGCTACGACGCTCCAACCAACCTCCCCGAGCCCGCCCCTGCCGCCCACCCCTGCCGTCCGCCCCGCCCTGTCCCGCCCCTGGCATGCTAATGACGGTTCGGCGAGCGGTCGGATTGGGTATGCCCTTCCCCTGGGGCGTGACCATGCAGATGAGGGTCGGCGCGCCCGTTGGTGATTGGCTGGGGCGGCCGCTGAGCCGCGTGGGAGGTAAGGAGGGAACGCTGCGGGCGGGTGCGTCAAGTTCGGCTGCGCTCGGCGGCTCTTGGGACCAATCAGGTCGGCTGCGCTCGGCCGCTCTCGGGACCAATCAGGATGCTTTGAAGCATCGCAAGGAGTAGCTTCTTAAAGGGCCGGTAGGCTCGGCGCGGACTCCTCCTCCCCCTCTGAAGGCGAGACTCCCCGCCCCTGCAGGATCCGGGGACCTGTGACTCCGAGTTGAGCCCCGCCCTAGTTACCCTGGGTCGGCGGCAGGTTGCTAGGGGAGGGATTAAGGTCTTTCGGAGCAGCCCCTTACCCTACGGCAAGGTGGGGACCTGTTCTTAGCAAACCTGGAGGGGAAATTTCCCGTTTATTGACAAGACTTGTAGCCCCCGACGCCCCCGCCGTGCCCCGCCCTGCTCTGAGCCGGGGGCCTTTGGATGCAGGGGCTACTCTCCTTCCTGTGAAGGGGCCTCTGCTTTCTCTCCTGTGCAATGGATATTTTGCACGGTGTTCAGGACCAGGAGGCTGGGATGCTGCGAGGATGAGACCGGGAGCTGGGCTGGAAGCATTTAGGAAAAGGTGGTGTGGACAGGAAAATTGCAAGGACCTCGTGAAGATGGAGACTCTGCCCTGGGATCTTGGGGATCCCCAGGCAGCAGCCTGGTCTTCTTACAGCCTGGACTGGGGTTGCCTCTGACCCCAGGATGCTAGTTGTGGTTACTGGGTGCTCATGATGGCCCATTAGAACCTAAACAATATGCCGACATCACCTTCCGGCTCTCACCTCCCTGCACTTTCCTCCTCACTCAGCACCGGCTACCTCGATGTTCCTCAGATACCTACATTTCATTCATTCCCACCTCTGGGCCTTTGCACTCGCGCTTTCTTCCACCTGGAGTGCCCTTCCCCCAGATTAAATGGCCCCCTTTTCAGTGAGACTTTCCCAGGCTTGTACCCCACCTCGTCTTATCTTTTCTCCATATGTTCGTTTGCTCCCTGTGAGCTGCCTGTTTGCGCAATGCTATATTCCCAGCACCCAGAACAGTGCCCACAGGTACTCTCCATACATATATGTTGAATAAACAAATAAATGAATCATGTAAATTTCTAACAGGCAGGTGCAGGAGCTTTGGCAAACAGTCTGGCAGTTCCTCAAAAGGTTAAAAAAACAAACCATGGAGTTACCATGCGATCCATCCATTGCACTCCTAGGGATATACCCAAGAGAATTGAAAACATACGTCCACAAAGACACTTGTACATGAATGTTCACAGTAGCAAGATTCACACTAGTGCAAAAGTGGAAACAGGGACTTCCCTGGTGGCGCAGTGGTTAAGACCCTGTGCTCCCAATGCCGGGGGCCAGGGTTCGATCCCTGGTCAGGGAACTAGAACCCACATGCACGCCACAACTAAGGAGCCGGTGAGCCGCAACTAAGGAGCATGGCTGCCGCAACCAAGACCCAACACAGCCAAATAAATAAAATTTAAAAAAAATTTTTTAAAAAGCGGAAACAACCCAAACGTCTATCAGTTGATGAACAGATAAATGCTGTGGTCCATCCATCCGATAGAATATCACTGGCCATAAAAAGGAATAAATTGCTGATTTATGCTACAACAAGGATAAGCCTTGAAAACATTAGGCTCAATGAAAGATGCCATCACAAAAGCCCACACAGTGTATGATTCCATTTATGTGAATTGTCCAGAACCAGCAAAGCCAGAGAGACAGGAAGTGGATTAGTGGTTGCCTGGGGCTAGAGAATTACTGGGGAGGGGCAATGGAGAGTAATTACTAATGGGCACGGGGTTTCTTTTGGCGGTGCTCAAAATGTTCCAAAATTATACTGCGGTGATGGTTGCATAACTCTTTAAATATACTAAAACCCACGCAACTGTACACTTTAAATGGGTGCATTATCTGGTGTGTGAATTAAATCCCAATGAACCTGTATTTCGAAGAGCCAGCCCAGGGCTGAGGAAGATGAGTAGTTCCCCGGGATCTTGACAGACCCAGATTCCACACCCTGCTCTGTTGCTTCATCCGATGTGGCACTTCCCACTCTGGCTTGCCTCTCTGCTGTGTTAGAAACTATCAATATCTAGGTGAGAATTCCAAGCTAGAAGACAGGGGAAGACCTACCCTCCTAGCCCCGCCTCTTTGGCTTGATTGACAAGGCTGGTGTTGGCATAGAAACTGTCCTTCCACTCCCAAGGTACCACACAAGGAATTTAGGGGTCTTCCTGTGTATTGAAAAGAAATGAAAGGCTTTGAGGTTGATTTTTAAAATTTTTATTGGAGTAGAGTTGATTTACAATGTTGTATTAGTTTCAGGTGTACAGCAAAGTGAATCTGTTATACATATACATATAGGCATTCTTTTTTAGATTCTTTCCCCATATAGGCCATTACAGAGGATTGAGTAGAGTTCCCTGTGCTATACAGTAGGTCATTAGTTATCTGTTTTATAAATAGTAGTGTGTATGTCAATCCCAACATTCCAATTTATTGAGGTTGTTTTTTTAAATTTATTTTATTTATTTTTTGCTGCATTGGGTCTTTGTTGCTGCGCGGGCTTTCTGTAGTTGTGGCGAGCAGGGGCTACTCTTCGTTGCAGTGTGCGGGCTTCTCATTGCGGTGGATTCTCTTCGGTAGTTGTGGCACGTGGGCTCAGTAGCTGTGGCTCGCGGGCTCAGTAGTTGTGGCGCATGGGCTTAGTTGCTCCACGGCATGTGGGATCTTCCCGAACTAGGTCTCGAACCCGTGTCCCCTGCATTGGCAGGTGGATTCTTAACCACTGTGCCACCAGGGAAGTCCCTATTGAGGTTGATTTTGAAAGAAGTTTGGAGCTCTTTGGCATCGAGACAAATTCCTTGCTGTGTGGGTATTTTCTAGAAAAAACAAAAGTGTCTTGAGTCCAAACTGCATTGCATTCAGTCCAATGCATGCAATCCAGACACACACCACCCCCCAACAAGCAACATGTAAGAAGTAGCATTTCTGCTGTTTGACTTTACATCCTTCATACGTTTATCTAAAAGCAGATCCTTTTGCCCCCAAATTATAAATAGGTTTTTCTTAGCAAGAAAGTTCTCTCAAGTCCTAGCTCTCAGTAAAACCAGGAACTCTAGCTGTCTAATGTCATATAATTTCATGCTAGTTTCTTTGCTAGTTTCATTTCTATGCTCCATTTGGAAATTTTTAAAGTATGAAATCAGGAAGAGTATCCGGATTTGTGGTTCTAGAAATATGAGATCTGTTAAGGATGGCTTCAATGTCTTTGTTTACAAAATTAATTTTATTATGCAAATAATGTGCAAATTCATTTCATTTGTACAAAATTAAAGTAGTGTATGAAGGCCACCATACCTCCACCATACTCTCCATTGTCAGCTTGTTACATTTCTTAGCAAAACTTCTCCTAGACACACACGCACGCACACACGCACGCACGCACTCTATGAGTCTCCTAGGGCTACAGTTCTGGGGGCCAGAAGTCCAAGATCAAGGGCTTGGTCAGGACTGGTTCCTTCTGAGGCCGTGAGTCTGTCCCATGCTCTGTGTGCTCTCCCAGCTTCCGGGGGTCCCTGGCAATCTGCGGCGCGCCTTGACTTGTAGAAGCATCACGGCATCTCTGCCTTCAGGCGCACGTGACGTTCCCTGTGCGTATGTGTCTGTGTCCAAATTTCCCCTTTTTCTAAGGTCACCGGTCATATAGTACTAGGGCCCACTGTGCTCCAGCTGTGACTCGTCATTACATCATTACATCTGCAGGGACTCTATCTCCAAATAAGGTCACATTCTGAGGTCCTGGGGGTTAGGACTTTCACCTAGGAATGTTGGGGGGACACAGTGCAAAACACAACACGTGCAGGACTTCCCTGGCCGTCCAGTGGTTAAGACTCCATGCTACCAATGCAGGGGGCCCGGGTTCGATCCCTGGTCAGGGAACTAGGTCCCACATGCCCCAACCAAAGATCCCGTGTGTGGCAACGAAGATCCCGTGTGCCACAACTAAGACCCTGCACAGCCAAATAAATAAATTAATTTAACAAAAACACACAACACGTGCGTGCGCGCGCACACACACACACACACACACACACACGAGTGTGAATGTATTCCTATAGGGAATGTGAGCTCACATCTTGCTTTTTGGGATCACATGGCCATGATGCTGTGGACATCCCCTGCAAACTGAGAGTTCATAGCCTTTCTCGCAGTGGTTTTTATGTGAGGTCCAGAGCAGTGCCTCGTTCCCTCTGGTGCTGGGTAACATTCCACAGCAGGACCGCATCACCGCCTGTTTAATGAGCCCTGGCTGACGCAGGTTCTGGTTTTTCTCGATATGACTGTATTGCAGCCCCTGCTTCAAACATTCTCAACCTGCTGTCTGATGTCCCTGGTTGGCTTTTCCAGGGTAGGTAGGAAGACATGAAATTACTGGGGTGTGGTGCCTCCCATTTATTTTTTTATTTTTATTTTTTTTTTGGCCATGCCGTGCTCATGTGGGACCTTAGTTCCCCGACCAGGACCGGGGGTCGACCCTGTACCTCCTGAATTGGGAGCACGGAGTCTTAACCACTGGACCGCCAGGGAAGTCCCCCATTTACATTTTTGTTTGTTTTTTTTAAGATTTTTTTGATGTGGACCATTTTTAAAGTCTTATTGAATTTGTTACAATATTGCTTCTGTTTTATGTTTTGGTTTTTTGGCCGCAAGGCATGTGGGATCTCAGCTCCCCGACCAGGGATTGAACCTGATCCCCCTGAGTTGGAAGTCAGAGTCTTAACCACTGGACCGCCAGGGAAGTCCCCCGTTTATGTTTTTAGTGCTTATTTGCCAGCATAGGGTGGTTCAACTTCTCTCCACCCCCAGGAAGGATCAGGGTGTTGTTGGCACTCCCAGGATATATCAGCCCTGCTCAGGCTTTTTTACAGAGTGAATTTAATACAGGGGATTGCTTTCATTGGCATCGAAGGGCCGAGAAGGCAAAAGGGAAACACAGAGGTATCAGCTGCCGGAACGAAGGGGTGTGGAGACAGGGGTCTCAGACCTCTGAGGAGGGGGCACCCCCACTGCTGCTGGACCCTCAGGAGCTCAGGGAGGTGGCGCTGAGCCCCAGCTGTGTGACTTGGGCAATTTATCAAAACTCTCTGCACCTCAGTTTGCTCCCTCTGTGAAGTAGGATAATAACCATGTCTGCCTTTTTGAGATCGTTGGAAGGATATAAGGAGTTTAATAATTCACGGCATAGTACTCAGAAAGATCAGCGAAGGCCCTGCCTAGGGGTAGGGATGACGCAGGAAGGAGAGATAAATGCCCAGCCCTCAGGGTAGGACAGAAGGACAGACAAGCATTGGCTAGTCTTGTCCACGGAGACCGAAGCCCGTGTTACAGAGAATTTTCTACTGCAGTGGTTCCCACCTGGGGGCAATTCGCCCCCTCCCCTGCCCCCCCTCCCCCGATGTCTAGAGACAATTTTGGTTTTCACGACTGGGGCGGGGGGTGGGTGGGGACCAGAGATGCTGCAATGCCCAGGCCAGCCCTCACCACAGAGAACAATCCAGGGCCAACTGTCAATACTGGCCAGCTTGAGAAACCCTGTTCTAGGGCCCAAGAAGTTCTTTACCTGTCTGATCTCCCTAAGACCTCCCAAGAACTCTATTCAGAGTTGCTACTCTCACCTCCATTTCACAGAAAGGGAAACTGAGTGGCTTGCATGAAACTGCCTTGGTTTGGTCTTGGCTATGGGCTCTGCACAGCCACCCAGGGATCTAAGGAAATTTCTTCTGAGCCTCCATCCGAACCCTCCCTCCCTGAGTGCCCCCCCACCCCCCATTTTGACCTGGGTCAGAAGAAGATCAAAGCAAGCACCTCTCCTGAGGCTGGACAGCGGCCACCGGACATCTGATCTCCAGCTGGGAGGAGGGGAGACGCGGTTCTGGCGCATCTGAGGGGGCTGGGGATGCTCTGGGGGCATCAAAGGATGTCCAGATCAGATCTCTCCTGACCACAAGCCTGTCTGTCCTTCTCTGAGGGCTGGGCATTTATCTCTCCTTCCTGTCATTCCTTCCCCTAGGCAATGGCCTTCTCTGATCTTCCCAGCAAGTCTGCCTCTTATTCCGGTCACGTATGCCCTCCACTGGTGTCCCACCCATGCAGCTGAGGCCTGCTTTGGAATAAACCGCCCTCACCCTCACCCCCACAGACTTTTTATCTGACCCTCCCCGCTTCTAAAAACTCTACTGTGGCTCCAGTGACCTGGGGGTAACGTCCCAACTCCTCTGCCACTTAATCACCCTTTTTGGTCTGATTCTTCCAGACCCAGCACTGACCACGGGGGGCTTGGAGGGTGTGGCTCCGCCCCCCCCACCTTAAGACTAGGGGCTTCAGGAGCTTTGGGGGTCCACAATTGCTCAGCCTGAGACCAGATCCACTGAATGAATGAGTTCATGAATGAATGAATGATGATGCTCCGGAGGCAGCTCCCTGGCTCCCCCAGCGTCAGAATCAGCTTTGTTCCTGCCTTCCCCACAGAGTCAAGGCCAGGAAATACTAGCTGACTCTAACAGCGCAAGGACCCAGAGATCAGAGAAGTGCTGGTGCCTCTGCCAAACATCCCCTCGTTCCCCTGCTGCATCTGCCCCAAGGGGCTGCGGGGATGACGTCTTGTGTTCCTGACCCACACAGGAGGCGGATAAGAGGGAAAACTGAGCCACCTTTCCCTCCAGGTGGGCTGTCTCCTGCCAGTGAATAAATAACTCAAAGGTATTGGAAGTCACAGGGAGCTCAGTTGGAAACTTGAATCCGCCTCTTGTTAGCTGCTTGCCCTCTGGCAAGGGACGTCTGTCTGAGCCTCAGTTTTCTCATCTGTAAAATGGGTGTGGCGACTTCCCTGGTGGCGCAGGGGTTAAGAATCCACCTGCCAATGCAGGCGACACAGGTTCATGCCCTGGTCCGGGAAGATCCCACATGCCGCGGAGCAACTAAGCCCGTGCGCCACAGCTACTGAGCCTGTGCTCTAGAGCCTGCGAGCCGCAACTACTGAGCCCACATGCCGCAACTACTGAAGCCTGCGCGCCTAGAACCCGTGCTCCACAACAAGAGAAGCCACCACAATGAGAAGCCCGCGCACCGCAACGAAGAGTAGCCCCCGCTCGCCGCAACTAGAGAAAGCCCGCACGCAGCAACAAAGACCCAGCGCAGCCAAAAATAAATACGTTTATATATATTTAAAAAAAGAACAGAAGCAATATTGTAACAAGTTCAATAAAGACTTTTTAAAAAATGGGTGTGAAGTGTTGAGGGGTGAAAGGAGAGGAGGAATGCAAATAAAAAGCTTAGCCTAGTATTTTTTTTTAATATTTATTTGGCTGCACTGAGTCTTAGTTGCGGTATGCAGGATCTATTTTTAGTTGCAGCATGCGAACTCTTAGTTGCAGCATGTGGGATCTAGTTCCTTGACCAGGGATCGAACCTGGGCTTCCTGCACTGGGAACTCCACAGAGTCTCAGCCACTGGACTACCAGGGGAGTCCCTAGGCTAGTAATTTTAAAAGTCGTCTTCCATTTCCTTCGGAGAAATCATTGAAGGGGAGCATACCCAGCAGGGAGGAAAGACTTGTGGTTCTTATCTCTCCTAATCCATTTATCAAAGATCTGGGTCTACCCCGTATCTCCTTTCTTCCCCTGCCAGGCTGTATCTCTTGGAGCCACTATTCCCCATCCACACCAGTTTTTCAGGCTCCTTTTCATGAAAGAATTGCGGGTGGTCTGCGTCCGTGTGGGCGTCTGGGCCAGGCACCCCTTGGGCTGCCTGGGCTTCAAGTTTATAAGTGGGTTCCCCTCTATTTCCCAATTTCTGTCTGCATTTCTGATTCTCTGCCTGTATGTCCACCATTCAGTCGTTTGACAGATGTTTCTTGAGTTCCTACTATGTGCCAGGCATCGCTGGGGACAACGCAGTGACTAAGAGGGACCTGGTTCCTGCCTTCACAGGGATCATGGTCCAGTGGGGGAGACAGTTACAATTGGGGCAGGGAAAGGAGGAGGTGTCAGGGTTGTGATGGGGGCAGCCCAGGACACTGTGGAACCCGGAGTAATAACCGAGGGGGTAGGAGAGGGTGCTGGAAAGCCTTTCTGGCTGAGAATATTGAGAGAACGCTTAAAGGACTTCCCTGCTGGTTCAGTGGTTAAGACTCCTCGCCTCCACTGCAGGGGGCGCGGGTTCCATCCCTGGTCAGGGAATTAAGGTCCTACCTGCCGCGCGGTGAGGCCAAAAAAAAAAAAAAGATAAAGCTTATATCCTTTTAAACATATATTATACCCATTCTAGAGCTCGGGAGACTGAGGCCCCACGAAATGGATTCGTCCCAGCCGGAAGAGCTAGGAGGGGGTGGGGCTGGGGCTGGATCCCGTGACTCTGGCTCCAGAGTGCAGTGGAGTGCAGGCCTCCACTGCTGTTGGAGGCCCGGAGGCCGGGGGAGCTGCACCCTACGCTTGGAGGAACTTGAAACTGCTTGCGTGGTGACCCAATCGTGGGAGGGCTGTTGGAAGGAGGATGGGGAGGGGTTCAGAGCACAGGCCTCAGAGTCGCATGCACTTGACTCACTGTGCGCCCCAGAGCACCTGCGTCCCCTCTCTGGGCGGGTTTGTCGCCTGTGAAATCGGAGGTTTGCCCCGCCTCCTGCTCTGTTGGGATGAGAAAATCCACGTGGGGCGCTTTGCACAGTCAGCGCTCATTAAATACCAGCTGGTGTTAGAATTCTGATTATCCCCATTATTATCGTTAATAACTAAATAATTAGAACCAATGCGTCCTCTCTGCATCCGATTGGGTCTCTCCGCGTCGGGAAATCACCGGGCCCCAAGAGAGGCGAGGTCGGACTCAGACCTCTCTTCCACCCACCCACGCCCCGAACTCACCCCGTCTGCCCCGGCCTCCAGCAGGCAGGCCTCGTAAATTTGCAGGCAGGCTGAGATTTGCAGGCGGGCTTGGAGACGGGAATGTGATTAGGGGTGCCCTTGGCGTCGCCCCCCACCTCCGTGGGAGGGGTCCGCAAACCACTGTGAAATCGTCGGGCGCTAGGACCCCGTCGGTGCCGGGCGTCGAGGCCGGGCTAACCCCGCGACCACGCCTCTATTCGTGATGATTGGCTTTCCGTCCCTGGCCCGCGGCCCCGATTGGCGGATGCGGACGCCGCTCCCGGGATTCCCCGCCCCACCCGAGCTAGTCTCGGGTCCACCGGCTTTGTCGCCGCAAAAGCGCTCGGCGGGGCCGGCGGGGCGGGCGGGCCGGGAGAGGACAGCGAAGCAGGGAGAGCGGGGCGCGGGCAGCCCGGGCCGGGGGTCCCGTCTGCCGGCGCCGGACGGACGGGCCGAGCCCGGAGCGCCGCCATGGGCCCGGGGCCCCCGGCGGCCGGAGCGGGGGCGCCCCCGCGGCCGCTGTCGCTCGTTGCGCGGCTGAGCTACGCCGTGGGCCACTTCCTCAACGACCTCTGCGCGTCCATGTGGTTCACCTACCTGCTGCTCTACCTGCACTCGGTGCGCGCCTACAGCTCGCGCGGCGCCGGCCTGCTGCTGCTGCTCGGTCAGGTGGCCGACGGGCTGTGCACGCCCCTCGTGGGCTTCGAGGCTGACCGCGCCACAGGCCGCTGCGCCCGCTTCGGCCCGCGCAAGGCCTGGCACCTGGTCGGTAAGCCCCGGTCCGGACTCCCCCATACGACTGCCTGGCTCAGGGCCCGAACCTACCCCCTCTGTCCCACTGCTCCGTCCTCTCTAATTGCCCAACCCATGAGCCTTCCCATCTGTCTGCTTAACTGCCTAGTACCCCTTCTGTTTGTCTGTCGCCTGGCTGCCGTCCGACCCGCGGAGCCTCCTCCGTCTGACTGTTCGTGTGACCGTCCAGTGTCACTTTTCTTTGTCTGATCCTCCGGGGCACCCTGAACCCTCTCTGGGTTGGGTCTACTGCCCGCGCCTCCTCTGTCAGTCTATCTGGTCTGGCCTGACTTCATCTGTATCAGGGTGACCACCCAGGACAACTCTTGAGTCAGACTGCCTAGAGTCCCCTCTGTCTGTCTGTTCCCCCCAGTGCACTTTGTGCATCCATCCCCTCACTCATCTCGGGCAACCTGGCACTTGGTGGCTTTGGGGAGCTGCCTGGGAACTGGGTTGGGGACCGGGTGAGCCAGAAGGGTCGGGGTTCTGTGCTTGTCCGGCTGATGGGATGGGGGTCTGCAGAGCAGGTAATGGGGTCACCCTCTGTTTGTTATGAGGGAGTTACCTGGACTAGAGGGCTGTTGGTGAGGGGAGGAGGTGGGTCCCACGGGGGCTGGGGCACCCTGCCCGGTGCACACCCATGATAAGGCCCGGCTCCTGGCATCCCTTCTCTGCCCGCCGGGACCCTGGGCCCTGAGATTAGCTCTGGCCACTTTGCCTGCTGTTCTTTCACTGGCAGAAGTACCCGCCGCATCCTGGCGCTTGGGGCACACCGGGCATTTAAGGAGGCAGAACCAGGAATCCTGCCCGCTTCTGGGAATTCTGGGCGGCAGCTTTCCAGAAACCGGGAGGGCCGGCTGGTATCTCCTTGCCCTTGGGAACAGTGACTGAGGAGGCAGTGATTTGCCTTGGCCCTCATGAGGGACATTTTTTGCAAGGTACAACAGATCTCCAAGTTGCCTGCAAGTGGCTGGCATTGCTGTGGCCGTGGCCTAGGGTCTGGATTTCAGTTTCTTAGACACTGAGGATGCACAGACTGTTCTTGGGTCACATTAGGCTAGCAGCCCGGGTGCGGGGCCGTGGCGGGAGCAGGGAGAGGCATGTGACTCAGACCCCAGACAGAGGTATCCCTCTGCGGGCTGCGGTTGGGATTGCTTACAGAGCTGAGCCCAGAGTATCAAATGCAGTTTTGTTCATAATAGTTGAGTAGACCCGTTGACACACAAAAAAGGTAGTTCTTGGGTCAGAGAGATGTGAGGGCTATTTTCTCTGGGGCAGACAGGTGAGCCCCTTCTAAGGAGATGGAGTCAGCCACAGGTAGGTTTGCCTGGCAGTGGACGCTGCATGTGCAAAGGCCCTGAGGTGGGACCTCGTAACAGCCTGTCTTCCCGTTTTGTAGGTGGGGGGCTGAGGTTCAGCGACGGCCCCACCTGACCCCAGGGGGAGACACTGAGTCCCCTTGCAGAGGGGAGGTTAGGGTAGTGGAGGCACCTTTGTCAGTACACTGAAGGCTTTGTGTTTATGCCTTCAGCTTATGATGGGTGCCCCAACCAGATACCAGGGCCTCCATCTGTGCCCTCTCCCTGCATGTGCAGAGATCCAGGAAGAACTGTGGAGAGGGGAAGCCAGGGTGGCCCCTTGTGATGCCTGATAAGGTGACTTGAGTGAAGGTCACCTCGGCCTCAGTGCTCACTTCTCTTTTTTACCGAAGTCTGTGGGTGGTGGGGACAGACTCATTCTTTCCCTTAACAAGCCCTCGGGGCTCCCCGTCTAGCGCAGAGAGGACCCGGAAAGCCAGACATGGACACTCCTGTCGGGTCCAGGCTGGGGCAGGTGGGTAGACTGGGCTTCATAGGAAGAAGCAGAGCTCTGGAGGAGGGGACATTAGCTTTGGGGTTTTGAAGGATGAATAGGAGTGTATGTGTGTAGGGGGGCATTCCAAGTAGTTGAAACAGCTTTTGCAAAGGTGTGACATCTCAAGGCTTTGAAGTTGCTGAGACAGGAAGTGGCGCAAAGAAGTAGGAGCTCCCGATTTCACACATTAACTCTTAATTCTCATGCCAATTTTGTGAGGTATTTTTATTAGCTCCCTTTCCTGGAAACGGAGGCCCAGAGAGGCAGTCACTTGCCCAAAGTCCCCCAGCCAGGCAGCCTGGCCCTGACAATGGTTAACGTGGCCTGGGCAGCAGCAGGGTACAGTCCGTCCAGCCAGGGCAGCACATTCTTCTGACCAGAGACTACAGTTCCTGTCTGGCCCCAGGGTGGCCTCCAGGCCACCAGGAATCTGCCTGGGGTGCCTCTTCCAGGCACCAGTTCCAGAGAAATACCAAACGTGGTTTTGGTTTCATTTCCCAGTCCCTGGACTGTTGGGGTGGGCCCAGGTTCTGGGGGATGAGGTCACCTCCAGGGCCTGGTGGGGAGGAAGGAAGTCTGGCTCCAAGTGCTCTGGGGTGGGAGGAGAAGGGTGGAGGGCTGGAGGGAAGGAGCATGGCTGAGTCCAGCAGGCTGGCCTCGCAGCTCACTCAGTGGGCCTCAGTTTCCTCATCAGGAAATGGGCTGGTTTAATAATGTTCACCTCTTTGGGCTGTTTTAAATAGAGGCCACTATTATTATTATTCACTCATTCAAAAGATCTTGATGCGCCAGACTCTATATTGGGTGCCAGGGACACAGAAGTGACTTGGAGAGACCTGTTACCCACCCCCCAGACAGAGAGACAAAAGAATTCCTGTGTGTGCGAAGGGGTATGAAGGAGAGAAAGCAGGGTTCAGACAGAGGGTGTCAGAGTGGGGAGGGGACTGCTGGTGACTGGGCTGGTCAGGGGGACTCTTTGAGGAGGTGGCATTTTAGTTGAGTCCTGGAGGGTTGAAGAGGAGTGCGCCTTGCTGAGATGTCATGGGAAAAGCATTCCAGGCAGAGGGGACAGCCTGTACAAAGGCCCTGGGGCAGGAAGAACAGGGAGGAGGCCCGGGTGGCTGGAGCAGAGTGAGCGAGGGGGAGAGAGGGAGGAGGGGATGGGTCAGGGCGGGTGGTGCAGGCCCCTTTGGGACCTCGGGGAGAACTTGTGCTTGTTCTGAGGTATGAGTGTTTTCCAGGGAGAGGCACCTGGGCCTCCTGACTCCTGGCAGCCCCACAGGACGCCTGGTAGGAGCTGGGAGGAAAAGGCCCCCTCTGTGGGCGAGGTGGGAAGGGGAAGTGATGGGGTAAGTGGCGCATCTGTGGTGGGCAGTTCCCCAGGGGACCTCCACAGCTCCCTTTCAACCTGCTGCGTGGCCTTAGGCTCGGCTTGTTTCCCCAGCTGTCACCAAGGGGCCAAACTTGGCAAGCCCTGAGCCGGCATGGCAAGACCCCATTCTTGCCCCCTATCATCTGGCCCTGCCCCTGCATGGTTACAGCATGTGGCCGGCTCTGTGTCAGTTCCCCCATCACACACAAGGGGCGTAGGGCCTGGACTGGGAGGCCCAGCCCCTCTGTCCTGTTTGGTTGTGTGTCCTCAGGAGGGCCCCAGATCTCTCGGCCTTAGTTCCCCATCTGTCACAGGGGCTGTAAGCCTGGGGAGCCCCGGGCTGCTGACACCCACTCACTGTGTGACTTTGTTGTGTGTGTGTTTGTGGAGGGGGTCTCTAACCTTTTCCATGTCTCGGTTTTATCCCCCCGCCCCCGCTCACCTGGGGAGCCCTGGGCCAGCGTGGGAAGGCCCTGCAACGTGCCCTCCCCGCTCTGCTTGTCCACAGGCACTATCTGCGTCCTGCTGTCCTTCCCCTTCATCTTCAGCCCCTGCCTGGGCTGCAACGCCACCACGCCCGAGTGGGTTGCCCTCCTCTACTACGGGCCCTTCATCGTGATCTTCCAGTTCGGCTGGGCTGCTACACAGATTGCCCACCTCAGCCTCATCCCGGAGCTCGTCACCAACGACCACGAGAAGGTGGAGCTCACGGCTCTCAGGTGCCGCCTTGAGGGCAGGGCGGGCAGGCGTGCAAAGAGCAGGCACGGCGGGGGGCCCAGGGCCACCCTCCCATGTCTGGGCTCTGCTTGGCTGTGCGGCTCTGGACTCTGCCCCAGCGTGGGCATCTGTAAATTAGTGTATTATTCAGCCATTGCTGCGTAACAAATGAGCACCAAGTTAGCAACTTCAAAGAGCACACATTGACCACCTCCTGGTTTCTGTGGGTCAGGAGTCTGGCTTAGCTTAGCTGGGTTCTCAGCGTTAGTCTTGAGGCTGCAGTCAAGGTGTCGGCTAGGGCTGGGGCGTCATCTGAGGCTTGGGGTCCCTCTACCCTGCTCATGTCATTGTTGGCAGTGTTTGTCTTCTTATAGATTTAGAAGTCTTGGGGGTTGGGACTTCCCTGGTGGTCCAGTGGTTAAGACTGAGCTTCCACTGCAGGGGCATGGGTTCGATCCCTGGTCGGGGAACTAAGATCCTGCATGCTGCACGGCATGGCCAAAATAAGAAGTTGTAGGGGCTTGCTGCTTCTTTGAGGCCAGCACGAGTCTCTCATCTCAGGGGTGGTGTGAGCCCACTTTCTGAGGGTCGCCTGATTAGGTCAGGCCCACTCAGGATAATCTCCCTTACTTACATCCACAAAATCCCTTTACCTTTGCCACAGACAGTTACCTAACACGGGCTTGACATCCCATCACATTCACACGTCCCGTTCCCCAAGGGGAGGGGGTTAGAGGGGGCAGGGGGGCAGGCCATGGGAACGTCTGAGCCATCTTAGAATCCCGCCTCCCACACATGGGTGCAGCTGGCGCCCAGCGCGTCCGTTTCTTGCCTGAGGTGCTGAAGGTGATTCTGCGTGTGATGGTAGCAGGAGCACTTATGGAACGCTTGCTGTGGGCTGGGCACAGTTCTGGGCCCATCACGCAGAAGATCTTGAATTCTGACGACAAGCCCGAGAGGTTGTCATGTGCCCAGGGACAGGGTTGGAGCAGAGTGGGGCCTGTGCAGTGGGAACAGGGATCAGATGACAGTTCTCGGCAGGAGGGACATCACGCGTGAAGGTGGCCACGCGGGCATAAGCGCTCGTCATGAGGGCCCTGCCTGTTTGAGCCCAGTTCCCCATTACGGCCGAGAGCTGCGGGCACTAACGGCGGGGGTTGCTCAATGCCTGGGGCCCCCGAGGGCCCCAGCTGAGGGGGACAGGCTGGGCCCGGTAGAGGCCAACCTCTGGGCGCTTTCTACCCGCAAGTGCTTTACCGCCTGCCTCGTGTCATTTTTGCCTTGACCTCTGCAGGTGTTCTTGTTCTCACTTTCAGAAAGGGAAATGGACTCCTGGTGAGATCCAGAGGCTCCTCGCCCCGGCCAGGGCCCTAGGCAGGACATGGCTCTGGGACTGCAGGCAGGAGTGGACTCGGATGACTCTAGACCATGGAGCCCTTGCCCAGCTGAAGCCCAGGATTTCTGAGTATCCTGGGTTCTCAGGCTTCTGGGTTGCAGGCCTGACTTGGCCCTGCTTTGCTGAGTCTCTACATTCAGGCCCCAGGCAGATGGGACCTCACAGTGGGGTCTTGGGCCAGAGAAATCAGATACGTGCAGGCTCGGGAAACTGAGGCCAGCAGAGGCTTTCCTGGGCTACCCAGTGTGTTGGTGGCTGAAATCACCTGGCCGGAGGTTCCCCAGACGCTCTGACTGTACACCTGCCTGGGGAGTAAGTGGTTGCGTGGCTCCCGAGCTGCCCTTCTGAGGCCTTGCCTGTGCCCTGGCAGGTACGCCTTCACCGTGGTGGCCAGCATCACTGTCTATGGGGCTGCCTGGCTTCTGCTCCACCTGCAGGGCCCTCCCCACATGGGGTCCACTCAGGATGTCTATGACCAGCTGGGGGTCCAAGATGTGCCGGTGTTCCGGGTGAGCTGGGGCCCGGGGTGGGCCAAGGCTGGCTGCTGCCCGGGTGGGACAACCCCAAGGCCCTGAACTCAGGGCTTGGGCCGAGAGTCGCTGCTGACCCCTCTCCTGCCCGGTCCCCAGAACCTCTCGCTGTTGGTGGTGGGCCTTGGAGCTGTCTTCTCACTGCTGTTCCACCTGGGCACCAGGGAGGGGCGCCGGCGGCAGGTGGAGGAGCCAGATGAACACAGCCCTCTGTTGGCCCCTGCTACTGCCCGGCCCTTGCTGCTCTGGAAACACTGGCTTCGGGAGCCGGCCTTTTATCAGGTATGTCATAGGGGCAGAGGGTGTTGGAGTTGATGCCCCTCTCCCACCAGGCCCTTACTCTGTGCGGCTGCAGGCAGGGATGGCAGACACTGGAGCACACGTAGCCCCTTCTCCAGTCACACCCAGGGCAGACATTACTAATGTCACTGCTCTCTTCTCCACCTGACCAGCTAGGCAGTCACTACTAATGGATCAGGTGCCAGCTGCAGGGTTCCTCACGTTGGCCCCCAGTGCTCCCCCCTTATGGGAGTAGAGGAGGGCCCCCTCTGACCCGTCCCTCTGTTTACAGGTAGGCTTGCTGTACATGAGCACGAGGCTCATTGTGAACCTGTCCCAGACATACATGGCCATGTACCTCACCTACTCCCTCAACCTGCCTAAGGTGAGCCGGCCGGGTGGCAGGGGTGCGGGGCCTTGAGCCTGATGAGCCGCTCCTGACACGCCTGCGCCCACTGTGCCCCAACAGAAGTTCATCGCCACCATCCCACTGGTGATGTACCTCAGCGGCTTCCTCTCCTCCTTCCTTCTGAAGCCCGTCAACAGGTGCATCGGGAGGAACGTGAGTAGGCCGGGCAGAGGGCAGTGTGCCTTGCGCAACCTGGGCGACTCCAGACCACGGTCCAGCGTGGGAGCCAGAGGGTGGCCGGAGTGACTGAGGAACTGAATGCTTCATTTTATTTCCTTTTAATTGAGTTGCGTTGAGACCCAAGGAGCCGCCCATCTCTAGTGGCAGCTGTAACAGCATAGCTCTAGAACATCTGCTCCATTGAGCTCGGAGCACCTCTGAGGCTCAGAATCACAGAATCCTCTGAGGTCAGAGCTGGGGGCTCCTTAGGGATAACCCAACTCAAACCCCACTTTGCTGGGGTTGGGGGCTGGACTGAAGGTCAGAAAGGGCAAGTGCCAGGCTCAGGGCTGCCCAGCAAGGCGGGCCTGATGCTGCGCTCTCTGCAGATGACCTACTTTGTGGGCCTCCTGGTGATCCTGGCCTTCGCAGCCTGGGTGGCACTGGCAGATGTGCTGGGTGTGGCTGTGTATGTGGTGGCTGTACTGCTGGGCGTGGGCTGTGCCACCATCCTCGTCACCTCGCTGGCCATGACAGCTGACCTCATCGGCCCCCATACGGTAGGGCTGCTGAGCCAGTCCGGGTTGGGGTTGGGGTTGGGGACCAGGGCCGAGGCCTGGGATGCTGACCCCCTGCTCGTGTCCCCCCAGCACAGCGGAGCCTTCGTGTATGGCGCCATGAGCTTCTTGGACAAGGTGGCCAATGGGCTGGCAGTCATGGCCATCCAGAGCCTGCACCCCTGCTCGTGAGTACCCCTATCCATTTGTTCTTGTGTTTAATGAGCTGTGCTGAGGCCGTGCTGTGCCCCAGGCACTGCCCCAGGTCTGCTAATTTCATGAGAACAGAAGACCCCGCCCCGTTGGCGTCACAGCCAGGGAGACTGAGTTATTCCCTACCTCGAGCACCCATTTATTTACTGAGCTGACAGTCTGTCCTGGGCCGGGTGCTAAGGACACACAGGTGGATCGGGGGGATGTGAGCAGACAGGGCAGAGGGAGAGCCTGGAATCCCTGTAATTCAGACCCTCAGAACCTAGGGTTCCAGCCCCAGATGGTTCTAGACCTGAGTTTGCACCCTGTAGAAGCCCAGGATTTGGGAATGAAAGCTGGCCTGGTCCTCTGTCCTCATGGAGCTGGGGACAACACGAGCCACATGAATAATCTCATGAATAAATGTGTACAAAGGGTGTGAAGGACACCACTTGGGGAGGCCTGACTGTGGCGAGAAGTCAGGAAGGGGTGACATGGGACCCAAGACCTGGAGGATGTCAGGGAGTTCTAGGCGTATGGGGAGGAGCAGCCTTGTGCAAAGGCCCCGGGGCAGGACTGTGCCTGGCATGGTGGAAGGACAGCAACGAGGCCCTTGTGGCTAGAACAGAGTGAGCAAGGTGGAGAGAGGGAGGAGGGGAGGGCAGGGAGGGGACGGGTCGTGCAGGGCCTTGTGGGCCACAAGGAGGACGGGTTTTTGCCCCAAGGGAGGTGGGCCCCTGGAGGGCTGTGAGCAGAGGGGTTGGGGCCTGAGTCAGGTGCTCACAGGCGCCCTCTGGCGGTTACTGCGGGGAGGACAGACAGGGAAGGGACGGTGGGAACAGGGAGGGGACTAGGATGGTTGGGGAGCAGGTGGTGATGGGGCTGGATCCTGAGGGAGGAGAAATGGGCAGTCTGGGGTAGACTTGGAAGGCAGAGCTGACCTTACTGACTGAAGTATCTGTTGGAGGGGAGGAGGAGGTTGAGGGCAACCACTTGGTCCTGGCCTGAGTGCGGGGAAAGATGGGGTGCCCCAGCTGAGATGGGAGGAGCAGGAGGTCCAGGCTGGGGCTGGAAGTTACCGACAGGCATCTGCTCACCCCCTTCTGCCCTTCCTCTGCCCCCAGCTCAGAGCTCTGCTGCAAAGCCTGCGTGGCCTTCTACCACTGGGTGATGGTGGCCGTGACGGGTGGCGTGGGCGTGGCTGCCACCCTGGCTCTGTGCAGTCTCCTGGTCTGGCCCGTCCGCCTTCGGAGCTGTGAGTTGCAGGCCCCGCCACCCCACAAAAGCCCCAAACCAGCCATGGGTGTGTACGTCTGGGCCAGGACAGGCCCCGCCCTCCCTAACCCTACTTCCACCCCCTTCTCTTGCAGGGCACCCTGGAGCCCAACCTTGACACCGCCCCATGGTCCTTTACCCTTTGTAAATTAACCGCGACTGTGAACGCTCGCTGCCCAACGAGGCCTGCAGCGGCCCCTTTGCTGCTCTGATCCCACTCCTGCGTCGGTCCCATCCCTGCCTGGCTGTGGGGGTCGGGTCAGGGTGGGCGGGATACCAGCAGCTTCTCCCTGCTAGGGCGGGGACACTGAGCTAGGCCCTCTGGTATTCAGGAGCTGGTGGGGTCCTTGTGGGTCTGGGGTACCCCAATCCCGACTCTAACTCACCCCCAGCTGTTTGGATGATTCGGGGTGCCCTGTGTTGTGTGGGGGCCGGATGTGAGGCTCCTGGGCGCAGGGCCTGTCCCGAGCTCAGCCCCGGCCAGCCTAGGGTCTCCCGGGTGCTACTACTGGGTGCTGCCAGGCCCTGGAGGACAGAGCCATTGCGGAGCCTGCCAGGAGCCCCAGCCTCAGGGTTAGGGGGCTGGGCCCAGACCCCGGCCGTGGCGATGGTGAGGCTCAGCACGCCAGGGCCCCAAGTGTGGCTCCCTGCGCCCAGGCCACTGCTGACAGTGAATAAAGAGCCGCCTGGGGCCAGGACTGTGCCTTGGCCTGGGGCCCGGGGTAGGGGGAGCCGAGGGCAGGCGAGGTCATCTGTCTGACTCTGCCCTGGAGCTTGGTCACTAGGGTCCTGGTTCAGAGCTCCCTTCATCTGGCTGCCTGACCTCCCCAGGCCCCAGCCCCAGAGGTGGACAGACGCCTTGGGGGAGAGGCGCCGGGTCCCTGAAGAGCCACACCAGGCAGCACGAGATCTTTATCAGTGACTGGCCGTGTAGACAAGCCGGGGCTGCTGGTTGGTGGAGGGGCAGCAGGGTCCCAGGTCCCACTGCCGGTAGTTCTGGGTGGTGTAGCGCGGGCGCTGGGGCGCCGACAGGTATGGCACGTAGTCAGATGCCTGCCACAGCGGCTTGACCCCAAATTGGTGTCTGTGGATCACTGGGGGGCCAGGACCCAGGTCACCAGCTGGCCCCGCCTCCTGGCCCCCGGCATCTCACCGCCAGCCCCTGGGTCGCCTGCCCCGGCCCAAGCTCACCGTACTCCTCGTCCCGGTTGGGTCTGTCTTTCCACAGCATGCTCCTGTACTGCGCGCGGGGGCCACTGTACTGCGCAGGGATGATGGGGTCGTACCAGGCGGTCTCCCGGAGACGCTGGGTGTAGGCTGTGGGGTAGGGGTCAGGGGTCATCTCTGCACCTGTGGGCCTCACCCTCCCCTCCAGGCGAGCCTGGTGTCACGGAGGGCCGGGCTGGGCACTCACCCGAGGGCATGCTGGGCATGCTGTGCTCCCTGGGGCTGTGGCATCTGTGCCTGTGGGCATAAGCCTTAAAGTGTGGGCTGTCCAGAGCCTGAGGGAGCATGTTCCAGGCTTCTCGGGAGTCCGAGTTGGTCAGGCCCGTGTACCACAGCTGGCTGGCCGCGTCGTGTCCCATGGGTGTGTACTTGCAGCGCATCTCCTGCTTGATGGCCGGTGTCTGACAGGCCCCCTCCTGGGACAGGTAGTCATTGCTGAGGGCGGGGGTGGGAGGAGAGAGACTGAGTTTTCGGCCCCCCTGCCCTCCCCAGGCCTCTTCATCCCCATCACCAGCACTGAGGGTGCAGAATGCAGAAGCCTGGCCCGAGGTGCGGGGGGCCTTGTCTGTCCTTCAGTACTGGACATCCTCCCACCCAGGCTGGCAGAGGGTGGAAGGTTGACCCCTTGTAGCCCCTCCTCTCTGCCACATTCTCCCCAACCCCCAGGACCTCCTAAACATTTCATCTTTTCTTGCCTCTACTAAGTCCTTTGCCCAGCCTCCCAGACCTGCAGGCCCTTTCCTCCAGGAAGCCCCCCTGGCCTGGAGGTGCACCAGGAGGACGTGGTCTCAGCTATGGCTCAGTGAGTGGCGCAGGTTTCACCGTCATTGGTCTGGCCTGGGAGCCGTGGGTTGGGGACACTGGGAAAGTGTATGGGGAGCCCAGGCTCCCAGGGAGACCTTCAGGGAACCCTTGTGCCATCGCCACCCACCCAGCTATTGGGGCCAGCGGGGAGTGAAGGCAAGCTCACATTTAAAGGAGAAACTATTGCAGCTACACAGGAGTGCCTGTTCCAGGGGCCTCTGTTGCCAGAGCCCATCCCAGGCTGAAAGTATCAGGAGGGCTTCCCTGAGGAGGTGGCAGTGATGTGAGGAGGGTCGCGCTTGTGCAAAGGCCCTGGGGCAGCAGGGATGGTGTAAGGAACAGAGGCTGGCAGAGCAAAGAGGGAAGTGGAAATATGCTAACGATGGCAAAAATCAAACCTCAATGAGATACCATCAAAACTAAAGCTATCCTTCGGGAACACCCTCGCAGCACCACTGCCCAAGAGATAGACATGGGCACGTGCTTTGACCTGGCAAGCTTGCTCCAGGGAGATGCCCTAGGGAATAAGCCCGTGGCCCCAAGATGGTCCAAGCAGGGCTGCTGATAAAACGTTCTCCCCTGTGCCTGCTTGGAGTTCCCACTCCACACGGAAAACCAGAAACCCACGTGTTTCATAAGAGGTGGGCTCGGCCTGGTCAGTTTTGGGAAGTGGCCGCAGGCTGGTTTGCCACTTGCAGGGAGGGGAGTTTGGGGACTGTCTGGCAGGCCCCACTCTTTTTGAACTACAAAATGAACCAAAACTACAAAATGCACCTGACTTGTAAAAAGGAATTAAAACAGTCAAAAATAACACACAATGAAAAGCGAGTCTCTGTGTCAATTACACCTCAAAAAAACTAATAAAAAGAACATCGCGTTATGGCTGAAAAACTTTTTTTCTCATAATAAATGAATGCCTTTTTGACCTAGAATCAAGAAATCTAATGGCATTTAAATAAATAAAAGTACTGGAAAAAGCCGTGAGTCTCCCTGACCTAGCTGCCAGTCCCCTCCACCAGGGCCGCCACTCTTACTGGTTTCTGCTTCATTCCAGAAGCAGCGTGTAGGCACGAGCCATTCCATCCCATCACACGCCTGTGGGAACCTGCTTCTATCGTGGTGGCACAGATTTTTTTTTTTACTTAATCTTGGAAATGGAGCAGCAGCAAGGGCACTGACTCGCCTTTTCTGTAAAGCAGCATGGTGACCCATTATAGTTTATTAACGCTTATTAATGGGTCCTCTAATGGGGTGAACGTGTATCCCCAGTTCATGTCCACCTGGAATCTCAGAACATGACCTTACTTGGAAATAGGGTCTTAGCAGATGTAACTTAAGACAGGGTCATGCCGGGTCAGGGAGGCCCTAATGCAACCCTAATGCGGAGCCCTGGTGAGGCTGGGGTATCTACACGGTCAGGGGAGAAGGTCACGAGACAAGGGACGCCACGGACTGCCAGCACCCCCAGAAGCCAGGAGGGACACGGAGCAGATGCTCCCTCACGGCTTCAGAAGGCCCCAGCCCTGCTGACACCTTGGTCTTGGGGCTCCTGGCCCCCAGAACTGGGAGAGGTAAATTCTGTGCTCGAGGCCGCCCCCTTGTGGGGTTGTTCCAGCAGCGCAGGGCTCCCGGGAACCTATCTGCTCTGCTGGCTGGCTGTGTGTGTGTCCTGCATGCGTGAACCACCACGTGACCTGCGTGTACTCCTGCCAGGTCCCAAGCCTGGTGCAGGTGGGTGGGGAGGGTGCAGGGAGCAGGTGCAGCACCCACATACCTTTATGGAGACTGAAAAACGCTGGTGGGATGCAAACCCAAAGAGGCAGTGCAGGGGCAGGATGTGCTCACCTGTATAGAGATGCCGGGAGGTTCACTTCCAGGGTCCCCCGGGGGACGTAGGGCCGGGCAGCCTCCTGCCTCAGGGTCTGCATGTCTGCCTCTGGGTGCCCGGGGGCTCCTGCCTCCAAGGCCTGCGGGGCCATTGTTGACAGCTGCAAAGGCAGCCCGGTGTCCTGGCAACAGCTGGGTCTGCTGGCCACCATCCAGGCCACTGCCTCTCCCCCAGCTGAGGGGCCGAGCCGGAAGAGCAGAGGCTGGAGAAGGAGGCGGGCGCTCATCTGGGTAGGGCCGACCTGGGGCTCAGCCCTCCCACCTCTTCTCTGCCCCCCAAAACAGCCGCATGGGGGCCTCCAAACCCAACGAAGCTTCTGAATTTCCTTTCCACAACCTCAGCCCTACCCTTCCAGGTGCTCAGGCCAGCAGCCCTGCAGCCCCCAGGTCCTCCCTTCTCACCCCACCCCCGTTCAGTCCTTCATCTGTTTCCAAAATACATCCAGCACAAGAATCTGCACACACGTGTTCACAGTGGCACTGTGAACAACAGCCCCCCAATCCACAACAGCCAAAGAGCGGAAGCAACCCAAATGCCCACCAACCGCAGAACAGAAACCCAAAACAGGGTCCCTCCACACACTGGAACGTTAGCCATGGAAAGGGGTGACGCGCTGACACAACCTGGAGAACACGAAGCTCAGTGAGAGAAGCTGGACACAAAAGTGTCTGATTCCATTGATGGAAAACGTCCAGAACAGGCAAACCCACAGACACAGAGGGTGGATTCATGGTTGTCAGGGGCTGGGAGGGGGTGGGGGTGACTGATAATGGGGATGGGGCTTCTTTTGGGGGTGATGGAATGTTCTGGAATTAGATGGTGGTAGCCAGCACAACATAGTAAATATACTAAAACCCACAGGATTGTATACCTTAAAATGTTACACACGTTTTACTGCACGTTAAAACATTCACAAGAAATCCAGAACCTGCCTGCCTTTCACCATTTCCACCTGCTTGTGGCCGCAGTCCTGTCATTGCCTGCCCGGGCAGGGTGTCCTCCCTGGTCGCTGCGCCCCTGCCCACCTGTTTCCAGGTCTCCATACCAAGGGGAAGGGTGTCCCTTCCCCTCTCTGCCCACAGCCCTCCAGGGTCCCACCCTCCCTCCTGGGGTAACAGCCCAAGTCCTCCCCAAGGCCCTGTACAACCTGCCCTGTCTCCTCCCTCTCTCCCCCTCGCTCACTCTGCTCCAGACACACGGGCCTCCTGGCTGTTCCTCCAGCTCACCAGGCACAGTCCTGCCCCAGGGCCTTTGCATGGGTCCACAGCCTGAAGCACCAGCTCTGCCCGGGTGTGTCCATGCCCCCCTCAGGCCCTTGCGGACACGTCAGCCCTGGGCTCAAGCTGCCCTCTCCCAAGGCCCATGCCACCCTTTGCACCGTGACGGCCACATGCACTTACACTCTGTCGTCCACTCCCTGACATACAGAAGCTCCTCAAGGGCAGGTCTGGGCTCTGGCCTCCCTTGTCCCTGGCTGCCCAGGATGGGGATCTTCCCCAGGCTTGTGGGGAGGGCATGGGGTGCACCACCAGTTGTGGGCAGCTGCTCACTGCAGAGAGCCTCACCTCCCTTCCTTCTCAAGACCCCTGGGGCCCCCGGGCCCGTAGGCCCACCCATTGTCACAACCCCTCTGGTCCAGGCTGGTTTCCTCCCTGGGGCCTCCTGGCCCTCCCCACGCACAGGGTGCTGGGCCAGCAGTGTCCCTGCTGGCCCCGGAAGCACATCTGTCAGGCAGAGGTGCCGCCCCCTCTACCCTGGGCCAGGCCTCACTATGCTCAGACCACCAGCCCCAGGCCCACCCTCCACTTCCCAACAGAACCAGCCTGGCTGCAAAGGACTGGCCTGGATCACGGGGGCATGAATTCAAGGACCCCGGCGCCCCCTGCTGACCGCCTCTGAGTGGCCCCCGCAGCCTCTCCCCCAGAGCCAGCCATTCCCCACCGGTTTGTGACATTCAGGCCGCTCTGGGGTCCCGGTGTGTGCAGACTCCAGATGGATCGAGAAACAGGCAGCCCCAGCTGGGCACGACGCACATGGTTTAATGACGGCGATGCTGAATTCCAGGAGGAGCGAGGTTCACCTGCGCCAGGCGTGCGGTAGACAAAGGACTGCTCTTATTTAAAAAAAACACAACAAAACTCAAACAAACAAAAATAAAATCTGGACCCATCGGAATACACACATCTATGTACACTGTTCCTGCTCGTCCCTGCCCGTCCCCAGCAAGCAGCCGGGATGGGCCAGGAGGTGGGACCCACCCTTCCCCAAGTTCATGCAGGCTCAGCCGCCTGCCCCTCCGAAGAAGACCTTAAGAGCTGTGACCTCTGTCTCCCCCAGGGGTAGGGGTGGGCCACTGCTCTCCCCCAGCAAGCCTTAACATTTTGGGGACTGATTTACAGAAACACAGAAACAAATCCAAAGGAAAGTCACAGATACACATATACACATGCACACGTGTGGCTGGCTGAGCAGAGCACAAGGCCCTCACAACCGGAGGAGCGGGGGCTCCGGCAGAGCCGGGGTGACCGATGGGGCTCTGCGGGGCCCCCCCGGCCACGCTGGACCCCCGCCCTGCCCAGGCCACGTCCATCAATGTCCTCCGACCTGGGAAGGGGAGAGGAGAGGTAGGGTGGCTGCTCAGGCCCCTGGCCACACACTGGCCCCACCTCCCTCCTCCATCTCACCTGAGAACAGGGCAGAAGAGGACAATGAGGTGGGCCCAGGGTCAGGGGGAACTCAGGAAGCTTCTGGAGGAACCCTCAGGTGCCCCCTCCCGCAGCCGAAGGCGCAGATGGACAGGACCCACTAGGGTGGCCTGGAGGAGAAGGGGCTGGGGAGGAGGGCTGGGCACCCACAGGACCTAATCTGCAGGGTCAATTCTGCCCTCAGGTTACCCTGACCGGCCGCCCAGCAAGCTGCAAGAACCACAGTCGGCTGTGACCCCGTGAGCGACAAGGACAGTTGGGGTGAGCCATCATGGCGAACAGGTCCCACATCAGTCTCCCTCAGACAACAAGTCCTCCTCAAGGTGACCTCCTTTGGCGTGTGGCCTGCTCCCAATGCCGTGCCCCTGAAAGAGCCACCGGTCGGCTGCTGGGGCAGGGAGAGCAGAGGTGGCTGCAAAGAAACCTCTCGAGTGGGGACGTCGTTTCGATCCACGGGCCAACCTGAGCCGCCATCCTGCCAGGCCCTTGCCCGGCCGACCGGCCTGGTGTCCAGCCATCTGTCCCGTAGCAGGTGTGGGCAGCAGTGAGCACGAGCTTCCGGGCAGAGCCTGAAGCCCCAGCGAGGCGGTGACGGACACAGACGGAAGGAGGCGGCATCCAGGAGGCGTCCATCCCGCTCCGAGAACAGCCGTCCGAGCCGGGGCCACCCAGGGTGGAGGGATCCGGAGGCCCCACTCCTGCTGGTGCCCGAGCCCGGCCCCGCCCCAAACACCGGCTGACAGGGTTCACAATCAGGCTTTAATAGAACCTTCAGGGTCTCTCCAGGCCCGGCTCCCGCCCCACCCTGGCTGCCTGTCTTCCTCTGGGGCCCATGTTCGGGGGAGGGGAGGGTCCATGCACGCTGAGAGGTGGCGCTCTGCAACCAGGACGGCACGGCCACGGGTTTACCGGATCCTGGTGAAGAGGTTGAGGACGGACACGGATTCCTGCAGGGCACACAGGAGCGACGCTGAGCCCTCGGTCCGGTGACCTCCCGCAGGGGCCAGCTGCGAGGCTGGGCTGCTGGGCTGGGCGCCAGCCGCTTGGGCACGGGAAGGAAGTTCTGCCTGGAGGGACCCCGAGGCCTCGGGCCTGAGGAGGGGCCTGTGCAGGCACCTTGCACGGCGAGTGCCCCAGGATGTGCAGGGACACCAGGTGATGCAGGAGGAGAGAGGGGGTGTGGGGATCCCGGGGAGGGCACAGTTGACGGGGTGACTGGGGCTGGCTGAGCGGCGGGGGCGGGGCAGGAGGCCCCAGGACAGGCTGAGGGCATATACGTGGGGGAACATCTGGCGCTGATACCGACCCACTTTACCTTTGTCGAACGGGTTTTGCTAAAGACATTCCAGAACCTCAGGGTTTCATCTCCAGCACCAGTGACTATGGCCTCTCCGTCAGGGGACATGGCCTGCGGGAGAAGAGAGACCCCCTCTGTCCTTGTAGCCTATGGGCAAAGCCATGAGAACACAAAGGATGCCACACCCCGCTCTGTGCAATTGGGGGTTTAAGCACAAAACTTTTTTCTAGAAAAAACCAAAATATTGAAGAGTGAGTGGATTTGGGGAGGGGCTCCTTTCTCCAGACACGTGCAAGTGGTTATTTGGTGGAACATCTAGAGATGATCTGAGGGGTTGGATGTGGGTTAGTCGTGGCATCTTCTATTTTTATGTGGAAACAAACACCTGGAGATTATAAAGGCAGGCAGAGCTGCCCCTGCTCACAGGGCAGGGGCGTTGGTGAAACAGATTCAGAGTGATGATGCTGCACCCTGCAGTTCAGTCCCAGAGCCCGAAGCTGTTCCAGATGGAGGAACCGGGCCCAGCTGGGGAGACTCACCAGGTAGAGAACCCGGTAGGAGTGCCCGGTCAGCTTGGCCACCTGTGTCAGGGATGGGTATTTCCAGACGAGGATCTGGTTCTGCGAGTAGCCGTGCGTGCTCACCTAGGGGACACAGAGAATGCTGTCAGAGCCTGGGGCTCCCCCCTCCAGTGGCCCCAGGGCACAGACCCCCCCAGACACACCCACCGAGGCACAAGGACACCAAGGCGCGCCCGCAGGGTGCAGAGACCACAGGTATCAGCCCTCAACCCCGCACCCTGGTCGATGACTGACTCCAGGCAGGGAACCACACTGCACATGAGAGCCCTCGGGCCTCTCCTGCAGTCACTGGGCACAGGTACCGGGTCAGCTTCTGCCAGACCTGGATGGCTGGGGCCTGGCCTCCTGCGCCCCGCACTCACCAGCTCATTGGCGTGCTTGGACCAGGCGAGGTTGCACACCTGGGAGCCGGTGTCGATGCACTGCAGCGGCTGCCCCGTGAGAGTGTTCCAGAAGCGGATGCAGCGGTCGGCTGTGCCGCCGCCGGATGCCAGCAGCCCGTGCTGGTGCGGGGACCAGGCGATGGCCTTCACGGCCGCCAGGTGCTCTGTGTACTGCTGCACAGGGCTCAGGCTTGAGTGGTTCCAGACCAGCAGCTGCGGGGACGGGGCTGTGAGGCCCGGGCAGCTTGGCCCCCAAGGGAAGGCAGGGCCCATCTTGGCCTCCCTTGGGGTGCACCCCTGTCACCCCTGCTCCACGGCACAGGGGCTGGTGGGGAGGGAGGGAGGGCAGGGGCTGGGCCTACCTTGTTGTCGTTGCCCCCTGAGGCGAGCAGCTGGTGGTCCGTGGACCACTTGAGCCCACACACCTCCTGCCGGTGGCCCTGCAGCCGCCGCTCTGACTGCAAGGGCGGCGTGCGGATGTCCCTCTGCAGGATCATGCGGTCCCGGCTCCCGGACGAGAGCTGGTCGGCGTTCCAGGCCAGCGCCCCTGCGGCCGGGCAGAGGGTGGGATGAGAACGTGGCCCGGCCCCTCGGGACCCACCCACCCCCGGGCCCCGAGCGGCTCCTCACCGACGCGTGCCGTGTGGCCTTCCAGCATGGACAGCTTCTTCCCTGCGGCTGCATCCCAGATCTGCACCAAGCCCTTGTGTGTGCCGACGGCCACCAGGTTCCCCTAGGACGACAAAACGGGCAAGAGCGGGCATCAGGCCCGTGTGGGGACCCCTTGCTTGGGCGGCCAGGGGCTCCCCTCACCTCCCCGTGGCAGAGCCTTGGGCCCACTTCTTTCAAGGTCTCTAACACGCGCCCCTTCGGACACCCCTCCTAAGAACTTTCTGGGCAGACGGTTATACAGAGAATGGAACTGTTAAAATCCATGCAACGTGGCCCAAGATCCACATGCTTCAACATGTGGAGTGAGCCTGCCCCCGAGTCTCTGTCACTCCAACCATCTCTACCAGGCTGGGGACAGCTGGGGGCACAGGTGTCACTGGGGCTTGGACAAGTGACCACAAGGCCAGATTCTGGCTCCTCTGGGTCTCCCAGGCCCCCATCACTGCCGAGGGCCCCTCCAGTGAGGGCCGGTCGACGTCCCTTGGGCCAACCCTGCTCAGCTGGGTGATAGGGCTAGTGTACTGACCCTCTCAGACCAGCCAACGGAGGTCACCGAGTCCCCTTCCACGGAGAGGTCACAGAGCCGGGTCACCTAGCAGAAGGGGGAGCAGTTGGTGCCCACTGCTCCTTCAAGGTCCAGACTGTCCATTCATCCATCTCTCTGTCCACCCATTCGTTCATTCATTCACACCTCAGGCCTAAGGGCACTGGCATCAGTGCTGGGACCCAGTAGAAGGCGGCTAGGGGGCTCGGGAAGCCACAGGCCAGGAGGGGACACACCCAAGCACAGGGATGCTGACTGCACAGAGCCTGGAGGGACGCGGGCATCACGACCGGGGGGATCCCTGCAGCAGGTGTCGGCCACAGGCTGCCGGGTCGGGGGTCGTGTGTGTGTGTGTGCGCGCGCGCGCGAGACAGAGAGACACTGAGAGAGAGAGTGAGAGTGCGGGTGTGCCAGCCTCCCTGTGCTGGCTTCGCTCGCCTCTGAACCCACTTGCATCTGGTTTTGTCCCTCAAACACCCCACCTGCAGGGTCTTTGTGTCCTGCAGACCCTGAGCCCACATGTGTCCAGCAGCCACTCCGAGGCATTTACTGCTGGGTGGGGGACACTGCACTCAGCTGGGCCCGGACACCGTGCCTCTTCTGCTGGCACGGGCGGCGGCTGGAGCTCAGGCCGGGGAGCAAGGACTCCTGACTCTCGGAAGCCAGCCCAGGGGAGGGATGGGTGTGGGCCTCCGCTCACCCCTGCTGACCGACCCCAGGAGAGTCTGCACACTGAGGAGACAGGCCTGGGAGGAGGGGGTGGCCGGGAGCTGCCCCAGGCTCTGGAGGTCCCCGGCAACACTCCCACCCTTCACACAGGCCCCGGCCCGGCTACCGTAGGAAGCCGCTCTGCCGCCCCGAAGCCCGTGCGCATGCGCACAGGCTCAGCGGCGCCCACCTGGCTGGTGCAGGCGCTCCACAGGTACACGCAGGTCCCCAGCCCCACGCTGAGTACATTGAGGGATGACCAGTCCACCAGGTTCAGGTAGAAGTCGTCCTGCAGCTCGGGAGCATCCAGGACCTTGAAGGGGATCTTGGAGATCTTGCGGGTGGGTTTCCGTGGTGACCGCAGTAACTTCTGACTGCAGGGAGACCGAGGCAGAGATTTGGCAACAATTGCACAGAACTGCAGAGATGCCATCTCCTCCCGGTGGCCCTGGGAGGCTGTGTCATTTCCTGCTTGTCCCAACTCTGTCACTGTGATCCCAAACCCGTGGGTGACCCCACGGCCACCAACCCCTCCACCACCGGATGTTCAGCCGCCCTGAGCTCCGACAGCCCCGCCTTCCCCTCTGCCCGGTGCCTCCTGCAGGACCCCTCTCGGGCTCCCAGCACCTGGTCTGGGCCCACAGCAAGTCCCCAATGAGGGGGGTCCTCTGGGCCACCCTGTACCCCGTACACAGCTCTAGAACTGATGGCAGCTCCCGGGCCCTGCCAGCTGCCCCCAAGCCCCAACCCCGGCCAGTGCAGGTCTGGACTCACCTTTTGTTGCTGACGGGGGACAGGGAGTAGGGAGACACGTCATTGCCATCGTCGGGGCTGGAGCGCTTGGTGCTGAGGGAATACTGGGGGCAGGGGACACCCACTGAGTGGATGCTGCGTCCCGGAAGCCCTGTGCCCGAGTCCAGGGTGCACTGAAACTGGGAGGGGCTCTGACTAGAGATGCGCGTCCCGGGCAAACCAAGCCTCGCACCCAAGGCGTCCTCCTGCAGGGCTGCTGGCATCAGCCTGTCTCTCCAGCCCCCATGCAGCCACCAGCCCCTCAGCCCCGTTTCCTGAGGGACCCAAGCCAGGCCTTCTGGCGCTGCTCCAGGGCCCAAACGGGGAGGTGGGCTGCGGGGCAGCTCAGGCTGAGGCCCCGCCCCTCCACCCTGCATGCGGCACTGGTCCTAGGTCCCTCCAACCCACAGGCGCGCAGAAGGGCGACAGGCCTGGTACGGGGCACGGGGTTAAGTGGGCCCCCACGCCTCTTGTATTCCAGCCCCCCGGCAGGGCTGAGATGGGAGGAGATGCCCGTAGAGGCTGAGACCGGAGGCCGGGGGCAGCCAGTGGGGCTCACCGTGAAGAGGCCCTTCCTCTCAGGCGTGGAGGGCTGCAGCCTGCGGTCCTCCGTCTGCGGGTCCTGCACCTTCTCGATGCCGGCACCAAGCAGTTCGTTCTTCAGCAGAGCCGAGTAGGCCAGGCCGTCTGTGGGCACCAAGCTCCGTGAGGCTGGGCTGAGGGGTGGGGTGGAGGGGGCGAGGGGCGGGGGTACCTGAGTCCCGACCTTTGCCGTTGTCCGAGGTGGCGTCCTTGGCTTTCCGGTTTTGGCTGGGAGATTTCTCATTTTCCTGTGGGACAGGGAGGGGAAGGAGGTAGGGCTGAGTGGGGAGGACCCGGCCCGTGCCCCAAGGCTGCGCGGTCAGGGTCCCTCTCCCGACCCCCCTCACGTTGATCCTGTGGAAATTCACGCTCCAGTTGGCGCCGGCTCTCGAGGGGATGAAGCGGTCCCCGTGCTTGCTGGGGGAGGACACGGGGGAGTTGGCGGGTGTCAGGGTTCGCCGCATCTCTGCAACCTGGAAAGACAGCAGGGTGGGCTGGGTGCCTCAGAGCCCCCAGAGCACCCCAAGGTCAGCCTCTCTCCTCCCCAACTGAGGCCCCGCCCACTGTGCCTCCTCGCCCTTGGCCTCTGGCCGCTGAACAAGGGTTTGATCTTGGTAGTGACCCATGTGCTGGAACCTGCTAGCGGCACCATATCTGGGGCTCAGTTCGACCGCCCGGCTCCGTGGGTGGGAAGAGGCCGGGGAGCCAAAGCCCGACCATGGACACCGCCACGTGCTGAGATCCGTTTCTCAGTGGTCACCAAAGGACGGGAACATTGACAGCACAGAACAAGAGCATCTGTCCCCCAACACTGAGAGCCTGTCGTCCTGCCAGCCCCATTCCCCACACACAAGGCTATTCCCCCATCAGACCACGACTCAGCCCCAGAACCAGGCAGTGGGAATGTCCCAGGAATGTCCCTTTTTCTACAAGGAATCTGCTGCAGGTTGAACTGTGTCCCCCAAAAGAATATGCTGAAGTTCCGAACCCTGATACTTGGGATGTGACCTTAATTGGAAATGGGCGTTTTGCACGTGTCATCAAGTTGAGACGAGGTCATACTGGAGCAGGGTGGCCCTAAATCTAAGGCCTGGTGTTCTCAGAAGAGACAGACACACCGGTACACAGAGTGAGGAGGGACGTGAAGATGAGGCAGAGACTGGAGGGTGGGTCTGTAAGCCTAGGACTGCCGGCAACACCAGAAGCCGGAAGAGGCAGGAAAGGCCCCGCCCTGGACGGCCCAGCACGGAGCTGAGAACGTTGAGAACTGGCGGGCACAGCCTGCAACGTGTTGGGAGCCCAGGACAGAGAAACACAACACGGCGGAGGGGGTGGGGACGCAGGAAAGAGCAAAACAGGGCCCTCCCGTGCCACCATTGCCCCTCTGCCCTGGCTGCCCACGAGGATGAGGGGTCTGTGGCCCCGGCAACAGAGGGCAGCGCAGGGAGGCGCTGGGGGATCTCACACCTGGTGTGGCCATGCCGCCGAGGGGGAGGACATGTTTGTCGCCTGTCGGCACCTCTGTTCTCCGAGGGCCAAAGCCCAGCAGCTGCCCACCCCCCCGGGCCCCAACTCTCCCCGGCTCCAGCGGGCCAGGACAGCGCCGGCGGGGCAGCCCTGGGTACTCACGCTCGGCATCGTGTTCTCGTTCTGGATGACGATCTGCCGGAGGAGGCGCCGCTCGTAGTCCTGGTCCATGGCGGCCGTCAGCCTGGGCGGGAAGGGCGGGAGAGGTCGGTGCCAGCGGGCAGCGGTCCCCACTGCCGCCTGGCGAGCACAGGGTGCTCCTCAGGGACAGCCAAGTCCCCTGCCAGGTTGGGGCCCTTCCCTCCCAGGAGCCCAGCGGGACGTGACAGGGACAAACGGGTTCCTCTCTGGTTGTTCTGCAGGAACCTTCCACCGGGCCCGCACGTCTTTGTCCTGGTTCTGGCCGGTCGCCCGCTTACCCCAGGCCCCCCCATCCCCCACAGGCACCCATCTTGTCGCCTTCCTGCTTCAGACGCTCGAGGCCGTGAGCCGCCCCTGGGGCCTCGTCCTCGCCCCTGTGAGGGAGGCGGGGCGGCCCATCAGTCGGGGTCTGTGGAGCTGACCGGGCGCAGGGCCTGCCGGGGCGGGGGACGGTGGCCTCCAGCGGACACACGCCTCCGCCCAGCTCCCCCGACCGCCTGGGGAGGCCTCTGAGGAAGAGGAGCAAGAGTGCGGCAGCGAGGGGCCGAGGAGCATTCCAGGGAGGGAAGAGCAGACGCCTCAGAGGGCAGGGTGCCCTTCCCGGGGGATGGCAGGCCAGAGTCCAGGGATGCCTGAGGCTCGGGGCGGGGGGCGGCGCCGAGGGGGCCCCCCCCGAGCACAGCCTCCCGCCCCGCGCCTGCTCTGCCCCCACCCCCCGGCCTCGCGCCATCACGGTCACCCTACGCTTCCGGCTGCAGCCCGAGGGCTGGACGCGGGCAGTGCTGGCTAGTTCCGGCCCCGAGCCTCCAGGCTGGAGCTGCTCTGACAACCGACCAAGCATCAAGAACTGGAAAAGTGAAGGCTGGCCAGAAATTAAGTCTACGAATACAAATTCCTAGGTGTAGTCCCCTCCACACTTGCCTTTAAAAAAATTAGGGTAAAATACACGTAACATAAAATTCACTATCTTCACCATTGTTAGGTGCACAGCTCAGCGGCGTTCAGTCCTTTCACGTTGCTGGGCAACCATCCCCACCATCCACCTGTAGAACTTTCTCATCTTCCCAAACTGAAACCCTGTCCCCATGAAACATTCCCTGCCCATCCCCTTGCCCCTGTGAGCTCCTCAAGAAATCAAATACACACAGCCACGTGACCCAGCAGCTCCACTTTGAGATATACACCCCAGAGAAAGGAAACAGACCCACACAGAAGCTAATGTTCAAAGGCTCTTACCAGTACTATTTACAAAAGCTAAGAAGAGAAACAACCCAAGTGTCACCCACAGTGAACGGATAAACAAGGCATGCTCCATCCCCACCCTGGAATATTACTCAGCCTTAAAAGGGAAGGAGATTCTGACACCTGCTACACCATGGATGGACCTTAAGGACATGATGCTGAGTGAAATAAGCCAGACACAAAAGGCCACATACTGTGTGATTCCACTCATGAGAGGTCCCAGAGCTGTCAAGTCCATACAGACAGAAAGTAAACCAGAGAGAACGTTTGCCCTTAAAAAAAAAAGACACCTGAGGAAAGTCCAGCGCTCGCGTCTCTCTGGGTGACCAGGAGGCTACGAGACACTCAGGCCAATCTGCCGAACTGCTACTTTCGTGCCCCCAAATGGCCTCTCCGAGCTCCTGGGCCTAACCCTGGGCTGAAGCACCGGCACGAGCCTGTCAGGTCCTTGTCCCTCACCGGGATTACGTGATGCACAGGGCTGCCTTGGTGTGGCTTCGGCCCAAAGCCAGATGCTCAGCCGAAGCAGAGCCAGTCGGGTTAGACCCCAGGGGACAGTAACACAGCCACTGGTCACCTCAGCATGCCTATCTTACTCCGTGTTCCCTCCATGCGGCCCCGTGAACTGGATGCTTGCACCCCCTCGCAAAGATGAGGCTGTTGAAGCTGGGCAAGGGGTCAGGTGGGGGAAGAGACAGGGCTCCTGCCTGGACGCCCACCCGCCCCCGTGCCCACGGCCCTCCCTCCACTCAGCCTGGGGCCCTTCTGAGCCCGTGCTGGCCCAGAGTCACCCATGCCCTGTCGTCGACAGGCAGCAGGCTTCCTGCTTCGGTGAGAAGCGGGGTTGCAACACTTCCGCCCCCTCCTCATTTCAGGTAAACCTTTGGGAGCAGGCACCCCCTTGTTGGCCAACGGCTTCCTGCCTCTTGTCCATTCTGGCCCCAGAACATAGTCTCTGAAATGACGGATGGCTGTCTCCGTCTCTGGCCTTGACCTCCCCCTCCCTACGCGCCCACCCAGGGCCCCCTGCAAGCCCTCACCACACCTGACCGCTCCTGGGCAGCAGGGCCACAGCGGGACACAAAGGCGCCCATCTGAGCATCTGGCCTGGGGGGGAGACACCCATTCAGGGGACCGTTTCCCAAGGGCGGACCCGGCCGTCTCGCACCACAGTGCCAGGCCAAGTGCAAGCCAGAACCAAGCCCCAGCAGGGCCGGCGTCCACAGCGACTGAGTGGCCCGTGAACGGGCTTCGAGTGGGGCTGGACACCAGGAAGAGCCGTCACGGCCCTGTTCTAGCAGCTCCAGAGTTGGGCCAGTTGGCTGTCCCTGCTCTGCAGACATGGAAATAAGGCTCAGAGAGCCTGGCTAACTTCCTGGCCCAACGTGTGTGGTCAACCGCGGCGGCCCTGACCAGGGCCTCGTGTGCCGCCCGCCGGGCAGTGAGCCCTCAGGAGAGCAGGTGCAGGCGCACTCAGCTGTGTGCTCAGCAGCACCACCTCCAGGGCCCTCACTGCTAGGCTACAGCTCAGGGCCGGCGGGGCCCAGGGGAACGAGGGGGCTCATCAGCCGTCTAAGCCTCTCAGTCCACGTGAGCTCACTTCCGATGGAAACCACGCCCCCTCCGTTCACAGACCAAAGTCACCGTGCTAAAGACCCCGGCGGCTCCCTACGTGGTCAGACGGCAGGGCCCAGACAACAGCTCGGATGCCACCTGCATGCCAGAACCTAAGCAGAGCCCAAAGCACCGCGGTCATCTCAGAGCACATGGGGCGGGAGACTAGTTTCCTGGGATGCGCAAAGAAGCTGCTCCTAAGACACCACGTGTCCTTGCACAGGGGGTGCGCTGAATCCGAGTCCAGCAAGTACGCCCAGTGTGGCGCGCCCCCCTCCATCTGCCCGCGACGTCCCAACGGGACAGTCTACAGAAGCCCGTGCAGCTGGCGGACGTCTCACTGCTGACAGATGTGTCTGTTGAGGGTCAGAGAGGTTCCTAGTCCTCAGCCTCTGGGTATGTTCCTTTATATGGCAGAACGGGCTTTGCAGATGGGGTTAAGGCCCCTGGGATGGGGATGTCCCGGGGGGTCCAGTGGAGGCGGAGGGTCAGAAGCAGAGAGAGACGGGAGATGCTGCACTGCTGGATACGACAGAGATACGAGGATAGAGGACAGGGCCACGAGCCAGGAAGGCGGCGCCTCTAGAAGCTAGAAAAGGCAGGAACAGATGCTTCCCTGGAGCCTCCGGAAGGACTAGCCCTGCCTACGCCTGGATTTTAGCCCCGTGAGGCCCGAGCCAGTCTCCTGACTTCCAGGACTGTGTGAATAAATTTCTGTTGTTTTAAGCCACTGAGTTTGTAGTAATTTGTTACAACAACTGCAGGACACGCACACACTAGGGGCAGGCGGAGGAAGGTAGAGCACCGAGACCACCTTTGCTAATCTTTAGGGAGTGGTGGCTGCCAAGAGGGTGTCCTCAACGTGGGCCCTTAGAGGCATGCTCTCTGCCCCAGCCTGTGCGGCTCACGCGTCTGTCGGAGAGTCTTCATTCACCCCACCAATCCCATGTTTTCTGAGCACCCTCAGGCCTGGGGCGGGTGCTAGGCTGGAGCAAGCAGCGAGGACACAGTCCCACCGTGCTGAGCTCCCTGCCTAGCGGGGCGGCGAGCCAGAGACAAGTCACCAGGGGAAGAGGAGCTATGCTGGTGGCAGCACACCACAGCGGCCAGCTGTCTACGGAGGGCCAAGGCGGATGCGAGGTCCAGATTGGGCGGTGGGTGAGTGTGTGGGGCCGTCGGGTGCCAGCATCCAGCCCAGGATGAGGTCTCCGAGACCCGACCCCCCACAGAGGGACTCGCGGAGGCGTGGGCACGGGTGCAGGGGCTCCAGGACTAACGCCTTCTCAAGCTCTGCCCTTGTAGATGCAGATGACGCACCCCACCATGGACGCTGCTCTCTTTTCTAAAGTGACAAGCCAGCCTATATGACAAACCCACAGCCAACATCGTCCTCAATGGTGAAAAACTGAAAGCATTTCCACTAAGATCAGGAACAAGACAAGGTTGCCCACTCTCACCACTCTTATTCAACATAGTTTTGGAAGTTTTAGCCACAGCAATCAGAGAAGAAAAGGAAATAAAAGGAATCCAAATCGGAAAAGAAGTAAAGCTGTCACTGTTTGTAGATGACATGATACTATACATAGAGAATCCTAAAGATGCTACCAGAAAACTGCTAGAGCTAATCAATGAATTTGGTAAAGTAGCAGGATACAAAATTAATGCACAGAAATCTCTGGCATTCCTATACACTAATGATGAAAAATCTGAAAGTGAAATCAAGAAAACACTCCCATTTACCATTGCAACAAAAAGAATAAAATATCTAGGAATAAACCTACCTAAGGAGACAAAAGACCTGTATACAGAAAATTATAAGACACTGATGAAAAAAATTAAAGATGATACAAATAGATGGAGAGATGTACCATGTTCTTGGGTTGGAAGAATCAACACTGTGAAAATGACTATACTACCCAAAGTAATCTACAGATTCAATGCAATCCCTATCAAACTACCACTGGCATTTTTCACAGAACTAGAACAAAAAATTTCACAATTTGTATGGAAACACAAAAGACCCTGAATAGCCAATGCAATCTTGAGAACGAAAAACAGAGCTGGAGGAATCAGGCTCCCTGACTTCAGACTATACTACAAAGCTACAGTAATCAAGACAGTATGGTACTGGCACAAAAACAGAAAGATAGATCAATGGAACAGGATAGAAAGCCCAGAGATAAACCCACGCACATATGGTCACCTTATCTTTGATAAAGGAGGCAGGAATGTACAATGGAGAAAGGACAGCCTCTTCAATAAGTGGTGCTGGGAAAACTGGACAGGTACATGTAAAAGTATGAGATTAGATCACTCCCTAACACCATACACAAAAATAAGCTCAAAATAGATTAAAGACCTAAATGTAAGGCCAGAAACTATCAAACTCTTAGAGGAAAACATAGGCAGAACACTCTATGACATAAATCACAGCAAGATCCTTTTTGACCCACCTCCTAGAGAAATGGAAATAAAAACAAAAATAAACAAGTGGGACCTAATGAAACTTCAAAGCTTTTGCACAGCAAAGGAAACCATAAACAAGACAGAAAGACCACCCTCAGAATGGGAGAAAATATTTGCAAATGAAGCAACTGACCAAGGATTAATTTACAAGCAGCTCATGCAGCTCAATAACAAAAAAACAAACAACCCAATCCAAAATGGGCAGAAGACCTAAATAGACATTTCTCTAAAGAAGAGATACAGACTGCCAACAAACACATGAAAGGACGTTCGACATCACTAATCATTAGAGAAATGCAAATCAAAACTACAATGAGGTATCATCTCACACCGGTCAGAATGGCCATCATCAAAAAATCTAGAAACAGGGCTTCCCTGGTGGCGCAGTGGTTGAGAGTCCGCCTGCCGATGCAGGGGACACGGGTTCGTGCCCCGGTCCGGGAAGATCCCATGTGCCGTGGAGGGCTGGGCCCATGAGCCATGGCTGCTGAGCCTGCGAGTCCGGAGCCTGTGCTCCGCAACGGGAGAGGCTGCAACAGTGAGAGGCCCGCGTACCGCAAAAAAAAAATCTAGAAACAATAAATGCTGGAGAGGGTGTGGAGAAAAGGGAACACTCTTGCACTGCTGGTGGGAATGTGAATTGGTACAGCCACTATGGAGAACAGTATGGAGGTTCCTTAAAAAAACTACAAATAGAACTACCATATGACCCAGCAATCCCACTACTGGGCGTATACCCTGAGAAAACCATTCAAAAAGAGTCATGTACCAAAATATTCATTGCAGCTCTATTTACAATAGCCCGGAGGTGGAAACAACCTAAGTGTCCACCATTGGATGAATGGATAAAGAAGATGCGGCACATATATACAATGGAATATTACTCAGCCATAAAAAGAAATGAAATTGAACTATTTGTAATGAGGTGGATAGACCTAGAGTCTGTCATACAGAGTGAAGTAAGTCAGAAAGAGAGAGACAAATACCATATGCTAACACATATATATGGAATTTAAGAAAAAAAAATCATGAAGAGCCTAGGGGTAAGACAGGAATAAAGACAGACCTACTAGAGAATGGACTTGAGGATATGGGGAGGGGGAAGGGTAAGCTGTGACAAAGTGAGACAGAGGCATGCACATATATACACTACCAAACGTAAGGGAGACAGCTAGTGGGAAGCAGCCACATAGCACAGGGAGATCAGCTTGGTGCTTTGTGACCGCCTGGAGGGGTAAAATAGGGAGGGTGGGAGGGAGGTAGACACAAGAGGGAAGAGGTATGGGAACATACATGTATATATATATAACTGATTCATATGATTCATTTTGTAGCAAAGCAGAAACTAACACACCATTGTAAAACAATTATACTCCAATAAAGATGTTAAATAAATAAATAAAGTGACAAGCCAGTGCCCTCAGGGGCACCCGCCCCACACACCCAGGCTGTCTCGGTGAGGAGGTAGACAGACGCCAAGGGCCTCAACCAAGATCTCTGGAAGAACTCGCAGCATTGGCCGGCCGCAGTCATACCCAAACCACATGGTGCTGGCGACAAAACTGGTCTGAGCCCCCGCTCCAGCCCATTCTCAGAGCCGAGGGCCTGCGGCTCCGCCAGGCTGCAAGCGGCCTATTCTGGAGAGTGAAGGTGGCATCCGAGAGAGTCCTCGGTCCCAGGACCTCAGGGACGCCTGCCCACCTCCTCTAAGACTGCTGCTTGCCACACTGCAGAAGACCAGAAGAGTCCGAAGCCCTGAGAGAAAAGGCTGATAAATTCACGTGTGGAGAAATGAAAAGTGTCTGCAAGAAAATACACCACACAGTTTTCTAAAAAAAGAACGACACAACCGGGAAAAGTACCTGCCACCCTCAGGACAGACCAAAGCAGCAGAGGAAAAAGAGGCTCGGCTGCACGCGCGGCCAGAGGGCTGCAAACCCAGCCCAGAGCCCGCTCCCTCCTCTTCCCGAGCAACTCCAAGATCAGATGACGCACCCTCGCACCCACTCTTGGCAGGAGCCGGAATTTGGCAACTGCTTTCAGAATCTAAAAACGCACATCCTCTCTGACTTCTAAGAATTTACCCTTAGAAACTCTGGCGCGCGTGGGCAAAACCCTGTGTACGGCGATTTCTCCGCAGTCTGCTTAGGAAAGCAGGGGACGAGAGAAGTCTACAGACCAGACGTCTACCTGAAGGGTGTGGCCCATCTCCCCACAGGAGGCACTGCAGTAAAAGGGGGGGCGGTCTTTGGGACCCAGTGCACGTGACAACATGCTGTGTAAAACAAGCTATTTCTGGAAGGTTTAGGAAGGTCGGCTGGGGAAGAGGAACTAGAGGACGGGGTCAGGAGAGGAAGGAAGCCCTGGTCCTCCTGCCTTGTCACTCTGTGCTTCTTGGATTCTGCATCATGGGAACTCGCCGGCCATTCAAAGAAACGAGCAGCCCGGGAGAGCGGGGACCATGCATGCCCCAGCTCGAGACCAGAAGAGTCTGGGCAGCAGGGGCATGGCTGGCTGTGCAGGGGAACGCTCTGCCACCTTTGCTGTGTGTCTGCAAAGTTTCCTAGTAAAAGGCAGAGAGAGAGAGTAGTGACTTTTCTGTTGAAACGAAGTCCTGAGCACAGAGGCTGAGAAAGGCTCCCCCAGGCTGCAGGGGGTTTAGAGCTGCCTTGGGGGACAGAGCGGGGAAGGAAGCGATGAGAGCCTGCTCAGGGGGGCCAGAACCCTGGCCCTGGAGACGCTCTGCCCGGAAGCCGGCACCTGCAGGCTGGTGTCCGCAGTCTGTGAGGTGGGCTGGGGTTCTCAGTTGCTAGCTGCCACTGCCCCCTCTGCACTGTCACTGGGAGGCTCGCCCACCCGCCAGGCCAGCCCTTAAGGTGGGTCTCCTCTTTACCCCTCGTGGCCCCCAGAATGAAAAGCCAGGTGGCCCACACCTTCTCTCACTGCTTCAGACTAGCCTTCAGTCTCCGAGCCTCAGCCTAGGCCTCTGGGAAATGGGCATGATCCTGGTCACCTGAAGGGACACAATGAGGTCCCTACAAGGCTAGGAGTAGGGTCTGCACGTGTCACAGACCACCTGATCCCTCAGGGTTGCCCTCCTGTGCGCTCCCCACGTTCACCCCCGGCCCCGGTCCTCTCCGAGAGTGAGGTCGACTCATGCTGGATGAAGAGGTCTCAGTGACAGAGCAGGGCCCTTGCTTCCAAGCCGGCTGCTCAACAACTGGCTATCCCTCCTGAGGAGGCCTTCCCTGCGGCTCCTCGCTACCCCGACCTTGCTCAGCCCTACAGCGCGCCAGGGTTCCAGGCACCAGGCGCTCAGCAGGAGGTTCCCTGTCAGTACAACCCAGGGGTCCTCACCAGGGTGGTTCTGCCCTCAGGGGACACTGGGCCAGGTCTGAGGATGTCTGTGGTTGTCAGGACCGTGGGTGCCCGGGATGCTGCTCTACACCCCAGTGCCTGGGATGCGCCCCACCCCTGTCCCCAGAGAATGACCTGACCCCCGTGTCTGCAGTGCCGGGGGAGGGCCCTGTAGGGCCAGGCCAGGGAGGCTCCCTGGTGAGATGATGGGGCATGGGCTGGCCCTGGGGTTAGCAAGGACCAAGGGGCCTGAAGATAAGCCAGTGCCCCAGCCCCACAAGCCCTCCTTCCAGCTGGAGCCGGAGGCGGCTGGGGTCCCACGTGAGGAACAATACCAAGAGCAAGCTTTCACCTCAGGTCACTGCCAGCCCCCAGGTGCGGGCAGGAACCGGCCCTCCCTCCCCAGCCCACAGAGGAGGAAAGGAGGTCAGGAAGGGGCATGTGGGGCAGGACCCATGACAGTGCAGCCCCTCTGACTGTCACTGTCAAGGCCTCCCCGGGGGGTATGCGGTGCAGAGGGCAGCATCCTGGGCACACCCTCCACTAGTTCACGCCAGGCCTGGAGGGGCCCAGCCAGCACTGCTTCCAGCAGTGCTCCAACTGCAAGTCCCTCAAGGCCTTTGCTTATCTTTAAAACTGGTCCTGCTGTTATCCTGCTGCAGGCTCGGAGGCCAAGGAGATACCGTGTGACGTGGTTCATCACTCAGTGCTCGAGGCTGAGCATGGTCTGGTGTGGCATGTGGCCGCCTGCCTGCCCGCGGCACCGCTGACATCTGGGCCGTCCTGGGCGCTGCGGGGTGTGGAGCAGCCTCCCTGGCCCCCATCTGCTCAATGTCAGGGGAGACTCCCTCCAAGTTGTGTGGATCACAGATGTCCGCATACGTAGCCCAGTGTCCCCTTGGGGGGGCAGGGTGCAGGATCACCCCGAGTGAGGGTAACTCTGGCCTCTGGGGGGCTGGTCACACCAGCTCCCCACACGGGGCGCAGGGAAGGGAGGGGAAGAAAGCATGCCAGCAGGGGCCTGGGCACGCTGCTCTGCCAGGTCCAGTGTGGGCACTGCGTCCCAGGCGAACGGGGCACCAGGGGAGAGCGTCAGAGCACAGATGCGGACAGTGAGAGCAGTGACACGAAGCACACCTGTGCCTCTCCAGCAGCCAGCACAGCGCCGGGCAGTCCAGGTGCTTGACTCAACTTGGTCCCCAGGTGCCATCCTATCTCCATTCCACAGAAGAGGGGCTCGGGCGCTCCATCCCGCCCGCCCCCAGCTGCCCACAGCTGCTTGGGCTCCGCAGTGAGAGGCTCCCCAGGCCCAGCACCAGCAGTCCAGCCATCTAAAGCCCCAAGGCCCACTCAGGACTGGTCATCACGGCCACCGGCCTGCCCCAGCAGGAGCCATCCAATTAGGGATCATGGTGACAAACGGCTGGGGCTCCCTGAGAACCGTCATCTTGGGGCACAGACTTTCAACGGGCCCAACACCTCGGGGAAGCGCCCTCCTTTCCGGAAGCATGCAGGCGGAAGAACCTGGAGACCGGGGCTGGCTCTGGTGCCCATCCCCGTCTTCCTGACTACCAGCCCCCGAGAAAGGCGGGGGGCTGGTCGTCGTCTTCCAGCCGGTCTCTGAGGGGTTGGGGGAAAAGTCCCACATGAGAGACCCAACCAGGAAATGTGGGTTGTCCACTCTTCCGCTACAGTCAGAGTCTGGCTCTGCCTCTTCCTCCTGGGCCCAGGCAGGCCGGCCCGGCGGCCCCCTCCCAGCACAATCGTCAACCAGTCCCAGCAGGGTGGACGAGAAAGGGCGGGCTGCAGACAGGGACAGACCTGCTCTGAGTCCTGGCTTCAACCCTTACTGGCTGCATGGCTTTGGGTGAGCAACTTCTCCTCTCTGAACCTCAGTCTCTTCATCTCAAAGTTGGGGATAATGGGATAACACCGCACGTGTTGCGGTGACCTGGGTGCAGCTTCTGTGAAGCAGCAGGTAGAGGGCCTGACCCAAAGGAGACGCTAGGAAATGGGGGCTGGTCTCACGGGCTCAGTGACAGGCGCACAACAGGTCCCAGACGCCCCTGCTTCCCGCTCCACCGCGCGGTGATGTGGGCTGTGCGGCACGGGAGGTACCCTGGTGGCCACAGGCCACCAGGCAGGGCCCCATCTTCTCCCATGCTGCCCCCGAAGGTGAAAAGGACTGGTCTCCCCTTGGACGAGGGAGGACCGTCCTGAGGATGTGGGAGGAGCAGGGTTGTGGGCTGGAGGGCTGGCTGTGGTTGTACAAGGCTAGGACCTGGGCTCCTGTGAAGGGAGTAGCCTCCCCCCACAGAGGAAACACAACGATCTAGCGGCCCCTTATGTCTAAGGACAGCAAAGGACAAGGCTGGGAACGGCCAGAGTCAGAAAGGACTGTGCCCGGCACTGGACGGGGGACAGCGCGTCTTCCCGAGTGGCCGAAGGGAATCAGTAGGAGAGGGGGGCCTGGTGGCGGGGCCCTGAGGAGCATCTTCCTTTCATTCGTTTGCTCATTCATTCATTCATTCATTCACCTGAGGCTACTGCCCTTCTGTGTGCAGGCAGGCGCAGGAGCTGCAAAGCAGGGAGCCAGAGTTATGGCCCACCCCCGGGCTCACAGCCTCAAGGAGAGGAGAATCCCGTCAACACCTCTTTTCTCCGTGACAACACCCCCAAGAGCACAAGGCTGGCAGCAGGGCACCTCCACCCCGTGTGAGATTGCTGCTCGAAACCTCAGAAATGACGCCTGAAGCGCAGTTTCTCATCCCCCCACCTCTCAGCACACAAAGCACCCACTCCCGTCTGATTTGGTGAAACACTCAGACCGTAAAGGCGTCTGGGTCTGCAGCAACCCAGATGATGCAAACCCCACGCAAAGGAAGAACAACTTGGGGGCCACAAAACTGTGATTTATGTCGGAGGCCTGACTCTTGGGACTCCATCCAAGGCTGGATGTCCCATCAGGACCCCAGAGCCCTTACACATCTCTGCATCCGCTTGCACACCTGCAGGGACAGGGATCTCACCCCCTCACAGGCAGTCTTGAGCAACAGAAAGTGCTTCCTCAATCTGTCTCACCGTGGTTCCTCGCCATGGGTCCCAGGGGGCGGTGGCAGAAGGAAATGCCTAGTGTGTTTAGGGCAGCCCTGGCACTGCTGACACTCAGGTGGGTCCTCCTCTGCCAGGGGGCCGTCCTGGGCACTGTGGGGGGTTGAGCAGCTTCCCTGGCCCCGCCCACTGGATGTTCCACCCCCAGGTTTGACAACCGCCTAAACCAGTGGAGACCCTCTGGTTTAGGGAACTCCTTAGGGAGAATAGTTGCTTCCCCCCTCTCCCCCGGCTTGAAAGACTAGCACTGACCTCTCAGCTGCTCAGCCCTTCTGTAAGTGCAGAGAGACAGACAGACAGACAGACATGCCCCAACCCTCATCTTTCCCTCCCCCTGCCCCCACCATCATTCCACCCCTCCCCCCAGCGGCCCCTCCTCACTGTGGGACCCAGTGCAAATACAGCCTGACCCCCTTCCTGCGGTGGCTGTCATGCCTGGTAGGGATGAGACCCACCCTGATGGTCAATGGTTCCTGGGCCCATTCTGATCTGGGGAAGGGCATGGGGGAGTCTGGAAAGAATGGTTTGGGGAGGCTGGGGTGTAAGGAGCATACTGGGGGCAGGAAGAGGAAAAGGTGACAAGGCCAGAATGGCAGGCTCCTGGGCTGTGCCCTGGGCGCTGGTGGCAGGGAGGTGGGGAAGGGACGGGCAGAGGGGCTTGATGAGATGTGTGTCTGCAGGCTGGCGGTGGCGCACTGGGCAGAGCGGGGTGGGGTGGGGGGGAGCAGGGAGACGGGGCCTGCTTGCCCAGGTGAGAATGCAGATGGTCCTGGAAAGATGGGGGGGACGGAAAGGAGGGACCCAGGTGAGGCTGGGGGAAGTAAGGGAGGGGGGAAGGATAGGTCTGTGGAAAGAGCAACCTTTTCTGGACGCACCGCAGGACACCCAGGAGAGGATCTACTGGCTGCTGGCCGCGTGGGCCTGCAGTCAGGAGCCAGCCTTGGGCATCAGCAGCAAATGAGGACAGGAAGCTAAGGGTGAGGAGCAGGCCACCAAGGAGCGCGTGCGGAGGCATCTGAGTCCTGATTAAACAGCAGGGCCGCCCCACAAGAAACTGTGCCCGGCTGTTCCTAGCAGCTCCATTCGCAATATGCAGAAGGTGCCAACGGCCCAAGGGCCCCCCAACTGGTGGACAAACAATATGGCTCATCCATACGACAGAATACTATCCAGCCACAAAAAAGGGAGGACATGCTGCAACGTGAACGAACCTTAAAGATGCGATGCTCAGTGAGAAAAGCCAAACATGAAAGGCCACATACTGTATGATTCCATTTATATGAAATGCCCAGAACAGGCAAAGCCAGAGAAACAGAGTGGTTAGTGGTTGCCAGGGGCCGAGGAGGGGATGGGGAGTGACTGCAGATGGAGATGCTCTAAACTAGATGGTGGTGATGGATGCACAACCTTGTAAATACACTGAAAACCACCCAACTGTACAACTTAAATGAGTGAATTGTGGAATACAATAATTATATCTGAGGAAAGCTGTTACCAACAAAAATAAATAAGATGACAAAAGGAGGGCGAGTGAAGGACGAAGGGGGAAGCACAGGAAGTCAGGCGAGTGGGTTCCACGTTCTACTTTTTTTTTTTTTTACGACTCGCAGTAGTCAGATGACTAAAGGAAACAAGGCCGGGAGGGTGCACAGCACGTTCTTTCCTTCCATTCACACCTGAGGACACTGAGGCAGGAGACAGTAGTCACTTGCCAAGAACACAGGACACACCAGTCAGGGGACCACCGTCCCGTCGAGACTGTCAGTGCCACATTCGGTGGGCTCCGGTTGCGCGCCTGTCCCCTGACTTAAACACTCCCTGCCTGCACCAGGCAGGCTCCGAAGCGGCCAAAGCCTGGGGTAGGCCAGTGGGGGGTGGGCAGGGCCATGATCAGTGGAGTCGACGAGCAAGAAGCCACTGGGGCCTGTGAGGGAGCAGAAGTCAGACCACAGGGAGCTCTTGGGGCAGAAGAGGGGGAGCCAAATACTCCCTTCCCAGCTCTGCCAACCCCCAGGACCGGCCAGGACCCCCGCACCCACTCAAGCCAGCATTCTACAGCCCCAGCCTCGCCGGGCCCTGTGCAGCATCTGGGGATGGAGTCCCTGTACTCACAGGCCTCCCGGTCAGGGCTCTAGTCCAAGATCTCTCCCCCTTGGCACTGTGGACATTCAGGGCCAGATCATCCTATGTGGGGGACCGTCCTGGGCGCTGCGGCGTGTGGAGCAGCACCCCTGGCCCCCACCCCCTCGATGTCAGGAGCGGCCCAGTCATGACAACCACAGATGTCCCCAGACATCACCAGTATCCCCAGTTGAGAACCTCTGCTCTAGAAGAGAAGGATTACAAGGGTGCTGCAAGTTGGCTGCTTTCTTAAAGACCAAGTTCCTTGATGCCAGCCGAAGTCCCCAGGATTGACCCTCCAGACTGAATGACTTTGGATCCTCATCTGTCTCAGTAACACTGAGCGAAAGGTGCCACAACCAACCCCACTCGGGGCCTCCCCAAACCCAGAAGTCCTGGATCTACAAAACCTGCCCCAGTCAGAGGCCCCAAAATCTACGAATGGCAGGAGACAGAGGACCTGGTGTGAAAATCGATGCAGACCCGCTTTTGAAGACTCATCAGGCTCCGAGGTCCTCCTTGCCCAGCCCCAGGCAGATAGCACCACCCAGGGCACAGATTCTGAGATAGTCCTGGGAAATGGCCACGGTGGCACGCTGGCCAGCACAGTCACGTGAGACGCAGCCCCCGGCCACAGCAAAGCAACTGTCCTTTGAACCAGAGCCCTGGCGTTTGGAGGGGGAGGAGCCTGCATCCTTAACACAACCCTCTTGGAGCAATCCAACCTCATTCACTATGCAAAGCACAGCTGGGCGGCCACCACACCTGCTTCCACTCTCAGGTTCAGAAGAAAAGCCGGCTCAGCGTGGCCGAAACAGAAGGGGCCCTCGACATCAACAGTCACGACGGCCCACGAGACATTCTGCCCATAAATGGGCCAGGGGGACAACATGTACCCGCCGGCTGCATGAGGTCTGCGTGGACGGTTTTTCTTTAGGTAAACTGTCCTTGTTCCAAGTATGCTAAGAAGCGGCGGGGACCAGGGTGAGGGGGGTCGAGGAGAGTGGGGTGCAGCCTCACCAGCTAAAGGCATGAAATCATCGCTTAGTGGACTGGGGGTGGGGGGATCTAGTTCTCAGTTTGAGAGGCACCTTGAACCAAGGGATGACTTGAAGGGAAAGAGAACAGGGAAAAACCAAACGGGTTTAGGCTGGACAGCTGCACACAGTAGGACTCGGGCTTTGAATTGGGGGCAGGTCTGGACAGTGCAGGACCAATGGGAGGTGGGGGTCAGTTTTTAGCAGGGGAAAACGGCTGTGATGGCGTGACTGTGCCACATTTGCGGGATCTGGGGTGGCCGGGCTGGTGCTTGTTGGAAGACCCAGAATGGTCCCGGATTGGAGGGCAGTTGGGCACCACCAGGCGGTGTCACATTTTGGGGAGGTCAGTGGTGAGATGGGAGCGCTGGATTCTGGGTGGGTCATGGCCAGAATGGGTCAAGCCGTAAGGGTGCGGGGAGCAGAAACCAGACGGGCTGGGAGCCAGTGGGGCACTTATGTATTCAAAACTCGTTGCCTAACTGCTTCCGTGTGCCAGGAGCAGAGAGGGGCGCGGTGAGCACAATGGGGCGCCCATACGGGCAGGGCCTCCGCACCTCAGCCTAGCTGTTCCAGGGTCCACGAACCTCAGATTGTATTTTATCCGGGCGGGGGGCGGGGGCTCGTCCGAGACGGAGAGAGTTGTGACAGCTGGGGCGGGGAGTTTCAATTTGGGCAGGCCCCAGCTGTAATGGTGTGAACTTGGGAGACCCCGGGTTGACAGGCCAATGATGAAGAGCACAGATTAGGGCGTGGGCCTGCCGTTCTGGGGGACGGAGCGGGGAGTCCCCCGGTTTGGGGCGGGGAGCGGTCAGAGCTCAACCTGCTAATTACAAAAGGATAGGGACGCTGACCGCGCGGGGAGGTGGCGGCCTGCAGGTGGCTCGGCTTACGGAGGTCACGCAGGGCCTGCTCTAGGGGGAGGCTCAGACGTGGGGGTTAGGACGGGAGATGGGATGCTGAGGTGACCCGGGCCTAGCTCGGCTTGCGGGGCGGCGCGCCGGCGTCCGGCCGGCTCCCGAGGGGTGGGGGGGCCTGAGCTCGGGGGCGGCGGGCCGGGCCGCCGGCTCGGTTTCGGGGGCCGGGCAGGCCCGCGCCGCTGCCAGGCCCGCCCGACTCGGGGGTCGCGCTCGGGTCCAGGGGGCGGGTCCCCAGACCTCGGCCGCCTCACCTGGCTCGCTCCCGTCGCCCGTCGCCCGCTGCTTCCGCCGGCCCCGCCTCTCCCGGCGCCGCGCCGCGCCCGCCTCCGCTGAGCGCAGCTACGCCGCGTCCGGCCGCGGCCGCCGCTGACGGGATCCCGGGCTCCCCGCTCCTTAATATGGCGTCGGTCGCGGCTCCGCGCCCTCCGGCACCCTCCTCCGGGCGCGCTCCCGCGGCCGGCCCCGCCCCCGCGCTGCGTGCCGCCGTCCCGCCCCCGCGCGCCGGGGCCTCGTGTCCGCGTCCCGCCCCGCCCACCCCGCGCAGCTGTGCCTGCTCGCCGCGGGCATCTCGGGACGACGTGACGTAGCCCGCGATTCGAATCAATACAGTAAGCGTGGCGCCACGGGTTGCCCAGGGCAACCGCGCGGGAACAGGATCCGCGGCCCGCGAAGGCGACTACGTGGAAATCCGGAGGAGTGGCTCCTCTCAATTTAGAGCGTTGTTCTTAGCAGGGGACGGTCGCAGAAAACAGGTACCCCTGGGCGGACCCACACCGCAGTGACGGTGTCACACCGCGTGATAAGCGCAGGTGAGACCCACAACAGGTGCATGTGAGGGTCGTGCAAACCCCACTGCCTACTGAAACACATTCACTCATTCAACGGATTGGAAAAGAATTTCCAGACACAAGGTAGAATGTAAAAAAGACGATTTATTAAAGGGAAGGGTCGCTGCCAGAACAGCGGGCTGACTTTCTGATAGGGAGAGCTGACCCCTACCACGGGTTACTTGTTTTTTTTGCGGCATGCTGGCCTCTCACTGTTGTGGCCTCTCCCGTTGCGGAGCACAGGCTCCGGACGCGCAGGCTCAGCGGCCATGGCTCACGGGCCCAGCGGTTCCGCGGCATGTCGGATCTTCCCGGACCGGGGCACGAACCCGTGTCCCCTAGCATCGGCAGGCGGACTCTCAACCACTGCGCCACCAGGGAAGCCCACTTGTCTGTTTTTATAGCCAGGGAACAAAGGAACTTGCGAGTCGTCTGATTGGGTAGGGTATGCATACTTCCAGTGTGCAGAGTCGGGGAAGAACAGGACAAATACCCTTCCTTATATGGGACGGGAAAGGAGCAGGGCAGAATGCCTGGGAGGGCTAAAAGATGTAATGGTTGCTACGTGACAGAGTGATGAGTCCCGTAACTCTCTCTGTTCCGGCGATGTTGGCTCTCTGAGTTTATCTTGTTCTTTGTCCTTGGAGGACCACATTTCTCCCTCTCTTTAAATAAGCAAATAAAACAGCAATCCTCCTTTAACATTGCACCGGTCCCACCTCGGTTAGCTGTAAGTCTAAAACTCTATTCTGTACAACCACTCCTGCTGGAGTATTTATTTGTTCTTGTAGAGTGTTAATTTGAGCTGCTAGGTTGACAATCTGTTGTGTGAGTTCGAGAGAGCTGTCGGGCAGTGAAAATAGAATTTAAAAGTCCAGTTGAGCCCGTTCCTATCCCAATGATAATCCCTAAGGGCTGGTATTACAGTGAGGGTTGCCTGCTTTTGTTTATGTGATTGAGAGTATAACGGAAGCAAGTTACGGTCACCGATAAGGGTAAGGTTAGGAATAATGTATGCAAGGGTACAGGTCCCCATTCAGTTGGCTGGAAGGCATAAATAAGCATTGGATCAGCAAAGGAAAAGGTGATGATTTGTAGGGTCTAAGCAGATGTCTAAAGTGATGTTGAAGTAGGGTTTTCCTAAATGAGTACGGGAATGTTCTATGCCCCCACAGGTGGTAGCTAAAGTCATTCCAGCTAAAGGGGAGAGGCAAACAATCTTTGAGGAACGGGAAAAAAGTTATAAGCCCAGTTAAAAGAAGGAATAGTAGGGTTCCACCCTATGTCATAGTACTCGGGTGTCTTGAGTTTTCTGTAGTCTTCTTGTTTAATATTAGAGGGTTGGAACCAAAAATTGTGGTTCTGATACGGGCAACTTGGGGATGGGGTGGGGTAGATGGAGGTCCCAAAATAGCTAGGCTGTGTCCAATCGGTGGTAACATTGGGAGGTTTTGGGAAGTAAAAGGGGAATCAAAATTGTTAAGTATGGGGATAGTTTGTTTTGTCGTCAGTTACGAGGGAAACCCATGTTTGGGTAGGGGAAAGGGTGAACGTATGATTACAGGCCTGGGAAATATTGAGGAATTTACCTACAGGGGGCCGTCGAGAGAGAGAGAGAGAGAGAGAGAGAGAGAGAGAGAGAGAGAGAGAGAGAGAGAGAGAGAGAGAGAGAGAGAGAGAGAGAGAGAGATAATACACATAGAGGAGCCGGTTGTGCCATAGAGACTGAGAATATGGGCCTTTGAAGGTCTCTGATGTATGTGGTTGAGAAGTATATGGTCCACTGTAGGTTTTCTAGAATTGACGGCCCATCCTGGTCTATCGAAATATGAGAGGGCTAAATAGGCTTCAAGTTGGTTCCATTCATCTGGTGGAATGGGAATTGCCTTTAGGCCATACTGACGGGAGACAGTGGTACACATCCAACAGTTTCTGTATGAACCTGGTGAAGACTGGTTGAGGAGTCTGAGGGCTTCCTGAACTGGCAGTAAGTATGGGTGACGACTGTATGTATGCACAGGAAGGGAAAAAGGGAGAAGAATCAGAACGGTTTTTAGGAGACTATGTTTAAGTATTGATAAAGTTGGTCCAGGGTATAATCTTGAAAGTCTCCTTGGAGGGTTTTGTCCCATGCTAACTGATATATGTATTGTCGTTGTTGGGTTGGGCTTAGATTCAACAGATGGAGGAGCAATCAAATCAGAGTGCTGAGGCAGAAATCCAAGGCCAATCGGAGGGAGACGAGGGCAAGGTTACACTGAGGAGTTGACCCATAGTGCACATTTAGATTAGGAGCGGATGGTGTGGGTGGAATTAGTTATACCACCTTGGGGATATTTGAGTTAAGACAAAATACCAAGAGGCGGTTCCACAGGAGTAGAACAGAATAACCCATGGGAGGGGAAAAGCCTAGAAAAAAAAAGGAGGGTGACAAGATTAAAAAATCAGGCTATCGAGGCTTGAGGGTTCGGGGGGCATCACCTGTCTTTTGAAGAGAAAGTGGAGGCTGTCCAAAAGCTCACGACTATAGGAGGCATCTGGTGAATCATTGGTGGATTGAGGATTCTTGTCCTCTGGAGGAGGGGCTGCCTTTAGTCATGACATATGGATCCAAGGAGTAAAGCCTTGTATTTTGGCAGCTGTTGGGGTGGCCAGCAGGGCTTGGTATGGTCCTGTCCACACTGCTTCGAGTGGTCTCCGTTCCTGTGAAAGGGTCTTAACATATGCCCAGTGGCCTGCATATAAGTGGGGAGTGGTTTCTGAGAAATTGGGATCTGGCTTAGGACTATTTCGGTCCTGGTATTCCCAGATATTCTTGAGAGTCAATCCTAACGTTGGGAGATACTGTACTAAATAGTGGGTCTCTGGATCACCCAGCAGCGATCTTCCACAGATTTCCTAAGGACTTATATGAGGCCTGGCCTTTGGAGTGATCTGGACTCTTAAGAGAGCAACAGCAAGAAGGGTGACCCATGTCTGGTGTGTCTCTATTGCTAACTTAGATATTTCTTGAGGGCTTGATTGGCTCTTTCTACCTAGCCTGATGCCTGAGGGCGCCAAATGAAGATAACTGATTTGGAGGGCTTCACTGATGCCTTGGGTCAGACCTGAAATAAATGCAGGGCCATTATCCGATTGTAATGAGCGTGGCATTCCAAACCGAGGTACAATACGTTCCATGAGAGTAGTGGTAACCTCGGATACTCTGTCTTAGTAGGGAAGGCCTCTATCTACCATGACTAGGAGATACCTGAAGCCTTTACAAGGGGGCATGTGGGTGAAATACATCTGCCAATCTTCTCCTGGTTGGTTCCCCTGCCTTTGAATTGGATGGAACAGTGGCGGGGGGTGTTTATAGCCCCTCCTTGGTTGGCCCGGTGACAGACCGGACAGGCCCGGGATATAGATTGGAGGGTTGAGAGGATTCCTTTTCCTGTGAATATTGTCCCCACCAGTCTGAAGAGGGATTTGGCTCATAAATGGGTAGCCTGCTAAAGGTGGTTTAGAGTCTTCCATTGAGAGGCTTCTAGTAAAAGAAGTTTGGTGTCTGGGCTCTGTAGCCACCCTTCACGGGTTAGAGTGAACCCACGGTTTTGTCCCTCTTTAAGTTCTGAGGGTGAGTACTGTGGTGGTGAAGGGTCTAAACTTTGTATCAGGGGAGCCTGTAGGACATGTTGGGGGGCCCTTTGGCTTCCCTATCTGCTATATTATTTCCTTTGGTTATGTCCAACAGGTCCTTCTGGTGTGCCCTGCAGTGGATGATAGCTAATTCCTTAGGGGATTTTATGGCCTCTAACAGGTCCAGGATTTCTGGTCCATGTTTGATTGGGGCGTTATGTGTGGTCAGTAGGCCCTTTCCTTCCAAATGGTCACATGAGTATGGACTACATGGAAGGCATATGCTGAGTCTGTGTAAATGTTAATTTGTAGTCCTTTTCCCAGTTGGAGAGCTCTAGTTAGTGCTATAAGCTCTGCTTTCCGGGCAGAGGTAGTTGCCCCATGGAGTGGGCCCGACTCTATCACCTCTGTTAAACTGACTATTGCATATCCCAAAACCTTTCGACCTTCTCAAATGAAACTACTGCTGTCTGTAAACCGTTCTGCATCTGGGTTGGGTAAAGGGGTGTCCTGTAGATCTGGCCTGGCACTGTAGGCATGATCAACAACTTCTAAACAGGAATGTAGTAGAGGGGTGTTGGGATTTGGGCTGGGCAAGACAGTGGCATGGTTTAGAGTGGTACAAGGCTTGACTGATATTTCTGACCCCTCTAAGAATAAAGCTTGATTTTTTCTTTTTTTTTTTTTTAATTTTTGGCTGTGTTGGGTCTTCGTTGCTGCACGTGGGCTTTCTCTAGTTGTGGTGAGCAGGGGCTACTCTTCGTTGTGGTGCGCGGGCTTCTCATTGAGGTGGCTTCTCTTGTTGCGGAGCATGGGCTCTAGGCATGCAGGCTTCAGTAACTGTGGCGTGCGGTCTACACAGTTGTGGCTCGTGGGCTCTACAGTGCAGGCTCAGTAGTTGTGGCGCACAGGCTTAGTTGCCCCATGGCATGTGGGATCTTCCCGGACCAGGGCTCGAACCCGTGTCCCCTGCAATGGCAGGCGGATTCTTAACCACTGCGCCACCAGGGAAGCCCCAGCTTGACATTTTTGGATTCTACTATCTGAAATTCAACGGAATGCCTTGGAATTAAGGACATCCATGACCTGGTGCGGAGTGTCAACAGTTGTTCTGTTGTCAGTTTGGAGGCTTCTGTTAGTAGTACCGCAGCAGCTAATGCCCTTAGACAGGGAGACAATCCCTGAAATGTCAAGTCTAGAGTTTTAGATGGGTAGGCCACTGGGCACTAAGATGGTCCCAAGGATTGTGTCAACACTCCCAGAGCTACCCCCATTTTCTCATGAACAAAGAGAGAGAAGAGTTTTGTTAAGTCTGGTAAGCCTAGGGCCGGGGCGTGACTAGGGCATTCTTTATTTGTTTAAAGGCTGCCTCCATTTCAGGAATCCATTTAAGAGTGAGATCTTCTGGTCCTCTAAGAGCCTCATAAAGAGGCTTAACTAACAGGCCGTAAGTAGGGATACAAATTCGGCAGAAGCCTGCCAACCTAAAAAGGTTCTAAGCTGTTCTTTAGTAGCTGCCATAGCCAATTAGGGCGTGGGCCTGCCGTTCTGGGGGGACGGAGCGGGGAGTCCCCCGGTTTGGGGCGGGGAGCGGTCAGAGCTCAACCTGCTAATTACAAAAGGATAGGGACGCTGACCGCGCGGGGAGGTGACGGCCTGCAGGTGGCTTGGCTTGCGGAGGTCACGCAGGGCCTGCTCTAGGGGGAGGCTCGGACGTGGGGGTTAGGACGGCAGATGGGATGCTGAGGTCACCCGGGCCTAGCTCGGCTTGCGGGGCGGCGCGCCGGCGTCCGGCCGGCTCCCGAGGGGTCGGGGTGGCCTGAGCTTGGGGGCGGCGGGCCGGGCCGCCGGCTCGGTTTCGGGGGCCAGGCAGGCCCGCCCGGCTCGGGGATCGCGCTTGGGTCCAAGGGGCGGGTCCCCAGACCTCGGCCGCCTCACCTGGCTCGCTCCCTTCGCCCGCTGGATCCGCCGGCCCCGCCTCTCCTGGCGCCCCGCCGCGCCGCGCCCGCCTCTGGTAAGAGCAGCTACACCGCGTTCGGCCGCGCTCGCGGCTGACCGTAACCCGGGGTCCGCGCTCCTTAACATGGCGTCGGTCGCGACTCCGCGCCGTCCGGCGCCCTCCGGCGGGCGCGCTCCCGCAGCCGGCCGCGCCCCCGCGCCGGCGCGCTGCGTGCCCCGGCCCAGTCCCCGCTCCGTGCGGCTGCGCCTGCGCGCCTCAGGCGTCGCTGGAGGACGTGACGTAGCCCGAGATTCGAATCAATACAGGAAGCGTGGCGCCATGGGTTGCCCAGGGTAACCGCGCGGGAACAGGATCCGCGGCCCGCGGAGGCGGCTACGTCGGAATCTGGGGGGAGTGGCTCTTCTCAGTTTAGGGTGTCGTTCTTAGTAGGGGACGGTAGCAGAGACAGGTACCCCTGGGCAGACCCACACCGCAAGGATGTAGTCACACCGCGTGATAAGCGCAGGTGAGACCCACAACAGGTGCAGGTGAAGGTCGTGCAAACCCCACTGCCTACTGAAACACATTCACTCATTCATTCAACAAACACTTATTGCGTTCCTATGAGTGCTCCTCCAGGCCCTCCAAGCAGGGAACAAAACAGATAAAAATCTCTGCTCAGGGCCTTCCCTGGTGGCGCAGTGGTTGAGAGTCCGCCTGCCGATGCAGGGGACGCGGGTTCGTACACCGGTCTGGGGAGATCCCACATGCCGCGGAGCGGCTGGGCCCGTGAGCCGTGGCCGCTGAGCCTGCGCGTCCGGAGCCTGTGCTCCGCAACGGGAGAGGCCACAACAGTGAGAGGCCCGCGTACCGCAAAAAAAAAAAAAAAAATCTCCGCTCACAATATGGGCAAAGGATCCAAACGGACATTTCTCCTAAGAAAATAATGGCCAATTCATGAGAAAATGGTCACCACCTGTAGTCCATGGAGAAATGCAAATCAAAACCACAGAGCTACCACTTTAGCCTACTGGATGGCTGTGATTTAAAAAATAATAATAAAAATAAACACCCCATCACCCCAACCCAGGAAAATAAGTGTTGACAAAGACGTGGAACCCTCATACATTGCTGTGGGATTGTAAAATAGGGAAGCGACTATGGGAACACTGGCTGTTACCCATAAAGTTATATGTAGAATTACCAGATGGCCCAGCTATTCCACTCCTACAATTGGAGATATGTGTGAAAATCAGTAAACAGAAACCTCAGTTAAAATGGAGTAGGGAGTTCCCTGGAGGTCCAGTAGTTAGGACTCGGAGCTTTCACTGCTGTGGCCTAGGTTTGATCCTTGGTCGGGGGACTAAGATCCTGCAAGATACACCTCACAGCCAAAAAAAAAAAAAAAGTGGAGTCAGGAAGCCAGAATGGAACATTCTTAATTCCTACTGTAACTGAGCAGGACGCTATGGAGCCTTCCTGGAACAGACACACCCCCCCCCCACCTCCATGTCCTCCGCCTGCCTCCTTTTTTGTTGTTGTTTTAAAATATTTATTTATTTGGCTGCGTCGGATCTTAGTTGCGGCATGCAGTGCGCGGGCTTCTCCAGTTGCAGTGTGCAGGCTTCTCTCTAGTTGTGGTGCGTGGGCTCTCTAGTTGTGGCATGCAGGCTTAGTTGCCCCGTGGCATGTGGGATCTTAGTTCCCCGACCAGGGATCGAACCCACGTCCCCTGCATTGGAAGGCAGATTCTTAACCACTGGACCACCAAGGAAGTCTCTGCCTGCCTCTTGTCTGTAGAAGAACTTTAGCCTTCTAGGCCTTCCCCAAGTTCAAAAGAGTAAATTTTATCAGAAGTGAGAAAATGCAGAAAGGAAGGAAAACAGTCAAACAAGACAAAATAATAATATTTTAGCCATTAAACAAAGTCAAGGACTTTTAGTTCCTCCTCAAGGGCTATAGATGATATTCTGAGCCATGTCCTTTGAGCTGTTTTGCGGATACTGAAACCCCCACCAGGTGGAAGAAGTTAACTGCATGATGCCCACAAGCATGTAGACCCCACACCAGTTGGAATCAGAAGGCTGATGATGTTGACTCCCAGTTACCTCACCATCAACCAATCAGAAGAATGTCCATGAGCTGATCACACACCCCACAAACCCTCTCCCTTACCCTGTCTTTAAAAACCTTTCCCTCCTACATAGTTGGTGGGAATGTAAGTTGTTGGTACAGCTCCTATGGAAAACAGTATGGAGGTTCCTCAGAAAACTAAAAATAGAATTACCATGTGACCCAGCAATCCCACTGCTGGGAATATACCTGGACAAAACTATAATTCAAAAAGATACATGCACTCCTATGTTCATAGCAACACTGTTCACGATAGCCAAAACGTGGAAATAACTTAAACTACAGTCTGAACCCCCAGTTTTCTCCAATGGACTTTTGTTTATAACAACCCATCAACAGCTGAATGGATAAAGATGTGGTACAGACATACAATGGAATACTACTCAGCCGTAAAAAAAAGAATGAATGAAATAATGCCATTTGCAGCAACATGGTTGCAACTAGAGATTCTCATACCAAGTGAAGTAAGTCAGAAAGAGAAAGACAAATACCATATCATATCACTTATATGTGGAATCTAAAATATGGCACAAATGAACCTATAAATAAAATAGATAAAAAACAAGGACCTACTGTATAGCACAGGGAACTATATTCACTATCTTGTAATAACCTATAATGGAAAAGAATCTGAAAAAGAATATATATGCATAACTGAAAAAAATAATATAGATACATACACATAGATGTATATGTATAACCAAATCACTTTGCTGTTCACCTGAAACTAACACAACATTATAAATCAGGTATACTTGAATTAAAAAAAAAAAAAAAAAAGCAGCAGAGCCTCAGAACCGAAGGTGGGTGGTTTTGGGTTCGACACAGCCTGCTCTCTTGCTATCAGTTCCCCGCAAGCCTGAAGGTTCAAGATTCCAAGTTCTCGGACATACACAGGCCCGGCTTTTGGGTGTGGCTTCCCATATCTGCTTCCTGCACCCCTGCGTCTATCTCCACTCACTCCCAGAGCATCCTTGGGCCCGATCACACCTGGCACGCTGCCCTGAAGGCTTCCAGAGTCAACACAGCGCCCAGGGTAGTCCTGTGTGGACATTAGTCTGAGCCACCAAACGTGGTCCAGATGGCGGCCCTGAGAGCCAGGCAGGTCCACTGTAAAGCCAGTTCTCTGGCGTCAGCTTTCCAACACACAGGAAGACAATAGAAAAGTAACACACTACTATGTATAAGATAGATAACCATAAAGGACCTACTGTAGAGCACAGGGAACTCTACTCAATATACTTCAAAAAAATATTTATTTATTTTATTATTTATTTATTTAGGCTGTTCCGGGTCTTAGTTACGACCCGTGGGATCTTTAGTTGCAGCATGCGGGATCTATTCCCCGACCAGGTGTCGAACCCGGGCCCCCTGCATCGGGAGCGTGGAGTCTTAACCACTGGACCACCAGGGAAGTCCCTCTACTCAATATTCTGTGATAACCTATATGAGAAAAGAACCTAAAAAAGAATGGAAATAGGTGTATGTATAACTAAACCTCTATGCTGAACACCTGAAACTGACATTGTAAACCAACTATACCCCAATAAAATTTAACAAAAGAAAAGAAAAGTAACAATAATCGGGATGTCGGCTCCATGAGGCCAGAGACGGTCTGTTGGTTTTCTGCCCTCTGTCCCAGGACAGCGCCTGCCACACAGCAGATAATAGATATTTGCAAGATGAATGACTGAATGTTTAAACCAGCGGTTGGCCTATCCAAGTGACGTCTTTGCTGTGCGCGGCATGCTGATGTTTTGCATTACTCGCCCTCCTGCTTTAAAGGGGAGATTGCATGTAAAATCAACTGCTGCCTGGCTTCCCTTAAAAATAGAACATCTAGGGAACTTCCCTGGTGGTCCAGTGGTTGGGACTCCATGCTCCCACTGCAGGGAGCTCGGGTTCAATCCCTGGTCAGGTAACTAGGATCCCACATGCCACGTAGTGTGACCAAAACATAAATAATTTAAAAAAAAAAAAAAAAGGAACATCTGGCCACAAAGGGGTGGCAGCCAACCATAGAAGGAGCCTGGGTGCCCCAGGCCCCCATTATGTTTGATTCACCCCCTTATGCTTCTTGCCTGACCCAGAAAGCAGGAGATGGCTGAGAACAGGACCCTGAGTAGTCAGGCGAATTCTGTCTCCTGATCAAAGTCACCACCTTGTGAAGGCTGCCAGCTCACCCTGAAGGGGCTGCTGTCACATCCCTAACAAATGTCAAAATAAAATAGTACAGTAAAAAGAATTCAAGCAGCACAGGGAGGGATAAGATTTAAAGTAAGTACTCTGGGTAAATTGTTGGCCATTTTTCAAAAATTTCACCCATATGTAATTTACATATCTAAATCCATTTATGTAAATGAGATCACATTATTGATGCTGTGCCTTGCTCTCTTCACTTTTTGGAAGTACATCTTGGACCACTTTTCATACAACGTGCGTAGATCTTCCCATCCTTTTGTAGGTCTCAAACCCATGTCCCCTGCATTGGCAGGCAGGTTCTTAACCACTGCGCCACCAGGGAAGCCCTTTTTTGCCATTTTAAATAATGTTGCAATGAATACTTCTTTTTTCACTTTTCTTTACACTAGTGTCAGCGAAATTCCTCAAAATGGATTTGCAGACTCAAAGGTTCCGCATTTTAAAAAGTTAAGACACTTTTCAAATGTTTAACTTTGAAATGTTTAAACACTGAGAATAGAAGTAGCCCTCCTTTTCCCTGCCACCTATTTTCCAACAGTTTATTGAGGAAACTTTCAGATGTACAGAAAAGTTGAAAGAATTTTACAGTAGACTGTCATATGCCCACCGTCCACCTTCTCCAATGAACATTTTACTATATTTGCCTTATTATGTATTTATCCATCCATCAATATACCTCACTTTTTATGCATCTCCAAATAAGTCACACACTTCACATCCATTAGGATGGCTACTATCAAAACAGAAAATAACAAGTGCTGGTGAGAATGTGGAGGAATTGGAATCCTTGAATGTTGCTGCTGGAAATGTAAAATGGTGCAGCTGCTGTGGACAAAGTTCAGCAGTTCCTCAAAAAGTTAAACATAGAACTACCATATGATCCGGAAATTCCACTCCTGGGTATATGCCCAAAATATTTGAAAATAGGGAATCAAAGAGGTACTTGTACACCAATGTTCAGAGCAGCATTATTTACAATAGCCATAAGGTGGAGACAATCCAAATGTCCATTGAGGGATGAACAGATAAACAAAACGTGGTCCATTCATGCAATAGGAAGGAAATTAAAAAGGAAGGAAATTGTGATTCACACTACAACATGGATGAACCCTGAGGATAACCTCAGGGTTAAGCCAGACACAAAAGGACAAATATTGTTTGATCCCACTTTCTAAGCTTCCTAGAGTAGTCAAAATCAGAGACAGAAAATATAATAGAGGTTACCAGGGTCTGAGGCCACTGTGAATAATGCTTTGATGAACATGGATGTACAATTATCTGAGTCCCTGCTTTCATTTCTCTTGGGTGTAACTAGGAGTGGAATTGCTGGATCATATGGTTGTTCTATGTTTAACTTTTTGAGGAACCGCTATATTCTTTTTTTTTTTTCCTCTCCCGCTGCGGAGCACAGGCTCCGGACGCTCAGGCCCAGCGGCCATGGCTCACGTGCCCAGCCGCTCCGCGGCATGTGGGATCTTCCCGGACCGGGGCACGAACCCGTGTCCCCTGCATCGGCAGGCAGACTCTCAACCACTGCGCCACCAGGGAAGCCCCTGCTATATTCTTTTGACACAATCACTTACAAGCTCTCTTTTCTCTGGCTGGTGGCAGCCAGTGGTGGCTTGGACCTTCATGGGGGCGGTAGATGAGCAAAGTACCTGAATTCCTACTCTATTTCAGAGGCAGAGTTAACAGGACCCTGGATGTCTAGGATGGGGAGGCTAATGGTTCATGGTTGCTCCATCCTTCCTACGTGTCAAAAACCTTGTACTTAGCCTTAACATAACTCTTTCTTCCAAATGCCATGTCCAATCCAGCCACAAATCCTGTTTGCTCCACCTTCAGAATTAATCCAGAATGTGAATACTTCTCTCTCCCTTCACCGTCCCTCCTGTCTGTTTTCTACTCACCAGCCTGAATGATCCTGTTAACAGAGTATGCCATTTCCCTGATTACGACACTCCAGTGGTTTCTCATTTTGTCAGAGTAAAGCCAAGTCCTTCCTAAAACTGCCCACCCCATACACGCACCAACGTGATTATTGTTTCCTCCTTAGCCTGTCACCACCTAATATGTATTTTTACTTATCCTATTACTGTTTGTCTCCTTCAGACAACCAGACTGTGAGGTTGATAAGGGTAAGGGCTGCGGGCCGTCTTGTCCTCAGCGCCCATAAACTATGTGTTAAATGAATGAATAAATGAACGACTGGATCAAGTCCTTGTTTTCATCCCTCCCAATCTCGCGTCTAGCCACGCTAGTCCATTGGCCGCGCCCCTGAAACTTACCGCGCCCCAGAGACACTACGCATGCTGTATCGCTAGGCAGCCCCACCTCCGGGCTGAATCGGCACAAACCATTTCCACTCGTCGTAGCGGCTGGGGAGGCCGGAGAAAATCTCTTACAGGGAAAGGATGGAAGTTGCCCTTCCCTTTCCCTGAGAAATGCCATAGACTCCGCCTGGTGTGTGATTGTGAGCTATGGCACCGATGCTAACTCGCGCTTCCGGGCCTCCTCAAGCTGCGGAGCCTTTGACTACATTTCCCCCTCGGTGCTGCGTTGGTACCGTCCGGCTCTGTCACGTGGGCGGCAAGATGGCGGCCCCCAGAGAGCTTTAGGAGCGTCGCGGGTGGTGGCAGCGGCGGGAGCAGGCCGGTCCGGTAGGTCCTCTGATCCGGGAGCTCGCTGGGGCGTTCCGGCGGCGGGGGAAACGTGGAGGACGCCTCGTTGGGGGTCCCGGCTCTGGGATTCTCTGGCTGGGGGGATCGAAGGGCTTCCTTCTGACAGGTCCCGGCAGCTCTTCCCCATAAATTCTGGACACTCTGCCTCCGGGGATCTCTTCACTAAAGAGTCAGCACGTGGGGCGTGGGTCCCATGTTGGGCAACCCCTTTCTTGGGGTTTTGGGAGAACCAACCTGTGAGGGATCCAGTACTGGGGGATCCACATAAACAGAGCTAGAGACACCCAGTTCCTGGGAGTCTCTTCCAAGGAGCGTTGGGGAGCTGGTCGTCGCTGGGGGATCCTGCCGGCAGCCCTGAGGTATGCCGTGTCGGGGCGACCCCTCTCTGAGGGGCGCGTCTAGTTATCGGAGATCTTTTTTTTTTTTTTTTTGCGGTACGCGGGCCTCTCACTGTTGTGGCCTCTCCCGTGGCGGAGCACAGGCTCCGGACGCGCAGGCTCAGCGGCCACGGCTCACGGGCCCAGCCGCTCCGCGGCATGTGGGATCTTCCCGGACCGGGGCACGAACCCGTGTCCCCTGCATCGGCAGGCGGACTCTCAACCACTGCGCCACCAGGGAAGCCCTATCGGGGATCCTTTTCTTGGGAATTCTTGGTTTAGAAAATTCTCAAGGGGGCGGATTCCCAGATTCTGCCTTGGTTGGGGGCTGCACCTCCACCCCATGTCCATACCCCTGTTCCCCTTCCCACTGAAAAATGGGCCTAATATATGGGTAGCGGGCTTCCAGATGTACCCCCTTACTTGTCCTCCTGCGTATAGAGGTGGGTGTTGGGCTCCCTGTGGAGATTTTTTAAAAAATAAATTTATTTATTTATTTATTTTTGGCTGCGTTGGGTCTTCGTTGCTGCGCGCAGGCTTCCTTTAGTTGCGGCGAGCGGGGGCTGCTCTTCGTCGCGGTGTGCACGCTTCTCACTGCGGTGGCTTCTCTTGTTGAGGAGAACAGGTTCTAGGCGCGTGGGCTTCAGTAGTTGTGGCACGCGGGCTCAGTAGTTGTGTTCCGCGAGCTCTAGAGAGCAGGCTCAGTAGTTATGGCGCACGGACTTAGTTGCTCTGCGTCATGTGGGATCTTCCCAGACCAGGGATCGAACCCGTGCCCCCTGCATTGGCAGGTGAATTCTTCTTAACCACTGCGCCACCAGGGAAGGCCCTCTCTGTAGAAATATTTAATACCAGCTCTGGCTTATCAAGTGCTTACTAAGTACCAGCAGTGGGTACTAAGTGCTCTGTGAACATCATTCCATTCACAGCAACTCTGTGATGTCCATGTGCCCTTTACGCCTATTTTACAGATGATACAGATTTATACTGTGTATAAACCACTCAGTACCATGCCTGGCAGGCAGTGGGTGCCCAATTCATTCAACAATACTTATTGAGTGCCTGCTGCCATAGCGACAGGCACTGTGCTGGGCCTTGGGGATACAACCACGAACAAAATAGTGCGTGTCTCTCCTTTGTGTCTTGAGGGAGGCGCTGCACAGACCGGGATTCGTGAGTCCTGGGCGCTGTCAGCACTTGACTTGCTGTGTGACCCCAGACAGGTCACAGCTCATCTGTGTAGAAGAAAGAGTTGGGTCTCGATGGCCCATAATGCCTTGCCAGCTTGCTCACCCCTGGCTTCTGTGGTTTGTGATGATCAGTGTTTTGCATGTCACCTCCTTTGATGGTCACCTGTGCACAGGCAGCTGCACTTCCCCCATTATACCTGCTCAACCCTACTTACGCCTCTGGGAGCTACAGCCTGCTGTCAGGTTCACGAAGCATGTCACTGGTCTGGAGGATGGAGCCCAGCCTCAGCTGCGTCCTTTAATCTTAATCCATCTATTCAACATGGCGTTTGTGGTTTAGAGCTTGACTCGGGAGCCCGGCTGCCTGGATTTATAACTCTTCAGCGGTTCCTAAGCAAGTGATTCACCTCTTTGTGCTTGTGTGTCCTCTCCAGTGAAATGGTGACAGTCATGGTGCTTGTCTCAAAGAGTTATGGCGAGGATGGAATGAGTTCAGGAATGTGGCACATAGCACATCCTATGTAAATGTCAGATGCTGTTATTATTATGGTCATTGTTCTTACTGAGGCGTTGTGGGCTGGGAGTACAGCCGTGACTAAGAGAGGCTCAGTCCCTGCCTTCAGAGTTCTCATACGAGGGTTAAGACCAACCATAAGCAGCTAAACCAAAATATCAAATGTGATATCTCGTGGTGGCAGCTGCTTCAAAGAAAGATAAAGCAGAACAAGACCGGGATCAGGGAAGGCTTCCCCGAGGAGGTGGCATTTGCGACCCAAGGAAGTGAGAGAGTGAGCATGGGGGCATTTGGTGAAAAGTGTTCCTGAGGGCGAGAATAGCCTGTGCAGAGACCCTGGGGCAGGACTGTGCCTGGTGTGTTGGAGGAACAGTGGGGAAGCCTGGTTGGTGGAGCAGAGTGAGTGAGGGGGAGAGAGGGAGGAGGGGATGGTGGGGAGGTGATGGGGGCAGGTCGTGCAGGGCCATTGGGACAGTTAAGGAGTTTGGAGTCTTGAGGCCCATAGGAGGATTTTGTGAGGGAGTCACAGGGTCCAGTTTATATACTGAAAGGATTCTTTTATCAGTTATCTGTGCTTTGTAACAAATTACCCCATACTTAGTAGCTTTAAAGAACAGTAAACACTACTTCCCACAGTTTCTGGGAAATCTGGGCCTGGTTTAGCCAGGTGGTTTTGGCTGTCATCTCTTGTGATGTTGCAGTGCAGACACTGGCTGGGGCTGCGTCATCTGAAGGCTGGAGAAGCTGCTCTCACCTGGCTGTTGGTGGGAGGCCTCGTTCCCCACCGCGTGGGCCCCTACATACGGCTGGTTGAACCTCCTCACAGTATGGCTGCTGGCTTCCGCTAGAGCCAGCAAGGAGGAAGCCACAGTGTCCCTTATGACCCTCAGAAGTCACACTGCCATTTCTCCCATATCCTGTTATTCACCGAGGTCAGCCCTATTTGGTGTGGGAGGGGGCCACACAGGGCACGGATACCAGGAGGTGGGGGTCATTGAGGGTCATCTTGGGGACCAGCTACCACATTCCCTCTGGCTGCTGTGTAGAGAGCAGACCAGCAGAGGTCATTGCCAGTGGACAGTAAGTCCTCTACATACAAACCTTCAAGTTGCGAACTTTCAAAGATGTGGACGTGTGTTCACATGTCCAGTAAGTTAGTTCATGTGTCTGGCGTACCTTGTCACGTGTGTGCATCCTCTACAAGTGGTTGTGCTTTTGTGGACTTTACAGTACTGGATAGGGTACAGTAGTACAGTATCTTTATTTCAAGCCCAGGATGTCCGGAAGCGAGCATAAAAGCAGCGGTGATGTAGCTGGTACTGCTAAGAACCGCCAACCAATAACGATGGAAACAAAAGTGACAATAACTGAGAGACTGGGGCCAGGCGAAAAGATGGTAGACGTCACTCGTTCTTGTAACATGAATCGTTCAGCCATCGGAACAATTCTAAAGAAGGACAAGATCATGGAACATGTGAAATCTGCGATAATACCAAAGAAGCGTGGAAAAATGATGGAGGAGATAGGGAAACTTCTCAACGTCCTTTATTTTTTTGTTTTTTTGTGTGTGTGTGTATTATCTGTGTGAAAAGTATTATAAACCTATTACAGTACTCTATAGCCGATTATGTTTGTTGGGTACCTAGGCTAACTTTGTTGGACTTATGAACAAATTGGACTTACAGAAACGCTCTCAGAACGGGAACTCGTTTGTATGTAGGGAACTTCTTGTATAGGCCAGAGGCTCAGAGAGGGAAAGTACCTTAGGGAAGGCCACACAGCAAGTAGGCAGGGTCGGAGCCAGGCTTTGAACCCAGATGGCCAGGCTGGTCAGCAGTTAGGAAACCACCCCCACCCCCGAGGTCCTAACACTGAAACGCACAAGTCAGCGAGCGGTGAAGGGTGCCTCTCACCTGGCCTCTTGTTTTTCTGCTGCAGGTTCTCGAGCCCACGAGTCCCCTTGTTTAGCCCAAGCCCAGCGGCAGCACCATGGTAACGGAGCAGGAGGTGGAGGGGTTGGGGCAGATGCTGCTGGACCCCCAGAAGCCCCTGCAGGCCCGCTTCCGGGCGTTGTTCACACTGCGCGGGCTCGGGGGTCCAGCAGCCATCTCCTGGATCAGCCGGGCCTTCAGCGACGACTCGGCCCTGCTCAAGCACGAGCTGGCCTACTGCCTGGGTCAGATGCAGGACTCACGGGCCATCCCCGTGCTGGTGGACGTGCTTCGTGACACCCGCCAGGAGCCCATGGTGCGCCACGAGGCAGGTGAGCGGCGGTGAGGGTGCGGGCTCTACCAGGCTGGCTCTGGAAGGGGTGGGCGATAAGCATCCTCCCACGATCTCTGTCCCGGGTCTCAACTCTGCCACTGCAGCATAAGAGCCACCCTGAACCCCAGGCAACAGATGGGCGTGTGGCCGCCAGCCAGTCCAACTTTATGGGCCCTGAGATTTGAATCTCACATCACCTTTACGCGTCATAAAATGTGATCCTTTTGAATTTTTTCTTTCTTTCTTTTTTTTTTTTTTTTAAACGGCTCACGGGCTTAGTTGCTCTGTGGCATGTGGGATCTTCCCAGACCAGGGATCGAACCCGTGTCCCCTGCATTGGTAGGCAGATTCTTAACCACTGCACCACCAGGGAAGTCCCCTTTTGATTTTTCAAAAACCATTTAAAAATGGAAAAACCATTCTTCGTTCATACAAAGACATATGGTGTCTTTGGATGCTGACCATGGATGGTCAACCCCTGAGGTCACTCATTCAGTTCGTCCACCGGACGTGTTTATGGACTGCTTGCTGTGGGCCAGGCCCTGTTCTCACAAGGGACTCCGACGGCAAACAAGATGGAATAGAAACATCCTTGGCGGGTCTGTGCAGCCGAGGCTGTGTTTGTATTGATGTATCCAGTGAGCTCATAGCCAGCAGGGGGAATTGTTTCCATTTGATTGTTTTGGGGCCTTTTTAATATTCTCCATGATGATCTCCAGCTATGCCAGGCTGCCCTGGGGACCTCTCAAGATCCCAATCACTGATGCTATTGGAGCTCTCCTTACGAAGAATGTTCGACCCCAAACCTCTCTTGTCCCATAAGCGCTGTTAGTTTGAGTGTGTGATTTTGTAGAACACCCAATCATGTTATGGTGGAAACACCTATGTAAGTGCTAAGGAGGAAAATAAAGCCATGGGCGGGATGGGGGTGCTGGAGGTGTTGCCTTTTTTTTTTTTGGCCTCGCCACGGGGCATGTGGGATCCCAGTTCCCCGACCATTTGACGCACAGAGTCTTAACCACTGGACCACAAGGGAAGTCCGGTGTTGCCATTTTTAATTGGTGGTTACCAATTAAAAGACCTAAGTGGAGTAAGGGAGTTATCTAGGTAGATGTCTGGGGAAAGGTGCTCCAGGTAGCGGGCACAGCCTTTGCAAAGGCCCTGAGGCAGGATGGTGCTGGTCTGCTGACCCTCCTTGCCCACAGTACAACTTAAAAACCTCCACCAGGTTTTCAGGGCTCCCCTTGATGGGCTCGACTCAGCCAACTGTTCTTGGCTCCTTGCCACCCGTGTCCCCAAGTTGTAATGACACGCTTGTCTGTGTCTCTCCTCTAGGCCGTGAGCTCTGGGGGTGCGGGCCGGGGCGGGGTCTGAGTCTGGTTCCAGCAAAGCCTGATTTCTGGGGGAGGGACTCTAACTGGCACAGCTTCAGGACTGGACCGGCTCCAGCTCCAAACCTCAGTGGCTGGAGCAGCCCTCAGGATACAGGCAGAGCAATGGGGAGGGGCATCACGGAGGAGGCGTTGGTGCTGGTTAGCGCGCGAGGCATTCGGGGCGTTTCCCAGCCAATCAACATGAGCCCTCTGCCCCATTCTCAGGGGAGGCCCTGGGAGCCATTGGGGACCCAGAGGTGCTGGAGATCCTGAAGCAGTACTCCACCGACCCTGTCATCGAGGTAACGCAGCCCCTCCCCCACCCCCTCCGTGCTTCGCGCCCAGGAACCGGCCTCAGACCCTGTGCCTGGTTGCCAGGGTAACCACCCGGCCCAGGGATGCCGAGAGAGGACCACTGCCCCACTCACGGTTTGTCATCACCTTTAGGACAAAATCCCAAGCCCACAGGCCCCAAGTAGTCTGGCCCAGCCACCTCAGGTCATCTCTGTTGTTGGCTCTTCCCTGATGGGTCTGGCACGTCCTGCCTTGGGGCCTTTGCACTGGCTGATTCCACCTGACGCCTCTCTCACTGGTTCTGATGTCACCTTCAAGCTAGCCCCTCCTGGCCCTCTGCCCCTGGTCACTCTCTAGTCACAGCAGCCCCTGCTGGTTTGTCTCCAGTCTGGAAAGATCAGTTGGTCCTGTGTCTGTTGGCTCCACCCCTGCTAAACCGGGAGCCCTGGGGGCTGGGGGAGGGCCCGGCACATCCACCCCCCTGTCCCCGCAGGTGGCAGAGACGTGCCAGCTGGCCGTCCGGCGGCTGGAGTGGCTGCAGCAGCACAGCGGGGAGCCGGTGGCTCAGGGGCCCTACCTCTCCGTGGATCCGGCCCCATCCGCCGAGGAGCGCGATGTGGGGCGGCTGCGGGTGGCGCTGCTGGATGAGGCCCGGCCGCTCTTCGACCGATACCGAGCCATGTTCGCCCTGCGTGATGCTGGCGGGGAGGAGGCTGCCCTGGCGCTGGCCGAGGGTGAGGAGGGGCCCCAGGGGGCAGGGTCGGGGCCCCTTGGGGAGGCCCAGTGGCCACATCTGTCATACGGGGCAGCCCAGCGTCCCAGGGCACTTGCATCCCGGGGCAGGTACTCCTCTTATTACCCCCTCTTCTCTGTGGAGGAAGCCTAGGCCCAGAGAGGCACAGATACTTGCCCAAGATCACACAGTGGTCCGAGCAGCAGTTGGGATTTGATCACCAGAGGCCCTGGTTTTTTTTGTTTTTGTTTTTTAAATTTTTTTGGCCACGCGAGGCATGCAGGATCTTAGTTCCCCAACTAGGGATCGGACCTGCGCCCCCTGCATTGGAAGCGCAGAGTCTTAACCGCTGGCCCACCAGGGAATTCCCCAGAGGCCCTGTCATCATTTACTTGTGCCATTTTCATCCCAGCTCTGCAGGGAGCCCCGTGCAAGCCTGCGGGGCTGTGGTTCCCCCACCTGAAAAGGAGGGGGGGGACTTGGGGAATCCTGGGGTCCCTTGGCACCCCCCACCCATTGCCTGAGGTGGTCTGCCTCTGCCCTCCTGGAGCTTCCTGTCTGGCAGAGGAGGTGTCCGGCCATCACCATGACCCAGGACCCAGGGGATGCCGGGTGGGAGCCCAGAGTGGGTGGGTGGTGGGTTTGTCCTGGATAATGCTTGGAGCAGGGGCCGCACAGTCTGGCGGGCCTGCTTCAAACCAGCTCTGCCTGAAAAGTGGCATCTGATCGCAGGCAGGTCGCTCCCAGGTCCGGCCGCGGGTCCCCATCAGGAGAAACGTGGCCTGTCTGGCTGTGGTGGGGTGAAAGGCCCGGGACTCCCAGTGTCACTGATAAGACTCTATCGTGTGTGGAGTCGTGTGGGAAGCAACCCAGAAGCACAAATGCACAACATGCCTGCAAATAGCACTGGCTGGTGTGAGGACAACTCAGAGTACAGAAGTCCAGGGAGAGGCGGAGAGGGACGCTGGGCCTGGGAAGGAGGAGGCCACGCCCGGTCCGGCCAGAGGGAGGGCGGAGTTCCCAGTGCCTGGCTGGCCCCTCGTTGCTTCTCCTGCCCCGTGTCTCCTGGCCCTCCCTCTGGGCAGCGCCGAGCACCAGGGCGGGGTGTCCTCGACGGGAACCCTTTCCACCCCTCTTGGACACTTCTGTCCCCAGGCTGCCCCGCCCCAGGTCCCTTCCTGTCCCGATGGCTCCCCCAGCCCGCAACTCTCTCTCCCGCAGGCCTGCACTGCGGCAGTGCCCTCTTCCGCCACGAGATCGGCTACGTCCTGGGCCAGCTGCAGCATGAGGCGGCTGTGCCCCAGCTGGCGGCGGCCCTGGCGCGACCCGCCGAGAACCCCATGGTGCGGCACGAGTGCGCGGAGGCCCTAGGGGCCATCGCCCGGCCCGCCTGCCTGGCCGCCCTGCGGGCCCACGCGGCAGACCCCGAGCGCGTGGTGCGGGAGAGCTGCGAGGTGGCCCTGGACATGTATGAGTATGAGACGGGGTCGGCCTTCCAGTACGCAGACGGGCTGGAGCGCCTGCGCCCACCCCCCTCGTAGGGCCGCGCCCAGCTGTCTCCCTCGAGAACTCTGCCCATAAACCATGTCGGAATGAATTGCATCTCGCTTCCCTGCCTCCCAGCCGCTTTCGCATCTTGAACCCCTGGGTGGACTGCAGGCTCCTCAGGGCCAGGCTGAAGTCTCTTCTCTGCCACTCTGAGTGCAGGGCTGCAGTGTTGGCGTGGGAGGGGTATCTAGGGGGTCCGGGGACGGGGCTGTGCTCTGGGGGGTTGGGGTGCTGTGACCCAGCTTCTCTAGGAATGAGGGGGTGCAGGGAAAGGTGCTATGGGCGAACCCGTCCCCGTCGGGCCTGGGCAGGGTCTGGGGGCGTCAGAGAGCTGTCCTTGGGGTGGGCAGGTGGTCCCTGGGTGGGGTGGCCTGGGCTGGAGCTCAGGGAGGGACAAGCAGGTCCCGGGACATTCCCCAAATGGACTATTAAATTATTTTTGCCAAGTGATGACTGTCAGAGTGTGTTGGGGGGCCTCTGGGGTGAGGGTTGGCTGCTCTAAAGGAACATATCCTAAGTGTGGGGGGCCAGGATGTTTGGAGAGCTCAGCTCTGGGATCTGCCCTGCCCCAGACACTGTGACCGACACAAGCCTGTGGCCCTGTTTCACATCAGTTCCCAGGGGTAAAATCTGCCCAGCCAGACCCCCCAAAGGGGTTGAGGGGGAACAGCCCTGCATCCTGGCCCTCTCCAAACCTCATCCTCACCTACTCCTGTTGGGGGCATAGGGGAAGGGGTTTAGTGGGATGACAAAGAGTCTGGGCCCATCCTACCTACCTCCCTTACTGCCTCCTCATGCGGTCTCAAGCAGCCCATTTACCGCTCTATAAAATGGGTGTTAACAAGAGAACCTAATTTTACATGTGACGCATTTTCCACACCAAGCAATTCTCTGTTTCTGCATGGATGTCAGCTGGGCGTCCCACAGTTCAATTCAGTTCTCTGACACTATCTACCCTGAATCAGTGCAGACCCTCCAGGTTCAGGGTTCAGTCCTGCAGGACTGCCCCCACTTCAGATGCAGGTCCCAAGTCCGGACCTCCCATACTTCTGACAGACTGGTTATGAATTGGGGTTCCCACCACCCCCTCTTCACATTTGATGATTTGCAAGAATGGCTCACAGAATCAGGAAAGCACTTTACTTAACCTGTTTATCATAAACGAGGCAAATGAACGGCCAGATGAAGAGGCACAAGGTCTGAAGGGTCGGAAACACAGGAGCGTCCGTCCCCGTGGAGTTTGGGGTGGATGCTTTTAACCTGCTCGGAAGCTCTCCAAGCCCCTTCCTGTAGGGTTTTTAATGGAGGTTCCATCACGTGGGCCTGATTTAGCAAATCACTGGCCATTGGCAATAAACTCAGTCCCCAGCCCCTCTCCTCTCCCTGAGGGGTGGGGCTGAAAATTCCATCCCTCTAATCCCAGGGTCAGTTCCCCTGGCCACCAGCCCCAATCCCGAAGCTGCCACGCCCCTTCCCTCATTAGCATACACGCAGGCGTGGTGGAAAGGGGCTGATTATGAACCACGAAGGAGGCTCCCCTCTCCCCCATCACTCAGGAAATTACACGGTCCTGGGAGCTCCAAGCCAGGAACCAGGACGAAGACCAAACAGATCTCTTGTTATCTCACAGCGTCACCCTCGGGCGCTAGCTGCGGGCCCCCTCCCCCATTTATCCCCTGGCCCCCAGCCCCTCTCGCCAACTCGGCCATCACTTCAGCATTTCTCCCTTCTCCAGTTTTCCCTCTTTGCCCGTCAGCATAGACAGGCTGTAATTTCTTTTCTTTTTTGAATTTTATTTATTTTTTATACAACAGGTTCTTATTAGTTATCTATTTTATACATATTAGTGTATATATGTCAATCCCAATCTCCCAATGCATCCCACCACCACCCCCTCCGCCATTTTCCCTCCTTCAAGCTGTAATTTCTTAAAAACATGAACCACCACCACCCACAGCCCTTCCTGACTCCATGACTTGCAGCTCTCTCAAACCTGCACCAACTAGGACCGCCCCTCCTGTCCCCAGAACCGTCCTTGACCACAGGTGACCTCCCAGTGTCCAAATACGGTGGTCACATCTCAGTCTGCGCCCTCCCCCTCTCAGCAACCTCTGACCCGGCCAGCCACCTTGCTCCTGGGAAATTCTCAGGGACGCCGCCTCTGGGCCCAGGGCTGAGTCCTCCGGCCCCACCCACACCGCCGCCCGGGCGGTCTCATCCACTCTTGGGGCTCGAACCCCATCTATGTCCCAATGACGCCCACTGTCCTGACTCCAGCCCGGGGCCTCCTCTGAGCTCTTGGCTCGGGGTCCAGTTTGGACATCTCCACTTAGATATCGCCGAGGCATCCCAAACTTAGCCTGTCCTGAGAATTCCTCTTGTTACCTCCCAAAGTGGCTCCTCCCACAGGAAACGGAAACGCCATCATTTCAGGTGCTCAGCCGGCAAACATTGGGGTTTGATTAGTTTAAGATCTACCCCAGCTCTGCCCATTGACACCCCGCCCCCCGCCCCGCCAAGCCTCTGCCTCCACCTGGTCCAGCATCATTATTGCCCACCTGGAGCAGCTCAATCCCTCCTCCCCATCCCTGGCTCCCATCCTCAGCCCAGTCTGTCTTCCCCAGAAAAGCCACCGGAGGGGGCGCCCGTGAGCACCTGAGTCAGGTCCGTCCAACAAGCCCAGCAAGGTCCTGCCCCAGGGCCTTTGCGCCGAATGTTTCCCCTGCCTGGAAAGCTCTTGCCTTTGGTACTCCCATGGCCGGTTCCCTTCCTCCTCTGGGTCTCTGCTGAAATGTCATCTGAACATGGCCTTGGCTGCTCTATTGTGAGAGGCTGCTCTACTAGACCATGGTCTTCCCCCACAGTACCCTCAAACCACTCTTTGCTTTTTAACACGATATATCATTTACTCTGAGGTTATGCATTTCTCAGAATCTATCTCTCCATCTTGAACGTCAGCTCCACGAGAGCAGGGGATTTTCCCAGAGGGGACATCCTGTGCAAAGGCCCTGAGGTGGGGATGGACGTGCAGGGTAGCACCTGGCGTGGTTGGAGCTGAGCGAGGGAGGGGGGGGGCCTGTGGGCGGAAGTGATTTGCAACGTGATCCATGCAGGCAGATGGAGGCCGTGGGGGAGCCCCAAATCCTCTTACCCAAAAGCTCCTTAATACTTCCGCCTGGCGGGTCACCACCGGGCTGCCCCTGCTCCAGGTGGCTGCCATGCCAGCGCTGGCACTCGAGGAGGGGATGGAGGGCTGGAGCCCGGCCTCGCCACTCTACGAGGAGTACCGCCCACCGCCACTGGACACCATCCGCCTCCCCAGGTACGCGCTGTACCTGCTTCTGGCTGCGTTCGTGGTGGTGGCCGTAGCCTACGCCATTGTCGGGCATCTCATCAAGGACCTCGCCCACGACCTGGCCGGTGAGCCACTACCCGCTACGAGCCTGGCTTGGGCTAGTGCTGGGCCACTTGGTGGGGGGGGGGTGTCCGAGGGCCTCTCCTTGCCAGGGAGGGGGCAGAGGGTGGCCGGGCCTGGGGATGCTCCTCACCAGCCTCCTGCCTCAGACTGGGCGTTCGGCCCGAAGCCGGACCAGGAGGATGGCCCCCGGGAGCTGCCCGAGAGCCCCGAGGTCGAAAGTCTGGAGGAGCTGGACCTGCAGCTGGCGCTGGCCTGGCGGGTTGACGAGGACACCGCTCAGGGTGGCGAGGGGGCCCCCGCAGAAGCCCCAGCCCGGCCCTGACGCCGCCCCTCCATCGCCTTCAAAGACCCACCAGCCCCGAAGCTCCTTCTGGAAGCTGGGCTGAGCCAGGCCCTGCCCTCTAGCCCAGGAGCCGGTTCCAGCCCCTTTGGCGGTTGTATAAACCAGACTTGTGCCCATCAGAGCCCTTTCACCTTTGATCTGTGCTGTCTTGACAGAGAACGTTCTCTTTCTTGGCTGGTGGACTCCAGTGGCTGGACACTGATCTTTTTTAAATTAATTAATTTTATTTTTAATTTATTTTTGGCTGTGTTGGGTCTTCATTGCTGTGCGCAGGCTTTCTCTAGTTGCGGAGAGCGGGGGCTACTCTTCGTTGCGGTGCGCGGGCTTCTTCTCATTGCGGTGACTTCTCCTGTTGTGGAGCACGGGCTCTAGGCATGTGGGCTCAGTAGTTGTGGCTTGCGGGCTCTAGAGTGCAGGCTCAGTAGTTGTGGTGCATGGGCTCAGTTGCTCCGTGGCATGTGGGATCTTCCCGGACCAGGGCTCGAACCCATGTCCTCTGCATGGGCAGGCGGATTCTTGACCACTGTGCCACCAGGGAAGCCCTGGACACTGATTTATTTCCGCACTCTGGTTTCCCCCATAGTCCCAGAGCCTAACTCCACCTGGCCTCCACCAAGCCCTTGGCAACCTGTAAACCAAAAAACACTAAGAAGATTAAAAATAATAATAACAACAATAATAGTGGCCAACCCTTAGCTAGAGCTTCGAATGTGCCTGCTATTGTATGCTAAGCAACCCCTTTCCTTGTATTAACATTATCTCGTTAAATCCTCCGAGGTACGATTTATTGCACCCATTTATCAGATGGGAAAACAGAGGCGCACAGCCCAGAAATGACTCGGTCAGAGTAGAGAGAACGTTTTGCGGAAAGAGGCTGGCCCAGCGACCTGCCTCGGAAAGCAGAAGCCTGCTCCTCTGGGTTCCTCCACCTCTGAATCTCCTCAGCTCCTGCCTCTCACCTCATTCCTGGTTCGGCAGCTGGATGGGTCCGTCTCTGGGGGTCCTGACTTCCTAACTAGCCTGAGGGCTTCCTTCACTCCTGAGTTTTGCACGGGCTGGGGCACACAGTAGGAGCTTCACCTGTGCCTGCCTGGCTGGTCGAACTGGGCTTGTCCTGGGCTCCACTGAGTGGCCCTCCTGCACAGTGACCGTGGTCAGACCTCAGGAAGGGAGGGGGCTCCAGGAATTCACAGGCACTCCGTACGTGCCTGGGCAATAATGCTGGTGTTCCCCCAGCCCCCAGGCGTCCGACGGAGGTCTCAGGCCTGGAGAAGGACCAGGCCTCCCCATCCCAGCCTTCCTGCCATGTGCTTGGGCTGTGGCTGTCCCGTGACAGCTGGGGTGGGGTCCCCATTCACCCAGGCAGGGCCCTTTATCTAATCAACCTGGGGATCAAGGTTGACACGCAGGAGAGCCAGGAATCTGAGTCATCAGCTATCCCAGGGGCCCCGTTCTCTGGCCACACGGCAGCAACTGGCTTTGGAGGTAGATGGTGGCCCATCCCTTCTTGCCCCGTTTGCTCCCCCTGGAGCTGGCTGTGGGTCCCCAGGGGTCGGGGACCCAAGAGGAGCCAGTATAAGCTGGTGGTGGGAGAGACCCGCGTTTACATCTAGTTCTGGCTGCTTCTGCCCGGCCTGACGCTCCTGGGCCCCCTGGCTTCTCTGTAAAACGCAGGTGGCAAAATTTCATGGTGCATGCAGAGAAATAATCGTAATGATGTGTAAAAGCACTGAGCCGGGAAGGAAGCTCAGGGCCAGTTCAGCTTGGCGCCTGTGGCGGGGAGCCTGGGGGACCCTGAGGCTGGCGGTCCTGGGTGGGGTGCAGGGCTGAGGGGCCGGACTCCCGTGTTAATCGTTACACCAGGTCCAGAGTCTGCCCTCCTGGAAGGCGGGGGAGAGGGGGTGGATGCCAACCAGGTGGGGCAAAGGGAGGGGCCCTCTGGTCTGGGCCTGCCCCGCCCCCAGACCTGCCTGCCCCCTTATCAGGGGCTGGGCAGGGTCTCCCCTGACTCTGACCGGACTGTGCACTCCCGTACCTGGACTGGCTGGATCCTCCGTGCCATGGGGACCCTGGAGACCCTTCTGCTCAGCGCCCTGCTCCTGTCGCCAGCCGACGCCCAGCAGGGTAGGGCTCCGAACCTCTGGGGCAGGGGCGGGAGGATGGGTCGTGGGGATGGGCTTGGACACAGGCTCGCCATCTCCCCCTTTGATGAGAAACCGAAGCCTCCGAGAGGAGTGGGCAGGCAGAAGAGGAATGGGGTCAGGCCCCTCTTTGAGGCAGCCTCCCTAACTCCCCCACTTCCTCTGGGCCTCCCACCTTATCCCTGAGCGCCCCCTCCTCTCAGAGCCCCATCCCCTTCTCTAAAACCCACCTCTGAGGGAACTCCCTGGCGGTCCAGTGGTTAGGACTTGGTGCTTTCACTGCCTGGGACGCGGGTTCAATCCCTGGTCAGGGAACTAAGATCCCAAAGGCTGCAGCGCAGCCGAAAAAAAAAAAAGAAGAAAGAAAAATTTAAAAGGACTTCCCCGGTGGTCCAGTGGTTAAGACTCAGTGCCTCCACTGCAGGGGGCACGGGGCACGGGTTCGATCCCTGGTCGGGGAACTAAGATCCCGCATGCTGCCGGGCGCAGTCAAAAAACAAAAACAAAACCACCTGTGAAACCCAGCCCCTTTCCAAGACCCCTCTGTCTGAGCATCCCCTTCACCCTTAGCCCCCTGTCCTTTCGGGGGCCCCCCACCTTTCCCATTTCTGAGTCTTCTCTGCCCCCACCTCCTAACAGCCTCAGAGCGTCATCTGAAGCCATGGCTGGTGGGCCTGGCTGCTGTCGTGGGGTTCCTGTTCATCGTCTTCATCCTCATGCTGGCCAACCGTATCTGGTGCTCCAAAGAGAGGTGGGAGCCCCTTTCCCCACCCTCCATCTCCTCCCCAAAGCGCTGGGCACCCCCTCCTACCTCATGACCCTCTCTGGTCCCTTTCTTGTCTCCCCATTTCCCTGCTCCCCCTGCTCCCACAGCTCAGGACAGCCATGCAGCCCCCCTCTCTTGCTTCCTGGAGTCCCCCCAGCCTGGGGGAGACTGAGGCTGAGGCTGCCCCCGCTTCCCACCCTTCACCTGCCCTCATCCCTCCATCTCCATCTCTTCTGCAGAGCTGAGGATGAAGAGGGGTCTGCATTCAGAAGGGATCCCCACTCGAACGAGGAAGTGGACCTGAGGTACTGCCGTGTGAGCATGTGTAGATGTGTGTGGGTGTCAGGGGGTCTGCATGAGGCCCCTCCTCGAGGAGGGGAGGGGTGGGTGTGCGCGGATGACCTCTTTCTTTCCTTGAACACCTCAAGCACGTTCCTGCCCCAGGGCCTTTGCACTTACTGTTGGTTCTACTTTGTACACCTTTCGTCATATCTTCTGGCTGGCTCCGTCTCTCCTTCAGTCCCTGCTCAGACGTTTCTTCCTCACAGAAGCCAACCTTGACCACCAGCCTTCCTGACACTCTCTCCGCCACAACCCTGCATCTGTCTTTGCATGTGTCATCAGCTGAAATTATCTTAGTCATTTACCGGTTTCTCGACACTAGATAGTGGCTTCCAGTAAGTGAACAGAACTTAGCTTTGGTCCTGGCTCTGGCCCCAGGGCCCGGCACAGGGCCTGGCACACAGTACGCCCTTAATAAATACCTGTCGAACAAGACCGTGGTGTGGGATTGTGTAGGGACTGTGCAGAAGTGTGTGATTTGGTGTGGGTAACTCTCCTGGGCTCAGCGTCTCCCATGATCCTGGCTCAGGGATGTGGGCAGGGCTGGGGGCTCTTTCAGGGCAAGATCCCAATTTGGGCAAAGGCTTGGGGACAGAAGTAGGAGCTCAGGAGCTGGGAGGACACTATCCTGGCTGGGAGATTCTCAGCTGAGCCCAAGATGCCTGAGGGACAGGCGTGGGCCAGACTGTGCTTTGTCTACGACCCAGCTCAGGCCCAGTAAGATGTGATTCCTACTCCCAGGATGTGCTGGAGGTTCCAGATCCCACAGGTGCTCCTAATTTGTAGTTTCCTCCCTGCCTTATTCATTCCTCCTCCACCCATCCATCCATGCATCCACCCATCCATCCATCCTCCCATCCATCCATCCTTCCTTCCTTCCTTCCTCCCATCCACCCATCCTTCCATGGGACAATTGACCCTTAGTTTCTGCCTTTGTGAAATGGAAATAACAAGGCTGCCTTGTTAGGGCTGTTCTGAAGATTCAGCAAAGATTCTTTCTGTAAAGCGCTCATCATAAGACCTGGCACAGGTAAGTGTTCGTTAAATGGGAGTGACTCTGTTTCTTATTGTGGTCTGGGGTCTTTGTGTCCCTACAGTAAAGAAGACAAGAAGGGGAAGAAAGAGAAGGAGAAAAAGGCCAAGAAGGAAGGAGAGAGCAACTTGGGGCTGGAGCTGGAGGAGAAAGAGGAGCGCAGAGACCAGGAGCAAGTCAAGAACATGGCCATGTGAAGACTCCTCAGCCGCTGCCTCCAGGCAGCCCCCCAGAGATGCCCCTTCCACACCCTAGAAGCAATGACCTGAAGATGAAGCCACAGCAGTGACTCCATCTGGGGTTGAGAGTACAGCGTCCTGAATGAAGAGGCTTGGGACCACCCCTCCCCCCTCAAGGAGGGATCTTTGTGCGTAATGTGGTCTATATGTGTTATGATTTGTACCACCTGGTGATTCTCCTTGCATTTAGAGAGCACTCCTGGTTACTGAGAAAACCCCAACCCCTGCAATTTCATGGCCTCACCTGCTTCTACCCATTGCCTGATTTCTTGGCCCTCTGCCTGATATCTATCTGCCAGAGCCCTCCTCCCTCCCACTCACCTTCAGGACCGGTATCAGCCAGGGACTGCCTCTTGGGGAAGAGACCTTCAGAAGGGCTACTGTCATCCCGTGGGACTTAGTTTCCCCTTGAGGAGATGGCTTTTGGGGTTGGGGGTAACGCCCAGGCAAGGGTGGGAAACCAAACTCCACGGTGCCCAGATACCCTGGGCAGATTAAGCGCTCCCCCTGCAATCTCGATTCTGCTGTCCTGAGCCCCGAGGGCCGTCTCCTAGGAAAGCCTTGCTCCCCCGCACCAACCCAGGGTTTTGGGTCACGTGACTCCATTTCTGGGAACTGGGTCTTGGAGGGTGCGGTGCCCCCCGCGTGTGAGATCTTGGAAAGGGATCCTCCCTGTTTCCAACCTCCCCACTCTCCTCACTTTCTCCGGGCCCTGGACCTTGCCCTGGATGTTAACCATTTCCTAATGAGAACTTTGATAAAGGCTGGCATTTAGGGCTCCCTTGTGGAGCAGGTAGCTGCGGTTGGTAGGATCCAGTCCAGAAGGCGGGGAGCTTCTGTCTGAGAACATCCCAGGATCGTCCACCAGGGGGCAGAAAAACCATAAATAAAAAAGTGTAATAATCTCCCTAATAGGTGCTCCCACTGAATGCCTAGCATCCTTATGGTCTCCGTCTCGGTCAGTTTGCAATTAGTCTCATTTTCCGGCTGAAAATACTGAGACTTAGAAAGAAGGAAGCCACTGGCCCAGCTCTCCCTGGCTGTTGCTGGCAGAGCTGGGATGGAAGCCCAGGCTGCCCAAAGGATGGGGCATGTGCAGGCTCTGGCTAAGGTCAAATTTGGAGATTCATGTCCCAGGATGGGAGAGGGTTGGGGTAGGAGGTGTTCCTAGCTGGGAGAACTATGTTCTTTTGGGATGCTGTGTGGCCAATGGGAAGTGGCCTGACCTCTCTGAGCCTCGACTTGGCTCCTCTTCTGCAACGTGAGGACAAGAGTTCTGACCGCCAGAGTATGAGGCTTGAAGGAGGTGCCGGAGCTCAAGAGTCATTGCAAGACCTGGCACATAGCAGGCACTCAGGAAATGAGTTCCCCATCTTTCCTGAGCCTCCCCTCCCATGTCCCTGGCCGTGGGGAGTGACAGGGTCAGGATGGGCCTCAGGGAGACGGGGGCTGGGACGCTTGGGACCCTGAGCCCCTCCCCATGGTGCCCGGAACCCAGTGAGGGGGCCCCACCTCCGACTTCCTGCGGCACCGGCCACATCCTGCCCTGGGGTGCCCTGAGCAGGCCACTTCCCCCTCTGGCTGGGGCGGCAACCCCAGAACCTGCTGGACAGGGGAGAGGACAGACGGAGAAGGATGGATAGATTCTGGACGACCCCCGGCCAATTCTCCCTTCTCGCAGCTCTGGTCCCGCGGCTGGTTCAGGCCCAACCCTGTAAGGCCTTGGAAGGGAGTGGGAGTGCGGTGGGGAAAAGAGTCCCAAGCTGGCGGCCAGGCTGCTGACCCCGCCTTGCTCCCGCCCGCAGTGGCCCAGCGGAAGCCGTGGCTGGTGGGGCTGGGGGCTGCGCTGGCCTCCCTCTTCCTCATCTTTGTCCTCACCTTGGTCTACGCCATCTGGTGCAGCGAGCCCTGGGACAGGTAGGTCCTCATCTTTCTGAGCCCCTCCTTCCCGAAATCTCTAAATCTCTCCTCTCTAAGCCCCTCCCCTCTCTGAGTCCCGCCCCCTAAGCCCCCCCCCCGTGTCGGGCCCCCTCTTAGCCCCTCCCCTCTCCGAACATCCTCCAAGGAGGCCGGGCAGGACCAGGGGGTAATTCTTTTTTTTTTTTTTACATAAGTTTATTTATTGATTTTTGGCTGTGTTGGCTCTTCGTTTCTGTGCGAGGGCTTTCTCTAGTTGCGGCGAGCGGGGGCCACTCTTCATCGCGGTGCGCGGGCCTCTCACTGTCGCGGCCTCTCTTGTTGCGGAGCACAGGCTCCGGACGCGCAGGCTCAGTAGCTGTAGCGCAGGGGCTTAGTTGCTCCGCGGCATGTGGGATCTTCCCTGACCAGGGCTCGAACCCGTGTCCACTGCATTGGCTGGCAGATTCTCAACCACTGCGCCACCAGGGAAGCCCCAGGGGGTAATTCTTTGATTCAGAATCCATGGGGGCCTCACATAACCTCACTCTCTTCTCTCCTGACTACCGACCTGCAAAATGAGGGTGGCTTCCTCGCAGAGAAGCCCATGCCTAATATGTGTTTCAATTGGGGTCTGTAAAGTCTTTTTTGGGGGGAGGGGGTCTGTAAAGTCTTTTGGGGAGGGGGTCTGTAAAGCCTTTACCACCCCCACGCGAACCCCATCTATTTATCTATCCACCTGTCCTTCCCTTCCTCCCTCCAGCCATCCATCATCCATCAGCCCTTCCTCCCTGTCTCCCTCCGTTTCTCTCTCCTTCCCTCCCTCCAGCATCCAATCCTCCGTCTGTCCATCCATCCAACCACCCACCTTCCCACCACCCATCCACACATCTGTCGGTCCATCCCAGCCACTCATTAAGCCATCCACCCATCCGTCGGTCCATCCCCCACCTCTCTGCCTGTCCACTCACCCTCGGTTTTGAAACCCCTTATCGGTTTTGGCTCACGCAGCTCAACTATGGGCTCAAGCACTTCCTTCGTGTTCAAACGGGGCGGGTGTCCTAAGCTGCCTGAGCCCCGTCGTCCCCTTCCGTACCATGGGAACAACAAGGGTGCCTGCAGGACTCAGAGGTTCTGTGAACATTGTAAGAAGCCCGGAACCCAAGTCCTTATTAACTTGGGTTACCTGGGCCCTTCTTTTCTCCACAGCAATAAAGAGAAGGAAGAGGAGACTGTGAGAAATGAGGAGAAGGAGGGAGAGGGCGACTGGGGGTTGGAACTGGAGGAGAGAGGGGCCTCCGAACCATGAAGCAATGGCAAGCTTCTCCTCGTGAAGGTTTCCCGCTCATCTCCTCCAGGCGGCCATCCAAAGATGCCCCAGTGCCTTCTCCATGCCGTATCAGCAAGGACCCGGCCCTGGGGCAGTGAGATGACTCCACCTGGGATTCAGGGTAAAGTGGCCCTCGAGTGCAGAGGACTCAGGACCCGCCCCAAGTCCCTCGTGGAGGGCTCTCTGCGTGTTACCTGGTCGCCCTGTACCCCTTCCCAAGCTTGGTCTCCACTTGGTGATTCTTGAGCTTGGAGGACACCCCTGGCACAAGGAGCAACCACCTCCCCGAGACCCCCTGCTATCTCATATCTCTACCCAGTCTGCATCGCTGGCAACTTTTGGCCCTTTTGATTTCTTCTCCCACCTCCGATTTCTATTGCCCTTTGGATTTCATCGGAGAAGCCAGGTCCTCCTCTTGCCCACGTGCAAGCTCTTCCAAGAGTTTTCCAGGCCTGCTTCGAGGAATCCATAGGAGTCACTTGTCTCCCAGCCCCCCTCCTGGCCTCGGCTTGCTACTCCTGAACGTGAACTTTGAGCTGGCTCAGAGCAAGGCCGTTTCCTGGGAGATGGCTTCTCCTACCTTGTGCTCATTTCGGGGCACTGTCCTGGAGGCAGGGACTCCCAGGCCCTGGGGTGAGGGTGCAGGAGTGCGAGTGGGGAGGAACCCCTTCTTCCTGTCCTGCACTCCTTGTGGGGAGGCGCCATGCAGAAGAAGGAGTTGGAGTCCCCACTTCTTTGCTGTGTAGCCCCGAGGCAAGTAACTTAACCTCTCTGTGCCTAAGTGTCCTGTCCTGTACAAGGGGAGGATAATAGATTCTTCACAAGTCGTCATGAGGTTTGAATGAAATACGGTCTACAGAGATCCTGAGCGCAGAATCCAGCACCCCAAAAGCGTCTTAATAAATGTCGGCTTTTTGTTATGCTGAAATGGTGAAGATGGGGCGGGCCAAATGGGCCTCCCACCACAGACTCGGGGGATCCTGAAGGTCAGAGGGTGTTTTCCAACGGCAGCTCTGGGAGGGCAGGAGTTTTCTGCCGTCCAGTCTCCTCTTTGCGAGGTCTGGGGCTTCCGGGTGGGTGGCTGTGTTGAGGGGGTCGGGAAGGGAGAAGGGAGGGGCTATCGGGGCTCCTCCCCTTCCGCAGGGGGCGGGACTTCCCCACTAGGGGGCGACGGGGGCGTTTGGGGGTGCGTTCTTTAGGTCGTCGCACACCTGGCCCTTTTACGGCGTTTAGTGGGGAGCCAGGGCTGGGACAGCCCCTCAAAGCCAAAAACTGCTTCACCCCAGGGGCCAATGGATGAAAAACACTGAGGCTTTCCTTGAGATAAAAGGACAGGTTGAGCCCCCAGCCCGGCAGAGACGCGGCCCCAGGATGAATCTCCAGCCCCGGCTGAACCCTCCATCCCAGCTGAACGCCCACCCCCGGACTGAGCCCCTCACCCAAGATGAGATCCCCACCCCGCAAAAGAAGCTCCTGCTAGAGCTCCCCTCCGCCCCTCCGCCAGGAGAGCCGGACTGTGGGGATGCGGGTCAGCTGACCCCTCCATCCGGGACCCGCTTTCTGGGTCCACGTCCTAGGTCCTCCCACAGGGGGGCGCCAGAACCTCGCCGCTGAGCGCAGAAGAGCCCACCCCGGTTGGGGGTAGGGCATGGGAAGGGTACGTGTCCGTCTTGGAGGGGGTCTCGGACTCCACCCCTGCCCCCCAACGATTGTGTCTTCTGTGCCTGTTACTGGGCAGCAGCGTGGGGCTGCGCACCTGCGCGTCAGCGTCGGCGCACCGCACCTGGGTCCCTCTCCGTGCGTCTTGCCTTCGCTTCGTGCCTCAGTTTCCCCGCCAGTGAAAGGGGATATAAACGTCCTTCCCGGGGAGGCTTGTGGGTAGGATGCAAGGAGCCTGTGCAGCGGAGAGCTTTGACTGCACGTCTTGGGGGTCCCTGGGGGACTTGGAATGGGGGCCAGGATGGGGGACAAGGTTTCAGACCCCAGCCTCCAAGGAGGAGAAGTGACTGCCCCTCACATCCATGATGCTTCCCTGACCCCAGCCTTTGAGGAGCCCCTGTGGCTTCGGGGTAGGAGCTGGACATGGATACTGCCAGCTCTGAGTGGTCAGGGGTGGTGTGGAAGAGACTGGGGTGCTGGGGTGCTAGGAGGGATAGCAGGGGCTCTGCCCAGGCAAGTAGAGGGCTTTCTGGAGGAGAGGGTATTGGCACCAAGTTGTCCTGTCCTACCTCTGCTCACTGCCCTCGGGGGCTCCCACATCCCTCCTGGGGTAAAAGCCCACAAGGCCCTGGATGACCTGCCCCGTCCCCTCCCTGCCCTGCCCTCCTCCCTCTCTCCCCCTCGCTCACTCTGCTCCAGACACACGGGCCTCCTCGCTGTTCCTCCAGCACACCAGGCATGGTGCTGCCCCAGGGCCTTTGCATGGGCTGTGCCCTCTGCCTGGAAAACTCTTCTGCCAGATTTTCAGGGGGCTGTTTCTCCCTCTCTATTCAAATCTCTGTTTAAACGTTACTTCCTCGTGTGAGGCCGACTCTCCTATCCCTTATTCTGCTTCATTTGTCTCCTTGGCACTTACGTCCTCCGACATTTACTTATTTTTATTGTTTACTGTCCATTTTCCCAACTTGGAACTGTAAGTGCCATGAAGGCAGAACATCTGGGGTGTTTTTTTTGTTCTCCACTGTGTCCCCAGTACTTGGTACCCTGCAGGTACTCAGGAAATCTTTGCTGAATGAATGGGAGTTTGCTAGGTGGAAAAGAAAAAAAAAAAAAAAGAGGGAAGGCATTCTGTGCATTTTTGGAGCACCAACTGTGTGCCAGGCTGTGTCCTTGGAGCCACGTAGGAGGTGGAGTTCCCTGTGCCTGGCACAGAGCAGGTGCTCCATAGATGCCCATGGAATTTGTTGATCAAAGACTCCGGGAGAATCCCGGAACTGGTTTCCTGAGGCCGCCTGCCCTCCAGCCTCTTCCCTTCACTTTGGTACAGAACGCAAAACAGCCCGAACGGAACACAGAAAGGAGGACCCAAGACAGCTAGAAAGAGTCGAAGCATAGCTTGTTTAATTTTTATACATTTTTTCTTTTTTTTGCCTTTTATTGAATCTTTTATGGAACCCCCCTTTTTCATTTTTTCTTTTCTTTTCTTTTCTTTTTTTTTTTTTTGCATAGGGAAACAAACAAAATAATAACAGCCAGAGTCACTTTCTGTAACTGGTACTTAGGTAGGCGCGTCGGCGGAAACCAAAATGACTGCGTAATATACAAGGTTATGATCGGAGTATGATGTGAGGGTGCAGGGCAGGGGAGCCGGGCGAGGAGAAGGCCGGGCCTGGGTCTGCTCAGATGTCCCCTTGTCCCCTGTCCTGTCCCCACCTTGGGGAGGAAGAGGAGGAGGGGAGTGAGCCCGGCCCGAACCTTCTCCCAACATGGGTTCATGAGCATGGGGTGCGTGCGCGCGTGTGTTGTATCCGGTGTGCGCGGCAGCAAGCGAGAAGCAGAGTAAACTATCCTGGTAATATCGGTAAAATACAAAATGGGGGGAAAAAACCCTCAAAAAACATCTCAGAGGGAAAAGGAAATTAACAGCAACACCACCAAAAATTTTAGAAAGAAAAAAAAAAAAGAAAGAAGGAAAGAAAATTCAGAGAGGAAAATGGGTCCCTCTCCCCTCTCTCTGTCGTCCCTCCCCCCACGACACATGTTCTGCCCGTCAGACACGGCTTGTCCCGCCCCCATGTGCAGCCCTGGGGGGTGGGAGGGTGACAAGTTGGGGGTAGGGGCCAGGACCCCTGGATGTGAAGGGGCTTTGGTTTCAGGGGGCCTGGCTGGGGCCCAAGATTGGGAGGATGGGATGTCGATGCATTTTTGGGAATGGGCTTTGGGGTCTCACCACTAGAGGGGGGGCTGAGGTAGCTCCTGTCCCTTTTCCAGTGGGTCCCCTTCTAGCCAGGTGGCGTGAAGGCAGGGCTGTAGGGAGGGTGGGAGCTTGGGGGGTGTGGGACTTCCTTCCTCTTCTGGAGCCCTGTTGGATCCCACCTCCTCTTTTCTGAGGCCTAGGGGACCCCCAGGGACTGGGGGAGGAGAACCCCAAAGCCACACCAGCAGACATGTGAGGCACTGCTTGGGAAAAGTCTGTTTTGGTATCGCTGGCAACAAGTCCTGCTGGGATCGCTCTGGGTCTGTCTCCCTGCCTTGCCCGGGGAAGGGGCCGGGGTGGGGGGGGGGAGTGTGGGCCTCTGGGGCCAGCTCGGACCCCACGCACTCTGAAACGCTTAGGGATACATGGATGGCGGAGAGGTGGTGTCAGTGTGGAGATGAGACCCTCAGGAAGTGTCCAAAGCGGCAGAAACGGGGAAAGATGGGAGGATGTGGGGGATGCTGGATTTGAGGATGGGTCTCCGGAACCTCTCGCCCATCACCCTCCCTCCCCCCCGCCCCACAAAAAAGTAAAAATCAGGGTCTCAGAGAGAGAATCCAGGCCAAAATAAAAAGTAGCCACTGTATAATCTGTATTATGAGAAAAAAATTCCAAAATACACACACACACACACACACACACACACATATATATATATGTATAATGTATAGTATAGCCCTACGCTGGAGGTCAAAGTACCGTCAGAGAAGCCAGAGGAGGGGTGTGTGTGTGGGTGTGTGTGTGGGTGTCCTGTGTGCTGTCTCTTCCAGGGGGCTGGATGGTTGCTCCGGGCCCCGGGGATCCTGCCTCACTGGCCGCTGTCCAGCCAAATCTGCTTGCTCTTGAACACTGCTGTCTCTGGGGACAGAGAGAAAGTTCCGGAGCAGGGAGGGGGATGCTGAGGCTGAAACTGCTGCCTAGGGAGCTGCAGCAGCCCCCCACCCCGCCCCATGTCTCCTCTGAGGTTCCTTTCCGGTCTGATTGTCTAGCTCAGGGTGGGAATCTGGGCTCAGAACTCGGCCAGAACCGGGGTTCCAGACCTGGGCACGGGGCACCCCGGACCCCCGCCCCAGTCAAATAGGGCCAGGTCAGCTTGACCTCTCCACACCACCCTCTCCACCCAGATTGGGGTCCGGTGCCCTCCCTCATCCAAAGAGAGGGATGGGGGCAATTTGCATATATTGGGGAGGTCTCCTTAGTCTTTTCCACAGCAAGGGCTGAACCCCAAGGTCAGGCTGGGGGACTCTGTATGGGATGGACAATGGGCCAGTGGGCCGCAGGTTTGAGATGTCAGTTTCACCTATGTTCAAAAACACCACCACCACCCAACCCCCTGCCCGCCGCCCTCCCCGGGCATCGACCCAAACTGCAAAGGCAGGTGAGCCGGCCGGTTCCTAGTGTTTCTGCCTTATCCTGACGCACAGCTGGGGGCGAGGAAGGGTGGAGCTCTGGGGCCCGGGGTGCTGTGGAGTGCGGGCCGTGAGGGACAAGGTGGTCCCGGTGAAGCCCTTGGGGGAGGGGTCCTGCAGGGATGGGCCACCCACTCCCCGCGCCACTGGCTGCTCCCACTTCCCTGGGGCGGGCAGGGAATGAAAACCAGAAATCAGTCCTCATGGAAACTGACAAGCATGGCCTTGGGCTCTCAGGCCAAAGGGCAGTTCTCAAGGGCAATGTCAAGGCCCAGCTGAGGCCGTGGTCTGGGCTCTCACTCTGGCCCCTGGGGCTTGCTGAGGTGACTTTTCGAAAGAAAACATGACATGAGCGTATGGTGGTGGATGAAAGCCCGGGCCTGTCTGCAAGGCCCCAACAGGCTCTGGAGACAATTCTAAAGTCTGAGGTGGTGGCCAGGGAACGAATGGGGACCGTCTGCCTGGTGGATCCCCAGAGGAGATGTCTGAGGGGCGCAGGGATGGCCAGTCAGAGGTGGCAAGGTTGGAGGACCCGGCCCTTTGGTCCTCCTGCCTGGACACCCCACTAACTGCTACTGTCTCAGCTTTGGTTGAGTGAAAGGCAAAGGAAATTGGGGGAAAAAAAGAGAGAAAGAGAGAGAGAGAAAGGAAGGAAGGAAAATACGAGAAAATAAAACCGAGAAGACAACAGCACGGCCAGCCCCCTGCCCACCCCTGCCAGGGCCTGGGACGCTGTGCCCCTGGCTGCCCCTGCCCCCTGGCCCCCCGGCCGGGCCTCCGATGGCTGAACTAGACCTACAAGTACAGACAGACAAATATTGCATATATTGGGTTCGGGTTTTGTCTTTTTGTTTCACACCAGACCCCCCTCCACAGTTACAGCTGGAAGACATAGTAGAACTGGGTGGGAGAGCAGGAGGGTCCTTCCTGCCACCCAAGGCCAGTCTCCAGGGGTGGGGTGAGGTGGGTCCTTTGGCAAGAAGGCGGGGGGCTGCACAGGGGGAGAAGGGGCTGGGGGCGGAACAGCGATTTGACCCTGAGCCAGGGGGACGCCAGCCTGCGGGAGAGGTGGGACGGGGGCAGTCTGGCTGTCGGCAGGGCGGCCGCCCCACGGGCGGACCGCATGGGTCACGCGGGTGCATGCGTGGCGTCTGGGGGGCTGGCCTGTGGCCCAGTGAGGGGAGAAGCCCTTGCCCGGTGTCAGGGGACACCCCTGAGGTCTGTCCGCCAGCCTCTGTGGGCAGGGGATTCGGAAACAACCCCTCTGGAGACCAAGGGTGGGGCTGGGGGGCGTGCAGAGCACCAGGGGGTACCGCCAATGCAGCAGGAGACATGGAGACGCGGCCAAGGGTGGGCTGGGGGGAGGGCAAACCGTGGGGCGATTGTTCCGTGGATTGCTGATTTTAAAGCACGTGATTTTTTTTTTTTAGCAATGTGATTTCTTTTTTAATTCTTAATTTTTTTTTTTACAAATAGAAATACATCCCTTTTCAATTTTTACTTTTTATTTCATGTCATTGCTTTGTCTTTTTTTTTTTTTTAACTACACGAGCAGTGCATGCAGCTATCTGTGTGCGCTGATATTGTTTAAAGGTAATACTTATTTTTGGAAGGCAAGGCACATCATGTGGTAGAAAATTTCGTGCAAATTAGGAAACATGGAATTTTTTTTAAGGTTTTTTTTTTTTGTATCTTTTTTTTTTTTTCTTTTAAAGAGGAGGAGGTTGGGGGGGGAGGGCTGGGGGAGGGCTGGGGGAGGGAGATAGAGCCAGTATCATTCGCCATGCAGTTTCAGCCGCCGCGAGCTGACGTCAGGAGCCAGGTCACAGGAATCCTCGACTAAGCACCATGCAAAGTTAGGTAGCTGGGGGCTGCCAGGTGCCCCCTCCCCTCCCCCACCTACCCGCACCCTAAGGTTCCCGGCTGAGAAGCTTCCGGATACCCCAACTACACAACCCCCTGCTCTCCTGGAGAGCGGCCCACGCTTTGGTCCCCAACAGCCACCCGGTGGAGGGGCCCTGGGGACAGAGGGACGGACCAAGGGTTCTTGAACCCCTCCGGACAGCGGGAGTGGGGCTGGTGGGGAAGGGTCTGCGGGGAAGGGGTCGTTTCTCTTTATGATCGAGTGGGTTTGCCAAGCCCCTTGGGCTGCTTTGGGAGGAGGAAAGTCTGGTGTCTGGGGAGGTGGGGGGAGGCTGGCCGGGCCGGGGCACCGGGGTTTCACCGGGAGAGGGAGGGGAGGGCCAGGCTGGGAGCAGGTGAAGCGGAGGCCTGCCCAGGGCCACGGCTTAGGCCTGGGCCCGGGGATGGAGGTCAGGATTCCCCAGCGCCAGGCATGGAGGAGGCCAGTTGGGGCTCAGACGGATGGGCCGGGAGGGGTCCTTGTGTTTGGGCCTGGTGACCCTAGAACACCTAACACCCCCTCCCAGGCTCCCCACCCAAGATGGCCATCCCGGGGTGGAGGCATGGATGGGGCCGGGCAGCTGGGGTGAGGGGACACCCGGTGGCCCCAGATTTAGTGTTTTTGGAGCGGCTCAACGGAAAATGTTTAGCAGATGGGAGGCCCCCTACAAGGCTGCAGGAAGCCCCGAGGCGCTGACCCTCCCTGCCCCCAGCCAGAGCCCCCTGCCCTGTCCAGGCACATGTGGACTGCACCCAGCCTGGCCTTCTCTCCTTCTGGCGGCCCAGCTGCGATGCACCTCCCAGCTGTGCCCCACTTCGGCGGGGGGTGGGGGGATGAAAGTGCAAACCGTGGTCCCCCTTTGGGCCGGGAGGCACCAGGGAGGGGGTGTCGCTCCAGGATGTAAGGCACTGGCAGAGGAGGCGTTGGCGGGGGGCACACCGCCTTCCGCAGATCCCACCCCCGTGCCCCAGCATGGCAGGACGCTGGGGGGATGCCCAGCTCTGCCCCTTGGGCCCACTGGGCGGGTTCCCATCGCTCTAGCTCTGAGGGGGGCATAGCAATGAGGGGTCAGCAACTGGAGGGGCCGGGTTACGGGGGAGGAGGCTGGAGGATGCCCACGGCCACTCGCTTCCCAGCTGGACAAAGGGGGGGGGGCGGGCGGTGGGAATCAGGCACTTAAACCACTCGCTCTCACCTCCCACACCTCCATGGGCTAAGCGGGGTGGTGGGGTCCTCCCCATTCAGGGCTTGGGTGGATGGAGAGTCCAGAGCAGCCCCGGGCCCCTCCGCTCCACCGCCCCCAGCCCCCTCCTCGGAAAGTGCATTTCTTACAGTGTGTGCAACGCGGGGCCCTCCCCCGGGGACTGGGGTGCGCTAGGGTGGCCTCCTATGCCTGGGGGGGGGGCGGGCTGGGGGTCATTTGCATAGAGATGTCTCCCAAACCGGGCCGGCGCACACAGGGCTTCACTAAAGATCGAGTCCCCGGCGCGCTCTGTGGGGGGGGGGGGGGGGGGGGGGGGGCGGGGGCGGAGACGTCCACAACCGCGGGGCACTCCTGAGAGAGTATTGGCCATGCGTCCTTGTCCCCCGGCGATGCCTGGGGTCTCCCCGCAACCCTCTTCTGCCCCTGTCGCACCCCTGCCCACCCCAGCCTCCGCGGTGGCCTCTGCTGCCTGCCGCCGGGGTCCTCGCCGGCCCCCCGGGGGCTGCCTCCCCACTTGGCAAACACTGTCCCGGTGGCAGTGGCGATGGGGGCGCGCGGGAGAGGCGGCCTCACTGGGTGTCCTGCCCCGTCGGCTGGGCACAGGCACCAGGCTGCGCTCACCTGGTCCAGGGCGGAAGTGGGGGCAGCCGGCCCTCCCAGAGCAGCAGCGAGAGGAGATGAATAACTTAGGACGCCCCGAGCGCCCGCTCCCAGGGGCAGTGGGGCCTGGCCCTCCAGTCCCGTCCGTCCGGCCGCGGCATCCCGAGAGTCCGAAGCGTTGCCATCTTTACCTTTTATCTTCTTGGTTGGGTGGGTTTATTTTTATGTGTGGTTTTCTTTTGTTTTTTTTCCCGTTTGTCTTTTTTTTTTTTTCCTCCTTTTTTTTTTTTTTTCTTTTTTCTTTTCCTCCTGTGTGTTATGTGTCTGTGTGTTTTGTCTTTCGGCCGGGCTGGGAGTCAGCGGGGTGTTCTTGCTTGCTCTAGCTTGCCACCGAAAACGTGGGCTGGGGGCCGGCTGTGTGACTCCCCGCGATTCCCGGGACGAAGGAGCAGGGCGTGGGAAGAAATCTTTCTTATCCCAGATACCAGGACTGGGTGGCCCAAGGGGGACACAGAGAAAGAGAAAGAGAGAGGAGAGAGAAGGGGGGTCAGGCTCCGCCAGCCACTGCCCATACCCACTGAGGCCCCCCTACCCCCTGGGACCTGGGACCTCTGTCTCCCCTATCCCAGACCTGGCATAACCGGCTGGGTGACCCTGGGCAAGTGACTTTGCCCCTAAGCAGAGCTGCTAGATAAACCTCAGGATATACAGTGACATCTGGATTCTAGATAAACTACGGATAAACCTGTTAATATAAGTCCATCTCATGCAACTTTTGGGATATACTTAGGCTAAAAAACATTTATTATTTCTTTTCAATCCTTTATCTGGAATTGAAATCTACCCGAGCATTCTGTGGTTTTGTTTGCTAAATCCGGCAACCTCACCCCCATACCTCATTGCCCCGAGTATAAAATAGGGGAGGGGATCTGCCCACCTTGTCCGCGGAGGGTGACATTTTCCCATTTAACGGTTCCCCCAGAGCCCCCATGAAAGAGGGACTACTGCCCCCCGACCCCGTTTTGCAGTGAAGAAAACTGGGGCTCAGAGGGGTAAGGTAACTTGCCCAAGCCCACCAGCGTGGGAGGGGAGAAGCCAGAATTCGAACTCAGGCCTGAGAGGCCTCAGTCCTCACCTGTCCCCCTGCCTGGGGTTGACCCCTTAGCCTGGCCTTTGAGGGGGTCATGACTCCTACTTTCCAGAGGGGGAGACTGAGGCTCTGGGTCAGGTGGCCGGGTCTGCATGGACAGTTCTGGCCTGGGTCTCCACAGGGAAGCCGCTGTACAGACCCTTCCCCTGGAAATACATCCTTATTCGCCTGTGTGGGGCGGGCCTGGGGGTAGGTAACCCCCATCCCCACCCCGCTGGGGTCACAGCAGCGCTGCTCCTCCACCCCCTGCTGTAAATCAATCGCACCCCCTCCAACCAGGCCACCCTGCAGCCGCTGGGCCATCCCATCGAACTGGCGCCATGCATGGCTCCCAGCCCCCCACCTCCAGCCAAGTTCAAGTTCATCTTGGCCATTACCTCATGTCTGGTTTCCGTTGGCAACCAGACAGATTCTGGGCGTGACCCTCCCTGGTGGTGGCTGGCCTCCCCTAGGCCCTTCCTCTCTGCCTCCTCCCCTCCTAGGCTCTCTGCCCATAGCAGTGGGGGGTGGGGGGGCACCCTCAACTCAACATCGTCCCCCATCAGCTGAGGGGGAGACAGAGGCCACGCGGTGTCAGTAGTGAGTTCTGGGCTCTTCTGGCATCCCCCTGGCCTGGCTGGAGCCACTAGTGTGGCTTTGGGCATGCGGCTTAAATTCCTCTGGCCCTCGGTTTGCTCATCTGCTGAAGGGGCGTGGTGGGCAAAGAGCTTCTGGTGTAACATGCTCGGCCGGGTGGACCCCTTCACACAGCGGAGGGGGCGGGGGTGTCAGAGTCCACAAGAGCCCCACTCTGGGGGCCAAAGTGATGGATGGCTCAGGACTGGGGGGACTGATGGTGAGAGACAGGGGTGGAGGGGATGAAGAAGGTGGGCAATCGATCAGGGAGGGATCAACCGACATCGATTGGGGGAGGGGCGCTGATTGAGGGGAGAGGCTATTGATCAGGGGGCAAGGCACTGACTGTGGGGAGGGCAGGAGATGGAAGGGAAGGTGGTGCGGGGAGAGAAGCCGCTGCAGGCTGGGGGGCAGGGGCCGGGGGTGGGGGCAGAGGAAAGCCAACCGGCCAGGAATAACGAAGGCGGAGGAAGTGCTGACTGGGCCAGAAAGGAGAGGCCTCTGGGCTCTGAGCCCTTTGCAAAGGGGCTCCAAGAGCGGGGAGCGGGTCTCATGGCCCCTTCCTCCCACCCTTCCCTCCTTCCAGGGTCTGCCAGGGGTGGGGGGCTGAACCCACCGGGGGACTTGGGTGCCCTTAGTCCAGGGACCCGTGGTCCTGCCTGCGTGGTGCTGGCGGGGTCCTCCACCAGACCCAGATGGGGGGCCTCGCCTTTTCCATAAGCCTTGGGGTCTCTCATCTGTCTGTCACCTTCCGTGCCACCCTCCCCCACCAGCCCCACGAAGTTCTTTCCAACTCCCAGCCCTGGCTGTGCTCCTGCCTCCCTCTCCATCCCTTCAGTGGTTCCCTTCGGCCCCCAGGCTAAAGCCCACATTTGAGGTCTTCCACATTCAGGCTCTTTCCTCATCATTTCCAGCCCTTGGCAGTGCTGATGCCCCTGCCTGGACACCCTACTCTACCTGACACCAGGCTCTCACCCCTCCCCACCCAAGCAGGGCCCTGGATGCGCCCCCCCCCCCCCCCGATCCCCAGGTTCCTCCACAGCCCCAGACCCACTCTCTCTGGGTCCCCAGCGGGGCCTGCTGGCCAAGGGGGGTGGTGACCAAAGGTGCCCCCCTCCCCGGCACCTTGGTTTCCCTCCCCTTGCAGGCCATTGGCTCCGGGTGGTCCCCCGTCCCCCCATGCAGGGGTTGACAATGGGGTGGGGGGGAAGCTGGGGAAGGGTTAAGGGGGCAGGGCCCCCTCCCTGTCACTTTTATTAGCTTTGCTTTCTGCAGCAATTAGGACATTCCCAGCCTCCAGCCGGGAGGGCTGTCAGGTGGGGGTGGGAGAGGAAACGCCTGGCTCCCTGAGCACCGGGGGGCAGGGGTGTCTAGGCCAGGACAGAACCCAAAACTCAAGGCGGGGAATCCTGGGGCCACCCCAGCTCGGTGGGTAACCCTGACCAAGTGACCCCCTCTGTCGGATCCTGGCTGGGGCTCTGTAAAGCAGGACACTTACAGTTTGGGTGTGCGAGGGTGTGTGGGGTGGTCTTGGCCTTTCAGTGCCCTTTCTGGGTAAAACTGGTCCCCTAATGCTCCAGACCCTTCAAAGACTCCCAGGAGGTGCCCAAGGCCAGAAGAAGAGACTGAAGTTCAGAGCTCCGCGCAGTTAGCCCTGGTACCCTGACCCCAGCACCCCCAGCTAAAGTCTGGGCAGGGAGGGAGGGGGATAGCCAGGTCCTGCCCACCCACTCTGTCCCCCTGAGCTGCCAGCAGCAACCTGGCCAGCCTCAGATGGTCGCCAGGGGTCCAGGCTGTGGTGGATGGTCAGCGTGGCCGATTCTGGTCTCATCCTCGTCTCCGGGGATGTGGCTACCACTCCACCGCCTCCCCACGCCTCCCCACGAACTCCACTGCGGGGGACCCTCCCAAAGTGGCTTGAGGATCCGAACCTGACCCCTGGGGACCCCACAAATCCCCATACTCTATGGCTCTGGGGATTTGGAGATGCTGGGCAGCCCTGAAGAGGTTTCTCTGTGTGTCTGGGCCTCACTGGGCCTGGAGCAGCTGGTGGCTGTTTCACATCCCATGACCCCCTCCCCAACACGCACCAGGGAGCACGGCTCTGGGGTCCAGCCGCCACCCTTGAACACCCCCTGCCGACACATTCGCAGCTTGCACGCAACACAGATGTGGACCCTGGCCCAAAGGCGGGTGTCGGGGACACGTGGGCAGGGGCTGAGGCCACCCCCCACCCCGAGAGAAGCTGGGAGCCATGAGTCTCAGTTCCAGACCCATCAAGGCTCTGCCCTGCACTGCTGTGCAGCCTCAGGCAACTCACTCCTCCTCTCTGAGCCTCCTCGTCTCGTCCTCAGCCAGCCTCACGCCCCCGCCCTGGTGCGCGCTCAGCCGCAGTGATGCTCACCCCGCCTCTGCCGCCCCACTCCCACTTCGCAGGCTGGAGCCAGGGCTGGGGGCTTGCAGGTCCTACCAGGAGGCCCCGCCCCCTGCCATGGGCTGCCTCAGCCCCCCGCCTGCCCCTGGTGTCCTGGGGTCCTCTGGCACCCCCTACCCTCCCTCTCCTGTGGTCCCTCCCTCCGGCCGGCGTGGGAGGGGATGAAGGCTGGAGGGTTGAAAGCCTGGGCTGACGCGCTGTGTGATCCTGGGCAAATCCCCTTGCCTCTGCGAGCCTCAGTCTTCCCATAGGTACAAATGGGGCCAGGGCGGTGAAAATCCCAGCCCCACAGCAGCTCTGCCAGGAGTGTCCCCTGGCAGGATTTGGGGCCATACCACGTCCCCGGGCGTGGGCTCGAGGCCCTGGAAGGGGCTGGGAGGCTGGCCACCGTGCCAGGGGTGCGGCTGGCGGGAGCGGCACGGGACCCAGCAGGCCGGCCTCTCTCTGCGCGCCCAGGCCGGCCCCTCTGCCCTGCCCCTCCCACCCCCCCACCAGCCGGCCTCTTGGCCCCTACCTGTGCCTGATAAATGCCCGTTGGATCCCTTGGTCCTAATCCCACAAAGGAACGGTTTGCAGGGGACGTGCCGGGCGTAGAGTAGGCTGCGGGGAGGAGAGAGACCGAAAGCCCATTAGCGCGGGGGCGACGCGGGAGCACCAGAGAGGGTGGCCGCTGCCCAGGGTCACACAGCCGGGCCTTCATACCCAGCAGCCGGTGCCTCCGAGCTTGCCGCCCTCCCCCGATGGTCCAGGCACCCCGAAAAGCCCACGGTCTTGGGCCCCCGGGGTCACGCGGGCAGGTGTCTGCTGAGAGGGTAGGCGCAGGATGAAAGTTTCATAATCCAGAAACCGCCTGTGAATTATTCAGTGTTCCACTGCCTGGTCCATCCTGCTCCTGCAGCCTGCATCCCGCCGCGTGGGGGGCCGTGAATTATTGAGGGCGTTTTATTTATTAATTTCCCTCCTAGAGAGGGCATGGGGAAGGCTGCGTGTGTGCACATATATATATATGATTATATTTTAATCGCACTATGTTTTGCCGGCGAGTGAATGATTCGCAGCCCAGGCTGGGGAGGGGACAGGGGTGGCGGGAGGGTCCCCATGTGGTCTCCACCAGGGTGCAGATAAGTGGGAGGTGGTGAGGCTTGGGGGATTTGGGGGTGGGGGCTGGGAAGCAGGCTGCACCTGCAGTTCAGAAGCCGGAGCAGAGGAAGGAGAAGAAATCCGTGTTTCTCCCTCGCCCATTAAGCGTCACTGTAAGCCAGGCACTGGGCACTATCCCATTCTAACCCTCGGCAGCCTCAACGCGGCAGACGTGAACATTATGCCCATTTCACAGATGAGAAAGCAGGGAGAGTAGGTGAAGACCAGCGCCGCATGCCGACTCTGTCCTCTGCACCCGGCCTCCCGCTGAATGTTCTCCCTGATCTATTGCACTGACTCACTCGCCACCACCCTCTGGTGACTCTCCCATTTTGCGGCTGAGAAAACTGAGGCTCAGAGAGGGGAGGATGTTTGCCTAAGGTTACACAGGGAGCGAGATGCAGGGGCAGGATTGCAACCCAGTGCCCTGTGCTCCATCATGGTGTTTGGAGAAAGCCCGTCTGCACGTGAGGCTGCCCCGGGTCTCGGCAGGCAGTGGATGCTGGGGAAGAAATACTGGGGTGCTGAATGCGGGGAGGGGGGCCGATGGGGCCCAGATGGGAGGGCTGGCCCCTCCTGCTTGGGTGGGGTGAGGAATCTCATCTGGGGAGCGAGGGAGAGACACCCAAAGAGGAAGGGGATTTAGGAAGAGGCTGGGGGCAGAGCCACCACTGATGGGGTAGATAGACCCCAGGATGGGAATTCTAGGAACCTCTTCCCAGCCTGGAGCAGCCCTGGACTGGGGTTGGGGGTGGCGGGGGAGGGGGAGGTGCCCTGGGGGCTGGTGAGCCATAATCTGGAGCCACATCCAAAGGGTGGAAAGTTCTAGAAGGTTAGGAGACCAAGCCAGGGTCTCCCACCAGGCTACCACCTGGACCCACATCCAGAGAGCAGAAAGTTACACAAGGCGAGGCAGCCAACCCAGGGCCTCCTGGGGTCAGGTGGGCAGGCAGGGTGTGTCCTGTCTAAGGATGTGGCCCAGCCCAGGTTACCAGCAGGAACAGGGCCCACTGGGGCCACTTTCCCCGGAGAATCCGGAACTCTGGAATTTCTATGTGAGATGTCCTGATTTTTAAAGCCACCATCACCACAACAGATTCTCATTTTCCTCAGACAAAAGGCTTCTGGGGGCCGGGTCGGGCCCTCCCACCTCCAGTTTGAGATCTTCACCTACTGCCAGCTGCTTGTTGCACGGAAGAGGGTTTAGAGGCCCAGAGGGGGGACACGGGGGCCCCAGGCCACTCGGCCAATGGGGGCGGACCCCAGACTTGCCCCTGGCCATCCCCTCAGGCTGCCTTGGCCCTGTGTGGACCTGACCACGTGGGCCCCAGGCCTCCATCTGGGGACCCACCAAACTCGCCGGTACCCACCGGGCTGGGCCTGAGACCCCGACCCCAGAGGCAGGGCCGGGGAGGGGAGGGGCCCCTCGGGGACGCCTTCCCGGGTGCTTACAGGGCGAGGTCGGCGACGAGCTTCCTCCCTCGGAGGTGGGTTTGGTGGCGGGGGGGAGCGCCAGCCGCGGCAGCCCGGGGGGCGGGGGTGCCAGCATCTGAGCAGAAATGCAGTGACTGGACATTTTGAGCTGGCCACTTCCATTTAACTGGGGGGAACAGAGAGACAGGTGGTTAAGGCGGCGGGCGCCCCCTCCGCCTCGGGCTGCCGTCCACCCCGGGGCTGTGGACCGGCCTGGTGGGCACGGCCGGGACGAGTTTGGTGGGTGCCCGGTGCTCGCCTGACCCCGCAGGCCTCCAGCATCCTGGGATCGCCATGCCTTCCCTGCCTCCTCAGGCTACTGTGTACCCACTGGCTTTCCTTCCACGCCTCCTAAACAGCATCGCTGGACCTCATGGGTGGCCTAGACGCATCTCCCCGCATTTGCCGCGAGTACGCATTCATTCATCCACCACCTCACCCACAGTTCCCAGATCTGAAAGGCTCCGGACACCAAAAGCTTTGGTGGAAGTCTGGCCAAAGGCGGCCTGAGCTCAGCCGTAACCGTGTTCGATTTGGGGGCTTCCTAGAATACCGTCCGCTCAGACATCTGAAAAAGCCTGAATTCCCACCCGGTCTGGCTCCAGGGGCTGTGGACCCCGCCGTTTGTAAAACAGAAGCTGCCCTGGCGGAGGAAGGGCTGCCTGACACTCGCGCCAGGGCCCCAGGGAGGTCGTGCCCCCCAAACTCACCGGTCCAGGCTGCTGACTGGCCGGATCGCAGGCCAGCGACACGAGATCTTTGAGCGGGTCCTGGGGGTTGAGGTGAGGTGGGTAGCGGATGGCCGTGTGCGGGAAGTAGGTGGAGGCCGTCTGGGGCAGGATGGACGTGGTGGGGAAGTGCAGGGCCGAGGACGGGTGAGGGCTCCGGGCGATCCCTGTGGAGAGGAGGGGGGCAGTGGTCACCAGGGGCTCCCGCCAGGCCGCCCTGTCTCCGAGTGACTGTTTGTGGGTGTGTGTCACGCCCACGCTGCGGCACCTTTAATAATACGAATATGTGGAGACCCAGTGGCATCTGCCATGACCAGGCCCTGCTGTCATTTACACGCCCAGATTCGATGAATCTACTGTGACTCCCCCAGAGTTCTGGCATCACCCCTTGGAGCACTTTGATTTATTTTTATTTTTTTAAATTTATTTATTTTTATTTTTAAAAATTTATTTATTTTTGGCTTGCAGGATCTTAGTCCCCCAACCAGGGACCTGGGCCGTCGGCAGTGAAACCGCTGAGTCCTAACCACTGGACCGCCAGGGAATTCCCATCACACCTTTTTTTAAGACAGAGGATGGGGGCTTCCCTGGTGGCACAGTGGTTGAGAATCTGCCTGCTAATGCAGGGGACACGGGTTCGAACCCTGGTCTGGGAGGATCCCACATGCCGCGGAGCAACTAAGCCCGTGAGCCACAACTACTGAGCCTGCGCGTCTGGAGCCTGTGCTCCACAACAAGAGAGGCCGCGATAGCGAGAGGCCCGCGCGCTGCGATGAAGAGCGGCCCCCACTTGCCACAACTAGAGAAAGCCCTCGCACAGAAATGAAGACCCAACACAGCCCAAAATAAATAAGTAAATTAATTAATTAATTTAAAAAAAAATCAGAGAGAACAGTTCCCGGCTGTGGTCAGAGCAAGTCCTGACTACTGAATAAAAAAAAAAAAAAAAAAAAGACAGAGGATGACCGTGGCTCTCAGAGGGAACGTCCTCTGCCCCAGCCACAGAGCAAGCAGCCTGACTGGCCACACCCTGACCTGGGGCTCGGCTAGCTCTTTCCATAAATGGCTGGTGGGTCAATATTTTTTTTTAATTGAGATATTATTTGCACACTATAAAATCCATGCTTCTAAAGCGTACAATTCACTGTGTTTTTTTAGCACATTCACAGAGTTGTATGACCATCACTACAATCTCTTTTAGAACATTCTCATCCCCCTGAAAGGAAACCCCGTCCCAATTAGCACCACCCCCATCCCCTCCCCAGCCCCTGACAACCAGGAAGCCACTCTCTGTCTGTAGATTTCCCATCAATGGAATCACCCACTGTGTGTCCTTCTGTGTCTGGCTTCTCTCACTGAGTATCGTGTTCTCAGGGTCCATCCACGTGGTAGTGAGTGTCAGGGCTTCACCCCTTTTCATGGCTGAGTAATATTCCAGTGTGGTATTTGTTGTTTTTTTTCTTTTTCTAAACAAGTCAGTGACTTTTAGTATATTCACTTTGTAATTCCAGAACCAGTTCACTGCCCCCAAAAGAAGCCCTGTGTCCACTAGTGGTCACTCCCCCTTCCTCTCTCTCTAGCCCCTGGCCAGACAGTAAATACTTTTGGCTTTCCAGGCCATAGGGTCTCTGATGCAGCTACTCAACGCTGCTCTTGTTGCCTGAAAGCCACCACAGATGACATGTAAACAGATGGGTGTGGCCCTCCGCCAATAAAACTTTATTTACAAGAACGGTGGCAGTTGGGGGGCCTGCTTGGCCGGCTCCTAGTCTAAACTGTTGTGCTATTTTGATGTTTGCCTCTGCCCTGTATGTGTATTTGCCCTTGTATGGAACTAAATCATCATTATCACAACCAAGGGGCAACAGGTGACATTCAAGCTCTTATCTAACTCATTGTGATTTAATTCATTCGGTCCTATGGACAGCCCTGGGAGGGGGACGTTTATGAGCCCAGTGGACGGGTGACGGGCTCAGCTCACACCCCACGCTGTCTGTGTGGCTGAGAGCTCCCGTACCCCTGTATGGCCTGTGTGTGTCCTTCTGCGTGTCTGCCTCCTATTGCGGCCATTCCACCCCGGGGTCCGTCGGTGGGCCGCTTGAGTATGACACATGGGGAGCAGGTTGAGGGATGAGTCCCGGGCTGCACCTCCATGTACAGAAGGGGAAACTGAGGCCCCAAAAGAGTCAGGCCCAGGTGCTCTCTACCATGGCAGCTGCAGGCTTTCCTGCCCGGGTGGGAGGCTACAGAAATAGGACTTGTGGTCAGACAGCCGGTGGGACTTCCCCGGCCATAAGTGGCCTGGTTAGAGGGCTCAGCCGCCCCTCCCCGCCCGGGGCCCGCGGTGCTCACCACTGTGCACGGCGATGACGGGCCGGTGGTGCTGGGTGAAGCTGGAGAGGCGGGGCGAGTCCTGGGGAGACGGACTGTTGAAAGGGGACTTGTCCATCTCTGTTTTCTTCACCGGGGATGAGATGCCTGCGGGGAGGGCCAGAGGGTCAAGGGCCGGCAGGCAGGGTTATTCCACTCCCAGGACCCCTGCACCTCCCCGCAGAGCCCCTGCCCCCACTTCTCCCAGCAACCCATGGACGAGGGGCTGGGAGCCCATTGTAAGGAGGGGCAAAGCAAGGCTGAGAGCTGGGAAGGGGGCCGCCCAGGGTCACACGGCTCACGGGAGGAGGAGTCTGACGCCACACGGGCCCCTGGACGACAGAGTCCGGCCCCCACCTTCTCTCCTTCCAGACGTAAGTCGGCTCAGGGCTGCCCCCTGCCCCCCAGGGACACCAGAGCCCTAGAGAAGGCCGCAGGGTGGGCAGAGGATTGGTCCAAAGCCCCAAAGCCCAAGTGGCTCTGTGCTTGTGCCCCCCCCGCCACCGATCCTTACCCAGGGGACAGAACCTTCCCTGTAGGGCCATCGTGAGTATTAAATGCAATACAACATGTAAAGCCGTTAGATCAGGGCCTGGCACACACCCACGCACTGGAATTACTTGCTGCCATTCCTCTGCAGACGGGGGTCTCACTATCTACCCCGGTGGCCCTGGGGAACCCAGAAGGTCTCCAGCTCGGCCTCAATGAATAAAAGGTGTAAAACGGGCGCATACAGCCTCCGTGGAGGCCGTGGCACAGAATGGACGCTGGCTCGGGAGAAGCCTTGTCATGACATGGAAGACGGACCCCAGAGATGCGGGGCACACGTCCGCCCTGAAGAACCATGAATGCCCCCCGCCTGCCTCCCTGCATCCCACCCCCCACTCCCACCCCGCTCTGCAGAGGCTTTTTCTAGTGACAGCAAAGGATGACGACGTGTCTGAAAACAGGCAGAGTCCTTGGCCTGGCCCCTTCTCTGGAATTGGGCTCTGGGGGAAGTGGGGATCTGGAGATAGACATGTTTAGGAATTGTTTTAAAATCCATTTTACAGTGAAACACACCCACTGAGGCCCACAGTGGATCCACACATGGTGGGGGTTGTGTTTTTTTTTTTAATAGTTTTTATCGGAGTCTAGTTGATTTACAATGCTGCGTTAGCTTCAGGGGCACAGCAAAGTGAGTCAGTTATACACATACATGTATCCCCTCTGTTTTAGATTCCTTTCCCACATAGGTCACCACAGAGTACTAAGTGGAGTTCCCTGTGCTACATGGCAGGTCCCTATTAGCCAGGTTTTTTTTTTTTGCGGTACGCGGGCCTCTCACTGCCGCGGCCTCTCCCGTTGCGGAGCACAGGCTCCGGACGCGCAGGCTCAGCGGCCATGGCTCACGGGCCCAGCCGCTCCACGGCACGTGGGATCTTCCCGGACCGGGGCACGAACTCTCAAAGAGTCGGCAGGCGGACTCTCAACCACTGTGCCACCAGGGAAGCCCTTAGCCAAGTATTTTATACAGAGTGGTGTGTATATGTCAATCCCAATCTCCCAATTTATCCCTCCCTCTCCCTTGCCCCCTGGCAACCATAAGATTCTTTCCTACATCTGTGACTCTACTTCTGTTTTGTAAATAAGTTCGTTTGTACCTTTTTTTTTTTTTTAGATGCCACACATAAGCGGTGTCATGTGATACTTGCCTTTCTCTGACTTACTTCACCCAGTATGACAGTCTCTAGGGACACACTGCCTGCCACCCCGCAAAAGGTGGCCTCTCAGGCTGCACACATCAGGGCCGGGGTCATTCTCTGTGGATCGTCCTCGGCGCCGTGGGGTGTGGTGCAGCCTCCCTGGCTCCACCCACTCGACGCCAGGAGCACCCCCAGTCATGACAACCATAGATGTCCCCAGACATGGCTCAGTGTCCCCTGGGGCAGAGCTGCCCCAGTTAGGACCCCCGCCCTCCTCCGAGGCCCGCCGCCGTTTCTGGGGTCTCGGGTTGATGGTTCTGCGAGTGGACATCTGCGTGGGTCCCCAGGGCTGTCCCACCTGAGATGCTGCTGCATTCCCCCCACCCCTACTGTGGCATTTCCACGTGGGGTGCTTTCATTCTCTGCGATGGCACAGCCAGGGGTGAGCCTGATCTGGGAACCAGCCCCCTGATGGGCACTCAGGCCACCATCCGCTTTTGCTGTTATAGACGCTGCTGCCCTGGTCGGCTCTGGGTGCGCATCAGTGTGTGAGCGGGGGAGCGTGTCCTGGGATGCGGTTGGCGGCCCAGAGGGACCTGGCGGCCAAGCGGGGCCTTGGGTGCAGGCCCGGGCTTTCCCAGGGACAGGAGGAGCTGGTGGCATCCAGGGCGGCCGGCAGGGAGGAGGCTGGCCCTGCTGTGTGTGCGTGCGTGCGTGCGTGCGTGTGTGTGTGTGTTTGTGTTGGGCTCCCGGCTGGCTCAGGGCTGCAGGGGGAATGAGGTTACGGCTGTCAGATGCTCACTTAGGATTTCCTAGAACAGCCTGTCCTGGATGGAAATAGCCTGGCGTGGACCCTGCCCCCAGCTGCACCTCCGTAGGCCCTTCTAGAGCTTCCTGAGGTGGGGCCTTGGGGAGCCAGGGTCCAGGAGGGGGGCGGGGGGCGCCCGGCACTGCAAGAAAGAGTCACTCTCCTGCCTGGTTCCTGCATCTGAACAAACATGCTGGGAACGGCCCCACGTGAGCAACCGATGTTGGTTAACACAGTGCCCGTACATGCCCCATCAAAGCACGCGTCTCTCCATTTAACAGGCGTGCCCTTGACCTCCCCGATCCGAGTGGCCATCTTTCTGATTAACATATATATCTCCACGTAAGCGTCAAGCACCCCTACGTCCCCCGTCGAAGACACAAACCTTAACGGACGCACGTGCCTGTAGGTGCCCACCCCCAAGTATCTTTCCACTTGCCTGTCACACGTGCCTGTCTGTCCCCCGTTTAAGCACATACGCTTCATCTAACAGGTGGGCCTGTACATCCCCCATCTGAGCACCCACCCGTCTGCTTGACAAACTAGCCTGTCCCCCTGCAGTGCCAGCTCCCCTGGGGGGCCCACTGCAGGCAACCACTGGGTCTCCAGGGCCCGGAACACAGGGTGGGCAGAGAGTGTGTGGAGTGTACAGGTGGGTGGACGGAGCGCAGTTCTGCTGGGATCAGCCACCACTCACTGGGCACTTAACACGTGGGATGGCCTCCCCCACTACCCCCAGCACTGCTGACACCGGTCATCCTCAGCGGGCCCATCCTGGGCGCTGTGGGGTGTGGAGCAGCGTCCTTGGTCCCACCCACTGGATGCCAGGAGCCCCCCAGTCATGATGGCTGGAGATGTCCCGGACACCGCCCAGTGTCCTCTGGGGGCAGAACTGACCCTCTGAGAGGTCCTGGGGAGCCAAGAAGTGGTGGAGCTGGGATTCAAAGGCAACTGTAACTCCTCAGGCCACGCTCTGCCACCCCCTCCTGCCCTCCAAGTTCAGAAAGAGATGGGGGGAGAGGAGAGAGATTGGAGTTCCATGCTTCACTCCACATAATAACTGCCTGTGAGAGGCCCATGTTCCCTGGGGGAGGGTCACAGAAGCAGCAAGAGCAAAGCACTCTGGGACCCCCTTTCTGCCCCGCTTGGCTGGGTAATCAGGGAAGGCCTTGGGAGGATGTGGCCAGGAGGAGAAAGGGCACTCCTGGTGCTCCTGGCCCGGGCACGGAAGGGGCAAAGGGCTGGAAGCTGGTGTATGGGGTCTGAGAGATGTGGCTGCAGGGGTCTTGCCTGGGCGGGGCTGGCAAGATTTCCCCCAGGCCTCTGCCCCTCCAGGGCACCGGAGTGAGGAGGCTGGGGCTGGGAGGTTAGCTGGGCGCTGCCCATGGTGGCCACAGCGGAGGAAGGGAGAGAGTACTCTAATCAGCTTAACCCCCTTAATGAACAGCTAATTGGGGACTGTCTAGACAGGAAGCCAGAGGAAGCCAGGAAGAGGAGAAAAAGGAGGAGAAGGATGGGCAGGAAGGGGAAGAAGAGGGAGGGAGAAGAGAGGGAGGAAAAGATAGAATTCATGTCTCCCTACGAGCCTGTGAGCACCCGGAAGGCAGGGGCAGGCACACACTAGGGGTTTGTACTGAGACTCCCACAGGAGGGAGTGAGTCTGCCATCACCTGAGGCAACCAATGGGAGCTATAGGAGGACTGACCCCCTCTGGCATTCCCTTCCAGCTCTGTGATTTCCCCATCGCACACCAGAAGCTGGTACAGGCTTCCCCTTTGTCCTCCCGCATCATGGCCACTTTATTCTCAGTGTAGGAAGGTTGGATCAAGCCCCAGTGACTCTCTCTAGCATTTCCTTCCTTTTAAAATTTTGTTTTTCTTTTTTGAGCATCCTGAATTGAATGCTGGGTTCTTTATTTCCAGCCTTTCTCTTTTTCCAATTAAAGCTACAATTTTTCCTCTCAGGGCTGCTGTGGCTACATCAGCACAGGCTGTCTTTCAGCTCCAAATAGTATTCACTTTATATGTAGACAACCTCTTCAATCACAGTGTTAGTGAGAGGTGCTTTTGAGTTCCCAATCAGTAAATGATAGGGCAGAAGTTAACTGTCTCCCAATATCTGCTTTACCCTTCTTCCTTAGTAACAGAACGCTTGATGTGAGATGGGCACATAATTGACCCAAATAAAATTACATTTCCCAGCATCCTTTGCAGCAGAGTATGGCCTTAGGACTAACTCAGGGGCCCAGAGATAAGCAGAAGGGGTAAGTGCACCTTCTGAAAATTATTCTTAAAGGGAGAGGACATGCCCAGACTTGACCCTTCTTTTCTGCTGGCTGGAAAGCAGACATGATGGCTGGAGCTCCAGCAGTTATCTTGGACCATGAGGTAGGAATGAAAACCACATTCAGTGGCGCATAAGGCAGGAGACTGAGTCCCTCACATCACACTTGACCAGGGCGGCTGATGGCTGGACATTTATTTGTGAGAGAAATGCACTTCCTTTTGTATTTTCTGTTATCTACAATCAGACTTAAAGCTTACTGAAGGGCTTCCCTGGTGGCGCAGTGGTTGAGAATCTGCCTGCTAATGCAGGGGACACGGGTTCGAGCCCTGGTCTGGGAGGATCCCACATGCCGCGGAGCAACTAGGCCCGTGAGCCACAATTACTAAGACTGTGCGTCTGGAGCCTGTGCTCCGCAACAAGAGAGGCCGCGATAGTGAGAGGCCCGCGCACCGCGATGAAGAGTGGCCCCCGCTTGCCACAACTAGAGAAAGCCCTCGCACAGAAACGAAGACCCAACACAGAAAAAATAAATAAACTAAAAAAATAAAAATTAAAAAAAGTATAATTAAAAAAAAAAAAAAGCTTACTGAATACAGGTCTTTATAGAGACAAACTTTAGAAAGATAGGGAACCCACAGAGACAGAAACGTAGAGACACTCTGACCCATAAATTAAAGCCTAGGGCTTCCCTGGTGGCGCAGTGGTTGGGAGTCCGCCTGCCGATGCAGGGGACATGGGTTCGTGTCCCGGTTCAGGAAGATCCCACATGCCACGGAGCGGCTGGGCCCGTGAGCCATGGCCGCTGAGCCTGCGCGTCCAGAGCCTGTGCTCTGCAACGGGAGAGGCCACAACAGTGAGAGGCCCGCGTACCGCAAAAAAAAAAAAAAAAAAAGTTAAAGCCTAATAAATAGAGAGGTCCTCCCAGCATTAGATACCTGGGAGCCCACAATGAGGAAGAGGGAGGAGGCTTGGGACCTCAAATGTCACAACCAGCTGTGTTAGAGACTGATTCCAAGAGATGGGAATTTTATAAAGACATGAACACCAAAGAAACTCTCCTGTTTCCTGGTCACTTATGTGCCAGGTGGTTGCTTAAGTCACATTCTATCGTGTCCTCCTTCCAACTCTCCAAAAGAATGATGGTTTTCATCACTCCCACTTTGAAGATGAGGCAACCGAGGCTCAGAGATGTTAAGTCACCTGCCCAAGGTTACACAGCCCACACACCACACAGTGAGCCAAAGACAGAGCCGGGACTTGAACCCTGGTCTCTCTGATGCCTGAACCTGCCCTCTTTCTCTCTCTCTCTCTCTCTCTCTCTTTCTTTCTTTTATTGAAGAAGAGTTGATTTACAATAATTCAGGTATACAGCAAAATGTTTCAGTTCCATATATATAAGTATATATATGTGTGTGTATATATATATATATATATATATATATATATATCAGATTCTTTTCTGTTATAATGAAACTGCCCTCTTAATTGTAATGTTATGTTGCTTTTCAAGAATCCTATAGTTATGGCACTTTGTATAGACAGATCTTTATAAGAAATCAGACTCTACAGGGAAGAGGGAAAGGGGAAGAGGGAAAGAGGAGGAGGGAGAGAGAAGAAAACAAATCCTAAAGTATACTGGGTACCTATTATGTGCCAGGACTGTTTTAGGGACATCAAATGCATTAATTCACTTAATCCCCACAATAAACCTATGGGGTGGGTACTGCAGGTATTAACACCCCCACTTTACAGATGAAGAAGCCGAGGCGCAGAGAGGTGGGGTCACCAGGAAGCTGCAAGGGCTGGGGGACTCGAGTGTCCACGTTCATAACCACTAGGCTATACGGTGCGGTGAACCCTTGTTAAGGGATAAGGGACCGGGTAGAGACATGCTTCTAAAGCTGGAGGGCACAGACCCCGCTGAGAATCTGAGGAATGCCAGGGGCATCCTCCCCACAGGCTCCTCTGCAAACCATTTCCTTTAAGTGCAACGCTGGCCCACTGAAGAGCAGAATCTTAAGGTGAAAGGGATTTTTTTTTTTTTTTTGGCCGCGCGGCACGTCTTGCATGATCTTAGTTCCCCTACCAGGGATTGAATCCGGGCCACAGCAGTGGTGAAAGCACCGAGTCCTAACCACTGGACCACCAGGGACTTCCCAGAAAGGGATTCTTTAGATGAGAACCTGTGATGGAGATGGAAACTCCAAAGAAGGGAAATCTTTGGAGAATGCCCTTAGGGAGACGGTAAGTAAACAAAGAATCAGGAGGAGCCAGCACTCAACAGAAAAAAGCTTCTACGGAACTGCTGACCCTACAGAACAGGAGCCCCATGAAACAGACACTCTGGAGAGGACCATATGAAGACAGAAGAGCAACAAGAAAATCTACCAGGAAACGGATGCTATAAGAAAAGAGGCGGGGCTCCTATGGAACTGGATTCACAGACAGCAAGATCCCATGGAGATGGGAATCTTGCAAAAAAAAAAAAAGGACTCCAGGGAGGACCCCAGTGGAAAGGTAACCCACGTATCAGGACGCTGTAGTTGAGGGTCTACGGCAGACCCGAGGATGAAGCACCCTGTTGATCAGAATCGCTACTGAGTCAATTCTGTATAGCAGGAACCCCACAGAGATGGGCCGTTAACAGGCAGAGGGCAGGAAAGTCGGGCAAGGGATAATCTCCACCCTCCCCGGCCAGAGCGGAACCAAAGAGCTCCGGGAACGCGAACCCGGACTTTACTTCCAACCGCGCGCAGCCTGCGAGACTACAATTCCCAGGAGGCCCCGCGGCTCCAGGCCGACTCTCCGCCCCGGGGTGCCCGCGCAGTGCCTGCCGGAACACGTAGTCACTGTCACGGTAACCTAGACCGGAAGGTCGGTCAGGCCCCGCCGCCAGCCCCACCTCCTTCCATGTCCTCCGTCCAGTTGCGGCTGCTACTCGTGGGAGAGCTGGGCGAGGTGTAGTAATCGCCGCCGGGGCTCGTGTCCACGTCTTCCTCCATCGAGCCCGATTTGTGCCGCTTGCTCCTAAGGGGCGAGGAAGGAAGCCAGCGGACCGGTTACCACGGAGACGGGCCCGGCTTGCTTTGCTACTTCCGGCTCTTGGGGGCAGGGCGAGGAGGGTGCTATCGCGAGACGTCACGCGAGCCGCGGACTTTCGGCTGCTTCTCAGATGACATCCGCTTTAACCTGCCCATCACTTGGGTGGGACACCTGGGGCCAGGGGCAGGGAGGGACTCAGCAGAGCGCCAGGTTAGCAAGCTAGCAGAGTGGAGACTAAAGCCCTGAAAGCCTGGCTGATCGCTTGACCTACTGTAATCCTCAGAACAACCTGGTAGGATTATGATCCCACTTAGCAGGTGAGGAAACCGAGGCAAACAGAATGTGACCGGCTCACGATCACACAGCATATCTCAGCAAGAACCGATGTCTGTGTTCTCATGGAGTCGCAGGGGCTAGGCCTGTAGGACTCGAGGCTGTGGGAGCCCAGGGTGGGATGTCAGGGCTGGGGAAAGAGTCACTTGGGGGCTGGGTTTTGAAAGATGAATAAGAGTTTCCCAGGTAGAACGTGAAAACAGGGAGAGGAATGAACCAGCTGGGGCCAGATGGAGGTGGGGGGGGGCGCGTGAGGTGCCCAGAGGTGGGGCCCCGGGGACATACCCGCTGGAGGATGTGCTGGGTAGCGTTCTTCTCATGCCGGTGCTGGCTGGATTTAGGTCATATGCCAGGTGTCCCTGCAGCTCCCCCAGGGAGAAGTTCGGTCCTGTTCCAGTCACCACAGGTGCTGCGGAGGGCGACAGAGAGGAGGATGAGGGAGGAACAAGGTCCAGGGCTGCACTTTGCCCTGGAGGGGTGGGGAGAGCCATCTGGGGGCTGGCAGAACGAAAAGGAACCGCTTCCCAGATTGGCCTGATTCCTAATTTGGCTGAAACTGGCCTTATACGGTGGGTCAGAAGAACAAGGCCATTGAGAGAGGCCAAGGTCACACTGTGAGGCAGAAGCATAGACAAAGCTGGAGGCCAAGCTTCCCAGAACTCTCAGAGGCCAGGCTCTGCGGATCTGGATGGGGAGGGCAAGGGTTAGGGTTAAGGCAGGATAGTGCCCAGAGGTCCCTGGGGTAGGATTCAAATGGGGGTGTCTGGGGATGGGGGTAGGTCCCCAGCAGGTCCATAGGTAAGGCAAGAGGACAAGAGGTGAAATAGGTTGTGGGGGGGGGGCCTCTGGGGTCTCCTGGGAGCGGGTGAGGGAGGTCCCAGGCCTCTGGGGGATACTGGGGCAGAAGGTTCTTTAGCCCTTCCACCCAGCATCTGGAGTCTTTTCTGGGGAAGAGCATGTCACCCTGACCTTAGACTCTGGGAAAGGCCTGGATACCGCCCTTCCTAGAGACTTAGGCTTGGTGACAACGGTGGCTGGAGAGGATGTGGGGGAGGGGGGCAGGGTGATGGGCTCCTTCCTCCTCCTTCCCCGAGTCCCTTTCCCTCTTAGAGCCCCCATCCCGAAGCCACTTCTCCTTTCCAACAGTCCTCCCCTGTGTGAGCCCACCCCCCCACCTCGGGTCCCAGCACAGGGTGGGCGGGGACACTTACTCCGGGACACTTGGATGAGCTCAGTGACGCTGAACACACCGGAGGTGACGAAGCTCTCCTGGAAGTCGGTGGTGTCTGGAAAAGAGAGGAAGGATGGGGGTCAGCAGGCGGCCAGCTGAGCTGGGTCTGTTCCCCCCCTTGACATCTCCAGGCTGCCCAGACTCCGGGGGCTGGACACAGCCTGGCCAGTCACCCTGTCTACCCCCCTCCCCAACCACCACAGCCCTGCAGCAGGAGGATGGCCAGCTCAGTCCCTCCAAGCCGACGGGGACTCCTCTGCCCTAACACAGCTGGAGTGGATCTCCTTTCCTGAGTCTCTGCTCAGTCCTTCTCACAGCAGCCTCAGCCAGCCTCCCCTCCTCCAGCCTGGGCCTTCACACCGCCTCCCAGCCCTCCTCGGGAGCCCCCGTGCTATGGCAGGCTGCGCACACAAGTGGAGGCCAGACCTGGGTTCACATCTCAGCTCAGCTGCCCACTCGGCGTGTGATCTTGGATAAGTCACTTTACCTCCCTGAGCTTTGATGCTCCCTGATCTCAAAAGTAGGGACCACACACCCTGTCATCTCAGGTGGTTGTGAGCTATGAATGCTACTACTAAGGAGGGACCAGGTTGCTTCCTTTGCCTCACTCATCACCCCGTGCAATGCTGCAGTCTCTTAGCCTTCTGCCTCCAGGTTGTGAGCTCTGTGGTGTCCCCAGTGCCCGGACCAGAGCCTGGCAAACGGCAGGGACTCAGAACCATGGGGTGAATGGAGGGTCCACAGGCAGCAGTTAAAATCCCCAGTGTGCCCAGACCCATTCCTGCCTAATGTCAAAGGAAGAGGGACCCCCCTCTCTGGGCTGGGGTGGTTTAGACCCATTTCATGGATTTGGAAACTGAGGCTGGCCTCGAGAGGGTGGGAGCACTGGCCCACCCAAGACAGCTGGGAGCAGGCCTGTCACACCCAGAGACCCTCACAGGCAGGACCCATTACCAGGCACTTCCAGTGTCCGCCCCGAGCTGGGCACTGGGGACACAGTGGGGAACAAGACGTACAGGAGCAGCTGCCCTCTTGGACTCACAGCCCAGGGTGGGCGAAGGATGCCACATAAAAGCAGGAAGTCAAAAACACTTGTACATGAATGTTGACAGCAGCATGATTTACAGTAGCTGAAATTGGAGACAACCCAAATGTCCATCAACCATGATGGATACACAAAATGTGGTCCCTCCACACACAGGAACGTCACTCAGCCATGAAAAGAGGTGAAGCCCTGAAACTCGCTACAACGTGGATGGACCCTGAGAACACGAGAGAAGTGAGAGAAGCCAGACACAGAAGGATACACTGTGTGATTCCATTGATGGGAAACGTCCAGAACAGGCAAATCCACTGAGACAGAGAGTGGGTTCCTGGTCAGTCGGGGAGGGGGAGTGACTAATGGAGATGGGGTTGCTTTGTGGGTTGATGAGAATGTTCTGGAACCAGACAGAGGTGATGGGCGCACAGCTCTGTGAATGTACTTAATGTCACTGAACGGTACATTTTAATAGGGTTAAAATTCTACATTTTATGTGTGTTGTACCACAATTTAAAAAGAAAGTTATTAAAGATGATTCAGTTAAATGTGAGATGTGTCAGGCAGTGGTGAGGCAGTCAAGGGAGAGGCAGTCAAGGGAGAGCCTGCTGGGGAGGGGACCTATTTTACACGAAGGGCTCAGAGAAGGCTTCCCTGGGAGGGTGACATTCAACCAAGATCTCAAGGTAGGGGTGGATAAGGCGAACACGTGAGTGAAAATTTGGGTAGTGCCCAGATAGCACCTGGCACAGGGAAACTGCCTTGTGAGAACTGGCTGCCCCGATGAGGAGGATATTAAACTTGACGTTTTGCCACCTCCCTGTGGCTTACGATGTTCCTGGCAGCGGGAATGGCTTGTGCAAAGGGCCTGGGGTGGAGATGCACTTGGCAAATCGGAGGCCAACAGGGCTGGAGCTGAAGGAGCCAGAGAGAGTGGTCAGAGTGGAGGTGGGACCCACAGAATGGCAGCTCTCGGCTTTGGGGGAGGGGGGCGGGAGCAGTTCTTGTCCAGGCCCCCAGGGGGCAGCAGTGGCCGCAGGGAGCTCACAGCAGTGCCCAGCTCCTCAGCTGTCTGCCACCCAAGCCCCCTGCTTATGAACTTTGTGTCCACCATTCATTGAGCAATTACTACCTGCCCAGGCCCATGATGGGAGGCTCAGGACCACAACATCCCGAGGAGGACAGGGCGGTGGCTCTCAGTGTCCAGGGGGAAGTGGCTGTGGCCACTTCCTGCTGACCCAGCTGGCCGACTGCTGTCAGCACGCCCCTCCGCCCCACCCCCACCGGGGTTTCCTGTTTGTGCAGTGCTCGCCCAGCTCCATCTCCAGGGGACTCCCTGGCGGGCGGGGAGGAAGTGATTTCCTCTACCAGACGCTGGAGCTCCCCACGGGACCAGGCCAAGCGCCATGGCCCCCGCCGCCTGCCTTGAACATCTGGCTTGGAGGGAGGCGCCTGGGGATCACAGGAGGTCAAGGAGGACTCGGGTCACAGATGGCCAGTGAGGTGTGGCCTGGGGGCCTGTGAACCTCCTGGAACCATCCAGCCTCCCTGTGCATGCCTGTGACGGACCTTCCAACGGGGATGCCCTCACCCACTGGCTGTTTCTTCCTTTCTCCCTTTTCATCTCTCCTCCTTCCTTGCCCCTAATATACTATCCCTCTAGTTTCTCTTTTTCCCTCTGCTTCATCCTTCCTTCTCTCCTTTTTTGCTTTCTAGAAATGGTTTTTGAGCACCTACTGTGTACTAGGTCCTGTTCTAGGTACTGAGGACACAACAGTGATCAAAACAAACACCTCTGCCCTCGAGGAGGTGATGTTCCACTAGGTGAGAAGCAAACACATTTGCAACACTAAGCAACTAAGCAAATACACACGCAATCACTAACTTCCTCGAAAGGAAATAAAACAGAGGGCTGAGATGGAGAGTGGCTGAGGCTGCTTGAGCTGAGGGGCTCAGGGAAGATCTTTCTGAGAGGGAGGCATTTGAGCTGAGACCTGGGTGATCTGGAGCAAGAGAAAGCAGTTAGCTGTCCAGATAGCAGGAACAGCACGTGCAGAGGCTCTGGGACAGGTGGTGCCTGGTGTGCTGGAGGAACAGCGAGGAGGCTTGTGTGTCTGGAACAGAGTGAGCGAGGGGGGGAGAGGGAGGAGGGGAGGAGGGGAGGGCAGGAGGACTTGGGCTTTTACCCCCCGGGAGGTGGGACCCTGGAGGGCTGTGGGCAGAGGATGGGCAGGGCCTGACTCAGGTGCTCACGGGTACCCTCTGACCACTTCAGGAGGACAGACTGTGGGAGGGAGTAGTCAGGGAGCCAGAGTAGAAGCAGGGACTCTGAAGCTTCCAAATCCTCTCTGTCCTTCTGGCTCTGCTCCCACACCCGCAACATAGAACTGAGTTGTCCTACTCATCCACTCAATGTCCCATGACACTGCAGGGCCCACCAGGGCCTCTCCCAATGGGGGGAGCACCTCAGAGCCCAGACGCTGGAGCTCAGGGTCGGGGGTTCCAACCCCAGCTCCATGGATGCCCCTGGGAAGGCCCATATTCGTCTCCAGACCTCAGTCCCTGCCTCTGCAAAATGGAACAACTGCAGCACCTCCTCCATAGCATGGCTGGGAGGAGTGACTCAGGTGCTCACGCAGGACCACACAGAACCCACAGGGGGCACTCCGGAAACGATTCCTAAATAAAAGATGGGGATGGGCCCGTGCCCTCCACCCCGCCACCTTCAGACTCACCCAGTGTGATGGGCTTGCTGTCCTCCTGGTCGGAGCCCATCCCCGCCCGGGGACTGCCACTTTGCTCTGCATCTGCAAAGACAGGGAGGGGGAGTTGTGACATCGCAGGGACCCCCACTCAGGAGGGGAGGAGACATCAGCCCAGTGCTAGGCTGGGCCAGCGCCGTGGTCTGGAGCATGGCACGGCCCCCTCCCTGGCTGCTGCCCCAGGGGGTCATGGACGTCTGAGGTCACTAAGCGCCAGCCTGCCTGTGTCCTGAACCATGGCGAGAACCCGAGTGGAGGGGCGGGCTCAGTCGTGGGGAAGTGCTCTCTGAGCCTCAGTTTCCTCATCTGTCAAGTGAGGATAACTCATTTAATCCTGCCTCTGCCATATGAGGTGGGAACTCTCATGCCCATTTCACAGACGGGAAAACAGAGGGCCAGAGAGGTGAGTCCCCGGCCCCTCGGGCCCCCTCCCCACCGCCTCTGCCTTCCGAGTCCTGGGGGCCCAGCCTGTGGTCTTGGGTTGCCACTCAGGATCCCCGGAGAGGGGGCCGAGGGGCATATTTCTGCAGCTGTGACATTTCCGGCCCCACCCGCCGGGCTTGGGGGCTCCCTCCCACCCCGGCGCCCGCCCCTCCATCTTATCTAAAAATAATCGGGCTCCTTGGCAGCCGGGTGAAGCAGACAGACGCTGAGCTCAGCGTTATTGGCTCCGGAGGCCTAGATGGAGGGCGAGTAGAGCCAGGCCCCTCTGCAGCCCTCACACCCTCCACCCCAGACTGCGGGGGAGAGGAAATGGACAAGCCCAGCCAGACAGGACCCTTAGCCCCCCCTCCCCCATTTGTCTCTCAGGTCAAGGACAAAGGTGGCGGGAATCACCATCAAATGCCAGAGAAAGAGAATCAGGCCCCTCCCACCTGCCACACTCCAAGGCCCAGAGCTAATTGCTGTGTGACCTTAGGCGAACCGCTTAACCTCCCTGAGCCTCAGAGTTTTCTCTTTCAAATGTGCGAAAGCATCTCACAGGCCTGGCTGGGTTGCCAGGAGGTGGCAAGGAGCCGATACATATGAAGCGCTTAGGGCATACTGAACTCTAGATCCGTGGTGACATCCACCCCGTTATTATTATTACTGTTATTTTTAAGTCCCTAACATGACCACAGATGTTTTTTCTTGTTCTCATTTCATACTTTCCCTTAAATCATGAAGAGAGCCACAAATCTGGCATTGTTAGTGTACCCATTTTGTACACAAGGAAAAGGGAGGGTTAGAATGACGAAAAAGTGCCCCGCCCCACACCCCTTGCTGTTGTTTTTTTACACGGTAATGTATCATTTTATTTTATTTTTTGTCCGCACCGCTTGCGGGATCTTAGTTCCCTGACCAGGGATCGAACCCGTGTCCGCTGCGGTGGAAGGGCAGAGTCTTAACGCCTGGACCGCCAGGGAATTCCCCTGCCCCTTGTTGTTTTAATTTGGTAGCTAGTGCTTACATCCCGACATCCAGCAGGCGCTTGCGTGAGCTGCCTGGATTCTGCGATGAGACGCGCGCGTTCCCATCCCAGCTCTGGGAACCTCCAAGGACACGTGGTCCCGGGGCGGGGGGGGGGGGGGAGGGGGGGGTCACTTCCCCTGCTGGGGCCTCAGTGCACCCAGGGTTGCTTTGGGGATAATAATAATGATGACACTTCGCACAACAGTCACTGGGTCCTCACCGTCTGCCTGGCATCGCGCTTTTGCCTTTGCACACGCCGTGCGCTGAGCACCTACTTGCGGGCAAGACCCAGAGATGCTGTAAACAGCACAGGAGCGGCTCCACCTGCCTCAGTTTCCCCATCCACGATAGGAGCGGATGCAGGCAGCCCTCCTTGGCTGGGCTGAGCAGCCCCTGCGTGGCCGACTAGGCTGGGCAGGCTGGGCAGTGGTGAGAGGGCTGTGCCCGGCTCGGCCCCACGCCCTGTGGCCACTCCCGGGCTCGGGCAGCCAGTGGCCCCTTGGAGCCAGCCCGTCCGGCTTGGATGGCTGCATGGCTGGGCACGGGTGGCCACTGGGTTGGGAAGGGCCCAGCCCGGGCAGCCAGCTGTCGGGCTCCAGGCCTTGGGCACAGACCCTCTTCCGGAACCAGCACCCACACGCACTCAGCGGGCAACAGTGCCCGGCTGGCACTCAGGGGCCTACCCGAGAAGGGGGACGTTTCTTGAGCGCCGCCTGTGTGCTTATGCTTTGGAACCAGGCAGCCCAGGCTGTGGGCCTCAGACGCCACCCCTCATCTCTCTGTGCCTCACTCCCCGCTCTGTGAAATGGGCACAATTACAGAATCTCCCTCAGAGGCTGTTCGGGAGGGAAAAGGTGATAATGAATGCAATCAAGGGCCCCAAACAGTGGCTGACATGTAGTAAGCACTTCACCAACTGGAAGGAGGGTTTTATTACTATTATTGCTATCTCCTTGCTGTTTCTGTCTTGGGTGCTATTACTTTGTACCTTGAAAGCCATGGCCCTAGGCTATGGCTGGCTCTAGTCTGGAGCCCTTATTCACTGCTCTTGACCTCAGCCCAGCCAAGTCACCTGTTTGAGACTCAGTTTCCTCATCTGTAAAATGGGACTATAATAAAACTCACTTCCCAGGGTTTGTTGGGTCTCCAAGTCAGTAAATAACAAGTGTAAAAGGGTTGGTGCCAAGCTGACATTCAATACATGGTAGGTTTGGGCAGCAATCGTAAATGAGAGTGTGTTTTTAATTTTGGTTTCTAATTGATCACTGCTAGCATTTACAAATGCGATTGGTTTGGGGGTGTTAATCTTGTATTCTGCAACCTTGCTGAACTCACATATTAGTTCTAAGAGTCTTTTTCTTTCTCTGGTAGATTCTTTGGGATTTTCTATGAAAACCATCATGTCGCTTGCAAATAGGGCAAGTTGTATTTCTTTCTTCCTCATCTGTATGCCTCTGATTTCTGTTTCTTGGTTTATCACACTGACTAGGACTTCCAGAACCCTGTTGACTGGAAGCGGTGAGAGCAGGTGTCCTCATCTTGCTTCTGATCTTAGGGGGAACCCATTCGGTCTCTCACCACTAAGAATAATGTTAGCTGTGGTTTCTGCAGATCCCTTTATTGGGCTGAAGAAGCTCTCTCTCTTTTTTCTCCTATACTCCTGGTAGTTCTTTTTAAATTTAAATAAGTGTAGTTTCTAAATAACATGATGCTGTAATTATAGGCCATCTCATGAAAACTTGTTTTAATTTGATTTTTAGATTGTGTTGAAATATACACAACATAAACTTTATACCATTTAACCATTTCTAAGTGTACAGTTTAGTGGCGTTGAGTACATTCATAGTATCTTGTGACCAGCCCCACCATCATCTCCAGAACTTTCTCATCTTCCCAAATTGAAACTCTGTCCCCATGAAACGCTGACTCCCCACCTCTCCCCCAGCCCTTGGCCCCCATCATCTACTTCCTGTCTCTGTGGATGTGACTCCTCTGGGGACCCCCTGTGAGTGGAATCACACACGGTGTGTCCTTCTGTGTCTGGCTTCTCTCACTGAGCATCGTGTCCTCAAGGTTCATCCATGTTGTAGCAGGTGTCAGAATCTCCTTCCTTTTTTTTTTTTTTTTTTTTTTTGGCTCACGGGCCCAGCTGCTCCGCGGCATGCGGGATCCTCCCGGACCGGGGCACGAACCGGCGTCCCCTGCATCAGCAGGCGGACTCCCAACCATTGCGCCACCAGGGAAGCCCCATCCTTCCTTTTTATTGTGCCATCCTACTGGCCATGCCGCAGGCCATGTGGGATCTTAGTTCCCCGACCAGGGACTGAACCCCACCCCCTGCAGTGGGAGCACAGAGTCTTAATGCTGGACTGCCAGGGAAGTCCCTGCCATCTTATCTTTAATCATCTCTAAAACCGTGAACTATTTCTCACCCACCTGCTGACCACCTGCCTGTCATTTGGCTCCTGGAAACCCTGTCTTCTGGAGCTGTCCAGTACGGGAGCCCCGAGTCACACGCAACTTGAAATTTAAACTGGCTAAATTGAAATTGAAGTTTCAGGACTTCAGCCGCACCAGTCACCTTTCAATACTCGACAGGCACACGTGGCTGATGGCGACCGAACTGGACGGCACCGAATATGCCCACCATCACCACACAAAGTTCTATCGGGCTGAGCTTTTCTGGATGTTTCCATGAAAAATCAAGGAAAAAAAAAACAAAGAGGACACCAATAATTCTTCCTCTCCTATCTAGAGGCCCGGTCCTAAAATGGACCTTCCTTCGGTCTGAACAGACGGGCCCAGAGTGTATAATGCTAAAGGCCAGCTAATGTCCAATGCCCCAAGATGCCCCAGGCCCCAAATGGGCAGCTTTCATTTGCTGAGTTTTTACTGTGTTAGGAGCTCCATAGTGCCATCTGATTAAATTTACCCAACTGATGAGGTTGGTAAACTGAGGACTGGCTCAGGGAGTCTATATCCCAAAGCTGATGTCAATTCAAAGAAATTGTCTGCCTAGCGCAGAGGTTCCTAACTGGGGTGATCCTGCACCCCAAGGCGATGTCTGGGGATATCTGTGTTTGTCACGACTGGGGGGCTCCTGGCCTCGAGGGGGCGGGGACAGGGAGGCTGGTCTGGGATAGCCCCACAGAGTCATCCGGCCCCCAGCGTCAGCAGTGCCAAGGCGGAGGGACTCTGTTCCAGATCCATCCGTTCTCAGTAGGGACAAAAATTGGTTCTTGGGGCGATGGAGGGGGCTAAAAATTTTTGCTCTTTTTATTTATAAAACATAGATAAATAGATACAGATACAGTATATAAACAGATATATAATATACCTGTGCTATTAAAATTTCATGAGGTGCAGTGATTAGGGAAAAAAACTGTCTAAAAGGGCTCTTTAGGGGGAGGCAATAATGAAAGAAAAGGGTCTTGTACAATTTTAAAGGGCTGTCAAAAGAGAAAGAAGAGTATACAACAGAAACTGCAGGTGACCTACCAGGTCTAAGGCATTCACTTCACTGAAAGTCTGCCAACCTCTGCTGTGTGTCCTTGTGCAAGTACTTTTGACATCTCTGAGCCTCCATTTCCTCACCCATAAATTAGAGCTGAACTGCACTACCGTTTACTTCTCTCCTTTGATCACTTGGCAAACTGATTGCTGAGCACCTCCAGGGTGCCATGTGTCTAACACACAGCAGCAACCACGATGGACACAACTCCCTGCCTTCGCGGTACTGACATCCTAATGGTGGAGTGACAGGCAATGAAGAAGTAAGCAAATAAATAAACCAGGAGTACAATTCCAGGCTGCGCCAGGTGCAAGGGAGGCCATCCAACCCAGAGATGTGAGTGGCAGCCCCTGGTGAGTGAGCGGCTGTGACTGGAGCTCCTGGGAGGGTCGTCAAGGTCACACCGTGTGAACTGGTACATTCCAATAGTTAATACGTGGTGAGTCACTCCTTTGACTATGTTGAGCTACAAGTTTCCCCTCCACTGACTCATCTGATCTTCGAAACTCCCCCAAGAGGGATATGCGATTATCATCCCCATTTTCCAGATGGGGAAACTGAGGCACAGAGAGAGGCAGGCGACATATTCAAACTCAGGCAGCCCCAGGTGGCACCGATGGGCCGGGGATCAACCCCCAGACACCCCAAGGCCTCACAGTCGGGTCCTGTGCTTTTGACTAGGAGGTGTCCAGTGGGCCCTTGGAGGGGGTTCAGTTGGTCCTGCCCCGACTCCAGGACTCCTTTCTTATCAGTGGTTTGGAGTGACCCGCTGTGTTTGGACGCTGTTGTCTGACCAGTCAGATAAAGGCCCCGGCTGGGGGTCCCCTACTGCTCTGCTTTTGCCAAAGGTCCCTTCTGTCACTAATTGTGGTGCTGGGGACAGCTGGGGGCAGATAAATTGTTTGCATATCTCTGTTCCACTTAGGCTGAAAAGCACCCCATGGAAGCAGAGCCCCCAGACCCTACTGTCCACGGGAGCAGAGGCCCCAGACCCTGACGCACAGGCCAGGGAAATTTCAGAGCACCTCCGCCTCACTGAGGTGGGAGCTGAGGTGTAGAGTGAGAAGATATGGGATGATGATGATGATGATAAAACAATAAGAACAATAATAATGGTAACTGCTAAGCACAGACAGATTACAGAACACCAGATGTCAGGCTACGTATTTAACAGTTTTGTCTAACACCCTCCAGCAATCCTGGGTCGAGGCTGACAACCATGGGTTACCCAGAGAGGGTAAGTAAGTTACCCAAGGCCATACAGCAAGGAAAGCCGATGGGCCGACCAGGTTTCATCTGCTCCTCTCAAAAGTATATCCAAGAAAACCGTAATTCGAAAAGATACATGCACCCCAGTATTCACTGCAGCACTATTCACAGTAGCCAGGACATGGAAGCAACCTAAATGCCCATCAATGGAGGGATGGATAAAGAAGATGTGGTACCTATATACAATGGAATATCACTCAGCCATGAAAAAAGAATGAAATATTGCCATTTGTAGCAACATGGATGTATTTACAAAACAGAAACAGACTCAAAGATCTCAAGAACGAACTTACGGCTACCAAAGGCGAAATGTGGCGGGGAGGGATAAATTAGGAGGTTGGGATTAACATACACATACTACTATGTATAAAATGGATAACCAACAAGGACCTACTGTATAGCACAGGAAACTGTACTCAGTATTCTGTAATAACCTATATATGGGTAAAGAAAAAGAATGAATATATGTATGTGTATAACTGAATCACTTTGCTGTACACCTGAAACTAATGCAACACTGTAGATCAGCTGTACTCCAATAAGATTTACTTTTAAAAAGGGGGGGAATATTCTTGAATGTCTTATTGAATTTTATGTCATGTCGATCACGGGCTTTAAAACGTTTGCCTGTTAACGAGTTCTTTCCTGACCTGGTCGCTGTCCCCCAGATCCCCCACTGCCCATCCCTGAATACGTGGCTTTCTGCAGCCCTGCTTAGATCAGGCGTTCGACTTGGTGCTTTGTGCTGCCCAGAATACATTCCCGACCGCACGAGGAAAACATGAACAGGCCAGAGCAGGACCGCGGAGCCAAAATGCACGCTCTCAGCTGCCGAGTAGGGGGATTTTCTATGGGTGTGCCTTGGGGGTGTCTGCAGACTCCACCCGAGCATGGGGTTCACGGTCAGAAAGCATGAGCATCGCTGCGGGTTTCTCAGGGCAGCTGTTGGACTCTTCAAAGTCTTTCAAATGCATTGGGGTCATGAAGAAGAGGCTCCAGGTTCCAAACTCATATGACCTTGGGGCATCTTTTAGAAGCCGGAGTCACACCCTGAAACCTGGGCTGAAGCCCCAGCCCTGGCACAACCCGGGGTGTGACCTGGGACTAGTCAGGCCTCTCTCCCCTCTGAGCCTTTTATACATAGTAGTATGTGTATGTTAATCCCAACCTCCTAATTTATCCCTCCCCACCACATTTCGCCTTTGGTAGCCGTAAGTCCGTTCTTGAGATCTTTGAGTCTGTTTCTGTTTTGTAAATAAGTTCATTTATATCAGTTTTAAAATTAGATTCCACATGTGAGGGATAGCGTATGAGGCTCACTTCACTTCGTATGATAATCTCCATCCATGTTGCTACAAATGGCATTATTTCATTCTTCTTTTATGGCTGAGTGATATTCCATTGTATATATGTACCACATCTTCTTTATCCATCTCTCCATTGATGGGCATTTAGGTTGCTTCCATGTCTGTAAAGTGGGCTTTCTCCATTGTTGCCTTACTTTATACGAGTGTGAGGTTGAAATCAGAGGAGCCCCGGGAGGGGAGGGGCCAATCACAAAGAGATAAATACTGTTTGGGTGACAGCATTTTTCCAAACTCAGAAGTTAAACGACCTTTGTCCCCCCTCTGCCCACAGCCCTCCAGGGCTCCCACTTCCCTGGGGGTAAAAGCCCAAGTCCTCCCCATGGCCCACAGGGACCTGCACAGCCTGCCCCGTCCCCTCCCTGCCCTCCCCTCCTCCCTCTCTCCCCCTCGCTCACTCTGCTCCAGCCACATGGGCGTCCTCACTGTTCCTCCAAAACACCATGCCTGGTCCTGCCCCAGGACCTTTGCACATGTGGTTTCCTCTGCCCACAACACGGTTCCTTCTGTATCTATGTGGCTCACAGTCTCCCCTCACGCCAGGACCTTCCTGAAAGGTCTTTTTTTCCAATACACACACAAGGCTCTCCAGCACGATGCATGAAGCACAGCTAACCACACTCATGCTAGTATAAGTGAGACTGGCCCCGGACAGCGGCCGTATTTCAAGTGACACCCTGGTTTGGCCTGGGACCAGTTTTCTCGACTTCCCAGGTCCGCCGGGTGTTCACAGGCAGCCTGAACGTCACCACCGCCTGTGGCCTTTCCCTCAAACAAACACATGACCATACCGACAATAGAAATGTAAACTGGATCCCATTGACGGAGTGTACAAACTGTTCTTTCCTGTCCGTGGCCACGAGCCCAAATTTGGTCTGTCCCAGCCCATGACAAAGGCGCCGCCGTGGCCTCCGGTCCAGCCCTTCCCGGCCCAGAGCACCCGCCCCCTTTGCACCAGACAACTCCCTCCATCCTGGTTGCTGAGGCTCCCGCAGTTCCTAACTGGGAGATCCAGGCACCGCCCCGGCATTCATGTCCCAGATGTTTACCGACCACCTACCACTTGCCAGGCACTGGGGAAATGGCAGGGAGCCAAGGCGGGGGAGACAGACAGGAAACGAGCCGACAGAAGGAGCCCGAGATAATTCCGGTGGTTCTAAGTTCCACCGAGGCAATGAAACTGGGTGAGAGGACAGACAGTGGCTGGGGGTGGGGGAGGTGACTTTTGACGGAAAAGTCAGGATAAACCTCTCTAAGGGCCTAGGGATGGGACGGAGCCAGCCATGGGGAGAGCTGAGGGCAGATGGCACAGCAAGTGCAAAGGCCCCGGGGCAGGAACAAACATGGGATGTTTGGGGAACAGAGAGAGCACATGGCCCCAGCACGTACACAGAGCGGGGAGACATGAGACCACTCAGGGCCCCGTGGGCCGCGTGGGAAGCTTGGGTTTTAGTCTCAAGGGCGATGATCTATGTTACATTTTAAAACGTCTCTGGTGATGAGGGTGTGGAGAAATTGGAACCTTCGTGCACGGCTGACGGGAATGTAAAATGGTGCAGCCATAGCGGAAAATGGCTTGGCGGTCCCTCCAAAGTTAAACATAGAATCAACGTGACCCACGCCTACGTATACGCCCAAAAGAATTGAAAACAGATACTTGCCCACCCATGTTCACAGCGGCATGATTCATAGTAGCCATAAGGCGGAAACACCCCAAATATCCAACAACAGGTGACGGATACACAAAATGTGGTCCATCCCCTATAGTGGAATATTACTCAGCCTTAAAAAGGAAGGAGATTCTGACACTCGTTACAGCATGGATGGACCTTGAGGACATGATGCTCAGTGAGATAAACCAGACACAGAAGGACAAATACTGACTGATTCCACTCACAGGAGGCCCCTAGAGGACTCAAATCCATAGAGACAGGAAGTAGATGGTGGGGGCCAGGGCCTGGGGGCGGGGCTGGGGAGTGTTTAATGGGGACAGAGTTTCAGTTTGGGAAGATGAGAAAGTTCTAGGGACGGATGGTGGGGATGGTCGCATGACAGTGTGAAGGTACTTAATGCCACCGAGCTGTGCGCTTAAAAATGGTTAAGATGGTGAATTTTATATTATATATATTTTACCATAATAAGGTACACGCACGCACACACACACACACACACACACACACACACACATTAAAAAAGTCTGGCTGCTGAGTGAATTCTGGACTCTCAGAGGCTGGAAGTCCACGGGGAGGGGTGGGCAAACATCCCGGTGGGCATAACAGCCTGGCCCAGGGTGATGGCCTGGGGTGTACAGAGGGGTCATATTTAATTTATCTTTGGGATTTACAAAGGACAGGACTTGCTGATACCATAATCGCACTTGTTTAAACCTGGCGGGATACGGGAGAGCCTAGGGTTCCCACTGGGGCCCAGCGGTGCGTCCGCTGGGCCCGCCTCGGCTGCCACGGTGAGCTCGCCCGCAGGATTTCTCTTCCAACCTCAGCGGGCTTCCAAATGTAGCTGGCTCTGCCTTGCTGCCACGTCCGCCTCCCAACGCCAGCCAGCTAGAGAGAGACCCAAAGCCAGGCCCTGGAATTCCCAGCTCCCCAGTGTCACTGGCCATTTTTAAACATCGCCGGCTGAGGTTCAACTTTCTCTGTCCTGGAAGGCCATACCGTACACGCGACCCTGGCCTTCATCCTTCTCGCTCTTGCCATGAACCTTCCCTGCCCCTCTCGCTCTCAAGCAAACTCCAACCATCTCTCCAAGCCCGGTTCTAACGTCTCCTTCTCCGGAACACCCTCCCCTGGCCCCTTGTGCAAACCTTGTCCTAGCTCTCATCACACTGGACTGAGTCTGGGTCTTTAAACGTATGAAAGTCACAAGTCCTCCCCAAGGCCCTGCACGACCTGCCCCGTCCCCTCCCTGCCCTCCCCTCCTCCCTCTCTCCCACTGACTCACTCTGTTCCAGCCACACGGGCCTCCTCACTGTTCCTCCAACATGCCAGGCAGAGTCCTGCCCCAGGGCCTTTGCACATGCTGTTCCCTGCCTGGAATGCCTTTCCTGCAAATGCCTGCCTGGTCTAGCTCCCTCTCTTGCCCAAGAGACCAAGGGTGGGGGGGATTATGTGTCCACAGGACCTGGGCTTGACGCTCTGGAAATCTGGGTTTCAGGTCCTCGTATCCCTTCTAAGAAGTGTGACAAGGGATTCCCGCGTATGTCCAGCTATGTTACAACCTGTTTTGTGTCCTGAGTCTCTACCCCCATCCCATATGACTGTCTGTGCAAACCCAAGCATAAGGAGAAACGATGATTCTTTCACTCAACACATGTATTGAGCACGAACTGTGTACCAGGCCCTGTCCTAGGATCCAGGGACACAGCAACGAACAAAACAGACACAAAGTTCTGCCACATGAGGTTCATCGTCAAGGCTTCCTCCTGGTCATCTTGAGGAGGGCCAGGAGTTGAGTCACAGCACGAAGGCTTTGGGCTAGACTGAACTTGGACTCCCCTGGTAGTGTAGCAGGAGGACCAGGACGGAAATTGCCCTGGGCTTCAAGCAATTCCAGTACAAACCCTGACTCTCCCTGGAGACGCCCCATCCTGCCCCTGCAGGTTCAAGACCGCAGGCCCCCAAGGCCAGCAATCATGAGAACTGGATGTCAGTCTCACCAATGCTGTGTGACCTCTGCAAAAGTACGTTCCTTCTCTGAGCCTCCACATCCTGGTACACATGATCTAAAACCCCCAGGCGACACTCTTCCAGGGGCTGTTTGGACAAATCCAAGGGAAAAAAGCAAGATGCTAGACGTTCACGACCTTCATCCGCCCCCGGGGGAAATCTGGATAAGGCGTCAGGGCCGAGAGGCAGAAGGCCACGGCCGGGGTGACCTCCCGGACGCCAGCCCCCGCCCGGGCCTCCCCCGCCTTGTCCTTCCTGACCCGCCGCGTTCCTCGAGTCTGGACCACACTTTCCATCTCCCTCTGCCCTGCCGCCGGCCGCCTGGGCCCCAGCCAACCTGCTTCGGAATCACTTTCAAAGAAAAGTTTCTTTTTTCTTCCCACCCGGCCTGGCTCTCGCCCCCGCCTGCTCCGCGGCCTGGCTGCGGGCCCTGCCGGGCACTGGTGGACACCTCGGGCCAGCGGGTCAGGGCAGCGGCCGTCCACCGCCCCCCGCCGGCCCCAGCGCAGGCCCGGGCAGTGAGCGCGCGGCCTTGGGCTGAACTCAGGGCGTCCGCAGGCTCCAGGGGGGCTTTGGCACAGGTGGTTTGGGGGCGTCCGGGCCGAAAAGCCGGCGGGGAGGCCCCCATAGGCCGCGGGGCCCACTCTGAGGCCTGCAGGCCGGGACTCGTCCCACCCCGGCCGCTGTTGGCGGCCACACCACCGATGACATCAGCGCTCTGGCGGCCATTTTCTCAACGCTCCCTCCCGGCTTCCAGATGCTTCTCTGGCCTTGGCGGCCATTTTGTAGGCGCGGGAGGAGCGGGCTGGCGGGGCCTGGAGCCCAGGCTCCCCTCCCGGGGTGGGGTGGGGGGGGCGGCCATGGTTGGGGGGGGTGGGGGTGGGCTGGGGCGGCCTGCGCGGGTTAAAGGCACTTGTGCCAGGAGGGCGGCTGCCGTGCCAGGCGGGGGGAGGCGCCCGCCCGCTGCCACCCGAGCCCCGTGCTCCCCACCACCGCCGCCGCTCGGCACAAACCAGACTCCGGGTGGCACCAAGGATGTGAAAAACAAGGTTAAAAATACCCACACGCGCAACCTCGGCCCCCCCTCCCCCCTCCCGGTCCCCTCCAATGTCAAATGTGTCAGCGCCACCCGGGGAGGGGGGCAGACTTAAAATAACTCGCTGTTTACATTTGGAGCAAATTCTTGGCTTTGCCAGCAGCCAAGCCAAGGCCTCGGCCTGCCTCCCTGGCAGCCCGGCCGGGGTGGGGGGGGCGTGGGTTGGGGGCTGGGAGCCGGGGAGCCACATGTGCCCACGGGCTGAGCGCTCACGTGTGGCCACAAGAGGGGACGCGGCCCCGGAAGCCGTCTGCGGCCACGCGGTGGATGGAGGCGGCGGAAGCCCGCAGCATTCCCCCCTGCCAGGGACGGGGTGGGGGCACCCGGCCGGCCAGCCAGGGTCTGCCGAGGAGCCCGGCCCCTCCCAGCTTCCCTTCCTTCTGAAGTTTCTCGGGCTGCGTCACCAACGCGGCAGCCCCGCGGGAGTCGGGGGTGGGGTGGGGGGAAGGCCAGAGGCTGGCAGCCAGGCCAGGGAGGCGGGCACCAAGGGGAGGCCTCCAGAGCAGGGCAGGGTCCCAACCGGAGCTATGTGCCCTTGAGCCAGCCCTGACCCTCTCTGGGCTAAGATGGGTTCCCACTCAGTGTTGCCCGGAGGGGTTTCTGGGGAGCCTGCCTGTTTAGTACCTCAGTTTCCTTCTCTGCAGAAAGTAGGTTTTGAACTGCAAGCAGATTGCTGGGCGCTCCGTTTTACAGAGGGGGTCAGAGATGGGAAGGGGCTCGCCCCAGGTCTCCCGCCAGTGAGTGGACAAGCGGATGGGGACTCGGTTACTCTGGTTCCAGCGCCCACATTTTTAACCCGATGCCTGGAATGCGGGAGGAGGGTGGAGACTCGAGGGCCCAAGCCTGGAGGGAGGGTTAGTGGGAGACTTTTCTTCTCCCTTGGGCTTCCTCTCTTCCCAGAGCCTGGCATGCAGTCGGTGCTCAAGCAATGCTTACACATAGCTGGCAGTCGACAGATGTTTGCAGACAAGTGAGTGCCATTATTCCAGCAGAGCCTGGCACACAGCACCCGATACATGCCTGTTGCATGAATAACTGGGATGATCCTGATAGGGCCTGGCATACAACAGGTGCAAAATAAATGCTTGTCAGACAAAGGGATCTGAGGAATGTTGGGAAAACTGGGGGATATTCAGAGGAAAAGACTAGGTTTAAGGGCGTGGACTCCAACCAGTGGTGATACAAGGGATTTCTACAACAGGCAGAGGGCGGGGTATAGAATATCACCTAAGCATTGCCTATCTCAGGCCCCCTTCATTCTTTGAGGATCAGCAGAAATCCTCTTTTGGGAAGCCCACCCAACTGCTCCAGGTCCTGGATATCAGAGGGCAGGACCTCTGGGCAGGAGAAACCCAAGAAAATAACAGAAACCTGGCCTGGGGGCCCAGGAGGACTTCCTGGAGGAGGGGACATTGGAGCTGGGGCCTTGATGTCTGAGTAGGAGTTTGCCAGGCACAGAAGGGGCTTGTAGGGAGAGAGAACAGTGTATGAAAATTATAATAATAATCATAACTTCCATTTATTGAGTGCTTATACTGCCAGGAGCTACATATAATCCTAGGAGCTACATACAGATTTACAGAGGGGCAGAGGAGGCCTCAGGGAGGTTAGGCATTTGGGCCAAGTGCACGAAGCTGGGACTCGACCAGAGAGACTTGGCCGCACCACCTGCTGCCTCACTGAACGTGTCTGGGTCTGGCAGAGGCTAGGCAGGCACATGGTAGGTATGCAGAAAAGACAGACAGCCCTGTCTGTCTGGGGTGGGCCAGACTGTCCAGCTCCAGCCCTTCTACAGGGCAGAGGAGGACAGGCCTGCTCCAACCAGACAGGGCTGCAGTTTCCAGGCAGAGGGGCCTTGGCTCCTACTGCCCCCTCCTTGGCCAGAAGGGCCCCAGCTAACCCAGGAGCCTCCAGGAATCTCCTCCTCAGCCAGCACCTAAGGGGAACTGGGTTAGGGGGATGGGGGGAGACCAAAGACCCCCCCACCATAGGTCATGCCAGTACCCCAGGAAGAAGGTGTCTAGACTAGCCAGATAAATCCTTGCAGCCTCTTCCTGGGTGTCCAGTAATTCCTACTGACCCCCGCAGTGTGCCTATTTCACGGCTTTGGAAACTGAGGCCCTCCGAATGGCTTGAAGCCAGGCCATCTGTTCCAGGGGCATCTCCTGGCCCGACTGGCTGTGTGACTGTAGGCTAAGCACCCCTATTCTCTCTGGATCTCAGTTTCCCCAGGTGTCACACGGGGCTGGGACAGTGTGATAGCAGCCTACATGCCTTTCTGTGCTGGCCTTTGACCAGGTGTCACAGGGGTTCTGTGACGGTGGTCCCATTTTGCAGGGACAAAACAGGGGCTCAGTCACGGGGACTCAGTTGCCCAGTGGCCCACCTCGGTGAGTATCGTGGGTCTCCACATGCCTGCCTCCCATGCCGGGGGGCTCCCTCACTCCCAAGCCGCCTGCACTATTGCTGCTGATCACTGAATGGGCACCTACTGTGTACCAGTGCTCCTGGAACCCACCGAGCAGTTACAGATGATCATTCCCATTTCACAGATGAGGAAACTGAGATGCAGGGCGGGGCAGATGCCAGCCCAAGCTCACCTGGCGAGATGGGGAATAAAAACGGGAACAATGCAGCCATGCAGGTAGAACACCCAGCTTGGGGCCGGGCACCTGGCAGTTGCCCGCGCAGCCCGCCCAGAGCCCCGCGGGCCACCCAGGCACCAGAGCCCTACCCCAGCTTGCCCGCAAACGACGTCCTGACTCCAGGAGGGGCCCTGGGTGTGACCGATGGCCCTGCGCTTGCCCGCCCCTCCTTTCCCTGCCTAAGTCCAAGCAGGAGGCAAGGGGGCCGGCGCCAGCCTCCGAAGGGACCCCGTAATCCAGGTGACCAACGTGCACTGTCCTGCTCCACCCAGGCTGACCACTGCCACTGAAGCCTCACGCTTCTGGAATCAGCCTCTGCCTGGCTGGCCCCCACTGTCGCCCGCCTAAGCCTGAACCAGTGCGGTGGCCTCAGCCCTGGTCTCTCAACTCCCACCCTCGCCCCCCCACAGTCTGTCCTCCCCACAGTGGCCAGAGGGCGCCTGTGAGCACCTGAGTCAGGCCCCGCCCCTCCTCTGCCCACAGCCCTCCAGGGCTCCCACCTCCCTAGGTGTAAAAGCCCAAGTCCCCTCCCTGCCCTCCCCTCGTCCCTCTATCCCCCTCCCTCACTCTGCTCCAGCCGCTAGGGCCACCTGGCTGTTCCTCCAACACACCAGGTCCTGCCCAAGGGCCTTTGCATAGGCTGTGCCCTCTGCCTAAGGTGCCCTTCCCCACTTCTTCACACAACTGCTTCCTCTTCACCCTCAGGCCTCAGCTCAAATGTCAAGTCCTCAGACAGTCCCTCCCCAAATAGCCCACCACTCTCTATTCCTTGCCTTTCTTTCTTTTTCTCAGTAGCCCTTATCACGAACTTGTTTTTTGTCCATCTCCCCCACCAGACTGTGAGCCCCGCAAGGCCTGGATTTTTGTCTGTCTTGTTCGCAGTACAGGGCTTGGCACACAGTAAGCGCTTAATAAATATTTATTGACTACCAAGAAGTTGTACTGGCTGAGTGTGTGCTCGATGCCATCTTAACCCTTCGCATGTCTGAATTCATTTCCCCCTCAGTAACCTAGAGAGGCAAGCATAGTTTACAGACGGGGAAACCGAGGCCCAGAGAGGATCGCCATTTGCCTGAGGTCACACAGCGAGCAGGTAGTAGGGCCAGCACCCCCGTTACGCCTCACTGCCTTCCTTCACTGACACCACCCACCTGGCCCAGATGGGGAAACTAAGGCTCAGGGAGAGAAGGGACTAGCCAAGGGTCAGAAGCAGAGTGTGGGCTTTGTGCCTCCTGGGAAAGAACAGAGTGACGATAAACAACATCAACAGCAATAATAATAATGTTGGCGCTGATGAGTACAGAATCGGCCAGAGTTTATAAGGCTCCCCTCCGGGGGTTGGCACAGGGCCCTGGAGGGGAGACTCGGGAGACACCAGCCCCTTTAAGAGCTTCCCCCTCCCCAGCTGGGGCTGGCCCGGCCTCCCCTTATGTAAGCAGGCCAGCTGCCCTTGCATAACCTGGTTACATAAGGAAGCAGGGAACAGGCTTGTCCATCCGGCAGCAACCTGTCCCGGGCTGTCTGTGGGGCCGGCCTGGGGCACAGGAATGCCGAGGCCTCCCAGAGTGGCTACCGGGTGCAGCCCCGTTCAAGGCCCTCTGGGTTGGCTCCTATCTGGGGGATGCCCGGAACTCCCAGCCACAGCATCCTCAGGGCGGGAGAAGTGAAAGGCTTCTAGCCTGAAAGTGGGCAGGGGCGGTTCCCATTGCTCTGAAGGGGAAACTGAGGCCCAGAGACGGAAAGCGAGCAACGTGAAGCTTCACAGCCCCGAGCGGAGGGTGGAGGTGGCAGAGTTGGGTGAAATCTGGGCTGCGTAGCCTCAGCCAGAGCCTTAGCGCTCAGCTCCTCCATAAAATGGGGCTACATAATTGCACAATGGGCACAGAAGAGCGCCGACTGTGTACCAAACCTGGCCCAGATACTATTCTATCTGCCCAACGACCCGCCTCCCCCCCCCCCCCCCCGGGTGGGCACAAGGAGCTGCAGATACAGATGGGGAAACAACGGGGGCCAAGACAGGAGAAGGAATTTGTCCCAGATGAAACCCAAGCCCCACCATGCACACACAGCCCCAGGGCCACCGTCTGATCACACGGGGCTGGGATGTCCAGGTGCGGTGCTCCCCCGCATGTATGCACTTCAGTTCCTCCATCCTTGGGAGGCTGGGGGGTGGAGCTTGGGAGTGAAGCGGCCCCCTCTTTTCCCCTCTCTCTGGGCGCTGGCTCTTTAAGACAGCAGGCTGCCGGAGCTCGTCCCGGGGTGACCCTAAGGGGAGGGTGTGGTCAGGAACAAGGGGCCCATTCAGCTGCTGTTGCCACCTCCGGGCAGCCCGTGGGCTGCCCGGAGGCGGTGAGGGGAGGAGACTGGCCTAGACCAGGAGAGACTGGGGCTGGGCAGAGACAGGGGCTGAGAGAGACAAAGAGATGGAAAAAGAGATCCAGAGACAGAGACTGAAAGGGAACACGTGACCTTGGCTGCATCTCTCGCCTTCCTGGTTTCCCCATGTCGAGGGTTTGAGCCTAGCCACCCCCCTCACCGGGTCCCGGCCAGGCTGCAGCCCCCAAAGGTGCTCCTTGATCCAGCTGAACCTGGCATCCACTCACCAGCACCAAAATCCTCTAGGCCCAAAGGAGGGATCCTGGGACATTCTGGGGGAGGTCCCTGACACACCCCAGACAGCCCCTTCCCAGGGGACCGTTGTAGGCCCTCAGATCTGGGTTTGAATCCAGATGCTACCTTTTAGCTGTGTGACCTCAGGTTGGTGTGTTAACCTCTCTGGGTCTCAATTTTCCCATGTGATAAATATGGTTCATGATAATCTCTACCTTTGTGGAATTAAGGTGAAACGAAATGGTACTAACAATTCCTGACATTTACTGAGAATTTAATTTAGTAAGCCCTCAATATACCTGCAGTTCCCCCATAAACGCACCCCAACGCCCCAAACACAGACAGACAACCCCTGCCTCCTGCCAGATGTCACAATCCCCAACTATAGCCACTGCCTTCCAGCGAGGACCTACTAAGCGCCCTTTCCCAAAACAGCCCCACAAGAGCCTCTGGAAACACACGTGGGGTTCCATGTCCAAACATCTAATAAATAACAGACATTTACTGGGGATTAAACAAAGTCCCGATTCTTATTCCTGGGCCCCCCTAGTCCCAGGTTCTCATAGTCATGTATCCTCACGAACTGCTCCCAAACCTTTTCCCACAACAGGGCCCCCATCCACCTTGCTGCCCCCAAGCACTCAGCCCCTGACTCAGCCAGTCTGGAAAAAGCCTCGAAAAAATGAAAATCGACCTCCTTCTCCCTCTGTAGGCATCTTTTGTGTAATGTTCTGCTCAGTCACCCGGGGTCTGAGGACAGGCTTACTCGACTCTGACCCGAACTTTCTGGATCCCTGCCTCAGAGAATTCTAGAACCTGCCCTGGATGTTCTAGAACCCAGCTCGAGAACATTCTAGAGAGCTTGTCCTTGGCCATGGTGAAAACCCAACGAGTGGAATTCTGGAAACCGTCGTCCATGGTCACGAATACACTTAAGGGCTTCTTGGATACTGAAGAAACCAATACTTGATTGGATAATTGATTGGGAGTTTTAGAATCTGTCCTCACATTCTCAAGAACCCAACTTGGGAGATTTGAGATCTGCCTCGGAATTCTCTGGAACGCAGATGCTCTAGCGCTGACACGGCATCCACTGGCCACGTGTGGCGTTGAGCGCCTGAAATGTGGCCGGTCCGAAACACACAGTGAATCTCAACGACTCAGGACAAAAAAGAAGGTGAAACATCTCAATAATTTTTTCATATTGATTATGTGTCGAAATGACAATATTTTGGATGTCCTGGGTTAAACAGAATAGGCTGTTAAAATTAATTTCCCCTGTAGGTTTATACTTTTAAGTGTGGATACCAGAAAAATTATCTGTATGGCTCGAGTTGTATTTCTACTGAATTGTGCTGCTCTAAACCCAGAGGGAGAATTCTAGAATTGTCAGATGGTAAAGATCCCAGCTCTGCAGCGTCTAGAACTCAGGCCTTGGAAATTCCAGAACTTGTCCCTTGGAGGATCTAGAGCAGACCTCAGCTCTGGCAATCTAGAGCACCACCACCCCACCCAGCCCACCGCCGCCCCAGGCGTTGAAACCCCTTCCCCATTTGCAAGCCATTTACCCTGAAATACCCGGGTCCCCCATCCTGGCACCCATCCAAGTCAGCCTGGGACAGAAGATGGGGCAGAATGGACCAGAGGAAGGGCCCTTACTGGGCCGCCCTGGGCAATGCCCCACCCCTCTCTGGGCCTCAGTTTCCTGATCTGGACAAGACATCCAGTGTTCCCACGTGCCCCCTCCCTTGTCCCTCACGGACTCTGACCATCTGTGACTTCCTGCCCACACCCAGCTGGAGGGAGAGGGGCCGGCCTGGCAGCTGTCTGCGGAAGGTGGGGGGGGCCGGAGATGTCCCTAGCTGCCCTCAGCCTCCCCTTGGCTCGCTGGGCACAGGGCCAGGGTGGCAACTGCAGCCCCGCCACGCCGGGGTGGCCACCACAGGTGCACCGAGATGCCTCCCGTTTTCTGAGGGCTCCGCACCTCTCGGGTCCTCAGAAGCCTCTGAAGCCCTGCCTTGGCAGGTGCAGGCGTGCAAGCTGGGCGCCCGTGCAGGGGTGTCCATGGGGGAGGGAGGACCTACTCCGGCTACCCAGGAAAGAACTCCAAATATTTCTGAGCACTCACCGTGCTAAGAGGTTCCTTTCTCACAGATACAACCTTAACTCCAATCGCTGGACACTCCCTATGCTCAATTTGCAGATGAAGAAACAGAAGCACAGAGATGGGCACTAACTTGCCTAAGGTTGCCCAGCTGGCCAGAGGGCAGAGCTGGGGCTAGAAACAAAGGAACGATCATGATAATAAAGGCGTTGATAATAATACCTAAGAGTATATTAGCATCGCTGATTTTATTTTTATTACTTATCATTGCAATATAATAAACGATGTACTATTATTCATTATTCTTAGCGTGTTTTTGAATTTTTAAATTGAAGTCTAGTTGATTTGCAAATTATTATTATCAACAACAAATAATTTTTTAAATATCAGTAGCATAAACTTTACCATTTTAACCATTTTTAAGTGTGGACTTCAGTGGCATTAAGTACATTCACACTGTCCAGCGACCATCCCCACCATCATCTCCAGAACTTTCTCATCTTCCCAAACTGAAACTCTGTCTCCATGAAACGTGGACTCCCCAGCCCCTCCCCCAGCCCCTGGCCCCCACCATCGACTTCCTGTCTCTGTGGTTGTGACTCTCTAGGGACCTCCTGTGAGTGGAATTAAACAGTATGTGTCCTTCTGTGTCTGGCTTCTCTCACTGAGCATCGTGTTCTCCGGGTCCATCCACGGTGTAGCAGGTGTCAGAATCGCCCTCCTTTTTAAGGCACCAAATCATGTTTGAGCACTTTACTGTGTGCCAGGCCCTGTCCTAGCACTCTTCACGCATTAACTCATTTAACCCTACCCAGCCCGGTGAAGCAGGCACCATCTGTATCATGCCCATTTCAGAGGGAAGGAAACTGAGGCCCAGAGCAGTGACGTCACCTGCCCAAGGTCACACAGCTCACGAGTGGCGGGATTTGAACCTGGGCCATCTGGCTACAGATCGTGCCCCTACCTCTTCCGGACACTGGGCTCCCACCTGCTGGGTTAGCGCCTCCCTCAGCACCACTACCCAGGAGCCCAGAGGCCTCCTGCTGCCACTATAAATACATTGTCAGCTGGTGTCTGGACCTCAACCCGGGCAGCCACCTCCTCTGCACAGACAGACGGCTGGTCCACCTGGCTGCTCAGCCCCGGGGGAGTCCAGGCTGCCAAGAGCCCCTCACCCCTCCGCCACCCAGACACCTGGAGAGGTGGCTTCCAGTGGGGGGGAGCCCATCCTGGGTCACAGGTGCCCCTGCTGGTTCACTAGATGCACTGAGGTTCTTCCCCTTTGCCACCTGGGGCTGGGAAGAGGATCCAGGAAGGGACTGAGCGTTTATCCAGGGCCTCCTGTATGCTGTCCAGGGATCACTCCAATCATCAATGCAGTGGACATAGTTCTTATTTTCTCCACTTTCCAGATGGAAAAACTAAGGCACAGAGAGGGAAATGCACCTCACACAGCCTGGAGCACGTGTGGACACAAACTGTATCCATTACACAAGCCAACGGGTGCCCTTACACGCCCTCCTGTCCACATCCGCCCTCTGTCTCCCCAGCACACGGCCAGTGTTGGGATGAAGATTAACAGGGGCTGAAGGAGACGGCAGGACCCTCAGTCAGGGTCTGGCTTGTTTCTCTCCGTGGCCCCACAAGGCCTTACCTTCCTGCCCTCAGCTCTCCTCCAACCCCAGACCAGAGAGGGCAGAACTCTGCCCTAAGTCACACAGCAAGCCAGGAGCAGAGCTGAGACTGATCCAGGCCCCCTTGCTCCAGGCCCTTTCTCCTGCCATCCGAGCCCAGGGTGTGCTTTATGGAGACCCCAGCCCCCAGCCTTGGGCACGGTAGGCACTTCGGGAACGTTCACTGATATTCATTAATTTGTTCACTGTGTATTCCGGGCCAGCTCTTTTCATGATCTGTGCAACTAGGAAGGTGTGGGTTCCATCTGATAACCTCAAAAGCGGTTTTTAGGTTTTTTCCTTTAATGGTTTCAAGGAGTCAGGATCTGTGGGTTCTAATTTCGCCCTACCTCTTAGGAGCTGTGTGACCTTGGGCAAGTCGCTGACCATCTCTGGGACTGTTTCCTTATCTGAAACAGGGGAGAAGGTAATACTCCCTCCTTCCCAGAGTGGTGGAGAGAATGAAACCAGATGTAGGATGGGCTCAGCACCGGGCACACGATGTTCTTGCTGTTACTATTATCTCTGTTGCTATTATTGTTTCCCAGGTCCATCCAGGAGGTGACGGGGACCCCTGCCCCCAGTTCCTCCTGACCCCTCCCTGGGCACCCTGAGCAGCTCCTCTAGCAGCTGCAAGCTTCCCAAGCCAGCCCCTGCCCACAGCGCCCTTCCGGGAGGTTGGCACCGAACAAGGCGGGAACAGGAGGCGGGAACGGGAGGCCAGCCCACGGCAGCGTCAGCAGATGGGCACCATCTGGGCTGGCGGGGCTCGGGGCGGGCTGGCAGCTGCCGGAGCGGGCGGGCCTGGCAGCCCCTCCCCCTCCCGCCCTGGCACGGTGCCCGCCCGCGCCTCAGGTTTCTCAGGCCGCCAGAGGGGGCGGGGAGGCCTGGCTGGGCTTCGGGGCTGGGCAGGCGGCTTCCCTCTCTGGGCCCTGCTTTCTCCAGACTCCTTCTCAAATGGGAGGCAGGAGAGAGGACAGCCGGCTCACCCGCTCCCGGCCTCCCCGACACCAGGCACAGGGCCTCACCTCCCCAACTAGCACCTGCGCTCTGGGCCATTCCAGCCCCAGGGCCTTTGCACTGACTGTGCCGCCCCCACCTCCGCCACTGCCCCGCACACTCTCACTCACATCCCTCTGCAGCTCCCTCACTTCTTTCAGGCCCTCCCTGGCCAGAGTGCCTGCCCCACCCTCCCTCTCCACACCCCTCCCTGTCATTAGGTTTGTATTAATGTAACTGAGAATTGTCAGGTTGCCCATGCCCTGCTTAACTACACACATCCCTCCCCGTAAAGTACACGCATTGAGTGGGCAGCCCCAATGTCCCAAGGTGGAGCTCACGTCTCCCCCTCATCATGGCCCCCCAGCTGTCCCCTAGCCCACCCCCAGGGCACACACGGAGTCCACCCCTGGAATCAGGCCCCTGTGTCCACAACGGTGCCAGATGGATGCCTGAAGCTGCCAAGTTCGGCCCCAGGCGGTGCCCTGGGCTCTGATCAGCCTGGCAGCCCCAGCGCTAAAGGGACCTCCTCACGGCTCGTCCCCACCCTTCTCTCCTCCAAAATAAACCCAAGGATGGAGGCCCGGGATTCCCCTTTGGGGTGCGGCTCCAGCAGTCTGCCTGACACCCCCTGGGAGAGATAAGGACGGAGGCTGTGGGGGGAGCTGGACTTTGTCCCCTTGTCTTGGGACAGGAAAGGGCCGAGTGTGTGATGCGTCTGTGGGTCTCTCTGTGTCTTCCCACGTCTCTGGGTCTCTCTGTCTCTCCCTACGTCTCTGGGTCTCTCTGTCTCTCCCTCTCACTGTCATTCTCTCAGCTCCAAGGCCCCGCTTCTGACGCTAGAGGTGGTACCTCCTTTTCAGCCGAATGGCGGGTGCCTGTCCCACCATCCACCCTGTGACACCCGCCCCCAGAAGCCAACTGAGGCCCATTTCCCCCACTCCCCATCAATCCCATGGCCTCCTGGCAGGGCTGATTTGAGTGGACACCGCACTCTGGCCTTGGCCTGGACCCCCTGCAGCCCTGGGACCCACCAGGTGAGAGGAGGGAGGTGACCAGTTGTCTCTGACGTCAGATGACTACCTGGCTGAGAAGACAGACATAACTCTGGCCCAGATGAAGACAGGGGTCCTGCGGTGGAAGCTGGGGAGCTGAAGCTCAACAGGGGGTTCTGGGGGCCAGCCTCGGCCTGGGAACCCCGGAGGAGGCCCTAGCTGGTAGGAGCCTAGAACACAGACCCAGCCCGGAGGTGGTCCAGCCACGATGACTGGATACCCACATCCTACACTGTGATTTACTTCCATCCCCTTCTGCCACCGAGCGTAGAAGGCTAGCAGGGGTGTCAGCAACAGAACCCGCCCACGTCCAAACCCTAACTCTGCCCTTTCCTAGCTGTGTGACCTTGCGCCGGGCAGTTATCTTCTTTGGGTTTTGGTTTCCTCATCTGTAAAATGGGTACAATGATCCCTGCCTTGCAAGGTTGCCATGAGAATGGAAAAGAATTGCTAAATCCTCAGAAAAAAATGCCTGATGGAGAGAAAGTGGAGCTGGGAGTTGGGGTTTTGAAGGATAAGTAGGAGTCTTCCAGACGGGAAAGGCATTCCAAACAGAGGGAACAGCATGGGCAAAGGCATGGAGGTGGGAAATCATAATCCTAATGAGGATGATAACGTTGATAACAACGGTCCACAAAGCCCTAGCCCTGTGCCTGGTACCTGCGTTCAGGACAGCATGGGGGTTATTTGTTGAACACTTACCACGAGAACACAACATTCCTACCGGCCAGCTATTTTTGAGCATCCCATTTTAAAATCAAAGAAAGCAGGCACAGAGAGATTAAGTGACTTGGTTTAGGATCACCCGGCCCTTCGGCAGGCAGCTGAGCTGGGAGTGGGTTCCTGGCCCGGCCCTCACGCCCGACCCTCACTCCCAGCCAGCTGAAGCTGGGTCAGCTGGGACCTGTCTGAGCAGCAGTGGTCCCCTGGGATGATGGAGCCTGCACGGGAAGGCACAGCAGCCTTGACCTTCCCCGGCCCTCACGTGAGGATGCTGACCAGACCGGCCAGCAAAGGCATGGCAGTCGGACGCGAAGGTGTCTGGGGAGGCCCGGAGGCCTGGTCTGCCTGCTGAGCTGAGGGGGGGAGGGGGCCGATGGGGGAGGGGAGGCGCCCGGAGCTTGTGCTGACGCTGGCAGAAAACTCGCTTCAAAATTTTATCAGCTCAGCGTGGAGGAGGAGGATGGATGTGGTGAGAGAGACCAGGACCTGCATGGTAATGGGCACTGCAGCCCCCAAGGCTGCCCCTGCCCACACCCCCAATCCGGCCCGCAGCAAACAGTCACCTAGTCTGTCCCTCTGCCTCTGGCCCCCTGTGTTTAGTGCTAATTGGTGGGGGCGGGGGAGGGGCAGACGGGGTCAAGGTCAAGACTGGGAAAATCTGCCCCAGCTCTCCCTCCCACACACAGTGGAGACCAGGAGACCTCATGGAATCCTCACAGCATCGCTAAGAGTTGGCATGGTTGTTACCCCCACTGTACAGAGGAGGAAACTGAGGCAGAGGACAGGGCCCGAGGCAAAGTCACACAGCCAGCACACCACATGGCAGGGCTGCGTTCGGAATCTGGGCAGTCCAGCCCCGGAGTTCGCTCTCTTCTCACCACCCCTCCCCCAGCCTTCCGCCATCATTTCTGGTTGTGATCACACGGGCTCCCGTGGGGTCTACGGGGGCTTAGGGCTGGGTTTGCAACCCGAGTGCACCACCTGACACGTTCAGGCAGCTCCGGGTGTGTGCGGGCTCGCACCCACGTGTGTACCAGCCTGGGTGGGCACGGTGGGGCATGGGACATGTGCCTGTTAGGGTCTCCGGGCACACCTGATTCCATCCGCATGAAGACAGTCACGGCTGCCACCCGCCACGTGGCAGGCCAGAGTCCAACGCGCTACACACACACACACACACACACACACACACGCACACACACACGATCTCGGCGAGTCTCCCCAGGCCCAATCCAGGTAAGGATGCTGATACCCTCCATTTGACGGCTCCACTGGCTACACCACCAGGAACAGCGGGGCAACAGACCCCACTGCCCTCCCAGCCAGGGCCTGCCCTTGACCGCCACATCTCTGTTTAGGCGGCTGACCTCCTGGGATATCCCCACTCTCATCACTGCCCAGTCGTTCTACAGAGCTCAGCTCAGTGGAGCCCCCTCCTCTGGGAAGCTGCCGTGGATTTCCCCATCCTCGCAAACCCTGCTAGTCTCCACGTGGGCCATCTGACCACAGAGCCAGCAAACACCCAGCTCGAAGGGCCAGAGTGGGGGCCGCTGGAGACCAGAGAGACTGGTGACCTAGCCAAAGTCACACAGCGCCCCAGCTTCCCACTCGGCCGAAATATGGGACCTGTCAGGTCTCTGGGGGAAGTCCGAGAGTCGATCAACCATCAGTCACAAAGTGCAACCCCAGCTCTCCTCCAGCTTTCCCAGGAGGGATAAGATTGTCCCCCGCGCGTCCGTCACTGGCCTATCCTCACCCCTGTTGCCAACACACCTCCTGGGACAGGGTCTCACCTCCTGACACGTGCCACCCCCCTTGGACCCCTGACCCCCCCCAAGGTCAGGGCCTGCCTCTACCTTCACAGCCCCAGGACGCACCTGCCCCTGACCCCAGACTCTCCCTGAACCATACCTCTTCCCCTTGGCCCTTCACAGGGCTCAGATCCTCCCACTGCAACTGTCCCCGCCCTCGGACTTTAAGGCCCGCCTCCTGGCTCCTACCTTTGCGTGCGCCCACCTCCCCCCCTCGACGACCTTCCAACGCACCCCCTTTCGGCCTCCAGATCTGCGTGCACGCGCAAGCCCCGCCTCACCTCGCTCGCGCACGAAGTAGGCCAGGTAGAGGTCGAGCTCCTTGACTGCCACGCCGATGTGGTGCGGCTGCACGCAGAGCACCGGGTGGCCGCACTGCGCCGCCTTGACCAGGCGCTCGCCGTCGGTGCTCTCCAGCGGGATGCCCTTGAAGAGGATGACCATGACCAGGTCCAGCCGCCACACCTTGTCGGCCTGGCGCAGGCAGTCGATGCGACGCATCTTGCCCTTCTGGTCGGGGTTGGAGAGCACGCAGCCCGGCGCCTTCTTGCCGGTGATGGCCAGCACGAAGTCCTCGCGGCACTCGGGCCGGATGTCCTTGCGCAGCTTGGCCAGCAGCCGCGACGCCCATTTCTGCTTGACCTCGGCCTTCTCGCCCAGCAGCTCGTCCTTCACCGCGCGCTCCTCGTCCTTCGACATCCGCTTCTCGTGCTTCTTGAAGTACTTGCGCTTCCGCGCCTGCAGGTTGAACCAGGTGTAGGCGAAGGCGCGCACGTGAGGCAACAGCGCCTCGATGAACGGGTGGAACTCATCCTGCGGGGCGGTAAAGACCAGAGGTCAGGAGGTGCTGGGGGCCGTGGACCCACTGCCCCGCCCGTAAGAATGAGGCCGCAGGGGCCCCAGGCAGACCCGCTAGAAGGAGGGCCAGGCAGAGGTGTGCAGGGGGCTGCTGCAGATCCCTCCACGTCCTGGGGAAAAAAGTGGAGGCCAGAGGAGGGGACCCAGCAGAGGTTCACTGGATCGTTTGAGAACCCATTGCCCAGATGGGGAAACTGAGGCTTGGACCACGTGGGAGGCACAGATGAAGGCAGCTGTTCATGGAGGACTGTCTTGAACCCCAATGTACAGACAGGACAAGCTAGGGGTCCCAGGTGGAGGCTGATGGGGACCCTTTGTACAGATGGGGAAAACTGAGGATGGTGGAATGCTGGTGGCACAGATCCATTCTCTGCCTTCTAGAACTGTGGTCAGCAAACTTTAAAAGTACCATAAAGAACCGGATAGTGAGTATTTTCGTGTCTGTTTCAACTGCTCCACTCTGCACTGTAGTGCAAGACTGGCCACAGAGGAGATGTAAGGGATGGGCATGGCGGTGTTCCAATAAAACTTTATTTATAAAGACAGACGGTGGGCACTGGGCCCTGTGACTATAGTTTGCAAACCACTGAACTAGAGTGTGAACTCAAATGTCCAGAGCGGGGCTGAGCACACACTGGATGCTCACGATTCCAGGAGCAACCAGGCTCAGAGGGTCATTTGGGGCTTGTCTGTCAGACCTACTGCTCAGCGGAGGAAGCTGACACCAGACAGGGGTCCAAGGGCTGCCTCAACCGGCTCTTGGCAGTGATGAAAAAAATGAGGACAAGACATCATTCCTACAGCCCAGATGTACAGGCAGGACTGGCTGAGGTCCACAGGCCAAGATGGGCCACCTGGATGTCAGGGGCTGATGGAAGGGGCGGGGGGCGCGGTTCCTGCATAGAGGGGGTGGTTCCTGCATAGATCCATTATAGGGGTGGGGAAAGCTGAGGCCCAAGGAGGCAAGAGAGCAGAATGCACCAGAGAAAGGGGAGCTCAGCCTGGAGAGAGAGGCCCCTGGGGGCCAGTTCACCCTACCCTGTCCCCCATAGACCTATTCCACAGATGGAAAAACCGAGGCCCGGGAGGCTCAGCGACCTGGCCAGAGCTGTGACTTCAACATCCCCCTCCCTCTGCCCGAATGGTGCTGCTGGGTGGCCACAACACCCATTTTATGGATGAAGAAACAGACCCCAAGAGGGGACCCAATCACGAGGGGCAGAGCTGAGACAGGAACCCACATCCATCTGACTTCCCCACGGAAACAACGGCAGCCGCCATCTGGCCCCTCAGAGAATAACGTGGGGCCATGGGAGGCCCCCATCCCCTTCTACAGGGGTGGGATGGGGCTGTCTCATTCTCGCCATTTTTCAGCAAGGGAAACAGTCTGCATAACATCCAGGACCTGGTTTCTCAGTCTCAAGGGATGAGAAATTCAAGGAGAAAAGAAGACAGAGAAGAGAAACTTCGGTTCCCCCTCCCCGCTCTTGCCTGGGGGCTGTGCTGGGCTTCTTGAATGGGAGTGATGTCTTTTCCTAGCATGTGAATCTCATTATCTGCCCAGCTCTCAAAAGCCTGTAATGCTATTATTATTATTATTATTGACATTGTTGTTGCTGTAAAGATTATTTCCGTTGCTTACAATCTCCCTGGGGCAGGAAAAGGCCCGAGGCTCCACTACGCTTTGTGTGATGGCGAAGCTAAGCTCAGAGAGGGGCAGAGACCTGGCCAAGGTCCTGGAGGGTCTCAGAGTCAGCATAAGGACAAGAACCCAGGACCCCATCGGCCCCTTTCTCAGAGCAGCTTGCTCTCCGTGAGGCCGGGGTCTCTCGGGGAGACAGGGAAACCGCTGCTCTGGGCCACGAATTGGTTTTTCTAAATGGATGGGACAGGCTTGCTCCCACCTCCAGGCCTGGATGCACACGGTACCGCCCACCCAGCGCCCCTCCCTGCCCTGAGCTCCATTTCCCCTGGGCCACCTCTGGCCATGGGGTGCTGGGGCTGGGGGATGACCTCAGATCTCCTCTATTACTGAGGCTCTGAAAATAGCCTCCTGCCCTCGCGGGGTGGGGCAGAACGGGGCTCCGTTTGTGCCAGCCCAGCTCCCCCATGCCACCGGCCCCCAACGTGTAAGTCACAGTAACAGCTGTGGTGGGGACCAGACCACGGGGCCCTTTTCCGCCACTCCCCCATCCCGTCCCCACCCCAGCTGACCTGCTGAGGCAGAGGGAGGATAGAGGGGGCCAGTCCCCTGTCAGGTCCTATCCAACCTCAGAGGTGCTTTTTCTGTGTCACCATGTCACTTGACATGCCAGCCCCAGGGGTGGGGAGCGATTCGCCCAGGGTCACACAGCCGGTCAGCAGAGCCGGGACCAGAGCCCAGGTCGTCTGGCCAGAGAAGCTGGAGGCACAGGACACTGTCCCTTGTGGAGGGGACGCCAGGGTGGCAGGAGGCCTGGGCAATGGCTGTGGATGCCACCCGAGGCCTGGAGCTTATTGGGGCGGTAATAAGAGGTAGCTAGGAAGGGGCAGCTGGAGTGTCAGCCAGCAGGCCTTCTTGAATGGGTTGCCACCTCTTCCTAGCAGATGAACCCCATTACCTGCCCGGCTCTCAAAAGCCTGCATTACGCCATTATCATTATTGATGTTGTTGTTACGATTGTTTTGGGCCCAGACTCTTCATCCCCTTGAACCCCTTTGTCTCTGAGCCCCCTCCCCCTTTTCTGAGCTCCTCTCCTCTTCTGGCTCCTCCCCTCTCCAAGCCCCTGTGCCCCTGCCTTATCCCTACCCCCTCCTCCCCGGGCCCTCTCTGGGGAAAGATGCCAGGGAGGCGGGCAGGGGCGGGAGCCCACGTCACTGGTGACCCCAGCTGGTCCTGGAGGAAGACAAACAGCCTGTAACTGGGTCATGGACCTGCTGCCCTAGCCTCCCACATCCTCTTGGGGAGGTCAACCCAGGTGAGAGGCAGGCCTGTCACTCTCTTTGTCCCATAAGACCTGTGACAACCAATGCCTCTTCCCCAAGCACTTCCCAATATGCCCTCACTGGCTGACAGGGCAAGGGAGACAGCCAAGGCAAGCTAGATGCCAAGAATCCTCCCAAACTCCTAGACATCCCTCAAGGCCCTCTCTCCAGTGTTCCTTCCTTCAGGCAGCCTTTCCTGCTCTCCTCAGGGTTCTCCCAGACCCAGCCTGGACCACACAACTTGGGGTCTCTGAGTCCAGCTCAGTTGCTCTCCCCCAACCCTGAGGCCCAGGGCTGAGGCACTCACTGCCAGGCAGACTTGTTGAGGGAATGAGCTTGGGTGACAACAGCCTCCATTTTCACCTTCTGTATGATCCAGGAACAAATCACTGTTCCACCTTGGGCCTGTTTCTCATTCTGTACAAAGGGCAGAAAAGGACACTGCACCCTTTTGGGGGTTGGTGGGGGGGCTTATCCATTGCCCTGGTAATCAGAGCTGCAAGGGGAGGGGAGGCAGCAAGACCAGGCCTTTCCCAGAAACCCCACTTGGCCAAGGCAAGTTAGATGCCAAGAATCCTCCTGAACTCCTACACATCCCTCAAAACCCTGTCTTCACTGTTCTTTCCTTCAGGCAGCCTTTCCTGCTCTCTCTGCTGGGACTTCCTGGCAAAAGAGGACAGCAGCAGCTGGGAGGTCCAAGCCCCTGCTGGGCACTATGGACTGGTCAACTGTGCACTGGATTGTGCCCCACTCTGGGCCTCCCTGTAGCCCTCCCATCCTGAGAGTCCAGGGCAGCAAACCAGGACGTGAAACTCCAATTCCCAAACCAAAAGTTTTCCACGAAGGATTCTCTCTCCTTCATTCACTCAGTGATTCAACAAACATTACTGAGAATCTTTTATCCATCCCTAAGCTTTTATCTCAAACCCCTATGCACCCTTCAAAGCCCTGGTTCCAATGTCCCCTCCTCCAGGTTAAATGTCAAACAGCAGAGCTCATATTCGAACGCAGGCCCATCTGGTGCCAGAGTAAGTGTTCCTAACCTAGAGTGGTTCCTCCCCTCAAGCTCAGAACATCATAGCTTATGAACAGCTCTTATCCAATGAAGGAGAGATTCATTTGGTTGTTCAACAAACATTTACTGAGTATGTACTTTGTGTCAGCTCCATGCATGATGCTGGGGACCCAGCAGTGTCCTCCGCTCAGCCCTCACCCAGATCCTGACGTGGGCAGGGATGGACATTAAACAAGCTAATAAACATGGAATAAAATGCCAGGTTGAACAAAATGCTCTGGAGAAATTTAAAGGAGTTTGAGGAGGGGGCAGGGGGTTGTTTTTTTTCAGCTGGGGGGGTGGTCAGCGAGGGTCTCTCATAGGAGAGGACACTTGAACAAAGACCTAAAAGATGACACTCCACGGTAGGAGCTTTGCAGGTGGAGAACACAGTACATGCAAAGGTCCTGAGGCAGGACCATGCCTGATGTTTGGGGAGAACAGCGAGGAGGCCGGTGAGGCTGGGGCAGAGTGAACAATAGGGAAAGTGGAGGTGGTGAGGGCAGGAAGGTAAGGACCCCTGGGAAGACTTCGGGTAAACTAAGTCCAGGGAGTAGAAAGTCCCCACCAAAGTGACGAGCGAGTCTGAGCCCTGGGTCTCCTGACTTCCCTCTCCGTGCCGTGGTGTCCTGGGTGGATGCTGGGGGCTGAGCCAGAAGGCCACGGTGTGGGGGAGACAGACAGGGAGCGAGGCGGAGCGTGTACTGAACTGTCAACTCTACGAAATGGGAACAACTGTTGTGCCCACTGCCCAGAGGGAGAGACTGAGGCACTGAGCACTGAAGCCACCGGCCCAAAGTCACGCAGACAAGGAAGGAGCTGCGCTGGGATTTGGACCTGGGTGCCTCCTGACTCCCTGGCCCCACTTGCCAGCTCCCTGAGTACAGGGTCTGGCCCCATCCTCGGGACTTCCCAGCAACGCCCGTTCTGCACCCCACCTGCTCTCTCTGAATCCCGTGTGGCCCGCTTCCCAGCTCAGCCCTGGGTCACGTGCCAAAGCGGCAGCACGGTCCTGACAGCCCCTCACCTACACTGTAGCCCCTCGAGGGCACGGCTTTGATCTGTTTCATCCACTGCTGCGTCCTCAGCATGAAGATCAGCGATGGAGCAATCTCACCCTTTGCCTGTTCCCTATGCACACACCCCGACGGACAAAGGATGCTGGTACCCACGTGGGTCTGGCCAAACTCAGGGAGACCCTTGACAGGGCTGGGCGGGCGGCGAGGAAAGACCAAGAGAGAAACCCTGGCTGGGGGGGTCAGGGCTCAAGGTTTGGGGGAGTCACCACTGTCCCTGTCACCCGGCCCAAGCTGAGCAGATAGCGACAGAAGGAAAGGAGGGCAAGTTGCAAAATGCCTATGGGATGTTTAATACAATTATTACTTTAGAGGAAACCACAATCACGGCCAAGCTTATTTGGCACCTACTGTATACCAGGCCCTGTGCTAAGGGTGAAACATCTGAAGAAGGGCTAGATCACCTGCCCAGAGACACACAGCCACCTGGGCGAGATCTGCATGCAGATGCAAGGCCGCCCTGGGTCTCTGCCCGGTGACCCATCAGGGCACGTACGTGTGCACATCTGCACGCTCACGCGTGTGGGAGCGTGGCCTGCAGGCACTACGTGCCGAGGGTCTACACACACCCAGGTGAGGGGGCAGTGTACGCGCGCGGGTCGCTGTGAACACGTGCTTTCGTGAGGCAGGAGGTCCCAGGACATTCGGCGTGTCCCGTCCATTTGGTGTGAGGAAGGTAGGAGGTTCAGGCAAAGAAAGAGACATTGGAGAGAGAGAGAGAAAGAAGAGAGATATTGGAGGGAGGGAGGGAGGGAGGGAGGGAGGGAGGGAGAGGGAGAGAGAGAGAGAGAGAGATGGAGAGAGGGAGAGAGAGAGATATGGAGAGAGGGAGAGAGAGAGAGGGAGAGGGAGAGGGGGAGAGGGGGAGAGAGAGAGAAAGAGAGAGAGAGAGAGAGAGAGAGAGAGGGAGGGAGAGAGGGAGGGAGAGAACGCTGACTCGGCCAGAATCCCAGCGTCGTGATTTACAAGGCGCCGACCCTGACGCGCAGAGGCACCTCCACCGCAGAGAAAAGATGGGGGAGAGACACAGACACGGAGAGAGACAGAAAGAGGGAGAGAGATGTGGGGCGAGCTTGTGAGTACAGGAGCCAATCAGAGGCCATCAGACCACAGGTGGGGGGGGGCCACAGGGAGCACCCACCTGCCCAGCCTGGCCAAACAGCCAGGTGGGCAGTGGCCCCGAATCCCCAGCCCCACCAGCCATGCTGTGCCACCCCGGGCAGGCCCTAGCCCTCTCTGGTCTTGGCCCCTGTCCCAGCCCTGAGGTGCTGGGGGACCCTCAATCACAGCAGAGCCTCCCAGAACCCACACCAGGCTGGCCCCTCGTGCCTTCCCCCCCAAACCCGCAACAGACACCCGGCCCATAGGAGATGCTTAATGAAGATCTATGATATTCAATCAAGACAAAGTCGGGGACCCTCTTGCAGCCTCAGTCTCCCCACTGGAGAAATGGGGTAAAAAGAGTGCTGCCCAGCAAGGCAATGATGTGAAGGAATGAATGAACGAGGAAGGGGGCCCTGGCAGCCGCACCGCCGTGGCTGCAGCCCAGGCCCAGCCTGCGGCCCCGGGGAATCCTGGGCACTGCAGCCAAGAGGGATTTGGCCCCAAACCCGGAATAACTAACGTGGCGGTGGAGGCGGGCGGGAGGGAGGCCCAGAGCGGGGCAAGCGCGGGGAGGCCGGCCTTCCCGGCGGCAGGATTTATGGAAGTAACGGCTGCCCCACACAGTTCCTCTTCAGAGTAAAAGTGAAAAGCACTTGAGTCACCACTGAAACAGGGACGGGGCTCCCAGAATCCTCCAGGGCCACCCGGGCCGCGGCTGCCACCCCCTCAGTGGGCAGGACCCCGGGGGCACAGGGCGGGCTGGCACGGGAGCAGCCCACCTGCCCGCCCCCCCTTCACACGCCCCGAGCCGGTCTCGGCTCAGGGTCCGGGTCGGATCGGCTAAAAGGGAGCTATTTTAGGATGGGCTCAGGTTGTAAAATTAGTCAAGGGGGGAGACGGAGGCCCAGAGATGGAGAGACAGGGAGAGCCAGAGATGGAGAGGGAGCGAGACAAGGAGAGGGAGAGACGCAGACAGAGAGGAATGGGTAGGGCGCGATGAGATAGCCAGGAGTGGGGGTCCTGCATGGGTAGTCTGGGTCCTTCCGGGTTCCCCAGCTGGAGACCACAGACCAGGCTGGGCCTGCAAACAGCTGCGAGGATTACACTGAAGGAGTCCTGGGAGGGGGACCTGGGTTCCCCTCCAGGGTGGGGGCACCCATGGGAGAAAAAGCAGAGGAGGAGGAGCCCCCTGCGCTTGGGCCACCCCATCCCCATCCTAGCCTGGGAGCTCCCTGGTCCTCTCTCTGCCTGTCTCTGTCTCCCGGTCGCCCTGTCCCTTGCACACAGCAACCTCAGGTATTTTTTATTGTCACGTTTCCACCAAGAGCCCGCCTGGCTGACCCTTGCCCTGCGCCCCAGGGAAAGCCAGGCCCGGGGAGCGCAACACCAGCTCTGGTTCTCACTGCCACCCACTCTGGGCAACGTGGACGGAGCCCGAGGAGTCCTAATGGGGGAATTCCAGGGCCCAGTGACAATAGGCTGCCGTCCAACCTCCTCGCCTGGAATAGCCTCCCTGGGCTCAGCCCCCTTGGGCGGCTCCAGGAGCGAGCACGAGGAAAGGGTGGAGGAGGCGGGGGCACCCCGGGGCCACCCAGGCCACCCCCTAAGCCCAGAGACTGGGAGGCCCAAGGTCACCGGGCAACCCTGACTAGGACCCTCGTGGCCCTTGGGGAGCTTCGGGCGACAAGAGGCAGAGGAGGGCCAGTGATGACTGCGTCGGGGGACCCCCAAAGTTGCTCTGGAGGGGAAGGAAGGTCTGGAGAGGGGCAGGGACGTGCCCAAGGTCACCCCGGGGTTGATGGGTAGGACAGGCCCTGAGACCCCCTAAGCACCAGCCCTTACATTCCCCCATGGGGAGCCAGAAACTGGAGGAGCTGGAGGGGGCGGGTGAGAGGGAACCTGCCATGAGTGAGGGGCACCCTCGGATCATGAATGGGGGACCCCCATTGGAGACTGGCATCCACGTGTTCTCTGTACCGTGGTCCTCAGGACACTCAGCCACCGGCTTGACTCCCACCTCCCTGTGCCCCACACTTCACAGCTTGGAGGCCACACTGCCCCTCTCCGAAACCTGCCTTAGCTCCGAGTCACTTCAGGGGAAACTGAAGCCGGGACCCCAATGGCCTAAGGACACACAGAGACCCGGGGTGGGGGCAGAGCTGGAGGGTGGAACCAGTAGACCTGGGAGGGTGCCCCCCCCCCCCCCGCCATGGAGCTGGGGGAGGGAAGGGGTCCCCCAGGGGCGACCCGGGACAGGGGCAGTCGCCCCCTTCCCGCACATCCCCTGGGTCATTGCACAAGGGCCGAGCCCCGGGCAGTCTGGGAGCTCGGCCAGGGGTGAGAGGCAGCGGGCGGGGGCAGGGGCAGGTGCCGGGCTGGCGAGGGCGTCCGCAGCGCCGCAGTGCCCGGACCAGACCCCGGAACGCCAGGCCTCCCGGCTCTTCCCGGCGGCGGCGGCTCAATAACTCACAATCGATGCGGCGAAAATATGGGGATGGGGTTGAGGGACGGGGGGAGGGGGTGAGAGGGAGACCGAGCCGGGACGTCGGGGCCCCCCTCCCCCCACTGCTGGCGCCTCCAACTTTGCGGGCCCCCTCCCCCTCCGCGCACACGTGGGCCAATAATGGGGGGAAAGGCTGTCCAGGGCCTGGGTGGCGGCGCACAAGCGTCGGGGGGGGGTGGTCCGGGGAACGCATCAGAGGGGTCCTCGTGTCAAGAGTCCCCGGGCAACCAGGGTCCAACCAGGACTCCCTCGATTCCTCCTAGGGGCAGGCCTGGGTCGAGGCCTGGGGCTCGCGCAGAGCCCCACCTTTGGCCTTCTCCCGGGCGCCCCCCGACCTTCCTGGCTGGGGTGGGGGAGCGCGTCCTGCGTCCGGGGAGGGCGAGGCTGTAGGGCGAGCCCGGGGGAGAGGTCGCGGGGGGCGGGGCGGGAGTCCCCGGTGAGGGTCCCGGGTGGGGGGGAGGTGTCCCCGGCCCAGCCCAATCCCCCACCGGACCCCGGCCGGCGGGAGGGACGCGCGCCTTTTTCGTCCCGCCTCCTCGGGCTTCCAAACTCCGGGGCCGGGCTGCGGGGGACGCGGGGCCGGGGCACAGTGGGGCGCGGGCCGGGGGCCGGGCGGGGGGCGTACCTGGGTCAGGCAGAGCGGGGACGAATACATCCCGGGCGCGGCGGGAGGCGCAGGGCCGGCCGGAGCGGGCGCGCTGAACTTACTGAGTCATTTTTCCAAACCCCCCCCCCCCCCCGCGGCCGCGGCCGGCGCGCTCCTCGCCGCCTCCTCCCTCGGTCTCCCTCCCTCCTCCCTCCCGCGCTCTCCCTCCCTCCTGCGCCCGACTCCCTCTCTCTCTCTCCCTCTCTCTGTCTCTCTCTCCTTTCCTGTCCCCCCCCACCTCCTCCTCTGTCTCTGTCTCTCTCTGCGTCTCTGTCTCTCCTCCCTCTGGCAACCTCCTATCTCCCTCCCCCAATTTCTCTCCCCTCCCACCCCGAACCTCCCACTTCTCAACATCCAACTTTCAAAGAAACGAGGGAAAAAAGAGCGCGAGCGAGGAACGAAAGCCGCTCCCCCTCTCCATGCCTCCTGAACCCCCATCGTTGCTTATTATTACGAATTTCCAGCCGCCCTGGGCCGGGCCACCGGACGGGGACCCACGGGCCCACGCACACCCCGACCACAGCGGGTCCCCCTGGACCGCCAGCCCGAGTCGAGTGGGCAGGGGGTGGGTTGCTGCAGGACATTTGGGGTCCATAGGTGGACTCTGAAGACACCCCCCCCCAACCCGCCCCGAGCGAGCCGGGAAGTTGGAGAAAGGAGCGGGGTGGGGGTGGGGGGGTTGGGAAAGAACGAAGAAGTGACGTGTGCAGAGGCCCGCGCGAGCGCGCCTCTTTCCCCTTAAAGATGTACAACCCGGGGTGCTTGGCGGGAGAAGGGGTCCCACGGCATCCTCTCCCCCTGCTCCTCCCGAGAGCCAGACAGGGGCTGCAGTTCCCAAGCAGAGGAGCTTGGCTACAACTGCCCTTCCGTGGCCAGAAGGGCCTCAACCAACAGGGGAGCCTCCAGAAATCTGCTGTCTCCTCCTCAGCCAGCATCAAAGGGGAACTGGGAGTTGGGGGGGAGGCTTCGGCCTCCCCCATATGTCGCCCCCGTACCCCAGGAGTAAGGTGTCCAGGCAGTACCTCAGGCTGGCCAGATAAAACCTCGCAGCCTCTTCCCGAGTGTCTGGTAATTCCTACTGCCCACCCCCGCAGTGTGCCCATTTCATGGATCCAGAAACTGAGGCATGCGGAGTGGCTTGGAGCCCGGCTACCTGGCCCCAGGGCCCACACTCTGCGAGCTTGGTTGTTCTCCCTCTGGAATAGATGGGCAAAGACCTGCCGCTGACAACTAGCCTCACCCCTCCCCCAGTTCACTCCAAGAATCCTCCCAGGCTCGCTCAGAGGCCTCGGGCCACCTAGCAGACCAGCATGCTCCCCCATTGGTGTCCTCCCCTGTGAAGTGGACGAACAGTGCCCACCCCATGCGGTTGATCAGCATAAGAATACTGGCACTTAGCAGCGCCTTGACCTTCCGTCAAATATGCACAGAGACATTCTTAGAAAGCTTGGTCATTTTGCCCCGTGTGTCCCAAGTACAAATGATAACCTCTCGCCAACTTCGGGCAGCTGCCCCATGCCCAGGGGCATGGAAGACGCCAGCAACTCTGTTATTCTCCCCGTGTTACAGGGGAGGAAACTGACGCCCCAGGAACGGATGCTACTGACCTGGGGCCCTGGAGCTGGACCAGAAGTGAGCAGGATTCATCCAGGACACATATGCCCTCCGTCCCGCCGGCTCCCCCCTGCACGTGGGTGACGGTCATTCAGATAGCACTTCACAAATGGTTTTTTAAAAAAACCCACTGTGCAGCCACGGGGGGCATTTAAACCCCAGAAAGAAAGGGAGAGGCAGGTGTCTGGGAATCCAAATGCCGACGTAACATAAAGCAATATTTTATTATTTAAAAAGACGCCATGAACACCTGGAGGGCAGAATCCCCAATTCACAGACATTTCCAAGTACACGTTGGCTTCGGAGCATTCTCCCAGGTGGCAGTGACCCCCAGACTGCCCCCACGCCTGCCCGACGGGCAGCCTTCCCAAGGCAGTTTAGGTTACTCTGGAAGGCACAGTTTGGAGACCACAGACTCTCTCGCTCTTTCTCTCTCTCTCTCTCTCTGAACCTCAGTTTCCACATCTGTAAAATGGCAACAATAGACGCATCTCGCATTTTGGAAGTCTGGGCAGATGGGAATCCTTAAGATAACGTGTGGGAAGACTGAGTTACTATATTAGTGGTGGCAGGTGCCAGTTCACAAACATCAGTGAAGCGTTACATATATATATATATATATATATATATATATATATATCATCCAGTTTAGCAGGAGTGGTCCCTACAGTGTACACAGTAGGTCCGAAGCAGGCCAGTTGCAGTGCAGGGTTGCAGCCTGGGTCTATGTCTTCTCCCTCCAGTAGCTAAAACTCCCTGTGCCTCAGCTTCCCGCTCTGTGAAATGGGACGGTAATAGTTTCTACCCCTCTGGGCTGTTGTGGGTAAACCAGCCAGTGTTTGGACCGCACCTAGTGTTTTCTAAACAAAGCAATTGCTGGATTGGACCTGTGTGTATAACATCCCAGAAAGGGGCCGCATGATTTAGCTCCCGGCACTTTGGCGCACAGTTTAGCTCATTTTAGTTTAAAAAGGTACTCTCCCCATCACTCACTCTTAGGCTCAGATACGGACTGTATCTGGGATTGTCCCAGATACGGACGCATGAGGGTGTTGACTGTCACCCTGTAACACTAATGCCAACAATTTGGAGCCAGCCACCGTGTCCATCTGTGGGGACCAGTTCAGCAGTGCCACCCGGGGGGCACAGGCTGGAATACTATGGAGCTCCACAAAAGAACAAGGGACCCCCACATGGAGACGCCTCCAAGAAACGCACAGGGGAAAGCATGCTGCAGTGCAGGACTCCTCCCCCCTCAGCATTATGGACCATCCCTGGTGGGGCCGTCTTGGGCACTGTGGGGTGGAGCAGCATCCCTGGCCCCCACCCCCTGGATGCCAGGAGCCCCCCAGTGTGACAATCACAGGTGTCCCCGGACATTACTCAGTATCCCCTGGGACAGAACCACCCCAGTTAAGAACCATTGCTGTAGACTCAGCAAGTAGACTCAAGATCTCATTTGGGATTTTTTAAAAAAGAATATACATATATCCTTTATAAGAATATATGTGTATCCTTTATAAGAATGTGTATCTGTTACATGTGGAGTTGCTCAGACAAAGCTGGATGAAATAGGGCTTTTCTGGAGTAGGGGGTCCCAGCGGGGTGGGGGTGATGAGGAAGGTTTGATTTTTACTCTGGGTACTTTTGCATCCTCTTTAGATGTTCATGAGTCGCTCATGTTATTAAAAAGCAAACTTAAAACATGTGAGTGGAATTCACAGCAGCACTTTCAAAAGTGAGAGCAGCTCAGGGAGGGATGATCAAAGCCTGAGACCACCAGGGAACTCCACAGCGGCCGTACCCAGCGAATAGAGGACACAGCCAGGGGGCCAGGACCTGTGAAAGCACGGCTGACATTGCCACCCCTCCCGCAACCTTGTGGGGCATCCTGTGTGTTCCCATTTTACAGATGAGAAATTGAGCCTCCAAAAGGGGATGTTAAGGTCCTCTGCCTTGAGAAGTAACGGGGTATGACGTATGGGCTGGTACAGGCACAACACAGAGACACACACACACAACATGCCACGAAGAGACACAAAGACACGCAGAAACACACCACACGGAGACACACAGATTCTCACACGTCACACAGACTCCAGCAGATACAGACACCCAGACCCGAGGGGACACACACAGACTCATGCAGACTCACACAGAGACACACAGACCCACACGAGGTCATGGACAGCCCAAACACAACACATGTGCAACCAGCCACAATAACACACACACGCCAGAACACAAGTATACACTTACGAGCACATGAACCCATGGACAGAACCCCTCCCACTATTTATACACTGGCACACACACACACACACACCCGGTGACACACAGCACCCGCATTCCTGCTCCCCCCTCATGGTTGTCCTCCCCGCAAATGCGCCCACAGCTGGGGTCTTTGCTCTCCAGATCCTGCAGGGACCTGGCTCGGACGTGGAGGTGGGGGGAGGGCGCGATGGGCTTGGCTCCTCCCCCTCCCACAAACGCAGGTGCCTGTTTACGAGTGTCTGCGTGCCTCTGTGTGTGGCTGTGTGTGCACCTGTGTGGGGGCAGAATTCTGTACACGTGTGGCTGTGAACAGATAGCTGTAAGAGCGTGTCAGGAGCGTGTGCTGCTGACTGTGCACCAGGTGACAGGTGGGGATGGAGGCCAGTGTGGTGGAGGGCAGTGCCCGGGCGTGGGGTGGGGGAGCGCTGCGTCTGAGCACTGGCAGTGGGTGTAGGGCAGGGTGAGCACGGGGAACGGCGGGGCGTGAGGATGGGTGATCTTACCTGAGCTTGGATCCCTGAGTGTTGCGTATGGATGCATCCCTGTGTCAACGTGGGAGCCCTTTTCTCCTCTTCCCAAACAGCCCCCCAAAAGGGAATGCAGGTTGAAAGTTGAAAGCAGAGACTCCCACCTGGCCTTGGGGCTTTTATATTTAGAAAATTATATAAAGCGCCCTGGGGTGGGGATGGGGGCGCGACGGGGATTCCCCTGGAGGGGAGAAAACAACCCTGTATGCCCGCCAGGGGTCTGGCCCGGTCCCGGGCAAGCGCTGGGAGGTAGGGCTGGGGACGCGTCTCCCTGCCCATCCGGGCGAGGGGGTCTCCTTGGCCACCCCCCTGGTCCAGACTTAACCCACGCGCTTCGGTAACCATCCATCCCTCGAGACCTCCTCTGGGGGGGAGGGGGGACCCCCCCGCCGCCCCGCCCCCCTCTGGGCCACGCGCACGCGCAGCCCCTGGCGGGAGACATCGGCGCCGAGTGATCGCGTCCCGGCGCCACCTCGCGCCCGAACCTCAAGCTGGGACCACCTGGGGCCGTGCAGATAGGGGACGCCGAGGCGGGGGTAATTGGAGCGGACGGGGTAGGGAGTGAGAGGAGAGGACAGAGCTTTGGCGAGGTGGAGGAAGCACCCGTTCCCCATCCGGCAGCCCGGGTTACAGGAGAAAAGGAAATGGGCGAGGGGGGGGGAGAGTGTAGACCCATCCCCAGGAATAGTCACTCAGCGCGTCAAACGCACACAGCGACACCCAAGTGTCCCCTGAGACGCAGCCACGCGACACAGTTCCCCACTCACTGGCAATCCCCTAACCTCCACACACTCATACGTGGACACCCCCATGGTCATCCAGGGACATCACGTCCCCCGGGACATCCAACTCAGCCACACGGCTTCACAACACCGCCCCACGGGGACCCGTGGCACAGTCGCCCAGTTACCCTAACACACACACACACACACACACACACACACACACACACACACACACACACTGTCCCATAGCCGCACAATGCTCTAACAACACGCAACACAACACACACACACACAGCCACGTGGATGTGCAGACACACAGATACATAAAGGAGAGGACCCCACGCCCGGGGACCCACGGACCCACAGACAGGCGTGGGACCACCTAGCTGCACAGACCCGCGAATGCACCCCCGGATTCCCGTGCTGACTCGTTTGAGAGCACAGGGGCCTCCAAACGCACCCCTCGAGTGAAGATGCCACTGACACCGGCGGACCGGACACCGGAACCCTCAAGTGCAGCTACCGGCGCTCGCGGGCCTGGGGCGCGCCCGGCGTAGACCCGGTGACCCCTCCCGGCTGGGACCGCGGCGGGGCTGGGGTCGGCCGAGGGGCGGGGCTCAGGCGGCGCTAGGGCCGGCCGGGTGGCTGCCCCTGCGCGGCGCCGAGAGCGGCCGCCCTCCCGGCTCCAAGTTCAAGGCGCCCGGCGGCGGCCGCTGCGCGCTCTCCGCCCCTCTCCGCAGCGGCCATTTTCCGCTAGCTGGCGCGCCGCGCTCGCCCGGGCCGGGGCAGCCCGCGGGGGCCGCCGCGACCCCCGCCCCGCACGGCCCCATTGGGCGCCCCCTCCCTGGGCCCGGCTTCCCAGCCGGCTGCGCGCTTGGGGGTCTTGCGCCCGGAGCCGCGCCCTCCCGCCTACCTTCTCCCGCCGGGCCAGGGAGGGGGCGGAGGCCTGGCCTGTGGGGGACCCTCTCCCGGGAGCCCCGCCCTCCCCTCCAACTCCTTGGTGCCCGAGAGAGGCCCCCCACTTGGGGTCCCCCGCTGCGCCCCGCGCGCCAGCTCCGCCCCCAGCCGCGGGGGTGTTGGGTTGGCGGGCGGGGGTCCCGGGGCGGCGGGTGTGTGGGGGGTCCCCGCATCGAGCCCCTCCCCCGGGCGGCCCCCGCCCCCTGCCCCCCCAGACCTCTCAACTTTCGCCCGGAGCCCACGCACCACCCCAAAAACTCCCCGGGCGAAAACGAAAGTGGGGGCGGCGACGTACCATGGCGCTGCTGCGAGGAGGCGAGGCCGGCGCCGGAGCGAGCGCGCTCGGTCCCCGGCGAGGGGGGGCCGGAGGCGGCGGGAGGAGGCGGTGAGGGAGGGCGCGCGGGGGAGGGAGCGAGCGCGCGAGGGAGGGGGCGCGCCGTGCCCGCCCCCCCGGCCCAGGACCCTCCCCTCGGCCCGCCCTCCCCCCGGTCCCGCGCGCCGCCCGCGCCTCAGGCCGCTCCGCGACCCGGCCCCGGCTCTGGCGGCTCTGGCTGCGGCTCCATCCCCGGCCGGGCCCGCGCGAGGGGAGGCCAGGCGAACGGCCGCGGCGGCGGGTCGTGGGGCCCGGGTCGGGCTCGCTGCGGAGGGAGCGGATCCACCTTCACGGCGTGCGCGCGCTCACACACACACACACACACACACACACGCAGACAGCTGGGGACACTCGCGGCCCGGGCCTCCTCGACTCCGACACCGACACAGAACACACACCGACGCGCCTGCGGCGTGTTACAGGCACACACAGTCTGCGGGTGTCACCTAGATACACCGGGGCCCACGCTCACAGCCGATGCAGTTCTTGGACGCACACCTCCTGCAGGATGCCACGAACAGACTCACACTCACAACCTGCGGTGTCACCCAGACAGACACACGGGGACCCACATGCTCACAGCCTTTGGGGTGTCACCCAGACACCCACAGCCTCCACGCTGTCACATACACAGACTCACAGCCAGCAGGGTGTCACTCAGACAAGCACACAGATTGACAATCGTAGAAAGACATTTCAGACCGCGGACTGAGCCACACGCCGACCCCCCCCCCCAAGGACCCCTCCCCCAGGCCATTGCAGCAGCCACCCTTGCCCCTGAGTGCAGGTGTCCCGGATACACAGATACAAACACGCACAGCGGGGAGACGGGACAGATGGGGACACAGACAGAGACTAGGACACTGAGGGTGACAGACCTTGGGGGCAGGGGTTCCCTGGGGTCCCGCAGGGGCTCCAGGCGGGGCGGGGGGCGGGGAGCGCGCGCGGCGGCTCGGTAGGTGTGGGGGGAGGCGGGCGCCCCCTCCCCGGGTCGAGATTAAGGGAGAAGCCTCCGCAGCGGGGGGAGGGGCCGGGCCGTGGAGGGTCAGCGCCCCCGCCCCTGCTGCGCTGGCTGCTGCGGGCTGGGAAGCAGTGCCGCAGCGCCCCCGCCCCCCACCACGCGCTCTCCCGCAGTCCCCCCTCCCCCGGCAGCCGCAGAGTAGGCACCGCCCCCTTCTCCCCGCCCCCTCTCAGGCTCTGCGTCTGGCGCAACTGGGGGACGACGGGAGGGGGGCTTGCCGCGACCTGGTGGGGTGGAGGAGGTTCTGCTGCCGTCCTTCTGTCTGGGTTTCCCCCTGCCTGCGACCTCACTTCCCCCCAACTGGGGCTCCAGTATTCAGGGACCCCTTTGGGGAGGTGGTTCTCAGCTTCCCCAGGGAGGACGCCAGGGTTTCGGGCGGGGGCAGGCAGCACCCCGGGAACAGAATCAGGCCCTGGCCCGCCCTTCTGGAGCCATGGCTGACTCTGGGGTCTTCTGGAAGTTAATTCTGTGCGTTGTTGGGCACCCCGGGGGCCGGAAAATCTCAGGCAAACGGTGGTTAACAGCAGCTCTGCCTACATAGTAGGTGTTCAGTATGTAGCCAATATCTCAGGCGTCCAGGGAGCGTTTTCCGGCTTCATCTGCACATTCCTTTCCCCATTTTTAAGAAGAGAAAAGTGAGGCCCAGAGAGGGGGAGCTCCTCAACCAGCACGTCAGAAGCCCAAGGGTCCCAATCCTAACGGCTCTTCCAGGGTGCTTTGCAGGTGAGGGGGTGAGGTTCTGGAGGTGGCCTCCCCTCTCACAAACCTGAAGCCAAAAGGAGCCAGGGTGGATACACCGGCTCTGGCTCCGGAGAAGAAAGGGTCAAGAGGATAGAGACCCCCTGCTCTCAGCTCGACTCTAATCTGCCTCTGTTAATCCCCAGCTTGAACCCTCAGCTCCTCCCCTACCTCAGGGAATTAGGTACCTGGGAGAAGAGGCGAGGAGCGGGGGTGGACTGATGTCAGCCAGGCAGGGATTCGGGTCCAGATGGCAGTAGTAGGGGCACAGAAGCTGTCCCCCAACCATCATTTTCCCCACAAGGCCACCCCTGGGCCTGCAGGCATAGAGTTAAGTGCTTTACACGAGGCTATGCATTTACCCTCATAGCAGCCCCATGAGGTGGGTGGTGCTATTACCTTTTTTTTTTTTTAATTTTTATTGGCACGTAGTTGATTGCTATTACCTTTGTATCCCCATTTCACAGATGAGGAAACTGAGGCTCAGATTGGTTTAGACTCTTGCCCAATTTTACCCAGTCGGTAAGTGATGACTGATGGTCCGGAGGACACTTTCCTGACAGTGCATCTCCTGATTTTGGCTTCTTTTGCGAGAATCTCCCAAATTACCAAGTCCTGGTTCCTTTTTGCTTAACAGTTCTTCCCTCTATCTATCTATCTCTTTCCTCTCACATTTTGCTATAAGCAGCGAGAAGAAACGGGGCTGCACCTTCGACACTTGACTTGGAAAGTCCCCTCTGCTAAATATCCAAGTTCATCACTTACAAGTTCTGCTTTCTGTATAACTATAGGACACAACTCTGCTAAGTTACTGCCACTGTATATAAAAGATCCCCTTTCTTCCAGATGTGTTGGCTTACATTTCTTCCACCCTAGAACATTCCCCAAAGACAGACTGATTAGTAAGCACATAAAAAATGTCCAGGCTTACATAGACCAAAGAAAGGATAATGAACAATGAGAACCTACCATGCTTTGGCACCCATCAAAATCAGTAAAGATTTCTAAGTTGATAAAACCCAGTGCTGGTGAGGATGTGGTAAGACAGGCATTTTCCTAAATTGCCTGGAGGTAAATGTGCATATGAACTGGGAAGGCAGTTTGGCAGGCATGGCAGAGGCCTAAGCCAAGTTCAAACCTTATGGTCCAATTTCCAGGAGTCTATCCTGAACTTGGGAAAAGGTATGTATGCCCCTCGTCGCCATAGACTTGTGACAATTGCTATAAATCAGTGTTTCTCAGCCTTTTTTTCATTATCCCCCCGACTTGTTTTAGACATTGCTTTCCTAATCACCCCTTATGAAATGTTAATACCCAGATATACTGAATATTTGTTTATATACTGAATGTATATCTGCGTTTTGTACATTAAAAGAGTAAGGTTTTTTTCCACCCCCCCCAGGACTTATTTTTGTCCCTGCTGAGAATGCATGCTATAAATAATGGTATAGCCTTCTGATGGGATGATACAATCCTTTAAAAAGAAGTTTCAGGACTTCCCTTGGTGGCGCAGTGGTTGGGAATCTGCCTGCCAATGCAGGGGACACAGGTTCGAGCCCTGGTCCGGGAAGATCCCACATGCTGCAGAGCAACTGGGCCCGTGAGCCACAAGTGCTGAGCCTGCGCGTCTGGAGCTTGTGCTCCGCAACAAGAGAGGCCGTGACAGTGAGAGGCCCGCGCACCGCGATGAAGAATGGCCCCCGCTCGCCGCAACTAGAGAAAGCCCTCGCACAGAAACGAAGACCCAACACAGCCATAAATAAATAAATAAAAATAAATTAAAAAAAAAGAAGTTTCAGTATGAAAAAGGCAGCTACCCCAAGAGAAAGTGTGCAAAAAGCACGCAAACAATGAAACATGGGTGACCAAGAAGTGCGTGAAGAGATGTCCAACCTCTTTAAGGATCAAGGAAATGCATGACAAAGCCACATCAAGGCCCTGTTATCATTGCCCCAAATTGAAAACGTCCAACAATACCAAATGATGGAGAGGCTGTGGGTACACAGGGCTCTTCCACACTGCAACCACTTTGGAAAACAGCCTGATATTAATGACAGCACTGAACATTCGTGTGCCACATAACATAGCCTTTCCTCGCCCAGATACATATCCACAAGAAACCCTGGCTTTTTGCCCCAGGAAACATGCCACAAAATCATCATTACTGCACTGTGAAGAAGGCGGGCACCCAGAAACAACCCAATTGTGCTCATTGCTGAGAGAATGGAGAAGTGCATTGTGGGAAATTCATCCAGTGGCATGTTAATCAGCAGCCACAGTGGTGTTCTCAGCCACAGGCGAACAGTAAGGATAGACTTAGCAACGCTACCTGGAGTGGAACAAAAAATTCCCAAATAGTAGACGCGGCACGAGTCCCTCTTTATGAATTCAGAGTAACTAAAATGAGACGACATTTTGGGGAAATGTATATTCGAGATACAATTATTTTCAAGAAAAGAGAGGATTCAGGAGTATGGTTAACTTTGGGGAGAGGAGCCCAGAAAGTAGGATGGGGAAGAAGCACTTTGAGGTGTGAGTTATTGTGAAAGTTCTGTTTACCCGGGTGGTATTTATTTTGAGGATTTGGGTATTTATTCTATTAGCAAACATTTAAATTTACTAATAAATGGAACAATGATAAGTGCAAGTCGTGAGTCAGACTGGGGTTAAACTCATGCCAGCATCTAAATCCCAAATAAACAGCTAAATCACGAACTCAAAATTAGGCTGTTCTGGGAACACTGTCAGCTCCGTGTCAGGGGAGGGGAGGCTGTCTGTATGGTTCACAGCTGTGTCCCTGGCACTGAGAACAGTGCCTGGTACATAGTAGATGCTCAATACATATTTGTTGAATAAGTGAAAGTCTCAGAGGGACAACGCCTGTTTAAAATCCCATCTTTAAAAAGAATCGTATGTGTGTGTATCTTCAGTCTTTATATACGTATAAAAATGAATCACAAAATTTATGTGTACTCAACATGTATTATGTAGTATATATTATGAACACATGTATAATTATTAAATATCATATAATTTATATTTGTACATTATATAATATGTGTATACGTTAAATGTATATTTAAAAGAATCACACACACGCACCAGCGTTCCTCAGCCACAGCACTGATATGAGCTAATCTCCAAGATCCGTTATTATGCAGAGGAAAAAACAAGAAAACCCAAATCGCTGAATGATAAAGACACGCGTCCAACATTTACATAAGAACATGAAGAAAGCCACACAGATACCCACACCTGTGCGTAGGTGATATGCTTAGCCCCATTTTTACAGATGTGGGAACTGAGGCCCAGAGACTGACTTACTGACTACCCAAAGTCACTGACTACTCAGCTCTGTCTCTAGCACAAAAGCAGACACAGACAGTAAGTAAACCAATGGGCGTGGTCAAGTGTCAATAACATTCTTTTGTGTCTGGCTTCTTTCACTCAGCATAATTATTTTGCAGCTCATCCACATTGTTCCATGTACCGATAGCTTATGACTTTTTGTCACTGGCTAGTATTCCCTTGTCTGGATGTGTCAACTTTGTATCCGTTCACCTGCTGAGGGACATCTGAGTTGTTTTCAGTTCCGGACTATTACAAATAAAGCTGCTATGAACCTCCGTGCACAAGCCTTCCTATGAACATTTGCTTTTGTTCCTCGTGGTGGTAAATGTCTGGCAGTGGAATGAGTCGTATGCTAAGTGCATTTATGTCAAACTCTTTCATGGCCATAGGCTTTCATTTCTCTTAGACAAAAGACTTAGGAGTAGAAGCTGGATCCCACGGTGGTAGGTGTGTGTTTAACTTTTTAAGAACCTGCCAAACTATTTTCCAAAGTGGTTGCACCATCTGACACGCCCTCCAAAGGGATGGGGAATTTCAGTTGCCCCACATCCGGTGGCCAAGACTGAACAAACACAGGAGCAGATGCATCATTGCAGACCTGGTGAGTGATGGGGAGCGTGCCAATCAGATGGCAGCAGGGGTGGGGGAGCGGGGAAGGTGAGGGATAAACCCAAAGCTTGCTGGATTCTGCAGAGCCCTGCTGGCCCTGCCCCCCTTCTCAGGCCCAAGGGAAAAGCAGCTACTGGTTTGGGGCGGGACCCCCAAATCCACACCTGGATTCTACCCAAGGCTTGTCACTTCCCTGTCCTGGAAGAAATGGCCAGTTCTCCTGGCTAATCTCAGAGTCCAGGGCCTGCCTTCGGGAGGCCTTAGGTGGGGCTCAAGCATCAAACGCCACGTTGGCCCTAAGTGATCTTCAAATATATCCAGTGAGGACAGTTTGCCAGTGAACCAATGGAGTCTTTGAATCCTTGTCTCCCTCTGCTACAAGGACTGGGCTTCTGGGTCTCTACCTCAAGGAACGAGGAGAGCGGCCCAAGGCACAGACAGGAGTCACCCAGCCTGGGTTCAAATCCCAGCAGTGTGACCCTGGGCAAGTCACCTCAATTTGCTGAGCCTCAGTTTGCCCATCTGTAAAATGGGGGAGGGGAACACAGTAGTCATATCAAGGATGAAATAAGTCGATATTTGCCAAGTGCCTAGAACAGGACCTAGCACCCAGTGTATGATGGAGGGCGTTTGTTGCATAAAAGCAAACTAGCTTGAGACACGAGGCTGTCCACTGCAGCTCTGCCTCAGCAAATAGGAACAACCTAAGTGCCCAGCCGCAGGGGATTGTGGAGGAGATGGCACAGGATGGGGGAGTAAGGCAGACTTTCAAGAATCCTCAGTGGTGTGGGGAAAAAGCTGGAGATTAGACATCGACAGGGGAAAAATAGCCCAGATTTAGTAACAGTAGTGGACACACCTGGACCAAGCTCATTTTGTGCCCACTGAAGTTCAAAGGAAGCCAGGGCTTGCAAACTTTTTCAGCAGAGAGCCAGAGAATGACTCTTTTCAGCCTTGCGGGCCAGAGGGTCTCTGTTGCACCCACTCAGTTCTGCCCTTGTAGCTCAAAAGCTGCGTTGGACAACGTGTCAACGGATGGGCATAGCTGGGTGCCAATAAAACTTTATTGACAAACACCAAAATGAGAATTTCACATAATTGTCACAAAATATTATTCTTTATGATTTCTTTCAACCATTTAAACATTCTTAGCTAGATGGCTGAACAGAAAAATCTAGGCCCTGGGATGTGGTTTGCTGATCTCTGCGTTAACTCATTGTTACAGCTCCGAGTGGAAGGTACTGTCATCATTCCCATGGTATAGATGAGGATGCTGAGGCCCAGAGAGGTTGAGGGAGTTGCCCAAGGTCACACAGCCAGTACGCCTTTTCAGTGTTTCTGCAGGAGGTGTTATTCTAATGGAGGGGCGAGGGGTCCAGACTTCCCAACAGAAGCGATTGTCCCCACTTTCTCAGCCTTCACAAGGTCCCTCTGCAAAGCATCATTATTCCCCTTTGAATCCTCCAGGGCCCTGGGAGGTTAGCCATAGCAGGTAACATTATGCCCATTTTATAGATGAGGAAACTGAGGCCCAAGGGTGGCCCTGAAGCCCTAATAACAGCTTACATTGCGTAGGCAGCCATCTCCGGCTATTATGCCATTTCATGCACAAACAGCCCTCGGGGTCGGCAGGAAAACCCTTATTAGATTGTGTGATAGAAGAGGCCTCATTCAGGCCCAGGGAAGGAAATGACTTACCCACGGTCACACGGCGGGTAAACTGAGTGACCAGTGGGCCTCTCAGTGCTGGCGCTTTTCCGTTATCGCTAGCTCTCTCCTGTTCAGTGTGTGTCTCCAGTGATGGGGGCCAGACGCCTGACCTTTGTATTCTTTGCCTTGTCTCCATCCCCAGGCCTTGGTTTCAGCCTGGCACAAACTAGATCCCCAGGGCTGAAACGTGGGTGAGACCAGTAGAGGCACTTATAGAGGGGTGCAATATTTAAGGGGGCACCAAAAGCTCAGTCATCAAGACAACTAATCTGTTAAAGCATCTGCTGAAAATCTGTGACAAACAAAATGTCACGTGTAAATAAAGTCAGGATCGGTATTACTGATTTAAAAAATTTTTTTTTTGGCCTCAGGCTCCAACCTCAGGCCTCTAGGCCCAGGGGGACGGAAGACCAGATCCGAGGTGGCCTGGGGAGACCCTGAGATGGATGGGAAGGGCAACCAGGCAGAAGGAACGGCCTAAGTAAAGGTGTGGAAGCAGCAAAGCCCGTTGAGCAGTTAGTGGGAGATGGGACAGCAGCCGGGGTTGGGGGTTGGTTGAAGGAAGGCCAGGTCTGCTGTCCTTCGAGGAGGCCACCCCCTTTTCTGAGAAGGTGGTGCAGGCAGAGGATAAGTGCCATTGTCCCTTCCCGCCAGCCCCCTCCAGCTGCCGAGCGCAAGGCCAGGAGCGTGATTCAGAGTGAGCCGGGCCCAGGCTTAGCTCCAATGCCTTCCTCCTGCCAAAAGCTCTCTCTCCTCCTTTGGATTCTGTTGGAAAAAAAACAAAAAACAAAAAAACCTCTCCCTCCCCCCACCCCCCAACGGCTGCCCGGAGGAATTTGACATGGCAGTGGGCCCAGGCCTCCGCCCTCCCCACAAGGCTGTCTTCTGCCAACCATGACGTGGCCAAACCGGGGGACCCTCCGAGGATGGCACCCCCCAAACCCCGGACGCAGAGGCACTCCCTGCACCGCTGATGCCTCCAGGGGGGCTGCGGTGCCCCTCCAAGGCTCAGCCCAGCACCCCACTCCCCGCCAGTCCTGAGACCATCTGTTCATCATCGAAAACCTCAGCACCAGGGTTTGGCTGGCAGAGATTCTGGAGCTGTGGGGCAGGGACCCTGGGCCCAAATACAGGAGCGGAGGGCTTGCCCAGGCCTCGGCGCCCCCCAAGATGAGCCAAGCTGGGCTTCTGGGCCGGATGGGGGGTCGAGACCCCTACACACGTCTGCACACACCCACATGGACCTGTTTCCTCAGTTCCCTCCCGGGAATCGGGCCAGAACTGAGTCCCAGCCAGCCGCCTAGCAAGGCCGCGCCAGGCCGCCAGGCCACGAAGCCTTCCCACAAACACAAACACGGTCCGCCCCGATTACTCCCCCTCCTCTAATTCAAAAAGCAAATCCTGCGGACAGCGGAAGTGGCTGACGGCCATTGGAGGGGGCTGCCCTGCTGCCAGCGCATGGGGGGCCCTGTCCAGACTCTGGAGCGCTGGGGGGCCCCTGCCTTGTACTTCTCACCACACCTGCTGTTCCCTCTCTCGGCCCAGCGAACCCCGGGGGCGCCCCCAGGGCTGGGGGTGGTGGGGAAGGGGTGGGCTGGAGGGGATGGACAGGGGCTGAGCTTGGAACAGTTCAGGGAGGGGCGGGTAAAGATAATTAAAGTCTTCTTTCATTAATTCACCCGTTAACATTTATAGAGCACCTTCTTGTGCCAGGCACTGTTCTGGGCACTGAGGTTGCCATAGGGAACAAAAAAGGCAAAATTCCTGCCCTCGTGGAGCTGATGGTGCAGTGGGGGAGACAGATAGGGAGCCAGATGTGGAGGGAGACGTCAGGTGGTGATGAGCAACACGGAGAAAAATAAAGAAAGGGAGAGAGAGGGAGGGGAAGTGGGGGGTCAAGCTTGGGGGTACAATATAATAAGCTGGGACCTAAAGGAGGTGGAGGGGGAGCCATGTAGGTGTCTGGGGGGAGAGCGTTCCAAAGGGCACAGCACGTGCAAAGGCCCTGGGCAGGGCCATGCCTTGTGCAGTGGAGGAACAGCGGGGGGGCCCGTGTGTCTGGAACAGAGTGAGCGAGGGGGGGGAGAGGGAGGAGGGGAGGGCCGGGAGGGGACAGGGCAGGTCGTGCAGGGCCTTGTGTGTCCCAGGAGGACTTGGATCTTTACTGGGAGGGAGGTGGGAGCCCTGGAGGGCTGTGGGCAGAGGAGGGGCAGGGCCTGACTCAGGTGCTCACAGGGGCCCCCTGGCTACTGCCCGGAGGACAGACTGAGGGCACGGGTGGGAGCTGGAAACCGGGATGAGGGGATGTGCTGGTTCAGGTGGGTGGTAATGGGGGCTGGGCTGGATCAGGTGAAGGCTGTGTACCCACCATGTACCAGCTACCTTGCTGGGACCTTCCTTTACCGTCACATCAGCTCCCTCGGTAGGTATTATCACTCCCCAATTTGATGAATGAGGAGATTATGGCCCAGAGAAAGGAAGGACCGTACCCCAAATCCCAGTCCTTCGGTGGCCCAACACATTATCCCACTGTCTAAAGACCTCCAGGGCTCCGTTGCCCTCAGGATGACTAAAGTCCTCCCCGCGGTCCACAAGGCCCTGCACGACCTGCTCCGACCCCTCCCTGCCCTGCCCTCCCCTCCTCCCTCTCTCCCCCTCGCTCACTCTGCTCCAGACACATGGACCTCCCGGCTGTTCCTCCAATATGCCAGGCCCGGTCCTGCCCCAGGGCCTTTGCACGGGCTGTTCCTCTTCCCAGACTCCTCTCCTTCAGTCTGGCTTTTCCTCCGCATCTGCCTTGCTCATCTTCACCTGCTCACTGCCCAGCACGTGGCAATTGATCAATAAGTGTTTAGTGAATGACTTACTGAACTTTTAGGTATAATTCTAGCTTTGATAAGGTGATAACAGCCCTGGGGCACATATCTGAGCAAGGAGCTCCCTCAAACCAACCCTGAGGTCCCCAAATTAAGAAGCACCAGCAAAAGGATGTCTGTAAGGGACCCAGAGTGCTAGATTTGGGGGACCAAATGGACCCACCCCACACCCCTTCATTGGGCCAATGGGCTTCGCTTGGAGATGGGGCCTGACTCTTTGTGGCATTCTCATTGGTCAGCATGTACCCAGCTGTGTCCTGATAGACCACACAGCAAGGCCCAGTCTCTGATTGGGTCCTTCTTCTCCCCGCCCCTCCCCCACCGCCGCATCCCAATGCCTCGGTTTCCACCGTTTGTGCTGGTGCCCAGTTCTGAGTTGCTTTTTCTTTCCTGGCGGTACCCACGGGGCCGAGGCAGTGGCACTGCCCAGGCATGCCGGCATGCCGCCCTTAGATTTTGCAACTGTGGCATGTCTTGGGCTCCTTCTGCCAGTTCCTGGAACCCTGGCATGGCCGGCGGCGTTGACTGCCCACCTCTCCCCAGGTGGGACCAGAGTCCTGCGCAGCGCGGGCGCCTGGGGCAGCAGCAGGGGCTGGCTCCACCCTGACGTGCTGTGCGCCCTCTCTGAGCCTGAATTCTCTCTTCTGCTAAAGGAGACCTCTGAACGTGAGGGTGCTAATGAAGCCATGGAGGTTCTCAAGGGGGCGGTTCTGCCCCCCAGGGGATACTGGACCATGTCTGAAGACATTTGTGGTTGTCATGACGGGTCGGGGGAGAGGGAGGCTGCCCATCGCCCACAGTGCCAAGGACAGCCCCACAGAGAATGATGTGACCCTAAATACCCACAGGGTCCGCGGGGGTAGAATCTCTGCAGGAGAGGTCTAGGCGTTTTGGAAACTGAAAAACATTGTGTGCGAGAAAGAGGCTGCCTGAACGTCACGATTTACCCAACAAGCATGTATTTGCCTGCGGCCGCAGCCCAGGCCCTTACAGGGTGGACTTCACTGATCCTTCTGACAGCTACGGGAGGCATGGACAACAAAAGCACGACAGGTTTATCGAGCACCTACCCTGTGCCAGGTACCTCCCATGCCTCTTCTACATGTGACTCCATCTGGTACACACATCCCCCATCGATGGGCCCATTTCTCCTCAACCCATTTCACAGGAGTGCAAACCGAGGCACCTACCCACAATCACACACTGAGCCCGAGACCAGCTCAGGCTCCCTCCGCCTCCTCACTGCCCTGGTCCTGTCCTGGGCTCTCTGTCCTCTGCCCTGTGACCACTGTGCCTGCTTCCCCAGGCTGTCCTGGGCTCCACAAGAACGCACAATTTGCGGGCCTGTGGTCCAGCTCACCCCCCCGCCCCCCACCATGGTCGCTTCCCTGGGACAAAGAGCCTTCTCTTCACCTATCCAGAGGTCGGTTCCCAGCGTCCATAGCTGAAATCTATTCTTATTAGTCAGCCTGGGCTCTGCTACTCGTTAAATGCTTTGGGTAGCACCGCTGCCTGCAGTGTAGACAGACTCGCTCACTGGTATCAATAGCCGATATCAACCAGTGCCTGCTGGGGGCCCGACCCTGTGCTAAATCTTTTACACACTCAATGCAGGGATTCTCAAATCCGCCCTATGAGGGGGTGTAGTACTATTGCCCCCACTTTACAGATGGGGAAATTGAGGCCCAGAGAAGAGCAGGTCCGTTTCAGGGCTCTGTGGCCCCATACAAGTTCCCATACAAGTTCAGGACTCTGTGACATACAAGTTCCCAGGTCACCTCAGACTTGCACCCCTGTTTCTGCCGACCTGGGCCCTCCCTAGCCCTTCACCCCAACCCTCCCAGAACGTGGGAGGTGCTGCTGTCGACCTGCTCAGGGTGCAGCACACACACCCCCGCCGCCCCCGGCTTCTCTGGGCTCATCTCTGCAGCCCTCCAAACAGCAGGGAAGGGAAGCAAAGCAGCAAGAGAGACTGGGGCTAGACACCTGGTAGCACTTCCTGGGTTTGGAGACCCGGGGAACAGGAAATTTACCCTGAATTTCTCCCCCTCTGGACACATTTCACGCCCTTGAAAGTGGAGCAGAGCAAAGAGCAGGTGAATGATGACCCTTCCGGACGAGACAGGGAAAATGTGGCTCCGGAAGATGTGAGCCCTTGCCTGTGGGCAGGGGGACTCCTGGCTGGCCGGCAAGCTGAATCCCTGAACGCTTTGAAATTCTCCAGACGCCTTGGCTCTGGAGTTGGGCTGAGCTGGGTTGGAATCCTGCTTTTGCCACATGCTTGCCCGGTGACTTGGAGGGGCAGCTTGCCATGTTTGGGGACAGCGAGAAGACCATGGAATGTGGCGGCCGGAGTCAAGCCCAGCCCTCCACGGAGGCGATCGGAAGGCCTCCACCCAGAGCCTTTGCCGGAGGGCCTGGCGCGGGCACCTGGGTGTAGGCTCAGGCACCGCCTGGAACTCCGAAACCTGCCCACACACGCCGGCCCCGGGCCCAGCCTCCGAGGTCCTGCTGGTGTCCCTCTGGCATCTCTCCTTCAGTTGGAGAAACTGAGGCCGGATCTCACGGGGTGGGAGTTGCTGAGCCATCCAGGGCAGGCGTGGGGACACTGCCCACCTGGCCCCCAGTACTGCCCAGCTTAGGCATCTCCCACTGTCGCGTGGGAACTCAGGACAAGTTGCTTCCAGTTTCTGGGCCTCATTTTCCCCATCTGTCCCAGAGGGACTCACTGATGTGCCTGGCAGGGGCCACTGCAGGGAAGAGACCATCCAGTTCCGTGCAACAATGGGAGCGGGAGTGGCACTGCGATTTCCAGCCCCAGAGAGCCCAGGAGACCTCCTCCCCTCACCCCCACCCGGCAGGCCCCAGCAGTCAGGCCTTTGGAGGCTCAGACCCTAGCATTGCTGTTCACAGATGGCGTGGCCTCAGGCAGGAGGCATCTTTGCCTCAGTTTGCCCATCTGTAAAATGGGCACAGTCATATGATGGCCGTGGTTGCCATTATTTGCAGGCTGCCCTGCTGGCTGTAGGAGTGTCCCCACAGATGCCCCCTCATGTCCCTTGAGCAGGGCTGGGGTCTCCTCTTCCCACCATGGGGGCTCCCTCCCTCATCCTGCCAGCACCTCAGAAAAGTCCTGCCAAATGGGAGGTTTCTTTCCCTTCCAGAAATCAGGAGGCGACTCCTGCTCCTCTAGATCTGAAAAGGGAGCTCCTTGGCCTTTGCCCTTTGCCCTCTGACCTCCAGCTGTGGGTTAGGAGGCAGCCAGTAAACAATTTCCCAGGCGAGCAGCAGAAGGAGCCTGGTGATGGCCCCTGGCAGCCACGGTCACCCAGGTAGACATACCACTTGAGGGGGTTGGCTTCCTGGGAGTGGGAGCCTCGGATAAGGACTGGACTCCCTGGCTCTGCGGCCCGGGGTGGGGGCGCGGTGGGGAGAGGGCGGCTGGCATCCAAGGTGGGCCATAACCACAGGAAGTCGGTTACAGAGGGAGAGAGTCGTTGGCACTGTGATTTCCGGCTGTGCTGCTGGGTTACGTAAAGGGGCAGAGTGGCAGGGTGGGGAGGGCGGGCACCCTGACATCGCCACCGACCAGGCCCATCTGTTGGAGGAGGGAAACAGAGGTTCAGAGCAGGGGTGGCCATGACTTGGAATCGGGCCATGGGGACTGATGCCCTCAGCTCAGTTCTTCATCTTAGCCTCCCCTCCACTGAGCGCCAACTCCCAGCCCTGTCCCGGACGCACAGGGGAACCCGGCCTCAGTTTGCCATCTGTGCAATGGGCCTGGCTTATGTATTTACTTATTTTTAGGTTCTAACTTTCTTTTTTCTCAAGGATAAGAGGCTTTTTAATTATTTTAATTTTTCAGATGACCACCATACATTTATCCATCATTCCATGTAGATACAAAATTAAAGAAATAGAAAAAACAATTTTCCTTATGATGAGAACTCTCAGGATTTACTCTCTTGACAGGCTTAGCTAAGGGGAGGTGGCCTGCCCACTTCACAGAGGGACGCACCGAGTCTTGGCGAGGGTCACCAGGGTCATGGGGATGGGGTCCCAGGGCCAGTCCCGGGCTGTCCCGTACCCACTGCCCCATGGTGGGGTTGGGCATCCCACCTCTTGGTTCATCAGAATGGTGACCGGCCCGCGTTAACTGACCACCTACTATGTGCTCGCTCCTTTCGTGGCCTTCTCCTCAACCTGGAGATCGGGCCCCCTACTTTCTGGAGGAGGAAACTGAGAGTGGGGTCAGAGCCTGACTTGGGTGCCCTTCTGGGCCCTATGCTCCCGTCTCTCAGACACGCTGCATCCGCTATGCCCACCCCTCCTCCCAGCACCCCTTCCACCACCTCGACCTGGCCTTGGGGGGTGGCAGAGGCCCCCACTTGGATCTTCACAGAGAGAGACGGGAGTGGCTGGGGTTCGGGCTGCAGAGAGAGGCCTGACCGGGAGCTCCGTTAACAGGGCGATTAAAGAATGACAGATGAGGGGAAAAGCCTGAAAGAATTAAGCCAACGAATGGAGAGGTTGGTTTATATAATCTCTAGTACAACGTGTCCTCTGGAGCCAGGATTAGGCGTTGGCGTTTCCCAGGCAGCCCTGGGGGTCAGTGGCAGCACCCTGCCCCCTCTTTGCCCTGCCCCAGTGTCTGCCCTGGCCACACCCCTCCCCAGTCCAGCCCTCCTGGACCCCTGCTGGGGGAAGCTCAGGGCTGGTGGGGCCGGTGCAGTTGGGAGGATGCCAACTCTGCCCAAGGAGGGGAGGCAGGTCCAGGAAGTGTGCCGCCCAGCAGGTCTGCTCCCAGGCCCTGCCTGCACAACTGGCTCGTGACCTTGGACAAACCCGAGACCTCACACTCTCTTCTGGGAAATGGATTTTGCAGGGTTAAGCCGCGATTGGAGCATGGTACACAGTTGGCACTAAATAATCCCAGGCCTTGGGAGGCCTTGTGTGGAACATGGGCTATCCACGCCATCCATTGGCTATCAACAATGCCAGTTGAAACAATAGTAAAGTCTAACGATCATTCTGTTTCCTTATGGCACTCAGTGTCCCTCAACGCTGTTCTTCTTCCTTTGTGGTCTGTCTCTCTCCCTGGAATTCCAGCTCCACAGGGACCCGGCACCCGGGAAGCACCCTGCATACATTTGGGGAGCTCTTCGTGTGTACTGTATAGCCGCTCAGGACCATGCTCTGTCTGGGATGTTCACATGGGCATCCCTCGGGAGCCTCACAAAACCAGGAAGGGCTGTTTTATTGTTCCCATTTCCCGGAGGTGGAAACTGAGGCTCAGAAAGGGAGGGTCAACTGCTCAAGCTCACCCGCTCAAGGTCACCCTGCAAAGAAATGACAGAGCTGAAGTTCAAATCCAGCTCCCTTTGATGTCCAAGACTCCCAGCCAAGTTGCTGCCCTGCTCCTCCTGGATCCAGGTGTCTGCGGGACCAAGGTTCGAGAATGCTTGGGGCAGCCAGGGATGCCTGGGCCTTTTTCTGCACCCACTTGTCAGACCTTGCAGGGAGCTGTGAGAGGGGTGGGCAGTGTCACTTCGGGGCGGTGGGGAACATGTGCTGGGGGCAGTGTGGGCACAGTAGGGGGTAGAGAGTGCAGGGGGAGGGGAGGAGGAACCTTGACCCGGTACACATCATGGCCGTGGTACCCTGGTCTCCAGCAACCAGACTGGGGACCCAGAGTGACCCCAACCCCAGGAGGATGCGCTGCAGCCACTCAGCTGCCTGACTTATTTTTCCGGTAACGATTACTCAGCTCCGGGATCTGGGAGAAAGGTCAGGGCCTCGGCTGGCAGCAGTAACTGGACTGGATGAGGGACAGGCTGGAATTCCCACTCCTCCCAACTCCCGGGCTGGCTGCCCGCTGCCCCTTGCAGGTGTCTGATGTCCCCGGAGGCAGGGAGGGGGCAGTAGAGGCTCCTTATATGGCCCAGGCCGTCCCACAGGGTGGTCCCCGTGCTGGCTTACCCCATGATCCACTCCCTCCCATCCCTACCACCAGTCCCCAGCCTTTTCAGGAACCACACCCATCATAGTAACTGAATCTACTAGGAAGTTCTGGGGAACCCCCCACCCGGTGACTGGCACAGACCCAGGGAGAGTGAAATGGGAGAGGACAGGAGGGGTTCTACCCCCGAGGACTTGCCAAGCAGGGCACGGCTTCAACCCTTCTCCCTCTGCTCTGCACCCCCATTCCGCGCCTCTATCTTCCTGAAATTGGGCATTTACCCAGTTTCTTCCACGGCTCACACCCTGTAGCATCCCTGCGGGCCTACTGTGTGGGGGGCACTGACCAGGCCTAGGTGGTTTCTAGCAGCTCAAGTTAGACCTCGGATCTTCATCCAACTCCAAGACCTGTGCGTGTGAACATACCGTGGGCTCTGGCTTTGCTGTGCAGTAAGTGGGTTTCATGGGTGCCATTTTACAGATGGGGAAACTGAGAATCTGGAAGGTGAAGCCATTTGCCCAACGGGGGCTGCTGCAACTCCTTTCTGGTTTCCTGGATTTCACTCCTGCCCCTACCCTATCCCATCTGTAAAAAGGCCCTCGATTTCTCCATGGTTCCCATCACCCTAAGAATAAAATCCTACTGTCCTCCCCACAGCCCACAAGGCCCTGCACGACCTGCCCCGTCCCCTCCCTGCTCTCCCCTCCTCCCTCTCTCCCCATCGCTCACTCTGTTCCAGCCACACGGGCCTCCTCGCTGTTCCTCCAACACTCCAGGCCCAGTCCTGCCCCAGGACCTTTGCATGGGTTGTGCTCTTGGCCAGGGACATCTTTCCCCAATTTCTTCAAGGCTGGCTTCTCATCTTTCAGGACACTTTCTTTATGAGGCCTTCCCTCCCTTCTCCCCTCCCACTTGCCACCCACCTGTCATCCTGCTTTTTGTTTCGTAGCCTCCTCATTGTTAGAAGTTATTCATTTCTGTGCTTGTGCACATCTGTCTTGGTCACTGTTGTATCTCCAGTGCCCAGAACAGAGCTGGACACCCAGCAGGGTTTGCTAAACATTTAGGCCAGTGGTCAGCAGACTACAGCCCAGGGGCCAAGTCCGGCCCACCACTTGTTTTTAGAAATAAAGTTTTATTGGCACACAGCCATCCCATTTAGTTACATGTCATCTATGGCTGCTTTTATGCTGGAACTGCAGTGTTGAATAGTCATGACAGAGGCTGACTGGCCCACAAAACTAAAAATATTGATTATCTACCCCTTTATAGAAAAAACTTGCGACCCCCTGCTTTACACTAACGGATATAAACAGAACCAATGAAAACACTCAACCTGCCCCAGCTTCCGGTCCTGACTCTACCCTCATCCTCCCACAGTATGACTTTGGGAGTTCTCTTCCCTTCCCCGAGCCTCAGTTTCCCCAACTGTCAAATAGAGTAAGTGTCCACACCTCACCAACGGCATCCAATGGGGCAAGATGTTTAAGATAATCAAATGAGCCCATCAGAGAGATATGAGAGCCCATCAGAGAGATATGAGAGCCCATCAGAGAGATATGAGAGCCCATCAGAGAGATACGAGAGCCCAGAGGTGCATCCTCGGATATCTGCAGAGGTGATGCCTCAAGCCAACGACGAAAAGACTGGGGTGGCTGGACCAACAGCACTGAGGAAAACTGGCTTGCTCCATGAGAAAACTCAAACTGGTTCCCTGGTTGATGTCACCTGCAGATGGATGCCCCCCAGATTAAAGACCTAAATGTGAAAGAAAAAACAGGAACATTGATAGAAGAACATGTAGGAAAAGAACTTTAGGACCTGGGGGTGAGAAAGAACTTCTTAAACAAAGCCTCAGAAACACAAGCCAGAAGGCAAAGGATGTATGAATTCCATGACATTAAAATTAAAGATTTCTGGGGCTTCCCTGGTGGCGCAGTGGTTGAGAGTCCGCCTGCCGATGCAGGGGACACGGGTTCGTGCCCCGGTCTGGGAGGATCCCACATGCCGCGGAGCGGCTGGGCCCGTGAGCCATGGCCGCTGAGCCTGCGCGTCCGGAGCCTGTCCTCCGCAACGGGAGAGGCCACAACAGTGAGAGGCCCGCGTAACGCAAAAAAAAAAAAAAAAAAAAAAAAAAAAAAAAAAAAATTAAAGATTTCTGTCCAGTCAAGGACACTAGGAACAGAGTGAATAGAGAGATGATGGGACAGGAGGAGAAATGGCAGGGCCAATAGCTGGAGTATACAAGGAACTCCTACCCAGGGCTGCTGTATTGCATATTGCAGGGGAAGTCATTCTCACTCTAGTCTAATTGAGTTCTAAGACAACCCAGTGGGAATGTTTGCCCTGGAGGTGTGCAATACAGTGGCCCTGCTCCTCAAAACCATTACAAAAAGATGACACCCCTAGAGCAAAGTGGACAACGTGTGTGAACAGGCGACTTTCAGAGGGAAGCAGAAGTGGTCAACCCAGGAGCAATGCAGAGTAGCACAGCTGTATCACTTTACACCTGTCTGAGGGACAAAATGAGAAAGACGGATGATGCTGAGGGTTGCTGGGAACCCACCTGTGTGTGTGTGTGTGTGTGTGTGTGTGTGTGTGTGTGTGTGGACTGCGGCAGCCCCCTGGGAAGCATCCTGTCACTATCAGTTGACACAGGTAGGTACACACCTAACAGCAATGCTGCATCTATTCACCAGAAGGCACGTATAGGAATGGCCATAGCAGCTTCACTCATAAAAACCCCAAAATAGAAACAACCAGAATGCCCATCCTTACTAGGACAGATGAAAAAAGTGAGGTATGTTCATACAATGGAATATTATACAGTAAGGAGAAAGAACCATCCACATTTATAACAGGGTACTATGAGTCAAATTGTATCCTCCCCAAATGCATACACGGGAGTCCTAAAACCCAGGACCTCAGAATGTGACGGTACTTGGAGATGGGACCTTTACAGAGGTGATCAAGCTAAAAATGAGGTCATTAGGGTGGGCCTTAATCCAATATGCCTGGTATCCTTCTAAAAAGGGGAAATTTGGGCAGAGATGTGCACCCAGGGAGAGGCCGTGTGAACATGAAGACAGATGTCTACAAGCCAAGGAGGGGGATGTGGAACAGATTCTTCGATGCGGCCTCAGAAAGAACCAGCCCTGTGGACACCTTGATTTTGGACTTCTAGCCTCTAGAGCTGTGAGACAGCAAATTTCTGTGGCTCGAGACACCTGATTTGTGACATTTCTAACAGCCCCAGGAAATTAAGACATGGGTGTTGGCACACTGTGGCCTATGGATCAAATTCAGCCTGGGATGGTTACATTTTGTGATCCCTCGTCTAAATGTTGCTGTGCAAGGATTGTGTAGATGCCATTCACATTTGCATCAGTTGACTTTAAGTGAAGGACATGGCCCTCCAGGATGTGGGTGGGCCGTGTCAAATCAGTCGAAGGACTTAACTGCAAACACTGAGGTTTCCTGGTGAAAGAAGGAATTCTGCCTCAAAACTGTAACACAGAAGTCCTGCCTGAGTCTCCAGCCTGCCTGGCCTACAGATTTCAGGCTCAAGGCTGCAACATTGCCTCATAACTGAATTTCCAGCATGCTGGCCTACCCTACAAATTTCAGACTTGCCAGCTCCCACATGGCATGAGACAACTCCTTAAAATAATTATCTTTATTTCTACATCTGTCTATGTCTATACACACACACACACACACACACACACACACACACACACACACACACATACATACACACACACCCTATTGGTTCTGCTTCTCTGGAGAGCCCTGACCAATACACAGCCCATCCCTGGCTATTATAAATAAAGTTTTATTGGCACACAGCCACACAGTCACTCATGCATCATCTTTCCAGGCATATTACCTATACATGCAACCTAACAAAATACATTTTCAATGACACATAGATGTAAAAAAGACACACGTTGAACACTTGAGACGTTTGCCTATGGAGGCACAGTAATAGGAAAAAAGGATAGAAATACAGAGGTAAATAAAACAAAACAAAAAAGGTGGGAAACAGAAAGGAAACCTTCAGTAACGTGCGAACGTGTATCAAAGCGTTAAGGCGGGTCTCCCGGTCATGTGCTGCCCTCTCGCGGGACCCATTAGCATTGCAGCCTTTATCACTTAGTTTGTCCTAAGAGATGGTTGCCCATCAACAGCCAAAGCAGCTTGTTAAGGACTGAAGTCAACTGCATGGATGCACACTTTAAAAAAAAAAAAAATTGTGGTAAAAGATGTAGAACATAAAGTTTAACATGTTAACCATTTTAAAGTACACAGCTCAGTGGCATTAAGCACATTCACATTGTCGTACAACCATCCCCACCATCCATCTCCAGAACTTTCTCATCCTCCCAAACTGAAACTCTGTTCCCTTTAAACACTGACGTCCCATCCTTCACCCCAGCCCCTGGTCCCCACCATCTACTTCCTGTCTCTATGGATTTGACTCCTCTAGGGACCGCACGTGAGTGGAATCAGACACTTTGTCCTTTTCCGTCTGGCTTCTTTCATTCACTATGATGTCTTCAAGGTTCATCCATGTTGGAGAGCATGTCAGAATTTCCTTCCTTTTCAAGACTGAATAATATATTTCATCGTATGGATGGACCGCATTTTGTTTATCCATCATCTGTCGACGGACACTTGGGTTGCTTCCACCTTTTGGCTGTTGTGAATAATGCTGCTATGAACATGGGGTGTGCAAATAGTCCTTTGTGACTCTGCTTTCGATTCAGATGGGGATGCACCCAGGAGTGGAATTGCTGGGTCATATGGTGATTCTGTGTTTAAGTTTTTGAGGAACCACCATCCTGTTTTCTGCTGACCACGGTTTGTATAAATTAGTCTTCTCTTGAGGCTAATTTTGGTTGTTACCAGTGTTTGTTACCACAAACAATATGGTGCCAAATACCTTCACACACGTATCTCTGCAGACATGGAGGATATATTGCAAGAATTGGAAATGTGGTGTTGAAAGGTGTTTGCCGGGTTGGGGGGAAAGGTAAATTATGAGTTTGTGATTAACATATGCACACTACAGGGACTTCCCTGGTGGTGCAGTGGTTAAGACTCTGCACTCCCAATGCAGGGGGCCCGGGTTTGATCCCTGGCCAGGAAACTAGATTCCACATGTGTGCCGCAACTAAGAGTTCACATGCCGTAACTGAGGAGTTGGCAAGCCACAACTAAGGAGTCTGCCTGCTGCAACTAAGAAGTCCGCCTGCTGCAACTAAGACCTGATGCAACCAAATAAATAAATATTTTTTTAAAACCATATACACACTACTATGTATACAATAGATAACCAACGAGGACCTACTGGATAGCACAGGGAACTAGACTCAATATTTTGTAATAACCTACAAGGAAAAAGAATCCGCAAAAGCCACAGAGCAGCTAAGCCCGTGCACCACAACTACTGAGCCTGTGCTCTAGAGACGGCGAGCCACAACTACTGAGCCCGTGAGCCACAACTACTGAAGCCTGCGCACCTAGAGCCTGTGCTCCGCAGTAAGATAAGCCAACCGCAAGAAGAAGCCTGAGCACCACAACTAGAGAAAGCCTTTGCACGGCAATGAAGACCCAACGCAGCCAAAAATAAATTAAAAAAAAAAAAGGGGCTTCCCTGGTGGCGCAGTGGTTGAGAGTCCGCCTGCCGATGCAGGGGACACGGGTTCGTGCCCCGGTCCGGGAAGATCCCACATGCCGCGGAGCGGCTAGGCCCGTGACCCATGGCCGCTGAGCCTGCGCGTCCGGAGCCTGTGCTCCGCAACGGGAGAGGCCACAACAGTGAGAGGCCTGCATACCGCTAAAAAAAAAAAAAAAAAAAAAAAAAAAAAAAAAAAGAATCTGCAAAAGAATATATACATAACTGAATCACTTTGCTGTACACCTGAAACGAACACGACATTGTAAATCAACTATACTTCAATTAAAAAGAATTGTTTTTAAAGATGTTTGCACTTTAAACTTTGGCAGATGCTATAATACCAAATTGCCTCTAAAAAATGTATGTTCTCCCAAGTAATACACAAAAGAGCTTGCTTCCTTATTGACGTTTTGGGCTGGAGCATTCTTTGCTGGGGGAGGGGCAGGCATCCTGTGCATTGTCGGGTGTTGAACCCCATCCCCTGACTTCCTCCCGCTAGATCCTAGTAGCCTCCTCCCCCTAGTCATGACAATCAAAAATGTCTTAAGACATCGCAGAGTATCCTCTGGGGTCAAAATCACTCCTGGTTGAGAACCATTGCCCCATGACTTACAATGCAGCATACAAGAAAACTTTAGCTTTTTAGCAATCCAAACGATAGAAATCCCATTGTAGCTTTATTGTGAATGTCTCACCCTATAAGGTCAAACATCTTTTCACAGATTTTGAATCCATTTTTATTTCTTTCAGGTCTTTTCTGGGATGGTCCGTTCATATCCTTTGCATCTTTTTTCAGTTGGTCTTTTCTTGTTGATTTGTAGGCACTCTTTACATATTTGTTGTCTGGCAAAAATCTTTTGCAAGTATGTGCAAATATTTCTCTCACATTTGTTGTTGATTTGGGGGCCTTTTTGCCCTCCATGAAATTTTATTTTTTATGTAATAAAACATAACATTTCTTTTATGACTTCAGGGGACTTTGTGCTTGCTTAGAAAGGCCTTTCCACTCTGATCCTATAAACAGTTTCTCCCATATTTTCTTCTAGTACTTTTGTGTTTTAATTTTTTTATGGCTTCACTGTTGACCCATCTGTAATGGATATTGCTGAAAGATATAGTACAGGGAGGCAATTTAAGTTTTCTTCTCCAAGGCTTAAAAAATTGTCCTGCCCCCTCACAGGAGCCACCTGAAAGAGCTCCAATGTCAAAGCCAAAAAACTCAAAGCGAAAAAATGAATAATGCAGTATCAGATGATAAACTAGAACCTAACATTAACATGTCATCAGTCCATACTGATCTTAATAAACGAATTAATAAATAAATAAATGGAGGAGACGAGAACAATCTCCCTTGCAGAAGAAGTTTACATAATTCATGTAGCTATTCCTCCATCCTGGAGGCGAGTCTAGGGGTGCTAGACTTAGTGACTGGCTTCCAAAGAACAAAGCACGAAAAGGGGACAAGCGTAGCCTCACAGTGGGGAAACCTGGTGGCCCATCATAACCACGTGATCAAGGTTGACCTCAGGGTATAAACAGAATGAAAAGACAACCTATAGACTGGGAGAAAATATTTGCAAATGATGCGACCAACAAGGGCTTCATTTCCAAAATATACAAACGGCTCATACAACTCAATATCAAAAAAAAAAGATGCTCAACATTGCTAATTATTAGAGAAATGCAAATCAAAACTACAATGAGGTATCACCTCACACTGGTCAGAATGGCCATCATCAAAAAGTCTACAAATAATAAATGCTGGAGAGGGTGTGGGGAAAAGGGAACCCTCCTACACTGTTGGTGGGAATGTAAGTTGGTGCAGCTACTATGGAAAATGGGATGGAGGTTCCTTAAAAAGCTAAAAATAGAGTTGCCATATGATCCAGCAATCCCACTCCTGGGCATATATCCGGAGATAACTCTAATTAAAAAAGACACATGCACCCCAGTGTTCATAGCTGTACTATTTACAATAGCCAAGACATGGAAACAACCTGAATGTCAATTGACAGAGGAATGGATAAAGAAGATGTGGTATATATATATACAATGGAATATTACTCAGCCATAAAATAATGAAATAATGCCATTTACAGCAACATGGATGGACCTAGAGATTATCATACTAAGTGAAGTAAGTCAGACAGAGAAAGACAGATATCATATGATATCACTTATATGTGGAATCTAAAAAATAATACAAATGAACTTGTTTACAAAACAGGAACAGACTCACAGACATAAAAAACAAACTTATGGTTACCAAAGGGGAAAGGCGAGGGGAGGGATAGATTACGAGTATGGGATTAACAGATACACACTACTATATATGAAATAGATAAACAACAAGGATTTACTGTATAGCACAGGGAACTATATTCAATACGCTGTAATAACCTATAACGAGAGAGAATCTGAAAAAGAATATATGAATAAATATGTAACTGAATCACTTTGCTGTATGCCTGAAACTAACACAATATTGTAAATCAACTACTGTTCAATTTTTTTAAAAAGGTTACCCTCAGGGTGATGTCGTGTGCACGTCAGGGACCCCTGATGGGGTGTAATGAGAAGGGCATTTCACCTCTGTGTCTTCCTCCCCAAAACCCCGGTCTAATCATGAGAAAATATGCAAGAAACCCGGATCAGGGAATTTTCTCAGGACGCCAGCCAGTCCTCCTCGACACAGTCAAGGTCATGATAAACAAGAAAGGACGGAGAAATTATCATAGCCCAGGGAGCCTAAGGAGGCATGATGACTAAACGCCATGTGGGATCCTGGAGCAAAAAGAGGGCATTAATAGAAAAAATGGTAAAACTCAGGTAGTGATGTTAAAAGACGGACTTTAGTTAATACTACTGTCCTGATGTTAATTTCTTTGTCGTGACAAATGCACAGCTGTTAAGAAAGATTTTCCCATCAGCGCAGTCAGGTGAGGGTACGTGGGAATTCTCTGTGTTACCTTTGTGACTTTTCTCTAAAACTATACCAAAATAAAATGTTGGAGTTTTTTTTCCTTAAAGCTGTCCTTCGATCAAAATTGATCGAAGAATCCGTCATTTCTCCACCAATTGGAAAAGTCCCCAAATATATCGAGGTCTGTTTCTGCCCTCTGGATTTGTCTTATCTCATATGTAACTGCATCTTAAAAACGGAAAGTTAAAAAAAAAAAAAAGAGTGGCATCTATGAACTACTCTTTTAAAATTATCGTCAAGTCAGCCAGGGCAGGGCGAATAAAGGTGCTGGGCTTTGAGAGATGGGAGTTTGTGACTGCTCTGTCAGGCACATTATTTGTGTGATGTTTATCTACTCCTTTGTTCATTTTTCAATAAACATTTATTCGGCGCCTCCTGTGTGCCATGTCCTATGTGGAGCGCTGGGGACCCAGAGAAGGCCAGGGCAGAAATCCCTGCTCTCATTTGTGGTCCAGTGGGAGATACAGAATTACACAGAATATAATTGCAACTTGTGTTTGTTGCATTCCGGAGAAGAATGGGGGAGGGGTAAGGACAGAACAGCAGAAAGACCAGCTTTAGTTGGGAAGGGGGGGCTGTCCGAGGGCCATTTGGGCTGAGAACTGAAGAATGAGACAAAGCCAGTTTGGCCAAAGGATATGGAACAGCATCTCGGGTGGAAGGCACAGCTCGTGCAAAGGCCCTGGGGCAGGACCAGGCCTGGTTCCTTTGGAGGAACAGCGAGGAGGCCCGTGTGTCTGGAGCAGTGAGCGAGGGGGAGAGAGGGAGGAGGGAGGGCAGGGAGGGGACGAGGAGGGTCGTGCAGGACCTTGTGGGCTTGTGGGGAGGACTTGGGCTTTTACCCCAGGGAGGTGGGAGCCCTGGAGGGCTGTGGGCAGAGGAGGGAGGAGGACCTGCCTCAGGTGCTCACCTGCACCCTCTGGTGGTCCTAATGGGGAGGAGAGACTGTGGAGACCAGGGTGGGAGCTGGGGAATCAGGGCAGAAGAGATTGTTCTGGTCCAGGCACACAACACAATGACGGTATCAGATTAGTTTGTCTAACTGTGGGCCTCAGTGACCCCATCCCTAAAATGGGATTGCCCAGCACATAGTAAATGTTCAGTAATTACCAGTTTGCCCTGAATAGCTCACTGAATCCTCCCAACAGTTCTGAGGAAGGGGTTATTATCATCCCTGTTTTACAGATGAGGAAAATGAGGCACAGAGAGAGAAAGTGACTTACCCAAGGACACACAGCTGGTGAGTGGCAAAGTGAAGTTCTTGCTCTTAACACCTGTGTATCCATGAGGATAACATTATACATACAGGTGAGCAGGGCAGAGAGTAAATGATTGGAGGAGTTGATCTGGTCTGGGGAGGGCTTCCAGGAGGTGGTGACATTGGGCCTGAGACTTAAAAGATGAGCTGAAACTACCAGGCACCCCTGCAGGAGGGATTGCAGGGCAGAGGCCCTGAGGGAGGACCCACCAGAATGCAGGGCCCAGGCTGGTCCATACCTAGAGCCCAGCACCATCTTTTTCCTGGATTCCCATCACGACCACCGTAAGGCCCTTCCCCTCTCCCAGCAGCACTGTTTCCAGGGACCACCCCCTCCCTCTCCCTTTCAGATTGGGTGGCTCGGCGCTGATGCCCACCCCCAGCCACCTCCAGCTGGTAACAATCCCCAGAAAGGGGTCATTAAGTGGCCCAGCTGAGGCCGCCGATAACCAGCACACAGACACTATTTTAATTTTCCACTGATTTGTCTGCGGTGGGCCCCCCAGAGCTGAGCCATGTGTGTGTGGAGAGGAGTATCTAGCCCCACAGCTGTCTATGGAGAGTGAGGACAGAGGAGAGGACTTGGGGGGGCCTCACTGCGAGAGAGTTATGGGGCAACTGACATGGTTTCTGCCCCTCCCCCCCGCAAATCTCACTGGCCTGGCCCTCACCAGGCTGTGCTGGGCCCTTTTTCCTTCACACTCAGGGTAGCCACTTCTGTCTTCAGCCTCCACCCACCCATCTGTCCATTTATCCATCCAATCGTCCATATGTTCACCCACCCATCCATCCACCCGTCTATCCATCCATCCATCCACCCACCCACCTATCCATCCACCCATCCACCCATCCAGCCATCCAACCACCCACCCACCCATCCATCCACAATCCATCCACCCATCTACCCACCCACTCGTCCATCCCTCTATCCTTCTGTCTATCCCTCCCTGACCCTCTGTCCCTCCCTCCCATGGATAAGCAGTTACTGATCACGTAAGCTGTACCATGCACTACCTTAGGCCCCAGTGGTTTTCTCCACACCTTACTCAGCATCCCCCCTAGGACATCCCCTCGGATCCCTAGACTCAGCATCTTCCTGCCCCTCCCCCACCCCATGTCCCCACCTCAGGGACAATTTCACCGTTGCTCACCGCCCCTGAGGCTGGGATCGCAGCATCGGCCTCACCTCCTCCCCTTTCCCTCTCCGCAGCCTGTGGGTCTTCACGTTCTGCCCATTCTCCCCCTCGGGCCTCTCCCCCATCCATCCTCAGGTCTCCTTTTCTACCATCTGGATCACCGTTTCACTCTCCTCCCAGCCCCCATTCCCAATCCCACAGCTGCCTGAGATCTGGCCATGCCCCTCCCTACTCCTTCACCCAGCATGGCTCCCGGCTGCCTGGGAGGGAAGGCCCAGCTCCCACCAGGGTCTGGCTTCACACTTCTCTCTCGCCTCCCTCTGCTACCTCACTCACCTCCTCCTGCCTTTAGCTCTGTCACACTCAGCACATTCCCACCGCCACACCTGTGTCTGCACAGTTCCTTCTGCCAGGAATGCCCTCACCACCATCTCTCTGAGCTGAAAGCCTTAGCATCCCCCCAGGCTTGGCTGAAATGCCACTTCCTCCAGGGATCCCCACCCCGGCCCCTGGCCAGGGCCCTCTCCCTGCTCCCTGAGTTTCCATCCAAAGACCAGGCACTGCCACCCTGTCTTTGGCTCTAGGCCTCGGGCTCTTGGACCCTCTCAAGGCCACCAGGGGCAAAGGTGGACCGAAGCACCCTGTCATCAGCTTGTGTGGGGCTGGGGTGTGACACCCACTACCTGAGTGAAGTGACCTCCCCAAATAGCAGTCTCTCATGGATGACAGACAGAGGCTGATCCTTAGGGTAAGCTCTGAACCACCGCGTTATCCTGTCACATCCCTTCGTCCTCATGCAGTGACCGTCCCTCTCCGAGCCTGTATCCCCATCTGTAAGATGGTGATCGTGGCAGTTCCTTCTTCATAGGCTTGTTGGGAGGACTCCAAATGGCTATTATCTTGAGCTCTCGGCTCAGCGCTGCAAATTTACAGTAGTTTGCTGTGTGACCTTGGGGAAAGTACTGTCCCTCTCTGAGCCATGGCTTTTCCTTCTCTTGACTTCTAGAATGAGCAGCAGCCCAGCTCTACCCTGCTCTTGGAGGGGCAGCCTCAGGAGCCCCCAGGGGAGGCTCTGAACACCCCATGTTGGCCTGCCCAGGAGAAGAAAGGATGGAAGAGAGGAAGGACTTCCAGAAGGTAGGAAAGTGCTGGGACCTGGAGCCGGGGTGGGGTGGGGAGCTGATGGGTGCGGTCAGGTACTGGTTGTGCCTCCGTTTCTCCGTCTGTAAAGTGGGGGGGCACGATGGTGACCCCTTCAGCCCTCTGTGCTGCCTGGGCCCACCCCCCCTCCCTGGCCCTGCTTTCTGTGTCTCCCCAACTTTCTTCTCCGGAGCTCCCCGCCCTTCCCCTCCTCACCGCCGACATTCCCGGCCCGGGCGCTCCGGGAAACATTCCGTGGTTTGCAGCAGACTGTCCGGCTCCTCGGTCCCTCAGATGTGGGCAGAGTGGGCGGCGGCCGGGCGGGCGCGGGCCGGGGGCTGAGGAGACTATGTGCCCCCCAAATCCTACCCCAGCGCCGGGCACACGGTGGGGGAGGCAGCGGGTGGCACTCACAGACGGGCAGAGGGACCCCCTCGGCAGATGGGGGAGGCCCTCTCCTGCTCACAGCCCTCCCAGGGCTTCCTAGTGCCCCTGGAATAAAACCCCAAGTCCTCCCCACAAGCCCACGAGGCCCTGCACGACATACCCCGTCCCCTCCCTGCCCTCCCCTCCTCCCTCTCTCCCCCTCGCTCACTCTGCTCCAGACACACAGGCCTCCTGGCTGTTATTCCAACACGCCAGGCCCAGTCCTGCCCCAGGACCTTTGCACGGGCTGTGCTCACCACCTCCAGTCCTTTGGTCCCTGAGATTACTCAGGCTGCAACTCAGAGAGGCCTTCCCTGCCCACCCGGCTTCCTCCTCAGGCCCATTACCCGCCCCTTTAATGTCTTTGCAGACTTCCTCCCAATTTGGAATTCTCTCATGAATTTATTCATTTTCTCTCTAACTCCCTAACCCCCAGCTGGGCCATGAGCCCAAGAAGGGCAGGGCTGGGTCAGCCTAGCTCACAGCTGACATGTAATAGGCACTCGCTGAATAGGTGGAGCGGCCACGGAAGTCCTCCTGGAATCTAACCACAATCTCTCCTGCTCTAGCTGTGTGAGTATCACACAGTTCCTGACCTGGGCACAGCCCTTAACAGTTTGCCAGACACCTCCATGGTCATCGGCTCACTGGATTATACCACAAAGACCCTGTAGGAGAGAGGCTTTATTCTTCACGCACCCCTCCCCCATTTTACAGATGAGGAAACTGAGGCACCAAGAAGTGCGATAATTTGCTCTTTGCACGAATGAACAGACACTGATGAATGTACCTGCATTATTACTTTTTTTTTTTTTTTTTTTTTTTCCTGCATTATGACTTTTGAGGGCCCCATGCGTTTGGCCTTCCTCCCTAAACAATAAAATTATTAAATATTATGTTTTCTGCTTGCGTTGGTATACACGTCAACATAATTCAGGCTAGATGCATTGCTATGTATTCATTATTATCACATTTTGCATTCTTCTGGTTGTAAAATAAACAAAGAAATAAATTTAAATATTTCTGAGGGCACTGAAAGTCCCATGGACCCTGGGTGCCGTGCCTCCAATGGCTGCAGGAGATGGGAGTCTGCCTGGGATTTGGGGGCTGAGGCTGGAATCTTTGGCCCCTACTCACACTTCCCTGTCCAGCCCCACATTTTGAATGCTGCCTGGGGGTCCCTCACCCACCTGGGGATCTCTGCTGCTCTGAACATAAAGAGACCTTTTTAGAATGGCCTGGTTCTCTCTACTTAAAAGGATGGAATTCCCACCAAGCGGGGCTTGGATGCCTCCTGTGACAGATGCCTCATTACCTTTCAGCCAGGGGGGTGATAGTCCTTACCAACGTTAAACTGACCCCTGCGGAGGCTGAGCTCTGTCCTCTGGGGTTGCACAGACCACCTCCCCAGCTCCCGCATCAGCTTCCTGTGCCCAAGGGCAGCCCCACCTGGGGACATTTGAGAACTGTCTTGGGTCCGGCTGTTTCAGCTCTTGTGTTGGGGGCTCCCTGTGGGTGGGGCTGGGGCTGATCTTCTGTGGGGGGCCCAGATGACCCAGCTTGGGACTGAGCCTAGAGCAAGGTGGTAAATTTAACCAAATTTTAACCAAATTTGCCCAGGCATCTTTTTAGGGCTGAAGCCCTGAATCTCTCAATCTTTCTCTACAGGCTGCTGAACCCCAACCTCTTTCCTCTTCTGGATATACCGCAGTTTGACACCTGTCCTTAGCTGATTAGTGGATCCATAACCTCCTCTGTACTGGGGCTTCTACCTCTATTGATAAGACCTCAAGTTTGCACAGAACAATTCTCCTTGTCACAGACTGCCTGACATTCCCAGGACCCTGGAGAAAGGTGATGCGGAATCACTCTCTCACCTCTGACCTCTAGCCCCAGGCCTCTTCTCCAGTTCTCAGCTCTGCCCTCCATTTGCCCTGTGACTTTAAGCAAATCACGCCATTATCTGAGCTTCCAATTTAATCATCAGGTTCTTGCCTTTCTTCATCAGAAACCCACCCACTTCCCTCCACCCCCAGGCCCCCATCATGGCTGGCCTGGATGCTGCCCTGGCCTCCCCTTGGTACCAGCTGCTACGTCAGCCTCAGACTATCCCTTCTCCCCACAGGTCCAAGGGAGCTTTAAAGAATGTAAAACAGGCCCCGCCCCTCCTCTGCCCACAGCCCTCCAGCATTCCCACCTCCCTCAGGGTAAAAGCCTGAGTCCTCCCCATGGCCCACATGGGCCTGCAAGACCCTGCCCCATGTCCCCTCCCTGCCCTCCCCTCCTCCCTCTCCCCCACTCGCTCACTCTGCTCCAGACACACGGGCCTCCTGGCTGTTCCTCGAACACGCCAGGCCCCATCCTGCCCCAGGACCTTTGCGTGGGCTGTGCCTGCTGGGGACGCTCTTCCCCCTTCTCTTCTAATGAATTCTGTTATCCATCTGCCAGGTCTCAGATGAGATGTCACCTCCTCAGTGAAGCCCTCCTAGATTGCCCAGCCTAACTCAAAGGCCCCAGCTCCTTAGAACCCCTTCCACAATCATAATTAAGTCTGATTTTGTGCACTGATACTTTTATTTTCCGTCTCCCTCACTGCAACATCAGCCCCAAGAGGACCGTGGTCTTTGTCTGGGTCACTGCTGTGTCCTCAGCAGGAGAACAGGACTGGAGACACAGCAGGTGTTTAGTCAATGTTGGCTAAATGAGGAATGAAAAATGAAACCAACGCGCGACGCTACTCAGGGATGTGGGAACATCTCTGTCCTCATGGACCCCAAAACCTTGATACTCTATAACTCCCGCTTCACCCAACCCACCTGAGTCACCTGAACCCCAGAGGCAGCAGTAATGAGGGGTCGTGGGAGGTCTTCCACCCAAGGCCCAGCTGTCCTTGGAGAACACTTGCTGAGAAGCCTGAGACGTCTAGGCCCCAAACCCATTTTCCTGATAGGGGAACCTGAGGAACACAGAGGGCGAGCCACTGGCCCAAGGTCACACAGCACACCCAGGTTCAGACCTAGAACTGGATAGGTAGGTAGAAGATTTCAGAGTTCCACTTCGGGTGGCAGGCCAGCTCCTGGAGGGACAGAGGGATGGATGGACGGCAGGGCAGACAATGGTGCACAGGCTTGTGGCTTCATGCTGGCTGGAGAGCCTCAGACAGCAAACACCCAGCCCCCAGGTGCCACAGCCTGCCTTGCCCCAGAATGTCTTCTCTCCCATCAGTTGGGTCCCGACTCAGTCCCATCCCCCTCGAAGTTTCCAGAAGGGTGCCCAGTCTTAAGGGTGGGATGCTACAGGGCGCCCATTCCCTCCCCAGGGTCTGGGGGCACAGAAATAGGCAGAGGTGTGGCCAGAGTCCCACAGCAGCTCAGTCTCCCGTCTCCTGTCTGTTAACCTGAGCCCCCCACCCAGCGTCCCTAGCCCCCAGACCTCGCTCTACTCAGAACTTCCTATTGTAGGCCCTGCGGCAACAGAGTCATGGCTACTGCAAGGTTTCAGATCCAGCCAACACACTGCAAACCTTCCCAGAGGACGGCCAGCCTCGGCACCCTCCTGGCCACAGACACCGGCACATTCGGACTCTTAACCGCCTCTGGGCAGCCCTGGCCACGCTTCCAGGTGGGAGACTCCGGAATGGTTTTCTCTCCATTGTCTGGCCTTGGTTTCCTCGCTCCTGACCACCTCTCCTCCGTTTCCAAATGCCCAGGGAGGGGTCACTGCTGCCGCCAACCACGTCTGAACCCCCTTCACAAATGTCCAAGCGTCCCCGAATTCGAGAGGCCAGAGAACGGGGCGAGAAGCCCTTTGGCTCCCTGCTGTCCCTCCTGCCCCCCAAGACTTCCACCCGAGGCGCACCCGGCACTGGTGGGTGCCTTCGCACTCACCATCCACCACATCTTGGCCGTCATGTCGTAGCAGAGCTGCCATTTGACCGAGGTCTCGCCCGGCTTGCTGGACACCAGGGGCCCGGGCACCTCCATGCTTGGAAGGAGGCAAGGGCAGCCCGAGCTGCCTCACTCGGTTAGGAGCACAGGCTGGGCCAGCCGCCTAGGGTTCAGGTCCAGGGTCCAGACTTCCATAGGCCCGAGCGAAGGGCTTTCTCTGGGGGAGTCGGAAGAAGGTGCCAGGGACTCTCAGAGCTGGAGATCACAGGCTTGAGAGAGAGGGGGAGGGATGCAGATGCATTGGTCTGAAACACACCAGGCCGGTCTCTTGCAAGTGGCCACCCACAGCCCAAGGAGGCCGTCGCAGGCCGTGAGTGTGTGTGTGTGTGTGTGTGTGTGTGTGTGTGTGTGTGTGTGTGTGTGAGAGAGAGAGAGCGGCCGGTACGTGGATTTGTGAATGAGCCTCTGATTGGGAATACCCCCCTCCCACCCCCGGAAGGCGTGTGGCTTGTCCTCCCCTTCCCCTGCTGATTCGCCTTCCCATCAACTCCATCAGGGAAGAAAGCTCGGGGGCCGGAGGCAGTTGGGGTGCGTGCAGCGGGGAGCCTCGACCCTCCCTCCCTCCTTCCCACCCACCCCTGTCTTGGGTGCTGGCTGGGGAGGTGCCCAGGCCCCGAGGCCTCATTAATTCCAGGCGGGGCCCTGAAGCCAAGGCACAGCAGATGGTATGTTTTGAGAGGTGGGGGAGAGGCACTCTCAGTGTACAAAGAGGGTGGCATCCGAGGGCCCTGGATTGTTGAGTCCTGGCTGTGTGATCTCGGACCAGTCCCTGGGCCTCTCTGGGTTTCACTCTCCCTGTCTTGAAGATGTCAGCTGACCACTGAGGACGTGGTATGGGTGGGGATGGGGGTTGAGACAAAATGCAGACGCGCATAGAAGGGGGTGGGATCATCATCTCACTTTTTTCCTTCCTTCTCCCAATTTCTGAGCAGCAGCAAGCCAGGGGGATTCTTTTGATCTCATCATCTAATGGTTGCTGTGCATTTATGGAGCGCCGAGGGTGTGCCCAAGCTCGATGAGAAGGGGCTGGTCCCTGCTCTGTGTGGGCTGATGCCCTGGCCCAACACTGGCAGTAGGAGAGACTGAAGGTGGACAGCAGGAAGGACCCCCCGGCCTGGCCAGGAGCTGCTGGGAGCTCTGAAGTGGCAGCAGCGAGGTCTGGCTGGAGAGCGTGTGGCATCTGGTTTTCCACTGGGCTTTAAGCCTGCCAATTAGGAGTGGACAGAGGGAATGGGAGATGGTGGCAGTAGGACTGGACATGAATGGGGACCGAAGCTGACCCCTGTGGCATTGGGAGTGAGCACAGTGGCACGCTGGGAATGGCTGCCCCAGGCCCGCCCCTTCTGCTCTGCCACCAACCTGGCGGATTCTTCCTAAAACATGGCTCTGACGGGTTCTCTTGCCTGCCTACCACCCTCCATGCTCCCCAGACCCCCACTGAGACTGGGCCTGGCTTCATCCTGGTCCCCTCTGTCCGGCACACCCTTCCTCCTTTCGTTACCTGGGGACTCCTATGCATCCTTCAAAACCAGCCCAATATTCCCCACCTGTCCCTGAGGGTAAGAGATAGAGTCAGACAGAGATAAAGAGCAACAGAGACACTAAGAGAGAGAGACAGAGATGGAGAGACAGAGTGAGTGAGAGAGACAGAGAGACACCCAGCCATGCCCTGTCCACTGTCTGGGCTACACGTACACGCTCTTACCTCCCACCCTGAGAGGCTTGGATTATCAGCCACTGTTGTTGTTTTTTTAATACCTATTTATTTTTTGGCTGAGCCAGGTCTTAGTTGCTGCACGCGGGATCTTTGTTGCAACGTGCGGGATCTCTAGTTGCTGCATGCGAGATCTAGTTCCATGACCAGGGATCAAACCCGGGGCCCCCTGCATTGGGAGGGCGGAGTCTTAACCACTGGACCACCAGGGAAGTCCCTCAGCCACCTTTTTCTTGTTGGAAAGACATTGTGCAACCCACACCCTCTGGCCCTAGGTTCCAACCCTGAGCACACGGGACTGAGAGTTTCTGTGTCTGGCCTGGGGACTCCCAGAGGACAGGACCTGGGTCTGAGCCCTAGCTGGGACTCCCACACACAACAGGCTCCACCGATCCCTGACCAAGCGCAAGGGTGTGGATCAGATTTGATTATTCAGATCACCGTTATTAACAGCAACTGTTTCTTGCCCACCTACTACACACCAGAAGCCGTGTAAGGTCAGTACAGACAGGAAAACGGAGGCTCCGAGAAGTTTAGTCACGAACCCAGGGACACACAGCAAGTAGAACTCACTTCTGTGATTTGGGGGGGATGCCGAACACCTACCCAGCTTCCACCCTCGCCTCCTTCGGGTCTCAGCTCAGATGACACCTCCTAAGGTGCCCGCCCAGCCCCCTGCTTAATAGTGCTTGCCACCACGCACATGCAGCCCCCTCCCAGCTTTATTTCCCTTAATCACTTTACTTATTGATTGTCTGTGGCCCCCAGCTGGAGGGGGGGGCGGACGTCAGCTTTTGTCTGTCTTCTTCACGGCTTTGGCCACAGTGTCCGGAACAGTGCCTGGCACAGAGTAGGCTCTCGGTAATCTATTTGTTGAAATGAATGAATGAGCGGGTCAGGGTTTTGCAAACATTGGCATTTCCTGTTGACTCTCCCCAAAGGCATTTTCCTCTTGGCGCAAAATCTGCAGGCCTGGCAAGAGGGGTGGGGAGGGGCAAGGGGCCGGGCATAGCTCTTGTGGCCCCAAGTGGGGCCACGCCTCGGCCAGCTTGCCCAGCTGAGGCCGGCAGGGCCCAGCCCAGCGGACGTGGTTCACCCGCATGGAGGCCCCCGCCCCGTAACTATAATTTGCCTCAGTACCTTGTGATCGTAGGAGACCGTTACCCCCACAGATGTGCAGTGGGGGTCAGCCATTCAGACAGTGGGTCAGAGCCCCGTGGCGGAAGGCAGATGTAGGAGGTGGCTTTCAAACGGGAAGGGCGAGGTAAGGAGACTTAACAGGGAGAGCCAGGGAGAAACAGAGGGGCTGAGACAAAGAGAGACACAGAGAGACAGACAGAGAGACAGAACAAGAAAGGCCTAGAGACCCAGCCATGCCCTGTGCGACAGGGGAGCTGGTGAGGCTGCTGGGCACCCCTCTCCCCCCCCACATCCGGTCGAGGGGCCTGGCTCATGAGCTACATCTCCATCCAAGGAAACTGAGACCCCTGCGGGCCAGCTGGATGCCCAAAACCTCAGTGGCAGCACCTCCCCCACTTCCCACCCCCCAATCCCAAGGACAGAGGGCCCAGGGCAACTCTGAACCTCAGTTTCCCCAGCTGCCAAAAGAGGAGGTTAGGTAGGAAAGCCCCCCTCAACCTCCTGCCACTCACAGACCACCCACCCCCTTTTGTCTGTGTCCGAGTATTACCCAACATTTTTCTTCCCATCTGACCATTTCTAGAAAAAGACTTGGATGTGTTTAAAGAGAAAAGTACAACTCACCACTACAGGCTGCCACCAGTCAAGGTCAGCTGAAAAGATAAATACAATAAAAATCCTCCCCAGTCCTATCCAACTCTAAGCAGAAAACAAGCCTGAAGCCTGTTCTGTCTTTCCTAAAAAGATGATCAAGCATTAAAGAGGCGTTGTAGACAGGTTGGGAGCCCCCAAAGGCCATAGGACAAGATCAAATGATCTAACAGATGTGTAACTGGAATCTCAGAAGGACAAGGAAAAGTGGGCAGAAGGATATTTTGAGAGAGAATGGCCCAGCATTGGAAGCTCAGAGTCCTAACCACTGGACCACCAGGGGATTCCCTCAATTGATTTAAAAGAGAGAGAGAGAGAGAGAGAGAATGGCCCAATAATTTTCCAAAATTTAAGACACCGAATTACAGTTCCAAGGAGCTCAGAAAATACCAAACGGAATAAATATTCCCACAAATACATAGCCAGACATGTCATATTCAAAATGCAGAAATTTGAAAATGAAGAGAAAATTCTTGAAGGCAGCTGAGGAGAAAAAGACACATGGCTTACAGAGGGGCAAAGACAAGAATGATCACAGACTTAACTGTGAAAAAAAAAGGATGTCTTTAAAGTGCTGATAGGAAAAGACTGTCCATCCAGAAGCTTATACCCAGTGAAAATATCATTTGAATATGGAGGAGAAATAAAGGCTTTTCCAGCAAACAAAAGCTGAGGAAATTCATGATTAGCAAGACACCCGTTTTAAATACCAAGACAGAGATAAGACTAAAAGGATGGGGGAAATATACCAAGAAAATAGTCATTTAAAATATACTGGGGGGCTTCCCTGGTGGCGCAGTGGTTAAGAACCCGCCTGCCAATGCAGGGGAAATGGGTTCGAGCCCTGTTTCGGGAAGATCCCACATGTCACGGAGCAACTAAACCCGTGCGCCACAACTACTGAGCCCGTGTGCCACAACTACTGAAGCCCGCGTGCCTTGAGCCCGTGCTCCGCAACAAGAGAAGCCACTGCAATGAGAAGCCCGCGCACTGCAACGAAGAGTAGCCCCCGCTCACCGAAACTAGAGGAAGCCCGCGTGCAGCCAAAAATAAAATAAATAAATAAATAAAAATTTAAAAGGAGACAAAGCAGACATCATAGCAAGGGACGTATATGATAAAAGGGCCAATTTACCCATCTTGAATGTGTATGCGTCTCACCACATACAACCAGCAAACAATCCAACAATATACAGTCAAGACGCACAAAACAAAAACTGATAAAGATGAAAGGAAAAGTGACAGATCTACAATTATACTTGGAGACTTCAAACTATGCTCTCAGCAGTTGGTGGAAAAAGTAGACAGAAAATCTGCAAAGAACTAGAAGACCTTGACAACATTATCAACCAACTTGAAATGGCATTTCTAGAACACTCCACCCAACAACAGCAGAATATACATCCTTTTCAAGTTAACATGGGACCTTCAACAAGATAGACCATATTCTTTAATCATACGCACCAATGTAGGTCATAAAACGAACCTTAAATTTAAGAAAAGTCAAATCATCCAAAGTATGTAACAAAATTAAACTAGATATCAGTAACTATGTGAAAAAAAAATCAGAAAGCTATGTGAAAAAAATCTCCAAAGATTTGGAGATTAAACCATAAACTTCTTACTAACCTATATGAAAGAGCCATGAGAAAATACTTTTTATTCAATGAAAATGAAAATGAAAATTTGTGAGATGTAGCTAAAACAGTGCTTAGGAGAAAAATCATAGCATTAAAGGCTTATATTATAAATTATATGAATGTACTTAATGTCATTGAGCTGTACTCCTAAAATGGTTAAAATGGTAAATTTTATGCTACATGTATTTAACTACAATTGGAAAAACCACAAGGGAGGAAAAAGTAACCTAACCGTGGGAGTGACGCCATCACCTTCGCATATTCCGTTGGTTAGAGCAAGTCGCAGGCCCCTCCCACACTCAAGGGGAGGGGGTGACTCCCCAGTCTGGGCGCGGGGCAGATACGGAAGCTCTTTTCTCTGCACTGGACAGACCTTCCCAGCTCAGGACCTTTTTACCCGACCTCCAGCCCTGCACAATCTCTCCATCAGGTTTCCAGCTGGATTTCATCCTCCTACCATCGCACGACGTGACGCTCGCTCATGCCTTTCCTGTAGCCAAGAGTGCCCTCCTCTGGCCCTTGACCTTCATCCCTGTCTTTCCAGGCCCCACTCAAATGCCACCTCCCCCTGGAAACCTTCCATTACCACCAGAGGCCTTGACCTGGGGTTTGCTCAGGCATATTTCTTTCTTTGACTCTCAATTTCCCCATTTGTACAATGGATCCAATGATGTCCTCCTCGCGGCTTTGCTGTGAGGTCCCAACGCAATGTCAGATGTCTCCAAGCCAGGGTTCTGGGCATGGGACATTCCTTCCTTCTTTCGTTCCTTCCTCAGACTTTTATTGAGCACCTGCTGTATGCCAGGTCCTGTACTGAGCTCTGGGGGACATAGCACAATCAAGGCAGACCCCAGATTCTCCCAAGGGGAATTCTGGGGGGCCCTGGCCTCATCTAAGCCACACCATTGCCCGCCTGGGAGCCGGCACAAGCCTCCTCTATTTACATAGTGGGCAGTTTGCTCTTCACACAACAGCCAGAGGGAAACTAAAAGATGCAGATGTGATTGTCTCACCTCTCCCTCCTATAAAACACTCCATGGCTCCCTATTGCCTTTGGGATAGAGACCAATATCTCTACCAGGTCTACAGGGCCTGTGATGCCTGAAAGTTAGCCCCCTGCTAACTTATCCCACCCCCACTCGCTGTGAGTGGAAAGGAGGTGATATCCAGGGAAAAGAGGGTTCTAGGTAAAGGGCTCAGCCAGTGCAAAGACTCTGAGGCAGAGCCATGCCTGGCATGGTGGAAGATCAGCGAAGAGGACAGTGTGTCTGGGGCAGAGTGAGCGAGGCGGAGAGAGGGAGGAGGGGAGGGCAGGGAGGGGATGGGGCAGGCCGTGCAGGGCCTTGTGGGCCGCGGGAAGGACTTGGGCTTTTACCCCCAGGAAGGTGGGACCCTGGAGGGCTGTGGGCAGAGGAGAGGCAGGGCGTGACTCAGGTGCTCACAGGCGCCCCCTGGTGGCTACTTCGGGGAGGACAGACGGGGGGACGCCGGTGAGGACTGGAGCCGAGGGCCTCCATGGAGGAGACTGAGCTGGTCCAGGTGGGAGATCCTAGGGCTGCGTCAAGGGGAGGCAGAGGTGGGGGGAGAAGTGCGCAGATTTAAGATAGACTTTTTTTTTTTTTTTAAGATAGACTTTTGAAGGCAGAGGCGACAGGACTTCCTAACAGATTGGTTATGGAGTGAGCAAGCAAGAAGTCAAGGATAACATCAAGATATCTGTCCCCAGCACCTGGAAGGATGGAACTGCCATCTGCAGACATGGAGACGACGTGGGAGCAGCAGGGCTGGGGACCAGGAACAGTTTCGACCTAATGAACATCCGCCTGGAGATGTCAGGTGGATTCATAGATCTGGGGGGCTGGGCTCCTTTGAGGCTTGGATAGGGGGGCAGACAGGCAGAGAGAGTAGTCCCTTGTTCCCGTGGTCTGGCTGAGGGCCTAGGGCTCTTTTTGGACCCTGTCCCCAGAGCCCTCTACACACCCGCACACCCACCCACTCAGGGCCCTCTGTCTGGGCCCTGGAGCTGTCCGCGACCCCCGGTGCTGAAGCTCCAGCTCCAGGCAAGAACCCAGCGCTGGACAAGTGCCTGGCAGGGAGTGCGCGCGCCAAACGCATCCCTGACTTCACCCACGAAAGCAACACTCTTTCGGTGCTATTAGTCTGAGTTGGTTTCTATGCCTCGCATATCCCAACCTGTATTGTACAGACCCCCAAAGAGACGCAGGTGTGTGTCCCTCTAAATCTGTTCCAAACTCCCTACTCTATAGGAGGTTACTGCGCCTTTAAGTATCACTGACTGCGTCACTCCTGACGTCACAATCACCCAGGCTCCAAAGACAGGCCTGAGTTCAGGCTGTGGATTGGCTGATGGGCTCATGAATATGTAGATAACCTCCACCTCTACCTCGTTCTGGTAGGCTCAGGAAAGAGGGGGCGGAGAGGAGGCGGGTCTGGGGCGGGGCGATGCGCTGGGGGCGTGGTCAGGGGGTGTTTGGGTGCATTTTGTTCCCGGCTGTGTCTCCAGTAACTACCTACAGCTGCGCCCGGCCAACCGCAGGCGCTCAGTAAATGCCTGTTGACGTTCGAATCCAGTAGGAGTGATGTCCGAGAGTTCACGTTTCTGATTCGGGAGATCCTGTGTTGCCTTCTCTCAATGTTATATTATAATGACAACGGCTGTTATTCGTGTGCATTAACCTTCTTGATCGTATCAACAATCCTGGATGGTGCATAGTATTTTACAGATGAGGAAACTGAGGCTTGGAAAGAGAATGAGGTTGTTCAAGGGCATGCACACCTTGAATAGCTCAGCAAAAACTGAGGACCCAGATGTGAGCATGCCGGTCTCTGTCCTCATGGCCCTCACATCTGTCCAGTGACACCCTGTTTGACCACCACGTGCCCTGCTTGCATCCTCTGTGTAGCTTTGAGGCCAACCAGGCTGAAGGGCTGCCTGTTCTGTCACTAGGACCCGGGTCATTCCCAACTCTACACCTTGGCCAGTACCGTTCCCTGTGCTCAGAAGATTACCTGTGCCTCCACCCCAACCCAGCGCCTCAGAACTCCAGGGTAGGAGGGTTTCCCGGCGTGGGAAACCGCACGTGCAATGGCCTGGCAGCTGGACCACATTCAATCTGGAGAGAGGAGGGGGCAGAAGGGAGGTGGGGCTGATCCCACAGGCTTTAAGGGACGGGCTAAGAAATTTGGGAAAGGTAGCTTTTATGTCCCAGGAGAGAGCCCAGGGATCTCCTCACCACCTCATCCAGCCCCCAGCGCGCGCGCGGCACACGTTGGGTGCTCAATATATGCTTGTGGCATTTCAAGTGAAGGCTCCAGTACTACTGAACGAAGGCGTGAGTCTCTGCTGCCCCCTGCTGGTGGCCAGCAGCGAAGCCTCTGGAAAGTGAATTTTCCGCGGGATTGATTTATTTTGACACTTCTGTAGTGCTTACTCTGGGCTTTGTAAATATTAACTCGTTCATCCCCACAACAGCCCTCAGAAGCGTGCCCGATTAGACTCATTTTCCAGAGGTGGGGGGACTGAGCTGAAGAGAGATCGGCCACTGGTCTCATAAATGTCATAACTGGGATTCAAACCCTGGGCAGTCTCCAGACTTAAGCTCAAGCCTCCAGACTTAAGCACTATGATTTTAGGACATTTAGCGAGCAGATACTATGTGCTTGGCTCTAGGGAATAGAAGAGTAAATAAAACAGGACAGGCACCGATGACCTGCTATTTTAGTTACTGTAGCTTTATAATGGGTCTTACTGTTGTATAGGGTAGTGTGGCGTAGAGGTCCAGTGGGCAGGCTCTGCAGCCAGCCACCCAACCTCTCTGTATTTCCATTATCTATCTGTGAACTAGATCTGACCACCTGGGGTTGCTGCGGTGATTAAATGAGTTAACCCTAATAACTAAAGCACTGGGAACAGTGCCTGGCACATAGTATATGCTCAATAAACAGTCATTCATTTTGGTACATTCCAGCCTTGCTTCGCTTACAATTCAATTATGCACATGAACTTGAGAATCGGTTTATCCACTTCCAAGGAAACTATTGCAAGGATCTGAACTGTGATGATGTTCAAGGTTCATCAGGGAGAGAACTGATCCTTTAAGATCGTGAGTTGCCCTGGGTACCTCCGTCATCCACTTCACCACTTGTCTGTTTTTTGGTTTTTTGTTTGTTGGTTGTTTTTCTAAAAAATGTATATCAGTAAAATGTTACCGTTTTCTCTCTGCAGATTTTTCTGAGGTTTATTCCTCATACTTTGTAGTTTCTGTCGTTGTAGTTGATGAGGTTTTGCTGATGTGTTAGTTACCATTGCTGCATGATGAATTACCTTAAAACTTTGTGGCTTAAAACATTTATTATCTCAGTTCCAGAAATCTGGGGTGCTCAGCTGGGTCCTCTGCTTCAGGGTCTCCCACAGGCTGCAATCAAGGTGTTGTGCTGGGCTGGGGTCTCATCTGAAGGCTCGACTGAGGCAGGATCTGCTTCCAAGCCTATGTGGTTGCTGGTAGACTTCAGTTCCTCGCTGGCTGTTGGCTGCCCCACCCCATTCCTTGCTCTGAGGGTCTCTCCGAAGGGCAGTGGAGCAGTTGAGTTACATGTAGGTACCTTCCCCCAAATAACTCTCACACCTGTCTTTCCCATTCTTTCATCTTTAAAAAAAAGTATTTAAACCTAATTATTAATTTCCTGAAAAATAACTAAATATATTCACCTTGTAAAGATTGCAGCTGAGGTTCAACTCTGCTTAATCTTGGCCTCTAATTCTTCACTCCCCCCAAAGCCACCCCGTCGTCATTCTGGTGAATACACTTCTAGCCTTTTCTTTTTTTAAAATAAATTTATTTATTTACTTATTTAGTTTTGGCTGAATTAGGTCTTCATTGCTGTGTGTGGGCTTTCTCTAGTTGAGGCGAGCAGGGGCTACTCTTTGTTGTGGTGCGTGGGCTTCTCATTGCAGTGGCTTCTCTTGTTGTGGAGCACAGGCTCTAGGCACACGGGCTTCAGTAGTTGTGGCACATGGGCTCAGTAGTTATGGCACACGGGCTTATTTGTTCTGTGGCATGTGGGATCTTCCCGGACCAGGGCTTGAACCCGTTTCCCCTGCATTGGCACACGTATTCTTAACAACTGCACCACCAGGGAAGTCCATGTCTAGCCTTTCCTTCTCATTCTTTTTTTTTTTTTTAAGATTTTTTTTTTTGATGTGGACCATTTTTAAAGTCTTTATTGAAATGGCTACAATATTGCTTCTGTTTTATGCTTTGGTTCCCTGCCCATGAGGGATGTGGGATCTCAGCTCCCTAACCAGGGATTAAACCCACATGCCCTGCATTGGAAGGCGAAGTCTTAACCACTGGACCACCAGGGAAGTCCCATCTTCTCATTCTTACAATCATATACACGTCCTCAGAGAGAATGTTTTAAATATATATATTCTTCTTTCTCTCTCTCTAGCTCTCTCACCACCACCACCACCCCCACATTGGACCACACTCTCTCTAGAGGAAGCCAGCTGCCACGTCATGAGCAGCCCTATGGCGAGGTCCACATGGTGAGGAACTGAGGCCTCCAGCCAACAGCCATGGGAGGGAACCAGCTTGGAAGCAGCTCCTCCAGCCCCAGTCGAGCCTTCAGATGAGGCAGCCCTGGCTGATGTCTTGACTGTGACCTCCTGAGGGACCCTGAGCCAGAAGCCCTCAGCTAATTTACTCCTGGATTCCTGACCCATAGAAACTGGGTGAAATAATAGATGTGTAGGGTTTTAAGCAGCTAAATTTCGGGGTGGGGGGTTAATTTGTCACGCAGCAACAGCTAACTGATATGCCCTGGGTGTCACTTAGCCTATTCCCCCTGGATGAACACCTACATGACAGCCAGGGCTCAGCCATCCCAAGCACAACCCTATTCTTCTCAGGCAGAATCTCTGTTTTGCACGGGTGCACATTCTAAATGTTTAATGACTCTGAGTTAAATTTATTTATGTACTTTTTTTTTTTTCATGCGCTGCAAGGCTTGAGGGATCTTAGTTCCCCAACCAGGGATCAAACCCGGGCCCCAGCAGTGAAAGCGCCAAGTCCTAACCACTGGACCGCCAGGGAATTCCCTGACTTTGAGTTAAATTTAAAAGCTTAAATTGGACTATCGCAAATAACAACTTGAATAACAATACATTCAAATTGAAGCCACCACACAGGACAGGGAATTGGGATAGTATAGTGGTTAAGAGACCAGCCTGAGAGGCTGGGTTCAATTACTGCTGTGCAGCCTCGGGGAGGTCACTTAACCTCTCTGGGCTTCAGTTTACTGGCTCATAAAGTGGGGCCATTAATAGGACATACCTCACAAGGCTGTGGCAGGTTGAGTTATGTCGTGTAAAATGTTGAGGCTAGTGTTGTCCGAGAGAACTTCCCAAGTGATGGATGTGTGACTCTTGAGCCCTTGAAATGTGACTGAGGGAAGTAAAGTAATAATTTGATAAATGGATTGAAATGTAAATAGCCACAGGTGGCTAGTAGCTACTATATTGGATGACACAGGCTTGAAACAATGCTTGGCAAATAGTAAGTGCTTAATAAATGCTTGGTAGGAATATTATTCTGCCCATGTTCTCCAGAGTGCCAATTTACACCCCACCAGTGGCACAGAGGTCACCCAGGTATCCTCCTAACACCCCAACCTGATCACACCCCTCCCTTGCTCAAAATCCTCTGTAGCTCCAAACTGACATCAAGATAATGTCCCAGGGACTTCCCTGGTGGTCCAGTGGTTAGGACTCCATGCTTCCACTGCAGGGGGCACGGGTTCGATCCTTGGCCAGGGAACTAAGATCCCTCATGCCACGTGGCACGGCCAAATAAAATAAAAATTCTCCCAGATTTGCTGGTCTCATTGTGATTACAACTTTTAGCATACTTGAGAATTACTTTTTCTTGTGGGGATAGGTTACTTTTGATTTTTTGTCCAAAAGTACTTTCTCCTTGATTGAAACCTTGGGTGGGCGGGGACAAGGTCCGGCACACAGAAGGTGCTCAGTCGCAAAAGAACCTCTGTAACCCAGCCCCTGTCATCTCTGCATCCATCTCTTCACCCAGTGCTGTGGTCTTAGCCAATGATCCAATGACCACAACATGCCAAGCCTCTGAGCCTTTGCCCGGGCTGTTCCTTCCACCTGGAAAACCCTTCCAGGTGGACTCAGACTCACCTTTCCAGCTCCCACTCCAGATGGGCCTCGTTCTCTCTGCTGGAGCTGGAGCAAAGCACTTCCTGTCTCTGAGCCTCAGTCTCCTCAACTGTAAAATGGGATGAGTCCTTGGTAAGATTAAAAGACATCGTTTCTGCAAAGCCCCTGGCAGGATATTAAGTAGCTCATTAAATCGAGTGGTTAGTACCCCTCCCATGAATTTGGAAAGGCTCAGCTTTGGTGTGGCCATCCCCCGCTACTCACACCCCTACTCCAGGATTTTACCCTGGAGCCCACGGTTCCCCATCCCAGCTCTCAGGAATTTTTCTCTTTAGGACCTCTGAGACTTTCACTGGGGTGGGACAGGGGCCTCAAACTGCTTTGTTCTTTCAGCCAAAGCCACATCATCTCTTAGATCTTATCTCCTCCAGGTCTCACCTCTTCGGTACATTTCTGGGTCCTTGACTGTGTCAGGTCCAATGCGGGGATTTCTCCCTCAACATTCCAACTCAAATCTATTGTGTAACAAGTATTGGTGAGGATGTGCAGATACAGGAACTCTCACGTGTTGCTGCTGGGAACACAGTTACCAGGACCCAGCAATTCCACTCCTAGGTATGTACCTGAGAGAACTGAAACGGATGTTCAGACAGAAACATGCACACGAATAATTACAGCAGCATGATTCACAATGGCCAAAAGGTGGAACCAAGGGCCCACACACGGGAGCATCACTCAGCCATGAAAAGGAGAGAAGCCCTGACCCTCGCTACCACGTGGATGGACCCCGAGAACACGATGCTCAGTGAGAGAAGCCAGACACAGAAGGACACACAGGGTGTGATTCCACCAATGGGAAACGTCCAGAACAGGCCAATCTGCAGAGACAGAGAGTGGATTCATGGTTGTCAGGGGCTGGGGGAGGGGAACAGGGCGGGGGTGACTGCTCACGGGGCCGGAGCTTCTTTTTGAGGTGATGAAAACCTTCTGGAACTAGATAGGGGTGATGGTTGCGCAACCTTGTGAATGTACTTAATACACTGAATTGTACACTTCGAAATGGTAAAAATGGTGAAATTTATGTTGCATGAATTTTTACCCCCAATTGCAAAAATGTGTAATGAATAGTGAGTGTCCTTGAGGGCAGAGCCCAGAACTATCTGGTCACTGCTGCGTCCCTGGTGGCCAGCACAGGGTCAGGCACTCAGTAGCCGTTCAATAAACGTTTGTTGAATGAATGAATGAATGTGTGAATCAACAAACACAGGCACCGGCTCTTCTTGAGAAGGAACACTCCATTTCTTCAATGTCTGGATGAATCCGTCCGAATCCCGGCCATGGGAATGTCAGACCCTTTTCCTCCCTCACCCCTTCACTCTAAAACCGATTTATCTCTAGCCCAGGCACCCGATCCGGCAGATGTACTTCGTCTTTTTCGACAAGAGAGGGCAAATGAGAGAGGACCCAGTCCTTTAGCAAGTAAAATTTTTATTAAATAAACTTTCAGTTTCTCCAGACCAAAGAGAGGCGTTTTGGACATGAAGATGAAGTCTGCAGCTTCTCACCTGAAACACGCCACAGTGACAGGGACCTCGAGATTCAAACCAAGTCAACCCAAAGTTCCCTCCAAGTCTTTTTCTCCTCTTTCTTTCTCTCTCTGTGTGCGTGTGTGTGTGGCGCGGTTTGTCTCCAAAAGTCGGTTTGCAAGTTGAAACTTCATGAAATTACTTGTAGCAGAAATAAAGTACATCGTACAAATCACATAGGTCTTTGATGTGGAGTATAAAAATGGTATTTACAGCCGGTAAACATGGACCAGAGGACACACGCCACTGCACGCCAGCACGCACTCCTAAGCAGGCCTGGCGGGGGCTGGGCGGGACAGACACGGCCGAGGCCCCGCCACCCCTGAGCACACGCGCACGCACACGCAGACGCACAGGACACAGGCGCACTAGACAGGGTCTCGGAACAATTATCAAACTCTGGAATATCGAAACAGGTTGGTCAGAAGATATTTTTTCTTTTTCTTTTTTTTTTCTTTTTTCTTTTTTTTTTGCTATTTCTTTTTTCTTTTTTTTTTTTTCTGGGTCGGTCAACACATTTTGGTAGAAACAAAAGGGAATGCTTTGTTTTTCTTTTCAAAAAAATTTTTTTTCTTGAGTTTATGAAGTTCACTGGTGCCCCGTCTGGCACGAGGCCCCACCGGATGTCCAAAAAACAAAAACAAAAACAAAAAAAAAACCGAACTTGACTCTGTGCTTCAAGGGGGGTTTTCACGGTTTGGGTAGCTATACAGAGGCACCCCACAGGATTTCCCTCCCCACCCCAACTAGGAAACAAAAATCCACTGTCGTTTGATTTTTTTCCCCCCATTTCTTTTCTTCTTTGTACCTGCTCAGAAAGATTAAAAAAACAAAAAAAACTTTGTAGAGGTATCTCCGGTGAAGGGATGCTGAGCCCGTGCAAGCTGGGCTTGTCCAGTGCACGTGGCGATCTTGGTCATGAGATTGTGAATTCCAGGCTGGTGATCCAAAGGCAGGGAGGGTGGCCGCCTACCCTTGGGAAGGGGCTCCAGGGGTGGGGGGCTCCCCCGACCCTGTCTGTCCCCGACGGAAAGCTAAGGGCTATTGGTCACATGAGTAAGGCTATGACTGGGGAGGGGAGAGGGTGGGAGAGGCCAAGGGGTCTGTTTTGTGCCTACAACTGGGGAAGGCAGGGCCCTGGAACGAAGGGGATGGGGGTTCCAGAAGCTGCAGCTAGGACCAGGGACACTGAAGCCGGCTGAGCCCACAGGCTCGCGAGAATCGTCGATAGCGGGGGGAGGGGGGTGTCAGAAGTCCTGGAGGTATATCGCGTTGGCTGATGATTCCCGGTGCTTGGCCGGCGACCTGGTCTGACATGACAGCGGGAGGTGGGGGACACTGGGCTGCCCCGCCAGCCTCAGCCCTTCTGAGCGTCCCTGCTGAGTGACCGGCCCAGGGTCACCTTCTCTTGGATGGAAGGAAGTCGGAAAAGTTTGGTCCCTTGATCTATACTCAAAAAATATATATACTGTCTATAGCTCTATATATATATGCATATATATATATATAGGAAAAGTTGAGATTTCATTTGGGGAAGCCACAAAGGTTGTGTGTGTGGGAGGAAGGTGGGAGCGAGGAAATCTCCCAGGAGGGGGCAGTGAACCCCTTGGCCCCCAACTCAGAAGTCCCCCGCAGACCATGAAGCCCCCTCCCCATTCCATGTGGCCTTGGGCAGCGTTTCACATTATGGGGAGGGGGTCAGGGGGGAAGGGGGGGCTGGTGTCCAAACTCAGTTGTAATTTACGTAAAAGTCCTGGATCAGTTGGAAGTGGGAAGGCCCCTCACCTGGCGGAGAAGGGAGGGGCGTTAGGGCGCGGCGCTGGGAGCGGGAGAGTCACGTCGGCCGACGACATCACCTCCCACCCACCCCCCTGCCCTGGCCAGGCTGGGGTCTGGGAACCCAAGGGCCCCCACCTTTGCAGAAAGAGTCCATTTCGGGGTTTGGAGGCTGACACACCCGGCTTGGAAGGGACCGAGGGTCGCCAAGCCCGTGTCCTCATCCGGCCACTGGGGACAAACATTTCTTTCTGCCTCCTCTTCCCAGCTCCCTGCCCCTGAAGCTCCACGAAGCAGTTCCCCACCCTCATTTCTGTTCATTCGTGGTGCTGGAAACAGTGTCTGGCGCACAGTAGGTGCTTAGTGAGGATTTGCCGTCAGCATGTTCAAAGCACGCCGATATCCTGTTGTTGACCTCTGGTGGCGGATTTCCGCGAGCGCGCCCCCGACGACCCACGACCCGGTGACTGAACACCCTCGAATCTGTGGGTGCTGCCCCGGCAGGGTCTGGGAGCAGCCCCTCACTGAGCACCTGCTTCGCACCAGACCCCAGAGGAGCCTCTGTGATGATGATGGCGACGGCGGTTAAGAGGAAAATATCAAAAAGACTTATCCAGAGCTTTCCAGGTGGCTGGTCCTGGGCTCAGCCGGGAAAACACCGAGTGCCCTGTGAATCCGCCCCACGACCCCTGGAGGAGGCCACAGGCACGGGCCCATTTCACAGATGAGGCTTGTCAAGGCTTGGGCTCACTTATAAGTTTCCCCATTGGCCCCTGAGGCTCACGGCTCATTCCCCAAAGAAGCGATGAGTTGACACAGGTGTTCACTCTGATGGCACAAACACTCTTGGGGATTTGCTCATTTGTTCGAGGGGATTTCCGACACACACACCCCGCCGCATGCTGTCGGGTGGGGCAAATATTCCACTCTCCCATCAACCCACTGGGTATGAATTATGCCAAATGAAGAGCTCCCAGAGGGGCCCAGCTGAGGGAACAGATTCTTAGGACAGGACAGAAACACCTCCCCAGAGCCCGCCCCCACCCCAGACCAAGCCCCATCTCTCAGGTGAACTTCTTTTCATCCTTCAAAGCCTTCTCCAGGAAGGATTCCCTAACTACCCTCCCCAACCCCATCCTACTGCTCCGGTTCCAGCCCTGACCACGGGGGTGGGGGGTGGGGGGGGATTGGGGGTGTCTTCGTCCAGCTCTGTCCCCGTCAACCAAACCTGGGGGCTCCTTGTAGCCTCTTGCAGCATCCCCCCAGCCTCGGGAGGGCTTGGAGAATGAGGAGGGGGTGCGGACAAGACCGGGGTGGGGGCGGGAGCAGGGGCGGGGCCGCCTGGCGGCTCACCTGGGCCAAGCCCGCAGCCTCGGGGCGCTGTGGGCCGGTCAGTAGGGGTGTCCCGGATCTTTGGGCCGCTTCAGCTGCACTTTGAGCCTCTTCATGCCGATCTGAAAGCCGTTCATGGCCTGGATGGCGGCCTGCGCGCTGGCCGGGTTGTCAAAGCTCACGAAGCCTGTGGAGACCGGGGTGGACCCACGATGGAGGGCAACGCGGGCGTCCTCTGCTCGCTCCAGCGCTGCAGCCCTGGCTGCCCGGCTCGCGGGGTCCTGGGGGCGGGGGTGTGCGCTCGCAGGGGCAGACGGCCCAGGGAGGAGTGAGGGCTTCGCAGAGCACACACAGCAGCCCTGGCCTGGTTCTGACACGCGCTGGGCTTGCGTGCCTGCGGGACGGGGCGCTCACTCCTCACCTGGGGTCTGCTCTGCTGAGACTTCCCAACTGACGTGGGGGACAGGCTGGCTCTCTGGGGGCCCCGGGAGGGCCATGTTCTCCCTCCCCAGACCCCATGCCTGCCTCCTTCGAGGCTCTGGATGCCCACCCTGTGCCTCCTCTGAGATCTCTATCCATCAAGGGTCTTGTCTGCCCATGTGACTGTGTCTGTCTGTCTGTCCTTGTCTGTTTCTCTGTTTCTCTCTTTGTGTGTGTGTGTGTGTGTGTGTGTGTGTGTGTGTCTTTGTGTTTCTTCTCTCTGTTCCTCCCTTTCTGTCTCTTCTCTTTTGGTCTCTGTCTCTCTTTCCAGTCCCAGACCCCCCCTCACCCTGGGCCATCAGAAACACTCCAGCATTCCCCCACCCCCGCCTTAAGCTTCCACCAGCATGACACCCTCCACCTGGCCCTACTCCTGCCCCTCACATGTTGGTCCTCACAGACTTCCTGGGGGACTGTGCAGAGACCACAGGGGCTGCGGAGGTCCTCCAGGGGGAGAGGACTGCATGTGCGGGCATTTGGGGGCAGGATACCTGAGCTCCATGGGAGAGGCTGGGTGGGAGGTCATGCAGAGAGATGGTGGGGTCAGGGCTGAGGGGTCTGGCTGAGGCCCATGGGAAGCCATAGGGGAATCTGGAGCTGGGGTGGGTGGATGTATTCACACCACCCACACCTCCCATTACATAGAGGAGGAAACTGAGGCTCAGAGAAGGCATGTGACCCCCTGACTGCTGAATGTGACAGAGTAGGTTTTCCTCCAGAAATTTCCTTCTTCTTCCTGGAAGCAGGATGTAGAGGAGGGAGCCTGGGCACTGGAGGGGGGGTGGTGTCCCTAACTTGCTGTGTGACCTCAAGCATGTCGCTTGACCATTCTGTGCCTCTCTTTCCTCCCCATGTAAATTGGGATAATTCTTCCCTTTTATGGTTGGATAATGAGTATATACAGGAGGTGCTTAATAAATAGTCAAAAGTCGACCCTTCCAAGAGGACAGGGTGGGTTCAGAGCCCAGATTTTGGAGTCAAACAGACTGGTTCTAACCTAGGTTCTGCCTCTTTGCTGCCGTGTGACTTTGGACAAGTTACGTGCCTCTCTGAGCCTTAATGTCCTCTGTTTCTGGGGACAAGGAAGTCCTCCCCACAGCCCACAAGGCCCTGCACGACCTGCCCTGTCCCCTCCCTGCCCTCCCCTCCTCCCTCTCTCCCCCTTGCTCACTCTGCTGCAGCCACACGGGCCTCCTCGCTGTTGCTCCAACATGCCAGGCACTGTCCTGCCCCAGGGCCTTTGCACATGTGGTTCCCTCTGCCTAGAACACTCTTCTCCAAGACACCCCATGGCTGGCTCCTCATCATTCAGGTCTCAGTTGAAGTGTTGCCTCCTCCTTATCAGTCTGTATTTTCTTACCAGTTTTATTTTTGTCTATACCATTTATAACTCCCTGGCCTATATCCTATATTTGTTAATTTCCATCTCCTCCCCCTGGACCTGTGCTTTCCAATTTGGTTGGCAGCCACTGGCCATGGGTGGTTATTTCAACTGAAATTCATTAAAATTAAGTAAAATAAAAAATTCAGTCCTTTGGTCACACTGGCCACATTTCAAGCGCTCAGCAGCCACATGGGGTGGTCGGCTCAGACAGCAGAGATGTAGAGCATTTCTATCATCGGAGAAAGTTCTACAGGCAGAGTGGCAAGACTGTGAGCTTTCAGGGCAGGGATTTTTGTTGGCTTCTTGCACTGCTGTGTGCCAGGCACAATGCTGAGCGGTGGCACACAGTAGGTGTACCATATGTCTATTTGTTGATGAATAAATGAACAAAGGAGTCTTAGAAATGCTGCATGGTGAGTGCTTTGGCACACAGTAGGTGCTTAATAAGTGTTTACTTTGATTATAAATGTGATTCTTTTTTTTTCTTTTCTTTTTTGGCCACACCGCTTGGCTTATGGGATCTTAATTCCCCCACCAGGGATTGAATCCGGCCCTTGGCAGTGAGAGTACGGAGTCCTAACCACTGGACCTCCAGGGATTCTTTTGGACCAGACCTGTCTCATGGCTGACCACACCCTCCCAACCCCCATTCCAGGGTGAGGGGCGCATGGGACAGGGCTGGCAAGCAGGAGGGGGCACCCGCAGCAGGGACTCACCAAAACATTTGCTCTGGTTGGTGGCCCGATCCATAAACACCTTGGAGGAGATGATATTGCCGAAGGGCAGGAACATCTGCGTCAGCTCCGTGTCTCCAAACTCCTGGGGGAGGTGGTAGATAAACAGGTTACAGCCTTCGGGACCTGTAGGTGGGGGAGAGAAAGACATAAAGCCCCCAAGGAGAGGAGGCGGACCCCCGGGGGAGGGGCACGGGTCCGGAGCCCACATCTGACATCTCCAGCTGTTGGGAGAGGGGTGCCCTGTGACACTCAGAAAGAAGAGGCATGGAAGTGGCAGGAAGGGGAGGCCGGGAGCCCTAATCCCTTGTCTATAAAATCCCACACTCAAACACTCCAAACCTCTAATGATCCTCAGGCCCCAGAGAACTTATAAAATTTGTATGATCCCTACCCTCCACAACTGAGATAAATTCTTCCATCCCAGACCCCAGATAATCCAAAAATCCCATACAACCCCAACCCCGGAAAATCCCTAAGCCTCAAACTCCTGGTCATTTATAGAAATCAGATGAACTGGGCGTAGGGTATACGGACACTCTGTACTGTCTTTGCAATAACTCCATAATTCTAAAACTGGTTTTAAAATGAAATATGCCTTTTTGAAAGTCTGATGATCACAGAATAAAATCAGACTAGTAGTTGCCTGGTCCTAAACCCCAAATATCCAGATATTTTTCAAAACCTTGGATAACCCTCCAAACCTTGGATAATTTTCAAAACCTTGGATAATTTCAAAAATGATGCAAAAATAAAATCAAGTAAAATAGAGATTATTCTCTAGTCCCGAACCCCAGATATCCTGAAACCACCGGTAATTTTTAAATGATATGCTATACCAACCAGAAATAATTTTTTAAAGCACAGCTAACCCTCAGAATCATCCCCTCCCCCAGTAATCCCCAGTCATGGCTCATATAAGAACCATAAATAATAATAGCATTTTAAAATCTTGATTATCCAAAGTCATCAACAGTCCTCAAACCTACCTCTAATCCAAAACCTACAGACAACCTTCTCCCAGGTCCCCCCCCAAAAAGGTAGCCCTCAAACCACCGAGAATCCCCCCACCCTCACAATGAATATTCCCCACCCCAGAAAATACAAAATCCAAGATTACACATTCACATCCACATCCACCCTTATCTTCCTGATGGGGACCACAGTGCTGCCAACATGCTTCTTGTTGCTGTCGTTGTTGTTGTTGTTTGTTTTTGTTTGTTTGTTTGGCCGTGCCCCGAGATTTGTGGGATCTTAGTTCCTCGACCAGGGATTGAACCTAGGGCCACGGCGGTGAAAGCGCCGAATCCTAACCACTGGACCTCCAGGGAATTCCCTGACATGCTTGTTTTCAAAATGCAAGTGTGTTCCCATACAACTGATATGTTATGGAACAGTTTTGAGCAAACAAGAATTTTGTGTTTGTCTGTGTGCTATCTCATCTCCAAGAAACACTAGGTGAATGCAGAAAACCACACGCAGCTGCACCGAACCTCATAAGAAAGCAAAATGTGTGTGTGCGTGCGCGCGCGCACACACACACACACACACACACACACACACACAGCTTCAACATCCAACTTTCTCAGTTCTCCAAGCATGTTATGCGCAGGGCCCATCCCCGTCTGGGGTTCCAACTCTCCGTCTGATTTCAGACAAGCCTTTCCATCACTTCAAGGTAACTCACATGCTGCAACCCCTCGGATGCCACTTCCCCCTGCAAACTTGCGGTCTTTTCCAAGATAAAGTACCAAATTTATTGTCCTCTTCGGGTACCTCTAAACTATCTAACACGCATAAAACTGTGCTACTGTTTTCATTAGCATCTTATCTTTTTTCTTTTTTGGCACCTCACGGCCAACGTTTCTGAATGGTGTACCACGACCGCATTTCCCCCACGAGCCTTGTAGTTGGTATTGTGAGGTTCTGCAAACTGAGGTGACTTTCCAGAAAGCATACATCCTGTTACAGCAGCACGGACTGCATCGGGACCAGCTTTTCTCCACTGCACCCTGCCAGTGTTCCCCTTCCTGCAGGCCCAGGGCAAGGGAGAAATTGAACAGAGCCTCACAGAAATCAGTCTGCGGGCCAGGCCACCCGCAAGCTTCCCAGGTCGTGGGGCGATTTGGGGCTTTTCTGGTTGGTTGCCTCTCCCCAGCCCCCGCTCCCACCCCCACTAGATGGATGAAGGAGAGGAAGGGCCTCCCTGGCTGAGTGCCCACCATGTGTCAGGAACCGCCGCTGCTTACTCCACAGCAAGGGGAGTAAGGTGGTCGCCTGAGTGGCAGATGAGGAAACTGAGGCCCGGAGCAGTGAGGTGCCTTCCTTATGACGCTCACAAGTCAGAACTGCGTGGATTTGAATCCCGGTCCTCCGACTCCAGAATCTAACTCCTCGCCCCCTTGACTTTACTGAGGAAGCCTCATTTGCCCCGAGATACCTCACCATGCCACCCCCTAAATTCTCTCCAAAAAATTTCAGAGAATCATCCCGTTCTGGGTCACTGCTATCCCTACTGGGTCGGGACTAGCCCCATTCCCACTTTCCGGAGGAGGAGACTGAGGCTCAGAGAGGAAGAGTCAGTCGCCCCCCCAAACACCCATGGGCTACGCCGGGGCTTGAACCCAGGTATGTCCGGACCCCAGGCCGAGCGGTTCCCCGAGGCCAGGCCGAGCCGGGGGTCCTGGAGGTGGAGGGGGGCGGTCAAAGGGCGGGGCTGGCGCCCAGGGGAGGTCGCGGCCCCCTCACCTTCTCGCTGCTGCTGCTGCAGGAGGGGCGGCGGCTGGGGGACGCTGTGCGCGATGGGCGTGATGGCCGCGGTGGGGTACATGGCTGCAGAGACCGGGAGCGAGACACAGGGCGGAGCGGGCGTGAGGCCGGTGGGCAGCCGGCGCGCGTGGGGGCGGGGCTAAGACGTGAGGGGCGGGGTCACAGCTGAGGGTGGGGCCAAGACCGGGTCTAGGGAAGGCGGAGGGGTGTGGTCACATGGGAGAGACGGTCTGAGGGCAAGGCCAAGGACCCGTCTAGGGAAGAAGAAGGGGGCGTGGTCATATTCGAGGACGGGTCTGGGAGGGGCGTGGTCGCATTGGAGGGAGGGGCCAAGGCAACAGGGAAGAGCAGAGTGGGCGTGGCCCTGGCTGAGGGCGGGGCCAAGGCAGCCTTTAGGAAGACAAGCCAGAGATCCGAGCGAGGCCCTGGCAGAGGCGGGGTCAGTCTGGGCAGGACATGAGGGGCGGTACCAAAGGCAGGTTATGAGGGGCAGGGCCAAATGTTGAAGAGAGGCGGGGCGTGGGGGAGGCCAAGAACTGGAATTGGGCTCAAAGTAGGAGGCACAGGCAGAAGAGGGAAGGTAGGATGAGAGGACGGCTCTGAGGGCAGGGACCATAGCTAGGTGTGGCTAGGGGCGTGGCGTGGCTAGCCCAGGTAGGACGCCGGGGGCCGAGGGGCAGGGTCACGCGCGGGGCGGGGCCGCGCTGCCTCCCTACCTGTGTACTGCTGTACTCCGGAGAAGGCGGGATGAAGGGTCTCGGCCACCGTCGGGCTCTGAGCTGCGGGGCAGACGGAGGGGCTGAGTGGGGCGGGGGCAGCAGAAGTCGTCCATCCACCCCGCAACACCCACCCCCAGCTTCACTTCTGCATAAACGTTTCACAGGTATGGAAACATTTTACAGGTGGGGAAACCAGCTGGCATAGGGCCGCTCAGGTAGGAAATGAGAGAAGCCAAACTCGAATCCAGGTTTCTCAGACTCCAGAGAGGTTTAACAATCAACCCCAACTCTCTGTCCCCATCCTGACCCCTCTTGGTCCTCTCTTTCATTCTCTGGATTCTCCAGGACTCCAGGTCTCTGCTTTTGATCACCACCCATCCCCATCCCTTCCCTTTATCCCTCCCCACACCTTGATCATCAGACACCCTATGGATCCCCTACGTGGCTGTGACCTTCCGACGGTCCCTAGGGGAGGACACAGGGGTAGGGGAGAGCTTGTCTAGGCAACCAGAGCTGGAGAGTCTGGGGAAAATTGAGCAAAAAATCTTGAATGGAGAGAGGTTGCTAGAAGATGGGGTGGTGATGGGGGAGAGGTAAGACAGTAAAGAGGTCGCATGAACGAATTACTTTATAGTGATGGAACAGTTCTGTATGTAGATTGTGGTGGTGGTCACATGAAACTATACCTGTGATAAAATGACATAGAACCATGCACACACACACACACACACACACAAGTGCCTGTAAGTAGTGAAGTCTGAGTAGGCTCTCCAACTCCCGTTGAGTTCATTGTACTGTACCAATGTCAGTTTCCTAGTTTTGACAACATACTGTGGTTACATAAGATGTTAGCATCCAGGGACGCTGGGTGAGGGGTACCAGTACCTCTCTATATTATTTTTGAAACTCCCCGTGAGCGCCAATCATTGCAAGGTAAGAATAAACAAATTCTCAGCGGTGGAAACGCAGATGACATACTTCACCTAAGCAAGGTGTGGGAAGATGTTTGCCTTGAAATTATGGTATAGGGTAGAGGAAGGTGAGACCTCTGCTTCAGGAGGGCAGAGCCCAGCCCAACAAATCAGTGCATGGCCAATATTGAATTAATGAATTAATGAGTGAATGAATGAATATGGGCACTGATATTTTCCCAAATGGTAACGATTACTAATGAAGATTGATGGTGCCATTCTTGGTACCAGGTGACGCGTTAGCATTTTACAGACTGATTGCCTCGTCAGTGCAATCTCATGAGATGACTGATGTTATCCGCCCCATTTCCCAGATGAGTAAAATGAGGCTCAGAGACTTAAAGAAACCTCCCAGGGCCACTGAACTGGAATTCGAACCCAGAAAGGTCTGGATGCAAAGTTTCTATGTTTAACCTCTTTCTCTGTGCCCACAGCTAGTATCTGTTCACCTGAGACTCCCTTTGTCCTGCCCCTTTGTTCCCTGGACACCAAGGCATAGGGACTCATGCTTGTCCCGGGGACACCCTCCCTGCCTCCTACCACTCTCCTCGGCCCCCGGGGACCACCCGAGTTACCTGGGTAGGGCACAAGGCCATTGGCATATACGGTTTCTAGGGCGGGGTGCCCGCCAGGGAAGGGCACAACACCTGCGAAGCCATTGGTGATTGGAGCCACAAGGCCGGGCACGGCGGTGGTGCCGAGCAGCGGGGGCGAGTGCAGTCCTGGGGAGCGGAAGAGCGTCACGGGGAGCCTGATCCTGGCCCCGGCCCTGCCCACCCATCCATGGGTCCCTGGCGGACTCTCACCAGAGGCAGGGGCGATGGGTGTGGCGGGCAGCCCGTTAAGGCTGACGGCGCCGATCTGCTGGATGTGGCAGGGTGAGAAGGCCACGCCGGGGCTCAGGTAGCTGCCTGAGGTGGACAGGACCGTTGTCTGCTGCTGCATGAGCTGGGGGTGGAGAGGGAGTCAACGTGCACAGTCAAAGTGGCACCTGACCTGAGATCACGGCTCATGAGGTGGGGGGCGGGTCCTCCAGGAACTAGGGGGTCAGGCCGGGTATCTTGGCTCAGGTCGGGGTCAGGGATCAGTTAGGAATTGGGGCTCAGCCTGGCATTAAGTCTCAGTGTAGGATCAGGGCCTAGACTAGGTTCCAGGCTCCTTTAGGAATGAGAGCTCAGCCAGGGATTAGGGCTCAGTCTAAGATCAGGACTCAGTCTGGGACCAGGGCTCAGCCAATGTTGAACTCACTCAGGGCTGGGTCTCAGCTTGGAGTCAGCCAGGAGGTTTAGCTAGAATTCAGGCTAATCTAGATTTGGGGAACAGCTAGGATCTGGGGGTCAACTCAAGGTTGGATCTTCATTTGATGTTCACACCGGGTGAGGGTTCAGGCTGGATGTAGGGGTTGAGTCTGGTGTCCTGTCAGTCCAGAGCTGGGGTCAGCTTGGGCTCGGAGCATAGTCCATGGTTGGGGGCTCAGCTGGGGTTGGGGTCAGGAAGCGGCCTGGATTTGGGGACTCAGCCACCGCCAGAATGAGGCCCTGAGTCAGAAAGACTGGGCCAGAGAAACAGAAAGATGGGCAAAGAGGCAGAAGCCCTAGACCGAGAATAGATGGAGAAAGAGAGTGAGACAGACTGAGCCAGATCCCCAGAGAAGTCTCAGAAGCCCTGCTGGAGACAGAAGTGTGTCTGCTGGGGTCACTCACAGCCTGGGCGTAGGCACTGTAGGGGCTGAAGGGCAGGGTGAGGGACGGCGTCAGGATGCCCAGCTGGCCCACCATCTGCTGCATGCGCCGCAGCGTCCGCTCCTTGTCCGTGTCAGCAAACTTGACCACCAGGCTGGAGGAGGCACCCTGCAGGGGCAGCCGCAAGCAGGGAGGGAAAGAAGGGGGGACGTAGCTGGGACTCTGGGGTCCCTTACGAGGGGTGTAGGGGTGTGGATAGCAGCAGCTGTCAGCCCCACCCTCGAAGTTCCAGGTGCCACAGTGAGGACAGTCTGGAGATCAGCATCCCAGGTCTCGCACTTGACCCTGCAGCCCCCTCGTGTGCACAAGTGGGGCGTCCGGGCGCGGGGGGCTGCATCTGGGGCATAGTGAGGACCCTGACTGTCAACCACACTCTCAAGATGGGTGGAGAATCCAACTGCTGGAGGGGAACAATGGGGGCCCACATGGGGGACCCTATAGCTGTCACCCATACCTGAGAACAGGTAAGGCTCCAACCATCAGAGAGGTTGAATACCTCCTCTGATGGAGAGCTCACTCCCTGCGCCGCCCACCAGCTCCATCACTGGACAGCTCGGAGCAGGAGAAAGCCTGACCTTCGGATGAGCTGACTCCTGCCCCTCTAAGGATTAAAACTGATGCCTGAGGACCCAGAGAGCAATAGAAGGAAGGATCTGAGACTGCCCTGCTCTTCACACCCATTTCCCAGAACAACAGAGAGTGGGTCCCGAAGGCCTGTCTTCCCCGTGGCAGATTTGGACATTTATGTACAGTGATGGTGGCTCCCAGGGCCACTTTCCTTGGAGGCAGGGCCACCCCCAACACCTGTGTGGTCCCCTCCAGCCTCTCACTGCTGCAGGCCCACAGGCTCCCGGCTCCAGACTCGTCCCCACTCTGGCCCCACGGGGACATTTCCAAATGACCTGGTCCCTTCCCTCTGGGGCCCCCCATCACCCTAGGAGGAACCCCACACTTCTCAGCCTTGAACTGCAGGCCCCTCCAGCCCCATCTCTCCCTGCTCCTCTGGGGCTCACACACATTTGCACACACTTACACATGCATTCCGCCCACACACTCACCATTGACACACACACATACATACACTCCCAAATACGTGCACATATACTCACACACTCACGTGCACAGTCACACATGTACACACGTGACCGCCTACATTCACATGCATGCTCACTCCTCCACACACAGACATCTGCCTTCACACTCCTACAGATGTACACACGTGCACTAGCTCCCCCCACGTCACCCACACACTCGCACATAAACATACATGTGCACTCAGATACATGCTCGCACACGTGTGCTCACACGAACACACCCACTCAACACACGTGTGCATATGCAGCCACACGTGTACACGTGTGTATGCACCAGCGCACACGTGCACACGTATCCATACCCATTACACACACCTCGTGTGCACACTGACACCCACCTACTCACAATCACACACAGACACGCACACGTGCACACACCAACACACACACTGGCCTGCGCGTACTCGCGTACGGGCAGCCACGTGCTGGCAGGACATCCATACACACTCCACACTTACTTTCAGGCTCACACACACAATCACACACATACACCCACCCATACCACCATCAGAGATTGCGCCTCTTCTCCCCACCATGACCTCTCTGAAGAAGGGCCAGGGGCTACCAGATGGCTGGGATGGTAAGGCCGGGCCCCCTTGCTCCTTTCCCACCCCTACTCCCATCGCCCAGGGCAACTCCGACTCACCGGCATGGTCTGGCTGCCATGCAGGGCGTGGATGGCCGCCTGAGCCTCCGTATGGGAGGAGAACTTCACGAAGGCACAGCCTGCTCCGAGAGAAGGGGAACGGGTGAGAGGCCACAGGAGAGGGGCTGACAGCCCTGCACGGCCGGTCAGCGTGGACACAGGCAGCCCAAAAGTCGGACATCCGAGAGACAGCCAGCCATTTGTTCAGACAGACAGCTGGACAAGGAAGGATCAGACAGTAAGACAAGCACACAGCCAGCCAGCCAGACAGCGGTTTGTCCAAGACCTCATCAGAGGGTGTGAGGAGGTGCACAGGTGGAGAGGCAGGCCCTGCCCATTAGAACAAGTGAAGGGGATGGGCTTAGAGAACGCCCACTAGCCACCAATGCCACGAGATCCAGAGCTGTAATCAGATACGCAGAATTAGAGTGACAAACCATCAGACACAGACACAGAGAGATGCAGTCCTGTGGGCACACTCAGGCAGAGGTACACTCAGACCCAGACAGATACGCCCATGTGGCCAGAGTTGGATAGATGGGGATGAAAAGTCACCAGGCAAGGGGAGAATCAGGTGGACAGACAACCAGAGACCACCAGACACAGGCGAATCCAGACAGACGGTCATAGGCTACAGTTCCAGACAGAGAGAGGGCTATGGAAGAGCCAGGCAGATTTGGGGTAAGGGGGGTGAAAATGTTCCGGGACTAGATAGTGGTGACAGTGGCACAGTTTTGTGAATTTTGTGAAGCACTTCACTGCACACTTTAAAAGGGTGAATTTTACAGTATGTGATCATATCTCAATTACAAGAAAAGAGTCAGGCAAATAAACAGTCAGGGACCATCAGATACATTCAGTCCCAGTAAGATAAAGTTGCCAGGGCAGAGAGAGGCAAACTGAGACTCAGTCCCAGACAGATGAACCTCAACACGTAGAATCAGGTAGACGGAGACCACCAGGCACATGGATACCCAAACAGAAATAGCCATTTGGACACTCAGAAAGAGTGTCAGAGACTAAGAGACACAGGCGGAGTGATACTCAACCCTAGGTACATGCAGTAAGGTGAGTAGACCAGAAAACAAGTTTCTGGAGATCATTAAACAATCATTCCTGCATGGTACAACCATACAGGAACGGTGGAGCAAGTAGGATCAGGCACAGGACATAGGCAAATCCAGATGGCAACAGCCCCATGGACAGAGTCAGGTAGAGACAGGCAGCCCCAGACGGACACGAGCACACGGGTAAGACCGCGTAGGACTGGACAGTCTCTGCTCGCCCCGCCCCCCGGAGCCGGCCCCGCCCTCCCATGTGCCGCTTCCGCCACCTGAGCGAGCCCCACCCTCTTGTGTACCTAGCGGGGCCCCATACCTTAGCGGGGCCCCATCCCTCCAGCCCGCTCTCCACGTGCTAGGCCCCGCCCACTATGGGCCAGCCCCGCCCCACGATCCCGGCCCCGCCCCCTGGATCCCGCCGCGCTCTCCTGTGCCTGCTCCGCCCCGCCCCATCCTTCCAGCCCCGCCCTCCCACAGCCCCGCCCCCAGCAGCCAGCCCCGCGCACGGCCCATCACCTTTGCTGCTGCCGTCGGGCCCCCGGAGCACGGTGCACTCGTCTATGACCCCGAAGGGCTGGAACAGCCGCAGCACGTCCTCCTCTGACTGCTGCTTGTTCAGCATCCCCACAAACAGCTTCCGGTCCCCTGTGGGCGGAGACACCACCTCAGCCGAGTCCTAGGCTCCGGGAATTTTCTCCGTCCATCCAGCAGAGAGTGGAGGTAGCAGGGCGTGGAGCAGGGCGCCTGGACCCCCACTGGGCCCTCTTCTGCGCGTGTGAGGAGGACACAGCCACGCGCTTTCCCTGCCTGGGTCTCTCCACCTTTCCACGTGCCTGCGAGGTCCCACCTCATGGAGTGCCCCCTGCCTCGAATGCCTCTCTGTCCAACTGCTTCCACCCTCTGGGCAAAACGGCCTCTCCCTCCTATGCACTCAGAGTCCACACAGAGTACCAGGGTTAGGAACTGCCTTGCCTGGCCCGGGTCCATGTCTCTCTGTCTGTCTGCCATCTAGATTTTCCAGGCTGGGGTGAGCGCTGAGGGCCCCTGCATCCTCACAGTGCCCAGCAGAGCTCCCCGCCCAACCTTGCCAGGGCTCAGGAGGGGCCAAGCAATCAACGTCTATTGAATGAATGAACAGTGTGTGGGCACAAGACCAGGTGCTTGGGGAGCCTGGGGTTGGCTTGGGGCCTGGCTGCAGGCCTGGCTGGGACCTGCCCAACTCTAAGGCCAGCGGCCAGTCTGGACCAGCCTCTCCCATGTGAGGTACCAGAACTCTGTCCCCCACTCCCCCTGGGGGAATTGCGCTGCTCCCCTGTAATCAGGAACGCGGCAGCTTCCTCTTCCAGGAAGGGTGAGCTTGGTTACTATGGAAACCCGTTCTCTGGCAGCTGTCACTCATAGGGGTGGGAGGGAGGGAGAGACGTATGAGGGAGAGAGAGAGGGACAGGGAGAGACTGAGAGACAGAGACAGGCAAAGAGAGACAGTAAGAGGCAAAGAGAGATACACAGAGAAGCACAAAGAGAACCAGAGAGATAGGAGGAGAGAAAAAGATTAGGAGAGAGAAACAGAGATGGAGGGAGAGGGAGAGAAGGAGAGAGAGAATGAGAGACAGAGAGACAGAGATGAAAACATGCAGATCCCCCCACTCTAGTCCCTGACCCACAGTGGAAGCCAGGCTGGAGAGTGTGAAAACAGGCTCCCATTCCCGATGGGCTTTACCAGGATCCTACACATACACAGAGGTCCTAACAGCCCTACCCCCTACAGCACCTCCAAGGCTGGCTGCTCTCCCTCAGCCCCCCATCCACCTGAGATGGGGAGGGGATTCAAAAATATCCAAGAATGACTAGCCTTGGATCCCACTGGGGACAGCCAAGCATCTCCCCATGGGCACACAGCCACCCAGAGGTCCAGCCTAATGCAGACACAGGGCCCAGCCTGCACACCCACGCGCCCAGCCGGGAACAGTCAAGCACACACGCTTGAACATATACACCCACGCAAAGCCCAGGCACGCAGATGTGCACACAGTCAGGCAGGCACCCCCACTGCACCTGCCAGAAACACACATGCACTTGTGCACACACTCGCATACATCTGCGCACAGCCGTGCCCAGAAGGCATGCTCATATACACACACCTGCACTTGCTCAGACATGCAAACATGCACATACACGCAGAGCCCAGAAACCAATCCATAGTCCTTCAGGGACCCCATCCCCTCTGCGTCTGAAGATCCCCGTTATTGCACCCTGAGACGAGTGGGGTATTTCAAGTTCTAGGGGAAAGCAGCAGGACCTGGCCACACCTCCCACTGCTGGGCCTGTGGCCCTGTGGTTAGGAGGAGGGGACACGGCCTCCCTACTCTCCCACCCCACCCCAGCCTGGGCCTCTGCCTCTCCCACCACCTTTGTGCAAGGATTTCCCTCCTCCCATTCCTCTGCCAACCCGCAGCCTGGTGGCCACGGAGAGATGACAACTACCTCCTCGGCTTTCGCTGTCCGCAGGCTTCACCTGGATTGGCCGTGCCATCTGTGGAGAGAGGGGGGAGGGAGGTCAAGGTGGGCAGTGGGGGTAGCATGGGTGGGAGCTTCACCTGAGCTCTGCTGGGCACTCCTGTCCACCTCCCCAGCCTCAGCATCCCACCAACCTCTGGCAGCAACCAGCACCTCAGTCACACCAAGTGACACATGGTCCCACCTACAGGGCTTTGCTCTTGCTGCCTGGAAAACTCCCACTTTGCCTTCAAAGCCCAGTAACAATAACCCTTCATCCAGGGAGTCTTCTTGCCTCCCCAAATGTGATAGATGGTTTGCAAAGATGGCCCAACTCCTGCAGTCCCTGTATGTGATGTGATTTTGTGGTTCCTCTCATCAAGAACTGGAGTCTATTTCCCCACCTTTTGCTTTTGGACTTGGCCATGCGACTTGCTCTGACCAAGAGAATGTGGTGGAAGTGAAGCTGTGAGAGTTCCAAGCCTTGCCCTCAAGAGAAGTTGCCTTTTTGGAGCCATGGAGGTTGCCAGGTGGACAAATCCAGGTGAGTTACTGGAAGACGGGACATCTCATGCACAGAGATGCCCTGCTGACACACAACGCATAGGAGTCCTGGCTCAGCTAGCCTCAGTCGAGCCCCAGTTGACTGCAACTGCATGAATGACTCAGGACAAACCAGTAGAACTGCCCAGCTAAGCCCAGCCTGAGCTTGTTAACCAACAGAATCATGAACAAATAAAATGGTTGGGGCAGTTTATTACTCAGCAGTAGCTGACTGATACACCAAGGCAGCTACTTTTGGCCAGCTCCCTGAGCCTCGAGTGGGGGGAACTGTCATACTTCAGTGGACTGGCCTGCAATCTGGACTTATTGTTCTGGACTCTGTCCCCCACTCTCAGCACTGAAAATGGAAGAAACCAGTGAACTGTTCAGTGGAAGAAATCCTTCTCTAACCCCCACTCCTGCAATTTACCCAGCCAGGGGTATCAGCTAATGCGAGTATTTCAGAACAGATTTGAGGGATGTGGGGTTGGGTGGCATTTGCTTCTCTGTTGATTCTAGGACAGAATCTTCCTCCCAACCTGGTGTCTCTGGTGAACTCCTACTCATCCTTCAAAACCCAGCTCAAAAGTCCCCATGCAGGCAAACCTTCCACCTTTTCGGGTCCCTTCCTCCCTCTGCCTCAGGGCAGGAAGTGTCTATGTGTTGCTCTGTTTCCCTCCAGACTGAGACCATAACATCACAACCCCGCCCCTCAGGGCAGGGTACAGGAGAGAATCAGAGGAGTTTGCTGAACTGAACTGGCCAGAAGGAAGTGGCCAACACCCATCAGCATAGAAAGGCACCTGGTCCCTCTGCACCAGGCCTGGGGTTGGAACAAGTGCTGGTCCTAGCCCCCCTCCCAGGTCAGACAATCTCGGAGTAGATCCCCACAGCCATTCAGAGGTGCTTGATAAACATGTTTTTAAATCACAGTGCAGCTGCCCAGCAAGCTTTCAGAAAGATGCACAATTTTTACGCTCTTTTACAGATGTCAAAATCAAGGCCTGGAGAGGTCATTTTTCTGCTTCCCTTCCCCTCGGTGAGCCCCTCCCGCTCTGATACCCTCCCTCTTTCTGAGTGTGTGTCTGGGGCACATATGGGCCTCCTCAATGTGAATACAGCCTTGGGAGCCCCAGACCAGAGAGGCTTCTGTTTTCCCCCCTTGGCCCCCACTTCCCCCAGCCCAATCTTCCTGCCACCCACCCACACCCTCAGAGGAACCCTGACCACCTGGGAAAGGCCAAACCACATCCCCCTTCCCCCACCATACACACACACACACACATACACACACACACACACACACACACACACATCCTGGGCCGTCTTCACCTGGGTGCCACACCCCTCTAGCTGGAGGCGGGAGGGGAGATTATTTCAACCGATGGGACCAGTTTCTGGACTGAGGGCAGACTGAGGTGGTGAAGGGGGGTGGAGGGGATGGGGCACCTGGGCTCCAGCCTCCCGTTCCCCCACCCCTCTCACCCGCCTCCGCTGGCCCTCACCTCCCCCCCCCCACCCCCAGCACCTTGGACAGATGAGGATGGGGTTGCCATGGCAACGCTGATTCACCACACGGAAGCTGGCAATTGTTGTTGCCATGGAAACCGCCTCTTAGGGGCGAGCCCAGCTCCTGCCTTGCACAAAAGAGATATTTAAATATAATCTTCTGGAGATGGATGAGCCGAGGGAGGGAGCGAGGGAGGGGGACCACAGGGAGGGAACATGCCCCCATCACGGCATCCTCCATCCCCACCCCATTCTCGCGGCCTGGCTACCTGCTTCCCATCTCCCCCACCCGCTGCAGAGCCTGGGACCTTCCGCCTCCGACTGGGAGGCCTCTTTCCCCTCCTGGGTCAGGTCGGCGGGGGGGTGGGGGCGGTGGTCCTGGTCTGGCTCTGAGAAGCCAGGTGGGCAGCCCCTTCCTCTCTAGTCACCCCCTCGAAAGCCGAGGCTGTGAGGCCCGGCCATCCACACCCCGCGGACCCGCGCCTCGCCTTACCCACCGGCCTGCAGACGCGCGCCAGGCTGGCATCCATGTGCCGCCTCCCGCCCGGCTGGCCCTGGGCGCACGGGCGCGCACACGCCGCACGCACACTCGGGCTCCGGGCTCCGCGCCTCGTTCTCCGTGCCCAACGCCCAGGCGATCCGCCCGCCAGAGGCCGGGCCCTGCGCGCGCTGCCCGCCCAAGCCGGGAGGAGGCGTGCCAGGGGAGAGCTGGGTCTCCCCCCCACCCCAACCCGCCCATCTGGCTCTGCCCACCTCCTTCCGGCTCCCTCTCTCCATCTGTCCCACTGAGGTCTTTGCCGAGTGCCCTTCCTCCCTCCTCCACCTTCTCTGGCTCCCCATCACCGCACCCTTTCCCTGCCCCCTCCCTTCCTCTTTTCACTTATTCAACAACATTCCCCTGTGCCTCATGCTGAGTAATTCCGCACCCTCAGGGAGCACTCCACTAGTCTGGCAGAGGGGGAAACAGGGGCATATGCAGACACTTCCAGACTCATGGGGTCAGGGTTGGGGCAGAGGGAAGGATCAAGTGCTGGGAGACCTAGACCTAGAACAATGAAGAGCCAAAGGCTATCATCCTGGGGGTGCACTGAAGATGGAAAATCTGCAGTGGGTTTTGAAGTATGGATAGGAGTTGGTGGTGGGGCGGGGGGAGCATGTTGGAGCCATACCTATGTCCACTGATTCGTTTAATCTCCAAACAACTTTATGAGATGGGAACATGCCCCTTTTACAGATAGCAAATCAGAAAGAGAGAGGAGAAAATCAGAAGCAGGGGTCAGACCTACTGCCAGTTTCCTCAGGGGCCTCTGAGGACACAGCCATTCCTCCAGCCAAGGATCAGGTGGGATAGGGCTCTGGGTGGGCATACATTAAGTGGCTGGAATCCAGTTCTTGCTCTGCCACCTATCTTTTGCTGAGTGACTTCAATCAAGCCATACACCACTGGGAAAACAGGGTCCCGTATGTCTGACCTGTGTGTATTACAGATGGGGAAACTGAGGCCACTGTGGGGAGGGACTGCCGGAAGATTCTTCGGTAGACAGGCTGGGGCCCAAAATATTCTCCTGGATTTGCAAAGCTACACCTTTAGATGTGGGGGCCCAGGGAAAGCCCCAACTGGGTGGTTTCTGGATGGTGTGGAGGGGAAGGAAGCAAAGTGGACCCCTATCTGGGCCGCCCGGGCTACCATTTCAGCCTCTTCCTCTCCCACTCGAGCCCCAGCCCAACCTCCAGACCAAGCCCCTCTCCTGGTCTAGATTCTGCCTTGGCTCCCTATTGCCCTTGAGGTAGAGTGCCAGTTCCTCATCCTGGCATTCGAGGCACCTTTACTGCTCAGTCCCAGCCATTCCGGCCCCCTCCTCCTCCCACACCCCGAGGACACAGGGCTGGAATACGTCCCTGTACACCCCATCCTCGCCCCACAAGCCCCTTGAATGCCACCTACCCCCGAAGCCTTCCCCTCCATCCCCATCTGCTTTGGTTGCTTTGCCCAGGCATTGCCTTGATGGTGACACATCCCCCAACACACACACCGTCCCTCTTTGGAATGAACTCCTGAAGTCAGGGCTGGGGGGCTCTGGGAACTCCTCCCCAGAAAGACCCAGCATAGGGTCCACGAATGACAACTGAGATGAAACAAGACGAGACCTATGGTTTCCAGACTCCCGTCCTGTGGGCAAGAGTGAGGCAGGCGTGCTGGGCACAGTGCCCTGCACGGGAAGTAACCCAAGAGCTCGTGCCAGGCATGTCTGCATTGTCCCCATTTCACGGGAGGAAACAGGCTCGGCAAGAGACATGACTGGCCAGAGTCCCACAGCTCGACTTGCCTGGGACCCTGCGTTCATTCACTCAGCATCTATTTGCCAAGTGTGTGCTCAGCATCTGGCCTGTGTCACCTCAAAGGACCCTCAAAACACTCCGCAAACCCACTTTACAGACTAGGATACTGAGGTCTGGGGAAGCCAAATCATGAGACATTCGGCACTTTGGGGCCCCCCCGCCCATTCTCAGGGTTGGCTTGACTCTGAGCTGAGTCATGGGATATGGGGGTGGATAGTGCAAAGGGACCACCTCAGAGACCCCTGTGTGCACAGAAGGGGCTTCAGGAGGGGCCTGTGGGGGGACTCATAGCTGGACAAACTCATCCTTTTCCAGGGTGCTCAGATGAGCAGCAGGGCGGCCGCCAGGTCTGGGGCATCCCTCACCCACCAAGGCCTTCACAAAGAAAGAGATGGAATTGCCTCACATGGCCCAGCCCCTCACCGTCCAAGAGGCAGGATCTGGACCTGTTGCCTGTTGTTGATGGGGGTGAGGGTGTGAGGAGGGGAGGGGGGGATCCCTTCCATCCACAGGAACCCCGTCCTGGGGTTTGACAGCCAGCAAAGAACTCCTGCGGGAATCAGAGACATCTGCCCAGCGTGGATTCCAGGGTCCTGCGGTCCATTCTGGGTTCTATTCTGGGATTCTGTTATTCAATGTAGGATCCTATTCCAGAGTGCTGAGATTTGATTAAACTGCGTCCCCCACGGACGCTGCTGTCATACTCGAGGAGAGAACTGGAAGTGGGAGTGGGTGGGTCACTCGCTGCAGAAAGCAGCATTATGGGGGTTGGGGGCCTGGGCTCTGCCAGGGCACGGAGAGAGGCACCGAGCCGGCAAACGACGGGGACCACTCCCCTCCTGGGTCATCAAGAGACAGAAAAACAGAAGTGTCCGCTTTATACGACTCCTCCAACACACACACACACGCACACACACACGGGGACAGGAGAGATGGTGGCTGTCTGTCTCTAGCGCCGCAACCCAGCCCCGGCCGCGCCGCAACCCAGCCCCGGCCTCCCCGCCCCCCGACTCCCGAGAGGTGCGCGCGCGGGTGTGCGCGGAGACGTGAGCCCGCGGGGTGGGCTTTCTCTTGAAGCCGCCGAGGCTCCATTCTCTGGCGGAGACGCCTGGGAGGGGGCTCGGACGCCTGTGCTCAGCTGCCGCTGACAGGCAAGGGGGTCTCGTGCGCAGTAGCCCCCATGCCTCCTCGTGCGATCAGCAAGCCAGCCTCCAGCGCTAGTTCTGAAAGGCTGATTCCATTTCTGCGGGTGTTCTCAGGCAGGGAGGCTCACCCCCCAAATCAGCTTCTTCGCTCATCAGAATTGGAAGATACGCGTACTCAGGGATCGGAACTCCTGGGTATGCACCTGACCCAAACGTGGCACGTGTCCACCAAAGACAAAACACCGGCAATGATCTCTATGCCTTAAGAGCAAAACTAGAAACAACCCAAATGCCCACCAGCAGGAGAGTGGACGAAAAAATGGTGTGTCACAGCCATGGAATACCACACAGCGATGACAAAGTGCAAAGCGCTGAGGCGTGATATTGAATCTCACGGGCGCGGTACCAGAAGAAAAGCAGGGGTTGGTTACCGTAAAAGTCAGGGCAGCAGCTCCTCCAACAGAAGAGAGGGGCTTGGGCTTGGGGACGTGGGACGGGGTGGTGTCCAGGGTGCCAACTGTGTAGAGGTAACAGGGTGCTTGCTTTTTAATCAGTTGGGTTGCATGCACTTTTCTCTAAGTATGCAGTATTTTTCAAATTTTAAGAAAAAAAATTTTAAGCCAGGCTCTACTCCCACAGAATGCTGCCCCAGTCAGGAGGTGGCCCCCAGGGGCCCCTCCGTCCCCAGGGTCCAGCCCCAAGCCACCTCCTTCTTCTTTATCAAACATCAGCCCGCACCTCCAGGGAGGAAGGGGGCCAGCTTTGCAGGAACTGAGCCAGAGAAGCCAGAGGCTCAAGGTCTGTGGAGCTGGGTGGGTGGAGCTGCAGTCCTCACTCTGCTGGGTGACGTCAAACAAGTCCCTTCCTCTCTCTCACCACAGTCTCCCCACCTTTCAAATGGGGTGAGCAGCAGCCCTGGTGCTCCCCTGACATGGCAGATGGATGAGGTGCCCCGGCAGTGCTGGGAAACAGTGATAACCCTGGGGAAACTGAGGCCCAAGAAGAGAAGGGCATTGCTTGAGGCTCCTCACCCATCCCCAACTGTCAGCAGGTGTCAAAGAGAGACGGGGAACTCCCTAGCCTAGATGTATGATGACTCTGCACCATGCTCCTGGTTCTAGAACATTGTAGCCTGCACTGTCTAATATGGTAGCTGACTCCCAGCCTAGAACATTCTAGGTCTGCACTGTCTAACATGGTAGCCGACCCCAAGTCTAGAACATTCCAGGTCTGCACTGTCTAATATGGTGGCTGAGCCCTGGTCTGGAACGTTCTGGGTCTGGGCTCTCCAAAACAGTAGTTGATCCCTGATCTAGAATATTCTAGATTTGCACTGTCCAGTACGGTAGCCCTTAGCCACATGTAGACATTGGAAGTTTAAATTTACATCTATTAAAATTAAATAACATTAAAACTTCAGTTCCTGTGTCACTCTTGCCCCTTTTTAAGGGCTCCATAGCCACACGGAGCTAGTGGCCACCCTATTGGACAGCACAGAGAGAACACTTCCACCTTCAAGTTCTGTTGGACAGCAATGGTCTATAATGGGGATTGGCAAACTACAGCGCTATTTGGGCCCCCAATCTGTTGTTGTCAATAAAGTTTTACTGGCACACAGCCATGCCCATTTGTTCACTTGTCATCTGTTACTGTTTAACACTTTGAGTAGATGTGACAGAGGCTGTATGGCCGGCAAAGCCATACATTTCTGCTTTACAGAAAAAGCTGGCTGACCCTTGGCCTGGAACATTTTAGAACTATGCCATCCACTAGAGCAGCCGACAGCCACATGTGGCTACTGAGCGCTTGAAATGTGGCTTGTGTGACCGAGAAATGGAACTGTGTTTAATTGTGTTCAGTTAAAATTAATATAGGACTTCCCTGGTGGCGCAGTGGTTAAGAATCTGCCTGCCAATGCAGGGGACACGGGTTCCATCCCTGCTCCGGGAAGATCCCACATGCCGCGGAGCAACTAAGCCCACGTGCCAGAACTACAGAGCCTGCGCTCTAGAGCCTGCGAGCCACAACTACTGAAGCCCACACACCTAGAGCCCGAGCTCCGCAACAAGAGAAGCCACCGCAATGAGAAGCCCGCGCACTGCAACGAAGAGTAGCCCCCGCTCGCCGCAGCTAGAGAAAGCTGGCGTGCAGCAACGAAGACCCAACGCAGCCAAAAATAAATAAATAAATTTATTTTTTTAAAAAAATTAATATAAAGGTAAATCTAAGTCTAAAACCTGATACTAGCCGACTTCATTCTTGGAAAACCTTTACGTATGTTTAGGACAATTTGGGCAAGTGAATCTACTTTTTCAACTGTCAATTTTATAAAATGCAAATCCAGATCGAGCATCTCTGATAACCACTGAGTGTCCCACTTGAGATGGACTAGAAGTGTGCAATCCACACACCGGATTTTGCAACACTTAGGATGAAAAAAAGGAATGTGAACTATCTCGTTAATACGTTTTACGTGGGCTCTACTGACTGCCTCTTGATAGGATTTTGGAGATAAGTGGGTTAAAATAAAAGATAGCATTAAAATTCATTTCAACTGTTTCTTTTCACTCACTAAATGATGCTCCTAGAAAAATCTAAATGCTATACATGGCTTGCATTCTATTTCTATTAGCACCGTTCTAGAACATTAACCAGCTCCTTATTCTCCTAAACAGGGTTTCTCAGCCTCAGCACTGTTGATTTGGGGCTGGGTAATTCTCCATCATGGCGGGCCGTCCTGTGCACTGTAGGGTTTGGAGCGGCATCCTCTGGCCTCTACCCACAAGATGCCAGCAGCATCTCCCGGTCATGACAACCACAAATGTCCCCAGACATTGCCCAGTGTCCCTGGGGGCAGTAAACTTGTTCGTCAGGCTCTCACATGTCCTTGCACTCAGCAGGCCAGGCATGTTCCTGCTTCCAAGTCTTGGTATACCCCGTGCTCACACCACCCCCATCTGCCACAATCCTCCCCATTGCTCAAGACTCAGCTCAAATGCATCCCCCTCCAAAAAGCCACCCTGTTTGCCCTCCGCGAGGCCATCAACGCAGGTCACCTGGTTCTCCCTTGAGATGCTGCCCACAGTGACCCTTATATCTGGCTCTTCATTTTGTGGTCACCCCTTGTAGTGAGTTGAATGGCCGTCCTCCCTAAAAATATGTCCAAGTCCTAACCCCTGGAATCTGTGAGTGGGAACTAATTGGAAAAGGCATCTTTAGAGATGTAATTAAGTGATAGATCTGGACACGAGGTCATCCTGGATTTAGGTGAGCCTTAAATCCAATGACTGGTGTCCTCATAAGAGAAAGGCAGAGGGGCTTCCCTGGTGGCACTGTGGTTAAGAATCCGCCTGCCAATGTAGGGGACACAGGTTCAAGCCCTGGTCCGCGAAGATCCCACATGCCGCAGAACAACTAAGCCCGTGCGCCACAACTACTGAGCCTGCGCTCTAGAGGCCGTGCTCCGCAACAAGAGAAGCCACTGAACTGAGAAGCCCACGCACCGCAACAAAGCGTAGCCCTTGCTTGCCGCAACTAGAGAAAGCCCGCACGCAGCAACAAAGACCCAACACAGCCAAAAATAAATACATTTATTTAAAAACAAAGAGAGAGAGAGAAAGGTACAGACTTCCGTGATGGCGCAGTGGTTAAGAATCTGCCTGCCAATGCAGGGGACACGGGTTCCATCCCTGGTCCGGGAAGATCCCACATGCCGAGGAGCAACTAAGCCCATGTGCCACAACTACTGAGCCTACGCTCTAGAGCCCGCGAGCCACAACTACTGAGCCCGCGTGCCTAGAGCCCATGCTCTGCAACAAGAGAAGCCACCACAATGAGAAGCTCACGCACCGCAACGAAGTGTAGCCCCTGCTCGCCGCAACTAGAGAAAGCCCGCATGCAGCAACAAAGACGGAGCGCAGCCAAAAATAATAAAAATAAAATTAATTAATTTAAAAAACAAAGACTCCTCGCTCCCAATGCAGGGGGCCCGGCTCCGATCCCTGGTCAGGGAACTAGATCCCACATGCATGCCACAACTAAGAGTTTGCATGCCACAACTAAGGAGCCAGCGAGCCGTAACTAAGACCCGGCGCAACCAATGAATAAATAAATAAATAAATATTTTTTAAAAAGAGAGAGAGAGAGAGAGAGAAAGGCAGAGGGAGGTGGGAGAGCTGAAGACACAGAGAAGGAGGCCATGTGATGACAGAGGCAGGGGTTGGAGGGATGTGTCTACAAGCCAAGGATTGCCAGCGACCACCAGAAGCTGGGAGACAGCCTGGGATAGAATCTCCCTGAGAGCCTGCAGAGGGAGGGCAGCCCTGCTGACAACTGGATCTTGGACTCTGGCTCCTGGAACTGGGAGACTGTAAGTTTCTGTTGCTTTAATACACCCACTTTGTGGTGCCTTGTTAGAGTGGCCCTAGGAGACATCTACACCCCCGGATTTACTCCCATCCTGAAAGTCAGGGTCTGCCCTCAAGGGACCCCCAATCTAGGGGGAGACATAGGTAGACGCAGTCACCCCCAGCCCCGAGGGGTCAGGGATAAGCAGAGGGAGGAGATAACAGGGGTCGCCTTGAAAGCAGCGTAGAGATTCTCCAGGTAGGAAGGCAGTTTCCCACACGTTCTCCACCCGACCTAGAGGTTGGTGTTCTTTCTGGGTCCTTAGTATCTGGAGAGTGAGGAATTTCTAGGAACTAGGGGCTGTCAGAGACCAAAATATAAGCGCTTAACATCTCCAAAAATGGAATCTACTTTGTACCCACATTTTTTTTTTTTTTTTTTTTTTTTTTTTTTTGCGGTACGCGGGCCTCTCACTGCCGTGGCCTCTCTCGTTGCGGAGCACAGGCTCCAGATGCGCAGGCTCAGCGGCCATGGCTCACGGGCCCAGCCGCTCCACAGCATGTGGGAGCTTCCCGGACCGAGGCACGAACCCGTGTCCCCTGCATCGGCAGGCGGACTCTCAACCACTGTGCCACCAGGGAAGCCCTGTACCCAGATTTTTTAACAACCCCCTCTCCAGCCTGGTCAGATGGACCTGGCGATGCCCATTTTGGAGACAAGGATGACTGAGCCTCTTAAGGAAAGATACTGTCAAGGTCACACAGGTTGGGAGGGGTGGAGATGGGATGGGAACCCACAGGATCACAGAAGTGGGAGGAGGGGTGACACATGGAGGAGAGGCTCTGGAGAGCAGGATGTGGGGATGGCAGGGCTGGAGGGGGATGGGGGAGGGAGGAGGAGAAACTTGTTCAAAGGGGATGCTGTGGCCAGTTTGAGCTCTGCTGGGTCTGGGGTGCCTGGGAGAGTCACCAGGGGGTGGTTTCTGCACACAGAGCTGGCGAGAGAAGTGCAGCATAGGTGCTCAATGAAAGTTTGCTGGTGGCTGAATAGATGGATGAAAGAACTGGATCCATGGGCCGGGAGAGTGAGCAGAGAGAGGAGGACAGAGAGCCCTTAGCCTGACACATAGAAGGAACCCCTGGCAACTGGCATCTTTACATCCTGAAGAGGCCTCGGACCAGAGACCAGCCTGGAAAGAGGGGCGGGGCATACAGGGAGGGATGGCTCCTTGACTCCTGGCTCTTCCACCGTCTGCCAGCCCCCAACACAGAGGGAACAGGCCCCTGAGGCCTCAGGCAGCCAAAGGCACTGGCTTTGGATCTCAGTGATCCCATCAGGAAAATGGGCGCAGGGGAATGGGGAAGAGGGACTTAGCTGATGGGGGCGGAGGGAAACTTCTAGGAACGTTGGCAAATCTCCATGTGGGTATTGATTTCTCTGAACAGAGAGTCAGAGCTTCCAGCCAGGACCTGATGCCACAAAAAAAAAAAAAAAAAAAAAAGAAAGGTCCACTGGATATGGAAGGATTGGGAAACAGCACTGGAGCTGTTGCTAGCATGGGTCAGACCATGAAGGTCATATCCCTGTTCTGCTGCTTGCTGGCTGCCAGAACTTGGACAAATCCACTACCAAACTTTGTCCCTCCAAGGTGTCCCTCCCCAAGGCCCCCTGGCTCCTGGCAAGTTGCCAGGATACAATATGGCAGAAATGAGAGTGTGTCATTCTGAAAGGAAGCCATAAAAGGCGCCATGGCTTCCTCCTGGCTCTCGCCTGCTCCGATCACGTGCCCTGGGGGAAGCCAGCAGCCCTGTTGTGAGGCCCCTCCCTCAAGCAGCAGGCACCAGGGAGATGCCCACGGGGAGAGACGCTGAGGCCTCCAGCCAACAGTCGAGCTCTCGCTGACAACTTCACTGCCACCTCAGGAGAGACCCCAAAGCCAGGACCACGCAGCAAACTCACGCCCCAATTCCTGACCCGTGGCAACTGTGAGATAACAAATGCTGATTTTTTTTTTTTTTTTTTGCAGTACGCGGGCCTCTCACTGTTGTGGCCTCTCCCGTTGCAGAGCACAGGCTCAGCGGCCGTGGCTCACGGGCCCAGCCGCTCCACGGCATGTGGGATCTTCCCGGACCGGGGCATGAACCCGCGTCCCCTGCATTGGCAGGCGGACTCTCAACCACTGCGCCACCAGGGAAACCCAAATGCTGATTTTTTGAAGCCACTAAGTTGAGCAGTAATTTGTGGTGCATCAGGAGATAACTAATACAGTCCGCAGAACTCCACTGTGCCCCTTGACGCTAACCTGTATGGACGGACCTGCCCTCCAGTTTCCAGTTGATTTGGGGAGGTATTGGCAGAAGGTCCAAGGGAGGGAGAAGAGTGAGTTCCGGATGGTGTTTGTTCCACAGGCTCTAAGTCACCTTTGCAAGTCCTGTTCCTTCTCCTGGCATGCCCTGCCTTCTCATCTTTCAAGTCTCTTCTCAAATGCCACTTACTCTGTGAATCCCTCCATGACCTTCTCTACAGTTTCACCCCATTATACTCTTCCGATGCTGAAGACCAGAGAGGTTAAGTTACTGGCTCACTGTCACACAGCAAAAACAGGTGGGAGCTAAATGAGGAGCCCACTGATGTGGCCACCAAAGTGTATGCTCTTGCTTCTGCCACTTCACCTTCCAAAGAGGGGCTCTTTGTTCTGCAAGATAAGGTTGAGGCCACCCCCTCCGAAACATTGTGATGCTTGTTCAGAGTTGAGTCAAACCCATGCCACAGCTTCATGTCCCTGGCAGGCGAACCCCAGATTGTCCACTGTCAGCCGTGCTGTGCCCATGCTCCCAGCAGTGACGGCATGATGCCACCAAAGCATCCGCTGAATCCCCTTGAGGCTGAAGGGTCCCTGAGATTTCCAGAGGGAAAGGGCGACACCCCACCCCCGAACTCATGGTGGGGAGTGCCACAGTTCTCACTGGAGACCTGGCTTGGCTGGCTGAGGGGGACCATCCATCCTTTACTGAGGGCAGGGACCTCCTGCCCACCCAAAGAGGACAGGGCTGATAAGAGAGACCAGCAGGGATAGAGCCTGGGCCAGCTTTCCCTGGGGAGGAACTATTACATTAAGGGGCCATAGCTTCATTTGCTCCATAAGGACAAGGGGAAAGAGAACCCCTTCCCTTTTTATGGTGAGAAACAGGTAGGGTCTAGGCTCCTCCCTGAGGCCCACAGGCCCTGCACATCTGCCTCTCTCACCTCCCTGCCCTCCCCTCCTCCCTCTCTCCCCCTCGCTCATTCTGTTCCAGACACATGGGCCTCCTCGCTGTTCCTCCAGCACACCAGGCCCAGTCCTGCCCCAGGGCCTTTGCACAGGCTGTCCCTCTGCCCTGCCAATATTTCCTCATCCTTCAGGTTTCAGTCCAATGACACTCGCACGCTAAGTCAGGTGCCCTTGTGCAGTATGCAGCCTGCTCGCCACACAACAACCCTGATGTGAAGTATACAGCATGGGATGCAGTAGGCACACAAGAAATGCTCATTCTGGTGATTTCTGTCTCCCTGTTCCTTATGCCTCTTTCTGAGTCCAGAAGCACGTGGGCTTCACAGCTGATCCCAGGAAGGCCCTTAGCCTTCCCCAGGCCGAAAGCATCTCCTCCGTGTGTTCCCTCCCTTCCCAGACAGCACCCAGGACTCACCCCGGGCAAGGTCTTCTGTTCGTGCAGGGCAGTCTGAGCTTTGATGGCGGAGTCCCTGGCACAGTAGGTGAGAAAGGCACAGCCTGGAGGGGAGACAAAAATGGGTGTTAGGAGAAAAGGATGCTGTATACCCATGTTCACAGCAGTATTATTCACAATACCCAAGAGGCAGAAACAACCCAAGCGTCCACTGACTGATGAATGGATAAACTAAACGTGGTCCACCTGTACAATGGAATATTACTCAGCTTTATAAAGGAAGGAAACGGGACTTCTCTGGCGGTCCAGTGGTTAAAACTCCGCGCTCCCACTGCAGGGGCACAGGTTCGATCCCTGGTTGGGGAATTAGGACCCCACATGCCGCACGGCACAGCCAAATAAATAAATTAAAAGGAAGGAAATTCTGACACATGCTACAACATACATGAACCTTGAGGATGTTATGCTCAGTGAGAGAACCAGACACAGAAGGATACTGTGGGATCCCACTCACACGAGGTCCCCAGAGGAGTCGCATCCATAGAGACAGGAAGTAGATGGTGGGGGCCAGGGGCTGGGGGAGGGGGTGGGGAGTTAGTGTTTCATGGGGACAGAATTTCAGTTTGGGGAGATGAGAAAGTTCTGGAGGTGATGGTGGGGATGGTTACACAACAGTGGGAATGTACTTAATGCCACTGAATTGTACACTTAAAAATGGTTAAAATGGTCAACTTTATGTTATGTGTATTTAACCACAATAAAAAAAAATTTAAGGAAAGAAAAGAAGGAAAAGTGATTAAGGTGGTAAATTTAATGTTATGTGTATTTTACTACAATTTAAAAAAACAAAAAGAGAAAAGGAGGCTGGAGCCCCCTTTGGGTGTGGGGCAGTAGGAGTAGCTCAGCTCTCCCCTCCCACACGTACATTTCCCAAAGGGTGAGACAGGGAAAGGCAGAGAGGAGAATCAGCTGTTAATTAAATCCGTGGCTGATGCTAAAATGCGGGGCGAGGTGGGGGAGGGGAGAGGGGGCAGAGCTGCTGCCCCAGGGAGGAGGGTGGGGAGGGCACCAGCAGCCCCAAGGAGTCAGAAGAGGCCTCAACCCTGGAATGAGGAGCACAGTGACTCTGCCACTAACCAGCTTTGTGGCCTCGGGTGGGATGCTGCCCCTGTGTGGGCCTCAGTTTCCCCCATCAGAGAGGATGGTCCGAGGGTGCGGTGGGATTGACCCACCAAGGGTCGGGGAGCGGAGCTACACGGGTGGGGTGTGGCGTCAAAGGGCAGGGCCAATCAGGAGAGGCAAGGGGCGGGGCCGGCCCTAAAGTAGTCTAGAGAGAGGGTGTGATTGGAGGAAGTCCTGAATGGGGGCGGGGGGTGAGAAGCGTGAGAGCCACAGAGACAAGAAAGGTTGAGAGACAGACACAGAAGAGGAGCGAGCAGAGGGAGGCGCCCAGAGAAAGGCCAATGAGATCAAAGATATTTTGAAAGATGTTTGCCCGAGGCGGGCTAGAGGATGCAGGCAAGTTCCCTGGGATGGACATAGGGATCCGGGCTCCAGCGCTGGGTTTGCCTCTCTAACCCCCATGGACCTCAGTTTCACTGTCTGTGAAATGAGACCATGGTTGGCTGCTCTGATGCTGTCGAGTCCTGTGTCCTCCATGCCCAGCTCCCTCCCCATGGTCTCTCTGCCTTCCCCGAAGCGGACCCCCTGTGCAGAGCCCCTAGGAACAGCTCCGTGGGCACCACTTCCGCCCCAGGCTGGAGCTAATTAAAGCCGCATCCTGCTGGGCTGCGCTCACTACGCGGCTGCTCCCACCAGCTGGGCCTGGTGATGGGGAGGGGTCCCCGCCCCAGGCCTAAGAGGTGCCCTGCAGCCCTGGGGAAGGGGCACCAGGCAGAGCTGAGGACAGCTTCTAGCATTTAAAAAACATTTAAATGTGTTGGGAATGTAAAATTGTGCGGCCGCTGTGGAGAACGCTTTGGCAGCTCCTAAAAAAAGTTAAACATAGAATTACCATATGATCCAGCAATTCCACTTCTGGGTATATATCTCAAAAGAATTGAAAGCAGGGACTCGAAGAGATATTTGCACACCCGTGTTCATAGCAGCATTATTCACAACAGCCAAAAGGTGGAAACAACCCAGATATCCATCAACAGATAAATGGATAAGCAAAATGTGGTCCATCTGTAAAAGGACCACAAAGGAAAGAAATTCTGACACCTGCTGCAACATGGATGAACCCTGAAGACCTGATGCTCAGTGAAATAAGCCAGACATAGAAGGACAAATACAGTATGATTCCACTCATAGGAGGACCCAGAGGAGTCAGATGCATAGCGACAGGAAGTAGATGGTGGGGGCCAGGGGCTGGGGGGGGGGGGATGGGGAGTCAGTGTTTCATGGGGACAGAGTTTCAGTTTGGGAAGATGAGAAAGTTCTGGAGATGATGGTGGGGACAGTTGCACAACAATGTAAATGTGCTTAATGCCACTGAGCTGTGCACCTAAAAATGGTTAAGTTGGTAAATTTTGTTATGTAATTTTACCAGAATAAAAACTGGTAATTGGGATATATTACAAACATCCCCTCTTTATAAATTGTGTGTGCTTATTCTTCTTTGATTATATTTGATGCCCATGTCTTCTTCCAATACATGCCTCATCTTTCCACTTTTTTTTTTTTTTGGTGTTTCTATTTTCTGAATAGAATCTCCCAAGGTCTTCAGGGAAAGGAGAAGCACTACGAAAATCGGCCATAAAGACTGAGAGAAATTAGGCATGATTGGCAAGAAATTGGGCTGCAGGGAGACGTAAAATAGGGGCAAAGCCCTTTCTCCTTGGGTCCTTTCTTGCCTGTGGAGCCCTATATGCAGAAGATGGAGTGTGCTGGCCCTAGGAGGGTAGGTGAGACCCCTGAATAACCTTCCATCAGCCTCTGGGTCTGGAAGGTTTGCAGCGAGAGAAAAAACCAAAACAAACACACGCGAGCCGCTGTCCCTGGTACTGAAATGTTTCCCTGTTTTCTTGGCCCTATCTCTTCTCAGCCTCTTAGCTTCTCTTTTCTCATTGGTGAAAACGTGTCATGTTCACCAGTTTCTGGATAATAGAGCCTCGAATTTCAGGTTCTATTAGGGTTGAACTGTTTCCCTCCTCCCGCAAGCTCATATGTTGTTCTCCCAACCAACAGGACCTCAGAATGTGAACTTATTTGGAAATAGGGTCGTTGCAGATGCAATTAGTTGAGGTGAGGTCATAGTAGAGTAGGGTGGACCCTAATCCAATATGAGACTGGTACCCTTATAAAAGGGGAAGACTTGAACACAGAGACATGCACACAGGGAGAACGTCATGTGAACATGAAGGCAGAAATCTGGGGGATGTATGACAAGCCAAAGAACGGTAAGGACTGCCAGCACCACCAGAAGCTGGAAGACCTGCATCAGATTCTCCCTAATGGTCTCAGAAGGAGCCAGCCCCTGGGGCTTCCCTGGCGGTCCAGTGGTTAAGATTCCGCGCTCCCAATGCAGGGGGCACGGGTTTGATCCCTGGTCGGGGAACTAAGATCCCACATGCCACACAGTGCGGACAAAAAAAAAAAAAAGAAAAAAAAAAAAGAAGCCAGCCCTGCCAACACCTTGATCTCAGACTTCTGGCCTGTTGGACTAGGAGAGATTACACTTCTGATTTTTTAAGCCACCTGGTTTGCAGCACATTATTTCAGCAGCCTTAACAAATAAATACAGTTCCCAACAAACACAGACTTTTAGTGATGATGTTAATAAAGCAACTTAGTTTTGTTTTTGTTTTTTGTGGTACGCGGGCCTCTCACCGTTGTGGCCTCTCCTGTTGTGGAGCACAGGCTCTGGACGCACAGGCTCAGCGGCCATGGCTCACGGGCCCAGCCGCTCCGCGGCATGTGGGATCTTCCCGGACCGGGGCACGAACCCGTGTCCCCTGCATCGGCAGGCGGACTCTCAACCACTGCGCCACCAGGGAAGCCTTAAGCTCCTTAGTTTTTATTGCTAATAAGCTTATACTCAATACTGACTCATTTAATCGTCACAATAACCCCACAAAGGAGCTGTTGGCATTGTCCTCGTTTTACAGATGAGGGCTTGAGGTACAGAGAGCGGAAGTGACTTGCCCAAGGTCACACAGTGGAACATCCCAGGCAGTCAGGCGCCTCGAACTGTGTGCTAACCACTAGGATACACTGCCTTGAGTTTGCATCTTTTCTAAAAAATTTCCCCAGAGCCTATGAGGGAAATAGGCCCCCCAGGCCTATGTGGAGGGTCACAGGCCCCTGCCTTAACTTTCCCTGTAAGGAACCTTAAAATAGTACCACCTTTCTGACAGAATGTGCTGCTGGATCAAATGTTGAAGAGGCCATGGACCCCATTTCAATTTAGGGGGTCTGGTTTGCTGCATCCTAGTCCTAGAGGGACCCTCCCAGGGAAATCTCAGCCCAGCCAGTGCCCACAATGGGTGAGCCTCTCAGCAGATTCCAGCCCTGGCTACCCTCACCCTATACACCAGCCTCGTCAATGACAAGAGAGGGTGGGACCAGGCGTTCAGCAAAACACACTCCAAGCCCCGCGCTGGCCAAGCCCTGGGGTTCTGTAGAGGCGGGGCAGGTCAATAGGGCAGCCCCACCTCCAAGAACCAATAACCCAGAATGCTCAGTAATCGACAACCCCATGGTTCCCTTCACACCCACCCCCATTTTTCAAAGCCTGGACAAGAGCTGACCTCTCGACACCCCAGGTGGAGCAGGGACCAATGGGGGGATCCTTGGGAAACAAGAGATTTCCTCAATATATGAAAATTGTCTAACAACTAGATCCACCTCATCATGGCTCTCTTTGGAGGGAGGCAGTGTCCTGTCCCTGGAGGCAAGCAAGCAGCAGATCCCCTTCTTTACTGGGAAATCCTGAGGGTCCCTCCTCTTGACAAGATCCTCTGCTCTCTGCTCCAAGATCACAGCTTTTGGAATTTCATGACTTGAAGTTGTAATAATGACAGTAATAGTTGGAAGTTCACTGAGTGCCAAGCATCTTACAGAGTCATCACCCATATGAACCCTTCAAACTCTCAGCCTAGCCCAAGAGAATGGCACTACTGTATCTGTTTTCTCCCCATTTTAAGACGGGGACACGGAAACACCAAACACTGAGCTGTCACACAGCGACAGGTCCCAGAGGTGGAATTCGAACCCTGGAAGTCTAACTCCAGTCCCAGCCCTTCTGCACCACAATATTTCCCCTCTTATGACAGTAGTAGCAATAACAGCCAATTCATTGAACACTTAGGGCGTTCGCTGTCCTGGTACCTGGCTCCACGCCCCGCTCTTCTCTGCAGGAATCCTATGAGGGAGGTGTTATGCCTTGTATGGAGGAATTGAGGTTCAGAGAGACAAAGTGACTTACCTATGATTGCACGGCAGGTAAGGGGTGGAGCTGGAATTTGAAGCCAGGGGTATCTGATGTCATGGGCTTCACTCCCATCCACTGCACTTTCGGGGCTTTGGTCCCTGGGGTGTGGAGTGGCAGAGGCACCCAATTCTGCCATCTTCCCTGAACTCACTCCACACCTTTGGTATTTTAAGACAAACGTGGCCTTAAGAGCATCCATGAAAAGACCACTGTGGGCCACGTACAATCTAGTCTAGACACCAACTGTTTGATGCACAGATAAACTGAACCATTAATACAGGCCTCCCAAACATGGAGACCCAGGCCGACCCCACAGAGCCTACAATGGTAGGGAGAAGAGTGTCCACCTTACAGCTGAGGAGACTGAGGTTCCCAGTGGCCCAGGTCACCCACAGATAGGACAGGGCTAGGACTTAAGCCCATACCTGCATGACACATGACACAGGGCTCTTCCCCCAGCCCTGGGGATGCTCCTCTCTGAGGAAGGGGGCAGAGGTGGCCATTGTCCCTCCATGGCAACAGGCCTCTGCTCAGCTGGGGTTCTGGAGACAATGCTTTGACTAATGGGTGATGCTAAGGCTCCAGGCTGGGTAGAGGCAGAGATAGACACACCCCTGTGTGTTGTCAGCCTGGGGCAGAGGTGGGGACACAAGGCTAGGGAAGCCCAGAAGATGAGAAGCATCTCTGCGCACTGAATGCTGGTCCTCCCAGAAAAGATCCATCCACTCCAGGAACGTGGGAACGGGACCTTATTTGGAAAAAGGGTCTTTGCAGATGTAAGGATCTTGACATGAGATCATCCTGGACAACCATGTGGGTCCCAAATCCAATGCCAAGTGTCCTTATACGAGACAGAAGAGGAGACACAGACAGAAGACAGGGGAATATGGAGGCAGACACTGGACGGATGCAGCCACAAGCCAAGGGACGCCTGGAGCCCCCAGAAGCTGGAAGAGGCAGGAGGGACCCTCCCCTGGAGCCTCCAGAGGGAGCACAGACTTGATCTCAGACTTCTGGCCTCCAGGACTGAGAGAGAATCTGTGATCGTTTGGAATGGCTACCCCAGGAAACTGGTACCAATGGGGACCCAGGAGCAGCAGCAGTTTGGAAGGAAGAGGTGGAACCCGGTTTGGGCCCTGCTGGATCTGAGGGTTTGGGGGTCTTCATGGGAAGGACCTCCGCAGGACTGACTAAAAATCCCCCAAGTGGTACCAGCCATGTGCATGGAGCCAAGCCCTCATGCAGCTGCTCTCCCTGCCATCCCTGGATTCTCACACCATATATATATATATATATATATATATATATATATATATATATATATATATATCACTGTTGTGGCCTCTCCCGTTGCGGAGCACAGGCTCTGGACGCGCAGGCTCAGCGGCTTACGGGCCCAGCCGCTCCGCGGCATGTGGGATCCTCCCGGACCGGGGCACGAACCCGTGTCCCCTGCATCGGCAGGCGGACTCTCAACCACTGCGCCACCAGGGAAGCCCTCTCACACTATTTTTATCCCCATGTTACAGAGGAGTTAACCCAGGCTCAGAGATGCTGAGCAGCTTTCCTGAGGTCATACAGCAAGTCAGAAACAACCCCTGGTGCTAAACCCAAACTGGGGGTGGGTAAAGGGCTTCTGAGTTCCAGAAAATTCCAGAGCCTTGGGGAACGACTTAAGTCGCTGGAGCTTGTTACATTGATCTAATGAACTAAAAAAACTGTTTTAAAAATGAAAAGAGGGGCTTCCCTGGTGGCGCAGTGGTTGAGAGTCCGCCTGCCGATGCAGGGGACACGGGTTCGTGCCCCGGTCTGGGAAGATCCCACATGCCGCGGAGCGGCTGGGCCCGTGAGCCACGGCCGCTGAGCCTGCGCGTCCGGAGCCCGCGCGTCCAGAGCCTGTGCTCCGCAACGGGAGAGGCCCGCGTACAGCAAAAAAAAAAAAAAAAGAAAAAGAAAAAAAATGAAAAGAAAAACATTTTTTTTTCCTTTTTACTATTCATAGTCCTTATGTTCATGCATAAGTCTGGGATTTTTGTCACTTCCCAGGCAGCTTGGTAGGTCTGGGGACTGACCCTGATGGACACTGGTCGTGTCCCTGGCTGCACCCTGACCCTGGACACACCCCACGCCTGGCATCTCAATGACTGCCTTTGTTTTTGTTTCTTTTAATATTTATTTATTTGGCTGTGCCGGGTCTTAGTTGAGGCATGCGGGATCTTTTAGTTGCGGCATGCAGAATCTAGTTCCCTGACCAGGGATCGAACCTGGTCCCCCTGCATTGGGAGCATGGAGTCTTAACCATTGGACCGCCAGGGAAGTCCCTCGCTGACTACCTTTGAACTTGCCATTTTCTTGGTTCACACACCCTCACCCTCATCTCTGCCTGGCTCATTTCTCCTCAACCTGAAGGTCCCAACTGAGCCACTGCTCCTCAGGGAAGCCTCCCCAGCCCCAACTGATGCTGGGTCAGGGGGGTGGAGACAGGTAGTGTCCCAGTCACTTATGTGTTCCCAGTGTCCAGCATTGGGCCCAGCACACAGCACGTGCTCAGTAAGAATTTGGCCACTGTTCCTGGTCTCCATCCTGGTCCAGCCCCACCTGGACCAACTCAGTCCCCTAACCCCCGGTCCCCAGCTACGCCCTGGCGCCCCCAGTCTGTCCTCCCCAGAGCAGCCACAAGGGGGCGCCTGTGAGCACCTGAGCCAGGCCCCGCCCCTCCACAACTCTCCAGAGCTCCCACCTCCCTGGGGTAAAAGCCCAAGTCCTCCCAGTGGCCCACAAGGCCCTGAACGACCTCCCCCTTCCCCTCCCTGCCCTCCCCCCTCCTCTCCCCCTTACTCACTCTGCTCCAGACACACGGGCCTCCCGGCTGTTCCTCCAACACACCAGGCCCCGTCCTGCCCCAGGGCCTTTGCACAAGCTGTTCTGGGATGTATTTCCCCCAGATCTCTGCACAGTTCACCCTCTCACTTCCTTCAGGTCTTGGCTCAAATGTCACCCCCTCAGTGAAACCTCCATGGAGCACCCTGTTTAAAACGACAGTCCTGGGACTTCCCTGGTGGCACAGTGGTTAAGAATCTGCCTGCCAGTGCAGGGGACATGCGTTTGATTCCCTGGCGTGGAAAGATCCCACATACCGTGGAGCTACTAAGCCCATACACCACAACTCTAGAGCCCGCGAGCCACAACTACTGAGCCCACGCGCCTAGAACCCATGCTCTGCAACAAGAGAAGCCACCGCAATGAGTAGCCCTGGCTGGATGGAACTAGAGAAAGCCCGCGTGCAGCAACGAAGACCCAATGCAACCAGAAAAAACCAAAAACATTCCTCAACCACCCCCCACCATGTTCTATTTTTTCCTGTGCCTTTGTTACCATCTCAAATGGCACATAATTTTTTTTTTCTGTCTCCCCCACTGAAATGCCACTTCCAAGAGGATGGGGGGAGTTTGTGTTTTGTTCAGTTTGGGGTCCCCAGAACTTACTTAGTGCCAGGAACAGAGTAGGTGCTCAATAAATACTGACTGACTGAATGACTTTGTTTCCAAACTGACCTGCTAATATCAAGACCACCTCCTAGAGGGCGGCGACTACACTTGATTCATTTTTCTCCCTCCCCCCCGCCCCCCGCCATGCCCAGCATCAGGTCAGTCAATATTTCCTGAGCACCTGTCATGTGCCAGCTGTGCTGGGGAAACAAAAGCAGGAGAGACAGCCTTTTTCATTTCTCTCTGATCACCAACATCTCCTCCCCTCCCCAGCCAGGACTCCAACCATGACCGATTGTACGAAGTCCTCGTCTCAAACCCCTCTGATCCCCACCCACCGCACAGTGGCACCCCAGGCTCAAGATCTTCCAATTCAGTGCTAATCAAGGAACTAAAGACGGAGAATTAACCCTGCCCGATGCCCTTCTGCTGTGTGATCTAGGGCAGCCACTTAACCTCTCTGAGCCTCCACTTTCTCATCCATAAAATAATAATACCGTCCACTAAAGATTATAGGAGACATTCCCTTCTGCTGTGGCACCACCTCTCCACCACCCCCATCCCTGGTCACCCTCTCCACCTCCTTGTCCATCCTCTCATCCTGAAGCCATCCCCCACTTTGCTGAGAATAGTGGGGCTGATGGGCCCCTCCCTCTGCTTATAAACTCATTGCTTCCTGTCCAAGAGGGCAAGACCTAGGACCCATCGGGCACACCGTCTCTGGGCTGCCGCTCCTTAGCCTCTGTTGCTCCCTCCTCCTCTGCCCCCACCTTACATACTGGGGCTTCTCAGGGCTCATCTGGATCCCCGACTTCCTGCCTATGACCATGTTGACTCCTCCCACGGATTTAGTCGCCATCGCTGCACCAGTGATTCCCCCATCCGTGCACTCACCCATCCATCCATCCATCCATCCATCCATTCATTATCCATTCATTTATCCTCTCATCCACCTGTCCATCCATCCACCCACCCGTCCATCCATCCGTTATCCATTTATTTATCATCCAGTACTTTATTCATCCATCCATCATTCATTCATTCACCCATTCATCCATCCACACATCAAGTTATCCATCCATCCATACATACATCCGTGCATCCACCCACCCACCTGCTGTGTTTCAGGTACTTTTCTAAGCACTCGACACCTATCAGTGAACACAAAAGGCAGAAATATCCCATCTTAATAGGGTTTCTAGTCTATTGGGAGGAGAGAAAAACCACCAAAATAAAAAGTAAAATCTATGGTACATCAGAAGTTCTCATTTTCACAGAAAAAAAGGGGGAAAGCAGGGAAGAAGGGTTTGGAGTGCTGGAGAGTGGCTGAGATTATATATCATGTCTGCAGGATGGCTTCACTGAGAAGGTGACGTTTGCAGAGGATGAAGGAGGAGGCATGTGATTATTGGGGGAAGTGGGGTCCAGGCAGAGGGCACAACCCATGCAAAGGCCCTGGGGCAGGACCGGGCCTGGCGTGTTGGAGGAACAGCGAGGAGGCCCATGTGTCTGGAGCAGAGTGAGCGAGGATGTGAGATGGGGAGAGGGAGGGTGACTCCATGGTTCTATCCTGAGCACCCTGAGGGCTTGTCTACATGACACCACACTGACCACTAACCGCTCAGGCCAGAATGTTGGTGTGATCCTAGATCGGGGTCCCCCGCTCGGCACTGCTGCCATCGGGACCGGGTCATCCTCTGTGGGGGCCATCCTGGGTGCTGTAGGGTGTGGAGCAGCCTCCCTGGTCCCCAGCCAAAGCCAGGACCCCCCCACTCATGACAACCAAAGATGTCCCCAGACAACGCCCAGTGTCCCCCAGGGGGCAGGATCGCTCTGGGTGAGACGCACCTCACTGGACCCCTTCCTCCTCACCTCCCCCCACCAAGAGATGACGATTTGACTTTTTAAATCACCACAAATCACCACCCTTAGGACCACTCAGCTGTGCTGACAACTTTCTCACAGCACGTTGTGCTCCTCGTGGGCACAGGAGGTCTAGTTCACTCAAAGGTGGCACATAATAGGGACAAAAAAAAAAAAAACCAGTTGAGAGAGGGGGTGGGTAGGTAGGTGAAGAAATGACCTTGCAGCCCTACCCACCCACTTGGGGTAGCTCTAGATGACACCAAAACCCTTCCAATATAGACATTGCTATGATGAACGTGCTGTGTGTCCTTGGGGTGGTGCCCTCCCCTCTCTGAGTCTGCCTTTCCCCATAAGGTTGCTCAGGAGACCCCTAGTTGTGGTGGGAATGCCTCCTTGGGTCCCTCCTCCTAGCAGAGGGTCAGGGACAAGGACATAATGAGTGCCCCCTCCCCACCTCTCAGAAATGAAGACTCCACCTTTAAAGGCTGCTGGGAGAAGTAGGAGGACAGTTAGGGGAGGTCACAATCTACCCTACATGACATCTGCAGGCAACCCGCCATCTCTCAGGAGCCCCTCAGAGGAGCTGGGCTCAACCGTGGTGGCAGAAATCTCCAATGTTCACCCAATACACCGGGTCCCATCCTGCCCCAGGGCCTTTGCACAAGCTGTGCTCACTACCTACAGATTTTTGGGCCCTGAGACACACAGGTCACTATTCTCCCAACACAGCAAACTAATTCTGACCTCAGGGCCTTTGCACATGCCATGTCCTCTTCCTGGAATGCCTTTCCTTTGGGTTTAGAACAACAGCTTTCTCATCTGTAATGCAGGTCTCATCCCAAATGTCACCTCCTGACATCTTCAGTCACCCGAGGTCAGCTGTCACCCTCCAACACACATCTCATTTTACTTCCTCCAGAGCGACTCTCTCCTACCCAAATCTTATTCATCTGTTCGCTCACTTATTGTCAATCCCTCCTCCCCCCAGATTGCTTTGTGTCCCCCAGAGCCTAGCTCTGGCACATCCCAGAGACCTGACAGACAGTTGTTGACTATCTGGCTACCCAACCATTTACTGACACCAAGTATACGCAAGACACTACTGACAGTGATTGCATTAACCACATTCTATAAACTAATTCTAATTTTTACAACTACTCTGTAAGACAACTATTGATATTCCTTCTCTTTTACAAATGAGGACGCTAAGGCTCAGAAAAAAGATAAGGTGGTTTGTCCAAGATCACACAGAAATAAAAAGCAGAGCCAGGAACAGGAACCAAGCCTGTCCAGCTGCAAAGCTCATTCCCATTCAGGTGGGGAGGAAGGTGGTAAATGTTGGAGGGGTGTCCACCAACCCAGCCAGCCAGCCATCCGTCCCTCTATCCATCCACTCACCCATCCATCCACCCCTCTACCCATGTATTCCTCTGTCCATTCATCCATCCATCCATCCATCTATTCATCCATCTATTTACCCACCCACCCACCCATCCATCCATCAATCCATTCAGTCTTTCATCTGTCTACCCACTCTTTCATCCATCAATGCACTCATACAGCCAAGTCACTGTCACCCATCCGTCCATTCATACCTAGAACTATCTACTCATGTATCCATCTATCCACCTGTAGCAGCCCCTCCCTCTGGCCCTGGACAAGGACAGCCAGCATCCCTGGATGGCTTTCATCCTGAGTCTACGTCTCCACAATCACATCTCTTTCTCTGACTCCTTTATTTCTCTTCCAAAGTGGGTCAAGTCTCAGGTTGGGAGGTGTGACACCTAGCTATACTGCTGTGTGACTTGAGTCTGGGCGTTGCCCGTCTCTGAGCCCCAATTCCTCACCTATCCATGTTGGGGAGGGGAACCTGGTTTTCTAAGAACCACTGCGATCTGAGCACATGTCTGCTTCTTTGTGACCCTCTTGTCCCGTAGTGTGAGCCTCGCCCCAAGGGGAAGCTTCTGTTGTACCCATCCAGGTGTATAGGAAATGTGCATATACTGAACAAGGCTGGGAGGTTGGAAAGAGGCCAGTGGTGGTCATGACAGTTAACAGGACATGAAGCTCCCTTTTCATGCAGGTCTGAGATCCTCCCCTGCTCCATATTCTTCCATGGCTCCCCAGTGTCCTCAGGAAGGAGTCCAAGCTCAGTCCAGCATAAGAGGCTCTTCAGGGTCCAGCCCATGCCAACTCTCTGGCCTCACCTCCCATGCCTCACCTAATTCCTCCTCTACTCCATCTGTGCTCCTTCACTCCTCCAGGCCTTTGCAAACCCAGTTCCCTCTGTCCACATCCGGGAGGACAGAGACATCCACCTAGCTGACTCACTGCTTTTTTTCACACCCATAAAAGGGCCCAGAACAAAAAAAGTGCTCTGTGAATAATACAGGAAACGCTTTCTCCACCTGGCAAGCTCCTATTCATCCTTCAAAACCCCACTTCTAATGCCCCTCTGCCATGTAGCCAGAGTCTCCAGGCAGAGCCTTCAACTTCCTATCCAGTTCCCTCAACCCTGCATCCCCTCCCTTTCATACAACCCTGACCATTCCAGCTATAGGTGCCAATGTCTAGCTCTGTCTACTGATCAGAGGGGTCTCAGATCTCTCTTGCCTAGTACAAGGCAAGGCCCCAAAAGGCTTTCAGGAAGTGTTGGCTAAATTAGTGAGTGTGGTCCTACTGAGTGCTCCTAATGGCGAGGGTCTCATCTGCCAACATCAGGGGTGAAAGAGAGAGTCACCGGCCTATTTCAGAGATAGCTCCTGGGTCCACCCCCCATGCCAGAACTTCTCAGAGGAGCCCTGCCAGATATGCCCCACATCAGAAGGGGACCCTGGGGCTCCCAGGACTCTTTGCTGTTTTCCCACCAGGGCAAAAACTCTGTCTTTCCCCTGCTTGAACTTTCCCAGAGTCAGCATCAGCATTGCTCTGGGCCTTTGCACAAACTCTACCAGGAACACCCTTCCCCGTCAACAGATCTTTCCCACCCTTCAGGTCTCAGCTTACTCGTATAATAAGCATGGCTCTGTGCCCAGCCCTGTGTCAAGAGCTTTAACCACCATTCTGGTCCTCACATCCCCCAACCCTCTCCGAGATGGGAGGTCCCGCTGGCCTCCCAACTCTACAGCACTGAGGAGGCTGGGGCCTCCTCTGGGTTGTCCCCGCTGATGTGTTTCCACCATCGCAGCCCTGACATCAGTGCCTTGTAACCTCCTGGTTCCTCACTGTGTCCCCCACCATATGGGATCTGGGGGTGGGAGGAGTCTGGGAGAGGATTTTTATCTGTTTGCCCAACACTGTATCCAGGGTCTAGGACGGGGCCTGGGACACAGCAGGTGCTCAATAAATGTTGGTCATAGGGGTAGATGGATTTACGGCTTGTTGACTCCATCGTGCCACATAGGGATTCCTATTTGCTCGGAATCTCAGCCCCGCACCAACGCCGGCACACAGTAGGTGCTCAATCAATGCCCTCAGCCTGAAGGAAGGCAGAAACGATGTCACAGTCACCCTCAGAAAAGCCTGTTAAACCCATCATCATGGGAAACTGAGGCACTGAGGGGGGTGTGCCTGGCTCGAAGCCGCACAGCCAGCCCTGGTGGCTCTCCCCAGCCCCCCGCCGCTGTCCCCTCCCTCCATCCCCCCCGCCAGGCAGCGCCTGCCGGCCGCCCAGCCCGCTGTCTCCCTGGGGCTGGCACGTCACACTCGGAATCTCACGCCTCAATCGCGGCGTGCTCCAGCCTCCCCCCTGCCGCCAGCCGAGCAGCTGGTGCTCCCATGGAAACCGTAGGCCCCGACCCGCCCCCTCCACCTGCACCGGCCCCCCTCACAACCTCCGCTTTAAGACAAATATTGTCATTAACATGCAAATATATATGTGATTACCATAAACGGGGGCCGCGCGGCAGCGGACGAGCCCTCTGGCAGGCGCCTGCCCCGGGCAGGTTGGGTATTAATATTCAGCCCGATCGGGAGAGGGACGGCCCGAGCCACACCAGGCACCTCGGGGGACCCCACGTGCACCCAGCGCCTTCGGAGGGAGGGTCCCAGAGGGGGCCTGTCCCCCAGCAGGTGACTGGAGGGGGTGATGACTGGACACTGGCCACTGGGAGACCTCTGGCCAGTGGGAGCCCCCCCAGTGCCTGGCCTGAGCCCCGGGCTGGGCTGGGAGCGCCGGGGGAGGCCTCCTTTCTCTGAATGGGGCGCCGATCTGGGCGGGGGGAAGGTCTCGTGGTCTCCCTGCCCCCCCTTCTCCAGCTCTGCCCCACTACCGCCCTCTCTCTGCCTCTTCCTGTGGGGGGGGGGGTCTGGGGGCGGCTCCCTGGGTCTCTCCCTCCCTCCATCTCGGTGTATCTCTCTCCTTCTCTGCTCTTGCTGTGTCTCTCCACCTGTCTTCATCTCTCTCTCTTAAAAACAAAACACGCCAGCACCCAGGGGCCTGCCCTGTTCCTGAGGAATCTTCACTTCCCGCCCTGCCTTCTCCCTGCAACCCTGCCCCATCCCCAGAGCCCAAGGACCCGGCTGGACTCCCTGCCTTTCTCCTGGTCCCAGCACCGGCCGGCCCTTAGAAAATGAGGTGCCCCTACCCACCACCCTTGGCGATAGCTGTCAGATGTCACAGCCCCGCCCCCTCCCCTCCCCCCACCACCGCGGTGTGGGGGGGTCCTCATCCTCAGCTTGGGGGACACTGTCGCTCCTTCATCACACAGATATACTTCTGCTTCCTCTGGCCTGGGAGGGAGACAGGTGGGTGACAGCTGGGGGGCAGCTCTGGTCGGTCCTTGGGACCAAGTATTTGCCCCTCCAGCCTCAGTTTCCCTTCTGGATGAAATGCACAGGTGCTCACAAGCCCATGGGAGTGATGATCCCTTCACTGGGCATCAAAACAGGCACCCAAATGTGAAAGTTAAGAGTGTGATGGTAATCGTAAGAATAATGCGATACTGGATGGTCCTTCTCCCACTGGGTGCTGGGGTCACGGGGACCACAATGGGTGTTTTCACTTCACCCCACCCCGGCCCTTTCAGCTCCCCTGGTGCCCAGCCTCCGGCGGCCCAGAAAGCTCTCAGGGGATTTCTCTCCACAACCCGGCGTCCACACTCCCACCCCATGGCTCTCAGCCAGCACCCCCAGCAGGCACCCTGCACCCTGTAGGCTCCCCAGAAACGAAACCAGAGACATGTTGGCAAGAGGGGCCTGGAGCTCATCCCCACACCACAACCTCCCAGTCATCCTTCCACTTCCCTTTGGCTGAGGCCCAGAGAGGGGCAGCCACTGGCCAGACAGAGGTCACACAACTGAGCCCCACAAACAGGCCTCAATCCCAGCTGCTGGCCTTCAGCTCCCCCCAGCTCCCATCCACAGGTAAGGTCCTGCCAGGCCCAGCATAGGTGGGATCAGGAGGGGGAACCATTCGGGTCCTGATGGTATTGGGGGAGGGGATAGAAGGGGAAGACCCCCACCCCCATACCCCCCAGGCCCTCCATCCAGGGCTCAGCCCGACCCAAGTCTCCTGCAAAGTGGAGGTTGAGGACCAGGTATCATGGACACCCAGCTTCCTAATTTTCACCCTCCAAGGAAAGATCGCAAATGGGAAACACCCTGAGATGCCCCCGATCCCAACATTCTCCAGCCAGAAAGAAATAATCCCACCCACATTCATGAGAGCCTGCTCTGTTAACAGCAGGTAAACTGAGGCTCTGACCAGGTGAAAATCCAGCCACAGTTTCTCCCTCACCTTCCCACGCTGCGGGGGCGGCAGGGGTCTCCAGGGGAGATTTAAAAATGAGAAACCAGGGGAGGGCCACCAGGTGTCTCCTTCTCCCTGTACCCCATCTGTCTCCCTGACCCAGAGCTCACTGACAGCCTTTCAATTCAACATTTGGGGGGGACCACGTGGACACTCCCCCACCCCACCAGAATCTTTCTAGAAAAGGGCCCTTCGGACACACCAGGGGGTGAGGGCTGTGGAAAGAGCCCTCCGTACAGCTCTGGACCCCTTAGCCTGGATGAGTGCAAGCCCTCTGCCCTCCTAGGCCACAGGGAGAAGTTAGATTTTCCAGGCCCTTTTTTTTTTTTTTTTTTGGTGATGGTTGGATTTGAAAAGAGGTGGGGGATGGGAAGAGTTGCTTTCCTCCCCCAGGGTACCGGCTGGAGGGTCTAGCTGAAGTGGCAGGCCTGGCCTCCAACCCACCAGGCCCTCCCTGTGGCCTGCCCCGACCCATCATTCATTGATTCATTCACTCGTTCATTCATCCATTCATTCAACAAACACGTATTCATGCTTACCATGCCCGCCACACTGAAGGGACGACAGGCATGAATGGGGCCTGAAATAGGTCATGGGACCTGATCCATCCCCAAGACCCCTCCAGGGTCTCACCTGGGGTGTCAGCACAAAGCCTGTACCATCCCCACCCGCAGTCCCCAGCCCCTGCCGGAAGAACTGTCAGGGCCACCCCCATTCAGATACTGGGCCGTGATCAGAGCCCAGGGCTGGGGCCACAGTCCCTGGCACCCCCTCCCAGCATGCCATCAGAGAATCAGGTGGCAGGGAGGCGGGCAGGCCTCCCCACCCCACCTGCCTCCCCCGCTGGGCTCACAGGTCGCCCACGCCTCCTCATCCACCCCAGGATCTGGGCTCTGCCAGATGGACGGTCCAGGCTCATCGTCTTTGGCCTCAGCCTTCAACACACTGCTAACAGGCTTGGCCAGTTTTAACTTGAGCCAAAGGTGGAGGCGGCATTCAGGGTGGGGGGGGGCCATAGAGAAATGGAGGGGGGATGCTGCTCCAGACAGAGAGGATGGGCAGGGGGGAGGGCAAACGGTAGCCTTTTAACCACCCGAGGCTGGTGCTCCCCCTGACTGGCTTAGCTGCCTGCACCCCAGCCCCCCACCCCGCTTTCTTTGTAGTTACCGATTAGCCTGGGATCCTGGGCATCCGTGTCCCCCGTGGCCGGCTGGACCTGCCCCACCGGCCTGGCTTTGTGAAAATGACCAAAGCAATGGAGTCCAGAGGTGCAAACTTCCCCGACGGGGCCTGGAGAGGCCGAATGAATGGGGAGGGGGGGCGGCAGGGAGGGGTGGCAGCGTTCAGGCAGCTCCCCGAGCAAAGGGGCAGGAAAGAGTGGGTGAGGGAGGGAGGAAGGGGTGGGGGTCTAGAGGGAATGAGAGGGAGAGGGGGAGAGAGAGAGAGAGAGAGAGAGAGAGAGAGAAGGAGAAGGATGCTGGGGGGGAGGATGGGAGGTAGAGGGAGATGGGAGAGGAGAGAAAAGGAAAGAGAAGAGAGAGAGGGAGAGAGAGAGAGGGAGAGGGAGAGAGAATGCCGGAAGGTGGGGAGGGAGGGAGAGGGGGCGGAGGAGGGGAGGGGGCCAGCTCGGATCTGTCAGCTGCACCCCCAGAGGGGGGAGGAGGGGGTGGGTGGAACAGGGTTTGGGGGGGGAGAAATGATGCCGTGGCAGAGGCAAGCAGAGGGAGGAGGTGAGGAGAGGAGGGTTGGTGGGGGGGCGGGGGGGAGAAGATGCCGGAAGGTGGGGTGGGGAGGCCGAGGGAGGAGAGGAGAGGGGAGGGAGGGGGCCGGGTGCCCACCTTTGTGCATGCCCGTGTAGGGGTCTTTGAGCACCGTGAGCTCATAGATGCGGCCGAACTGCTCGAAGAGCGGCTTGAGGTCCTTCTCGTCCAGGTTGCGCGGGATCTGGCCCACGAAGAGCTTGATGGCGTCCAGGTCCTTCATGCCGTCGGGCTGCCCCCCGGGGGGCTCGGGCCCGCTGCTGCCCACTGGCGAGGGCCGCGGCTGCAGGAGCTGCTGCTGCTGCCGGCGCGCCTCGCTCTCCGTTAGGCGGGCCATGGCGGGCGAAGGCGGGCGGCGGGCGCGGGACCGAGCCGGCGGCGGCGGCGGGCGGCGGGCGGACTCGCAGCTGGAGCGACGGACGCCGCCTCCCGCCTCTCTCCCGCCCCGTCCCCGCGCCCTCCTCCCTCCTCCCTCCTCCGCGCGCCCGCTCGCTCCAGCATCAGGACCACAAAAGGGCGGCTCCGCAGCGGCCCCTGGCGGCCGGAGCGCGCCTCGCCGAGGCGGCGCCCCCCGCGCGCATCGCCCATCCAGCATCCCGCATCCCGCCTCCGCGCTCATCGCGCACCCCGAATCGCGCATCCCACATCGCACTTGGCACATCCTGAATCCCACATCCCGCATCCCGGCGCCCAGTCCGGCCCGGTAAACTGAGTCCACCGGGCCCGTAGCCCCTGCTTTCTGGGTAGGTGACGGCGAAGCTTTAGGCAGGACAGACTAGGCCCCCAGGTGGCACGGGCTCCTCCCACTGATAACAGCAGGAAAAACACTAAAAGTAGCGCACAGTTCTATACGGTGCTTACTTGGCATTTACAGGGCTGTCCTTGGAATGTTTAAGTATACAATCATGAATAATAAGAGCAACAAGAAAGAACACTTTGATAATACTACGTGCTAGGCACTGCGCTCAGCACAGCTTTAAGTTTGTAACTTATGAAACAGAAGTAGCAATCATTGTGTTATATCAACAGCAACACTTTCTGTCACACTTGCCATGTGCACATACTGTCCAAAATATTTCGAAGGATATGGACGCATTTGGGCCAAGTGCTCTATGGGCATCATGTCAACCCTGCTTAAAACTCTCCATCAAAACCACAAGGAGGTATCACCTCACACAGGTCGGAATGGCCATCATCAAAAAGCCTACAAACAGGGCTTCCCTGGTGGCGCAGTGGTTGAGAGTCCGCCTGCCAATGCAGGGGACGCGGGTTCGTGCTCCCATCCGGGAAGATCCCACGTGCCGCGGAGCGGCTGGGCCCGTGAGCCATGGCCGCTGAGCCTGCGCGTCCGGAGCCTGTGCATCCGGAGCCTGTGCTCCGCAACGGGAGAGGCCGCGGCAGTGAGAGTCCTGCGTGCCGCAAAAAAAAAAAAAAAAGCCTACAAACAATAAATGCTGGAGAGGGTGTGAAGAGAAGGGAACCCTCCTACACTGTTGGTGAGAATGCAAATTGGTGCAGCCACTATGGAGAACAGTAGGCAGGCTCCGCAAAAAACTAAAAATAGAGCTACCCTATGATCCAGCAATCCCACTACTGGGCATATATCTGGAGAAAACTCTAATTCGAAAAGATACATACACCCCAATGTTCATAGAAGCACCAGTTACAATAGCCAGGACATGGAAGCAACCTAAATGTCCATCAACAGATGAATGGATAAAGATGTGGTGTGTATATATATATATATATATATATATATATATATATATATACACACATATATATATTCTGGTGTGTGTGTGTGTATATATATATATATATATATATATATACACACACACACACACAAAAGAATACTACTCAGCCATAAAAAACAGAAGGAAATAATGCCATTTGCAGCAACATGGATGGACCTAGAGATTATCATACTAAGTGAAGTGAGTCAGACAGAGAAAAATAAATATCATATGATATCACTTAGATGTGGAATGTAAAATAAATGATACAAACGAACTTATTTACAAAACAGAAATAGACTCACAGACATAGGAAACATACTTATGGTCACCAAAGGGGAAGAGAGTGGTATAAATTAGGACTTTGGGATTAACAGATACACACTACCACATATAAAAGAGATAAACAACAAGGACCCACTGTAGAGCATAGGAAACTATATTCAATACCTTGTAATAATCTATAATGGAAAAGCATCTGAAAAAAAGGGACTTCCCTCGTGGCACAGTGGTAAAGAATCCGCCTGCCAATGCAGGCGACACGGGTTCGAGCCCTGGTACGGGAAGATCCCACATGCAGCGGAGCAACAGAGCCACGAGCCACAACTACTGAAGTCCGCGTGCCACAACTACTGAAGCCCACGTGCCTAGAGCCCGTGCTCCGCAATGAGAAGCACGCGAACCACAAGGAAGATTAGCCCCTGCTCGCCGCAACTAGAGAAAAACCTGCTCGCAGCAACAAATACCCAATGCAGCCATAAATAAATAAATAATATAATTAATTAATTTTAAGAAATATTTTTTAAAAGAATCTGAAAAAGAATACATATATATATAAAACCAAACCACTTCGCTGTACACCTGAAACTAACACAACACTGTAAATCAACTATACTTAAAAAAAAAAAAAAACTCTCCAAAGATGTCCCCAAATTAAAACCCCAGTCCTTCCTGCAGCCCACAAGGCCATGCACAGCCTGCCCTGTCCCTTCCCTGCCCTCCCCTCCTCCCTCTCTCCCCCTGGCTCCCTCCGCTCCAGACACACGGGCCTCCTGGCTGTTCCTCCAACACACCAGGCATGGTCCTGCCTCAGGGCCTTTTCACGGGCTGTGCCTGAAATTCCCTTCCCCCAAATGGTGCATGGCCCACTCTTTCAATCTCCCATCACTTTCTCTGTCCACCTGATCGAAAATCGTTCAGCTACCATTACTTCCTTTCTCAGGCTTCCTTTTTCCTCCATAGCATTTATACTCATTTTAATTTAATTAATTTAATTCTAATTTGCTATATACTTACTTGTTTATTGATAAGCCACATAGCTCTTTCCAGGCGCCAGGCTCTGTGCTAAGTGCTTGACATGTATGAACTCATTTGATCCACACAGCAAATGCCTGGGGTGGGTACAGACAAATAAACCAGATATTTTACACTGTCATCAATGCAATGGAGGAAACAGAAGTGGAGGGACGGCTTTAGGAGGCAAATTCAGGGAAGACTTAGAGAGGATGGCCTTCAAGCAAAGATGAGAATGAAGCAGCAAGTGCAAAGGCCCTGAGGCAGGGTTGGAGAAACAGGGATCAGTGGCTGTAAGAGAAAGAGCACCACACAGCCACTGGGGGCAGTCTACCAACAAGGACTTCATTTTAAATTTATTTTCTTTGTTTTTATTTTAAAATAAAAACAGGATCAGTAACAGTGCCATACTGAGCCAAAGGAAACCTCAGTAATTCTGATTCTATTTAAAATGTTGACATCTTGTTCACCACGGATTTTTACAGCATTATTTTTAGGTTTTTTTCAATTATTGCATTGGACTGCCCTGGTGGTGCAGTGGTTAGGAATCCACCTGCCAATGCAGGGGACACGGGTTTGAGCCCTGGTCTGGGAAGATCCCACATGCCGCGGAGCAACTAAGCCTGTGCGCCACAACTACTGAAGTCCGCGCGCCTAGAGACCATGCTCTGCAACAAGAGAAGCCACCGCGATGAAAAGCCTGCGCACTGCAACAAAGAGTAGCCCCCGCTCGCTGCAACTAGAGAAAGCCCGCGCGCAGCAATGAAGACCCAACGCAGCCAAAAATAAATAAATAAAATAAATAAATTTATAAAAATAAATAAATAACACAACCCAGATCTTCAAATAAAAAGAAAAAAAAAAAGTTAGTGCATTAAAATAATCTTTATCTTGATGATGTTTTTTGGCAACCCCCCCTTAAACTTTGCTCCCCAGGCAAACTCACCCTCATAGCAAACATAAGAGGTAAGTATTGTTCCCATACCCACTTTACAGAGGGGGAAACAGGCCCAGAGAGGTCAAGTCACTTGGGCAAAGTCACACAGTGAGAGTACTGGGATTTGAACTGAGCCAGCTGGACTCCAGAACCCACACGCTTCCCGTGATCCCACACTGTCTTTCCCATGCTTTACACAGCCAAGCTTCCATTTCCTTATTTGCCAAGTGAGATTAAGAGGGTGAAGTCCCTGGCATGGATTCAGTGAGCTAACAGGTGAGGCTCAGCATAGCGCCTGGGACATCTTTATCATTCAATAAATGGCTATTATCATGACTGTTACCAGAAGCCACCTGCCCACCCCCAGACAGGAGCAGGACGTCAGGACTGGGGGAGGAGCAGAGCCCGGGTGAGGGGTCCAGAGTCCTCCTAGAACATTCCACCCCTTGGCCCTGCCCAGCCCCTGGTTCTCGGCTCAGCCCCAGGCTGGGCTTGTGGAGCCAGGCTGGAGACAGGCTCTGTCTCCATGGAGACAGGATGCTTGAAGCCCTGTGGCCCTCTGATGTGCCGGGAGAGTCATTTAAAAGAATAAAAATAAAACCCCACCAGCTCTCCTGTGAGTCAAAGAGGCATTTTTCTCAGCCTCTTTCTTCCACAGAGGGGAACAGCCCAGTCTAGCTTGAGTCTGACCTCCGGGAACTGAAATTCAGCATCCCACATCCTGAACAATACTCAGCCCTGGAGTTTATTCCCTGACACACCTCAACCGTATCAGGGAAAAGGTCATGGCAGAGAAAACTGAGGCTGCGCGCTTGAAAGCATCTGAAGCCCTCGAGGCCGACTCTCTGATTTATTATCAGCCAGAGGAAACCTTGTCACATTGGCATCATGGCAGGAGGCCCACGGTTTGGGCTGTTACTTAAAAGGCAATGAGGGTGGGAACAGAGCCTGTTGGGGGATCCGGGGCTGGGAGGTTTCTGGCAAGTTGCCTGGCTCTCTGGATCTGTCGTCAAAAACCTGCCCCAGGACCTTTGCACTTGCTTAGTGTTCATCTCCCAGAATAGGGTTTCTCAAAATAATTACCCAAACTTAAATAAATTTATCTTAAAGGAAAACTGTCTACATTTGGGATCAGGTCATTCTCTGTGGGTGGCTGAGCAGCATACTTGCCCCACCCACTCGGTGCCAGGAGCACCCCCAGTCGTGGCCACCACAGATGTCCCCAGACACGGCCCAGGGTCCCCTGGGGGCAGAACTGCCCCAGGTGAGAACCGCTGATGTGGACAGGTAAGGTGCTTACCTCAGCAGAGGGGCCAGGTTGGAGTCAGGGGGCAGAGTCCCGGCTGGCACCTCTCAGATGTGCACGAGACCACCTGGGCATCCTGCCAGGAATGCAGATCCCGATCCTGCGGGTCTGAAGTGCGGCCTGGGACTCTGCCTCCAGGTAAGGGCAGCAAAGTTATGAGGAGACTTCCACTGCGTTCCCGTCTTGACTTTTACTAGCAAGACTCTCATTTCATAGGGTGTGGGTGTGAAGAAGGCTGAGCCCACGAAGGGAAATGTCCTTTCTGAGTCCCTGCCTTGCCCCTCTCTGCTTGAGGGTTATTGGTGGCGGTGGAAAGGTCAGCCAGCGGGACAGAGTCAGCAAGTGGGGCGAGGGGCCCAGCCTGGAGCTGCCCTGTGCCGGTGGCCCCTTCCCTTCAGTGGTCTCTGCACAGCCAGCCTGAGTGTCTTCCTGGGTGATGGTCAGCCGCACCCCGTCCCCTTTGACCCTGGTGCCCTTTGGCTCTGCCCCCTCCATGCCTCGAAGACCCTCACTGCCCAGGCTGTGTACAGCTCTTCTGGCACATTCCAGGGGGTTGAAGCCCTAGGCCCATCCTACAAGGGCCTAGGGGCTCAGGATGCGTCCCCCAGAAACACTACACCGCAGTCCCCACCTGCCCCAGATGCCTGCCGCCTTCACACATCTAAGGACATAAAGCAGCCAGAGCTCTCCAGTTCTCGGTGCCTCCAACTCCACTGCCTTCCCTCGCTTGGGAAGGAGCTGCCCATCCACTTTCTTGCAGGGAACCCGGATCCTCCCCGGTCCCCACTATTTGGCTTCAGGGATGGGAAATGATTCCTCATTGGACCAACCCCTCCCTGTTCCCTCTTTCAGCAAACCCCACTCCCTGGACAGGACGGGGTCGGGGAGGGGGAGGTCTGAAGCACAGCTTGGCCAACCCTGAGAAAGCTTGGAGAAGGGGAAGGAAGGAAGGAGGGGCTGAAAACAGGAATAGAGATCCAGCCGTGGCCGCCCAGGGGCCGTGGCCCCTTCCCCCCACCCTTTTGCCACAGGAGTGGACACCTGCCCCACAGGGCTTCTTGCCCTGGGAATTTGAGCTTGGGAACAAGAGGGGCTGGGTGCACACCATGCTGAACGCCAGAGTCGTCAGGGGTTTTATTTCCCCCCAAGTTAGAATGAGAAAAACAAGAATAAATTCTCGTTTCTGAATGAGCCAGCCTCAGTGTGATACAGTAACTTGCCATCAAAACTGCGTGGGTTTCTATATTGTAGGATTCCGTTTCTGTGAAGCGTCCAGAACAAGCAAATCCACAGAGGCAGACAGTGGGTTCGTGGTTGCCAGCGGCTGGGGGAGGGGATGGGAGTGACTGCTCATGGGGACGGGGTTGCCTTTTGGGGTGATGGAATGTTCTGGAATTAGAGGTGATGGATGCACGTCTCTGTGCATGTACTAAAACCCACTGAACTATACACTTTAAAAGGGTAAATTTTATGGTATGTGAATATATCTCAATAAGGCTTTTTTTTTTTTTTTTAATTAAAAAAACCTGTCTGAATGCCAGCTGTGCCCTTTTGCCACGCGACCTCAAGGCAAGATGCTTCACCTGCCTGGATTTCCCTTTTGTTCTCTGTAAACTGGACATAAAAGCAGGTATGTGAGCCTGACCTGTACCTTTAGGAGGGATGGAAGGAGGGTCCCCGCTGGGCACCAGGGTCCAGGTTTCGGGCAGGAATCGTCAGTGGGCGCTGCTGACACCGTGGGGTGACCTGGAGGAGGAGTGGTATTTGCAGAGACTGAAGGATCTCCCTGCAAATTGCTCATCCATCACAAAGGGGGAAACAGCGACTCTCCGGTGAGATGCCCCGCAGACACTACATTCACACCGCGCTCAGGAATGACACTCCCACTTCATTCACGGTTCCTGCAATGGCCCACCCGCCCCCTTTCCCCCCACCCCGGCTTGATTTCCTCTGGACCTGCTGCAGGTCAAACGGCGATTAAAATCAGCAGTAACTCTCAGAACTGAGACTGAAATGTCAAAAGAAGCCAAGGATGTATGTCCCCCGCAAAAGGACCACAGAGCCACCCTGCTCTGGTAGCAGCCAAAGTTTTCCCACGATGAGAAAGAAGAAAAACCAGAGGGCAGATCGGGGGCCGCAGATTTTCCTGGAAAGAGCTGTAAAGGTAAGTACTCGGGGGTTGGTGGGTCCCTGGTGAGAAAGTAACCATGGACCATACACAGTCTGGTGGGTGTGGCCGTGTGCCAATAAAGCTTTATTCACAAAGACAGGGAGCGGGCCGGACGCAGCCACGAGCTACAGTTCTCTGACCTCTGGTTAAACACACTCCCTCCCAAGAGGCACCTATGAAGGCTTGCGATGGTATGTCCATCAGCAGGGTGCCGGGTGGGTAAGTTGTGGTGTCTTCTGAGGGTAGAATACTACACAGCAGGGAAAAGGGGTGTGGGGTGTAAGTGGGAGATGCCAAAGCAAGAGTTAATGCAAGAGAGGGACGGCACAATGCCACCCATATAAGATGTGTAGGCCACACACCAAGCAATGCTGAATATTGTCCCTGGATCCATAAATGTGCACGTAAACGTTTTTAAAAGAACGACAAAGTTACAGACAGTGGACGATGCCTCTGTGCGGAAGGGGGAGGGACCGAGGTGGTTTCATGGGAAACCACCTTCCTGTTTTACAGCCTTAAAACAAAGACCCCTGGGAAGAGATCAAAGCCACTGGATGTGACCCCCTGGGGGTCCCCGTGGGGGGTGCAATGCCCTCGCTGGAGGACACCTTTCCCCAAATCGTTTGCTGCCGCCCAGGGTTGATGGGGACCTCGGGTGATGCTCATGGGCACCGAGGGAGCCCAAGGAACGTGGTCATCTTCATAACTGTCCCCTGGGAGCCAGTGACCTCTCCACATCTTTCCTCTCCTCAGCCCACCCCTCCCTACAGCTCCCCATCACACTGAGAGCAGAATGCAAACGCCCACCAACGTCCTGGGGGCCTTCCTGCCCTCCCCTCCTCCCTCTCTCCCCCTCCCTCACTCCGCTGCATACACACGGGCTTCCTCTTTGCTGTTCCTGCAACACGCCGGGCATGGTACTGCCCCAGGGCCTTTGCACGGGCTGTGCCCTCTGCCTGGACCACCGTCCTGTCATCCCGATTTCACTCAAAGAGCCCCCTCATGTCCACCGGGCATTATTTTTACTTATCCGTCTTTCCCAGCAGACCGCGAGCCCCACGGTCTCTGTTCGGTGGCTGCGTCTGCGGGCCCCCTCACGGTACCTGGCATGTGGCGGGGAGGTGGGGAAATACTGGTTGACACCAGTCGAACAAGACTGATCTGTAGTGACCAGACCAGCGGGTGCCTGGGGAGGAGGAGGGCGGAGGGAGGGGGTGTAAGGGGAGCCGGGGGCGTTTGGGACGACGCACACACCACGCCCTCCACGTGGGATGGCTTCATGGGTGCCTGTCCACTGTGCCTATGGAGAGAAACACTTAAACCATTTTTATACGTGAACCTCAATTCCAGAACGAGGTTTCGGGTACATACGTGTACACACATCCACGTACCTGGGGGTGTGGGGACAGGATAAGGCATCCAGCATGTAGATGGTGGCCATCTCTGTCTGCCGGGCCGGTGTTGTTGCGATATTCCTTTTCTTGGCTACAGTCAATGGAACAGTTTTGTGGAAAACGAGGAAGAAATATCAACCTGTGTTGAAATGAGGAGATGAGGGACTGGCTTTGCCCCTGAGACGTGGGGAGTTTTACATGAGTCTGTGCTGGGGCCAGAGCCACCTTCCAGCCTCAGGACAGTGGGGGGCGGGGTGGGGGAGGGCAGTGGGGGGAGGAGAGGAGGGTCTGAGGAGAGGCAGCTGTGACCCTGACCCTATGGGCGTCACTAAGGCAACTTGAGCAACCCCCTGCGGTCTGGCCCACACGGTCCCAGGAGCACCCTCCTAGCCCCTCCTCTGGGTTCGGGGAACCCAGCCCACTCCTCCCCTCCTGTGCCCCCACCTGGACAAGCACAGTCCTCGGCGCCTGGCGCCCTCCCCTGTCTGTCCCCCCCGCAGCCGCCAGCAGAGGACGCCTGTGAGCACCTGAGTCAGGCCCCGCCCCCTCCTCTGCCCACAGCCCCCCAGGGTCCCACCTCCCTGGGATAAAGGATCCCACAGCCCCCTCCCTTGGCTCCCCCGATGCCTCGTCCAAATTGCACCCCCCGCACTGCCTCCGTCGCCTGTGGCTTCATGTCCCCGCAGCATACGTCTCTGTACTGTGTATCCTACCCCACCCCCAGAACCCAAGCTCCTGAGGGCAGGGCTTTGTTCAAAGCAGACCCTCGGGAGCTCCCAGGCCCAGAACAGAGAACCCGACGCCGGAACCCCTGCGTTGAGCTGCACGGGGCACCACAGCCCAGCCAGGGCCTCCCCGTAGCCTGGTCTGCGGCTGGGTGGCCGGGCGGGGGGGGCGGAGCCTGACCAGTGGGCGTGGCCTTCACACAGCCATTGTACCCTACATCAGGTTGAATGGTGTCCCTCCAAATTTCACGTCCACGCAGAACTTCAGACTTATGGTCTTAGGGAGAAATAGGGCCTTTGCAGATGTGATTAGCTGGCATGCAGTCCTGCTGGAGTAGCATGGGCCCTAAACCCAAAGACGCATCCTTATGAGAGAAGACAGAAAAGACGGCCACACGACACAGAGACCAGAAGCCGGGACAGACCTGGGATCCTCGCCCTCACAGCATCCAGAGGTGGGACACGACAAATCCCTGTTTTGAGACACCGAGTTCGTGGTACAGCCACCGTAGGAAAGGAACATGGCCTGCTGTCCCATCAGCTCTGAGCTGGTTTTTACTCCCATTCTGCAGTGGGGGGTGGTGGCGGTCTCAGCTGGGGGCAGGAGGGATGCTGACCCTGCTCTCCATACAGGCACCAGGCCCCCCCACCCCCTGGGGAAACGCAAACCACTTTCAGGTGGGCAGGACTGAACCCTGAGGCCCCGGCCCCCGACAAGACAGGACACACAAGGCTGTCATTCATTATGGCTTTATTTCTGATCGTCCGGCCATGTCCCATAAGCATCCTGACTCCAACGGGTCAGCGATCCTGACCACACGCCCTGGGGAGGAAGGACGCTCACGTGGCAACCACAGCTCATCCACGGCTCACACACTCACACGTGGGGAAGGATAGGATGGGCCAGGCGGGGCCGGGCCCATACCCGTCCCAGAGGTGGCGGGGCACTCGGTAAACAGTCTTTGGGGGAGATGGGCCACCGGGCAGGGAGAGGGTGGGATGAGACAGAGGACCTGCAGCCTCCACACCTGCCCCTCCCAGGCCTGACAGGACGGTCCAGCCGAGCCAGGAGCCCCCAGGAGCCCGTTCCCTCCAGTGAGCGTCGGGAGGCTTTGGGAGCGAGCCAGTCCCCAGCCCCTCCAGGCCCCTCAGAACTGGAAGGCAGGCGAGCCCTCCCTGGTGGCCAGGAGGCCCCTGGAGTCCCCTCTCCTGGACCCTGGCCCCCCAGCACGCAACACTTAACTGACTGTATTGCTAATGAATCTGGGTCTCCCTGAGGTCAGTCCCAGCCCTGCCCCCTCCACCCCTTCCGAGCGGCTCAGGCCCAGACCCGCCCCCTCAGGGTCGCAGGAAGAGCTGCTCCCATGGTCATGTCTCCTCCTGGGATGGGGGGGTGCCCACTCCCCCCGAAAGCATCCTCCTCCTTGCATATGAGGAAACCAAGGCCCAGGGAAAGGAGCAGAGGGGCCGCCCCCCACCCCGGGAGCTCCGCAGGGGGACAGGCTGAGCGCGGAGCCCCAAGAGTCCGGGGCAGGGGCAGGAGGGGCAGAGGCAGCGCGAAGCAGGGTGAGCAGTGCAAGGGCCCCTGGGGAGGCTGCCAGGTGTTCAAGGCGCCAGCCGCCCAAGGGGGCTCAGGGGAGTCGTGTCCCAGGGCCAGCTGGGTGAGAGCACAAGGCTGCGAGGGGGTGGCCAGAACCTGGGGACCCAGAGGCGGTGCCACCCTCTCCAGACAGGAGGGAAGGGAGTACCCGGGTCGACGGAGGGGGTGGGGACAGCCTCGAGGTCAGACGCAGAGCCAGCACGGGGGTGGCCTGGCCCTGACCCTGTTGGCCTGCGACCACCAGGTCCACGGTCAGCATCACGGGCGGGGGTGAAGCCGAGGCTGAGCTGGGCACAGTTCCTCTTTCCTGGCGTGGCTTACGCGCCCCGAGGGCCACGGGGCCGACTCCAGGGCAGGGGCTCATCCACACGTCTGTTCCCCGAGTCCGCGGCCAGGCCCCAGACCAGACAGACCTCCACCAGCACTCCTCCGAGGGAGCTCAAAGGATAAACAAGAGAAAGCCCCCAAATCCTCAAGAGCAACACAGAAAAGCTCTGTAATTCAGGGTTACAGCCGCCGAGGCCGAGGGGCAAGGCCCTGCCCTCCTGCCGGCGCCGAGCAGCCGCGTCACTGCGTCTTGGCCTTCAGCAGTCTCTGAACTGTTTTGTACAGGAGGTCGAAGTGCTGGGGGCAGCAGGAGGGCTCCAGTGAGGTCGGGCGACACCGCCAACAGGAAGGCCCTCAGGCCGCCCAAGGGGTCTCCTGAGAGGCCTCGCATTCCCCAGTCCCCTGCTCACCTGGACCGCTGTGTAGGCCATCCCGAGGTAGGCGCCGATGCAGACGGCCAGAAGCAGGTCGAAAATGGCCGGCTTGACCCTGAGGAGGGGAGGGGGTGGCGGGGTGGGTCAGCGGGCTGCTCCCCAGCTGTCCCGAGGACCCAGTCCCCTGGACGGTGACCCAGGGTGCTCACCTGTAGGCATTCATCACCTGCTTCAGCTGGTCGTAGAAGACAAATTCAGGGTCCCTGGTGAGAGAGCGCTTTCTCAGCAGGCTCACCCTGATAGCAGGGCCACCGGAGGTCCCACCAGCCTAGGAACGTGGCGGCGGAAGGGGGCACCCCAGGTGTGTGCCTGCACAAGGCTGCCACTGTCCCTCCTGGGGAAGGACCGTGCTTTATTCTCAACTAATGTCTTTCCTGTTACTTTCTGGGGTATACTCTCTAAAACAAAGTGTGGTTACTGTGGAAATTATCTGGTCTGGGAAGTCTTTCTATAGAGGGAGAACGACCACAGCCTAGGAATTGGAGGCCCCCAGCTCCACAGCTGTGGGTCCACTCTGAGCCTCAGTTTCTTCTTCTATTCAAGAGCTTGCTCTCCCTGGAGCACCAAGAGTTGGGAGGAAGGTGGAGAGCCAGCGAGGGGCACCAAGCTTTCTGGGGGGTGTCTCCTGCCTATGGACCCCCCAGACACCCCTCCCCAGTCCTTGCTCAGCCCAACCAGGGAGCATGGGAGCCCTGAACAGAAAGAAGACAAAACTCAGGAGGCCTGCAGTGGGGAAGAGCATCCCGAGGGCAGGAGGGGACCTGGGGTATGAGTCACCCGAGGCCCAGAACACAAAAGGTCCACGAAGGGTAGCTGGGAGTATAGGGCTGCCACATAAAACACAGGGCTTCAGTTCTACGAGGACTGCAGATACAGAAGAAATGGGCTTTCAGTGTAAGCATGTCCCAGACACTGCGTGGGCTATACTTACACTGAGACAATTGTGGTTCACCTGGAACTCGTTTAACGGGGCACCTGCACTTCTCACTTATCGTTTTATTTTTCGTCCAGTGTTTCTGTCTGCTCCATCTGGCCCTGGGGGAAGGCCCCAGAAGAGCCCACCCGCTGGCTGGCGGGGCGGCGCCCGGCCTCACCGCTTGTCGGCCTTGACGTGGTGCGGCCTGACCTCCTTCAGGTAGTGGCCGAGGTGGTGCTGCAACGTGCTGAGGAACGTGCCGTCCTTGCCCACCAGCTGGGCGGCCCGCGGCTGGGCGGTCAGCCAGTCCATCACCGAGTCCAGCTGTTCCCGCTGGATCTGCTGCGGGGAAGAGACCGTGGTCACGGGACCCTGCCCCACCCCACCGGCCCCCCCGCCCGCCCGCCTGCCCACCCGCACGTTACCATCTGCTCCGTGAAGACTGGCATGTCCGGGGGCGTCCCCTGCAGAGAGAGGAGAGCATGGGGCTGAGTCCAGAGCGGCCGGGCGGGTGGGGGGCCTGCAGGGGAGCGGCCGGGGGCTCACCTTCTCTGTCAGGTTGTAGATGACACGGGTCAGGGCCTCGGCGATCAGCCTCGTGTTTCGGGTCAGAGTTTTGGAGTCAACCCGGGACCTTCGAGGGCAAGTTTTAAAGACACATGTATCAGGAATTGGCATCGTTCATAATCGCCAAAAACCAAGAGCGAGCATATACCTGATAACGATAAAGACAAGCAGGGTGACGGCCCTCCCAGCAGACGGGCGCCCCCCACACTGCAGGCTCCTCTCTGGGACGAGCCCGCCCCCGACGGGGCTGCCCTGCACCCCGGGCGCGCGGGCGAGCCTGCGCCCTGTGGACGCGCGTCTGCCTCAGTGACTGGCGGCCCCGGGCCTATCTCCTCCTCTGGACATTGGGGGAGGTCAGGACACCCACACCTCCACGGGCTGCTGAGGATGGAGTTGCTGTAACGCCCTGTAGTGGGGGCAACAGTGTCCCCCAAATTCACGCCCACCCGGAACCTGGGAATGGGACCCGATTTGGAAGTAGGGTCTCCGCAGACGTTATTAGCTAAGATGTGATTGCACTGGAGTAGGGGGGCCTGAAGTCCCACGGCTGGTGTCCCTGTAAGGAGGGGAATTTGGTCACAGGCACAAGGGAAAGGCCACGTGACCACGGAGGTGGGGACGGTGGCACGGCCACAAGCCCAGGGACACCAAGGGCTGCCAGTAACACAGGACTGTAGAAGAGGAGCCTCGGAGGCAACACATCCCGACCTGAGTGAGCGTGGGCATGGGGTGCGGGGCTGCCCCGGGAGGTACCCTGCCTCCCCCGCCCCAAGTCTCCCCTCCACCGAGCCACACCCTTCTCCTGGCTCGTGCCCCAGTTCTAGCGCCACCTCCTCCAGGAAGCCTGCCGGATGCCCCAGGACCAGCGGATGCCCCGGCCCATGCCTGCTCCGACGGCGGTGCTCACCGCACGTCCATGATGCTGCTGCGCTGGCCGTCACGGTGGCTCTCCAGATGGGACAGGGTGAAGGCAGGCAGCCGGCGGATGGCGAAGCGCTCATGCTCCCAGGCCAGGATGTCCTCCGCCAGGTTGATCTTCTTGTGCACCATGGAGAACCGCACCTCAGGGAACTGGTGGGCGGCCACCTGAGAGGGGCACTGTCAGGCTCTGCCCGGTGCCCGCGGGCTGCGCCCCAACCCCGCCTGTCTCTGTGGCGGTGGTCCCTCGCGTCTGGCGGGTCCCAAGTCCCTCCCTGAACCTCCTGCTTCTGGAACCCAGGGAGAAGCCCACCTGCCCCCCTCCCCGGAAAACCCACCTGAGGCTCACCCAAGGCCCCAGGGTGCATAAAGCTCCCACGTCCCAGCCTTGCCTCCGGCGGGGCACCTACCGTCTCGAGCTCCCGCAGGAAGGAGTGCTGTAGCGTCCCCTCCCTGGGCGGCTTGGACACATGCAGGTGCAGGCTGTTCCCCCGGCCCAGGGTGTCCAGGCAGAGGACAAAGGCCACGTTGTCCTGGAGCAGGCTGGAATCTGAGTGCAGTGAGGGCTGGTGGGTGGAGGTGGGGGGAGTACCGGCAGCCCAGACCCCACCCTGGCCGCTGGGGCTGCTCACCTGTGTGGTCCAGATTGTCTTCTAACCAGCGCTTGGTGCCCTGGTAGTTGAACTTTCCTCCTCCAGACGCAAAGAACAGGAGGTTGTACCTAGCGGAAGCAGTGGGGCGCCAGCGTTGACACGTGGGAGTCCAGGTCCCCGACAAGGAGGAAGTGGTTCCCCCCCGCAAGTATGAAATCCAACCAGCCTTCAGGGTTGGGCCTCCCTATCCTGGCACTGCTGACATCGGGGCGTCCTGGGTGCTGTGGGGTATGCAGCAGCATCCCTGGCCCCCGCCCAATGGATGCCAGGAGTCCCGGAGCCATGATGATCACAATGTCCTCAGACATGGCCCAGCGTCCCCAGGGGACTCCAGGTGAGAAGCACAGCTCTGTTGCCCCTCTGGCGAGAAGCACTGCTTCAGGGGCCTCTCTGAACTCTCGAAACCAGGAGAGACTGGGTGGACCAACCGGGAAATAAAAAGTGACAGGTGATTCAGCACCCCATCCCTCGAGAAGGACTGAAGCCAGGGGTGTCGTGAAGGACCATGTCCCCGCGCCAACCCCCCGCCCAGCCCCATCCATCCCGCCGTGGCCACGGCGATCCTTATAGAAGAGGGGAGACACCTGGAGGAAGAGAAGGCCACGTAAAGCTGGGACCGAGGAATCCATCACTGCTGGAACCCGGCAGCAGCAGGAAGGACCCTCCCCTGGAGTTTCAGGAGGAGGCGTGGTCCTGCTGACACCCTGATCTCAACCTCCCCTCCCTACCCAGGATGTAAGCACTCCTGCTGCTCAGGGCACCTGCATGCGCGGGGCCAGGCCTGGCAGCTCAGGGAGACTCGCTCGTCACCGGGCCCCTGCCGTCCCAGGGGAGACGCCAGCCTGAGCGACCGGCTCGCAGGCATTTCTGCTTCTTGCCGTTGGAGCGTCCCTGGCTCTTCCAGGAGCGAGGGCAGCCCAGCCTCCTGGGGAGGATTCCCAGGGGTGCACCCGGGAGGAGCTGGGCCCCACGACCTGACGCTGTGATTCCAGGGTCGGAACCACCCTGCCCCCATCACTTACGCGGCGTGGGTGCGCTTGTAGGTATAGAGCCTGGAGAAGAGACGGGTGAGCTCCAGCAGCACAGAGATGCCACTTCCATTGGAGTCCGCGCCGTGCGACAGCCACTGCGGGTGTGTAGAGAGGAGGCCGAGGTCACCCCACGTCCACATGCGGCGCCTCGCACCCCCCCAACCCCCCTCCGCATCTCGCCCCCGGTCCACATCTCCAGCGCAGCTGGGCTCACCCGCCCTGCGCGGGCCAAACCCGAGACCGACGGCCCCTGGGTGCCGCCCGGCCCCCACGCACGTGGGAAGCCCCCGTGCGCAGCCTCCGTCCAGCCTGGGCATCTGCCCTGGGAGCTCCCTCCAGCTGGACCTCCGGCCTTCTTCCCCCGAGCGCTGTGAACACCACCACCCCCGCCCCGGCCCGGCGTCTGAGTCCTGCGCTCTAAGGCGACATTCCCCACGGGGAACAACTGGTTCTTGGAGAGAAAAAAACTGGGTTGTTTGCATGGCTTGGGACCCTCCCACAGTCACAGTGCACCAACTGACACACGACGCCGTTCAAGTTCACAGGGAGGGGCCGACAGGGTGCTCAGTGAGGGAAGCCAGACACAGAAGGACACACAGGCTGTGACCCCACTGAGGGAAAACGTCCAGGACAGGCCGACCCACAGACACCGAGAGTGGGTTCCTGGCTGTCAGGGGCTGGGGGAGGGCTGGGGTGACTTCATAGGGACGGGGCTTCTTTTGGGGGGATGGAACACTCTGGAAGCAGAAAGCACAATTTTGTGAATTCACTAAAAATCTCTGAATTGCGTGCTTTAAAAGGATGGATTTTATGTTATGGGAATCACATCTCAAAAATTTAAGAAAATTTCACAAGAAAGGGAAAACGAGGACACAGGTGTCTAAAAAGGCTCCGTGGGGGTGGATGATGAAAAGGGTGAAAGTGGCTGTGAGTCGACTGTCCAGGGCCGGCCTCTGGGCCCCAGCGTCCTCAAGGACAGCCTTGGCCTCCCAGGTGAGGCGGCCCGCAAGGCACGGTCAGGGGCGCACGCCCGGCTGCAGGCCCTCCCAGCACCCACTGTCCGGTTCAGCCGGCTGTTGGTTCTCCAGCAGGAACCTCCCACCCCAAAGTGCCGGGGGCTCTGAGGGCACAGCCCCGGGTGGCCTGCAGCCTGGAGGGACGCTGGCCAGGCCAGCCCTCGGGGGCGCCAGGAACCGGACTTTGGGGGCCCCCCGTCCCAACACTGTCTGTGCAGACACGGGGTCTGCACGGGCTCCTGCTCTCCTCTTGGGTCTGGGGTCTCGGCCATGCCGGGCCGAGGTGCCTGCATGACCGGCCCCCAGTGAGAGCCCCGGGCTGGGTCTCTTGGGCCTCCCCGGGGACCGCCCCTCCCTCTGCTGTCACGTCTCGTTTGGGGGAGTGAAGCTTCACGATGACACCCGTCCTGCAGGGTGTTCACGGGGCCCTGAGGGCACAGACGTACCGGGGCCACCCCGAAGGCGTCGTAGTGGGCCACGATGACGATGGTGGGCAGGTCCTCTCCACCCAGCCCTGTCAGCCGCCCCTGCAGAGACACAGGCATGAAGGGGCAGCCGGCCCGAGGCCGTGGCCGCCCTCCACCCAGCGGCAGTGTTCTCGGCTTTGCCGGCTACACTGTGGACACGGGGGCTGGCCGCAGGAAAACAGGCCCACCCTTCAAAGGCCGATCCCTGCTGATGGCAGGCGTGGCAAGGTCCTGACAGAGCAGGAAGAGCTCGGGGGGTCGGGGTCCGGCACCCTGGCCGGTCCTCCTGCGTAAACCGGCCCCCGGTCAAGTCCCGCAGGGAACAGTCGGGAAAGTCATCCTGTCAGGAGCAGGGCCCACGGGGCTGAGCCGGGGCAGCATGTGCTGAGGCCCCACGCCCCTTACTCTCTGGACAGAGGGCAGCTCTGCAAGGCCTCAGCTGTGGCCTCCTTGTGGGGGGAAGGGAACAAAACCGCCAGAGGCTTTTTGAGGGGGGGGCGGGTGCAGCGAGACAACCCCACAGGCAGCCCGTGGAGCTGACCCTGGTGGGGAGAATGCAAGGGGGAGGACTTGGACCTTGCTCTGGCCTGGATGCCCGCATACACCCACCCTCCCGGTGGGAGATTAGGCTTTAATTGCTGCCCAGAGCTCTGCTCTCCACCTGCTCAGCCGAGCTCCCGCGATATTACTGTTAGGGGAAGGGCCGGCCACTCGGGAGGGGGCTCTCGGTGGGGCAGGGGTGGGGGGAGGAGGCAAGGCAGGGTGTGTGGCTGGAGGCCCATCTCTCCATAGGGCGGGCGGGCGGCCATCTGACCCGATTTCCCAGTCAGAGGCTCCCTCTAGTGGGGACGGGCAGTGAGGCACGCCGGGCACCCACCTCCACGCTGGTGATGAGCCAGTCGCTCACGGCCTTGCTCTGGACCCCGCTAGTGACCATCTGGAAGCCGTTGGCGGTGGCGGTGTGCAGCAGCACTGAGGACAGGGGCGGGGAGGGTCGGCCTGAGCCGGGGGGGCTTCCCGGACCAGAGCCTGCATGCTCACCACCCCAGCACCCCAGACTCCAGGGGTTCAGTCTGAGCAAAAGCAGAACTGACCACACAGACTAGAACACAACGTGGTAACTGGACACGGGAAAGAAGCTGGGTGTCCAGTATAAGAGCCGGTGAAACAGTCACCCGGACACCACTGAGGCCGGTAAGGAGTGCGTGCGCGCCCTTGCCCGCCCTGCAGGACCGTTCCTAAATCACGAGGGTGCGTGCACGACCTCTGACCCAGCTTCCCAAGGATCACTTCAGCAGTGACCCCAAAACAGGAGTTTCCCATCAGATGGCTCAGGACCCTCCAGCCCAGCCCCGAAAGCGAAGATGGCGTGAGAACTCAAAGTTTCATAAAAAGGATTCTGTCCTGAGCCTAGGTGAGGTGGTGCCCACCTCGCTCCATGTGAGCCAGTGGTCCACTGCGCCTGCCACTTTTTCACCTGGGGGCAGCGACTGCCCTAAAACACCCATGAGCTCACCCTGTCTCAAGCCCTTCCGTTCTTTACACATTTAAAAATACAACAGTGGGAATTCCCTGGCGGTCCAGTGGGTAGGACTCCGCGCTTTCACTGCCAAGGGCCTGGGGTTCAATTCCTGGTCGGGGAAGTAAGATCCTGCAAGCCGTGCGGTGCGGCCGAAAAACAACGATGACGATGACACAAACCACAATCGTGATGGCCATGGGAGGTGTCATCACTGGGGGAGCTGGGAGGGTGCCTCTCAGGAATCGTAGTATGTCCGCAACTTCTTATAAACCCTAGCGTTTTTCCAAAACAAACAAGCTCCGCCTAAGAAAGTGTTGTGATCCTGATCTATGATCTTATATTGTTTTTTCCACAACCAATGGGAAGTAAGCACTTTCTCACACCCGATGCCGTTTCTTAACGGCTGCGTAATATTCCACAAGGCAGCTGACTCCTCCTCCTCCCTTCCGCTCTAACTAGAAATTAAGATCTTTCCAAAAACTCACTCTTGTGCTGCCACAATGGAGACGGCCACGGTCCAGACTTTAATCCAGACGAGGGTTTGGCAAACCTTTGCTGTAAAGTGCTAGAGAGTCGAAATTTTCAGCTCGGTGGGCCAGTCTGTCACAGCCACTGAACTCTGCTACTGTAGTGTGAAAGCCCATAAGCCGTGTGAAACACTGGCTGTGTGCCGATAAAACTTTATTTGCACAAACAGGCGGCCGAGGGCCACAGTCCGCCACCCCTGTAACTTATATAAGTTACACCTGTAACTTATCCACGCAGCTAATAATCTGGCCAGGAGGAATGACCCTTCCTTTACAGCTTAAACACATACCCACAAACTGTTTCCCCAAGGAGCTGGGTGAGTCCACTGTGTGGACAAACCTGCCTGCCTGCCTTGCCCACTCTCACCAGCTTCCTTTTCCTACACCAGCGATTGGATCCTTTTGGCTCAATTCTTTGACCACTTTTGCTAGCTCACTCTCCCCCATGGCCCGCAGACCCGTCAAACAGCAGAGCTCCCGACTGCCAAGCTCACCGCAGCATCCCCCAGCCCGGGAGAGGGGGTCCTGGAAACTGCACAGCGGGGCCCCTCTCCACACACCCCCCGCCCCGAGCTCACCTTCGGCGGCTGAGGCAGAGCCCTGGGAGGTGGACGCAGCCTGCGTCTGCTCGTAGATGGACAGCAGGGCGTCGTCCTCCACGGCGAAGTACACGGGCACGATGGTCTCCATGGCCAGCATCTCGGGCTCGATCTCCATGAATTGCTGCGGGAGAGACAAATGTTCAGGCGGCTTCCGGCAAGGGGGCCCGGGGCTGCCCCTGGAGAGCGGGCACCGGGGACTGGACTGGATGGAGCCGGAGCCGGTGGGGCGGGGCGGGCCTCACCCGGATGACGTCCTGCGGCACCGCAGCCATGGCCCGTGGCAGGATGATGACCACGGCACCGGCCGACTGGCGTAGGGCGCGCTGGTAGCGCTCGTACGAGAAGTCCAGCAGCCGCATGAGCACACAGCGCCGGCTCAGCACGTCCGCGTCGATGGTGCGTGCCTCCGTGTTAAGCACCGCGTTCCGCGTGCCTGCAGGGAGTGGTCCCTCAGCTGGCCGCCCACCCACCGGAGCCGCACCCACCCCAACCGGAAGGCCCCGAGAACTCAAGGAAAACGAAGACCCTTCTCCTTGGACCAACTGCCCTACCCCTACATTCCTAAACCAGGGCTGGACCCACTGCTCTGGCACCCTCCCCCCGCCACTGCACCTCGGCCACAGGCATCCCTCAGAAAGTGACGTGGTCCCTGCCCACCCAGCCGCCCCGCGAAGATGTGCGGGCTGCCTGCCAGGCTAGGTGCTGTGCCCCACCCCCCGCCCCATGTCCCTGCGGCAGCTCGGGGGGGGTGCCCCCACCCCAGCCCACAGAGGCAGCCAGTAACCCCCACAAGCCACCCACCCGGAAGGCAGGACCGTCAGCAGGAGCCCCGGGATTGGAACCCAGTCGGTCCTGCTCCCCCAGCCCTCCTCCCCTAGGTTCCCCGTGGCTCCCGGGATGCAGGGCCCCACAGGTGCCTCACGCCCTGCCCAGGGTGTCAGAAGACCCCCAGCGCAGAGCCCAGCACCCACTCCAGTGTCTAGTCCCCAGCAGAGGGAGCCCCCAGGCTACAGGACTGCCCCCCACAGTTGCCAATGACCTGAGGAAAACCCAAACCCTGCCCTGGCTGACCTGATCAGTGGCCCCCGTCCTGCCCTCCCCAGACCAGGGCCCCCTCCCCTCACAGCTCTAACACGGCCTTGTCCATGTCACCGGGGCCCTTGCTATCTACTCCCCTAACTAGCTTGGGGGTTCCAGGGGTAGGGACCTTGTTCACCACAGTGCAAACCCAGCATCGCCTGGCGACTCCCAGCCCAGCAGGCTCAGGACATGGAACGAACCAACGCCCGGTCTCCCCGAAGCCCCTCAGGAAGGGAAACACCAGGGTTTGCCCATCTTCTTCCAGTCAGGGCTGCACTGTTCCCCCTGGGCTGTCCTGGGTGCTGTGGGGTGTAGAGCAGCCTCCCTGGCCCCGCCCCCTCGATGCCAGGAGCCCCCTAGTCAGGGTAACCACAGATGATGCCAGACGTGGCCTGGTGTGCCCTGCGGGCAGGACCACCCGCGTTTCTCTCCTCTGGGAGCTCAAGAAAGGGCCAGAGAATCAGGGAAGGAGGGAGAGGCTGCTTCCAGCTTGGACCCCTCCCCGCTCACAAGCTTTTCCAGGCAGTTGCCCCCTCCCCGCCTGAGCAGAAGTAGGCTACAGCTAGGATTGCAGAGGGCTTTCCTAAGGCCAGCCGGTCCCCTCAGACACAGAGCACTGCTGTCCTGAGAGCTCTACTGGAGAAAGGCGGTGGGAAGCTGCGTGGACATTTCAGTGGAACGAGGAGGGGGCGCCAGCACCCACGGGTGCACGGCATGCAGCGGCGGGCCCTCGGGGCCATCCCTGGACTGATGGGAAAGGGTGCTCAGGCAGGCCCCCAGCTGCCAGGGCCACCAGCACCCAGGTGACAACGGCACACAGCGAGCCCAGAATGTCTCACGGGTCCCAGGCTGACCCAGGGTGCACAAAACAAGCAAACAAACCCTACTGCACACGGGGGCCAGGCACGGCCCTTAGGGCCTCCAGCTGGAGACCCACACAGTGAGCGTCAAAATAACAACGCAGAGAAACAGGTCTGCTTCCCCCAGGGAGCCAGAGCGTGTTGCCTGGAGGTCAAGCCTGCTGGGCAAGGCGACACCTGTGCCCAGACGGACTCAGGCTCAGGGCCGGGAGCGAGGTCCCCACCTCTGCTTCCCAAGAATGTGCCCTAGGGAGAAGGGTGGCTTCCTACAGCTCATCCTGAGGGTTGGTCCGCGGGAGGGGCCCAGCAGAACACAGAAGGGACAGCGCCACAGGTGGCAAAGGGCAGGGCTGTCTCAGGGGCGGGGTCTGTGACCAAGGAGCCAAGCTGGGCTGTGCACCCCAGGCTGGGGGCTGTGTGCCTCTCCCCACCCCACCCCACCCCACCCCACCCCCGGGGCCTTTCCTCTGCTTTAGGGCAACGTGGGAGCCTGGGAGGGCCTGGCGGGGGAGAGCGGCAAAAACCTTCAGGGGCCCCTTTAGCTCTGGGAATGCCGACAGGCTCCTCCCCCGTGTCCCACGTGTCCCAGTGTCCCAGCCGCAGCCTCCCAGGAGCCCGCAGCCTCCCAGAGTCGGCTCAGATGTCACCTGTCACCTCGAGGTGGGGACACAGAGGACCGCCTGTGGAGCCTACAGAGACCGGCTTCCCAGGGGATGGGAAGGAGGGGGTGAGAGCGGAATCAAGTGGACGCCAGCCCCCTAAGTGCCCCCAGAGGCTGAGCGCCCCAAGAGCAGAGACCGTCTTTGCTGGCATGAGGATGAAGCCAGCGCAGCCTCGGTCACCCCTGCGTCTGGGTGGGCACTGGACACCTGGACGGAAGTCGCTGGTTTCCACAATGGGACCAGACCTGGACAGAGGTCACAGACTTCTCTACTGAGGGCCCAGGGCCAGTCCTCTCTCCTTGCGGGTTGCACTGGTCCTTTGTAGCGCGAAGCCACCGACCAACAAGGGGCAGAGAGCCCGTCCCCGTGCCCGTTGTGGGTGCCCACGTCGCAACCTCCCAGGGCTGTTTCTGAGGGGACCAAGTGGGATGGGCGCGAGCGGCCCAGCCCAGAAAGGCCAGAGTCCATTCGGGGGGCGGGGGGTGTCACACCCCAGCTCAAAGAGCACACGCCTCCCTTTCCCGGCACCCCGCCCGCCTGTTTCTCAACAGGAGCGAACAGGAAGTTGGGAAAGGAGGCCCAGAGCAAGGGTTACACCAGGAGGCAGGAGCCAAGGGCGTGCGTGATGCTGGGGACGCTGCAATCAGCAGTGACCCAGCAGACCAGCCCTCAGAGGCTCCGCAACCGGGGAGGAGCCGGAACTCCCTCTGCACCACCGGGCCTTCCCGAACTATCCCGCCAGTATCTCCCCAGGCAGCGGTGGGGACCTCACATCCCTGCCAATGGAGGACGCTGCCTGGTGTGATCTGGGTGGAGGTGTAGACGTGCGAGCTGAGACGGGTGGGCGCCCTGCCAGGCCCCTCCGCTCACCCCCGAGCCCACTCGGCATCCGGGTTTCTCACCATGAGCAACAAAGATGGGGGCCGGAAAGGAGGGCATGTGGGGTGGGGGGAGACACCGGGTCAGAAAAAAGAACGGGAAGGAATCCAGGAACAGGGGAAAGAACTCAGGTAAAGGAAGGGAGGAGGGAAGGAGGGCAGGGAGAAAGGAGAGAAGGTTCCCGAGGACCTGTGAGGAGAATGATGCAGTCAGGGAGCAGGTCTGCGGCACCTGTCTGGGGCGGGGAGAGGGGGCCACGACTGCAAGCAGGCCAGCGCTGAGCAGGTGGTGGGGGAATCCGGGGCGTCCAGGCTGCTGGATTACAGCTGCCCAAGGGTCCCGGAGTGGAGCTGGGTGTGCTGGGAGAGCTCCCGGCAAGGCTCCGAGTGCAGTGCGAGAGGGGACAGCGGAGTGACTGGGTGCGGGAAGGACTGCCGGGTTGACCTGGAGAGTTCTAGGATCCTGGACTGCAGGATCCTCTAGACCAGGACGGCAACCGCTAGTCACACGTGGCTATTCAAGCTGATTACAATGAACCACCAAAAGATGCTGAAGATCCCCTTCTTCCATTGCAAGAGCCACATCTCAAAAGACCACCTGTGACAGCACCGGCTGAAACCCTCTCCCCAGGGGGATGTCAACAACGCATACAAACTGCCCACTCGTTAGGGGCTCCTGGCCTTCCTCCCCACCGGTCGAGAGCCTGGGGTCTAGAGACATCACTGTAACCCCAAGTTCTCTCCCTCAGCACTGCTGACAATCTGGTCCAGGTCATTCTCTGGGAGAGGCCGTCCCAGGTGCTGTGGGGTGTGGGGCAGCACCCCTGGCCCTACCCCCTCGATGCCAGGAGCCCCCCAGTCATGACAACCCGAAGTCATCACTCAGCGACCCCTGGGTTGACAACCACTGCACTAAACAGAAACAACATAACTCTGGGGTGATGAGGAATCTGAGGGGAATCTCCCGACACTGGGGCTCCCCAGGGGCCTGGCAGTGGCAGGGGATCCAGGGGGCTCAGGCTAGGCCTGACGTTCCAACAAGTGAGGCTAATCCAAGAGAACCAGAGCTCAGAGATGAGGGGACCAGGGGGACTGGGGAGGGCGGGCCTTGACTTGTGGGGGCCTAAGGCACCAGGCTGGAAGAGAAACCAGAGGCTGGAAGAGAAACCAGAGGCCAGAAGGTTCTGGAACACCAGATACAGCAAGGCTGGGGAAAGAGGGAAATTCAGAATGACTTGGGCACTGGGGTCAGAACTTTGACAGATGAGGGAGCAGGGCCGGGGAACAGGAGCTGGGCAGGATCCAGCCACGGGGCCTGAAATCCTGGAAAGAAGGAGCCAGGGTGGGTCGGTGTTGTTCCAGGAAGCTGAGGGGTGGGTATGCACCTAAGGGGGGAGCAAGAAATAGGGTGCAAGGGATTTCAGGAGCCCAAAAGCAGGGGACTGAAGGATTAGCTAAGGAATTCTGAGGAACTTGGCTCATGAGTTGGGACTAGGGAGCAGAGCCTGGGGAGAGATGGGCCTTGACACGGAGCCAGGTTGGGGTCAGCGATCAGAGCTTCTTGAGCCCTGAAGGGGGGTGAGAATGCAGACACTGGACAAAACACACCGGGGTGCCAGGAGCTGTGCAAGGGTGGCCAGTTCGGCCTGGCAGAACCGCGCTGAGAGGCTCCACTCCAAGTGAAGAAGACCCAAGGTTGGGGCTCTGTTCCAGCTGGGAATCAGAGAGAGAGGACCCAGGAGAAAAGGAGCAGGGACAGCTTGGCCTGAAGGTGGGAGGAAGCTCTGCGTTCTGGAGCATGTAGCCCTTGTCGGGGACGGGGCCGGGGTGCTGTGGCAGCCAGCGCAGCGGGTCCGTGGGGCAGAGAGAGCTGGGGGCCTAGCGTCGGTCCAGGTATCCAGGCTCAGACTTGCCTGGGATCTGGGTAAGTATCTGGCGGCCCAAGTGAGGTCTGCGGGCTGGACTCCTGCCGGACAGGTGGGACAGTTAGGTCCTGGGGCCCGGGGAGCAGAGACCGAACCGAGGGAGGGGCATCCTGGCCGGCACAGGCCGGAGCCCCGGAGACGGGAGAGGCTGAGCGAAAGGTCAGGTGCGAGGAGGCAAAGGTGGAGGAGGTGAGGAGCCCATGGGGAAAGCCCGGCCCCGGGGGGAGGCCAGGGGCCCGGGTCCACGCACCGTAGGGCTGTCCCTGCAGGTCGTACTGCTGCATGCGGTACACGGTGAACTCGTGCGCCGCGTCAGCGGCGGGCAGCGGCGGCGCCACGAGCAGCAGCACGGCGGGCAGGAAGACGATGAAGCCGAGCGGCAGGCAGGACGCCTTCAGCATGTTCTCCAGCACCTCTCCTGCTTCCTCCAGCATCCTGGCCGGCGGCGGGGCCGCGCGGGGCGGCGGCGGGGACGGGACGGCGGCAGCGGCGGCTCACGCGAACTCACCTAGGCATGAGTAGGTGCCGGGGTCCTGCGGGCGCCGCGCCGGGCAGCCCGCGCCCGCTCCGGGGTCCTGCGGGCACCGCCGAGGGCCGCCCGCCCGCCGCGCTGCCTGCTGGGAGTTGTAGTCCGACCGGCGCGCGCGGAGCCACCTGGGAGTTGTAGGCCTATTCCGTTACTCCCCGAGAGAAGCTGTGGTGGACCGTTTGACTAAGGTTTCACATAAACCCCAAGTCAGAAAATACGGAGACTTAAAAATATATATATAATCGGTGGAACTTACTGAGGCTCTGTCTTTGCCGTGATAGAAGGTGGAGGGGGGAAGGGGGTTATGCAGGACGTGACCTTGCGACCCGGAGGAAAGTTGGGAATAAGGAAGAGAGGGGCCGGCCTGATGCGCTAGGTCTCCTGGGAATTGTAGTCTCATTGAACAAGCACAAGAGGTCATGGGAGCTGAAGTCTTCCTGGCAGAAGTTCGGAAAAAAATCACTTAAAACTCCCAAGAAATATAGATGTTAACACCGTGAGGGCAAAGGCTTGTGTCTGCTTTGTGCACTGATGTATTCCTCAGAGCTTAACACAAGGCCTGGCACACAGTGGGTGGTTTATATAATTTTTGGATAAAAGAATGAAAGAAGAATCAAGAAATCATGACAGAAGGTTCCTAAAGGGATGTCGCAATGGATTATGGGACTTGTAGTCTGCAGCTTGGTGTTGTGCCGGGGTTGGTGATATATTTATACTTAGGCATATTTATATTTGGGACATACTCAGTAAAAAAAAAATAATATTCGTTCATCAGAAATTCAACTTTTACTGGGTGCCTTAAATTTGTATTTTCTAATCTGGCCCCCCTGAGAACCCAATTCTCTCTGGGCCAGGGGCCTTAAGGGGCATCAGTAACTCACACCCCCTTGTACAGACGGGAAGACTGAGGCCAGAGGGTGCAGAGCACATGGCCCTGGCCCACAGGTTCTGATACCGTTGTCTAGGGAAGTGGGCCTCCCTTCGGTCCCAAGTGAAAGGTGGCAGTTGTGTTGATTAACAGCATGGGTTCAAGTCCCAGCTCCTCCACTTCCCAGCTGTATGACCTTGGGCAAGTCGCTTCACCTCTCTGAGCCTCCATTTCCTCAGCTGCCAAATATGATGATAAATAATCAAACACTCTTTCCCGGCTCCCCAGGGGTGTGTGAGGATTCAATAAGATAATCCACGTGAATGCACTTAGAAACGATGAGGCATACATGAAGTGCTCAGTAAGTGTTGGTATTATGAGAACGCACCAAGCTCGTGCAGCCTCAGAGCTGCTGCATCCACTGTTCCTGCAAAACACTCGCGGGTCCCCTCCCACTTTCTGCATGGCTAGTTCCTTACTGAAATGATGTTGGACATTTCTTAGTTTGACGTTTGCCACCCCCAGCAAATTGTGACCTGTCCGCGAGCAGGTACCAGGTTGTTTATAGCTGCAACCCCATTGCCCAGAATAGAGCCTGACACACAGTTGTTGAATGAATGAATGAATGAGTCATGAAAACACCAACACACCAGCCCCTCCCTTCCAGCTGTGTCCCTTGCTTCCGGCCATCCCCAGGCAGGTCCTAGGCATGAGGAGTCAGGAGTGGCTTGGCAGGGCAGGGAAAAGACTGAGAAATTCTGGCCCACATGGTCTTCATCAGCAAATGTTTATTACCTGCTTCTCCATCTACCCCCACTCTTCCAGGTCAGGCTATGAACAGGCAAGACACGCACACTCACCTAGAGACAAAGCAAGAAAGGGGCCTAAACTTGGCTCAGATAACGAGGCTTGGACTTTAGGGCTGCCCATTCCGCCTCCTCTCCTGAGCCTTGGTTTTTCTGTCTGTAATATGGGGAGGTTCAACTAATCCTGCTTTGTGGAGATGAAACCTTGGGGCAGCCCGAAGAATGAAATGGAACATTCATTCTGAGTTTTCCAAAGGAGAGAAGGAACTGGTATTCATTCTTTCATTCATTCATTTATTCATTCATTCATCAAAGAGGCAGTAACAGACAGGGATCCAGAAGTCACCTGTGGGGACTTCCCTGGCGGTCCAGGGGTTAATACTCCACGCTTCCACTGCAGGGGGCGTGGGTTTGATCCCTGGTCAGGGAACTAAGATCCCAGAAAACAACAAAAAAAAAAAGTCACCTGTCTGGGTTTGAATCCCAGCTCTGCCTCTTCCCAGTTGTGTGACCTTGTGTAAGCTACCTAACCTCTCTGGGTCTTAGTTTCTCCATCTATAAAATGGAGTTATGATGGTACCTACCTCCTGGAGATTTTCCAAGGATTAAGTGAGTTAGTACAAAGGTGACTAGGATAACGTTGAGTGATACATAAGGCATTTTTAAATGTTGTCAGGGGGTTTCCCTGGTGGTGCAGTGGTTGAGAGTCCGCCTGCCGATGCAGGGGACACAGGTTCGTGCCCCGGTCTGGGAAGATCCCACATGCCGCGGAGCGGCTGGGCCCGTGAGCCATGGCCACTGAGCCTGCGCATCCGGAGCCTGTGCTCCGCAACGGGAGAGGCCACAACAGTGAGAGGCCCGCGTACCGAAAAAAAAAAAAAAAAAGAGTCAGATTTGTTCTTCCCTATTACAAAATCAGACACTAAGTTTGAGGGCCTTTATATTCCTTGTCTTAACAACATCCCAGGAGGGCAGGGGATATCAATATCCTCATTTTACAGATGAGGAAATTGAAGCCCATGGTGAGCGGCAGAGCTGGGGAACGGTGATGCGTTACAGACACCTGAGCCACCTAAGAGCAGAAGTCAGGATTCATGGGAACAGTTTCATCGTAGTCAGGGAGGAAGGTGGGGGTGGAGAGTAAGGAGGGGAAGAAGTTTCCCAGGCTCATTGTAAGGCACGATGCTAGGACTAGTTCTCCCAACACTCTAGGTCATGGAGCACCTACTATCTGCTGGGTCCTGTGCTGGGTGCCAGGGACATAGCTGTGGCCCAAACACTGTCACTACCTCCACTCTCATGGAGCTCCAAGTCCAGGGGAGAAGGTGGATGAGTAACCAGGCGCGATCGGATCTATGATGGAGTTGCACAGGCAGGTGTGGGAGCCCGGAAGAGGGCTGAGGAGGAGAAATCAGGGAGACTTCCTGGAGGAGGTGATGCTAAAGCTGAGACCTGAAGGATGGGCAGGGCACGTGCCAGGCAGGCCACTCTACTGGGGACAACAAAGGCAGGTGCAAAGACCCCAGATGGGAGAGAGCAGCAAAGAGTGCAGCTCAGTCAAAGCAAAGTGTGACCCCCACAGGGCAGAGGGGGCCACAGGGCCAGCTCACACAGGCCCAGGACACAGGCTGAGAGCTTCAAGGAGGCCCAGGCTCCACTCACACCAAATTCCACTGAGACCTCACCCTGCCTGCCACTGTCCCGAATAAACACACGTGGACCAGGAATCAGGAAAATGTAAGAAGTATCCCAGCTTATACATGCTTGGAACGTTTTCCAGTCCTGTCCAACAGAACTTTCTGTGATGATGGACATGCTCTGTGTCTACGCTGTCCAAAACAGTAGCCACAGGTCCCATGTCCCATCAAGCACTTGAAGTGCGGCTAGTGTGACCAAGTGTTATGGGCTGAATTTTGTCTCCAAAATCCATGTCTTGTAATCCTAACCCCCAGGACCTCAGAATAGGACCTTATTAGGAAATAGGATGGTTATAGGTGTAATTAGTTAAGCTGAGTCACACTGGGATAGGGTGGCCCTAATCCAATAGGACTGGTGTCCTTATAAAAAGGGAAAATTTGCACACAGATGTGCACACAGGGAGAGCCCATGTGAAAATGGAGTCTACAAACCAAGGGATGCCAAAGATTGCCAGCAAACCCCCAGAATCTAGGAGAGAAGGCTCAGAACGAACCAAACCTGTTGGCACCTTGATCTCAGACTTCCAACCTCCAGAACCATGAGAGGATAAATTTCTTTTCTCTTTTCTTTTTTTTTGACCGCACCGCTCAGCATGCAGGATCTTAGTTCCCCGACCAGGGATCCAACTTGTACCCCCTGCAGTGGAAGCGTGGAGTCTTAACCACTGGACCACCAGGGAAGTCATGAAAGAATACATTCCTGTTGTTTGAGCCCCTCGGTCTGTGATACTTTGATACGGCAGCTCCGAGAAATGCACCAAGAAACTGAATTTTTAAAATTCATTTTAATTAATTTTACATACCCACGTGTGGCTAATGGCTGCTTTATTGAAACAGCGCAGTAAACAGTTTCCCATCGCTGCATCCCCCATCCTGCAGGGGAGAAACGGAGGCTCAGAACGGAGCTATCCCATCCAGAGTGGCAGACGGGGTGCTGACCCAAGAACTTGGCAAGACGGAGGCAGAAAGACCTGCGGACATTTTCTTGGCTAGGAAGATGGAAAGAGAGCACTTTCTACCAGCAAAAGGTGGCTACATCCGGAGGGTGGACCCCTGCGGCGCTGTCCCATACCATTGCCGCAAGTCCTGTGAACTGTCTAAATGCAAGGGAATTCCAAGCTCAGTCTTCAGTCGCACAGGCCACTTATCGAGGGCTCAGTAGCCACATGAGGGTCCCACACTGGCAGCACAGATGTAGAACATTTCCACTGTCGCTGAATGTTTTGTCAACACACTGATGCCACGCGCCATGGCAAAAAACACTGAGCGAGTACCGACCGCCTCCTGCGGTGGCTTCCGTCTGCTATAGGCCCATTTCACAGATGGGGAAGGAAGAGGCAGGTAGTGCTAAAGGGAGAAGTGGGTGAGATTTCCCCGAGGTCAGGAGGGCCAGTCGGCTCCCCCTCTGCTGGTCTCCAGACTGAGTCCCAAGAGATGCAGAGGCCAGAGGTGGGGGAAGGAGGCCGCCCAGGACCCAAGATGAGAGACAGGGCAGGGAAAGGGGAAGTGAACAGGGAGGGGCGGGTGTCGTGGCCCTCCCTGTGCTGCAGGCACAGCTCCAGCAGACCCACAGCCCTCATCCCATCACCCTGATGCCACATGTGAATAAGGGGCTGCAGCATCTCATCCCATCATTGAACTCTCGCGTTGCCGGGGCATAGACACCCCCCTACCCAGCCTAGCCCTGGCAGCCTGGGAGCCCCACTGAGGCCCACTGTGGGGCTGGGATTTCCTCAGAATCTCACAGGAGGGGGGGCTGCGTACACAGCAAACCCATTCATCCCTATTCCAGCACGCTCTCTGTTCCTCCTGCTGCCTCCTGCCCCACGGAGACCGTGGGAAATCCACTCGGCGTCAGCAGGCTCAGGAGGCTTCGGGGAGGACTGCAAGGCCCTGGGACACATGCCCCCGGCTGCCCTCTTCCTTCTTCTGCATCCAGCCTGCCTGCTGCTGCATCCCTGCGCGCCCGGGCGTGCACCCGGCAGCTGGACCACTGCCCCAACCGTGGGCTCAGATGCTCCGTACGCTGGAGATACTGGACAGGGGCTCCCGCATCCGGAAGCTGTGCGAGCGGGAGCCCCGAAAGCTGTCCCTCGGCCTCAGCGAGCTGTCGGTGGTGGAGGCGACGGATTGGGCCTCGGCAGCCCGGGCCAGGCAGTCCCCAGGCCCTCGCAGTCCCAACCGGAGACACGCACAGCAGAGGAAGCCCAGCACGGCCCTGCACACCTCCCGGCTGCGGAAGGAGTAGATGACCGGGTTGACCGCGGAGTTGAGCACGGCCAGCGCCAGGATCCAGTCCATGCCCCGCAGGTACTCCTGAGCCCAGACGTTGGAGCCAAAGATGTCGGCCAGCAGCAGGCCGAAGAGGGGGCCCCAGCACACCACGAAAGCCACCAGGATCATAAGCACCGTCTTGAGCAGCCGCTGAGCCTTGCGGCGGGCCGGGGTGCACGGGGCCTTCTGCCCGTTGGAGCGCACCACTCGGAAGATGGCCCCGTAGAGCACCATGATGGTGGCCAGGATGCAGGCGAAGACCACCACGCAGAAGAGGATGTAGCCCTTGGAGTAGAGCGGGAGCAGGCTGGAGCAGCGCTGGAAGGCGCAGACGCAGTTCCATCCCAGCAGAGGCAGCAGGCCCAGCAGGGCTGCCAGCAGCCAGCAGAGTCCGATGAAGCTGCACACGCGGCCCCTCTTGGTGGCCCCGTTCTCAGCCACCGGCCGCACCATGGTGGCGAAGCGCTCGCCCGCCGTGAAGAGCAAGCTGAAGGTGGAGGCGGCCAGCGCCATGAAGAGCAGGCCCTCGCGCAGGAACCACTGGGCCGGCGCCAGGCGAAAGGTGTGCGCCCCGGACAGCAGCACGTTGGCCAGATACGCGGCGCCCGTGAGCAGGTCGCTGAGCGTGATATTCACCAGGCAGTAATACACCCAGCGGCGGGAGCGCATGCGGCTGGCGATGGCCACCAGCACCAGCAGGTTCTCCAGCACCACCAGGCAGCTCACAGCCACGAAGAGCCCGCGCAGCACCCCCAGGCCGCCCTCCTCGGGCCCGCCCCGCCCCGCCAGCCGACCAGAGTGGTTGTAATGCAAGACGATGAGCCGGCTGTGCCCGATGGCCGCCAGCAGCTGGCAGGACTCGGGGACCTCGGTCGGGGCCCCCGTGGCGTTCATCGCGGTCCCCGGGGGCAGACTGAGGCCCGGGGTGGTTCGCCCCAGGCAGGGTGGAGCCGCTCGCCTTGCCCGGTCTTGGTTTCCTGTTATTTGAAATTTCCTGTTATGTTCAAGGTACCCCCAGGGTGAGGGTGAGGGTGAGGCCGGGACGGGGAGGGGCATCCCAACGGTCGCTTCCCACCCGGACTCCCGGAGGGCGCTGCGGCTGCTGCCTGCTGCGAGCCCGCGATCCCTCATTGCGGGTGGGGTCCCAGAGCGGAGGAAACCTGGTTCCCCTGTGACACCCGGGCTGGATGACTTCCCCGCCCCCATGAGCTACTCCCTGCAGGACCCGCTGTTCCGTCACCGGCTCCCCAACTGCTCCAAACCCGCCTGGCACACAGTAGGTGCTTAATAAGTGTGCGTCAAGCGGCCGCACACACAGGAGCACCACCAGCTTCCTCAGCGATACCGCAGATGCACCCCGTTTTAGCCTCACGACAGGGCCAGGACCACGCAGTCCACAGAAGGGGAAACCGAGGCCTGGAGAGGCTGTGTCTGCCCCGGGTCCCGCAGAAGAGCACACAGCCAGGAGGTGAATCCCACGCACCCACACGTTTACCCGGGGCTTCCGTGGCGGGACCCTCTCTCCCCAGGTTTTCCGTTGCCTCTCCTGCCCCTGAGCTGGCTTTGCTGGGAGCAGAGCTGCTGGGGACCGCCACCCGGGGCAGCACCTCACATCTGGAGGGGGAGGGGCTCACAGAAGTGGGGAGCTCTCCCCACCGCCACCGCACAGCCATCCTGACCCGGCTTACACTGACTCAACCAGAGAAGGGTGAGGACGGAGGTGTGTGGGCACCAAGTCGGGGAGAGGAAGTCGGGGATGATGTGTGGAGTGATGTTTGGGGGGCCTGAGGCGGGGGGACACTGCCCTGGCCAGTGTCTGAGGGGGGAGACACAGGTGTCGGAGGGGCTCTGGTGTCCCCCATGAGTGGCAGGTGGGCAGGACACAGGGGTTGAGGACAGCCCAGGGACTGTGGCCCCCTGAACCCTGAGTTCATTGCTCAGCTCTGGAGCAGGACAGTTACAGGGAAGCTCAGAGGGAGGGGCGCCCTGGGAAGTAGCAACATCTGGTCACTGGAGATGACCAAGCAGAAACGGATCTGAAGGGGGGGTTGTGAGAGGAGGGGTTGTGCAGGCAGCTGGGGGGAGGGGGGAGGGGATGAGCACCTGAGCCCCAGTCCCGGCCTCACGAGGGACCACCTGACCCAGGCACATCCACAGGGAGACACATGGCATGTTCTGAGCCTGGACCCTGGACTGAGTCCTGATCCCAGGCTGAACCCTGACCTTGGCCGAACGTGTGACCATAGGCTGACCCCAACTCTGATCCCTGACCCAGGCTGACCCCCAACCCCAGCTGAGCCCTGATCCCAGGCTGAGTCCTGACCTTGGACTGAGCCCTGATCCTAGACTGAGCCCTGATCCCAGGCTGAATCCTGACCTTGGCTGAACCCATGACCACAGCCTGACTCCAACCCTGACCCCTGACCCTGGTTGAGATTTGACCCTGAACTGAACCCTGACCCCAAGCTGAGCCCCAATCCCAAGTTGAGTCCCAACTCTAGTGGAGCCCCAACCCCAACTAAACCCCAACCCCAGCTGAGCCCCTCACCCCAGGCTGAGAGAGCAAATTGAGAACTAGACTAAAATGCTATGAGAGAGCAGAGTTTGGCTAATTTGAGGCCAAGCTGTCCAACAGCGGTGACCTTCTGCCATGAGTTACCTGCTGACCGGGTGAAAGGCCATACGTGCATTAAACCTTATTTAATCTTACGATTATCCCCAGGCTACAGAAGAGCAGTCCCCCTTCTAGAAATCTGTCCTGAAAACGCAGCTTCCACAATACACAAGTGAGTATGCAAAAGGTTACTCATTGTCATTTGTAAGTGTAAAATATTGGAAGCAACCCAGATGTCTGTACACAGGAGAGAGGCTGATGCATTACACCGCACGTCACCGTGGAGTACTACGCAGCCATGAAAAAGAAACGAGGGTGATCTCTGTGAGCGGAATGGGGTGAGTTCCACGATGTATCGTTAAGTTGAGGGGGAAGTACCAGAGTATATGTAGTATGTTACCTTTTGTATAATAAAGAAGGGGGGAGTGAAATACCCACATATCAGCTTGCTTTTGTGAAGGAAAGATAAGCCAAGAACCAATCAAATTGGTTACCTACAGGAGTGGATGGGGTTGAAATTGAAGAGAGGAGGGGATGACACCCTTTGTGTTTTCCTCTTTGTATAGTTTTTAAACTGTTAATGCTTTCTGTATTCAACAAAAATTTAAATCAACAACGATGGAGGACAGAAGCTTTAAGATGGACCGTAAGTAGAAAACAGATTAACTGAACCGTATGTCAAATGAAAAACATAACCTCACAGAAATAGAAAAGAACCAGCTTATGCAACTTTTGGACACACTACTCACTCTAAAGGCAAAGAGAACTGCAAAAAAAATTTTAAACTTGGTTCGGTACATTTGTTTTTGGGAGTGGTATAGGTGTAGTGATTCTGAAACTATCCTGTACTGTGGGACTGAGTGAAGTAGCAAATGTGGCGAAGTAGCAAGTGTGTTGATATTAGGAATCAGGTGTTCACTGGGGGAGAAAGGTGCAAAGATGAAATAGAAGAGCCCCACAGGGATGAAATGGGATGAAAGCATCCATGCGGACTTGATATTTAAACACAAATCAATTTCCTAACTCCATCCACTGAGATAACCCAATAGGAATGAGCACACCCGGCACCCAGATCTTGGCTTCTAAATATCACGCCCTAAAAAAAAAAAAAGAAGGGATCCAGGACTCTAGGGAGAAATGACTGATTCCAGGGATGGGGCAGGAAGCATACAAGGTGAGCCTGGAATGTCTTGATGCACCAGAGAGTAAGGAACGGCTCCGAGAAGGATGGGGACCCATGGGAGAAACACAAGCTGGCCAAACCTGAGACAATTTGAGCATCAACAATGAACAATCTTAAAATCACACAGACGTGCGGCTTCCCTGGTGGCGCAGTGGTTAAGAATCAGCCTGCTAGTGCAGGGGACATGGGTTCGAGCCCTGGTCCAGGAAGATCCCACATGCTGCAGAACGACTAAGCCTGTGGGCCACAACTACTGAAGCCTGCACTCTAGAGCCTGTGCTCTGCAACAAAGAGAAGCCACTGCCATGAGAAGCCCGAGCACTGCAACAAAGAGTAGCCCCCACTCACTGCAACTAAAGAAAGCCCGTGCACAGCAACGAGGACCCAACACAGCTAAAAATAAAATAAGTATTTTTTAAAAAAATCACACAGACAGAAAGTAGGATGGTGGGTGCCCGGGGCAGGGAAGGGGGGGATTCAGAGTTAGTGTTCAATGAGGACAGAGTTTCAGTTTTACAAGGTGAAAAGAGTTCTGCAGGTGGATGGTGGTGACAGTTGCAAAATGACGTATGTATTCATTCAGCCATACCTCTGAAATGTACAACACGGTTCATTTTATGTTATGTGTATTTTAAAAAACAATTAGAAAAAAAAAAAAAGAATGACCATTCCGTATGATCCAGCAATCCCACTCCCAGGCACAGACTCAGTAACAGAGTTTTAAAAAATCACCATTTGGTAACCATCCCAGCAATAATTGATCCAAGCAGGATTCGTCAGTGGATGCTAAAGTAATTAGGTGGAAGTTTGTTGGGGAGCAGGATATTTACATAATCTCAAAGTATTTTCCTACAGATGATTTATCGGTTACAAAGGGGAAAATGCCTTACTTAGAAACCGGTGAATAGCAGCTTAACCAAGACACCAAGTAAACACACAGGGAATGGGGAAAAAAAATGGGCTTCGTGGGCCTCCTGGGCCTCCTGATACAAGGCACTGAGAAGGACACATCACTTCTAGGATATTCCTGCCAAACGTGGATCACCTGCATCTGATCGTGGGAAACATCAGACAGACCCACGCTGAGGGACATCCCACAGAAAAATTGGTCTGGCCTCTTGGAAAGAGTCAAGGTCGTAAAAGGTCATAAGAGACAACAACAACAAAAAAAGCCTAAAGCTGTCTCAGAAGAAAGGAGATCAGAGATATATGAAACTACATGCAATGAGTGACCCCCAACTGAATACAACAACAGGGGAGGGGGGAGGGGGGAGTTGCTATAAAAGACGATATTGGGACAACTGGTGAAATTTTCATATGGGCTGTATATTAAATACTATTGTTGTATCAGTGCTAGATTTCCTGAATTTGACCAACACCTTCTGGTTACATAACAGGAGGTGTTTGTTTGCAGGAAATGCATTTGGTTTTTCTGTTTGTTTTTTTTGTTTGTTTGTTTGTTTGGTTTTTTGGAGTCAAGTTGCATGATGTTGCCCACTTCCAAATTACTTAGAAAAAAATTAAGAAAAAGAATTTAAAATGTGTATATTCTTTATGGAATAGATTGTATACTTTTAGATTATGTTTATAGAGAAATATAAAGCAAAAGGTTAACTGTGGGAGCATCTAGCTCAGGGGTCTGCAGACTTTTTCTGCAAAGAGCCAAATAGTAAATATTTTTGGCATTGAGGGGCAGACAGTCTCTGTCACAATGACTCTGTTGTCATCCGGAAAGCTGCCCCGGACCATGTGTAAATGAATGGGCCTGGCCATGTGACAATAAAACTTTATTTACAAAAAACAGGCTTAGAACAGGTAGTGACCCCTGACCTAGAGGAAGGGTCTATGGGAGTTCATTGTCATCGTCTTGCAACTTCTGTAGGTCAAATATTTTCCAAGTCAAAAGATGAGTGAAGAAAATGTGGGTTTCCTAACTTTGTGGTCAGATTATGGTCTCCAAATATCATCTCCCGTTAAAAAGAAGCAGGGCTCCTTGGAGAAATGGCCGGGTCCAGGGCTGGGGCTGTGAAGTATGGGATGAGCAGAAAGCATCGTGCTGGACCAGAACTATGAGCTCTTTTTTTTTTTTTCTTTTTGGCTGCACCACGCAGCATGTGGAATCTTAGTTCCCCAACCAGGGATGGAACTCATGCCCCCTGCATTGAAAATGCAGAGTCTTAACCACTGGACCGCCAGGGGAGTCCCCAGAACTATGAGCCCTTAAGGCCACTGGGTCACATCAAAAGGACTTAGGGACCAACTCAAAGAGGTTTCCACTGGCCAAAGATGAAACAATGTGGACATAAGAAGAATAAGATATGCAGTGGATAGAAACACATCAGATGTTACATCCATGAGTTCATAGTGACACAAAAGGAAAAAAAAAACTCTCTGGTGATCTTTTGTGGATATTGAGGAAGTAACAAATTATTGTGAAAACTGCTAAAGAAAAGTCAAGAATCAGGCATTTACCCTGTCTTTCCTGCACAGCCTTTACTTCTGGGTAACTAATTACTTGATAGGGGAAAGATGTTTTTTCAATCATACTCCATTTTTTAAATTGCTTTAAATTGTGGTAAATTACATGTGACATTAAATTAGCATTTTAACAATTTTTAAGTGCACAATTAAGTGGCATTAAATACATTCACATTGGGGCTTCCCTGGTGGCACAGTGGTTAAGAATCTGCCTGCCAATGCAGAGGACACGGGTTCGATCCCTGGTCCAGGCAGATCCCACATGTGCCACCATTACTGAGCCTGTGCTCTAGAGCCTGCAAGCCCCAACTACTGAGCCCGCGCGCCTAGAGCCCGTGCTCTGCAACAAAAGCCACCGCAATGAGAAGCCCGTGCACCGCAACAAAGAGTAGCCCCCGCTGGCTGCAACTAAAGAAAGCCCACGCACAGCAGCGAAGACCCAACACAGCCAAAAATAAGTTAATTAAAAAAAAATACATTCACACTGTCGTGCAACCATCCCCACCATCCATCTCCAGAACTTTCTCATCTTCCCAAACTGAAACTCTGTCCCCATGAAACACTGACTCTCCATCCCCCTCCCCCAGCCCCTGGCCCCCACCATCGACTTCCTGTCTCTGTGGATTTGACTCCTCTAGGACCTCATGTGAGTGGAATCAGACAGTACTTCTCCTTCTGTGTCTGGCTTATTTCACTGAGCATAAGGTCCCAAAGTTCATGCATGCTGTAGTGTGTCAGAATTTCCTTCCACTTTAAGGCTGAATCATATTCCGCTGTATGGGTGAACCATATTTGTTTATCCATCCATCTCTCAATGGACACGGGTTGCTTCCACCTCTTGTCCATTGTGAATAATGCTGCTGTGAACACGGGTGTACAAATATCTCTTTGAGACCCTGCTTTCAGTTCTTTTGCTTGAGCTGGGTTTTTTAACAGAAAAATTCCAGGCAATAAATGCAGAAGAAATGAAAGTGTTCAAAGTCACCATTTTTGCAACCCCTAATGATGTATGTAAGCAATGATCACCAGTGGCCACTAAGACATTATGAGAGAGGTTCACGTGGAAATTCACAGTAAATGAATCAGACTTGTGCCACCTGAACCCACTGGTCATTTTTAACGAGGTAGAGGAGGGAACCAACTGGGTGTTAATGTTGTTACATGTCTCACGGAGAGAGAGACAAAGACATGGAGACACAGAGATACAGAGAGAAAACAAACTAGATGTGTTGTCTGGAGGAGCTCACACCACCTAGGAAGTCCACTCATGTTTCTAGGTAGATCGATTCACAGGGATTACAGGGGACAGAGGAAACCATTAATCCACACCAGGGAAACAACCCATCCAGTCAGAAGGCTGGTAAACTCTACCAGATAAACGACCTGGTTTCTTCAACAAATAAATGGCAAAGAAAAAAGGTTGGGTGATGGTTATAGGTGAAAAGAGACTAAGAGATACAGCAACCAAGTGCCACGTGTGGGCTTTGTTTGGGTCCTGACTCAAAGGAACTACCTGCGGAAAAAACACGTATGACGTTTCATCATCAGCAATGAGACATTTTGCCATCATGGGCCCACCAGGCTGAGGTACTAAGAGGGACCCTGCGGCATTCTCGCCCAAAATGCATGCCGTTAATTACATCACGAGCAAACATCAGACAAGCCCAAATTGCGGGACGTTCTATAAAATAACCGGCCAGAACTTTTTTTCTTTTTAATTTTATAAATTTCTTTCTTTTCTTTCTCTCTTTCTTTCTTTCTTTCTTTCTTGCTGCATTGGGCCTTTGTTGCTGCGCGCAGGCTTTCTCTAGTTGTGGCGAGCAGGGGCTACTCTTCGTTGCGGTGCGCGGGCTTCTCATTGCGGTGGCTTCTCTTGTTGCGGAGCACGGGCTCTAGGCGCACAGGGCTTCAGTAGCTGTGGCATGCGGGCTCAGTAGTTGTGGCTCACGGGCTTCCGTAGTTGTGGCTCGTGGGCTCAGTAGTTGTGGCTCGCGGGCTCTAGAGCGCAGGCTCAGTAGTTGTGGTGCACGGGCTTAGTTGCTCCGCAGCATGGGGATCTTCCCAGACCAGGGCTCGAACCCATGCTCCCTGCATTGGCAGGTGCTGAGCGCGCCTCGAGCTCGTGCCCCGCAACAAGAGAAGCCACCGCGATAAGAAGCCCACGTGCTGCAACTAGAGAAAGCCCACGTGCAGCAACGAAGAACCAATGCAGCCGTAAATAAATAAATAAATAAATAAATAAGAATTGGGTGCCTAACTCAGGGGACCAAGGTCATGTTGACGGCATGTACTCTTGATATAATGGGACAAAACCTTCTTCACTTCTGTGCTCCTCGGACCTAAAATCTAAACCTCAGTCTAGTCATGAGAAAAACATCAAACGAAACTCAACCAAAGGACGTTTGACAAAATACGTTTTAGGAGAGGTATCTGGGAACGTGACCTTCTTTGGAAATAGGATCATTGCAGATAGGATCAAGTTAGGATGAGGTCATTTGGGCGGGCCTAATTCAGCGTAACTGGTGTTTCTGTAAAAAGAAAATTTGGACACCGACGCACACAAGAGGAGATGGCCACGTGAAGACACAAGCAGAGACGGGAGGGACACAGCAACAAGCCAGGGATACACAGAGCCACCAGAAGCTAGAAAAGGCAAGAAGGACTTTCCCCTAGAGCCTCTGGAGGGAGCACGGCCCTGCTGACACTTCAGTCTCAGACTTTGCCTCCAGAACTGTGAGAGAATACATTTGCGTGGTTTTAAGCCCCTCTGTCTGTGGTACTTCGTTACAGCAGCCCTGGGAAAGTAAAAGCTGTTCAGCACTCCTCAAAACTGTTAAGGTCATCAAAAACGAAGAAAGTCTGAGAAACCATCACAGCCCAGAAGAGCCTAAGGAGACGTGATGATGAAATGTCGTGTGGGAACCTGGGTGGGGTCCCAGGACAGAAAAAGGACATTAGGGGAAAAAAGGAAATTTGTTGGACTTCAGTTAATAATGGGTCAATATTGGTTCATTAATGGAAAAAAAAAAGTACCATATTAATATATTAATAATACGGGAAATCAGGTGTGGTTTCATAAGGCAACCCTCTGTATTCGCAATTTTTCTATAAACCTAAGACTATTCTAAAAATTAAAGTTTATTTTTTAAAAAGAAAAAAAACCAAAAAACCTCTTGAATGAATAATAGAATCTTGGCTTGGCCACCACCCAGGTGTTTAGCCTTAGTCAAATTATTCAGTTTCTCTGTGCCTCGGTTTTCCTATCTGTAAAATGGGGGCGATGGGGTTCGTGCTACATGGGCCTGCCCTGAGGATGGTGGGAGACCAGGATCTGGAGTAAGTGGGGTCATCATCATCTCCATCAGGGATAGGTGGTGGCTGCTGCTGGAATTTTGGGTGAGTAGCAACAGAAGGTCAGCTCAAATGTCCCCGGGGCCAGGGAGAGAGGCTGAACTCCACTTCCTGGCTCAAAGTGCACACAGTCTCACACAGCTCTGTGTACCATGCCCTACACAAGTGGGTGCACAAGTAGAACTTCTTCCTTCCTTGCTACCCTGCCCGGGACAGACGACCTGAGATGGGACCGCGCGGGGCAGGGGGTTGGTTGTTAAAACAGGACGCCCCTAAGAAATCAAAGATCTCCAGAATGTCATTTCTTTAATGTCCACCCTTCAAGGGGCCCCGCAGAAGGTGAGGTAATAAATACAGAAGGTTGTAAGATGCAGCACGCCCGGCCCCCAGCCTGGTAAGGAAGTGGGGGCGGGGGATGCCTGTAGACCTCGGTTTCCTTCATCTGAAAACTGGGGCAGAACACTCTTCGAACCACGAGGCTCTGATACGGCGGCGTTTTCTGGCGTCTTTCTCGTAAGAAAACGCAAGTCCCTGAGCTACGCAGACCTCAGGCTGGGATGCGGCTCCTTTCCGCTAGGGGGCGCCAGAGTCCGCGTCCCTCGGCATGAAGGACCACTCCCCTGTCCCGGGGCTGGTGCATCACCCCCAAAAGGGTCCCAGACCCCTGCCCAAGGGGGGACATACCTGGAGGTGGGGGTCCTGAGAGAACCCCATCCACCCAAGTCCTGGAACCCCTGCTCTCTTCACCCTTTCCTGCACCCCGGCCTCCCAAAAGGCCATTGTGCTCCCTCTCCAAGGGGATACAGTGAGTCGAGGAAAGGAAGACACAGAGGCTGTTCTGCTGAGGGGCGGAGAAAGGAGGAGGCGCCGATCGGCCTTCCACCCCGGCTCACTCGTGGCCCTTCTGCCACCTGGGCCTGGGGCTGGAGTGACAAGGGGCACCTGGGTTCGCTGAGCGCTGGCCCACCCCACCCCCACCGCCCTCAGGTCCCGCCTGCCACGCGCGGGTCTGAGTCCGGAGCGTTGGGCCTAGGTCACAGCAGGTTGATCTCGTCCAAGTAGCGGGCCAGGACTGAGTCCCGCACGTCCTTGAAGACCTTGCGGATGTTCTGTGTGTCCGTAGCACACGTGTAGTGGCTGAAGAGGCGGCGGGAGCGCGAGCCCTTCCTGCTCCCATCTGTGCCGTCCACGCAGCTGTTGTACATGCCAGTGTACATGTCCAGGATGAACTTCTTGGCTGCCTCCGTGTCCTGCTTCGGGCCTGGGGACAGGGGTGGGCAGTCAGGGCACACGGCTCACGGGGCAGGTGGGAGCCTCTCCCTCCTGGGACCAAGGTGGGCTCTGGAGACCCTGTCCCCGATATGGGCAGCAACAGGGCTGCAGGGACCACCCACCAAAGTTCCTGCCTGCCACCGCCATCTTTTGCCTCTCTAGCTGGTCACTTGACTCAGGCCAAGCCAATAAGAGCATCAGGTATGTGTTCATGCAGGTCACATGATCTGGAATGGACCAATGACACTGGTCTCTGGGACTTTGGGCTGAACTGTGTTAAAAAGAGACCTTCTCTCTTGGCTGGGCTTGGAGCTGGGGGGATGGGAGCCTGGAACTGCAGAGAAAGACATCCTGGGGAGGTGCAAATGGGGAAACCGAGGCTGAGAGAGAGGGGGGAAGGATGGCCATCCTGGTGAGGCACACATGCGATTCCCCCCACCACCATCTCACATTCATATATATATATATATGAATATTAATATATATATTCATATATATATATATATATATATATATGAATGAATGACTGGTGTCCTTATAAGAAGACAAGAGACAACCGGAGACAAAGTCATGTGGTGACAGAGGCAGAGATTAGAGACATGCATCTACAAGTCAAGGAATGCCAAGGATTGCAGGTGACCACCAGAAGCTAGGAGAGAGGCCTGGAACAGATTCTTCCCTGGAGCCTCCAGAAGAAACCAACCCTGCTGACAACTTGATTTCAGACTTCTGGCCTACTGAACTGTGAGGGGAAAAATTTCTGCTGTTTTAAGCATCCAGTATGAAGGCTTCTGTTAGTTTATCCCCATTCTACAGAGGGGGAAGCTGAGACTCAGAGATCTTGGGCAGAGGACAAAGATGGGTCTGGAACTCAGGCCTGTCCCATTGCATTTGAAACCCCACTGGCTCTAGGCTGGGGTAGGACCTGGACCAGCATCTCTCTTGGGAGCTGCTTTTGGGAAGTGAAGGGATAGAAAGTTCTAGAACAACCACTCACCCCGGAAACTGGGGAAGTAGGTAGCCAGGTGGGAGGTGGGGATCTTCTCTTCCAGGATGTCGGTTTTGTTGAGGAAGAGGATGACGGAAGTGCTTTTGAACCAGGGCAGTTCCAGGATGGTGCCAAACAGGGCCAGGCTCTCCTTCATTCGGTTCTGGGTTGGGGGGCACAAGCAGGTCATTGATCCAGACGGCCAGCTGGGCCCAAACAGGAGCCCTCTCCCCACGTAGAGATGGGGCTGTCGGCCCCCCATCCAGCAGCTTGAGGCTCCCCAATTCCCACCCAGCTGGGTCTGAGGGTGGTGTGGCCAGCTGCCTATGTATGCCCGAGATGGTTTTGTGCCTGTACTGGTTTGGGTAGTGTCCCCCCCCACCCCCAAAATTCATGTCCACCTGGAACTTCAGAATGAGACCTTATTTGGAAATAGGGTCTTTGAAGATGTAATTAGTTAAGAATCGGTCACACTGGAGTAGGGTGGGCCCTAAGTCCAATGTCTGGTATCCTTATAAAAAGGGGACTTAGGACACAAGGAGATGGCCACGTGAAGATGGAGGTAAAATGGGGTGCTGTTTCTATAAGCCAAGGGATGCCAAAGATTGCCAGTGGCCACCAGAAGCTGGGAGAGCCCGGAACAGATTCTCCTTCACAGGGAACCAGCCCCACTGACACCCTGACCACAGATTTCTGGCCTCCAGGACTATGAGACGATACACTTCTGTTGTTTCAGCTCTCCCCCACCCCCATGCCCACCACCTCCCAGTTTGTGGCACTTCCTCACAGCAGCCCTAGCAAACTAGGACATCCCGTGTGGCTGGACTGGAGCAAGATCTGTGTCAGAATGACCTCAAATTGATTCTATCTGATTCAGTTTGAAAGTCGAAGTTATAACATCTGATCCTTGGATCCCGAAACTGTCTATAGGAAAATTTAACCCTGAAAAGTGCACATGTCAGAGATGATAATGTGTCCGACCTTCACACCGGGGGTTAATTAGGAGAAGAGTTCACGAAAAGGAGAAGAATTCTGAGTAAAAGCAGGACATTGTCCCCATGACCCACATTCCCAGGATAGCTTACATTGTGCTTCAGGGGGTGCAGGGGTGTGTGTGTGCCTTGAGGCTTGAGTGTCCGACTCTGTGTGTGTGTGTGTGTGTGTGTGTGTGTCAGGGTCCTGGCCTCACAAATGCTTGTAGATCTGTGTGTTGGGGTTCAATGGTCTGACCACAAAAGAGTGGACGGTGAAGCTCAAAGCCACGCCAGACACACAAAGACCCACTCAAGAGTGCCTGCTCAGCTGTGGGTCCCCGGGCCAAGATGGGGGTAAGAAAAGCAGGGGAAATGGTGCCCCTGCATCCATCGTGGCCCCTCACCTCTTGGTTGTTTTCCTCCAGACACTGGTCGTATTCGCTCAGCGAGGCCAGGTAGATGAGGGCGATCACATTCTCGAAGCAGTGGATCCACTTCTTGCGTTCTGACTTTTGGCCCCCGACGTCCACGATCCTTACCGGGAAAAACTCCCTTTCAGAGTTCAGGCCTAATCGGGAGCCCCATGACGAGGGGTCCCAGACCCCAGTCATGGCTGGGACATGCCATGAGCAATATTAATAGCAACAAGAATAGATGCCAGCCACCTTGTGTGTTACAGCATTTCACCCCAGGGAGCAAGTATCGCTATTATGCCCATTTTATGGATGAGGAAACTGAGGCATAGGGAGAGAGGGCACTTTCTAGAGCTTCTGCTACACTGGGCTGCCTGATTTCTACCCCATGGTAGAAGACAGCTGGTTGCCCTCACTCTGCCCTGGTTCTGGCTGGGTGACAAGAGGGAAATTGCAGATCGTCTCCAGAACTCAGTTTCCCATCAGCTGTGTTCTAGCTGACCGTGGGAGTGTCCAGTGGCCACACAGATGGGCAAATGCCATCCCCTCTGTGTGTGGCCCAGGGAAAGGGTTCGCCTCCACCCCCCGACACACCACAGCAAAAGCCTGGGCCCTCCTGCCTTTCTGTTCTCTCTTCTAAGAAACGTGGGTTACTGATAACAAGCCCTGTGTCATTTCCCCAGGGATGGGACCATTACTCAGGCAGCTGGAAGGAAACGCCAGAAGCCTCAGAGCAAGAAGAGACTTGCCCTGCTGTACCGGAGGAAAATCCAGGCTGATGCCTGCAGCTCCTGATTCCTGAAAGCAGCCTCTCTCATGATCCTCAGATTCCCTCAAACCCCGTATCCAGAGCGGGGTGTGTGATGCAGCGGTTGAGACTGGGGCTCCGATGGCTGAGATAGGTGTGGGGTATGCTACTTGCCAGCCTCTCAGCTCGGAGTCTCAGTTTCCTCTGAGCCCTCACCTTTGGCCTAAGAACAGACTCAAGTTTCCCCATCTGATAATTCCCCTCCTCAGCCCAGCCTTACTTCTGAACTTCCCCAACCACTACTTTTACTCCTAAACTTTTACCAACTCATCCATCCATCTATTCATCCATCCAACCAATCACCCACCCACCCATCTATTTGCCCATACGTCCACATACCCACCCATCAATCCATCCATCTGTCTATCTATCTATCCATTTATCCATTCATACATACACACACCCACCCACCCATATACCCATCCATTGATCCATCTATCCACCCACCTACCCATCCATGCATCCATCCATGCATCCACCCACCCATCCATCCATCCATCTTTCCAACCATCCACTCACATTTCCAGACTTCCACTCTGACCTTCAGCTGATCATCACCAGTGAAGCAAACTCAGCCCCTAACTTTGAGGGTCTCTCCATATAGTGGAGGAGACCCAATGCAAACAGATAAATTATGAACGTTCCTGCTAAGGACTATGGCAGAGGCCAGAACAACATGGGGCTGGGGGAGGGGGTGTTCGGGGAAACAAGGGATCAACAAGGGTGGGTTGGACACTGAAGGGTCTCAAGCATCACCCTGCACCCTCCACAGGTCCCTGCCTAAGGTCACTGAAGATTCTCTAAAGGCCACTAAGGTCACTGAGGATTCTCTAAAGGCCACTCCCAGAAGTCGCTTCTCTCACTGCATTCTTCCTGACCTCTCCTTGGCCTTTGACACTGACCATGACTCTGCATGGACCATCCTTTGCTGCACTGGCCACCCACACCTCTGGCTTCCAGCTCAGGCCTGTGTGCGCCCAGCCACCTCCCAGATGCCCCAGACCCCTCAGACCCAACCTGCCCCAAATGAGTTCATCATCTATTGTAACACCTCCTATCCTGCCACCACCACTGTGGCTCCACCATCTACTCTGTCACCTTGATGGGAAACCCATAGGGAGTCACTTTTGACTCTCTGCCCTAAATCCCATGCTCATCTAGTCCTGCCCATTCTACATCAGAAAGCATTCTCGCACTGACCCCTCATTTCCATCCCCAAGGCCACTTCCCGGGCACTTCCCAACTCTTTCTGCCTGAACCATGGCTCCTGCCTTCTCCTGGGTCTCCTGACTTCCAGCTTCAACCCTCATTTGGGGCTGGGGAAGCTCAAAGGGTGAGCTTCCCCAGCCCCAAATCAATCCCTCTGGTCTAGCCCTGACTGCACAGTCTCTGTCTCTTCCTTCCCATCACCTCCTAGCTCCAGTGAACTCCTATTCATTCTTCAATGCCCTAATAACAATGTCCCCTCCTCCAGGAAGATGTACCCTCCCAGAGCTCTGGGGGCTCAGTTTTGGCTCCCCCAGGTCCCAGTCCTGATTCCATGGAGGGGCTGGAGGTGTCTGTGTCCAGCCTTGCCTCCTTCAGCCTGGCAGCCCCTTTGGGGGCTGGGACTAGGCAACTCCTACTCATCCCTCAGTGCCCCAGTTCCTTTGCCCCTCCAGCAGGAGCCTTCTCCACCCACCAGGCTATGCGCTCACCGCAGGTTGGTTTTCTGCACGGAGAAGCAGTACTCGTTGATGCCGGTGGTGGGCATGCGGCTGCGGAGCACGTCCTGCGAGGTAGGGATGTAGCCCTCCTCCGTGATGCGGTCCAGATTTGACAGGTAGCTGTAGAGCCAGAAGCCCTGAGTCTTGGCCTTGAAACCTCCCTTTGCTTCTCAGGCCCACCACCCAGGGCCTGGTGAGGACCTTGCTGGGGGAAAGAGAGCCCCCAGGGCAGGGCCAGGATCTCTGGGGTCCCAGGTGGCTCAGGAGCACAGCCCAAGGCCATGGGAGCATCGGGAGAAGCAGCTTCACCCTCAGCAGCGTGACCCCCAAGGACAGTCTCACTGGCGCGGGCGTCACCCTGGGAAAACTGTCACCCCAGGTGTGTCACTGCCCCAAGAACAGTGATAGCTTGGAGCACTAGACACCCAGCATCGTACCCAGGACAGCTTCACGGCATGATGATGAACAGCGTCACCCCAGAAACGATGTCACCCCAGGAATGATGTCACCCCATGAACAGTGCACCCCAGGAGCTGTGTCACCTGGGGAGCAGCGGCTCCCCAGGGACGGCCTTCCCCCCCGGGGCAAGACCACCTACAGCATTCCCAGCGGTGGGAGCTGGCCAGCCTGAGGCCCCTCTGCCGGCTCCAATCCCTGGGACTGGGTCTCCTCTGGCTCCGCCTTGGCACTGCCTCGCGCTCGGCACCCCGACCCCGCGCCCGTCCCCGCGGACCGCAGACTCACTACACTGCCGAGTCGAGCAGGTGGAAATCGCGCCGGCGCTCGTAGCAGGCGCGGATGCCGGAGTCCCTCCACAGCCACTGCATGGCCACGGCGTAGTGCTTCTCGAAGGTGGTCACCCTGTAGGGGTCCTGGCTCATGATCAGGTTGGCCCGGTGCTGGGGAGGGACAGACGGACAGGGGCGGGTCAGAGCAGCCGGGCGGGGCGGGTTGCCCTCCTGACGTCTCCACCCCCTTTCGTGCCGGCGTCCATCCACAAAGGGTGGGCACAGGTAGAGCGCACCGCGGCGCGAGGGGCCAGCAGGGGCTTGCTTGCGTGCAGGGAGAGTCAGTTCTGGGTGACCCTGCCTGGGGCAGTAACCTCTTCTCTCTCTGTCCTCCTTTCTTTGCACCGGAAGCAGGCACTCCTGTTGTTCATGTCTGAAGATAGGGTCTTTACAGAGGTAATGAAGTCACAATGAGGTCATGAGGGTGGCGCTAATCCAATGTGACTGGTGTCCTTGTAAGAAGAGGAGATTGGGACACAGACACACACAGAACGATGACCACGTGAGGACACAGGGAGAAGACAGCCATCTACGAGCCAAGGAGAGAGGCCTCAGAAAGAACCAGTCCTGAGGTCTTGTGGGTTGGAACCCTCATGCACTGCTGGGGCGATGCAATCTGGTACAGCCATTGTGGAAAACAGTATGGAGGTTCCCACCAAAATTAAAAATAGAGCCACTGGGAATTCCCTGGCGGTCCGGTGGTTAGGACTCCACGCTTTCACTGCTGAGGGTCTGGGTTCCATCTCCGGTCGGGGAACTAAGATCTCACAAGCCATGTGACATGGCAAATAAATAAATAATTTTTAAAAATAGAGCTACTCTGTGATTCAGCAATTCCACTCCTGGGTATTTATCCAAAAGAATTGAAACTGGGATCTTGAAAAGATAATCTGTACACCCAGGTTCACTGCAGTGTTATTTACAGCAGCCAAGATGTGGAAAGAACCTAAATGTCCATCGATGGTTGAATGGATAAAGATAGATATATCTCGAATACTATTCAGCCTTTAAAAAGAAGGAAATTCTGCAACAGGGGACAATGTGGATGAACCTTGAAGACACCATATTAAGTGAAATAACACAGTCACAGAAGGACAGATCCTGCACGATCCCACTTATATGAGGCATCTGGAAGAGGCAAGTTCATGGACACAGAGAGTAGAATGGGCTAGGGGAAGGGAGCTGGGGTTGCTATGAATAAAGTTTCCCCTAGGCAAGCGGAATACATTCTAGAGCTCTCCCTGATGACGTTGTGTCTGCAGTTACTGATACCGCATCGTGCGCTTAAAATTTGCTAAGAGAATAGATTTCAGGTTGAGTGTTCTTCACACAATAAAATAAAAATTTTAAAGAGAAGGGTGATGTGACGCACAGGCTGCATAGCACCCCTCCCCCCAGCATGGTAGGGCAGGGCTCAGGAACCAGTCCACCGTACTAATATTTCTAGAACAAAACGCCTACTGACTCAGGACTCCTACCAGGCACCGTGGGGTCCAAGGGAGAGATGGCTGAGCCCTGGGGGTCCACGGGGAACCTGCGAGGTCGGTGGGGGGGACCCGCTGGTGCTGAGCTGCCTGGAATGCAGAAGAGGATCCCAGGAAACCTTGGAGGAGGTGGTTCTCAACAAGGACTTAGGGGATCTGAAGGGACACGGTCCCACCCCGGAGTCCTAAGGAAACCCCTCCCAGTGTGGCGCCCATGCGGTGAGACCCGGGAGGCTCACCTTGCTCTCGGGCCAGCTGAAGGGGATCTGCAGCCGTTCCATAGCCTCAATCATGGTCTGCATGGACACGAAGATGTTCTGGTAGACCAGGCTGCGGAAGCTCTTGCGTTCCTCCTCCGAGTAGCCCGCCCCGTGGATGATGCGCATCTGCTTGATGAATGTGCTCTTCCCGCTCTCGCCCGGGCCTGGGGAGATGACTCCGCGGTCAGCTCAGCCCCCCGGGGCTCCCACCACCCGCCGCGGTCAGCTCAGCCCCCCGGGGCTCCCACCACCCGCTCTTCCCGCTCTCGCCCGGGCCTGGGGAGATGACTCCGCGGTCAGCTCAGCCCCTCGGGGCTCCCACCACCCGCTCTTCCCGCTCTCGCCAGGGCCTGGGGAGATGACTCTGCGGTCAGCTCAGCCCCCCGGGGCTCCCACCACCCGCCACCTCCCGCCGCTAAGGCTCAAATCCCCGCTCTGTGATCCTGGGCAAGCAGCTTCATGGCTCTATGTCTCGGTTTCCCCACCTGTGAAACGTGGTTTGCTGGGTGGACGTGAGGGGTAAACTAGCTCATTAAAAGTTTGTCCCTGGGGCTTCCCTGGTGGCGCAGTGGTTGAGAGTCCGCCTGCCGATGCAGGGGACGCGGGTTCGTGCCCCCGTCTGGGAGGATCCCACATCCCGCGGAGCGGCTGGGCCCGTGAGCCATGGTCGCTGAGCCTGTGTGTCCGGAGCCTGTGCTCCGAAACGGGAAAGGCCACAATAGTGAGAGGCCCGCATACCGCAAGGAAAGAAGAAAAAAAAAAAAAAAAAAAAAAAAGTTTGTCCCAGGAGGGGCAGCAAACCACGGCCTGCCGGCCGCTGTTTTTATTTTTAATTTTGGGGTTTTGTGTTTTTGTTTTTGTTTTTTTGCCACACCACGCGGCTTGTGGGATCTAAGTTCCCCGACCCGGGATGGAACCGGGGTCCCCTGCGGTGAAAGTGCTGAGTCCTACCACTGGACCACCAAGGAATTCCTGACAGCTGCCTGTTCTTGCATGGCCAGCAAATTTTTACAGTTTGCATGGTTTTTATATTTCTAATTCTTTTCACCCTTACAGTTTTTACATTTTTGTAATGGTTACAGTTTTTGCATTTTTTAATGGCTGAAGGGAATCCAAAGATTCCTTTTTGGTGACACCTGAAAATGACATGAAATTCAGGTTTCAGGGTTGGTCAATAAAGTTTTATTGGCACATGGCCGCGCCTTGTTGTATACAAATTATCTAGGGTTGGTTTCTCGGGACAGCTGCAGTATTGAGTAGTCAGAGACCCTCTGGCTTGCAAAGCTGAAAAGATTTACCATCTGGCCCTTTACAGAAAAAGTCTGTGGACCCCTGGCCTAGAGTGTGCTTTGACATAGTAAGAGCTACATTCCTGTCCACTATTATTAGCAATAGTAGTCTTTACCATGATTATAATTACTGTTATTATTATTCGCTATAATAATTTCAGGAAGAGAAAGTTTTGTGAAGGAAATACAATAAGATAAATAGATAAAGAGTGATTAAGTGACTACTACAGCTAAGTGTCACAGAAGGCTTCTCAGTGGAGGTGACATTGGCATTGAGATCTGAAGACTGGGAAGGTTGCTCTCATGCCAAGATCTGGAGGAGGGAGCACCAGGCAGTGGACACAGCACGTGCAAAGGCCCTGGGGCAGGACCAGGCCTGGTGTGTTGGAGGAATAGCGAGGAGGCCTGTGTGCTTTGAGCTGAGTGAGCGAGGGGGAGAGAGGGAGGAGGTGAAATTATGATTGTGGAAGGGGTTCTAAGGAGAAGGGGGCTTTGAGTTAGGCTGGGTAATCTAGGAGGGCTTCACTGAGGAGGTGACATCTCATCTGAGAGCTGGCAGATGATAGAATTCATTAGAAGAGAAGGGGGAATAGCATTCCCAACAGCAGGCACAGCACATGCAAAGGTCCTGGGGCAGGACCATGCCTGGCATGTTGGAGGAACAGCCAGGAGGCCTGTGTGTCTGGGGCAGAGTGATCAAGGGGGAGAGGGGGAGGGGGAGGGCAGGGAGGGGACAGGGCAGGTCATGCAGGGCCTTGTGGGCTGTGGGTAGAGGAGGGGTGGGGCCTGACTCAGGGGCTCACAGGTGGCCCCTGACTACTGAGGGGAGGGCAGGTTGGGGAGGGGTGAACCCAGCCAGATGGGACTGTTCTGGTCCAGGCTGGACCCAGGTGGCCGCGTGGAGCTAGAGAGAAGAGGACATATGCACAAGATATTTGGGAGACAGAATACACACGACCTTGCTGATGGACCAGAGTGGGGAGGGGGTCCTTGCAGGCTCACCTACAGAATCTCCAGGGCCAAGTGCTGGATGAAACCACAGGGCCCTTCTGAGTGCAGGGTCGCACGTCAAAAAGCCGGTCATGGGTCTGGGATAGTAACACTAGAACCTTTGGAAGCTCAAAGAGCAAGGCCTGGCTCCCTGCTGTCTGAGCCCTGATATCTCCCTGTCTGTTTTCTCGTCTGTGAAATGGGCATGATAGCCAGGCGGGAGGTGTGGGGTCGGGAACCACCTCCAACACCTTGTCACCCTGTCGGCTCCTGGGGGACACTGGTGTGGGCGTCCCTCCAGGGGTGGGGAAGGGGACTCGTGCAGGAGGAACTGGGAGCAGCAGCAAAAAGGGAAGGGGTGCCCTGGCTGGAGCCAGAAAGAGGAACAAGGAGCAGAGGAAACACAGCAGGGAGGAGGCGGGGAGTGTAGGAAGCAGCAGAGGATGGGGTAGAACTCTGTTGTACCGCCCCTGGGGGGGCTCTCGTCCCCTCCCACTCCCAGCAATTCTGAAGGCAGCGAGGGCAGGACCCAGCGACACCGCTGCACTCGAGATCCAAGGAAAAGAGTCACTTTTCTATGGCCCTAAAGGACATTCATGGAGAAACTGGGAATGCCAGCGGGACGTGATGGTGACACCTGCTCACCATTGCCCTGGGGGGGTCTTTGCTTTTTAGTGGGACGTAAACCCACTGAAGTACCTGGGGGGGAAAAGGTGTCAGGGCTGCAACTTTACTCGCAAACGGTTCTGATAAAAATGAATACGTATGTATTAAATATAATATATAAATGTATAACAAATAAACTATAGCTATGCATTATGTAAATTATAAGTATATACACATATACTTATATATAATGTGTGTGTATACATATATATATATATATATATATAGAGAGAGAGAGAGAGAGAGAGCAGGGTGGGATGGGATAAAGGGCATGTGATAAAATGTTAACATTTGCAGAAGAATCCGGTGCAACTTTTTTATAACTCTGAAAGTATTTCAAAATGAAAAGTTAAGAAAGGGGAAAAAAAAACCTTCAAGGGCTTCCCTGGTGGTGCAGTGGTTAAGAATCCGCCTGCCAATGTATGGGACATGGGTTCGAGCCCGGGTCCGGGAAGATCCCACAGGCCGTGGAGCAACTAAGCCCGTGCACCACAACTACTGAGCCTGCGTGCCACAACTACTGAAGCCCATGCACCTAGAGCCCCTGCTCTGCAACAAGAGAAGCCACCGCAATGAGAAGCCCGTGCACCTCAATGAAGAGTAGCCCCCGCTTGCCACAACTAGAGAAAGCCTGCATGCAGCAACGAAGACCCAACGCAGCCAAAAATAAAATAAATAAACTTATTAAAATTAAAAAAACCCTCAAATGCCATGTGAGATGCTGCATTGGAGTCTGGAACAGAAAAGGGGCCGTGGTGGAAAAACCAGTGAAATCTAAATCTGGAGTTTAGTTAACAGAAATGTAATGGTACTGTTCCCACATTAATATCTCAGCTGTGATGATCACACGGCACTTATGTAAGATGTCACCACGAGAGGAAGCTGTTTAGGAGGAGACGGGAACTCTCCGGACTATCCTTGCCACATTTCTGTCCTTCGAAAATGATTCCGAAATAAAAAGTTTCCTGCAAACAAACCAACAACAAACAAAAAACGCCCCAGAGTTCCACAATCTGAAATGCTTCAGTAAGAAGCCACATGTGTCTCAGATTCCTTGGATTTCAGGACGGGGATACATCAAACTCAATAAATATTCCTGCAGTAGAACCTCTGACTACCACAGGCAGTGAGATAAACCCACAGCCTCGCCTCCCACTGGGAAACCTGGGAGATGGGCTGGTGTCCGGAGCTTCTGCTATTTGGAGGTGGAAGAGGTACCGTAAGCCCCCCTGTCCTCCTAGGGTGACGGGGGGTCCACACGCACCAGCTTGCCCGAGCTCACAAGAGGAATGGCTCTTGGCTCCACATTTCGCGTGGGGCAACTGAGTCCCAGATCGGTTGGGTCATGCAGCTGGTGGGTGGCCAAACTGGGACTCAAACCCGGTTCTGAGTCCAGAGCTTACGGGCTTTTTAATAATCATTCCGGGAAGTTCCCCAGGCACTGCCTGAATTATCGTCACTAAGATTCCCACTGTTTTCCCATTCGCAGTGGAGACGTGGGGGCTCAGAGAGGTGAAGTGACTTCCCAGGGTCACACCAGCTACTGGAAAAGCAGAGGAGTAAACACAAGCCCTTGTGGATCCTTCACCTTCATCAAAGTATCAGTTCATGTGATGTTTCTACGGACGCTCGGAAGCTCGTCGGCTCCTCTGGGTGCTGCCAAGACGGCGGTGAGACCTACGGCAGGGGGCTGCACCCTTTGACCGTCCTCTGGGTTGCCCCCAAAAGTGTGGAGAACAAAGAAAGATCTCACCAAGAAACTTAATTTTTATTTATTTATTAATTTTTGGGTGCGTTGGGTCTTCGTTGCCGCGTGCAGGCTTTCTCTAGTTGCAGCGAGCGGGGGCTACTCTTCATTGTGGTGCGCGGGCTTCTCATCGCGGTGGCTTCTCTTGTTGCAGAGCATAGGCTCTGGGCACGCTGGCTTCAGTAGTTGTGGCACATGAGCTCAGGAGTTGTGGCTCACAGGCTCTAGAGCGCAGGCTCAGTAGTTGTGGCACGTGGGCTCAGTAGTTGTGGCGCACGGGCTTAGTTGCTCCACGGCACGTGGGACCTTCCTGGACCAGGACTCAAACCTGTGTCCCCTGCATTGGCAGGAGGATACTTAACCACTGCACCACCAGGGAAGTCCGCAACAGTTAATTTTGTTGAGATGCACCGATTTCTTTTTTTTTTTTTCCTCTTCTGTTTCATTAAAGAAAAAAAAAATATCCTGGTTGCCACCCACAGCTTGGGTTTTGTGACTCACAAGTGGCTCACAACCTGAAGTCTGAAAAACTCCACCTTTGCGGCTGTGACTGTCCTGGAGCCACTGAGGAATCAGGAGTCTCTCTGTTCCCTCTCCTTATGTGGTTCAGCAAGCCCCCCAAATGGGACTGGGAGCTGCGGGGAGAGCTGTTGCCACCTGGTGCGTCCTCGCAGCCAGACGGGAAGTGATTGCTTCATTCTGGGAGTGGGTGAGGAAGTAGAAACTTGCAGAGGCCAGGAGCCGTGCCAAGCCCCAGGCATCGCGAGACACTGTGCAGCTCCTTCCATGGGTGATGGCAGTCCCAGCCCCGCCACCCTCCCCCAGGAAACTGGGCCACTGGGACACAGGGAGCTGCCTGAGAGCAGACAGCTCATCTTCTTTGCCCAGCTCTGCCTCAAAACTGGCTGCAGACCCCAGACCCATCCTGCCGCCGCCCTGGGCCTCAGTTTCCCCATCTGTCATTGGGCTTCTGTAGAGGCACGTTCACAGGGCAGTCAAGCGTGTGGACTGTGGAACCAGAATTCTAGGTTCCGATCCTGGTTGTGTGACCTTGGGCAGGTCGCTTCACCTCTCTGGGCCTCGGTTTCCCCGTCTGGAGTGGTTCCTACCTCACATAGTATGGACAGAGCTGGCTCCTTTAATTGCCTTATTCTGAGTTTTCCCCCTCCTCAACGTGGTGACTACTTCCTGTCAGGGACAGACCCCCCAGCCCCTTGGCCTTCTTCCTCCAAAGGGTCTGCCACCTCCCAGAAAAAACAAAAAAACAAAACAACTTTTGGATTCAATTCCTGTTTTTAAGGAGGGCAGGTGTGGAAGCAGCTCTCAGGGCTTGGATAGGGGTGTTGAAATCACAGTCCAGCGGGCTGTCCATAGGGCCACCATCTGTGCTTGGGCATGTGGACAACCTCCCCTCTCCCCTCTCCCACCCCTACCAGCAGAAGTGGCTTCCTGATTTGGGACTGGCTGTGCCGTGGTCAGTGGGGCAAGGGACTTTCCCAGCTCCAGGAAGATATGGTACAGCTCTGGGGAAAATCATCCCTGAAACAGGATTCATTCATTCATTCATTCACTCATTGATAAATCATGCATCGGGTATCTGCTCTACGTCAGGTCACCGTACTCCTGAAATAGATGCTGGGGACACAGGAGTGAGTAAGATGGACATGGTCCTCACCTCTGTGTTGCTTGCTGTGTAACTGGAGAGACGGACAATAAACAAGGAAACAAGAAAATACCTGAGAGAGAGCGTCAGCGAGTGAGTGGTATGAAGAAAAATCAGGCGAGAAAGAAAGATGGGGCTGACTTTGAAGCCCGGGAAATCAGGGAAGACTTCTCTGAGGAAGTGACACTTGAGCTGAGACCTGTCTTGAGTGAAAGGAGTGAGAGCACCAGCCATGCAAAGGCTTGGGGGATGCTGAGAGCCCTTGGCAGGGAGAATGGCAAGTGCAAAGGTCCTGAGGTGTGGTTAAAGAAAACCTGAGATGTGCAAGGAAGTATCACTAACACTGCCAAACCCCTAGCCCAACAGGTCAAGAAAAATGGAGCAAAGACAAAGAATGAAAAAGGAGACATCACTACAAATCCCACAGACATGAAAGGATGACAAGGGAATGTTATAAACAACTTTATGCCTATACATTTGACAACTTTGAAGAAATGGACACATTCTTTGGAAGATACCAATAACCAAAGCTCACTCGAGAAGGAATAGCCCTATTTATTAAAAGCTAGTAAATAACATATATGTACTAGCCTAGCTATTACAGAAAATGAATAGAGATAGCTATGAAATTAAATTCTTAATTAAAACCTTCCAGGCTCAGACAGCTTCACTGGGGTCCCATGCCCCCACCCTCTCCTCTCTCTCCACCCCTCAGGGCTGCCCCTTGCCACTGAGCAAGAGAAGAGAGGGGACGGCCATCCAGATGACCAGGCTCTTTGCCCCAGGACAGGCAGATGGGACTTTGGAACACTTCCCCGGCCCTCGCTCAGGGCTCAGGCAGTCCCAGGAGACCCTCCAAGGCTGGCATCCCTGGGCTTAGGCCAGCAGGGTCATACACAGGGCAAGGTGGCTGGGGGAGTGGACACACGTGGACAAGAAGACATGAGGTCTCAGAGGCTTCCAATCCACCACACCCAAGTCACCCCCACTCCCTCACCCTGTTCTATTTTCCTCCTGTTCTTCGTGCTGCTGGAAATTATTTTACCTGCTTATTAGTTTGGGGACTTAACATCTGTCTCCCCCACCGGAAGCTGAGGTCCCCAGAGGCAGGGACACACCCCATCTCCTCTGCCGCTGTGCCCCCACGAATTACGCAGTACGTCTTGAATGAATGAACCGACCAGTCAATCAATCAGAGGCACGTGGCAATGCTCTCTCTGCCCACACGACTCGTGCTGATAAACCACCAGAACAGACCCAGCGCTCCAGAGGGACGGGAGGGTCTCGGAGGGCGAGGCTGGAGCTCCCCGGGCTGCGCGGCTCATTCCCTTCCTGTGACGCGGAACCGGTGGGGCAGGCGGGGCCTGCCCGACAGAAGCCAGGCCGCCGGCCCAAACCGCCTCTGCTCCTGCAGATGCCCAGGAGATGGCCGGACCGCGGGACGGGCCCACAGCTCACCCCTTGGGACTAGGAACCGGGCCTCAGTCGACTTATCCTGAAAGTGGGCTCCCAGGCTGTCCCGCCCGGGGTGGCCGCGGACTCACCCAACAGCAGCAGCTTCAGCTCCCCTCGGTCCCGCTTCTTCTGCTCCAGGAGGATCTTGTTGATTTCCTGGTCGATCCGGGCCGCCGACTTCTCGTCCTCGGTCAGGCACCAGGGGCAGCAGCGCCAGGTCAGCGAGCGGGCCATGGTGGGGCCTCAGCGGGCACCAGGCGGCATCGCCCCCGCCCCCGCCCCCTCCCCCCGGGAGGCACCCTGGCCGGCCGCTCCGGGGTGGGCTTCTGACAGCCGGCGGCAAGAGTCTCCCTCGTCGTGGGGGTCGCCCCCCCTGGGACCCCCGGCTTCCCGGCCTTGGGCACCCGGCGGCCCAGCTCGGCGAGGCCTGCGCGGCGGGTCAGGGGTGGAGAAGGAGAGGAGATGCCGGCTTAGGGCTCCCCGCCCACCCCCAGACCTGCCCGGCCCGGCCCGACAGGTTGACGGCAGTAGAGCGAGAGGTGAGGTGGGCGCCCCGGGGGAGGGCGGGGCGGGGAGGAAAGGCCCGGCGTCTGCAGTCTGGGTCTGCGCTGGGCCTCCTTCCTCATTCTGGAGAAGGGGTGGACCCTGTCCTCCTGGGCCTCTGACGCCCGGCCCCGGCCACCCACCTCTGCCCCTCCTCTGGGCCAATTAGAAGCAGTCATCAGAATACCCCACAAGGTCTTTTTTAAAAGCACAGCCAGGGCCCAGCGTCACTTACTGTTTTAAGCGCTTTTGTGTTTGACGGGGTGGGGGTTGGTCATGCGGACAGCACCCCAAGTTCCTTGCCATTCCCGCTGCACAGATGGGGACATAGAGGCACAGCCAGGCAGTGACAACCCCCGGGGAGCCTCTCCCACCCGTGGGGCCTCAGTCTCAACTGCAGAGCTGGCAGCTTTGGGACTTTGGAACCGGGCCATTCATTCTTCTTGCAAACATTTATGCGGCGCCTACTGTGTGCCAGGCATTCTACGCACAGCAGGGACCCAAATGACAAAAAACCCGATCTCCCTACCTTATGCTCTAGACAGACAGATAAAGAAATACCTTAAATATATGTATATCTAAGCCTATCAGATGGCCATAAATTGTGAGAGGAAAATAAAGCTGGGAAGGGGGATGGGAGATTGGGGTGGGGGCTCATGTGTGGCTTGAAACAGGGGGTCAAGGAAGGTCACTCTGAGAAGACAGGCATTTGGGAGGAGAAGTTGGACAAGCAGCCTGGACATAGGGGGACCTTGGGAGTCAAGCCCGCATCCCAGCGAGGCCATGAGGCCCCCGTTCCCTGACGACTCAGCCCTCAGGACCTTAGAAGCAGGAGGGGACACAGGGGTGGCTGTGTAGCTGCGTCCCCACAGAATGTCTCCAATCCAGCAGCTCTTTGCTGTGTTTGGGGACAGAATGCTCTTTGAGAGGTTCTAGAAAGCTCTAGAAAGTTCCCAAACACCCCTCCCCCCCAGAGGTACACAGAATCCGGGAGACCCCGGGCCCCTCCCACAGGCACTGGTGAGGCTCAGAAAGGGTGCGTGCTGTGCCTGAGGTCACACAGCCGCAACTGTCTGCCTGTGCCACGCCCCAGCTGGCACCAATGCGGTTTTCTTCGCTGTTGATTCATAACGACCAGCAGATGGGAAGTTCGATAGGGGCCCCGTTGGGTCACTGGGTCCTGGCAGGCACTGCCCTGTTCAACCCCGTTCCCACCCCCAACCGGATGGCCGTGAGGAGGGGGTGCTCCCCGGGGCCTGAGGCCTGGGTGACTTCCCACTACCGGGGAAGGTGAAGAAAAGCAGCAATAATAATCTGGGCCACACAGAAGCAGAACGGAGGTAACCAGCTTGGCAAAACCCAGAGGCCAGGCTGAGTCACAGACTGGAGGGTGGATGGCAGGGCAAGGCCGGGAGCACCTGGGGCCACCCCGCTGTTTCCCAAAGGACACCAGGCCCCTAACCCATCACACAGGGCCAGGGCGGCATCCCGCTGACTTAAAATAAAAACAGGCGCCTTGATTCCCCCTCCTCTGGGGCCCATACTCTGTGAATTTCTTCAGCCTCACAACAAATCTTTCCACTTCCCCAAACAGGCGAGGAGCTGCTTCCTCTCCAGATGAGGTGCCATCCTGGCGGGACACCTGTCACCTATTAGTTCATTCGGGAATAACAGGGTGAGCTGTGTGTGTGTTTAAAAAATACACACACACGGACTTCCCTGATGGTCCAGTGGGTAAGACTCCACGCTCCCCATGCAGGGGGCCCAGGTTCCATCTGTGATTGGGGAACTAGATCCTGCATGCTGCAACTAAGAGCCGGTGCAGCCAAAAAACGTATATTAAAAAAAAATACACACACAGACTTCTCTTGCAGTCCAGTGGTTAAGACTCCACCCTTCCACTGCAGAGGGCGTGGGTTCCATCCCTGGTCAGGGAACTAAAAATTAAAACACACACACACACACACACACACACACACACACACACACACAAAACACATAAAACATGAACATATAACCTAATAATTTCCTGTGAAACTGATACCCACGTGATCCCCACCCAGGCCAAGATTCAGGGTATCGTCAGCCCCAAGAGGGTTCCCAGATACCCGTTCCAACAAGACTCCCTTCCTCCTGCTGGGCAGTCGGTACTGCACCAACTTCTATGGTATTTCTGTGTTTGGGGGGTATTTTTGGTAACAAGATTTATTTTGCTTTTTGTTTTTTCAATTTACATGGCTTGGTAGGTGCTTCCTTTGGTGTACGGTTTTGTGTTTTAACAAATGTACACAGTCATGTAAATTATGGCTAAAACAGTTGACAGAATATGGTCTGTCACCTGAAGAACCCCCTCCAGGTACCTCTTTATAGCCAGACCCTCACCTGAGCCCTCACCCCTGGAAACCATCGATCTGCTTTTTTTTTTTTTTTTTTTTTGCGGTACGCGGGCCTCTCACTGTTGCGGCCTCTCCCGTTGCGGAGCACAGGCTCCAGACGCGCAGGCCCAGCGGCCATGGCTCACAGGCCCAGCCGCTCCGCGGCATGTGGGATCCTCCCGGACCGGGGCATGAACCCACGTCCCCTGCAACGGCAGACGGACTCTCAACCACTGCGCCACCAGGGAAGACCGATCTGGTCTTTGTTGCTATGGTTTTTTGAATCTTTTTGAGACTGTCATATACATGGAATCATACACTGTGTAATTTTTGAGACTGGCTTCTTTCACTTAGCATCTGAGATCCGCCTATGCAGTGAGGCATGTCAGGAGCCCTCTCCTTTGGACTCTTGGGTAGTTTTCTGTTGTGTGGGTTCGTCACCCTTTATCTGTTCACCCGTAGAAGGCCATTTGGGTCGCTCCCAGTTTGGGGGTGATCACGGACAGTGCTGCTGTAAGCATGCATTATAGTCATCATCCCTGCTCATTTCTCTAGGATATTTCTAGAAGCGGGATGGTTGGGTCATAAGGTACTTGTACGTGTAACTTTGTAAGAAACGGCTGAATGCTTTTCTGGTGTGGCTTTCCCATTTTGCACGCCCATCAGAAATGCCTGAGGGGGGCTTCCCTGGTGGCGCACTGGTTAAGAATCTGCCTGCCAATGCAGGGGACAAGGGTTCGAGCCCTGGTCCCGGAAGATCCCACGTGTTGCAGAGCAACTAAGCCCGTGAGCCACAACTACTGAGCCTGCGCTCTAGAGCCCGTGAGCCACAACTACTGAACCCACGTGCCACAACTACTGAAGCCTGTGCATGTAGAGCCCATGCTCCACAACAAGAGAAGCCATCGCAATGAGAAGCCCGCGCACCGCATCCAAGAGTAGCCCCAGCTCGCCACAACTAGAGAAAGCCCGCAGGCAGCAATGAAGACCCAATGCAGCCAAAAATAAATAAATTCATTAAAAAAAAAAAAAACCCAACTGTGGAAATGCTGGGTTACAAGGTATTTCCCAGATATTAACTCTCTTTTGCCAAAGTGCGTGTACCAATTTACAACCCCAGTAGCTCTGGTAAGGTTTTTTTGTTTGTTTTTTAAATTTTTGCCCGTGCCACCGGGCCTGCAGAATCTTCGTTCCGCGATCAGGGATCGAACCCGTGCCCCCTGTAGTGGAAGCCCGGATTCTTAACCACTGGACCACCAGGGAATTCTCTCTGATGAGTTTTTTATGGACCTAAATTTATCCCATCCAAAAGTCTCTCCTTTATTCAGAAATGACGATCTCCTTGCTGTTCCTTTGGTATGAGAAATGCCCTTTCTGTTTAATGAGGAATAGGATGTCTACATGGTTTTACAGTACCTCACAGTCCTCAGCTGATGGGAGGCCACAGCTGGGTCATTCCCTGGCCACTGCCCTTGGCCATACCCAAGGTCATGCCCCCGCCCCCACCAGGGCTGGCCCAAGGCTGGGGTACAAATGTCCATCCCCTCCCTTTATTAACTGATGAATCACGGATTTGATTCCACTTCTGCGAGTATATCCATACCGAAAGCAGGTTCTCCAGAGGGTCTTTCCCACCCAAGTTCACAAAACCATGATTCACCGCAGCCAAAAGGAGGAAACACCCAGGATCCCCTCGCCGGCCACCTGGGCCGGCTTGGTGGGCGGGGCACTCGGGCTCGGAAGGTTTTCTGTCTTGAAAGCCTCCTGGTTTTGTAACAAGAGCCCTGCGTTTTCACTTTGCACCGGGTCGCGGCTGGTGCCCAGGCTCGGGGGCGCCGCCTACCGTCAGGGCAAGGGCCCGGCCGCTCTGCGCCTCGGTTTCCCTGTTGGAACCGGGATGCGGAGAGGACCTCCGGAGCGGATGCACGTTCGCGCGGACGGGCGCGGAAAGCAGGCGAGCGGCACCTGCCGGCCGCGGGGGACATGACGGCCAGGCGCGCCGGCAGCATCCGCGGGTTCCCTCCCTGCACCCACCTCCCGAATCCCACTCCCTCCTCCGCCTCCACCTGGGACCACTCCATCATCTCCCACCTGGTCCAGCTGAGTCCCCTCCATCCGGGTCCCTGGTTCCGCCCTCAGCCCCACAGTCTGTCCTCCCGGCAGCGGCCACCAGAGGGCGCCTGTGAGCACTGAGTCAGGCCCTGTCCCGCCCCTGCCCACAGTCCTCCAGGGTCCCACCTTCCTGAGGGTAAAAGCCCAAGTCCTTCCCGCGGCCCACAAGGCTCTGCACGACCTGCCCTGTCCCCTCCCTGCCCTCCCCTCCTCCCTCTCTCTGCCTCACTCACTCTGCTCCAGACACACGGGCCTCCTTGCTGTTCCTCCAATGAACCAGGGCTGGTCCTGCCCCAGGGCCTTTGCACGTGCTCTGCCCTCCACCTGGCAATCCCCTCCCTCAGACCACAGCATGGCCCCTTCTCTTCACGTCTTCCAGCATCCTATTCATACGCCACCTTCTCCAAAAGGGCTTTCCTGAACAGCCTGCCTGAAATGGCCACTATCGCTGCCCATGACTCTTCCCTGCTTTTTTTATTCATAGATTGAGTCATGGTGATAAGTGCTGTCTCCCTGTATATGCAGTGCCTAGGACAGTGCCTGGCACACACGGGGCCTTCAGGGCATTTCCATCCCGCTGATGAATGAGTAAATAGAACTGGAGGGGGATATGGAGAAATGCGACCCTGGCGTACAGCTGGTGGGAAGGAGAAATGGGGCAGCCGCCGTGGAAACAGCCTGGCGGTTCCTCAAACGGTTAAACGTGGAATCGCCATTTGACCCAGCAATTCCACTTCTGGGTTTATAGCCAGTAGAATGGAAAGCAGAGTCTCAAAGAGATACTTGCACACCTGTGTTCACAGCAGCGTGATTCACGACAGTGAAACGGGGGAAACAACCCAAGTGACCATCAACGGATGTATAAACAAAGGTGGTCCATCCACGCAGTGGAATGATTCAGCCTTAAAAAGGAAAGAGATCCTGACACCTGCTACACCATGGATGTACCTGAAGGACATGACGTTCAGTGAGAAGCCAGACACAGAAGGACAAATACTGTGTGATTCCACTCACATGGAGTCCCTGGAGGAGTGAAATCCATAGAAAATAGGATGGTGGGGGCCAGGGGCTGGGGGAGGGGCGGGGAGTTATTGATTAATGGGTACGGAGTTTCTGTTTGAGGTGATGAAAATGTTTTGGAGACAATTACTGCTGATGGTTGCACAACATTGCAAATGAAACTAATGTCACTGAACTGTACATTTGAAAATGGTGAAGCTGGTAAGTTATATGTGTATTTACCACAATGTAAAAAATATTTTTTTTTAAGGAAAAAAAGACTGAGAGATGGCAGGGAGATCACTGGTCCAACATCTTGGTTCGCAGAAAGAAATGGGGCCGGGGGAGGGGTGCGTCTTCCCAAGAGGATCCTCGACAGTGAGTGGCCAGTTGGGCCCAGAGCCCAGGCCCCATCTCTGTCCCCTGCCCCCCACGAGGAAGAGTTCCTCTTGCAGGATGCTCCGGCCCACAGCACAGCACATTGACCTGAAGTCAGGGACCCTGAGGCCGCAGTCCGAGCTCAGGGAAGGAGGTACGCCCCGGGCGGCCGAGCTGTGGCTCCCGTGACCTCGGACCCCATCCTGAAGGTGCCAGGGCCCCGCAGGCCACACAGGAGTCAGGTGACACCCCGGGGACCTCAGGGCCCCTCTGCTGCCCCCCGCCCCCAGTCAGGAACAGGAAATAAGCCACAGGGGACCGAGTGTTTAGGAACAAAATTTATTCCAATTTAAAACAGAATTCATTTCAGAAGAAAGGTATGAAAAGTCTATTTCCATCACGTATCTCTGGATTAAGGGGTCAGGGCCCCGACACGCTGCCTGAACCCGGACAGCTCCGGCCACAGGAGACTGGCACTGAGCCGACGGCGCCCGCCCCTCAGCCCGCACGGACAACACATGCATTTCAAATGACAAAAGGTTTAAAAACAGCATTTTTATATAATATTCTTTTTTAAATAGATTAAGGTTTAAATTGTCTGAAATCAGGACTGTTTAATATACAAGTACAAGCGGGCGAGGTCACCCCCGCCGGCCGGCACGGCCCCTCACACCACTGGGGCGTTGGCACTCGGAGGGCAGTTCTGCTGGGTGATGTGACACAGCGGTGGGGGTAGGTTGGCACTCGGGCAAGCGCCTCAGAGGCGAGCGGGCCAGGCGGGGAGGTTGGGCACAGCAGCCGGGCTTGCCCCGGGATCTTGGCGCTCCGGCCCCTCCAGAAGTTAACACTCTGGATGCGCCCCCCACCGCCTCCCCCTCGAGGGCCTGCCCCGGCTCCCTGTGCGTTGTGGGCCCCTGGGAGCCCACCGCCAGCGGCACCACTGTCCCCGGCCACACGTCAGGGCTATGGCACAAACCCCCGCAAGTGGACGCACGGCACCAGAGAGGGCCCTTCGGGTGGAGATGCCCGAGGAGAACAGGCCGAGAAGCCTGCCCCCCACCCTGGGCCCTGCGTATCAGGCACAGGAGGGAGGTGGGAGGCGGACGGACAGGGACAGGGCTGGTGCAGGGCTGGTCTGACGTGTGCGCTGTTTCTCTGCACTCCCTGGTCAAGGGCCGCCCTGAGCACTCACTCGCAGGGCCCAGGTGCGCGGGGCAGGTGCGGGGCGCCACCGGCGGGCCACTCCCGTCACGTTGGTGCAAGAAACCAACCACACAAAACCAACCACTGCAGTGCTCAGCCCACGCCACACGAGACGGCCACTTCCTCCCCCCAGAAACCGGCCCTCAGGCCCTCGGGGAGGCCCCCTCAGTGCGTGGCCGTGGCCAGGCTGAGGGCCCACCTCCAGCTGCCACGAGCCCCGACAGCTCAGTTCCGGGCAGAGTGCGGGGCGGTGGGCACCTCCCAGCCACCCACAGCCCTGCCAGGGCGACCCTCCCTGTGTCTCTGCCTCTCGGGGACAGACCTGAGAAAATTCTGAAAGAAGTCCCTACCCCACCCTCACTGCTTCCAAACTGGGTACAAAATGGAACAAAACAAACAGTGGCTCCCAGTCCAGGCGGGCTTCCTCGGGGTTGGGGACCGGGCCCAGAGCCCAGGAGTGCTCCCAGCGGAAGACCCGGAGAGCCCCGACGCCCCGGGCCCCCGCAGCAGGCAGGGCTGTGAGACAGGGCCCCAGGGGCTGCTTTTTGTTTCCTCAAAAAAAAAGAAGAAATGGTTAGGCACTTCCCAGGGCAGGTAGCGGGGGGTGCCACCCACCCCCACGTCTTGGAGTCCGGGGCAGAAACCCGGCATCAGTGGTGAGGGCGTCAATAACTTAAACAAGGAAGAAAGAGAAGTCCCAGCCTCTGCGTCTCCACGCCTTCCGAGATCAGAAGAAAGCAGGCCGACAGCTGTCCCCGGAGGCCGTGTCTCGCGCCACTGGGGGCCAGGTCTCATCTCTGCCCGTCTTCTGTGGGTTCTCTTTTTATTTCTTTTTCCTTTTTTGTTTTTTTTGTTTTTTTTAGAAAAAAGCAAGCCACGAGTCAAGGCCAGAAAAAGGCGGCCTCTGCCACTGACAAAGATGAGAAGGTGCACAAGGTGTGTAGGAAGAAAGATGTACATCCCCTGATAACTGTGAAATAAAAACCATTTGTTTAAAAATATGAAAAAACCCCGACTCCTGGGGCAGACTGGCGACCAGCAGGCGGCTGGTGGGAGTCCGCGTGGTCACACCAGGTTGTACTCCTTCAGGTTGAGCTGCAAGATGGTGTCCTTGACAGCGGCGAAGACGAAGCGGATGTTCTCCGTGTCGGTGGCGCACGTGAAGTGCGAATAGATGATCTTGTCGCTGTCGGGGTTCAGGTCCACGAACATCTTCAGGATGAACTCCCGGGCGGCCTGCGCGTCCCGCTGCGGGCCTGGCGGAGGAGGGGGGAGGGGCGGGATGAGTCGAGGGAGCCGCGCAGCCCCCCTGCCCAGCAGCCCCTCACTCAGGCCCACCCGCCAGGCAGACCCACCTCCCACCTCCCTGGCTCCCGCCTCCCCCTGTCCACCCCCCCCCCCCACTCAGGCATGTGTCCACAGCCCTGCTGCTCCCTGGCAGCCAGCCTCCTGCTCTGGCCCGCCGCCCACCCCACCCCCACCCCACACCCTACCCCACCCCCACCCCCCACCCTACCCCACACCCCCACCCCCCAGCCTCCCGGCTCCTCAGGCAGCACCTCCGGGAGACGCCGGGGAGGGGGTGGCAGAGCCCCGACTGCCCCCCAGGAGCGCCCCCAGGGGTCTCCGCGTGGGGGGGTGGGGATGGCAGGAGGGGTCCGGCTCACCCCGTATCCCCCGCGCCTCGCTCCTCCCCATGCCCGGGCCCTGGGCAGGTGGGGACAGGCTGCCAGGCGGTGACTGCAGGGTGCCCCCTCCCACAGACGACGCTCCCCCGGGGGACACGAAGCTCTCTCCACCATCCAGGGCCCTGCGAGGCGCCCGCCGAGCTCCGGCCATGCTAACTGCACCGCGGCCTCCGTGCGGCCTGGGAAACACCGTCCTCGTGTCACTCCCGAGTCGCCAACGAGGCCACCGAGGCCCAGAGGGGGTGAGGGAGGCGCTGGCAGCATCCAGGACAGGCCGCTAGGGCGGGCTCACCGTCGAACTCGGGGAAGTAGTCCACCAGGTGGGAGTGGAGGATCTTGTCCTCCAGCAGGTCCTTCTTGTTGAGGAAGAGGATGACAGACGAGTTCTGGAACCAGGGGTAGGTGACAATGGTCCGGAACAGTGCTTTGCTCTCCTCCATGCGGTTCTGAGGGGCAGGCAGCAGGTTGGCGGCAGGTCTCCCAAAGGGCCTGTGGGCACCCCCCTCCCTGGGCCCAGCGAGGGCCTCACCTCGTTGTCCGACTCCACCAGCACTTGGTCGTACTCGCTGAGGGCCACGAGGAACATGATGGACGTCACGTTCTCAAAGCAGTGGATCCACTTTCTCCGCTCGGACCTCTGGCCCCCCACGTCCACCATCCTGCAGGGCGGGGTGCACGGGCTCAGCGCGGGGCTGCAGGTGACAATGCCCACCCCCAGCACAGCCGCCTCTGCCAGAGCCACAGCGACCCCTGAGGCATCAGAGCAACGAGGGCCCCCTCAGTCACCTGTCAGAGCCAGCAAAGCCGCAATACCATTAAGCCAGGAGAACACAGCACAAGCGGGGGGGGGGGGACCCCCGAGACAGCCAGGCGCCTGCTTGCCGAGGGAGGGGCCCTGGCCTACAGGGGGCGCCGTGGAGCGTGTGAGGCACAGACCCTGGTGGGGCTGAGCCGGGCGACCTCGGATGTCCCACGTCTGGAAACCCGTCTCCCCTTGTTGGACACCACACGGCATCACCTATGAAATGCTGGAACCCACCCCAGCCATGGCGAGAGCAGGCTGCTTGTCCAGCGGGAGATGTCGGCACACAGATGCTGACACCAGGCGGGGCGGGGACACGCTAGGGACGGTGCCCTGACCATCACGACTGGTGACAGGTCCCCGCTTCCTACTTGTGAGTTTCTTAAGTTTTCTATGACGAGGAAGCCCTCTACTTTTTTTTTTTTCGGTACGCGGGCCTCTCACTGTTGCAGCCTCTCCCGTTGTGGAGCACAGGCTCCGGACGCGCAGGTTCAGCGGCCATGGCTCACGAGCCCAGCCGCTCCACAGCATGCGGGATCTTCCCAGACCGGGGCATGAACCCGCGTCCCCTGCATCGGCAGGCGGACTCTCAACCACTGCGCCACCAGGGAAGCCCCAAAGCCCTCTACTTTTGAAGACGATGGCGAGAAAGAACAGCAGCCCGAGAAGGCAAGGGTCCCCGGGCCAGGCCCGTCCACAGCTGCTGGGCAGTCAGGCAGCAGAGGCCAATCCGCCTGGCGGGGGTTTCTCAGAGGAGGTTCTAGCAAGCACAGGCAGATGGCGGATGTGCCAGGGTGACCTAGGGGATGGGAGGGGGGTGAGTGGACACCAGGCCCACACGGGCTGCCGCTGCCAGTCCGGGGAGCGCCATCGGGCCGACGGCGTCAGGGGCCACAGCCTTTCTGGAGCTGAGTCTCCCCAGTACAGCCAGGCAGGAACCTGGGCTTCCAGGGGCGGGGCGGGGGGGGGGGGTGTTGGTCAGGCCTTTGCAGGAGGTCCGTGTGGGACCAGGCTCAGGCCTCACACATCAGGCCAATCGCACTGTCACGGGATGCTGTGTGAGCTCCGATCAAGATGGGGGCACAAGCTCCCTGCCCGGGCCCCCGGCCTGCCCTCTGTAAGCCCTCGACCAGACAAGGGGGGAGGTGGGCAAGGGGTGGGCTGGCCAAGGGACAGTGGTGGCAGAGGTGCAGGGCCACTCTGCAGTTTGGACAGCAGCAGAGCGCACACACAGGCCTGGGGGAGGGGCGGGAAGGGAGGGGGAGAGGCATTCTGGACAGAGGGCACAGTAGCTGCGGAGGCCAAGGTGAGGCCGTGTGAGGGGACCCTGGAACGTGGGGTCGGGAGGAAGGCCAGTGATAGCCCCGGCCTGTGCCCCGCAGGCCTCTGAGGTCCCGGACCCCATCGAGAATCTGACCAAAAAAGAAGGAAACCAAAATGCTGAACTCTCACCAGAAAATGTACCATCAGGCATGTGCAGTGTGATGCCTACAACTCCTAAGGGTCCAAGGGCACCCCGGGGGCTCTGACAGGTGAGAAAGGATGGGGGGCCAGCTGGGGGCACCCAGACTCTCCCCCTCTCCCAGAAGCTTCTGCCTGAGAAGGGCGGGTCCCTGGGGGCAGAGGTGCGTCTTGGGTCTTGGGCCAGAGGGCACCTCAAGGCAAACCCAACAGACTCCCTGAACGTCCCCGGGGCTGGCGCTTCAAGGCAACAGGGCAGGACCACCACCAGCAGCGCTGTCTCTAGGGCCCCTGGGGTGGGCTCGCCCAGCAGAAGGGACCCCATGCAGTGGCAGGGAGGGAAGGCTCGCAGCCAGAGCAGGAACCCCACCCCGAAGCCTGGGCCTCAGAGCCCTGGGCGAACCGTGTCCCCCAAAGTCAGTCCCCCTGGAACCTGGGGACACAGCCTGATCTGGAAGCGGGGTCCCTGCAGATGGCACTAGTTCAGACAGGGTCACTCCGGAGCAGGAGCCCTGGATCCAGTGATCGGTGGTGTCACCGTAAGAAGGAAACATGGGCACAGACCCAGGGAGGGGCCATGTGATGACGGACGCAGAGATGGAGCGAGGCTTTTACAAGCCAAGGGACGCCACGGGCTGCCAGCACCCCCAGAGCTGGGAGGGACGGGACAGCTTCCCCTCACGCCCTCAAGAGGACCCAGCCCTGCCGGGGAGCTAGGAGCTAGGAGAGGATACATTTCTGTGATTTTACGCTGCCCATCTGTGGTCATTTGTTACGGCTGCCCCGGGAGACACTTGGCCTTGCTGCCTGGCAGCTCTGGACAAGCTGTGACCTCACGGGGTGGCGGGGCCCAACCTTGGGGACGGCCCTGAGTTCACTCTGGCCGCATGGGCTTCGGAACTGGGCCGCAGAGGGGCCTGGAGCCACCTTCCCCTGGGGCCCTCAGGCTCCTCCACCGCCCGCCTGGAGCACCCCTGCTCTGGCCTGGACTCCAGACCACCCGCCCGCCCGCCCGCACGCACGCGCTGGCACCCTCCCCCCATCTGGGGCCCACGCGGAGCCCGCACCAGGAGGCCGTTGCCCCCGGGCCGCCTCCATTCAGCCCTGCCAGCGCCACCAGGGCCTGGCTCACTCGGAAACCTGGTGACAGCCACGGACAAGGCCCCTCTCTCGCTGCCCCACAGCGGGGGCTTGGGGCCGGGCCGGGGGCGCAGGTACCTGAAGATGATGTTCTCCAGGTCGAAGGGGTACTCGATGATGCCGGTGGTGGGCACGCGGACTCGCAGCACGTCCTGCTGCGTGGGCAGGTAGCCCGAGGCGGCGATGCGGTCCACGTCAGTCAGGTAGCTGCAACACAGCAAGCAGGGCCGCTCAGGCCAGCCCACCAGGGGCCTCCCGGCCGTCCCGGGTCTCCTGAGCACTGGGAGGGGCCCAAGCAGCCCAAGTACTTGGGACGAGAACGGACAGGGGCGAAATGAGGCTGCAGGGAATGCCTGGGACAGAACCCCGCCCCAGCTCTGAGGGACGTCTGTCCGGGGATAGAGACGGCGCCGGGGTTCCGAAGAGAGGCTGTGGGCTGGAGGGGTGGCTTTTCACAACCAAACCTGTCACTTTGGAATAGTTTGAGAGACACAGAAAAGGGGCAGAGAGACAATGGAAAATCCCCGCAGACACCCACCTCCCTGTAGGGAAATCGCCCCGTCACGGCTAACGAGGCACCATGCAGACCCTCCTCTGCCCAGGCCTGGTCCGGCCCCACTCACTACTTGGCAGAGTCCGAGAGCTGGTACTCCCGCCGGCGGTCGTAGCACTCCTGGATGCCGGGGTCGTTCCACAGGGTCTTGATGGCACTCACGTACCGGTGCTCGAAGGTGGTCACCTTCTCCACATCCACCTCCCGGATCAGGAGCGCATTGGCCTGTGGGGCGAGGGGCAGGCCGGGACGCTCAGCGCCAGTACCCGGCAACCAACTCGGAACCATTGACTCCCATTTCCCATGAACACGCGTCAGGACGACGCAAGGGCGACCGGCAGCGATCGCCCCCCAGTGCCAGGCCCCCAAAGGAAAATGCAGACGGAGGCGGCTCCCGGGAGCAGGGTCCACCCGGCCGCCACGCACCTCAGTGCCGGGGCACCCAAACAGGACAGAGGAACAAACACCACTGGCTGCCCCTGTGTTCCCGTGCTGTAGGTGAGGAAACCGAGGCACAGAGAACTGCTGTGACCTAAGAAGAACCTGCCCCCCGATTCCAAGTACACAGCTCCTGAAACCCTCGGGATCTCTGAAGGCATAGGTCCTCTCATGTGCAGCCTGGGATGGGGTCTGGGGACCAGAGCAACCCACCAGGAAGGGGAGGCTGAGCTAATCATAACAGTCCAGTGGTCCAATGACTCATGCCCCTGGGATGGAGCCTCCACACAGACCCTGGACCACAGAGCTCGGAGACCCGCTCCTAAAGAGCCTCGCTGAGACACACCACCCCAGAGATCCACACACGCGCGCACACACACACACACGCGCGCGCGCGCACACACACCTACACACACACACACACACGCACATACACACACACACCCACACACACACCGCCGGGGGCAGAAGGCTCCCGGGAGACCGCTGCCTCTCCTCCAGTCTGCTCCACATGCCTGTGCTCGGGATGGTCCCACCCACACGGCTGAGGGACTGGGGAGGGGATACAGCTGGGCAGAACCCCAAACAAGGAATGAGGGGGCCCCAGCCCAGGCTCTGGAACCCACCGGTCACCTCCCAGGGATGCTCTCCCGCCCCAGCCCCCGCACAACAGCGTCCTTCAGCCCCGCCTCACCCTCCCAGCCTCCCAATCTGGGCCTGGAGAAGCAGACACCAGCCCCAGAAAACCCCCGACTGCGGATGCACGTAGGCCAGGGACCAGACGTCTGTTTCTACAGCCACGCTGTCCCTGCTGCTGCAGCAAAAGCCGCCACGGATGACGTGTAAGCGAGTGGGCGTGGCCCGCGCCAGCAAAGCTGCACCTACAGAGACAGGCCTTAGTCTGCCAATCCCTGTTCCAGATGCCTCTGGACTTCCATGGTTCAAGTGGGGCCTGGACGCTGAGGGGCCTCAGCTGCGAGCAATCCTACGAACCAGAGGGTGAGAGGCTCCAGCAGGCCCTACGTGCCCATTCCCACAGCCAGGCTGGCCGGGCCCCAGACCCAGTGCTGGGCCCTGTAGGGTCCCTGATGACCCGTGAACCGGGCATCAAGGCAGGAAGACGCCAATATCAGAAATCTGGTTGACTGGCCTTCTTAAGCTTCCAAGTAAACAGACTAATTTAAACCCTATTGGACACACACGGTCCAATACACGGTGCCACGTGCCAGCCCAGGCAAACTGCTGGAGTTGAAAGAGAAGTCCCCGAAAACAGATCCACAAAAGCAAAGCCAAGGGAGGCCGCCAGAGAGAGCCCCCTGGTGCACGGCCGGGGCAACGCCTCGGACAGCAGGCAGGCAGCCCCTCTGGAAGGCGAACCGAGAGTTAACCTGGACCTCGCACCCCCACTGCTGGGGACGCGCCCAGGAGAAACCAGGACAGGCGTGCAAACAAAAACCTGCCCACGAGTGTTCCAGCAGCATGTCCGCGAGAGCCAGAAGAGTGGAAACAACCATGCGTCCGTCGATGGACGATGGACAAACCATGTGTCCCTCCACACAATGAGCATCATTCAGCCACAAAGAGGAGAGAGGCCCTGACACTCGCTGCAACGTGGACGGACCCTGAGAACACGATGCTCAGTGAGAGAAGCCAGACACAGAAGGACCCACGGTGTGTGATTCCATTGATAGGAAACGTCCAGAACAGGCCGATCCACAGAGACAGAGGGTGGATTCCTGGTTGTCAGGGGCTGGGTTAGGGGTAGGGGAGGTGACTGCCAGTGGGGACGGGGTTTCTTTCCGGAGTGATGAGAAGGCAATGGTTGCACAACTCTGTGAATATGTTAACAATGAGTGAATTGCACACTTTGAATGGGTGACTCGGTATGTACGTTTTCTCAATAAAGCTGTTACTGGAAAAATAAGAGAACGTGCCACCCCCCCGGGGTCACAGAGGGCCTGATACAGTGCGTGGAGTGCCTGGTAGGACGCTGGCCCTCAGAGGGGGCCAGGACTCACTCTGCCAACCGTAGGACGGGGCTGCGAACAGCTGCCAGACGCCCAGCCGTGCCCGGCGCTCCCACCCGGGGCCTCACCTTGTTCTGCTCGTACTTGTAGAGGATCTTCAGGGTCTCCATGGCCCGGATCATGGCCTGCATGGCGGTGAAGATGTTCTGGTACACCAGCTTGGTGAAGCCCCGCTTGTCCTCCTCCGAGTAGCCCGCCCCGTGGATGATGCGCATCTGCTTGATGAAAGTGCTCTTCCCGCTCTCGCCCGTGCCTGCAAACGGCCCAGTGAGACGCAGCGGGACCGTGGGCTCACCGCACCCTGCACACGAGAAGCCCCGCCCACGAGGAGCCCCGCCCACGCGGAGTCCCGCCCACGAGGCTCGAGGTGGGGATGCGCCTGGCCAGCCGCTGCTGCCCGGACAACGGGGCGGGCCACGTCCTCCCACGCACACCCTGTCTACGGGGGCAGCCGCGGCTCGGGGGAGGTCGGGACAACAACGTGGGCAGGGATGGGAAGGGAGCAGCCGCGGCACCTGCGGCAACTTGGGTCTGAATTCAACTCTGGCCGCAGCCGAGGAAATGGAGGCCGGGAACAGTGAAGTGTCTCCCCCAGATGCTGCCACCCCCTTAACTGGTCACTTGACGCTCTCCCTTGTCCCACATGCCCTCGTGTGACAACGTCCCGCCGACCCACGGCTGTTCTGATCAGAACAGCTTTCCTTCAGGGCACGAGTTTGGCATCTGCGTCGAGGCCACGCTGGGCCTTCGCAGGGCGCCGGGCCACGCCCCCCACAGTCCCCAGCAGCCCCTGAACCTGTAACTCACCCAACCTCACGCCACCACGAGACCGAGCGTGACTCTGGCGCTTGAAGAGCCCCAAGGCCCATGAACAGCCCCAAGGCCCACGTCCCTGTCAGCCCAGAGGCCCTGTGGGTGCCTGGGGCCCCTCCCCTCTCTGTCCCACCACCCTCCGGGTGTCAGGTGTCAAGGCCCCACCTCAGAGAAGGGCACAAGGAGGCTCTGTCTCCGGGATCAAGGGCTGGCCAGCCCCACCCGTCACCAGCGCGCTGCGGCGGGAGGGAGGGCTCCTCTCCTGCTCCAGCCTCTCACCGCCCCGTCACCCTCTAAGCAGCAAACCCGTACCCCCACTTTTGTTCACCTCCACACGCAGGGACTGCAATTTAGTGGCTTTAATGTGCCCACAAATCTCTGGGATGTCTTCCATGCAGAGGGGGAGCCTGACCCTTCCCGGAGGGCAGGCTGGATTCAGTGCCTCCCTTCCAACCAAAAGAATCTGACCAAGGATGGCCTGTCACTTCCAAGACGAGTCACGGGACTCCCCGTCCTCTGTAGGACTTTCGCGGGGGCCGGGGGGCAGCGCCGTCCCTGAGGGCCCATGTGGACAGGAGCCACATGAGGGGCCACCCTGGAAGCGGCTTCTCCGGCCCCATTGGGCCTTCAGATGAGGCAGCCCCGGCTAACACGTGCTCTACAACCTCCTGAGGGACCCCGAGCCAGAACCCCCAAGACTCCTGACGCTCAGCATCTGCCTGTGTGTCACTTTCAGCGACTAAGTTACAGGGTGGTTTTACTGCACAGCAGGAGAGAACTTCTACAGCCTAAGGACGCAGGGCCTCCAACCCCTACTTGACAGCCAACACAGGTCCCCACTCACCCATGCACCGAAGCCCCCAGGCCCCCTCCTGGGGACTCAGAACCCCCCAGACTCGCCCCAGCCCGCCTGGGCTCATCCTCCCCACCCTGTCTCAGAGTCACCTGCGTCCCCCACCCCAACAAAGGGGCCTGAGCTGCGTCCTGCCCTGCACGCCATCCGGCTCACAGCCACCGGTGCCGTGGGCGCAGGGCAGGCAGCTCCCCTCTGCACTGGGACCCATCGCCGCTGTCTTTCAGGGAGTCTCTCTCAGGCATCTGCTGCCCGCCTCCTTGCCCGGGAGCTCCCGGAGAAGACATGGGTTCTGAGCGGCCTGCAGTGACCACACCGCCCTGAAGCAGGAGGCCCTCCGCCCGCGTCTGAGTAACTGACCACGGATGCCTGAGCCCACCTGGGGAGACAGAGCAGAGGCCGCCTCACTGCAGCTGCCCCTTTCTAGGACCTCCATCAAGGCCCTGGGTCCTTTTACGAATAAAAGAATACGACTCTGGTTCTGTCACCGAGTGGTAACTACCCCAACGCCACCTCCCATCCCACCGCTGCCGCAACATCAACCAGAGGCCAGGCGCCCACTCCCACCAAGGCCCCCACGTAACCCCACACCTCCCTGAGGGGTCCACACACTCCCCCATCGCTGCAGGAGGCGGGGTGGGGGAGGGGAGGCGACACACAGGAATGCCATGCCCTGCGTGGTTTCCTCTGGACCAGGGTCCCCGCAGCACTGCTGACACTGGGGCCGTCCCAGGCACTCTGGGGTGTTGAGCAGCACCCCTGGCCCCGCCCCCTCAATGCCAGGATCCCCTCAGTGTGACACACAGACATCCCCAGACATTGCCCAGTGTCCTTTGGGGGCAGGACCCCCCAGGTGAGAACCCCTGTTTTTGACACTATGCTACTGTAAAAAGATACGTGCCCTGCTGGTGTTTGGAAGGGCCTCTCACCAGAAACATCAGAGCAGTGGCCACTAAAGCCCAACCCCCTGCAGCCACAGGTCAGCTGAGGTGGAGAAGGGCAGCCACTCAGGCCCCGGGGCACTGCCCCTTGTGTCCACCCCCCTGAACTGCAGGAGGGGCAAGTGAGCTGCACGAGCACAAGGGCACGGGGAGATCCCGAGAGAGCCTGCTGACTTCAGACCACAGCCAGCATCTCCAAAACGGGTGCGCAAAGGACAGGCAGCCCCCCCAGAGCTCCCCAGAGGCAGCGCAGGGCACCGAGGGTCTCACACACGTGCACGCGCCCGTGCCAACAGCCAAGGGACAGCGGGTGTTCACGGTGGAGCCGTGATCACCGGCCAGAGAGTGGCCGAGGGAGAACGGAGGACGCCCTGGTGCCCAACACAGACGACACAGCTGGGACATGCCCCCAAAACCAAGAAACGGAATATGGACCCCTCGGAAGCCGGAAACACAACTGGCCCTGGAGACGTCGGGGGTCCTGGACGAGGCACATGGCCCGAACCCTGCCGGGGGCAGAGGAGCCGCTGCGAAGACAGCACCGTGATCAAGTGCAGGAGCAAAAGGCACTAGTGAGGTGAGGGGGCGGTGACGGGCCTCACGAGCAATCATGTCGCAATCCACGTGTCAAGTCCTCACGTGCACCCCTTAAACCACACAACACGCGTGGCACTTACATCTCAATAAAGCTGGGGGAGAACGCAGCAAAAGGGACACCCCGGGGACAGTGCGGCCCAGGAGGCGGGACGGTCAGTGACCCCGCCCGGGCCATGCCACCTTGCCAGGAAGGACAGAGAAAGGAGGTTGTGGAGGTGGCGGCTGCAGAGGCCGGGCCCCCGGAGGAAAGCCCCACCAGCCGCATGTCGAGGGTGGCGTGTCACCTGTGCTCAGGGCCAACAGCGACTGAGTGACAGGTGCCAGTCCCAGCAGGCACCTCCCGGCAGAGCTGTGGGTGGAAGGCCTGAGCTGCGGGCCCTGGGCTCTGGAACCAGCAGGCCCAGCTGGCCAGAGCTCGGCCACCACTGGCCAGGGAGGGAGGGAGGAAAGGCTCCGGGGGACGCAGAGCCGCCACAGCGTCCTCTCCAGGTGCCCACCTCCTGGCCCAACTCAGCCCACATGCTGCCGGGAGCTGGGACCCGGGCCCCCCAACACGCCCGAGCCAACAGCCTCCTGCTTAGAGAAGTCTCGGGGTGCGAGGCCCACCTGGACCTCACGGCCAGGCCTATCTGCTGTAGCCACCGCCCGGGGGTCCCTGGCAGCTCCAGCTCATCCTGCCCGGCCCTTGATCAGTTCCCCCTGAAGATCTGGTCATGGGGACTTCCCTGGTGGAAGATTCCACGCTCCCAATGCAGGAGGCCCAGGTTCGATCCCTGGTTGGGGAACTAGATCCCACATGCATGCCACAACTAAGAGTTCGCATGCCACAACTAAGGAGCCTGGGAGCCGCAACTAAGGAGCCCACGTGCTGCAACTAAGGAGCCCGCAAGCTGCATCTGAGACCCAGCGCAACCAAATAAATATCTATAAAAAAAAAAACCTTCAACAGCTGCCCACCAGGGAGAAGAGCACGGCCCCCCTCAAGCAAGACCGTGTGAGACCCCGTGATGGGCCTCGTTCTAGCCACGCACCTGCACAGGTGCAGAGGGCACCTACCGCCACACCCCCTCCCAGCGAGGACGCCGAGTGGCCCCAGGTCCTGGCTGTACTCAGACTCCGAGCTTGTGTCTGTGGGTCCCCTGGCCCCCACTGTCCCCCACAACGCAACCAGCCCAACCTTGCACGAGGACAGCCGTGGCACTGCGGCCCGGGGCCGGCGCGTGACACCACTGTTCACGTCACCCACGCATCGGGCCCTGCCCCTCCCGAACGCCACCCCAACTCCCTGCACAGAAACCCAAACTCACGTTTTCCAGGAAGGACCCCAGCGCCCCCAGCGCCCCACCTGCTCCTGGCCTGCTGCTCCCTTCTGTCCCTGCTAGGAGCCAGATCCCCAAGGGCGGGGCTCTGCCAGCAGCCTCACACCCAGCCCCAGCACAGGCCCGGCCCACAGAAGGTACCACACACATTTTTCCCAAATGAACCAAATGAATTCGGCCCCAATCCACAGTCCCGGTTCTGTCACGTGTCCCCCTCAGGTCCTCTGCATCCCCTGTACTAACTCCAAGAATGGGGGCCCCTGGGGGCACCACCCATGTGAGGGGTCCTGCCCCTGGGGGCCTGGCCGGGGCCAGACAGCACAGCGGGGCCAGGAGCCTGCAGGACGATCTCTGGGCGTGCTCAGTGGCATCACCAGTTGCCCAGCCGAGACTAACTGGAGAAGAGGAAGGAGGAGAGCAGCCCCATCCCTGCGACAGAGGGAGAAAGCCACTGTCTCGCCTGCACGGTCGGCCAAGATCTAGGACCGCAGACCGGGAGGAATTATGTCTGAGCCCAGGCAGCCACTCCTCAAATGTGGGAGAAAAGAGGGGCAGGGAAAGGGCCTGGAGGACAGGAAGGATGGTGCTGGTCCGACATCATCCCAGTGGGACTCAAGGTGTGCAGGATCCGTGACCCCCGGGGCAAGTGGCCACGATCTAGCAAGAGAACACTAGTGTCAGAAGCTGGGGTTCAGGGCTGCAGCCCGGCCATCCCTAATTCTAGAATGTGGGCAGTGAAGCCAGGAACCCCAGGACCACAGGAGGCCCAGGCGAGAGCACTGCCGGGGATCTGGGCTCCTGGAAACACAGCCCGGAAATCCAACACGGCCCCGAGCTGTGTCAACAGGTCCAAGATCAAAGAGGCACGGCGACCTTCTGCTGGAGAAAGTGCAAACACCTCGTGCAGCCAAGGAAGGCAACTGCATGCTCCCCTCGCCCCCGCTCATCCATTCATTCAGTGGTACATCTATCACCCCACCTCCTGCTGGACAAGTGAAGGAGCTGAGGCACAGAGAGGTCAAGCAGCTTCGCTGAGGTCACACAGCCAGTAACTGTCAGACCTCAACAGGCTAAGGTCTTCGGGCTTCACGTCCGTCCATCTCTTCATGGTCCACGGTCACCGCCACCCAGGGAAGTGAGCGAATGTGAGAGCACTGGGGGAGCTCGCCTGGGCCAGCCACGGGCCTTTCAGAGACACCGCAGCAGCGGGCGCCAGCGCAGACAGGGGCCAGGAGGGAGGACAACAGGGCAGACCTCGGGACTCATCCCTTCATCTGACCTCCACACCGTGGCCGCTAAGTCAGCAGGTCCAGCGTCCCCTGCCCAGGTGACTCCAGGCGCAGACACTGGTCCCCTGGGCCAGCCCCCCTCTTGTCCCACGTGCCAGGTCCTAGTGCAGCGCTTCCTGAAGCCTAACGCTCAGGAGTCAGGGAGACTGGTATGAGCCCCAGTCCCGCCCAACCCTGCCATGCAGCCCAGCTGCCCGGCCTGGGGGACGGGAAGGCCCCCACCCACCTGTCGAGGCTCAGCAGAGAGGACCAATGGTGCAGAGACGGGGCGACCCGCCTCTGTGGGGGGTCTGACCTTTCAGCTCTAGGCCAACCGAGGTCTGTAAGCAAACCTCCCTGGCAGGCACTGGGATCAGATCAGGAAACGAGAGACCCAGCCCTGAGGGCCAAGCTCCGGAGACCCCACCGCAAGACAGGGAGGTCCCCGCTCGGCCGCAGAGGGACTGCCAGCCAGCGCGATACCGTGAATAAAGACAAAGGCACAGACGGCACTCCCCAGTTTGACATGCGTCGCCCCCACTGACCCTCCCACAGTCCAGGAGTTGGGGAACGCTCTCCTTCCACAGCAGGGAAACCCGAGGCTCGGGAGGCACAGGGACTGAAATCCCACCGCGCTCTCCAGCTCGGTCCTGGCGGGACCCGCCTCCCAGCGCTGCCGGGGCAGCCTGTCAACCTGGGTAAAGCCCTCCGTCGGGAGAGCAGTGACCACGGGAGGGCACCGTGCCTCGCAGGTGTTGCGGCCTTCCCCCCAACAGCGCTGCAGGCAGGGAGCCGAGGCTGTGCTCGCTCTGGAGCGCCCCCAAGCCCACTCACAAGGCCTCGGGAGGGCAGCTGCAAGCTGTGCCCCTAAGTCCCTGTCTGTCCACGCGTCACAGCAGAGGGCCACCATCAGTGGCAACAGGCCCCGGAGCAGTGAGCCTCACGTCCAGGCAGGATGTGAGGATGCCCTAAGTCGGGGCGCCCAGTCACCCCCATTCGACCTGCTTGAGGGAACTGTGTTCAGTTAGCCAATCAAAGCCACCCAGCAAACATCTCAGGTCCGCAGGGCTCTGTGCTGGGCCGTGGGGTGGCAGGGCCTGGCCCGGAGGGGGGATGTGGTGGGGAAAACGAGGGGGAGACACCTTGGTAGTGACCGGCCAGGCGCCCCACGCCTGGGCCAAGGGCAGAGACCGCAGCCACCCAGGAGCAGGGGGCTGGGGCGCATTGGCACAAATTCCCCAGCCAGCAAGCCTGTGGCCTGGGGCCCGGTTATGAGAGCAGCTGGAGTTCCGCCAAAAAATAACCCCGCAAATGGGTGCCCCCGAAGCCCGTGGAGATGCCCCAATCCCGTCCACGGACACTGAGCTGACAGGCCCCGCGGCTCACTGTCCTGATGGGAGAGGAGCGCCCTATGGGGACCAGAGATGGCCATTCCCCCTGAGTGCAGCCCAGCTCCGCACACCCGGCCCAGACCAGACCCGCCCACCCAGGGCTGGACTTTGCCCCCAAGGCCCTCCGAGGCAGAGGAGGGACAAACGGGCTCCCGTCCCTCCTGCCAGGGGTCCCCACTCGGCTCTGTCTGCAGCTGCTCCAAACTCCCAGCCCAGGAGTAGCAGTGACTGCGACCTGTTCTCAGGCCGCAGGGAGAAGGGCTCCACCACAAAAATCAGAAAGTGAAACCTTTTGTGGTTAAACATCCGAGGCTCTCAGGCAGCGACCAGCGCAGCTCAGCCAAGGCCGGGAAGCATCTGTGCACACGGAGTCCGGAGCCCAGGGACACGTGTGGCGAGGCCGTGCTCGGGCCCAAGGGGAGGGAGATTCCCACTGGCCTGGCACGCAGGACACCGAGGGAGAGGGGCTCTGACAGCAAGTCTGGGCTCCTGCACCTCCAGGGATGGTGCCCACCCTTTCAGCGACACAAAATTTCATCTAACTTTTAAGCCCCTGAGACTCATCCTGGGGTGGGCCACGAGCGGTGGCCCAGGGCCCCAGGTGCTTCCAGCTATCGGGGTCTGCGGGGGACAGGCAGGGCCACCGCCAGGAGCCACGGCCACGTTCCACTCGCGCCTCCAAGCAGGGCAGGCGCACCCTTCCCGCCGGGGCCACCACACCCCAGGCCGGATTCCGGCCCTTTCTACCGCCCTCGGGGCCACAGCAGGCTGGACAGGAAGCCTGCGGAACTGACCGCCCTGCTTTATTTAGAAATCCCGGAGCCACTCAGCTCCTGGAACGGCACTTCCTGCGGTAGGCCTCGGTTCTCAAGGGGAAACCTGTCCTAAGGAATGGACGAGGGGCCTCCTTGGTTGTTCTCTGCTGAGTGGCAGAAACGCGGGGACAGGGGACTGCACCTGCACCAGGAGGGATCACGGGAGGCAGAAGCCGGCGGGCCTGCCCGGGACCCCCACTGGAGCTCCTAACTGGGCCTGGGGGTCCTCTTCCGTAAAGTGGGAGAGCGACGCCAAACCGTGGGGATCCCGGTGTATCCCCTGCAGGGACGCTCACTACCCCCATTCCTCACCACAGACGACTGTGAATGAGGATGTGGCCTGGAGTAACAGGACCAACAAAACCGAACACACCTATCACACGTGTTCGTAGACGTGTTGTGTGTTGACGGCACACACATATGTGGCTCTGGACCGTAGTAACAAAAGCATTCACCTTTCAAGCACCCACAAAGCATCTGACAAAACAAGCGAACACTGATCACATACCGGCTCTGCAACACGCATTTTACACTGTGTGCTGACACGGAGCAGGGGGTGATTCTGCCCCCGGAGGACACTGGGCCACACCTGGGGATGTCTGTGGTTCTCATGACTGGGGGTGCTCCCAGCATGGAGTGGGTGGGGCAGGGATGCTGCTCGGCACCCCCCGGCTCCCAGCACGTCCCCTGGACCTCCGCCTGGCATTCACAGCCGCCCTCCTGGTGTCATAAACCTTCACCTTGGACCCACAAACTCTCATCTTCCTATCTGCCCCCATGCCTAGGACTTAATAGCTTCCCAGGAGGGTGCAGACTCCCTGTCCTGCAAGCCAGCGGGGGGAGGGGTGGGACCTCAGACCCAGGTGCTCCTGCAGCCAACAGCCCGCACCCATGGGTGAGCGCTGGACACATCCAGATCCCCTGCAAGGCTCCTCAGCCCCGGCCCAGGGAGACCAGAGACACACAGCAAGGCTGCAGGATCACAGGCCACCGACCCGTACCCTTGAACCCCACGTCAATCTAGAGCCTGGGTGCGCACAGGGCAAGCAGCAGGGGCGTGCAGAGGTTCATGCAGCCCCCAGCCCCCAGGCAAGGCCGACTGTCTGGTAACATTAACATGCTGGTAACTTCTCAACCCCCCTCTGAAAATAAAGTCTACCTCTGTTGGTGAAAGGCAGCCAGGGCCATGCTGTCCTCCCAGGTGCCACTGGGACCCCACTGCAAGTTTCCTCCAAACTTTACCATTACTCTCTGCCTGTCTTTTCTGCAAAGATGGCCCGTTTTATAGCCTTTAGGTAAAGTGGAACGTTTGGAAAAAAAAACAGGGAAGGTATTTTAATCAAAGGGAGGACCCAGAGAGTCCCCACAGGTGGGAGAAGCGAGGCAGTCCCTCCAAGACCCACGGCCTCCAGCGACTCACCGCCTCCGACCCTGCACCGTCCTGTGGGTGGACCCCTCGGTGGCAGACCCCTCCTCCACCAGGGGCCCATCACAACAGCATTTCCAACCGTCCCCACAGTGCAGGAATGCAGCAGGGCTCCGGAGAAGGCAGGGCAAGGGCTTCGCTTGTGTAAACGACCTTCTTGCCTTTGACTGCGGAGGTAAGTCCTCCAACAACCCTTATTTGGGGTGACAACAGCTTGCCGACTGCTTGGCCGACTGGTTCCGTGCAACAGGTGCGCAGCGGGGGAGACGGAGACTTGGACAGGAATCCTCTCCAGGAGGGGGAAGAGGACCCAGGAGACCCGGCTCCCACTAGGACGTAAGGAGAGGGGCCGGACAGAGACGGTTGCTCCGTCAGGGCTCCACCTGCCCCGGCCCCAAGAAGAGAGAAAAGGCTGTCTTCTCCCCCACAGACTGCACTCCACTGGGGAGGGACATGGGTTTTCCGACTGGCCTCAGGGAACGGGGGCTGGAGGGGAACGGGCCCAGCCTGCAGGGAACAGGGCTCCACCTGGTGGGAAAAGTAGAGAAGGGATGCCAGGAGGCAAGGGGTGCGTCTTGTGGATTACAGCCCAAAGGTCTGGCCCTGAATAGATGCTGGGGGCAGCGAGGGGGCACACCTGTTGGGGGCAGGGATGGAGGGCCAGTCCTGTGCAGGGAGGAAGCTTGTCTCCTGAGAAGGGGCAGAGGGCAGACCCTCGAGGGTTTTGGGGGCCCGAACGGGACAGCAGAAGCAGAAGCTGGCCCTGCAGGGATCAGGGACTGGGCAGCAGAGGCACTGACTGATCCCAAAGGGTCCTGGGGACCCCGCCTGGACAGCAGAGACAGGGGCTGATCCTGAAGGAAACTGGGGCTTGATCTGGACAGTTGAAGCAGGCGCTGACCCTGCAGGGACTGGTCACCTGCCACGGACAGCATAGGCGCGAGCAGATCCCGAGGGTCTGGGGCGCTGATGTGGACAACAGAGGCAGGGCCTGGCCCCTCTGATGTCAGGGAGTCAACCTAGACAACACAGGCTGCAGAGATCGGGTGGCCCAGAGGTGGACAGCACAGGTAGGCAAGGGCTGACCCCGCGGGGATCGAGCCCGCTCTGGACAGCACGCAGGGCCGTGGCCAGCACGCAGGGCCGCCCCGCCCGCCCGCCCGGCACGCGCACCGCCGGCCCGAACCCCGCAGGCCCGGCCCCACTCACCGAGCAGCAGTAGCTTGAGCTCGCGCCGGGCGTCGCGCTTGTCCCGCCGCAGCTGTTTCTCGATCTCGGCGTTGATCCGCTTGGACTCCTTCACCTCATCGCTCAGGCAACACGCCATCATGGACTCCAGAGTCATCGTCCCGGCCCCGGCCCCGGCCGCCCGCCGGCCGCCCCCGCCACCGCCCCCCGGCCGGCCCGGCCCTGGCCCCGAGCCGCCCCGGCCGCGCCCGCCCGGCCCTCGGCGCTCGGCCCCTGGGCCGGCGGTCCGCCTCGGCCGCCTGAGAGCACCGGTCCCGTTCAGCCGCTGGTCCCTCCCGGCCACCCTCCACCCGCGCCGCCACAAGCGCTGCCGCCGCCGCCGCCGCCGCCGCCGCCAACCGCAGCCGCCGCGACGGAGCGACAGCGCCTCACAACCTAACCAGCGCGCGGACAGCGCCGACGGACAGGCGGCGCGGCCAATGGGAGTGGGCGGCGGCCCGCGCGCCCACCGCGGGGGCGGGACTAGCGGTCGGGATGGGCGGGGCGTCGCGCGGGCGGGGCGGGGAGGGGCGAGGCGGGCGCGCCCGCGGGTTTGGTTGCGCCGACGTGGGAAGGGGAACGCGCAACCGGGAGCCGGGCGGGGCCGCCCGGGATTGTGGGAATGTGGAGGACTCGTCAGGCTGGCTCGGCTCCGCTCGGCTCCGCTCGGCCCCGCTCGGCCCCGCTCGGCCCCGCTCGGCCCCGCTCGGCCCGGCGGCTGTCTGGGCCCCGGAGCGAGAAGCTCGGACCCGCAGCTGCGGTCGCGAGGCTGAGCGACCCAGGCCCAACGCGAGGCACTGGGGTACCAGCCCTCACGGCCTCCTGGGGCGCCCTGGCATTACCTGACCGGAAACGAACCTTCCTCTCCTCCGTTCTTGGAACAAATATTAATGGAATGCCTTCTGTATACCAGGCCTGGGCTTAGCATTAATACAGAGCCTGCTATATGCCACGTATGGGATGAGCATTAATGGAGTACCTGCTGTATATCAGGCATGGACCAGCCATTAATGTAGTGCGTGCAGTATACCGGGTATGGACCAGCTTTTAATGTAGTGCCTACTGTGTAACCAAGCATTAATGAAGTACTTGGTATATACTGAGCAGGAAACAAACATTAGTGGAATGCCTACTGTAAACTGGGCATGGACCAGGCATTAATGCAACACTTGCTATATACCAGGCCTCGACCAGGCATTAGTGCAGTGCCTGGTATAATTCCAGGCAGGGAACAAGCATTAGTGAAGCACCTACTATAAACCAAGTACTGCCGGGTTGATATGGGAGCATAGCCACACACATTCATTTAAGGAGCTTGGCTACTTTCACCCTGCACCGGCAGACCTGCATAGTTGCAACAGCCCTAAAATATTTACCATCTGGCCTCGTCCAAAAGGAGACCTAGAAGGAGACCTAAACACAGGAAGTGCCATGTGTTTCTGTGCTCACCTGTCTTGAGATAAGGGGAAAAGGGAGGGTCAAAGTCTCCATTTATTAGTTGATTGGGACTGAGGAAAGTTTGGTTTCTTGAGACACTCATCTTGGGGGCTTCCATCCCCACCCCAACTGGACACACAGCCGGAGCAGGGGCCGCTGGGGTCCCCCCACCAACAGAGGAAAACTCCACTTGAGCAAAGAACCCACAACCAGGGAACCTGCACAAAAACATTGGTCTTGGCTCCAACATCCCCTCCTCCAGGGGAGGTGGTCAGGCCAGGTGTTCCCTGAGCACCCCTTCTGATGACACCCACACCCCACCCCGGCACCACCCTGCTGGACTTCCCCAGGCCCTTTTCATGGGCTGAAATCACCTGCTTTCTTCCCTTACTGTCCTGTTCCCTCCCCACCATGTTGTAGGGTATCTATGTCCTGATCACTGCTGCATCTAGACCCCAGCCTGGTACACAGTAAGTGCTCAGACACGCTGGCACGTGGGACCTGGGACCCTTTGCTGCAGTGCTTGCACCTGGAAAAACGTCTCCTCGGGCAACAAAATACAAAGGAACCATAAGGGAACTAAGAATAACTGTGCATGTGCAGTTGGTGCAAATTATGGACAACAAAATACAAAAAGACCAAAAAACCCAACTGTCACTTCTTTTTTTTTGGCTGTGTCGGGTCTTCGTTGCGGTGCACGGGCTTCCCATTGCGGTGGCTTCTCTTGTTGCGGAGCGCGGGCTCTAAGCGCTTGGGCTTCAGTAGTTGCGGTGCATGGGCTCGGTAGTTGTGGCTTGCGGGCTCTAGAGAGCAGGCTCGGTAGTTGTGACGCATGGGCTTAGTTGCTCTGTGGCATGTGGGATCTTCCCGGACCAGGGCTCGAACCTGTGTCCCCTGAGTTGGCAGGTGGGTTCTTAACCACTGGACCACCAAGGAAGTCCCAACTGTCACTTCTGAAGACCCGGAAGCAAAAGCAGGATACTGTGCAGGCCCGCTGCACGCTACACCACCGAAGGGGTGGGCAGACCACCTAAGTCACCTCTCTGGCCCAACCGCTGGACACACCCCTACCCTCACCTCATAGAGGGAACCAGCTCGTCCCCCCCTGTCCCACCAAGGGAGTGGACAAGCAAGGGAACCTGTTGCTTGTTCTCACTCCCACCTGCTACAGCAGGGGCCCTGATATTCTTGTCTGGCCTCATCAATTTCTATTCAGTAAGGAAGCCAAGGACGCTGGTCAGTAACAAATAAGTATTGAAGGGGAGAATGGATGAGCTCTTTGTTGTTTGTTTTCCATCTCACCCAACAGGCTGTGAACTTCAGAAGGGCAGTGACTGCATGTGTCTCGGTCACCCTGGGGTCCGCAACGTCCAGCACAGAGCTTCAGGCCTCTTCCCTCCTCCAGCAAAACGGTGCACCAGTGCCGGCCTGGATAGTGATGAGTGGAATCGCCCACCCACGTGTGTGAGTGCCACGTGCTCCGGGATTGTCCATCTTGTTCTCTGCAGTGTCCCCACAGCCTAAAATAGCCCCTGACATACAGTAGGTGCTTGACACATGTTTGCGAAACCAATGAAGGAACACAGCTCTCCTGGGTGTGTCTTCTCTTGCTCCGGAGGAAAAAAATAATTGCGCTCTCTTCGCTTCTCTGCACCTATTCCTTGCCACCGCTGGCCTCCTCCTCACTCAGGACTTAAACCTCAGGATGGAACCTTCCTTTTGCTGTTTACTCTGGTGTAGACTGTCGGCGGGTGACTTAACTTCTCTGGGCCAGTTTCCCTGTCTGCAAAGTGGGCAGACTATTTGTTGTTTTTCAGAGCGCTTGTTGTCAGTAGCCAAGGGGAAGGTTCTTGTCACGTACACAGTAGAAGCTTAATGTTTGCTGAAATATTCAAATACTAGGGAACTGTAGGATGGCCCCCCAGTGAGCCCCGCTTCCTGGTATTCATGGTCTTGTGTAATTCTCTGCCTTGCCTAGGGTGTGTGTTGAACTTAGTGATTCACTTCTAACAGAATACAGAGGAATAGACTTCAGACATTTGGTTACAAAATGCCTTTTGCTTCCATCGTGGGCTCTCCCTCACTCGCTCTTACAGCAAGCTCTTTACCGATGTCTAGACCATCCTATTCTGCTTGAGAAGCACATGTGCAGGAGAACTGAGGCCTCCTGCCAACAGCCCAGGAGGGAACCAGTTTGGAAGCGGCTCCTCCAGCCCCACTGCATAGCTTGATTGCAAGCTCATGAGAGACCCCGAGTCAGAACCATGCAGCTACACCACTCTCAAATTTCTGACCCTCCCAAACTGTGTGAGACCATGAATGTTTATTGTTTTAAGGCAGCAAGTTTGGGGGTGTTTCATTATGTAGAAATTAATAACAACACATGTACCCAAGGGAAACAAAAGCACAGGTGTACATAAGACCCATACACACGGGACTTCCCTGGTGGTCCAGTGGTTAGAACTCTGCCCTTCCACTGCAGGGGGCTCTGGTTCGATCCCTGGTCAGGGAACTAAGATCCCACGTGCCGCATGGTGCGGCCAACACAAACAAACAAACCAGCAAAAAAGACCTGTACACACATGGTGTAGCAGCTTTATTGATAACATCTCCAAACTGGAAACAACCCAAATGCCCACCGACAGACTGAGTGGATAAACAAAATGGGGTCCATCCATTCTCTGGAATATGATTCAGCCATAAAAAAGGAAAAACACACAACATGAATGAGTCTTAAATGTCTTATGCTGAGTGAAAGACACCAGACACAAAAGAGGATGTACTGTATGATTCCATTTACATAAAATTCTGGAAAACACCCACTATGGAAATCTATAGTGACTGAAAATAGATTGCTGGTTGCCTGGGGCTGGAGGGTCAGGGCGGGGAGGGGCCCGAGGAAACTTTCTGGGGTGATGGAAACGTTTGGCCGTGCCACGCGGCTTGCAGGATCTTGTTCTCTATCTTTTTTTTTTTTTTTTTTTTTGCTGTACGCGGGCCTCTCACTGTTGTGGCCTCTCCCGTTGCGGAGCACAGGCTCCAGACGTGCAGGCCCAGCGACCATGACTCACGGGCCCAGCTTCTCTGAGGCATGTGGGATCTTCCCGGACCGGGGCACGAACCTGTATCCCCTGCATCGGCAGGCAGACTCTCAACCACTGCGCCACCAGGGAAGCCGTTGTTCTCTATCTTGATTGTGCCTGTGATTGGGGTAGACATATGACAAAACTCATCAAAATGTACATTTTAAACACGTGCAGTTCGTGGCATGTCAATTACACCTTCATAAAGCTGTCAAAATAAGAAGTGTCCAAGGAGGTGGTACTTGTAAAGTACATAGTAGGTGCTTAGTAAGTGCTTAAATGTTTCAGAGGACACTGAAATGGAGCAGAATCCATAGGGGGTGGCATGTCATTCTCAGCCATTCACTAAGTGCTCTCCTTGTGCCAGAGGTGGGTGGGGACCAGGTGGGTAAGATGGGGAACGGAGGCCCACGGAGAGATGGTGAACTGGTCCCAGGGCCCAGCTGGTGGCTAATTACTGACCGTGGTTTCTCCACCCAGAGGCCCAGAGAGACAAAGCCCACGGCTGCACTCCTTGATGGTTGGGAGGCCCTGTCCTCCTGTCCCCATGACCTCCTCCCCTCCTCCGTTCTCGAATATTGGCCTCCCATGCCCTGAAGGATTCTATTTTATGAGCAGGTCCGGGGGCCAGGGAACAAGGCCATTTCCTGGCACAGAGATGAGAACGTGAGCAAAAGTGAGTGGGACCCAGGCTGGGGGCACGCAAGGTGGAGGGGCACCTGAGGCCAGAGCACCAGCCCCGGAATTGTGGGCAGATTCCACTGTGTTCAAGTCCCTGTCCTTCTCTGGGCGTCAGAGCTGAAAATAGGGCGATCATCACCCATCCACGTGGACATTCAGTGTCGGAGGAACCAGAAAGGGGTCACATCCTTAACCCAACTTAACGCCCCAGCCTGCAATCCCAGAGGGTATTTATTTGTTTTCTTCTCTTTTAATTTTTTCTTATTTGGCTGCACTGTGCTGCATGGGAGATCTTAGTTCCCCACCCAGGGATTGAACCTGAGCCCCCTGCAGTGGAAGCGCAGAGTCTTAACCACTGGACAGCCAGAGAAATCCCTCTTTTAAATTTTTTTCAAAGACAGGGACTTCCCTGGTGGTCCTGTGGCTAAGACTCCGCTCTCCCAATGCCTCCCAATGCAGGGGGCCTGGGTTCGATCTCTTCCCTAGGGAAGTAGATCCCACATGCCGCAACTAAGACCTGACACAGCCAAATAAATATTTTTTTAAAAAAAAAATTTCAAAGACAGTGATCAGGGTGAGGGGTCTGGGTCTGTCTGGATGACAGTTTTGTAGACCTGAAGACACACAATGAATGTTTACTGCACAACTCCATAAATATTAGCTTTTACCCTTTACCAAAAAAGACATACAGGTGGCCAATAAAATAAGCACATTAGGAAAAAGCCCAGGAAAACCTCAGTGAGGTGCTGCCCACCAGAATGGCTAAGACCATACCAAGTGCTGGTGAGAAGCAGGGCAACTGGGACCTTCATCCACGACAGCTGGTGGGAATGCAAAATGGGCAGCCTCTGCGGAAAATAGTGTGGCAGGTTCTCAAAGAGTTCTTAAAATCATACACCTGCCACGGGATCTAGCCATTCCATTCCTAAGTATTTACTCAACAGAAATGAAAACATACGTCCATACAAAGATTTGCACACGGATGCTCACAGCAGTCTCATTTTAAGCTAGTAGGTCAGAATCAGACTGTCTGGTCCTCATCCCATACACACTGCCCTGCAGGCTGTGTGACTTTCAGAAAGTGGCCATCCCTCTCTGAGCTTCTGTTTCTTCATCTGTTGAAATGGGGGTGATGATGAGAATTTCCAGGCACCACTAAGCACATGAAAATATGCTCTGCACATAATAGACACCCAACAGTTGGTTTGTGTGAATTAAAAAAAAACAGATGTTCAATATCATTAGTCATCAGGAAAATGCAAATCAAAACCCACAGTGAGATACTATTTTACATCCACCATGATGGCTATCATAAAAAAGACATAATAAGAAGTGTGGGCTAGGATGTGGAGAAACTGGAACCCTCATGCATGGCTGGTAGGAATGTAAAATGGTGTAGCCACAGTGGAAAACAATTTAGCAGTTCCTCGAAAAGGTAAACACAGAGTTACCATTTCACTAGCAATTCCACTCCTAGGGACCTATCCAAAAGAATTGAAAACAGGTGTTCAAACAAAATCTTTTTTTTAAATAAATAAATAAATTTATTTATTTTTGGCTGCGTTGGGTCTTCGTTGCTGTGTGTGGGCTTTCTCTAGTTGCGGCAAGCGGGGGCTACTCTTCGTTGTGGTGTGAGGGCTTCTCATTGCGGTGGCTTCTCTTGTTGTGGAGCACGGGCTCTAGGCATGCGGGCTTCAGTAGTTGTGGCACCCGGGCTTAGCTGCTCCAAGGCATGTGGGATCTTCCCGGATCTGGGCTCAAACCCGTGTCCCCTGCGTTGGCAGGCAGATTCTTAACCACTGCGCCACCAGGGAAGTCCCTTGAACAAAATCTTGTACATGAATATTCACAGCAATATTATTCACAATTGCCTCCCCCAAAATGCAAACAACCCAAAAGTCCATCAACAGATGAAGAGATACACAAAATGTAGTCCATCTATACACTGGAATATTATTTGGCCATGAAAAGGGGTGAAGCACCGACACTCGCTACAACGTGGATGGACCCTGAGAACACGGTGCTCAGTGAGAGAAGCCGGACACAGAAGGACCCACAGTGTGTGATTCCACTGATGGGAAACGTCCAGAACAGGCCGATCCACAGACACAGAGAATGGATTCATGGTTACTAGGGGCCGGGGAGGGGGTGGGGGTGACTGCTCATGGGGACGGAGTTTCTTTTTGGGGTGATGGAATGCTCTGGAATTAGATGGTGGTGGCAGCACAATATACTAAAAACCATGGAATTGTACACCTTAAAATGGTAAATCTGTGATTTGTGAACTATATCTCAAAAAATGTGTCAATGATTAAAAAAAAACAATAACAATTCCCACATGGCCTGGCACACAGAAGGTATTCAATAAACATTCAGGATTATCATTATAATAGGCTCAATGGACACATAGAGCCAGTTTTGTAATCAACATTTATTGAGCACCTACTGTGTCTCATGGTTCGGGGTGCGGGGATACAGCAATGAAAACGCAGACAAAGATTCCTGCCCTCATGGAGCCAATGTTCTAGGTAAGGGTAGACAGATAATAAATATAAATAAATAAAATATACTGGGTCTTAGGAGTAAATGCTTAAGAGAAGGGAAAAAAAGCACAGTAGGGGGTTTGGGAAGGGAGTGGAATTTTAAGTACCAGGATTAGGGAAGGACCCTCTGCAAAAGTGAGCAAGGCACCCATATATCTACCAGCAGCTGGGACAATGTATGCAAAGGACCTGGGGCAGGACCTGTGCCTGGCATTTTGGAAGGATAGGGAGAAGGCCCGTGTGGCTGGAGCAGACTGAGAGAAGGGAAGAGAGGGAGGGGAGGGAGGAGGAGAGGGCAGGGAGGGGACGGGGCAAGTCGTGCAGGACCTCGAGGGCCGCAGGGAGGACTTGGGCCTTTACCCCAGGGAGGTGGGAACCTAGGAGAGCAGCGGGCAGGGGCGGGGCGGGGCCTGACTCCGGTGCTCACGCGCGCCCTCTGGTGGCTGCTTCGGGGAGGACAGACTGTAGGGTCGAGGATGGGAGTCTGGGGTTCAAGATGCGCGTGACTGTGCTGGCCGCGGGTAAGCGATGATGAGGGATGGACCCGGATGGAGGTAGAGCTGAAGTGCTGTCTAGTGTCCTAAGCGCAGGAGGGCTGTGACGTGCTCACGGAGAAAGTACGTGTGTAAGATGAGCTTCGTTCAGACGTGAGTTACAGCCTTGCGGGCTGTGAGCGCAGTGTTAACGAATCAACGACCTTTATTAAATAAGGTGTCTTCAAGCAGAAACACACATCACACAAGTTTATGTGTTGACCGTTGACAAAAGTGCCGTGACCAGAGCTCGCAGGAGCCTGACCCTGCGTGTCCCCAGGAGCAGCAGTGCAGTGTTTAGTAATTCAGTGTTTGCAGCAACTTTATAGCACAGAACCTTTGTGAATAACAAAAAGGGACTCTAAAAAAAAAAAAAAAAAAAAAAGGGACTCTACATCCACCGTGCCTCACTCTAGATCACAACCCAAAACAATTGTTCAATACGCTTCCCCCACCATATACAGTAAAATCAAAACTGCCCTTTGGAATAGGCATTGCTCATCGCGGAGCAATCGGTGCCACAAGGCATGCCTTTAGGAAATGTCCCCGCCCCTCACTTCTTAGAGGGAAACTGAGGCTCAGGGGAGCGGAGCTGGGTCAGAGTCCCGCCCCAGCCAGCCTGTTGGCACAAGAAACTTCTGACCTGTGTGGCTGCAAAGGCTTTCGATTCTGAGTTTTATTTGAAAATCTTCTCATCTCGGTTCCCTTATTGCCCCTTATCTGTGACCAGCAATAAAAGTCATCAAGGCTCCCGGGTAGGCAGGGCCGAGAGCAGATAACAGCGGACACATGGGCAGTGTGAGCCGACAGCCTGCCTTTTACCCCCAGGAGAGAGGAATAGCTAACAATTTCTGAGTGTTATCTTCCTGCCAGGATCCATTCTCAACAGTTATGTGTCTGACCACGTTTATGCAGGAAGGGGGTATGATTATCTGATTTTCCCTCTTAGGATAAAGGCTAGAAGCGATCCCAGGATGGTGGGCACAGCCAGTGGGCACAGAGCAAACCAGGTCTGGACTAACCAGGTTTGTTTTGTTTGGTTTTGTTTTTTGGGTGAGCCACAACTTGTGGGATCTTAGTTTCCCAATTAGGGATTGAACCCGAGCCCTCAGCAGTGAAGGCTCTGAGTCCTAACCACTGGACCACCAGGGAATCTCCAACCAGGTTTAGCAAATAAAAACACAGGATGTGCAGACAAGTGGCAATTCAGATAAGCAACAGTTAAGGTTTTACTATAAGAATGTCCTATGCACATTGAACTGGGAATCCAGTAGTTTCTGGGAACCCTAAGCTCAGGCAATGTCTTTGCTCCTCTCCCATCCCCGACAATCCCAGCCCTGACTACGTGGGATGGTACTGTCTGTGTCCGGCTCTGTTTTCCACACCCAACCAGCCTTGGGTTTTGTTTTGTTTTGTTTTCCATTTTTTACTTAATTTTTCTCAGTTGTGGTAAAATAAACATAATGTAAAACTCACCCTCAATCATTTTTAAGTGCACAGCTTGCTGGCATTAAGCGTCTTCACATTGTTGGGCAACCATCCCCACCATCATCTCCAGAACTTTCTCATCTTCCCAAACTGAAACTCTGTCCCCATGAAACACTGACTCCCCAGCCCCTCCCCCAGGCCCTGGCCCCCACCATGTACTTCCTGTCTCTGTGGATGTCACTCCTCTGGGGACCTCATGTGAGTGGAATCAGACAGTATTTGTCCTTCTGGATCTGGATTCTCTCACTGAGCATCACATCCTCAAGGTTCATCCATGTTGTAGCGAGTGTCAGAATCTCCTTCCTTTCTAAGTCTGCATAATATTCCAGTGTGTGATGGACCACGTTGTGTTTATCCATCATCTGTCAATGGAAACTTGGGTTGTTTCCACCTTTCGGTTATCGTGAATCATGCTGCTATGAACACAGGTGTACAAATATCTGTTTGAGCCCCTGCTTTCAATTATCCTGGGCATGCACCTAGGAGTGGAATTGCTGGGTCATGTGGTGATTCTATGTTTGACCTTTTGAGGAAGTGCCAGACTGTTTTCCACAGGGGCTGCACCATTTTCCATTCCCACCAGCGGAGCATGATGGTTTTGATTTCTCCCCATCCTCGCCGACACTGGTTACTTTCTAGGTTTTTTGTTTGTTTTTTTTTTTCATAGATGTCCTAATCAGTGTGAAGTGGTATCTCCCTGTGTTTTTTTGTGGTTTTTTTGGTTTTTTTTTTTTTTTGTGGTACTCGGGCCTCTCACTGCTGTGGCCTCTCCCGTTGTGGAGCACAGGCTTCAGACGCGCAGGCTCAGCGGCCATGGCTCACAGGCCCGGCCGCTCCACAGCATGTGGGTTCTTCCTGGACTGGGGCACGAACCCGTGTCCCCTGCATCGGCAGGCGGACTCTCAGCCACTGCACCACCAGGGAAGCCCACCTCCCTGTGGTTTTGATTGGCATTTCCCTGATGACAAATGATGTCAAACATCTTTTCAAGCGCTTCTTGGCCATTCGTGTAGCTTCTTTGTAGAAAAGTCTACTCAAGCCCTTTGCCCATGTCTTCGTTGGATTAGTTTGATCTGCTCTTGAACTTCATATATGTGCAGCCGGGCCACTAGCTCTCCATGCCTAGCCTCCATCCACGTTGTGTCTGCAAGACGTGTCAAGGTCGTGACAGTACCCATTGACCATTTTCCATGCTGTGACCCCAGCATAAAGCTATCTTGCTTGAGGTCAACAGGCTTCAGGGTTAGGGTTTCTGATTTGGGTCCTTCCCAGCCTGGACTCTGAGTCATTGCTTTTGGCCATCTGCAGGTCGAGAAATCAATTTAGTGGGTCATGACCCACATTTTTATTTTCAGTGATACAGTAAGGGAAATACAATGCTTCATGCTGGGAAACAGCAACTGTTATCTTGGGCACCTTTTATTGGGGTGATGTCTGTATTTAAATGTGTGTCCTGAGCATGTGTGTATAAATTTTTTAATTAATTAATTAATTTAGTTTTACTGGATGAAGATGTCATGGTGAAAAAAGTTTGAAACCCCCCTCCCCCCTTATAGACTGAGTCTTTTTTTTTATGTCCTTTTCTTACTTTTTTTTTTTTTTTTTTTTTTTTTTGGTCATACCACACAGCTTGCAGGATTGTTCCGCACCAGGGATTGAACCTGGGCCACGGCAGTGAAAGCCCAGAGTCCTAACCACTATGCCACCGGGGAACTCCTTAGACTGCATCTTATTTCATAATTTAAATATTGATGTGTGTGATGAGTTGATTCACTGGAATCGTGATTCCCAACTGGGGGTAATGTTGCCCCACCAAGAGACGGTCAGCAATGTTGGTGACATTTCTGCTTGTCATGACTGGTGGGGGGGTGATTCTGCCCCCAGGGGACACCGGGAGATGTCAGGGGACTTCTGTGGTTGTCACACTGTGGGGGGCTTTCGGCGTCAACTGGATAGGGGCTGCTCAACACCCCACAGTGCCCAGGCCGGCCCCGCACAGAGGATGACCTGCACCAGTGTCCAAGCGCAGAGGGGGTTAACTGGACTAGACTGCCTGGTGTGCAGCTCCGTGTGCAGCCCAGAGCCTGGCCCACGGTGGGCGCTCCCCAAGGATGTGCGGAGCGGAGGGGATGAGGGCTCCTTGCTCAGCCTCCCTCCCGGGGCGCAGGTCCTGGGACACGCTGCCCCCATGTGGACGGTCGTGGAACCGCGGCCTCCGCTCCCCTGTGCAGGGGGTGGAGCCAGCGCTGCCAGCCTGGCTTGACCCCGGGGAGAGTCTCGGTGGGGCGCTGCCCACCTGCACTTTCCTCCAGGATGGCAGTATTCTAACTCGGTGCTGCCCAACATCCTCGCCCGCCTGTGTCCACTGAGCCCCTGAGAGGTTGCCAGGGCAACTGCGGACATGCGTCTTTCATTTCATCTCATTTCCATCAATTTCAGTGTAATAATATAACAGTGCAGGGTAAGTGGCTCCCATAGCTCTAGTCCAGGGTACCCTCCTCTGCGCCCCCCCGCCGCACTGTGGACATTTGGGCCGAGCTGTGCATTGTGAAATGTGAGCAGCAGTCCTGGCTGGGGCAGGGCCAGAGATTTTGCATTCCTCCAAGCTCCCAGAGGAAGCCGGTCTGGGGACAGGTTTGAGATCCATTGCCCTACCCCAGGGTCGCCCCAGCACTGCTGACATGGGGCCGGCTTATCCTCTGGGGGGCCATCGTGGGCTCTGTGGGGTGTGGAGCAGCCTCCCTGGCCCCCACCCACTTGATGCCAGGAGCCCCCCCAGTATGAGAACCACAAATATCCTGACATCTCCCAGTGTCCCCTGGGGGCACGGTCACCCAAGTTGAGACCCCCGGGGTTAGGGATTCCACGGACCCCCAGGAGACTGGGTTCCATGACCACGTGACCTCTGAGGTCCTGGGATGCTGCACACATTTAAATACACAACTGAGAGGGAGGGGAGGTGACTCAGACACTGAGGACCCCCGTGGTTTACACTGCCTGACCATCGGGGATTTATCCCGGCATGTTATGTGAGCAGGGATCAGACTCAAATTTTCCCAAAATAATTAATACGGGGTCTCCCCCCTCTATTACATTTGGGGCCAGATCATTCTCTGGGGGTCCATCTTGGGCTCTGTGGGTGTGGAGCAGCCTCCCTGGCCCCCACCCACTCAATGCCAGGATCCCCCCATTCGTGACAACCACAGATGCCCCCAGACATCACCTGGTATCCCCTGGTGGCAGAATCACCCCTGGCTGAAAACCACTGCTCTAGAACGTTCGAGACCATGCTCTCCATAGAATACCCTGCTGTGGTGAGCGATAATGGGCACCTTCACTGTCCAGTGTGATGGTCACCAGCCCCAGTGACTAATGAGCCCCTGAGATGTGGCCTGTGCAGCCTAGGAACTCAATTTTTAAATTTCCTTTCATTCAGTTAATTTACGTTTAATGCACATAGGCAGGGGAGCTCTGCAGTAACCAGGGTGGATAACCCAACTGGTAGAGAAGGCAGCCACTCATCCACTCATCCCTGGGCAGGAGGGGTCCCAGTGTGTGTGTGTGTGTGTCCGTGGGCATTGTGTGTCTCCACGTTGGTGGATGTATTTGAATTTATGAACTTTTAAAAAAATTATTGTATATCAAGCATTCATTGGCACCAGACCCTGTTCTGAGCACTTCACTGTCATTGACTCAAGCACTTTACAAAGGTAAGTACTGACATTATGCTCATTGTATAGAAGAGGAAACTGAGGTTCAGAGAAGACAGTTGCCCACGTGCTCTTTTTAAATTTTTAAAAAATTTTTAATTAAAAAAAAATTTTTTTAGGGAACTCCCTGGCAGTCTAGTGGTTAGGACTCCACGCTTCCACTGCAGGGGGCATGGCTTCAATCCCTGGTCAGGGAACTAGGATCCTGCATGCTGCATAGTGTGGCAAGGAAGGAAGGAAGGAAGGAGGGGAGGGAGGGAAGGAGAGAGAGAGAGGGGGGGAGAGAGAGAGAGAGAGAAAGAAAGAAAGAAAAAAGAAAGAAAGAAAGAGAGAGAGAGAAAGAAAGAAAGAGAAAGAAAGAGAGAGGGAGAAAGAAAGAAAGAAAGAAAGAAAGAAGAGAGAGAGAGAAAGAAAAAGAAAGAAAGAAAGAGAGAGAGAGAAAGAAAGAAAGAGAGAGAGAAAGAAAGAAAGAAAGAAAGAAAGAAAAAGAAAAAGAAAGAAAAAGAAAAAGAATAAATTTTTTTTACCACGTGCTCTTTGTGCTAATGCCCAGCTAAGGGACACTCACATCTCATTTCATTCCATCCTCACAACTTTCTGGAACTGTTAGGACTCCTGTCTGCGATGAGGAGACGGAGGTGCAGACAGAGGACATGCCTTGGTCCCAGTCACTCAGCAAGTAGAAGGCCAGAGTGAGGATTTGAACTCACCTCTGTCTATTAACCAGGAGGCTACACTGCCTCCCAGGACTGGCTTGGGGTGGGGGTGGGGATGGGGAAGTTTAGGGACATACAGGCACAGGCGGGACTCAGAACTAGCCAGACTGGAGTTGGAATCTCATCTCTGTCATTCCCGTCTGTGTGACCTTAGGGGTGTGTCTTGCCCTCTCTGAGCCTCTGGGTCTCCTCAGCTATAGCTACTTCCTCCTGGGATTATTCTGGGGATTAAATCACATAACTCATTGCCTTAGTCTACTTGGGCTGCCATAACATAACACCATAGATTGATTGACTTAAACAACTGAAATTTATTTTCTCACCGTTCTGGAGACTGGAAGTCTAAGACCAAGGCGCCAGCAGAGTCAGTGTCTGGTGAGAGCTCTCTCCTTAGGTGGCAGAGAGCCACCTCTTGCTGTGTCCTCACATAGCAGAGAGAGAGTTCTGGCCTATTCCTCTTCTTATAAGGACACTAATCCCACCATGAGGGCCCCACTCATGACCTCATCTAACCCTAACCTCCTCCCGAAGGCCCCACCTCCAAATACCAGCCCACAGAGGATCAGGGCTTCAGCACAAGTTTGTTGTAGGGAAGACACCGTTTATTCCACAGCACTCACACAAAACACTAAGTGTTGCCCACATTCAGTAGCATGTAGGGAAATATTTGCTGGTGATCTTAGGATGGCGATTGAGATTTAAATCCTGGCTCTTCCTTTCATAGGCTGTGTGTTCCTGAGTCCATTTCTCAAATTCCCTGGGCCTCAGTTTCCTCAGCTGTAAAATGGGAGTGATCATCGTGCCCACCTCAAGGGCTTGGAGCAGTGCTGGGGACCTACTACATAGATGGGAAAGCAGAGGCCCAGAGAGGGACAGAGAGTTGTCCAGAGCCACTCAGCCCACCAGCTGCAAAGCTGCAGCTAGCACTTGGCCTTTAGGTATCTCAGAGGAGGCAGTGGGGGCCTCTGAAGGGCAGGCCAGGTGGGCAACCATGCCTCCCTGCTCCCCACAGTCCCCAGATGTCCCCAGAGACACGCCTGCTGGGGGTGGCCTCCTAATCACGCCCCCTAATTACAGCACCTAATTACCACGCAGCCCCAGGGAAAGGCTGGGAACACTTTTTTTAAAAATAAATTTATTTATTTATTTATGACTGCGTTGGGTCTTCATTGCTGCGGGCTTTCTCTAGTTGCGGCGAGTGGGGGCTACTCGTCTCATTGGGTGGCTTCTCTTGTTGCGGAGCACAGGCTCTAGGCACGCAGGTCAGTAGTTGTGGCTTGCGGGCTCTAGAGCACAGGCTCGGTTTTTGTGGCTCATAGGCTCAGTTGCTCCATGGCATGTGGGATCTTCCCGGACCAGGGCTCGAACCCATCCGTGTCCCCTGCATTGGCAGACGGATTCTTAACCACTGAGCCACCAGGGAAGTCCCCTGGGAACACCTTTTAAAGGCCTTTAAACACCCCAACAGTGGCTCCCGGCCCTGCCAACGCCAGGCTCCCAAGGGTGCAGGCAGAAGCTCCGGGGAGAAGGATAAGCACAAAAACAAAACACACTTATTGTCAAGCTCAGCCCTGGGGGGCAGTGACAAGTCACCTGCCAGGCTGGTGACCTCCAGATGGGCCACACTCTCTCTGAGCCTCTATTGTCCCCATCTGCAAAATGGGTTACTAGTAAATAAATGCGTAAAGAAGACTTAGACTGGTTCCCAGCATGCGGGAAGTCTGTGCCATCCGCAGTATCATTACCATTGTTTGTTGCTGTGGCCAGGTTCAATCCGTGGTTGGGGGAACTAAGATCCCGCGCATGTGCAGGGCCAAAAAAAAAAAAAGTTACGGGCAATAATAAGTCCTGGCAAAGATGTAGGGAGATCTGAACCCTCTTCCAGAGCTGTTGGGAATGGAAAATGGGGCAGCCACGGTGGAAATCCGTTTGGTGGTTTCTCTAAAAGTTAAACCTGGAGTTTCCATCTGACGCAGCAATTCCACTCCTTGGTACCTACCTAAGAGAAATGAACATACGTGTCCACATGAAAATCCGTACATAATATTCACAGCAGCACTACTCACGATAGCCCAAAAGTAGAAACACCCCAAACGTCCATCAACAGATGAATAGGTGGACAAAAGGTGGTCCCTCCACACACGGGAACATCACTCGGCCATGAAAAGGGGTGAAGCCCTGGCACTCACTACAACATTGATGAACCTTGAGAACACGATGCTCAGTGAGAGAAACCAGACACAGAAGGACACCCAGGGTGTGACTCCATTGATGGGAAACGTCCAGAACAGGCAAGTCCACAGAGACAGAATGGATTCCTGGTTGTCAGGGGCTGGGGGAGGGGGATGGGGTGATTGCTCATGGGGACGGGGCTTCTTTAAGGGATGTTGAATGAAATAAGACAGATACGGAAGGACAAATACTGTCTGATCCCACTCACAGGAGGTCCTAGAGGAGTCAAAACCATAGAGACAGAAAATAGTTGGTGGGGGCCAGGGGCTGGGGGAGGGGATGGGGAGTGTTTCATGGGGACAGAGTTTCAGTTTGGGAAGATGAGAAAGTTCTGGAGAGGGATGGTGGCGATGGCTGCATGACAGCGTGAATGTGCGCCTATCGCCACTGAGCTGTGCGCTTGAAAACAGGTAAGATGGTTAATTTTGTTTATCCATTCCTCTGTTGATGGAGATTTGTTTCCACTCTTGGCTATTGAGAATAATGGTACTATGGACATTGGTGTACAAATATCTATTTGAATACTTGCTTTTTATTTTTATTTTATTTTATTTTTGGCTGCATTGAGTCTTTGCTGCTGCGCGTGGGCTTTCGCTAGTTGCGGCGAGCGGGGGCTACTCTTCGTTGCAGTGCACCAGCTTCTCATTGCGGTGGCTTCTCTTGTTGTGGAGCACGGGCTCTAGGTGCGCGGGCTTCAGTAGTTGTGGCACGCAGGCTCAGTAGTTGCTCCGCGGCATGTGGGATCTTCCCAGACCAGGGCTCGAACGCGTGTCCCCTGCACAGGCAGGCGGATTCTTAACCACTGTGCCACCAGGGAAGTCCCCGAATCCTTGCTTTTTAAATTCTTTTGGGTATATACCTAGGAGTGGGATTGCGGGGTCACTCTCCTGCCATGGTCCCCATTTTTTAGAGAGGGTTTCCACGTTATGGAGAAGGAAAATCAAGGCTTGGAGGTTGCACAGAAGTTGCACAGCAAAGGATCTGAACCCCAGTCTGCATCTTCCCCTCTGGTTCATCCCCCTCCTCCCCCATTCACTTCCCTGGCAGTCCAGTGGTTAGGACTCGGCGCTTCCACTGCAGGGTGTGTGGGTTCAATCCCTGGTCGGGGAACTAAAATCCCTCATTGACCTCATTACTGGCTTAGGAAGGGTGGGGGATGAGGAACAGCTGCCACAGGGCTGGGAGGAGGGAGTCAAGTAAAGCTGGTGATGCAAGTGAAGGGCTGGATCCTGTTTTTATTTAAAATTTTGTTCATCATGGAAATTTTTTCATTACTTTTGATTTGTTCAAATATTCCCTTATGCAAATCAAAACCACATTGAGATGCAACTTCACACCCACTAGAATGGGTATTTTTTATATATATATATATATATTTTTTTTTTTTTTTTTTAAGGACAATTTCAATTATTGGCAAGGATGTGGAGAAATTGGAACCCTTGTGCACTGCGACTGGGAATGTAAAATGGTACAGCTGCTGTGGGATACAATTTGGTGATTCCTCGAAAATTAAACATAGGATTACCCTATGACCCAGCAATTCCATTTCTGGGTCTACACCCAAGGGAAATAAAATAATACATTCACATAAAAACTTATATATGAATGGTCACAGCAGCATTATTCACAATGGTCAAAAAGTGGAAACAACCCAAGTGTCCATCAACAGACGAATGAATGAATACACAAAATGTGGTCCATCCTTACAATGGAACATTAGCCACAAAAAGGAATGAAGCACTGACATACAATACAATGTGCATGGGCCTTGAAAACATGATACTCAGTGAGACAAGTCAGACACGAAAGGTCACATAGTATACAATTCATTTATATGAAACGTCTAGAACAGGCAAATCCACAGAAACAGAAAGTGTACTAGTCGTTTCCAGAGGCGGGGTGGGGGGATGCTAATGGGGATGGGGCTTCTTATGGGGGTGATGGAATGGTTTCTTTTCCTTATAAATTTTATTTATTTATTTATTGGCTGCACCGCACAGTTTGTGGGATTTTAGTTCCCCAACCAGGGATCGAACCCGGGCCCCCAGCAGTGGAATCTCGGAGTCCTAAACCACTGGACCGCCAGGGAATTCCCGATGGAACGTTTTGGAACTGGATAGACATGATGGTTGCACGCCATTGTGAATGTTTTAAATGTCTCTCATAGTAAATTGTATGTGTATTTTACCACAATTCAAAAATCGATTGCACTAAAATAGTATTTATCTTGTTGACTGAGATTTTGGTCTTAAATTTTACACCTGAAGAAAGTGCCTTACTAGAAAGTACACTCATCCTAGTCCCAGCCCTGCCAGAATTAAATAGGAAAGTCACAATACAGCTTCATTGAGAAGGTGACATTTAAGTCAAGACTGGAAGGAGACAAAGGAATTAGCCAAACTGGGTTGTGGGGATGAGCTTTCCAGGCAGAGGGAACAGTCAGTGCAAAGGCCCTGGGGCAGGACCGGGCCTGGTGTATTGGAGGAACAGCCAGGAGGCCCGTGTGTCTGGAGCAGAGTGAGCGAGGGGGAGAGAGGGAGGAGGGGAGGGCAGGGAGGGGACGGGGCAGATCTTGCAGGGCCTTGGGGAGGACTTGGGCTTTTACCCCGAGGGAGGTGGGACCCTGGCAGGCTGTGGGCAGAGGAGGGGCAGGACCTGAGTCAAGTATTTAAAGCCTGTCTGCTCTGCAAGGGGAAGGATTTTTGTCCTCCTTAATCACTGCTATAAACCTCCACCTAGAGCCATGCTTGGCACACAGTAGGTGCAATAAATGTTTACTGAGGGAATGAATGAATAACAGCTCCCTTTGGGGAGGGGGGCACTAGGGTACAGACCAGTAAACTCATACCGCCCTGGGGTCACTTAGCCAGGTTATGGCAGCCAGGGGCTCAAACCCAGGCCCGGACAGCTGAGGCCCCAGCTCCACCAGGCCTATCACAGGGAGGTCCCTGTGCGCACGGCAGCCACCTGTTTCCTCCCCCGCCTCTGATTAATGACCCTGCAGCCCCATCAATCATGCGCCAGCCAGCGCCTGGCTCTGCCCTGGAGGCCGGGGCCCAGTGCTCATTTGTAAGCAGGCTGCGAGGCTGGTCTCAGGCTGTTGGATACATGAGACAGATCCCCGCCCCAACTTGGCCCCAGATGTGGCCCTAAGAACCCCAGGAAGAGGAAAGATCAGGATATGGACCCAAGGAGTAGGTGATGGGTAGGAGCTGTGGGGGGTGGGATGGCAGCTTCCCAGACAGGAAGGTCTTCAAAAGCCCCAGTTTCCCCCAAATTAATTATACGATGAAGACTATTCCCTCCTGGGCTGCAGCCTTCTGCCCTGCCTTTCCCCGACTTGCTGGCATTCTGCTCTTTCTACCCGCAAAAGCTCCTCCACACAGCAGGCCTGGCTCAGCCTGCACCTCTCCTGAGCCTTAGTTTGGGGATCCCCCCTGGTCTCCTGACCTCCCGCCTCATCTGCATCCATTCCCACTGCCAGTAAGCATTTTCTACCACTCGCCCTGGTGGTCTCTCTCTGCTGCTCTAAGCCAGGGCTTCTCAGCTCTGGGCAATTCTGTCCTGAGGGACACTTGGGACTGGGGGTACTCCTGGGATCTAGTGAGTGGGGGCCAGGGATGCTTCTCAATACCCCACAGTGCCCAGGACGCCCCCCCTGCCCAACCAGAGAATGATTCGGGCCAGAATGTCGAGAGTACAGACTGACAAACCCTGCTCTAAACTCTTCCATGGCTCCCTAGTGCTCTCCAGGTACAAGTCCAACTCCTCAGTGCAGAATGCAGGGTCCTGCATCATCTGGGGTCCTGGCCCTCTCCAGCCAGTGTTCCCACCATGACTTGCCTTCACGCCCCACCTGGAGGGGCAGGACTGCATAGCGATCAAAGGCCCAAGGACCTGGGTTGACATCATGGTGCTGTCACCCACCAGCTATGTGATTTTGGCCAAGTCTCTTAACCTCTCGGTGCCTTAATTTCCCCATATTTCAAATGGGCATAATGGTAGTACCCAAGGTTAAAACGCTAAAGCAGTGACTGGTTCATAGTAAAAACTCAAACAGGTAGGAGGGTGTAGAGAAAATGGAACCCTCTTACACTGGTGGTGGGAATGTAAACTGGTAGGAACAGTATGAAGGTTCCTTAAAAAACTAAAAATAGAGCTACCATATGCCCCAGCAATACCACTCCTAGGCATATACCCGGAGAAAACCATAATTTGAAAAGATACATGCACCCCAATGTTCATAGCAGCACTATTTACAATAGCCAAGACATGGAAACAACTTAAATGTCCATCGACAGAGGAATGGATAAAGAAGATGTGGTACACATATACAATAGAATACTACTCAGCCATAAAAAAGAACAAAATAATGCCATTTGCAGCACATGGATGGACCTAGAGATTGTTATACTGAGTGAGGTAAATAAGACAGAAAAAGACAAATATCGTAAGATATCGCTTACATGTAGAATCTAAAAAAAAGGTACAAATGAACTGATTTACAAAACAGAAGTAGAGTCACAGATGTAAAAAACAAACTTATGGTTACCAGGGGGTAAGGGGGGGGGAGGGATAAATTGGGAGATTGGATTGACATATACACACTACTATATACAAAATTGATAACTAATAAGGACCTACTATATAGCACAGTGAACTCTATACTCTGTAATGGCCTATATGGGAAAAGAATCTAAAAAAAGAGTGGATATATGTATATGTATAACTGATTCACTTTGCTGTGCACCTAAAAACTTAAACAGGGACTTCCCTGGTGGCACAGTGGTTAAGAATACGCCCGCCAATGCAGGGGACACGGGTTCGAGCCCTGGTCCAGGACGATCGCACATGCCGCAGAGCAACTAAACCCGCGCACCACAACTACTGAAGGGCACGTGCCTATAGACTCGCGCTCCGCAACAAGAGAAGCCACCACAGTGAGAAGCCCGCACAACGCAACGAACAGTAGCCCCTGCTCACCACAACTAGAGAAAGCTGGCGCGCAGCAACGAAGACCCAACGCAACCAAAAATAAATGAATAAATTAATTAAACAGGTGGGTTGCTTTATTCATAGGCTGGGTCACACTTCCGGGCTTCTCTACCGCATGGTGAAAGGCCTGCCCTGACCCCACTGTACTGGAGATGTCTGTGTCCATCTCTGCCCACCCAAGGCTAGGGTCTGCTAAAATGGTCACCAAGACCCCTAATACTTGGAGCTGCCTGCCTAGATGCAGAGGGCCTCCCAGGAGAAACGGTGTCTGGTCTCTGTGTGGGAGTGGGGAGATTTGGGAGCAGGGCTGGTTTGTTGGGCCTGTGACTCGTGCAGTCTTACAGGACCCTGTACTTGAAGGAAGGGCCCTGCTCTTAGTTTAATGCTCTGTTGTCACCATCCTGAAGTTCCTGATCCTTTTTGAACCTGAGGCCCTGCGTTTTCATTTGGCCCTGGGCCCTAAAAATTCTGTAGCCTGTTCCACTTAGGGACCCCAATACGATTTGTGAGGTCTGCACATTCCGGAACCATTCAGAATAGTAAACATTCTATAACTTTTTTTTTTTTTGGCCACACCACACAGCTTGTGGGATCTTAGTTCCCCGACCAGGGATCCAACCTATGTCCCCAGCAGTGGAAGCAATGAGTCCTAACCACTGGACCACCAGGGAATTCCCCAGGAATAGTAAACTTTCTATAAGTTTGCACTTTTTCTCTTAGGGCATCGGGACTAGGGAGACCCTGCAACCTCCTAACTCGTCTCTGGCCCCACTGGATGCTGTTTTATTTATTTATTTGCTTGTTTGTTTATTTAGGCCATGCCCTGTGGCATGTGGGACCTTAGTTCCCTGACCAGGGATTGAACCCGGCCCCCTACAATGGAAGACTGGCATCTTAACCACTGGACCGCCAGGGAAGTCCAACATGCTGTCTTATTTAATGTGTTACCTTGCTCGTGATGAATTTCTGGCATTAATTTTTATTTTAAAAAATATCGTGTTCCGGGCTTTCACTACCACGGCCTGGGTTCAATCCCTGGTCAGGGAACTGAGATCCCGCAAGCCGCACTGGGTGGCCACAGGAAAAAAAAAAAAAATACGGTGTTAAAGTACTGTTTTATCTTGAAGGGCTTTTTGGGTGGAAGGGGCTTCAATTTTGCTTACTCATGTCAACCTAGTCCTAACCCTTCCTCTGCCCAGGAAAGGTGACCAGAGTCCTAACTCCAGATGGGAAAAACCCAAGGCCCATCCAGGAGGCAAGGCGCGTAGTTGATGGTGATAGTGATAATTAAGAGCTTGTCTATTTAGCACTTGCTAGGGGTTCACGTGTATTATTTCAACAGCTTCTTCGAGGCCTGAGTCAGTCCTGTCCCTCCTCTGCCCACAGCCCTCCAGGGCTCCGATCTCACTGAGTAAAAGCCTAAGTCCTTCCCACAGACCCCGAGGCCCTGCACCATCTGTCCCGTCCCATCACCAGCTACTGAATTTGCAGGGCCCTTGTTCAAAAATTGCAAAACAAGGGTTTCCCTGATGGCGCAGTGGTTGAGAGTCCGCCTGCTGATGCAGGGGACACGGGCTCGTGCCCTGGTCCGGGAAGATCCCACATGCTGCGGAGCAGCTAGGCCCGTGAGCCATGGCCACTGAGCCTGTGTGTCCAGAGCCTGTGCTCCGCAACCGGAGTGGCCACAACAGTGAGAGGCCCGCGTACCGCAAAAATAAATAAATAAATAATTGCAAAGCAAAACCGTAAGGCCCCTTGTTCAAAAATTATTAGGAATTTCCAGACCAAAACAGCAGATCATTAACCCAAGCGCAGGCCCTTCTGGGAGCAGCACCCATGTGTGAATGCAGGAAGCTGCTGCCTCCCTGCCTCCATCTCCTCCCAAGCAACCCACTCCGTGCCAGCCACAGTGCTGCCTCAGGGCCTTTGCACTGGCGTTTCTCACTACCTGAATAAGCCACCACCCCCACAGCCTACTGGCTTGCTCTCTCACCTTCGGGCCCTCCTAGAGGCCAAGCAGGCCCCCTCTGACCTCCCCCTGCGAAAAATCGCACCTTCCCAGCCCTCCTTCCTGCTTTGTTTTCTCCATAGCTGTTACCACCTTCTGACCTGCCAGGGACTTGGTTCATATGTTTGCTGTCTCATGTCATCTCCACCAGGGTCGGGACTTTGTACCCCTTCCCACCCCCACGTCCTGGAGCGGGGCCTGGAACACAGTAGGCGCTCCATAAATGTGTGTTGAAGGCATGGCTCCCAGGAAGTCGGTATCACCACCTCCTTTCTACAGAAGAGGAAACCGAGGCTCAGAGAACAGCCCGTGAGCCAAGATTACAGAGCATGTCCTTGGAATGCGTCCGGGTCGCGCCATGACTGCGCCGGCGGTTTCGATGGGGGCAGCCAGGCCCCCCGGCTCTGACACATGGGGAAACCGAGGCCCTGGCGGCTGCCTGGGCCACCCGACCGGGAGGGGCCGCAGAGAGGCGGGGGCGCGCCGGGCCCAAGGTCACTGCGCCGGCCGGCCCGGGGGAGGCGGATGGGTGGGGATCCGCGGGCCTCCCCGGGCGCGCGCCCCCCCCCTCGGCGGCGCGCACGGGGCCCGGGAAGCAGCAGCAGCGGCGGCGGCAGCAGCAGCAGGTGGAGCCGGAGCCTCCGCTTAGCCGAGGCCGCAGCCACTGCCGGCGTCGCCGCCATTAGACAATAGGAGCGGCGGCCGGGCGTGCGGGGAGGCGGGCGGCGGGGAGGGGCGGGGAGGGGCGCCGGGCGCGCAGGAAGCGGGGCCCGGGGCGCGCCGGGGCCGGGCGCGCGGGGAGGGGGCGCAGGAAGCGGGCGAGGCCGGGCGCGGGAGGCGGCGGCGGCGGCCCCGGGAGCTGCCGATCGGCGCCGGGACAAAGGCGCGGCCGCCCGGCGCCCCGAGCAGCCCGAGCCGGGGCGCACAGCCGGGGCGCAGCCCGCGCCCCCCGCCGCGACTGACATGATGTTTCCACAAAGCAGGCATTCGGTAAGCGGGGCCCGCCGGCCCGGCGCCCCCCCCCATCCGGGCCCGGCACCCCTCAGTTCCCGGCCGGGCCATCCCCCCAGCTCTGGGCCCTGCGTCCGCCCAGGTCCTGACCCGGTCCCCCCAGTTCCCAGCCGGACCCTTCCCTCCCCCAGGTTCGGGCCCTGCGTACCCCTCAAGGACCAAGCCCTGCGCCCCCCGCTCCAGATCCCAGCCAGACCTCCCCACCCCCAGCTCGGCGTCTCTCCCCCACCTCCTAGGCCCAGTCCCCTACAGCTCTGGGCCCAGCGCTACTCCCCACCCCCAGCTCCGGGGCTCCCTCCCATTCCCCGTAGCTCCCTGTCCCCCTCCCAGCTTCCGGGCCCAGAGCACCCCCCACTAGCTCCCAAGCCAGGTCTCCTCCAGATCCCACCTCAGATCCCCCCAGCCCCGGCCCCAGCTCCTGGGCCCTACGCACCCCCCCCAATCAAGCTAGCCAGGGCCTCGGCGGCCTTTGCCTCGGGCCTGGGGCGCCCCGGGAGCCCCACCAGGCACTTCTAGCGCTGGGGCTGCTTTCGGGGCTTGGGAGTGGGGGGAGACCGGAGGCGCACCCCTCCCGGAAGAGCGCGGCCCGGAGGAAGGGTGCTAGGAATCTGGGGTGGGCCCCCCGGGAAGATTTCGGGTGCTTAGAGAGGCCCCTCCCCCAAGGGGAGTTTGCGAGGAAGCTTCATCCCCCCCCACCGCCAGCTTGGGGAGGGGGACCCTCTAGGACGCGTTCTCCCCCCTCCCAGAGGCAGTTGGGGCGCTCAGATGTGCACCCCCTCTCGGCGCTTTGGAGGCGCGGTAGAGGGCGCACCCTGCCCCCCACCAAGGGCGGGCCTTCAAACGCACCTCCACAGCCTGGGGGGGGACGGGGGACGAGAGCCTCCGGGCGCGCCCACCCCACTCGGCTTCGGGAGGAGAGGCGGGGGCAGGAAGTGCGGGCGGGGGCCGCTCCGGGGGCTGTAAACACGGGCCCGGGAAGTAGGGCGGGTGGTGGGGGGGGACACTGCAGCTGCGCCGGCCGCTGCCTCGGGGCAGCGGGGGAGAGAGGTGGGTGGCGGCCCCACCGGATCCTGACCCGGGCCGCCCCTCCCCACAGGGCTCGTCGCACCTCCCCCAGCAACTGAAATTCACCACCTCGGACTCCTGCGACCGCATCAAAGATGAGTTTCAGCTGCTGCAGGCTCAGTACCACAGGTGAGCTGGGGCTGGTGGTACCCGCCCCGGGAGAAGCTGGAGCCCCCTGCTCAGATGGCAAGACTGAAGCCTGCAGCGGAGGTTGTGGCCCCTGCTATATATCTAGGCTCCGAAAAAGTAGAGGCGTTGAATGTCTTAGGTGGCAGGCACTGTCTTTAGCACTTTGCCGATATGAAATTCATTTAGTCTTTAAGACAGTCCCATTTTGTAGATGAGAAAACTGAGACACAAAAATTTCAATAATTTGCCCAAAGCCTCAGCTGTCTGGTGTCAGAGCCCCCTCCCCACCCCCACCTCAATCTGCATTGGATAAAAGACCTCCCAACAGCTGGAGTTGGGGATGGACCCTCCACCTCCCCACCCCCCCACCAAAATCTGTAGCATGTTATCTCTCTCTGCCTAGTTTTGGAGAAAGGGTTCCTGCCAGCCCGCAGAAAGGCGATTCTCTTTCCAGAACTGAATCTAACGTTTCTAAAGGGCTTGCCAATGTGCCAAATCTAAAGAGAAAGGAACTATTATTGTCTTCATTTTACACTTAGAGAAACTTAAGCCCAGAGAGGATAGGAATTTCCTGGGGTTGCACAGCAAAGAAGTGGCAGAACTGAGATTTGTACCCAGTCTCTGGGTTGAAGAATGCAGATTCTCAAGGTTTTGCTTCGGAGGGGGGCTTTGAACTAGGAATCAAAAGGGGGTCCATGGCCAAGAATACCTGTGGGGTCTTAGGCCCTCTCTGGACCTTAGTTTACCCACACAAAAGTATTCTTTGAAGGATCCCGAGTTGTCTCCAAGAAGAAATTGGGAGCAGTGATATATTTGTTCTTTGGAGGTACTTCCCATTCTCCCCATTTGCTCAAGATGGAACATACGTCCTTTTGTTTAATCTTTACTGCTGCCCTATCGTGCTCATTTCAAAGATGAGGAAACTGAGGCACAGATGGTTGAAGGGCAGGCCTAGGAACTTTGTTCTGGTCCTGTGATGTGGAGGGTTTAGGGGCTTTGCCTGGCAGGCCTGGCCTTTCTGAGCCTCTCTGGGGGGTTCCCCCACCCCCACCCCAGCCTGGCCCATGCCCATGTCACAGTGAGCACGGGGGCTGATCCAATTCCAGAGACCGAGCAATCTGACGATTGCTGCCACAGTGCTATGTGACCTCGGGTAGGCCACACCCCCTCTCTGAGCTTTGGAGTCTCCATCCATTGAGCCTGGGCTTCCTGCTTTTACACTGAGGGGTCCTACCATGTTGGGGGCTCACACAGGATCCACCAGTCCTTCAGGAAGGGCCAGAAATGCAGAGTTTGGAATGAAATTGCATGATTTTGTTTTTAACGGTGGCAACAAATGCATATTTTTAAAGAAAGTTGGAGAAACCAACTGTGGCTGTCCTCCCAACTGGGGTATACAAGTCGTGGTCAGTCTGGCGAAGTGACACTCCAGTCTCCTGGGGTGACTACAAGAGCAACTAAGTTTTTATTGGGTACTTGCTGAATACCAGCATTAAGAGTGTTTCTGGTCTTAATTCATTTCATCCTCACCACCTCACCCTCGGAGGTTGGAACTCAACAGACTTGGAGACCAAGACCCAGAGAGGTAGAGGGGTTTGCCCAGAGTCACACAGCATCAAAACAGCAGGGTTGAACTTTGGACTCAGTCTATCTGGCTTGAGTTTGTGCTCTCAGCTCTTTACCTGTCATCCTGACACCCTCGTGAGGGGCCTTTGAGAAATACCCAAAGTTTATCCTTGCTGGGGGAGCTTGAGAGAGGCGGGGGCGTCACCATCTCTATTACCCAATGGTGGAAATTTATGCCCCACTGCTAGGGAAATCAGGACCCACAAGAGGGGCTTGGGTGCCTTTGAAGATTCCTTGGTAAATCCAATCCAGAGCCCTACCAGCCAACTCGGCTCTCGCAGCCTCTCCACCATGTCTGTTTGTTCCTCCTTTGCTGGAGAGTTTTCCTCAGTGCTTGAGAGTATGGCCTCTGAAGCCAGCTTCCTGGCTGTGTGACCTTGAGCCCGTTCACTCAACCTCTCTGGGTGTCCATTGCATCATTTGTAAAAACAGAGTGATGTTAACGGCCCTGATCTCTTTGGGTTTCAGGAGAGGTAAAAGTTTCTTTGAATCCCTGTCTCAGCTACAGTCAGGGCATTTGCTCTGACTTTTGTTACTTTTATTATTTTCATTGCTTTCTCTGCCCCCAGATCTGCAAGGTTGGTTTCATAATCCACATTTTCTAGCTAGGGCACCTGAGGCTCCCCCTGCCCCATTTTATGCCTGTCCCCCACCAAAGTTAGGGGCTCCCCTGCACAATGGGGGGGACCTCAGCCCAGCCCCCGCCCCACCCCGTGTTCTTTTTCAGTCTGAAACTCGAATGTGACAAGCTGGCCAGCGAGAAGTCAGAGATGCAGCGTCATTACGTGATGGTAAGCCAGCCCTGGGGTCCAGTGGGCAGGGATGGGGGACCCCCGGATCCCCCTCCAGCACCAGCAGCTGTTGCCCGAACCCTGGCCGCCACCTCTGGGATGTATGAGGAGTCAGGGTCAGCTCTCCATTCAGCCTGCCCCTGGGCCGGGCCGAGTCCGTCTTGCTGGCCTGGCTGCCGGCCCAGGCAGTGGCCGAGGTGCCAAACCACCGGGTTGCAGCCTGGGCCTGCCAGGTCCCCCGGCTGTCCTTGGCAGGAAAGGAGCCAATGGCTGGGAAAGCCAGGATCTGACTGAGGGAGCAGCCAGATCCCTCCCCACCCACATGGTCCAGGCATCCCAGGCTTAACCCCTCCTTGCCCAAGCCTGGGAGGAGAACTCTCTGACGTGGGTGGGAGGGAAGGGGTGTCACTGCGTTCTTGGGCCTGACATCTGAGACCCTGCCTGAGTGCACGCTGCCAGAATCACTTGTTAGGTTTCCTACCCACCAGGTGGCGATTTCTGCATCAACCCCACCCCACCCCCACGCCCCACTGCGCCACCTCCGTCCAGCCCAGAGCCCACTTCTCCAGGCTGTGGGGGAAGCAGACCCAGACACTGAACCTCTGGCCTCAGAGGGAGGGATGGGGCTGGGGCAGAGAGAGGGACCCGGGACTGGGGGACTCCAGAAGGGGGTGCTCCCGGTTTGAGAAAGACTGCATGGAGGATGGGGCATTGCAGCTAGGGTCTTGAAGAATGAGTAGGAGCTTGCTGGGCAGAGAATGGGAGACCACACAAAGACTTGGGAACAAACTTGGCTTCCCCCCCACCCTCCCTGGGGTGACAGAGGGGCGCCATGGGACTGTTTAGAGCAAGGGAAGGGGCAGGGTCAGATCTGGGGCGTGAGGGGGGGCGCTGCTGGCCCCAGAGCCAGACCCAGCAGGATTTGTTTATGCTCGATTATTTATACCCAGGAAGGCAAACTTCCCTGGAGTCCGGGGCCACCCGCAGACAAGACACATAAAGATAAAAGATTAGGAGCCTTGGAGAGAGAGAGAGAGAGAGTGTGTGTGTGTGTGTGTGTGTGTGTGTGTGTGTGTCTATGTGTGTCTGTGTGTCTGTGTGTGTCTGTGTGTGTTAGAGGTTGGGGTGTGATCATTATTCCAGAAACCAGGGCACCCACACCGCTGCTGGGGCCCTGAAGCTTCCCTAGCTTCCGCAGCAGCCCCACCAGGCACCTGGGCCCCAGCGGCTGGTGTGGGTGTCTCCCCACTTCCATCTCCATCTCTTTCGCCTGCCCTCCCCTCCCCATCTCTCCATTTCTCCCCTTCTCCCCCTCTTTGTCTCTCTCTCTGTCACACCCCCCATCTCTTTGTCTCTGGAGCCCCCCATTCTTCACCCGCCCCCATTTCTCTCTGTCTCCTCTCGGCCCCCATGCAGTACTACGAGATGTCCTACGGCTTGAACATCGAGATGCACAAGCAGGTACGCCCTCTTCCCCCCTCCTCCGTCCCACGATTACTTCAGCACTCCCCCAGGCAGGTAGGAGCTTGCCCACCCCTTGGCTGAGCACCAAGTCTGCCCTGGTATCCTGTTACCTCCCAACCCACCCCCCTTCTTTCTTAGGCCTCCCTGATGGGTTGCTCTCCCTGAGGGGGAGGGGCAGAGACTTTCCGGGGACCTGCCACCCCCCCCCCCCACTGTCTCCCCTTTGCAAACAGCAGGGGAGGGGTGATGTGCCAACCCGCCCTGGAACCCCCAGATTGCCCCTTGCCCTGCAGCCTTGCTCTTGCCACCTGTGCCCTGATGAGGCTACCCTCGGGTATGTTGTAGAACACTGATGCCAGCTGCCCCCACCCCTTTTCCCCTCTCTCCCACGGAGCACTCACTACCTATCAGGCACTGGGCATCATCTTCCCAGGGCCACCGGGACCCCAAGCGGCTGGGCATGGGTTTGTCCTGTGCTCTTAGCCTACAGGGCAGAGAGCCAGCCTCAGATTCCACCTTTGCTGCTGGTTGGGTGCCCGTGGGCCCGATGAGTTGACCTGACCCTGGGCCAAGCTGGCCTCTTCTTAGATTAGACAGAACCCTCAGGCCTGGGGCTGGTCTGCGCCTGCCCTAGCTGCTGCGCAGGGCTGAAGCATCTGTGTGTTTCAGGCTGAAATCGTCAAGAGGCTGAATGGGATCTGTGCCCAGGTCCTGCCCTACCTTTCCCAAGAGGTGAGTGGAGCCCCCAGGCCTCCCAGGGCTGCGGGGAGGAGGCGGTAGATGGACCGTGAACTTTCCCCAGGCCCTCCGTCCTGCAGCCATCTGGGGCAGCAGCATGCTGGGTACCCCAGGGCACACGCCTTCCCTCTCTGGACCTCCCAGCCACCAGCCAGTCTGTGCAGAAGAATCCCCAGGTTGGAGAAACCCCAGGGGTGCAGGGCAATGGAGGGAGGGGCCTCACCCTGCTGTGGAATTCCCAGCCTGAGTGAGTCATTGCACTGTAAAAACGTCAGGCACGCTGAAGACTGCACCAAGAATTCTGTTTCCCTGTTTTGCTTCCGTCTTTCACCCCCTGAGATTCATCTGCGAGGCCCTGCTGGCCGCTGTGTGGACAGGGGGGCTCTCAGCACACATAGGCAGACATACAAACAGCCACAGATATGCACAGATGTGACACTTAAACACACGGCACACAGACACACAGAGGTGCACACGGACAAACGGAGGAACCAGGTACCCAACTCTTCCTCTTTTGTTTCCTGGGGTTCTAAGACTCTTGGTGTGAGGCCCACTCTGTACACACACACAAACACACACACGTCTGGGTCATGTAAGGCCCATCTGCTCTCTGCCAGATTTACTCTTGATAATCATTTTCTCTTTAGCCCCCATTCATATCTTGGGGTCCCTCAGGTGATGCCCAGGAACAATTCCAGGAGGACACCATGAAAGCCCCAAAGAAGGGGGGGACTCTTAGGACCCTGAAGACCTAGCCTTGTGGTTTCCGTTCACAACAGGGGCTCCCTGGTAGCCAAGGCAAAGATGGAGCTTGGCAGATTCTAGCATCTGATGGCCAGAGAGACAGACGTTCAGGGAGGGCTGGGGTACAGGGTGGGGGATTGCCCTGAACCGAGACTCGTGCCCCAGTCCTGCCAGAATTCACTGGGCCTTCCCAGGCTGTGGAGGAAGAGGAGCTTGGGTTAGCAGATCTCGGATCTCTTGGACCAGCAGTCCTGGTCTGAGCTCTTAGAACCAGGACTTCCCTGTACTGTTGACCAGGTTGTGCACTGCACTTCTGCTCCTTTGCACATGGCATTGGTCGTGGTTCAGGCTTTCTCAGACTCACCCAAAAGCGTTTTCCTAAGATTTTGGTACCAAGCCCTTTCGGTCTTCTCTGCATCTCCGTGTATCCCATTTTCCAGATGAGGAGACTGAGGCTGGATGAAAGGAATCAGCTGGAGAGAGGGGGGTTTCGGGAGGCGTGGGAAGCTGTGGAGAGGGAGGGCTCTAATAGCCCAGATGGGAGCGGGGCTGCTTCTGGGCTCTAAGCCACAAGCCCTAACAAGATCGGGGCTAATCAGTTGATGTCTCTCCACCCTTCCCCCATCCAGCACCAGCAGCAAGTCTTGGGAGCCATCGAGAGGGCTAAGCAGGTCACTGCTCCTGAGCTGAACTCCATCATCCGAGTATGTTTGGGGTCTTCGGGGGAAGCAGCGGGTGGGAGAAGGACAGGTGGGCCCAAGGGGACTAACGCTCCCCTTCCTCTGCCCTGCAGCAGCAGCTCCAAGCCCACCAGCTGTCCCAGCTGCAGGCTCTGGCCCTGCCTCTGACCCCACTGCCTGTGGGGCTGCAGCCCCCTTCGCTGCCGGCGGTCAGTGCAGGCACCGGCCTCCTCTCGCTGTCGGCGCTGGGCTCCCAGGCCCACCTCTCCAAGGAAGACAAGAATGGGCATGACGGTGACACCCACCAGGAGGATGATGGCGAGAAATCGGATTAGTGGGCGGCTGGGATGGGGGCGGGGGACAAAGGGGAGACAGACACGGAGAGAGAGGAAGATTCAGCATAAGACACAGTATAGCTCGGGATTGGCTCAACTTTGGTAGTATTTATGGTAGCCGCCTGCTGGGGCCCTTGCCCTGCTTGTGTGCCACCCCCTGACTTGGCTCCTACCCCCGACTCCCAGCCTCCCTCCTCCTCCCCTGCAGCCTGAATGGGTCATTACCCGCTCATACCACAGATGAGGCAAGCTGAGGCCTGCAGGCACAAGTGGGAGGCCAGGTCCGAAGGGAGCAAGACCTCAAGAGGTCCAAAACCCCCTGCACTTCCCCAATTCGCACACCTGTAACTGACAGCCCGCTGCCCCCGCCCCCCGCCCCTCCTCGGGGCACACCCTGGCCTCACACCCTGGCACTGCATGCAAACACAATGCTAGCTGCCCCTCCCCGCCCTGGGCGCCCCGCGTCTCCCCTTCCCACTCACTCACCCTCTGCTAGTTCCCGCCGCCCACACCCACCTAGTCCTGTCCCCTCACCCATGAAAGAAAGAGGGGCCATGGACGGCAAGCTTCGCCCGGGGAACAGGGTGGGGTGGGCGACCCAGAATTCCCTTTCTCCCTTTTCCCAAATAAAGATGAGGGTACTCGAGTTGTCTTGGTTTTTATTTTTTATTTTTCCTTTTTCCAGTACACTAGCTTGTCTTTTAAGAAAAGGGATATTAAAAAAAAGAAAAAGACAGAAAAATGTTAAAAAAAAAAAAGCAACACCCACACCTGTGTCTGTATATAGCCTTTTAGACTGTCAGCCTTTGTTGTGTTCAGTTGTTTGATCTCTACGGAGAGAAGTGAAAATGCTGTATCGAGGGTGGGCTTAGCTGTGCCTTTCAAATAAAGATGTGAGAAGGTTGGTTGCCGTGTTCCTGCCTCTGTGTTGTGAGTTGCCCGCGGTGCCCCCCTTCCCGGAGGAGGAGAGGGCTTCAAGTCTGAGACCCCCTCGTCTGTTACAGGATTGGATATTGAGAGTCCTAGCTGAGTCTGGCTTGTAAATGTAGTCTAGCTCCTGAACTTGGCGCCTAGCCCAGAGAGGGCCAGCTGGAGGCTCTAGGTCACACAGCACAGCCTAGGTGCTTGAGGTCTAGCCAGCCGTTTTGACAGGTAGGCAAAGGGACTCAAAAGCTAAGGGGTCACTAGTTTCTGAGTCCCAGGCCGGAGGGTTCCTAAATGACAGTCTTTATCCTTAGAGACAGCTGCTGAGACTGGACAGTCACACTGCACACACAAAACGCTTTTTTCCAGATCAGAGAACACAGACCCCCAGCTGGACCTCAACTCTCCAAGGACCACTTGGAGCCCACCCTCGCCCCCCTGCATCCAAGCTGGACCAGCCCAGGAGGGGGAGCCAGCAGGAAAGGGGATTCCCAGCACACTTGGCATTTCAGTCAAGAGAACTTCAGGGACTTCCCTGGTGGTCCAGTGGTTAAGACTGCACTCCTGATGCAGGGGGTGTGGGTTCGATCCCTGGTCGAACTAAGATCCCACATACCCTGTGCTGTGGCCAAAAAATTTAATAAAATTTAATAAAAACTAAGAGAAGTTCAGGCTCCCCACCCAGGATATGGGCCTGGTGGCGGGGAGGTGGGTGGAGAGTGGGGACAGTCATCTGGACTTGGTAAGATCTTCACAAGGGCTTCATGCCACAGAAATCCCACCCTCAAGGAGCTGGGAGCACGAGGGATGCAAGGAATTCTCACCTGTCTGCCCGATCCAGTGGGTTCGCATGGGGGCCAAGGGCACAGGAAGGGAAGGAGGGAGAGACAGAGGTGATGATGAACAGCCAACCTCAGGGTAAATGTCTCCTGTCCCTAAGGAGAGAAAGGAGGCAGAGAGGGGAAAGGGGGACCCTCCTGCTGGGCCCCTCCCCTCCCCCACTGCAGCCAAATCACCTCCAAGAATGCCAGTGAGATGGGATCACTCCCTGCTTAATGTATATCCTTGTGCTGAAAACCAGAACTCATCTCTACCCCTCTCTTGGGGAGTGTAAATTGTTACATCTGCCTCAGAAGGCTGCTTAGCACCCAGTGATACCCCCGGATTTGAATGCTGGATCCACCCAACACACGTGCCACAAGAATGTTTACAGCAGCTGTAATTAGTCCTCATTGCCCCAAACTGGAAACCACCAGCTGTCCATCAAAGGGCAGAAGGGTAAGTTGTGACATTAGCTGCCCGTGGAATACTACACAGCCAGGAAAAAGAACCAGACCTCACCGCACTTGACACCATACATCTCGCACACAGAACACTGAAGAAGCCAGGTATGGAAAAGTCAATGCTGTGTGACTCCACTTATATAAAGAACAAAGACAGGCCCAAGGGACCTATAGCACCAGATGTCATGGAGTTACCAAAGGAGACTTCTAAGGGTGATGGTAATTTGGGAGTTGATTACACAAGTGTATTCACTTTGTGATAATTCATCGGATTGTTTGTTTACAATCAGGGCACTCTTCTGTGTGTTCTATTTCACAGTTTTTTAAAAGGATTTAAAGAATAGATAATCTTTGGCCTCCATGGTCCTTGGAATAAATTCTAGGCCCAGGAGACCGCAAGCGCCTGCTACCCAGCCCTGTAATCATTCCTTCCCAGCAGGCTGCAGCCAGGTTGAAACAACTGGTTGTTCCTTGCCTAGCGGCCTTTGCACATGCTGTTCCTTCTGCTTGGAACAGTGTTCTTTTTTCCCCCTCCCCCCCCATTCTAATCCCCCAGGACTCCCAGAAGTCACTTTTCTGAAGGCCACCCCTGACCCTCCCCCCAAAGCAAGGCTCTGGGACACCCCCACCCCTGGAGGGGAACAGTGGTTGTTATTAATTTGTCACATACTGATTCTGGGCATGGGGTCTCCAGCGTGGGTTTAAATCCTGGCTCTTCCTCTCACAGCAGGGTGATCCAAGCAAGTGGCTTCACCACTCTGGTTTTTGGTTTTCCCTCCCTATCTGTAAAATGGGTATAATCACAGAACCCACGGTTGTCATGCAGATTCTATTACTGACTCCGTGGAAAGTGCTTTAGCAGACCCTCACCCATTCATTCATTCATCTTTTTCGTTCATTCATTTATTGCACCCCTACTCTGAGCCCTGGGGACACAGCAGGAAACGGGACACTTAAGTCCCCGCCCTGTGGCCGGCGGTAGTAAAATACAAAATGTGTCAGCAGGTGTCAGCAAGCAGAGGAGCTATGGTGAGGCGAGTGAAATCACTTGTCTGATCTGTTTCTGGGAAGAGGGTTCCGAGGATTAGCAGAAAGCCTGCAAGGGCTCACCAGCCGTCAGCTGATATTATTATTACTGATGTTGCTGGCAGATGAAGGGCGTTGGGGAGGGGGGCAAACCCGACAGTCCCCCTCAGGGGTCTTCGAAGCAGAAGGGGGTCCTGCCTAGCCACGGACACATCTGTGACCTGGGGTCTCTCTGAGGGCTTCGAAGCCCCTCATCCCGCCCGTGGGGCTGGGGAGGGTATAGGGCGGGCCCAGGAGTCCGCAGTGGGGAGCGAGACCAGAGGGTCCTGGAGGTATGCGATCGCAGCCGGGAAGCCGGGGCGGGCGGAGGTGCGGCCTCCCGCGCTTAACGACCGGGCTGCCGGCGACCTCGGCTAATTGATCCGCTAATGGGCCCCGCGCCGCGGGCACGCCTAATGAGGCGGGAGGAAGGGGAGGGGGAAGGCGGGCGGGAGGAGGAGGGGAAGAGGGAGGATGGAGATAAGGGAGGGGGGAGGGGGAGACGAGGGAGAGAGGGAGAGAGGGAGGGAGGGAGGGCCGGAGGGAGGAGGGGGGTTAGGGAAAGGAGGGAGGAGGGAGAGAAGCAAAGAGAGGGGGACGGAGGGCGATGGGGAGGAGGGATGAGAGAGAATGAAGGAGCAATGCGGGGGAGGGAGGCGAGGGGGAGGGGCAGAAAGGAGGAGGAGGAGCCAGAGCTGCGCTCCCAGCTCCTGGGACTGGGTGAACCCATCCCTTCTGACTCCCCGCCCCCCACCTAGACCCCAGGCCCTTCTGGGAGTCCCCTCTTCCGGCCCCTTCCCCCTTTATAGGGGTCTTTCCAGGGGGGGATCTGTGTACACCGGGGTGTGAGGCTCCCTGACTCTCTCTGAGCCTTGACTTCCCCGTGCACACAATGATGTCCACAGCGCTGGAGAGTCCCACAGGCCCCAGAGTGGCATGAGACTGACCCAGCCCCGTCCCCACACACCCCTCCTGCACCCCAGCACACCCCCCAGAGCCAGGCCCACCTCCTCCTGGTTTGGCCTCCAGGGCTCAGGACGGGTCAAGGACTAACAGATTCCCCAGCCCGGGAGAAGAACATCCTGTGAAGGCCAGCGAAAACTAGGATGTGACGCGTTAAACATTCACAGTCCAGGCGGGCCAGGTACGTCTACTGCCTGAAATATTTACGTGGCCTTCCTCCTTCCAAAGTCTGTGTGTTTGCGCCTTGGACTTGGACTTGGAGGAGAAACAAAAAGAAGCTGCAGTGACATGGAATCAGAGATCTTGGAATGACATGCTCTCCCCATTGTTTAGACAGGAAAACTGAGGCCGGAGGAAGGGTAGGAAGTTGTCAAAGTCGCAAAACAAGGCAGGGCCACAGCCAGTCTCCCCCCCCCCGCTGGCTGGCGGAGCTCTCAGCCACGCTAGGCACAAATAGAAATAATCAGGGGACTTCCCTGGTGGTCCAGTGGTTAAGACTCCGCGCTCCCAATGCAGGGGGCTCAGGTTTCATCCCTGGTCAGGGGACTAGATCACCCATGCATGCCACAACTAAGAGTTCGCATACCACAACTAAGGAGCCTACCTGCTGCAACTAAGACCCGGTGCCACCAAATAAATAAATAAATACATATTTAAAAAATAATCAGGAAAGCAACGCAAATCCTAAGGATAACAGAAATCATAGATGGCTGCAATCTGAACATCTACCATGCTCTGGCTTTGGCTCAGGGCTTCAGCTACAGCTCTCAATCAGTTCTTGAAAATGCCTGGTGAAGGAAGGACCATTTTACAGATAAAGAAACTGAGGCTTGAGATATAAAGTGACTCGCCCCGGGCACACAGCCACGGAACCAGGATTCTGATGTGGGAAGATGCAAGCTGCCAGGTCCAGATCTTAGCCTGGATCCAGTGCGGGTGGGCAGAGCTATGGCCGTTCCCCTTGCTCAGGGCCTTCATTCTAATCGGCCTCTTTTCCGTGTCTGAGGGTGACCAAGCACGGTGCCACCTCTGGGCCTGACCCTCTGCGTGGAACACACTGTCCCCACAGTCAGCGCACTCCCGGCCATCACCACCCCCTCTCTCCTGCTTGCTTTATCTTCACAGCATTGATCGCTGTGAACAACTTAGGTCAACAAATATTCCCTGTCCTCTGCTTTTCCCCACTCTGAGATGAGTTTCAGGACAATAGGAATTGGGTCTGTTTTGGTCACTGCTGAATCCCCAGGGCTTAGACTCCTGCCTGGTACACAATAGGTGTTCATGGAAGATCTAGGGAGAAAGTGAGAAAATGGCAAAGGAGCCAGCGAGATGGGTGGGCCTGGGCCAGCCCTGCAGGAAGATGCCTGCTCCGTGGGAGAGACAGCTGCAGGGAGCACGGAAGGTGTCTGAGCGGAGGAGGGGCGCAGCCAGGTGCACGAGGAGCAAGATCTTCTGGGGTCGCAGAGGGGCCCAGCTGGAGGGGAGACAGAGGCAGAGCCGCAAGAGGAAGCCCGCGCAGTATTTAGATGTTTTCTGACTTTAGGAGCTGCAAGAGGGAGCTGCATGCACCCCAAGCCCCCGTCCCACAGCCAAGCATCCTGCTCTGAGGGTCTCTCCGGGGATCTGCCCCTCTCTATCTCTTCACCCCCACTGCTTCCGGGAACCTCTGGGTCTCTGTCTCTCCAGCTTTGTTTCTGTCCTTCAAGGTCCTTCTCTATCTCTCTCTCCTCCCCCTTGATCTCTCCCTCCTACTATGCTCCCTCCCCGCCATCCTCGCCTCTCAGCCGACCTCCCCAGTACTCTCCCCACACCCTCCCCCGCAAACCTCTCCCACCCACCCAGGCCCCCCGGGCCGGGTTGCTGCGCGCCGGCCAGGCCAGGAAGCCCGCTTCTCCCCGCCCTTGACCCTCCGCCCCCTGGCCTCCTCCTCCCCCTCCCCGCCCCTCAACCCCTTCCTCCTCCGCCCCCTTCGCCCTCTGCCCCTCCCCCCGCCACTCCGCCTCCACCCCCTTTGTCCCCTCCGTTTCCTCCTCCCCCTCCTCGGCCTCCCGGATCCCGGGCGGGGAAGGGGCGGTGCCCGCGCTCCCCGTGCCCCGCTGGGCCTGTCCCGGCCAGTTGGGGTGACGCGCTGGCCCGGCTCACGTGGTTACCGGTGTGTTCCCCAGCCGCGGCGGCGCGGGGAACGAGGGGACGACCACCTGGCACGCGGCCCCCTCGGCCTGAACTGCGGGGGGGGTGGCCCCGGGACCCCAGGACGCCAGCCACCGAGCGCCCACCCGGAGCGCGGCTCTCTGTGACCCTGGATAGATCCCTAGGCGTCTCTGGCCCTGGCCGCCTCCCCTCCCCCAACTCCGAAGCCAGACTGACCGGCAACCGGAATTTATTGGGCGCCTGATGTGTGCCAGGCTCTGTGGTGGCTGCCCTGGACCCAGGACAGGGCCCATCTTGCCCCTAGTGGAACCCACAGCGTGTAGGGAAGACAGACAACAAATAAACCAGCGAATAAGATAATTTCCAAGAACAGTCAAGTGCTAGGAAGAAAAATCCACCAGGGGCAGGAGACACAGAATGACAGGGGGCTACTTGAGCCAGGAGATGGGAGGAGGCCTCTCTGAGGAGGTGACATTCGAGCCGAGACCTGGATCACAGAAGGAGCCTGCCTCAGGGAGATGGCTAGGGGCGGGGAGGTGTTCCAGGCAGAGGGAGCCCAGGGCAGAAGCCTGGAGGCAGTTCTGCCTGGTCCTCTGCAGGTTCTCATCCCCTACTTTGCAGTGCAGTTGTGAGCGTCAGACACAAGGTCAACTGAATAAAGCAGCTAGCCCAGAGTAATAACCGCCATGGGTACCATTATCAAGGGCAGCCCCCTTTTCCGGATGAGTAAACTGAGGCCCAGAGAGGATAAAATGTCTCTGCAAACCAGAAGCTGGGGAGTAAGATTCATATGAGGCCACAGGGTTCCACCCACACCTGTGCAGTGCCTGGGGGCTGGGTGAGTCTGCGGTCCAGCAGGGAGCACCCCCCCACCCCACTCCCCGGCCCGAGGGGAGAGATGGAGGCACAGCTCACAGAGATGCCTGACGGGAGGGTCCAGAGGGTGAGGGTCTGGGATGGCTACATTGACTAGGAGACCCCAGGAGTTTAAAAATAGGAGATGCCTCGGACTTCCCTGGCAATCCAGTGGTTAAGACTCCGTGCTTCCACTGCAGGGACGGGGGTTCGATCCCTGGTCTGAGAAGTTCTGCATGCCGTGCCGGGAGTCCTATGACACGGGATGAAGAAATTTCTGTCATTACCCCCATTTGACAGAATCACAGCAACACAACAGCTAAGGTAGGATTTGAACCCAGGCCTTCAGGTTGCAGCGGACCCCCGCAGGTTGGGTTAGCACTGGGCAGGTTGTCAGGGACTCTGGGGCCCTGCCCCACATGTTGGGTGACCTGGGAGAGGCTCTGACCCTCTCTAAGCTCATCCCTTTATCTTCCCCACAAATACGTGGAGCAGGCATTGTGTTGGGCCTGGACAGACCATAAACACATAAGCAAATAAACTGTAAGTGTTCAGAGAGTGATGAGGCTTCTGAAGGACGTGAAATGATGGAGGCTGACCAGGTAGGGAGGTTGGGGGCTATTGCAGCCAGGCTGGCCAGGCCAGGCCTCCCCAGGTGCTGATGTTTTGAGCCAGCTGTGGTCTAGGCAAAGGAAACAGCTTGTGCAAAGGCCCTGAGGCAGGACCATGTCTGGTGTGTTGGAGGAACATCAAGGAGGCCGGTGTGGCTGGAAGGGAGTGAGTGACGAGGAGAGAGGGAGGGGTGAGAGTAGGAAATTGATGGGGGTCAGATCATGTAGACAGAGGTGGGGAGTTTGGATTTTACTCTGAGGGTGATGGGGAGCTATGGAAGATTCTTGAGCAGAGGGAAGAATGAGATCTGATTCACATTTGGGTGATCAAAAATATGGGAGGAGTGGAGAGTGAGTGCATAGCCCAGCTGTGGGGTGTGAAGTGAGGCTGGGAGAGAAGGGCCCTTTGGAGCATAAAGGGAGTGCAAATGGCTACCCCGTTCTGAGCATTTACTATGAATCATTTTAAGTACTTTATAGACATGAACTTATTTGAAGATTCTATTATCAACCTCGTATTCCAGATAAGGTTACCCACTGAGCCCAGGTCCACCCTGGACTTCCAAAAGCCCTTTCTTATTTCCCCCTGAGCTGTCCAGTTCTTGCCCAGGGGAAGGCTGGAGTTTGGAGCCCGCAGCCAATGCTAGTGCCTCTAGCCATTGGCTGCAGTTTCTCATCTCCCACTGGTCAGAGCCTACTGGGACTTTATGGACCCTTGTGAAAGTAGGCAGAGGGGTATTACACCCATGGGTGTGTCCACTCCCCACTTCACAGCCAGGGAATGTTCAGAGGTCCACTCAGCAAGGCAAGGGGTCAGAGCTCAAGGCTCCTCAATTCCAGGGCAGGGTTTAAAGTTGCCCCATCTTTCCTCTTCCATGTTGGTCTAGGGTTATATAAAGGCACAGCTCAAATGAGGCAACTCCTATGCATTCTGCGGAACCCCAGCTTAAACACCCCCACCTGACATCTAGGAAGCCCTTCCATCTTCCCAAGCAGACACCTCACTCCTGGCTCTGCCCCCACCCCCACCTCCACCCCAGTGCCTCCCTTTTCCCCAGCCCTGACCACTCTCAGGGGTCTGAGAGCTATGTGCTTGTTTTCCCCCTACTTCCCCAAACTCAGGAACCCCTCCTGCATGGCCTAGCCCTGGCTGCTCGCTTGGGGCCAGCAGAAAGCATTGATTTCATGAATAAGTCTTGTGCAACCATCTCACTGTACAGGTGGGAAAACTGTGGCCCAGGGAGAGGCCCTCAAGAGTCTCTAGGTCACATGAGGAGGTCGGGGGCGCTAGCACAGGCAGGAGGGCGTCCCAAGTTCTTGGGTGGAAGGAAACCTGTGTGTAATTTTTCTGAGGGGGGCTCACCGCCAAGGTAACCGAGGCTCAGAGGTCACCTACGAGCCCTGGCCAGCAGGAGGGGACAGGCCTGGCTGGTGGCCCAGCAGCTCGGCTAGGGGGGCGGTAGGCAGAGGTTGGCGAAGTCGGAAGCCAAAGCCTTGGCCTCCCCGAGGGAGCCGCTTTCCCGGCCCGGGTCGGATCAATGGGCTGTAATTATACCGCGCCGGGCCCGGAGCCGACGGGGAGGGAGCGGGCGCTGGCAGGAGAGAGGCGGAGGGCGGGGGAGCGCGGGTCGGAGGGGGACCCACGTTACTTTGATTGACAACCCGGGCGAGCGCCGCGCAGGAGCTTCTGGGGCTCGTAGTCTTTCGTAGAACCCCTGTTCCAGTCTACTGTCCCGCTCGCGCCCGGGGAAACTGAGGCGCGGGGACCAGCAACCCCCTCTCCTCGCCTACCCCTGGGCCCATTCCTCCCCATCCGACCTGAAGACAGAAACTGAACCATGCTGGGAGCCTCCGGGCTCGAGTGAGAGTCTCAGTTCTTCCCCGAGCGTCCGCAGTGACTTAACGTCTCTACCTCAGTTTACCTATCTGCGAAATAGGGCGAAAGACGCTAGTCGGTCCAGCCTGCTGGCCCGGCTTTTGCAAGGTAGTATGTTGGACGAGGGACTCTTGTTTTTAAGGGAAGACCCGCCAGGCTTAGGTGGTGGATCGCTTCTCCCTGTTTTTTGGATGCTAACCGAGCCGGAGATTCCCCCCCCGCCACACACACACACACCCCGCCCCAAACCCGCCAGGATCAGGCGTCCACGAGGGTCTCAGTTCTCTTAGGGAGGGGGAACCACACTCTCCATACCCCGCTGGGAGTGCCTCGCCGCCTTCCGATTGGCCCAGCCGATCCTAGCGCCTTCTGCCATTGGTTGCCGGTTCCTTGATCCCCATTGGCCAGCGCTCATTGTGACGTCACGGACCCATGTGGGAGCTCCGTGGGCTGATTGGCTGGTGAGCCCAGCCAACCACCGCGGAGAAAGGAATTTCCACAGTAGCTGGGGCGGTGAGACTGATTTAAGGTGGTCTGAGCAATCCCGTGTCCCAGGGCTGCTTCTCAGCTTTTTACTTTAAAAAAAAAAAAAAAAAAAAAGCAAAAACATCCACATAATAAAAACCCAGCCAGGAACCGGGGCTGCGTCTTTCTGTACAGTGGGAGGGGAGAGATCAAAAGCTAAACCCCTTTCCCCAGTTTTGCACCTTCCCCCTGGGTTTTGCAGATGGGGAAACTGAGACCCCAGAGGAGTGCGGCTTGAAGCCCTGTATGGCAAATGAGTTAGCTGCGGAAAGCCTTCCCGGAGAAATGAGAAGGTTGTGCTAGACTGCCCAGGCTGTAACTCATGCCTGGCAGTCCTTTCCCTGCCTCCTGCTCTGGCCGGATGTGGCATTTCAGTAAGTTATCAAGTAAGTGCTGCCTAGGGGTCCCCCTGAAACTGTGCACCTCAGATTGGGACTTGAACCCACGTGGCTGGGACTCAAACCCGGCCAAAACCTACACTCTTCCAACTGAGATCACACACCTGGTTTCAGGACTTAATGAAGCTCAGGTTCTTTTTTTTTTTAAGTTTTATTTTTATTTTATTTATTTATTTATTTTATTTGTTTTTTATTTTTGGCTGCATTGGGTCTTCGTTGCTGCCCGCGGGCTTTCTCCAGTTGCAGCGAGAGGGGGCTACTCTTCATTGTGGTGTGCGGGCTTCTCACTGCAGTGGCTTCTCTGGTTGTGGAACACGGGCTCTAGGCACGCGGGCTTCAGTAGCTGTGGCTCACGGTCTCAGTAGTTGCAGCTCGCGGGCTCTAGAGTGCAGGCTCAGTAGCTGTGGCGCACGGGCTTAGTTGCTCCCGGTATGTGGGATCTTCCCGGACCAGGGCTCGAACCCGTGTCCCCTGCACTGGCAGGCAGATTCCTAACTACTGTGCAACCAGGGAAGCCCTGAAGCTCAGGTTCTTGATGTCTCAACGCAGAAAGAATTCAGTGAGAGACAAGTGATAGGTAAGAAGTGGATTTATTTAGAGAGAAACACACTCCACAGAGTGTGGGCCATCTCAGAAGGTGAGAAATGCACCAGGCTATGGGGTTGTCAGTTTTTATAGGAGTGGGTAATTTCATAGGCTAATGAGGGGGAGGAGTATTCCAGCTATTTCGTGAAGGGGTGGGGATTTCCAGGAATTGGGCCACTGCCCACTTTTTGATCCTTTTGGTTGGTCTTGGAATTGTCACGGGGCCTGTGGGTGTGTCATTCAGCTTGTTGATGTGTTACAGTGAGCATACACTGAGGCTCAGGGTCTCCTGGAAGTTGACTTGTCCGACTTATCTGCCATCTTGGACCCATTTGGTTGTAATCAGTTTATGTCATGTCCTCAGGCTATGTCATTCAAGGTTGTGCCTTGCCCCCTCCCCTCCTGTTTCATCCCCATCTCACAGACTGCTGAGCCTCCCCAAATTCTCAAAGCTGCTCCCCAAACGGGTTGCTGCTGCTTAGAGCAAATCATCTCCTCCTTCCTGGCAGATTACACACACTAAGACGGGTGTGTGTGTGTGTGTGTGTGTGTGTGTGGTTTTGTGGCTTCTCAGGCAATCCACAAATCTGTATTTACCCTCCCCTGTGGAGTGTGCCTGGCTGAGGGATCTAAAAACTGTTGGGTAAAAGTCCCCTCTTCCAGGAAGCCTTCTCTGAACTCACCAGGCAGAGCTCCTGTTCGTCCTCTGGGTCCTTTAGGCCCTGGGCACTCCGTTTTCCTGGCACTGATTAGGTGGGCCTGCGGTGTGTCCTCAGCTCTGTCCCACCCACCTTGGGAACCTCCCAGGCTAGGCCTGGGGCTGGTCCTCGCCAGGGCCCCATCATCTTCCCCATGAAGAGGTGTTTATAGAATAAATACCCATGTACCTGCCAACTTTAAACAGTCTGTGTGTGGAGCGGGAGATGCCTTTCGGAGAAGCTGCCTGGAGGAGGTGCCTTTTGGGTTGGGCTTTGACAGAATGGATTTTCTCCAGGCAGAAAAGGAGAGGGAGGGAATTCTAGAAAGAGATAACAACATAAACAAAGAGCCAGAGGTGGGGAGGAACACAGATTAGGTAATCTGGCTGATGTGGCCAGAGCAGAGAGTGTTTGAACCGGTGGAGGGAAGTGAAGCTGGGCTGGGCCAGGTGGTGCAGGGCATCTGATGCTTGCTTGCGTAAAGATCTGGAACTTTCTCCCAAGGACCATAGGAAGCCATGGGAGGGTTTTAAGTGAGGGAGGGCCAGACTCAAACAGAAGGTGACAATGGTGAAAGCTGCTCAGAGTGAGAAGGTGGCTTGAGGTCCAGATGGGAGAGGATGAAGGGCTGGTGCAGGTAGGGGGCTGTGTGAATGGGGAGCAGGGTTGCATGGCAGGAGAAGGGGAGAAAAGAGGCTAGGCTGATGCTCTGTCCTGGGGGATCAGGGTGGACTGGGGCCCGACAGGGTGAGGGACAGGTCTGGGCGAAGGTGCTGCATCTAGTGGCCTGGGTAACATCCAAGGGGACATCCATTAGTTGGTGGCTCTACTCACAGGGCTGGGTCTCAGGGTAGGACCAGGAGTGGAGCCAGAGCTTGGAACCATCTCCATGAAGGTGATGCCTGAAGCCTCCAAGAGAACATGGTGGCTCAGAGCCTGGGCAACCAGAGGTGTGGGCAAAGGTGACATTCAGGTGACCGGGCTAGGAGGACCAGCCCTCAGAGAGGAAGGAGGGCCAACAGATCAGGAGGGCATGGGGGCAGGGAGAGGAAAGGCTGCTCTGGGCAGAGCTGCGAGATGAGGGTCAAGAAGGAGCTGTTGAACTTGAAGAGGTGGAAGGCTTTTTTTTTTTTTGGCTGCATTGGGTCTTTTTTTTTTTTTTTTTTTTTTTTTGCGGTACGCGGGCCTCTCACTGTTGTGGCCTCTCCCTTTGCGGAAAACAGGCTCCAGACGCGCAGGCTCAGCAGCCATGGCTCACGGGCCCAGCCGCTCCGCGGCATGTGGGATCTTCCCAAACCAGGGCAAGAACGCGCGTCCCCCGCATTGGCAGGCAGACTCTCAACCACTGCGCCACCAGGGAAGCCCTGCATTGGGTCTTTGTTGCTGCACGCGGGCTTTCTCTAGTTGTGGTGATCAGGGGCTACTCTCGTTACAGTGCATGGGCTTCTCTGCGGTGGCTTCTCTTTTTGCAGAGCATGGGCTGTAGGCGCGCAGGCTTCAGTAGTTGTGGCATGTGGGCTCAGTAGTTGTGGCGCACGGGCTTGTGGGATGATCCCAGCGTGTGGGATCTTCCCAGACCAGGGCTCGAACCCGTGTCCCCTGCATTGGCAGGAGGATTCTTAACCGCCATGCCACCAGGGAAGCCCCAGGAGGAGGGCTTCTGTCAAGAGAAGGCCCAGGAGAAGACAGAGGCTCTGAAGGAGAAGAGGATGAGGAAGGGGTACCGCTGCTTGGACTAGTGGCTCAGAGAGGGGACCTGTTGTCTTCCCATGGGAGGTAAGGCACCTCCTGGAAAGGTTTTGGAATTAGGACTTCACAGATGCCCCCAAACTTGGAATGATGAACTTTCGGCATCATGGAATTGTGGAACCCCCTGTTTCTTAGAATTCCCCAGCAGGAGTGTGGCCAGTGATTTCTGGTTTTAGCTGAATCTGCTGTTTCTTCTTCTCACGCCAGTGCCTGTGCATTTACTGAGCACTTACTGTATGCCAGTCTCTGCAGGCACCAAGACGGGCTCTGTCCCTACACAACCTAGCGAGGGAACCAAATAATGAGTACAACAACCCAAGAAGAAACACAATCATGTCAAAACAAAACACAAACGAAACAAACTCTGATAGGACCTAGAAAGAGAGAGAATAGGAGGCAGTGTTTGAGAATTACAGGGTGGAGTGGGTGAGCACTGCTTAGATGGGTGGCCGGGAAGGGCCTTTCTGAGGAGATGACATCTGAGCTGAGACCTGAATGATGAGAAGCAAGGGAACAGCATTCCAGGTAAAGGGAGCAGGAAGTGCAAAGGCCCTGGGGCAGGACTGTACCAGGTGAGCAGGAGAAGCCTGTGTAGCTGGAGCAGAGTGAATGAGAGTGAAAGTGAAGGAAGTTGGGATCAGGGAAGGGAGGGTGGCGAGGGGGTTTGTGCAGGGCCTTGTGGGAAGAGGGAGGAGTTTGGATTTTATCTTGATGGCAATAGGGAGCCATCAAATACTCAGTCCCTCTAACACACATACACACTCATATCTTTATCCTCAGGATCTCTCTTCCCCTCCCTTCCCATGGCTGCCCATCTTTATCCTCCAGGTCTCATCTCCAACATTACCTCCTCCAAGAGGTCTCTCCCAGACACCCCAGATAAGTAGATTCCCTCCGCTACCTCTATAACTGCCCCCTAAATTCCTCTTTGTATGCGCACAGAATTTCATAATTTCCAAGCTGTGATCTTGCCTTATCCCCTGAACTCAGAGAAAGCAGGAATCTGTTCTCCATCCACCCTGGTGCCTGGAAGGATGCCTGGCATGCCATAGATGCCCAATGAATTTGTTAGGGCTTTTGTATGCTTCTGCTTACTCACTTAATGACACAGGGGCAGCTATTAACAGGAGGCCAGGGATTTTCTCTGTCTGCTTCCCTGCTGAGCTCCAGTGCCTAGAACAGTGTCTGGTCCACAGTAGGCTGTAAACACGTGTTTGTTGATTGACTTTACAAACAACCCTGAAGTTTCTCAGAAGCATGATGGGAATAAGAATGTCCCACCTCCTACCTCACTGGATATCTGTGGTCTGCGATGGGAGATGGAGCCCGTGCCCTCAGCGAGACCTCAGTCTGATGGCAGAGACTCGTTTTCATCCTCCTTGGGACCTCTGCTTTCTAGGAGCCCATCGTCTGAAAGGGGAGACAGCCCGGTCTGCTGCTGGTGGCCACCAGAACCCAACTCCCAGCTCTGGGAGTCTACTCTGTGCCAGGCCAGGCTGAGGGCTGTTCATGTACCGTGTCCTTTAAAAATAGCCCCTGCCGGGCTTCCCTGGTGGCGCAGTGGTTGAGAGTCCGCCTGCCGATGCAGGGGACACGGGTTCGTGCCCCGGTCCGGGAGGATCCCACATGCCGTGGAGTGGCTGGGCCTGTGAGCCATGGCCGCTGAGCCTGCGCGTCCGGAGCCTGTGCCCCGCAACGGGAGAGGCCACAACAGTGAGAGGCCCGCGTACCGCAAAAAAACAAAAACAAACAAACAAACAAACAAAAATAGCCCCTGCCTCTGCCATTTTACAGATGCGAATACTGAGGCCAGGAAAAGGCGAGGGCCTAGCTCTGCCCCCCAGCCCCATCCCTCACCTGGTCCCTTTCTGTGCAGGCAGGTTTCCCAGCCAGCACTCGGCAGGCTGCTTCCTCCCGACACTTGTCTTAGCCCACTTCCTCAGAGAGGCCATTTCTGGCCCCCAACTGCCCCCCTCCCCACCAAGCTACTCCCACAGTGGGCCACTAGGTATTTATTGCGCTTTTCTCTCATGGGCCCTCAGGGAGGGCGAGGGGGCGACGTTTGCGGGGCTGGACGCGAGCCTCAGTTTCCCCGCTCGTCCCTGGTGCAAGGGAGGGGTTGGTCCCAAGGCCGCGGCCGAGGTCGCGGGGGTGCACGGGGTGGGTGGGCCGGGGGGCGGCGGCGCCACCTTAAGGCGGCTCTGCCCGCGGCTCCCGGCCGAGCCCCGCCGGAGGGAGGCGGCTCTGCGCGGGGCCCGTCGCCCGCGCCTCTGAAACCGGCCGCTGCTCGCCCGACCTTCTGCGCCGGCCTCGCGCCCCCAGCCCGGCAGGGGCTTCGGGGCCCCTCGGTCCCCGCGACCCCGCGCGCTCGCTCGGGGGGCGGGGGACTCCGGGGTCCCCTGCCCCACGCCGCTGCCCCCTTCTTTCTCGGGCAGCCCCCCACCCCAGCCTCTCCCCCATCCCGCCGCCGCCGCCTCTCCGCCCCCGTCCCCATATCGTCAAGCTCAGGCGGCGTGGGAGGGGGGGCCTCGCGAATCGACAGGATGTACCCCCAGGGAAGGCACCCGGTGAGTGGGGGGCCGGGCTGCGAGGGGTAGGGAGGGTCGCGCGTCCGGGAACTCAGACCCCGGCTTCCCACCCCCAGACCCCGCTTCAGTCCGGCCAGCCCTTCAAGTTCTCAATCTTGGAGATCTGCGACCGCATCAAAGAAGAATTCCAGTTTCTTCAGGCTCAGTACCACAGGTGAGGGGGGGCGGGGGCGTCCCGCCCCAGGGGCCCCGGGATCTCACCCGGGGGCTCACCTGGGGGCGAAGGGCGGGGCCCGCTGGGGTGAAGGGGCGGGGCCTCCAGCGTGCAGGGAGGAGGGAGGGGCCCCAGGGGCGTGGGGAGGGAGGGCGTCCAGGTAGAATCACAGGTGAGGAGGACGGATGGTCCAGTGCTGGGACATTTTGAGCCTGGGAAGGGATGGGGTGGGCCTGGGGGCGGGAGGTGGGGTGTGTGTGTGAGGAAGTGGGGCGGGGGAGAGCCAATCCCATCGCTTTGGAAACTGGCCCAGAAGGGGTCCGTGGGTGTCCCTGCTGCGGGGGCAGGGAGAGTGGGATCCCGATGCCCCGTCTCCTTCCCAGCCTCAAGCTGGAGTGTGAGAAGTTGGCCAGTGAGAAGACAGAAATGCAGCGACATTATGTCATGGTAAGGCGGGTTGTCAAAACGGGGTGGGCGGGTGGGGGAGAGTGGGGAAGAGAGCTTGGCTGTGAGTGAAAACACGTGGGGTGTGAACCCCGACTCCAGTACCACTCTGGGGCAAGTCCCCGGCCTGCTCTGGGCCTCATTTTCCCTCATCTGTAAAGTGGGCAGCTTGGGATTTCAGTTTGTCTCCCAGGGCCCTCCCAGCTCTTAAGAACAATAAGGCAAGGATGCCCACTTTCCTCATGAGCATCTCTGAGGGGCTAGGGTATCTGGGTACTGCCCCCCTCCCCCACTCCCCTGGGGAGAATGAAGGGGGTTCCTGCTTTCTTCTCTGGGCTCCCCCTCTGGGCCCCCAAGGAGCTGGGAGGCTCTGGGTCCTGCTGTGATCCCCCCCAGTCTGGAGGCTGTTGGAAGACCCAGCATCACCCAGAGCAGCTGGACATCCATGGGCACGGTGGACATTGCCAGACAGCTTTTTCTTTGCAGTACTATGAAATGTCCTACGGGCTCAACATTGAAATGCATAAGCAGGTAACTGTGTGTTGGGGGTAAGGGTGTCCAGTGGCGGGGGGTGGGGATGGAAGTTGTGAGAGGGACCCATCGCTCCCTCTGCTCCAGGGAACAGAGGTCTTATCCTGAAATCTCTGGGATCAGGGGGCCAGATTTCAGCCTCATGAAAGGAAAATGAACTTCTGGAGATCTCGTCTACGAGAGAGTCGGGCAGTGGACAGGGGCCAGGCATCCCTGTCAAGGAAGGCTCATAGCAGAAGCCAGCAGCCAGGTCAGCCAGGCTGGGGAGGGACTTCTGTCCCAGGAGGGGGACAGACGGACAGTCTTAGAGGTCCCTTTCAGATCAGCATGTCTGACATTTGGAGATGGATCCTGAGAGTCTGAGATGGACCCCAAGGTTCTGTCGCTGTTTTGAATGTTCTGAGATTCACCCTAATGATCTGAGGTTCTGAGATTGTCCTCGGCTTCTGAGTGTGATCTCAAGGTTCTGAGTTAGACCTGAAGGTTCTGCAGTTGACTTCAGTTGCTCAAGATTAACCCCCAGATCCTGAGACTGAGCTCAAGATTTTCTGATGGTTTCTAAGGGCAGGCGAGGATTCTACCACCCATGCACCCTGATGTTTTCTAAGGGGATGAAAGGGACCCCAAGATTCTGAGGTTGAAGGAATCTTGGATTTTGTCCATCCAAATATTAGAATAAACGGGCAGAACCTAGGGTCTTTCTGGTGGGTGGGAAGAAGTAGGGGTACACTGGGAGTGCCTGGGGGCACCTGCCTTGGCGTGCTTTTCTGGGTCTCTGGGGGCTCTGTTGCGTCTGGTGTAGGTGGCGGGGGGCTTGTATGCCTGGAGCGTGGTGTGGTCCCATGGGTGCATGAGATAGATCCCCTTATAGGATGGAGGGTAAGGGATAGGGTACCGGCCCTAGGAGCCTTCGTTCCGCCCTCCTGGTAGCAGATGGAAGACACAAACCTTACCCAGATACACACAGCACCCAGCACTCCTGTAACTGAGGCAGAGGCAAAGCACAGGCTGACAAAACACCCCCTTACCCACCCACATGCTTCCCCTCTGTTCAGCCTCTATGGGCGTCCCCGGCCCAGCCCCGGTCCCAGGTGAAACCTACAAGTAAAACCACACTCTTTGTATCCTATCTCTATCCTCTGACACCAAATATTTCGCTTTTGCCACACCAACGAGTTCTCCAGCTCTGACACCAGCTGGGTGTCCTACACTTCAGCTCAATCCTAACACACTACCCAGAGTCAGTGTAGACCCCACAGGTTCAGGGATCAGCCCCCCAGGACTGCCCCCACTTCAGATGCCTATCGCAAGTCCAGACCTCCTGGGCTTCTGACCGACCAGCTATACATCAAGGTTCCCGCGACCCACTCCTTGGTCTGATAATTTGCTATAATGGCTCATAGAACTTGGGAAAGCTCTTACTATCACCCTTTCATGATAAAGGATATAACTTAGGAACAGCCAGATGGAAGAGAGACACAAGGCAAGGTATGGAGAAGGGCATGGAGCTTCCGTGCCCGCTCCGGGCGCCCCCTCCCTGCACCTCCATGTGTCCACCCACCAGAAGCTCTGGAAACCACTTCAGTTAGGGGTTTTTAGGGAGGCTTCATTACCTAGGCACGATTGATTTCACCACTGGCCACTGGTGATTGACTCAATCTCCAGCTCCTCTTGACTCCCCGGAGGTCGGAGTTGGGGGTGGGATTGAAAGTTCCATCCCTCTTAATAAACTCACGTGCTGGTGAAACGGGCTTGTTGTGAATAACAGAAGAAGCTCCTCTTGCCTCTAATACTCAGAAATCTCTAGGGGTTTAGGAGCTCTGTGCCAGGAACTGAAGCAAAGACCAAATGTATATTTCTTTCTTTTTTTTTAACTTTTTATTTTATATTGGACTATAGTTGATTAACAATGTTGTGTTCATTTCAGGTGTACAACAAAGTGATTCAGTTATACAATATGCATGTATCTATTCTTTTTAAAATTCTTTTCCCCCAAATGTATATTTCTTATATCACAGCATCACACCCCTGAGTGTGGTGCTCTGGGATCGCCCCTGACTACAGCCCCTGGGCGCAGGCACGACCCAGAGAGGGGCCATGCCCGAGAGAGACCTGGGCCCAGCCAGGGCTCAAACTCAAAGCTTCTCGGGGTCCCAGTCTGCGCTGGGTGGCTGCGCAGCTGCTTTCTGGAAATCTCTGTTGAGTGGGTCTGGCAGGTGGTGGATCTGTCTGTCCTGTCTTCCGGCTCAAGGCTGCCCTGGACATCAGGTGGACAGTGTCCTTGCCAGGCTCTCAGTCTATTCCGGAGCCCGTGCCCCACACTCGCACCTGCGGGTGACAGGCCCCTCACCCCAAGCTTTGCAAAGGCTTGTTATGCCCTGGAGTGGAGGTTCTGGATTGACAGCCTCCCCTCCAAGCCTCCTCCCATTGCTTCCTGCCAGGCTGAGATTGTGAAGCGCCTCAGTGGTATCTGTGCTCAGATTATCCCCTTCCTGACGCAGGAGGTGAGTGGGCTTGGTGGGGGGATGGGGAGCGGAGCTGGAAGAAGGGTGGGGGAGGGGGTCTGGCTGGATGCCACAGGCACTGGTTCTGCTGGGTGGCCTGGGGGCCTGGGCACTGGCTGGGCTGGGGCCTTAGGGATGGAGAGGGGGTGTTGGCTGAGGGGGAGGAGGGGGGCTCAAGCCTACAGCCAGGCTGCCTCGGTCCAAGTCCTGGCTGTGTGGCCTTGGGCTAGTGGCTTGCCCTCTCTGTGCCTCTGTCATGAAATTTAGAACAGTTGATACATACAAGGTGGTGAAGATGATGCTGGGTGCTTAGTAAACATCCAATAAAAATTAGTCCTTAGCACTTTGTCCCTACATTATGTTGAGTGAAATCAGCCAGTCACAAAAGGACAAATACTGTCTGATTCCACTCATAGGAAATGCCTAGAGTCATCACATCCATAGAGACAGGAAATAGATGGTGGGGGCCAGGGGCTGGGGGAGGGGGGTTGGGAGTCAGTGTTTCCTGGGGACAGAGTTTCCTTTTGGGAAGATGAGAAAGTTCTGGAGGTGATGGTGGGGCTGGTCGCAGGACAGTGTGAAGGTACTTAATGCCACTGAGCTGTGCACTTAAAGATGGTTAAAAGGGTAACTCTTACGTATTTGTAACCACAATAGTACAAAAAGGTGGAACAGGGCAGATAAAACTATAGAGTATGAGCACTTCATTGAAACTTAAAAAAATAAAGTTAGCCCTTGTGCGAATGCTCCAAGTTATTCAGGACCTTTGCATCCCCTGTTCCTGCTTCCATCTGGAGCATCCTGTCTCCAGAGAGACAAGAGGACGGATTCTGACACAGGGTGGATACAGGGGGAACCTCACTGTGCTGGGGACCAAAAAAGGGAAAGGTTCTCCTCTTGGTTTGGACCTCATTGAATCTGAGGTTTCTGGGCTCTTGGGATGGAGTGAGATTCTGTCTGGTCTCAGACTTAGAGATGGTGTCTGAAAGCCCAGGATGGGGACAAGGTGGCCCGGAGTGAGAAAGGCCAAAACCACAGGAAACAGGGTAAAAAGACTTTAGGAAGGAGTGAATTAAGACACATGGGTGCCCCAGCAAATTCCATGCTTCTAGACTAGGAGTCAGCAAAGTACAGCCCGAGGGCCAAGTTACCGGCCCTTCACTTGTTTTGTAAATAAAGTTTTATTGGCACACAGCCATGCCCACTCATGGCCTTATTGTCTATGGCAGCTTTCCCCATAAAATGGCAGAGTTGTGGAGTTTCCATAGAGACCCTCTGGCCTGCAAAACTGAAAATATTGACTCTCTGGCCCTTTACAGTCAAAATGTACTAATCCATGGCCTGGACACACTCTCACAGGCATGACCTGTACAGGAGCGCCTGGTTAGCATCCTGACACCTCCTTAGCGGTGTCACACAGCCCAAATCCCCATCCTGGGTAGTTGCAGGTGCACAAGTGGCCTTAGAGCACACACAGGAGCAACCAGCCATGTGTGGCCATTTACATTTGTATTAATTTATATTTCTTTTAAAATGTATTACATTAAATTTACATGTAAATTTCTATTAAATTAAATTAAAGGAGGCATTCCGTTCCCAGTTGCACCAGCCACATATCAAGTGCCCATGGCCACATGTGGCTTCTGTATCCAACAGTGCAGACTGAGGACATTTTATCACTGCAGGAAGGTGGGGAGAGGAAGGAAGGAGGGTGGGATGAGGGTGGGGTGTACAGGGCCTCTAGAGGCTGCCAGTTTGTATTTTGTGACCTGGGTGGTCGGTACTCGGGTACTGATTTGTACAGTGGTTCTTTACTGGAGGTGACTCTGCCCCCAGGGGACACTGGGTGATGTTGGGGACATTTGTGGTCATCACCCCTGGGGGTGCTCCTGGCATCGAGTGAGTGGGGGGCCAAGGATGCTGCTCCACACCCCACAGTGCCTGGGACGAACGCCCACAGAGGGTGGCCCGGCCCCCATGTAAGCAGTGCCCAGGGAGGGACCCTGATGTATAAACCCCGATTTCTAATTATTAGTTTGAACTGCACTTAAATGCTTTGTTTCTTTGTCTGTCTGTTTCATGATTTTGAAAGGAAAGGGAGAGAGGGAGAGAAAGAAACTACAAAGAGCAAGCGAGAAAAGGGACTTCCCTGGCGGTCCAGTGGTTAGGACTCCACGCTCCCATGGCAGGGGGCACGGGTTCGATCCCTGGTCAGGGAACTAAGATCCCGACGCCAAAAAAAAAAAAGTGAGAGAAGAAGAGGGGCCCCGGAGGGCATGGCCTGGGAGGTGGGATTGCCGAGCAGATGGGGGGCTCTCCTGAGCGCCCTCCCCCCACCCACCCCCAGCACCAACAGCAGGTCCTGCAGGCCGTGGAGCGGGCCAAGCAGGTGACCGTGGGGGAGCTGAACAGCCTCATCGGCGTGAGTCTTCCGGCCCCCGCCCCGCCGTGGGTGGTGAAGCTGGGGGTGCCGGGTGGGCAGCTGGCCTGGGTTCTGGCCGCCCTGGAGACCTCAAGGGTGCCCCTTCTGCCTGGACCCTGCCTGTCCCGGCTCTCTCTCCATAGCCTCTTGGTGGGGGTGGTAGGGCACGGCCGGGGCCCCGCCCCCACCCGCCCCTGGCCCACCCCCCTCCTCTCCAGCAGCAGCAGCTCCAGCCACTGTCCCACCACGCCCCCCCTGTGCCCCTCACCCCTCGCCCAGCTGGGCTGGTGGGCGGCAGTGCCACGGGGCTGCTGGCCCTGTCGGGAGCCCTGGCCGCCCAGGCTCAGCTGGCCGCGGTCGCCAAGGAGGACCGGACAGGCGTGGAGGCCGAGGGGTCCAGAGGTGAGTGGACATCACCAGATGCCGCGGGCTGGGGGCATGCAGGGGCCCAAGGAGAGGATAGCAGGACCATCAAACTCACCAAAGGGGCTGCAGGGTCGCGGGTTCAACTCTATTCCCAGTGGGCTGTGTGTCCTTGGGCAAGTTCTATCCCTCTCTGAGCATCTATCTGAATGGTGCAGGGAAGGGATTGTCCACCCCTTGCAAGGGTGTTGGAAGGAGAAGGGAGGTTCTGAGCTGGGAAGGGGGCTTTATACACTGTGGAGGGCTCTGCGCTCTGGCACGGTGGCACAGACACCTCATTCTATTTCCTTCTCTCTCTTCACCACGCCCCCGCCTGTCAGTGGAGAGAGCCCCGAGCAGGGTAAGTTGAGGGGCATGGGGGATTTGCCCTCTTATCTCACATTTGCTTTGTCTTCACATGTGGCTGAAGCTGCTTGTTCTGAGCTGATAGGGGCCTCAGAAGGAGACCACATCCTGCTTTCACACTGTGTAGCCATTTTTTTTTGGTGCGGGGGATGCCCATAAGACTAGAGTTTTATTTATTTTAAACTTTCCATCTCTAGCGAGTTTTTGCAATTGAATAAATGAATGCGTGCTCAGGTAGCACTCCATCCATCCCTCCATCATTAATTTATTCCTCATCCACTCCATTTTATCATATACAAGAGTGCTGACCAATAGAAATATCATGTGAGCCCTGTAGGTAATTTTTTTAAACTTGTTTAATTTTTTTTTTTTTTTTTTTTTTTTTTTGCGGTACGCGGGCCTCTCGCTGCTGTGGCCTCTCCCGTTGCAGAGCACAGGCTCCAGACGCGCAGGCCCAGCGGCCATGGCTCACGGGCCTAGCTGCTCTGCGGCATGTGGGATCTTCCCGGACCGGGTCATGAACCTGTGTCCCCTGCATCGGCAGACTCTCAACCACTGCGCCACTAGGGAAGCCCTAAACTTGTTTAATTTTGAAATCATTACAGATGCCCAGGAGGTTGCAAAGAAATGTACAAGGAGGTCCCATGCACCCCTCACCCAACGATAACATCTTGCAAAACTAAAATACCATATCAAAGCCAGGAAACAGACATGGGTGCAACCCACAGGGCTTATTCCCACTTCACGGTTTTACATGCACTCGTGTGTGTGTGTGTGTGTGTGTGTGTGTGTGTGTATGTGTGTTTATGCAGTTTCAGTCACACGTTTAGCTTTGTGTAAACATCACTGTAAATTTTCTAGTAGGCACATTAAAAAAGTTTGGGCTTCCCTGGTGGCGCAGTGGTTGAGAGTCCGCCTGCCGATGCAGGGGACATGGGTTCGTGCCCCAGTCCGCGATGATCCCCCACATGCCGCGGAGCGGCTGGGCCCGTGGGCCATGGCCGCTGAGCCTGCGCGTCCGGAGCCTGTGCTCCGCAACGGGAGAGGCCACAACAGTGAGAGGCCCGCGTATTGCGCAAAAAAAAAAAGTTAATCAGGTGAAATGAATTTCAGTAGTAAATTTTATTTAACACAATGCATCTAAAATATTTCAACCTGTAATCAACATAAAACAGTGTGTTTTTTTGTTTTCGGGGTTTTTTTTTTTGGAGCAGAGAAAGGTTTATTGCAGGGTCATGCAAGGAGACCTGCAAGGTTGGCTCATGCCCCCCACAAAACCCAAACTCCCAACATAAAACAGTTTTAATGGGATCTTTTCTGTTCTTTTTATTGTACTACGCCTCCAAGATCCGAATGCATTTTGCACTTAGAGCTCATCTCAGTTCACACTAGTGCCCCCCCCAGGGGACCCTGGGCGATGCCTGGGGACATTTGTGGTTGTCATGACCCCACTGAGTCTGCCCTCGGAAGGTCCCTTTTCCCAGATGGGAAGCTTGAGGCACAGATCCTAATAACAGTGATGGGGATCCTTGGTTTTGGCTGGACCAGGACGCAGTCTGGGGCCCTGTGTCTCTGCAGAGTGCATCCCCCTCACCCCCAGAGAGTGTGGCAGAAGAGGAGCGACCCAGCGGCCCGGGTGGCAATGGGAAGCAGAGAGCGGAGGAGAAGGATCTGTCGGGACCTTATGTGAGTGGGAGGCACACATGGACTGGGGTGGGCAGACAGTGTGGGAGGCGGACCAGCCTGAGAGATTGATTGCCCCTGTGGGTTGAGAGCTGGGAAGGAGGTAAGGATGCCTCCTGGTCTCTGGCTCTTCCCCCACTGCACAGAGGAGTAAAGTAAGGCCACACAGCACCTCCTGGGCACTCAGCTCCATCGCCTCCATTGAAGGATCCCCCCCTCCCCCCGGCCTCCCTTGTACTTGAGCAAATGAACCAAACCACAGAATCCCAGTCAAACCCTCCTGAAGAGATGTGAGGGGGCGTGGAGGCAGGAGCATGGCCAGGGTGAGCTCTCTCCCCCCTGTCCCTCCAGGAGAGTGATGAGGACAAGAGCGATTACAACCTGGTGGTGGACGAGGTGAGTCGGGGTCCAACCTCCTCCCACTCTGACCTCGGGACTAGGAGGTCTGGGCACAGAGCAGGCAGTGGGCTATCTGGGGAGTTGGGGGGCCCAGAGGGAGTGGGTGTCCTGGTGTTCCCCTCTCTATGGGATGGCTGGGATGGGGATGGCATGGGGCCAGGGGAAGTAGGAGAAACTGGGGCACCCCAGGCTGACCTCCTCTCCATAGCGCAGGTGGGGAAACTGAGACCCAGAGAACCCTGGACGTGGGCAACGGAAGCGGCTTCAAGCCCTGGCTCACCGTGTCACTTTGGGAGAGTGACACCCCCTTCCCCGGCCTCAATTTTCCCCATCTGTTCAATGGGGGAAAACAAAACCAAGCCCATATATAGTCCTTGCTATGTGTGCTTATGTCATTTAACCCATTTTACGGATGAGTCCACTGAGGCTCAGGGAGGTTTCATAATCCTCCCAAGGTGAGTCCTAGGTGCCCAGTCTAGAGGTTGGGGTAGAACACGAGCAGGGTATAGAGAGGGCCTCTCTATACCTGCCACTTTACCCCGCCCCCCCCCACTCATCATCACCTCCTCCAACCCAGGACCAACCCTCCGAGCCCCCCAGCCCAGCAACCACCCCATGTGGAAAGGCACCCATCTGCATCCCTGCCCGTCGGGACCTGGTGGACAGTCCAGCCTCCTTGGCCTCCAGCCTTGGCTCACCGCTCCCCAGAACCAAGGAGCTCGTCTTGGTAAGGAGTAGGGGAAGCCTTGAAACTCATTTTATTCATCCTGGGGACCTGGAAAGAGATTCTACCACATTAGATGTGGAGTGATGAGAAATGAAACAGGCTGTTGTGGTCCAGGATTCCCTTAGTGATTATTTTGCTGCCTTCCTAAAAAACACCTCTACATTAGTCCGGTAATTTTTCCTAAGTGGACTTACTCTGTGGAACCTCAGTAAATCTGAAAAGGCAGCTTTGTAAATAATATTAAAAGGCAGCTCACCATCTTATGTGGAAACCAAGTATCTCTTGCAATAAATAGAAAATCTAGTGAAAATAAACACAGTGAAACTATAGAATTGCTGGCTTGGCCAGGCTGATTCCAGCCCTGGGAGTGTTAAGGCCTTGGGGACACACCAGCCCCAACCTGAGATGTGGTCCCTGCAAGAAAAGATGATCCATATCAGAACAACTCTCTCCTTGGGCCTCCTGATGTTTAATGCCAGCTGTATGGACCGCCTAAAAGCACTCCCCCAGGCATTCTCAATTCAGCTCCTTTTGTCCCTGCCCCCAAATCTTCCCCAGACCCCTGCCCTGTCCTTACCAGGGAGACTGTGTCGGTTTCTAGGCCTCCCCTCCCAGCAGGTTGCTATGGCAACCGCCAAGGTTGGGGCTCCCATCGCATCTCTTGTGCCCTCCTCCCACTCCAAGGAGACAAAGAGGGGGAGGGGCAGCGCTGTTCTAATGGAGAAGGCCCCCCCGCCCTGGTCCCCACGTTGGCACCATCCACTCCCTGTCGTGGGTGTGTGAGTGTGACTGTCACAAAATGTGTGACCTTGTAAAGGAAGGATAGGGTGCAGCCCACACAAGATGAGGATGTGAAGTTTCTTGAAAGGCAAAGGAAGCGACGGCAGGAAGCCGAGACAGAGCTTGTTCCTCCGTGAAGGAGGTCCGGCTTCCCTTCTCCTCCAGGGTCCCCACGGGGACGGACAGCAGTGGGCGAGCTCCTCGTGGGGAGCAAGGGGGTGCCCAGCAGTACCGGGTGAGGGTCTTGCATCTGGGAGCATACTGTGGTCTCCTACTTCGAGAGCCCATCCTAGAGTTTGTTCCTTGGCCCTGAAGGATGCGCCAGCCTCTAACTTTGTGCATCGCCTTCTCTCGTGATCCCTGTGCGCCCACCATGACGCAGATGTAGGAATGTTCACCGCATCCCTTACCCTGTGGTTGCCCTGTGTACCTTATCACCCGCATGCGCAGTTCTCCCAAGATTGCCTGGGTTCCCGTGGGCACGCACGTGTGTGCACCCCGTGGGGTGGACGCTCAGGCGCCCGCCTGGTGTTCCAATGCGTGCAGGGACACACACCAGGGGAGCGGGCCCCATGCTCAGGAGGTCGGCTGTGGGGCCCGCTCCCCTGGTGTGTGTGTCCCTGCATGAGCCCTGGCCTGCTCCAGGTGTACTCCCTCCTCCAACTCACCTTCTGCCCAGATCCTTGGGCTGCGAGGCACCAGGTGCCTGGGGGTGTTCAGTGCTGCCCTCTCTCCCGCAGAACGATCTTCCTGCCGGCACCCCTGCCTCCAAGTCCTCAGAGTCCTCCCCGCCCCAGGACGCGTCCACCCCTGGGCCCAGCTCCGCCAGTCACCTCCGCCAGCTTGCGGCCAAGCCAGCACCTTCCACGGACAGTATTGGTGAGCACCTGCTGGTGCCTGCCAGGACAGGCCTCCTTTCCGGGGAGTTCTAAACAATGGTGGGGGGTGGGGGAGGCAGGACGTGTGGATTCCAGCTGGGGCATTGCCTTGCCCTTTCCATGACTCAGAATAGACACTGCCTCACTCTGGGCCTCCGTTTCTTCATTGTCTTGGCCCAGACAAGGGAAACTGAGGCCCAGAGACGGGAAGTGACTTCCTCTGGGGCTTCAGCCCAGTGCTGGAGAGACAAGCTTTGGAGTTAGACAGGCTTGGGTTTCAGGCCAGCTTTGGACACTCACCAGCTGTGTGACCTCGGGCAAGTGATCAACCTCTCTGAGCCTCACTTTCCCCATCATTAATATGGGGATGACAGTGCTCCTCTTTTCTGTCTTCTGGCCGGGCTTTGGCTGGTTCTGGAGTCCCAGAAAGAAACTAGCCCTGGAACTTGCCTTCAGGGAGCTCCCAGGTGGTGGGGGAGGAGACCCAGACCCCAAAATTCCCAGCTATGTGTGATCAGGGCTGGGGTGGAGGAAGGGACCCAAGATGGGCCAGGTTGGAGGCAAGGGGTGGAGTGGGGAGGCTCAAGGATGTTCCTGAGATGTTGCTGGACATTGAGTCTGGGTTTTGAAGGATGAGTAAGGATTCAATAACTGAAAAAGGAAAAGGAAAGGCTTGTTGGCCAGAGGGAACAGCAGCTGTAAATGTCTGGAGATAGGACAGGGTATGGTGGATGCTGGGCCAGAGCATGAGAGCCCTGGAGCTCCCCCAAGGCAGTGGAAGGCAGGATCTGGATCCAACGTGTCTGAAGATCTGTCTTTGTCTCTTCTCTCTCAGCCCTGAGGAGTCCCCTGACCCTGTCCAGTCCCTTCACCACATCCTTCAGCCTGGGCTCCCACAGCGCCCTTAATGGGGACCTCTCTGTGCCCAGCTCCTACGTCAGCCTCCACCTGTCCCCCCAGGTCAGCGGCTCTGTGATGTATGGACGCTCCCCCATGGTGAGTCGTCAGGGTGGGAGATGCCAGGAGGTGTGAGCAGGGCCCAGGGGCTGGGAGGAGAAACCAGGTACACACCCAAAGACCAGGGAATTGGGAAAGGGAGGAAAGTCCTGGCCTGGCAAGTGCATGTGGGAAGATGATCTGAGGGTCTCAGTAGCCCCACAAGCTTAATACGAATAAGCACCTGTGACTGTGGAAGAAACAACTGTGATTATGTTGCGTTAAGAGAACCAGAGAACCTCAGCCATGGGATGTGAGGGTGTGCTTCAGCCTGGTGTGCAGTTGTTTGCCCTGATTTTTAAGGGACGTTGGGGATTCTGGTAGATTGTAGAGGAAGGACTACCCCAGGGAGAGGACTGGAAGTGATGTACCATGGGAAGGAGTTGAAGGAGAGGCATGAGACTCCTGAGCTGGTGCGTGGGCCCCAGAGGGCAGTACTGGGACAGATGCTTGCTAGAGTGAGCCATCCTGCAGTGGGTGTAGATGCCTCCAGAGGGAATAAAATGCCTGTCATTGGAGTTATTCAAGGCCTGAGGCTGGGTGGGCACTTGCAAGGGGTGTTGTAGAACAGAGGTCAGCAGTGTTTTCTGTAAAGGGCCAGATGGTGAGTATTTTTGGCCTTGCAGACCAGTTGATCCCTATCACAACTACTCAACTCTGCCTTCATAGCTCAAGAGCTACCACAGACAACATATACAGGAATGGCTGTGTGCCAATAAAACTTTATTTATGAAAACAAGCAGGGGGCTGGAGTTTGCTGACCCCTGTTCTGCGCATTGGACAGAAGATTCATCAGGATCCTTCCACCTCTGGGGCCGTAGGATTCCCCAGCCAGAGACCTTGGGGTTCCCTCATGTGAAAGCCTCCACTTTCCCATCTGTAGGATGGGTAAAGGAAAGGGCATCTCCCCTTTCTTGGGGAGGGACTGATAAACAAATTGGGGGGGGTGTTCTCTGATAGAGAGGAATATGGCAAGTGAGCATGGGAGAGGGCAGTTGTGGGTTTGAGTCATCCGCCCATGACACCCCCGTTGGCATTTTGGCAGATGGCATTCGAGTCTCATCCACATCTCCGAGGGTCGTCCATCTCTTCCTCCCTGCCCACCATCCCTGGGGGAAAGCCGTGAGTACCAGGGTGGGGCTCCCTGCCTCCTCTCAGGTGCTTACATTGTGGGGTGGGTGTTGGGCTTCCCTGCTGCCTTTCCAGAAAGTCTCTTCTGTAAGATAATCGGGGCTCCCGGAGTTGCTCTCTGTAGAGAGGGTTATGTAACAAGCAAAGCCTACACTAGTGGTTCTCAGCAGGGGGTAGATTTTGTGCTTCCTTACTGCCCCCCCCCCAACCCCAGGACATTTAGTGATGTGATATTTTTGGTTGTCACACCCAAGTGTTTCTAGCCTCTAGTGGGTGGGGGGCCAGGGATAATACTCAACACACTACAATGCACAGGACTGCCCCACCCCAGAGAATGACCCAGCCCCAAGATCAGTAAAACTTTCTGCCGTGACGGGAATGTTCTACACTTACAGCCGTCCAATCTGATTGCCATCAGCTGTCTGTGGCTTTTGAGCACTTGAAATGTGGTCCCTGCGACTGAGGAACCGAAATTTTAAATTTCTTTCAATTTAACTGGCCCTGTGGCTGGTGGCTGCTATTGGACTGCGTTCTCTGGAGCTCACAGGGCATCTTCCTGGATCCTCTGTTCCACGGAGATTCACTAGGTGCTTGCTTAGCATGCACCAGGCCACGGCCGGACCCCTTCCTCTTCAGGATCACGCTGACCTTTGATCCTGGGGCCCCGTCCCTAAACGCATGGGGGCACAGGCAGGGGGGTGAGGGTGGGGAGGGTCCCGGCTCCCCGTGCGTCATGCCCCACCTCCCGTCCAGGGCGTACTCCTTCCATGTGTCTGCGGACGGGCAGATGCAGCCGGTGCCCTTCCCTTCTGACGCGCTGGTGGGCGCCGGCATCCCGCGGCACGCGCGGCAGCTGCACACGCTGGCGCACGGCGAGGTGGTCTGCGCGGTCACCATCAGCGGCACCACGCAGCATGTGTACACGGGCGGCAAGGGCTGTGTGAAGGTGTGGGACGTGGGCCAGCCGGGCGCCAAGACGCCAGTGGCTCAGCTGGACTGCCTGGTGAGGGCGGGGCGGAGCTTGCAGGCCAGCGGGGCGGGGCTTATAGGCCGACCCGGGTGGACCTTACAGGCCACCTAGGGGTGGGGCTATGGGCCAATGGGTGGAGTTTATAGGCCAACCAGGGTGGGGCTTGTTGGCCAATTTGGGGCAGAGCTCGTAGGGCACCCACAGGTGGAGATTATAGCCCAACAGGGTTGGGGCTTATGGGCCAGTGGGGTGGAGCTTATGGGCCAACCAGGGGCAGGATTTATAGGCCAATGAGGGTGGAACTTACAGTCCAACAGGATTGGAGATTAAGGCCAGTAGGGTGGCGCTTATAGGCCAACCAGGGGGCAGAGTTTACAGACCTACTGGGGTGGTTTTTTCAGCTGGGCTCTAGCAGGCATGGCTGAGGGTGCTACCCCACGCCCTTGCTTCTCTCCCCTCCCAGAACCGGGACAACTACATTCGTTCCTGCAAGCTGCTGCCGGACGGCCGGAGTCTGATAGTGGGTGGTGAGGCCAGCACCTTGTCCATCTGGGACCTGGCGGCCCCTACCCCTCGCATCAAGGCGGAGCTGACCTCCTCGGCGCCCGCCTGCTACGCCCTGGCCGTCAGCCCCGACGCCAAGGTCTGCTTTTCCTGCTGCAGCGACGGCAACATCGTGGTCTGGGACCTGCAGAACCAGACCATGGTCAGGTGGGTGGCCGGTGCCCTGTGACCTCGGGCAAGCCCCTGCCGTCTCCCCTTTGTGCTGTGGGAGCGGCCTGGGAGGATGCTGGAACAGCACCTCCTCCAGGATGGACACCTGGGCCCTCCTTCCTCCAGGCAATTCCAGGGCCACACGGATGGGGCCAGCTGCATCGACATTTCTGATTACGGCACTCGGCTCTGGACAGGGGGCCTGGACAACACCGTGCGCTGCTGGGACCTGCGGGAGGGCCGCCAGCTGCAGCAGCATGACTTCAGCTCCCAGGTGCCGCACGGGATCTGGCAGAAGGGGGACACAAGCTCCAGGAATCCGGCTTCCCTTCCTCTCCCCCTGAGGCACCCACTTCCAGATGCCGGGCAGGACCAACTACCTGCTCTCTGTGCCCATCTTTCTTGTCCTTGAGACAAATTCACAGACCTTCCTCTTTAATTCTTCAAAGACAGCACAGGGAAGCACAAAGGAGCTGATTTGTATCAAGCTGTGGGGCTACTAAGACCCTCAGATCATCTTCCCAGATGCTCTTGCCAAGCCATTCCTCTGTTCCTTTGTCTCTTGCGTAGCTGGTTTCTCCTGCCAGCCTTCAACCCCTTGACCCTACTGAGAGCTCTTGACCACCTCCCCCTACCAGGACTCATCGTGGGGGAGCTGCTGACCCCAGGGGACAGATAGGAGCCGGACACAGAGAGGTCTCTATTGGGGGTGCTGTGGAAGGCCAGATTGAAGGATGTGGTGAAGGGGTTGGGCAGAATCATGGGGCTCCCCAGGGCTGAGCAAAGAGTCAAGGACAGGTCTCCAGATACCCTGGACCCAGATCCTGTCTCCCATTGCCTTAGGGGCAGGTTGTGAGCTCCTTGGCCTGTTCTTTAAGACCTCTGTGCTCTAGTCTCACACACACCATGCCATGTGATACCTCTGGACCTCCCCACTTACAGTTCTCTCTGGCTGACATGCCTTTCCTTTCCTTTCTCCCATTGGTAAACTCCTACACATCCTTCAAAACCCATCTCCAGTTTGCCCCCTCCTTGAAATCTGGTGGGCACTAGCCCCCAAACTGTTTCTTTTTTTACCTTTTCTTTAGCTTGAAGCTTCCTTTGATAGGGAAATCAGGGGTGCAGGTGGGTATAGTTGTCCATCCCGTGTCCCCAAAATTTAGATGGGTGGCATATGTATCTGGTGATCCCATGGTGAATATCTCCCATCCCACTGGGCCCTTCTTTATACAGGAACACTTCTATATGTCCAGGAACACGTGAAACCTTCCAGGCTTTGCTGTGAATTTATGGTTCTTTCCACACATGTCTCATTTGTCAGTAAGACTTTGAGAGGCTTAGGATGGGTCAGGGTCTTATGCCTCTCTGTGCAGCGCTGGGCATGGGGCACAGACTTATGTAGCCACCACGTACTTTCAAATCAAAGTAAAAATTGGTGTTGGCAAGTGGGGAAAGTTCCAAGTTGGGAGTCAGAAGGCCTGGTCTTTGATGGACTTGCTATATGACCTTGAGCTGGATGTGGCCTCAGCTTCCCTTCCACCATCTGCTAAAGGGGAGCTACCGTCCTTGCTGGCTTCGCCTGCTGCCTCCCTCCCTCCCTCCCAGAGCTGTTGTGCGTTCAGAGCAGATAATGGATATGAGGCCCCAGGGTTCCGTGTAATTCTGATTAATATTAATGATTCAACACGCAGTTGCCTGCTGTGCTCCAGGCCCAGGGCCAGCTGCTTCTCCACGTGGGAGCTGCAGCGGGAGAGTGTTGGACATCTCCCCTCCCCGCCCTGGCCCCCCAGCTCTGGGCATCCCCCCCACATCCCAAGGGGTTTTTCATCTCCTGTCTTCCCTCTTCACCCCCAGATTTTCTCCCTGGGCCACTGCCCCAACCAGGACTGGCTGGCGGTTGGCATGGAGAGCAGCAACGTGGAGATCCTGCACGTCCGAAAGCCCGAGAAATACCAGCTGCATCTTCACGAGAGCTGTGTGCTCTCCCTCAAATTTGCCTCCTGTGGTGTGTGTCTGCCGGTCTGGGGTGGGGACTCCGGGGTGCTGGGGCAGGGTTGCCAAAACACAACCACAACAAAAAAAAACCCACGACAGAAAAAGAGGATCCCTGGTTTAATTTGAATCTTAGGTAAACAGCAGTCATTCCTTACTTGTCCCATTCTAAGTATTGCATAGGACATACTCTAAAGGACAAAGAATTAGTTAGCATAAGTAAGTAGATCCCAAGTATTTTGTGGGACATACTTAGCTAAACAACACATAATTTATTAGCATAAGTATGTCCCTCAAATACGTGGGACATACTTATACTAAAAAGCAACTAATGTGTTAGTGCAGATATATCTCAAATATTGCATGGGATATACTTACACTAAAATTTTTATTTTTATTTTTTTTAGTATAGATATGTCCCAAGTATTTCATGGAACTTACATATACTTAAAAAAAACCCCGAACAAACAGACAATGTACTATATGGGACCCACCGGTACTAAAAATGATGTGTGGTTGATCTCGGATTCAGATGTAACTGGGCACCCTGTTTTTATCTGGCAACGTTCTCCTGGGGCTCCCCCTTCTTGAAGGCCAGTTGGAGTCCTTTGAGGCCTTGGCTTCAGTATCTGGAATGTGGCGGGGAAGCTCGAGCATCAGCTAAGGGGCCTCCTGTCCCCCAGAGACGGGCAGAGGTGTGAGAAAGGGAGCGAGAAGAGAGGCCAGACCAGGCTGCCCCGACTCTGCCCGCAGCCCCCAGCCCTGGCTTCCTCCAGTCTGCCCCCCTCCTGAACTCCCTGCCCTCCTTCCCCCAGGACGGTGGTTCGTGAGCACCGGCAAAGACAACCTGCTCAATGCCTGGAGGACGCCGTATGGAGCCAGCATCTTCCAGGTACTTCGCGTCTGAGGTCCCCAGCCCCGCAGGACACCAGGTGCCTGGGGACCCAGTGGGGATTGAACAGGGAAGTGTCCCCACCAGCCACGAGCTACTAAAGCAGAGCGGTCAGCCCGAGGGCCACATCTGTGCACAGCCTGTTTTTGTTTTTAATTGTGATAAAATGTATATAAAAGTTGCCATTTTAACCATTTGTAAGCGCACAGCTCAGCGGCACTAAGCACATTCACACTGTCGCGCAACCATCCCCACCATCCATCCCCAGAACTTTCTCATCTTCCCAGACTGAACCTCTGTCCCCATCAAATACTGACTCTCCATCCCCTCCCCCAGCCCCTGGCCCCCACCGTCTACTTCCTGTCTCTATGGATTTGATGACTCATATGAGTGGGATCACACAAGATTTATCCTTTTGTGTCTGGCTTCTCTCACTGAGCGTCATGTTCCCAAGGTCCATGAACGTTGTAGCAGGTGTCAGAATCTCCTTCCCTTTTAAGGCTAATATTCCACTGTATGGATGGACCACATTGTGTTTATCCATCACCTGTCGATGGACACTAGGGTTGTTTCCACTTTTTGGCTGCTGTGAACATTCATGTACAAGTTCTCGTGTGCATGCATGTTTTCATTTCTCCTGGGCAGATATCTTGGAGTGGAATTGCTGATAATTGTTTAATCTTTGGAGAAACTGCCAGACCGTTTTCCAAATTTTCTGTTCCCACTAGCAGAGTGTGAGAGTTCCGATTTCTCCCCATCCTCAACAACACTTGTTCTGTTGTCTTTCTTATAGCCATCCTGCTGGATGTGGAGTGGTTTTTACATTTTTTAAAGGGTTGTAAAAGAAAAAGGAGATGATGTAACACAGACTGATTTGGTCTCTGGACCTATGGCCAGAGCGCATTTGGACTTAAATGAGCTTTCAGGTCAAAGCCTAAAAATTTACTATTGGCCCCTTTACAGAAAAAGTTTGCAGAGCGCTGGTGTAGGTCATCCTGCTGTGAGCTCAGCCCTCTGCTGTGCTGTGTGGCCTCATGCTTGGTGCACACCCTCTCTGAGCTTCCCAGGAAAGGGCAGTTCTCCTGTTCCAGAGAACCGAGGTCTCACTCTTCCCAGGAGCATTGTCACCTGTCCAGAGGCTCAGCTCCAAAGGACCTTTCTCTGGAAAATGTGTCACCCTCCTTCCCTCCCCCCTGCTAGGCTCCCCACACTGATAGGACTCCCCTGAGTCCTATCTTGGGCCCAGCCTGGACCACAGATTCACCCTTGTGGGCAGTCTCCTTGCCTCTTTGCTCTGAACTTGCAGGTGGTCGGGAGCACGAACCAGACCGTGCTGGCCTTGGCCGTGCTGGCCTTGGCCGTGCCTCACTCTCCCTTCTCTCTCCCCCTTCCCCTTCCTGTCAACAGTCCAAGGAGTCATCCTCCGTGCTGAGCTGTGACATCTCCGGGAATAACAAGTACATCGTGACAGGCTCTGGGGACAAGAAGGCCACCGTGTATGAGGTGGTCTACTGAGACACCACTCTTCCTGCACCCCTGGCCTAACTCCTGAGGGAGAGGCATCCAGGACCGCCTCTCCAGTCCTACTCTGAGCACTAAATCTCATCTGCTCTCTGGCTGACCCCCTTACGTCCTCCCCTGCTGGATGTGGGACCAGATGTGCAGGGGGACTTTGGGGAAATAAATGTATTTATCACAACCACCTTTCTGTCTTGGGCTGAGGAGCCAGGAACCTTTGCTCTTTCTGGGCACTGTTCCGGAGGGAAGGCCACTTGCTGGCTGTGTCAGCCTCTTTTTCCTCACCTGGACACTGAAGGAATTCATTCTGCATGAAATGCTGAGGGGTCGACCACAGGAAATGGGTGTTGTCTTGGGCAGTGTGGCTTCCATTGTGCCATGTAACAAACAGCCCCCAGATCTCAGTTGGTTGAAACAATAGATGTTTATTTCTCACCCATGCCCCTGTGGCAGGTGGGGCTCGACTCCAAGCAGACACTCAGGGCTCCAGGTGGAGGTTTTACCACCTCAGTGTGTAGCTTTTGAGGCCAACGTAGCAGGGGGGATGCTTTTACATCCTTGGCCCCAAAGCTTCACCTATCTGCTCTACTGCCAGCCTGTGGGACAGACTCACCCCAAGACCCTGCCCACGTACAGAGCGTTAGGGAATATGGTAGAGCACGAAGGTATTTGGGGTGCAGTCATGTTTCCTTTGAGACTCAGTGATAATTCCTAAGAGCCTGGCACACGGTGCCCAGCCCACGGTCAGGTGCTGAGCGGAGGTCACAGTCCCAGAGGAGGTGACAGCAAAGAGAAGAGCTAAAGGAGGAGAAACAGCCATTTGGAAGAGTGATGGAAGGATGTGCTGGGAACAGAAGGAACAGCATGTGCGAAGGCTCAGAGGTAAAGAGCTTGGCCGTTGTGGAAGTCAGGAGAGCAGGGACGTGGGGTTTCCTCCTCAGCTTCAGATCAGGCTTAAGCAGAGAAAGTCCGTGCAAATGTGAGCTAGATTTTGGGAGAGGCCGGTGGGGGTGGTGAAGCCATCAGAGCTGGGTTCTGGAAGTTCACAGGGGCTGCCACGAGGACCATGGGTTAGAGGGGTCTGGGGGGCAAAGTAGGGCTGCTGCTGGGAAACTTGTGGAGGGAGGTGGCAGGGTCGCTGCCGGAAACAGTCATGCCCAGGGGGTTTCTGAAGGCATGGGATGGAGATAGGATAATTCTCCAGTTAGGGAGACCAGACCCGTTGATGCCACCTGGGACGCTGCTCATCCCAGAGGGGCGGGGTGAGCAAATGGTGATTTCAGAGCCCTAATGAGAAGGTGGAAAAGTGCTGGCCAGCAAGAGCCACCCCTGTAAACTAGTCTTCCCCTCGGCACAGCTGACACTGGCTGCATAAAATTCTTGGTTGTGGGGCCGTCCCAGGCATTGTGGGGTGTTAAGCAGCATCCCTGGCCCCCAACCGCTCAAGGCCAGGAGCCCTCCCAGTCGTGACAAACCACGTTTGTCCCCAGACGTGGCCCAGTGTCCCCTGGGGGTCAGACTCACCCCCAGGTGAGAAGCACTGATCTAACGGGACACAGGTAACTTGGAAAGGACTGAGGACCCCATCCCTGGGACTGTGCAGGCAGGGCTGGGAAACATCTCTCCATGACATCAGATGAGCTCAGTGGAGCAGAAAGAAGGGCTCCAGGCAATTCCCTGGTGGTCCAGTGGTTAGGACTTCATGCTTTCACTGCCGTGGCCCAGGTTCCATCCCAGGTTGGGGAACTAAGATCCCACATGCTGCGTGGCGTGGCCAAAAACAAAAAAGAAAAAAAAAAAAAGAAGGGCTCTACGTCCAGTTCCCCCGACGGCAAGGGTCAGTGGCTCTGATCCGATTCTCAGGGAATGTGGACTCAAAAGGCTCAGAGACCCAGGCTGGAAAAGTCCTTCCAAATCTCCACAAGACGACCAGGGGACAGGATGCAGCACTGCATCCATGCTTTTTCCAAATGCTTTATTACACGTGACAAAGATCATAGGTCCAGTTGTGCTCACCCCACCCGCCCTGGCGAGCCCTCAGTACGTGATCTGGTACACTGAGGCGTGGTCCCTGGACCCCGTGGCGATCAGGTGGTTGCTGGGAGACACGTCGCAGCACATGACGGAGGACGTCTCAGGTACCTGGAAGAGTTGGGGAGCAGAGCGACGGGGTTCACCCATCCTTGCCCTTAACATCTGCCCATAGATTCAAACGTGGTCCCTGGGTGGGGGCGGGGGGTCTCTGCATTTGGACCCCCGGGCTCAGCCCAATGAATGCCGCCCACCTGCCCCACCCCCGTACCTGGACCACTGTGGTCCCCATGGGCATGCTGAAGACGCTGACCAGGTTGTCCGTCCCCACGCTCACCCACCACTGGCCTGGGAGAAGGCAGAGGGGGGCCCGGTCATAGGGAAAGCTGGCAGCTGAGGGCTGGACCCCTGGGGATCTGGGAAACAGGGAGCCCCCCACCTCCCTCACATCCCTGCGGAGAGCATCACTCAGGGCGGTTCCTGCTGATGAAGGCCTTGCGGGGGTCAGGAAGGGTCAGAAAGGGCTGGGTGGAGTCAGTCTTAGTGAGGCAGGGCCCCGTGGGAGGCTGGGGACCACGGCAGACTCCCCGCCGCGATCCTGGCCACTCACCCAGCGGGGAGAACTTGAGACCGAGGATGGTGCCGTCCTTACATCCCACCATGTGCTTCTGGCCCCCAAGGCTGGGCTGCAGCCACTGCTGGCCATTGGCTGTGCCCACCAGCACCCAGTCCTCCCAGGGGCTGGGGGACAGGCTCATTATCTGGGGAGAAGGCAGCAGGAAAACATTGTCCAGGTCCCAGCGGGGCCCGAGAGGTGGCAGGAGCACAGGGACCCATCCCCGGGGCTGACTGCCTGCCCGCTTCCTGATTGTGAGACCCCCAGAAAGCAACTTCACATATCCGGCCTTGGCTGGCTCATCTGCAAGATGGGTGTGGTCCTCTCTACTTTGTGGGATTATCACAGAGACTCAATGAGAATAGGAACCCCTGATACAGAGTACGAAAGCATCCAATGTCATCTGGGCAACTGGGGAAGATGTAGCTAAGGACCCCTCTCTTCAGAGCATCACTGAGACCTGAGGTACCACTCACCCCTGCCCTTCCTGCCAGCTTCCACCTCCTTCAGTCCACAGCCCAGCTGCTACGTGGCCAAGCAGGCCCCATCCCAGCTGCACACCTGAGACTCAAACTGGTATTCCTGGGGCTCCCCAGTGGTCCTCAGGTCCCAGCACCGCAGGCAGGCGTCCAGACCCCCTGTCCAGATGTGCCGGTCTTTGACAGCGATGCTCTTGGCACCGTTCAGGTGACCCAGCAGGTCCCTGGCCAGGAGAGGCATTGGAAGGGAGGTCAGGGCTGAAACTCTAAGCTTGGGGCCCCTGAGGACACCCCCCTCCAATCACACCCGGGTGACAGATGGGGAAACTGAGGCAGGCAAGAAGTACCACAACTGGGCTTCAAGGACCCAGCCACAGTTTGAACCTGGGTCTTCAACTCTCAAATGCAAGAGTTCTTTAGGGAAAGGGGCTTTGGCCTTGAGACTGCTGGGTCCCTACTCAGGGATCCAGGTGGGAAGCGGCCCTCAGGGTGGCCCCGCCCACCCCTGGGCCACACCTGACCACGCTCTGGTTCCGCAGGTCCCAGATCCTGACACTGCCATCGGTGAAACCGGCAAAGGCCAGGTTGTCCTCAGGGCTGGCGGCCAGGGCCTGGCAGGTGAGGCCCGCACAGGGCAGCTCCGCTCTCACGTACAGGGAAGGTGCTGTCAGGTCCCACAGGCTCACGCTGGTCAGGTTGTGGCCACCCGTCAGCAGGGCCGTGCTGTTTGAGAACAGCAAGCAAGTGCGCAGGTAGGCCCCCTGGGTCTGGGGTGGGCAGAGCCTGGGGTGAGCTTCCTCCCCTGCAGGGTGGGGGGCTCTCCCTGCTCCCACAAGCTCCGCCCCAGAGCCAGCCCTACCCTCACCTGTACACGCAGGTAGCTCTCTGGAAACTTGGCCTCCACCACCTGGCTGACCAGGCTCCACACCTTGACGCCACCCCTGCCACAGGTGAAGGCGTGCCGCGTGAAGCTGCTGACGGCCGTGGCCAGCACGGGCTCCCCATGTTCTAGCCTCCGTACCTTCTCCACTCTGTGTGGCACGGCCAGCTTCTTGGACTGCCAGGGCAAGGCATCAGGCCTATTCCACGTGTTTTCAAAGTCCTCAGGGTCCCAGCATCTTGGGAGAGGAGCCCGCCTGTGAGCCTCTCTGCCCGGAGCAGGGCACCTATCAAGCCCCAGAGGGGCTTCGTTCTTTGTATTTGGAGTTCTCTCAGGCCTCATTTCTCCACGGCACTCTATATCCTCCCAGGTTCTACCCACACCCCTCCAAGTATTCTCCTTCTCCCACGACCAAACACTGCTCCCTTCTGCCTGACATGTTTTGCCCTATCCCAGCAAACTCCTACTCATCCTTCAAGGTCCTAACCATTATGTCCCTTCCTCCAGGAACCCTTCTCACCCCCACATCTGGGCTCCCAACCACAAGGTTGGGACATACTTACATGGGCTTCAGAAATTGATAGGTTTTTACAGGAAGCTCCTGCGGGTGGATGAGGTCACAGCTGAGTCACATTCTCCTCCCGCCCCAGCCCCCCACAGCCTTTGTGTAGGGTGCGGGGGTCTCACCTGGGCCATGTGGGAGAACACCCCCTCTCCTACAGTGCCCCGTCCTGTGCTTCCCTTTCGGGAGCCCTCAGAGGAGTTGGGGGAGGGCGTAGCTGGGCTGAGAACTGGGCAGAGAAAAGAGTGGATCAGTGGCAGGTGTGGCTCCCCTCCCCCAGGGCGGGCTGCCCTCCTCCCACCAGGATTACCCAAAGTGTCCTTGGGGAGCAGTTTCACTCCCAAGTATCGTGGTGCTGGCTCCTGGCTTTCCTGCCCGCGGGAATTGGGGAGATCAGTTCAGACCAAAGGACCTGACCAGGGTTGGTCTGAGAACTGGAACACGGCAGGCGGGCCCAGGCAGTGTGGACAGGATGCTCCAACTGCCTGAAGTCCCATCCTCCCATCCAGGCGGAGCTGCAGACAGGCTCAGGTCCTCTGAGGGTATCCAAGGGCTGAGGGTGGGGGAGCCATGCCAATCCCACAGGCATCTAGAGGTCAAAGCCAGGGGGCCCAGCCGGGGCAAAGCCCACCCTTCCAGGTACCGAGGATTCCAGTTACTTACCTGGCCTGGCGCCTGCTCTGTCGCTATGACAACAGAAGGGGATGAGGGGGAGAAGCCAGTTCAACCGGTGCTGTCCCTCCACGCGGCCTGATTCCCCACTTCCCCTCACCCTCAGGGAGACTCACTCCTGCGTCTTGGGCGCTCCTGGGTCCCAGTAAAAATCTGCCAGAGCTGCTGTGTCAGAACATCCTGCCAAAACCGGGGCTCCGAGTCCCAGGATGGCCGCATGTCTAGCTGGTGGACTGTGTCCACTCCGGGGGTCTGCTGGAGCCAGTCGGATGACCTCGTGGCCATGATGTCTTCGAAGTCTGGTCCCTGGAGACTGGAGGGCTGTGGGGTCTTGGCCTCTGGGTGCTGGGGGTCCCGGTTGGGCTGCTCACTGGGGAACTCCTGGTTTCCCTGGTGCTGTAAGCACAGGGTCGTGAGGGACACGAGGATGTACCCTTTGCCCCAAGCCTATCCCCACCCTACTCAAGGACCCAGGAACCTACCTCCCCCAGCTGGAAGCCCAGGGATTGGTTGCAGATCTCCACTATCTGTAGGAAGTTTTCTGCCTGGAAGGGGAACGTCATCCCAGCTAAAGCTTCATTAAAGGACAGCCCTGGGTGCGAATTCCTTCCTACAAGTCAGTTTCCCTGTTCACAAAGTGAGGCTACACCCTTGAACGTTTTTGGGTGGATTCATGATCACCTAGCAAAAAGCAAGCTCTCGGTACCCAGAGGCCACCCTTGGCTGCGGGTGACAAAATTGAGCCCTAATGACCAGTTACCAGTATAATACGGTCGCAAGTCAAGTCAGATCTGGGTTCGCATCCCAGCTGCTTTTCTTGGGATGTTTGGAAACAAAAGCCTGAATGCCACCCCCTTGTTTAAAATGGTTTCAAGAAGCAAAGCCGTCTGTACACATGTCCCCCTTATGGGGATGACATTTGAAGCTGCTGAAACACTGCAAAGATCCTAAGAAACCAACGGTTACCTCTTGGGGAGCAGGGCTGGCGACGGGGAAGTTAGGGGCCCTGGTGGGAGGGTCACTTATTTTATATTTAAAATCAAGCCACGTGGCTGCTACCGATTCCAGATTTAAGTGAACAGTTTCTGTGGTCATGGAAGGCACCCTAAATTTTCTTTTTCTCCCTCCCAGCAGGCTGCCCATCTGTTCCTTTAGGACAGGCTCCCTCCTATGGCGCGTCCTACTGCTTTTCTCAAGAGCATTTATCTGGCCCAGGTACCAGATTTGTGTTTAACCTCTCCTTCCTCAAGACTGTACCTCCCTGCACAGCGGCTACTGGCTGCAGGTCACTATTTAAATATAAAGTTAAGTTTAATTAAAAATGCGATCCCTCCTGTCCCACGGGCCACATTTCAAGGGCTCAGCAGCCACGTGGGGCTGGGGGCTGCCAGAGTGGACAGCGAGGCATGAACCTAGAATGTGCCTGGCAGCCAGCTGAGGACACAGACCACACAAGACACGACCTGCCAGTACTGCCAGGAATTCGCTGTGAGGAGACCCACCTTCTCGGCCCGATAAGGGGCTCTACGGGAATGTGCAGCTATATTTAGTCCAGATGGACTAAATACAGTGATATGAGGAATGTTCTAGACCCACCAGCTAAGGTTGAATACTTGAAACGTGGACGGTGCCACTTGATTGCCAATTGAAGTGTAAATAGCCACGTGTGTCCCGTGGCTACTGCAGAGGGTGACACGGATTTAGTCTTGGGCCTCTGGCTTTGGAGGCAGTGCCGTGGGCCTTCCGAATGCACGTGCACCTCCATGGTGGATGCCAAGAAGCTGTCTGGCCCAGAGCGAATTCCAAAATCCTGGGGAAATATTGTGATTCACAGAAAGAAACAATTGCTAAGGAACGTGGCATAAGGCCTGTGGCTGTCAGTTCTGTGGAACGGGCACCACTGGCGTTCCCATTCTGCAGATGAGAAAACTGAGGCTCAGGGCATCAAAGTCAATTTCCTAAAGTCAGGACACCTGGGGCCCAGCAGCGTTTCCCTGCCTCCACTGGCAGCCTGGTCCCACCCCCTGCCCCTCGCTGGTTGGGGTAGGGGGTGGGGCGAGCAGGATGGTGGAGGGAGAGGCTGGAATGGAGGACCCCCTCCCTGAGCTCTGGGCGCTCCAGGTGGCTGCCTCCTAGGGTGGCGGGGGATGGATTCCCCAGCTGGGCCTCCCAGCAGCACGAGGCCCAGGGGAGCCTTCCCCAATCCTCCCTGGCTCCTTAATGCACAATTTACTGGCACTTTAATGCACTCAGCATGAAAAGTGCTGCTGCCCCCTGCCTGCATGCGGGTCCTCCCTGGGGAGAGCTGTGTGCAGGCGGGCCGAGGAGCCGGGGGCGTTGCCACTGCTGCTGCTCAGGATTTTAAATACACAGCAAGGAGGCTGGGAGACAACAGGAAACAGGGGAGGGGGAGGTGGTCCCTGTGAAACCACAAGTCAGCTAGGGATCACCACCTGGGGCCTTCTGTTGGGGGAGGAGGGTGCTTAGGGGCGACCCTCCTGGGTCCTCCTCATCCCCTTACATCTTATTTATTTTTTTTGGCAGCACCCCATGGCATGCAGGACTCCCCCGACCAGGGATCATCGATCCTGTGTCCCCTGCAGTGGAAGTACGGAGTCCTAACCACTGCACCACCAAGGAATTCCTCCCCTTATGTCTTGATACTCAGCACATGCTGTCAGTTTCCTGACACATCCACACTCTGACTGCTTCTCACCACCGAACTGGCTCGGTGACCAGCCTCCCGCACCTGGATGGTCCAACTGGACCCCAACTCCTATCCTGGCCCCCAAATATCCATCCTCCTCAAAGCAGCCACCAGAGGGCGCAAGTGAGCATCTGAGTCAGGCCCAGCCCCTCCTCTGCCCACAGCCCTCCAGGGTCCCACCTCCCTGGGGGTAAAAGCCAGAGTCCTCCCTGTGGCCCACAAGGCCCTGCACGACCTGCCGCAACCCCTCCCTGCCCTCCCCTCCTCCCTCTCTCCCCCCTCGCTCACTCTGCTCGGGACACACGGGCCTCCTTGCTGTTCCTCCAATGACCCAGGCCTGGTCCTGCCCCAGGGCCTTTGCACAGGCTGTGCCCTCTGCCCGGTCTACTCCTTCCAGACATCTACACTCCCTCTCTGATCTCCTTCAAGAGTCTGCCCAAATGTCACCTTCTCAGCGAGCCTTCCCTGACCACCCTGAATCGTAACCCATTCCCAACTTGGTTCCCCCCACGTCGCCTTGGGCTGCTCAATTCCACCCCTGCCTTGCCCAGCCCTCACCATCTGACACTTCTGTTTACCAGGCTCCTCTCACCCCAAGGGCAGCGGTTTGTCTGTGTTCTCCTTTGCTATTTCCCTGGCGCCTACAACTGCACTTGGCAAGGAGGTGATGGATACATATCTGTTGAATGAATAACCGTGTTCTGGTTGCTTCCTGCCCCACCCCGCCCCCGCCTCTGGATCTGTCTTTCCCTGTTCCCTGAGCTACCCACCCCAGGCCCCACTAAGTCGCAGACACAGCCCTGGCCCTCTGCCAGTCACATCTGGCACAGGCAGAAAGTCCTGCCAGCACCCAGGAGGAAGGGGCCAGGTGGCGGGAGGACAGGCGGGGTGGAAGCCATGCTCAGCCTGGGCAAGGCTCCCCGTGCTGGGAGCAGGGCCCCCAGTGCAGGCCTGTCCCTCCCCCCACCCCCGAGTGTGAGCCAGGCCCTTGGGAACCTCAGACACATGGAGACCGCATCCGGCCATGCCTGGCACATAAAAGCCCCTTCCTAGCACAGGCAACTAACCTGCGATGTGCTGACAGGCCCCTGGCCTCCTCCAGGCACGCGGGGACCCGCGAGCAGGACAGGAGGGAAGAGGCTCAGGACCAGAGATGCACTCCTGAGATGTGGGGGATCCACTGATACCCTGGGGATTCCACTTTGGGCCCCACCCCCTCTGCCCCCAGCCCTCCAGGGCTCCCACCTCCCTCAGGGGGAAAAGCTCAAGTCCACCTCCGCGGCCCACAAGGCCCATTCACCTGCTTGTGATGTTCCTGGAGCCCCTGCCGGATCTCCTGGAACTGCAAAGGAACAACAGCGGTCACACTGGGAGCTGGTCAATGGAAGTGGGCAAGAGTGCAGAACTGAAATGCTGTGCATGTTTCTCCCCAGCTGTATGACCCTGGGCAAGTCATGCTACCTCTCTGGTCCCTGCTCTCGTCAAATGGGATACTGCCTACCATACTCAGAGTAGGAAGTAATTAGGGAGACCCCTGGTTTTCATTCTAGGTATGAAGTGGAGGTCAAAGAGGGGCACAACCTGCCCTTGCTCCCTCCCTGCCCTCCCCTCCTCCCTCTCTCCCCCTCGCTCACTCTGCTCCAGACACACAGGCCTCCTGGCTGTTCCTCCAACACACCAGGCCCGATCCTGCCCCAGGACCTTTGCACAGGCTGTGCCCTCTGCCTGAAACAGCCTTCCCTGTTCTCTCTAGGGTGGCAGGAACTCCTTATCTACCATGTCTCACTGTGAACGTGAGACACAGTGAGACATGGTTTCACTGTGTCTCACGTTCAAGAAGCCCTTCCTGACTACCTTAGCTCAAAATCTTGGCTCACTTTCACCGCTTCACCTTCTATTTTCTTTTAAGCACTTACATTTTGTGAATCTTGTTTCTCTATTTACTTATTTGTCTCTCTCCTTCCCTTAGAGCTGCCGGGTCCTATGGGGTAGCCACTAGTCAAACGTGGCTCTTTAACTTTCAGTCAATTAAAATTCAGCTCCTTACAGGAGCTCAGTAGCCACATGTGGCTGGTGGGTGCCATATTGGACCCTGTTGATAGAGAACATTCTTATCTTTGTGGAAAGTTCCAGAAGACAGCACACAGTAGAATATACATTCCTGAAGGGCAGGGACTCCCATCACGTGCTGTACCCCTAACTCATCGACTGTGGGCTGAAGAAACTTCTCCTTAATTTAAATACAGAATTACTTGTTTTCACAGCAAGGTTATTAATTAAGAAAAACTCACATGAAGTTGTTGCTCACTGGGTTAACTCACTTGCCTAAAATAAGCAAAGTAAGTAGAGGAGAGGGTGCCCCCAAACCCGGATCCTGAGGCCAAACTCAACAGCCTTTCCAGGAGGCTCCTGAGGGGCTACCTGGTGGTGGTGGGGAGAGTAGGGGCGGGGCTTCCCGGAGAGGGCGGGGCTTCCCGGGCCGGGGCGGGGCGGGGGGGGGTGCTGCTCACCAAGTAGTAAGCGCTGTCCATCTGTGTCGTCAAGTGAGTGGGGAACCTGCCAGGAAAGACAAACCCGCTGCAAGAGGAGGCCTCAAGACCCTTCCCCAGAATGAGCCCTGCCCCCAGCCCCCCAGCAGGGCAGTTCTGGCAAGTGAGCTAGTCCCTTCCAGGTGCCACATTGAAGAAGGCGCCAAGACGAATATGATTTTAATGCGGTATTTTAAAAAAAACGTAATTGAATGCAAGCAAATTCACACTGAACAACAACAAAATCAAAAATTTAAATGAAAGCCAGGATCGGTATTACTGGCTTTCCTTTCCTTTTGCTTCAGCCTTCAATATGGCTCCTCCCGCCCCCCCACCAGCACTGGTCCTGTCTTTTGGGCCATGGAGACAAGGATGGGATTCTTTCCCTCGGTGGGACTTAGGGCCCCAGCGGGGCCTCCAGGCCCCAAGAATCGCCCTCACCTGGGGAAGTGCTGCTTGAGCTGATCCAGGGCGTTCTGATAGTAGCCGGCCTCAGGATGAGCCTGGAGAGGTCGAAGGAGGGATGAAGAAAACCCACAGCCTCCCCGTATCCCTGCCGTCAGGTCATCAGCCCCAAAGAGGGTGAGGTGGGGCCTCCTGAGGCCTGAGGGTAGTTTGCTTTCTCTCTTATTACTTAAGTACCCACAGGGTATCTTCCATCTTGATTTTTGGCCTAAAGATGAAAATATTTACTCTCTGGCCCTTTACAGAAGCTTGCCGGCCCCTGGCCTAAACTGTTAGCAATGGTTTTCCCCGGGAAGTAATGGTGGGTGGGGAGGCGCAGAGAGGGACTTTTGCTTATAGAATAGTAACTGAGTAGGTGATGTAGCCCTATGTTTTATCACCTGGGTAATAATGTTTAAAAAGAAAGTGCCTTAAAGTATGATGGGTTACTGTCCCCAGCTGAAGGCCTGGCCAGCCGGCCCATGTCCGTCCCTCAGGAGCAGAACAAGATTTGAGCCTCTTGCCCCCTCCCCCAGGGGCTAATGCCTCACCATCCTTTGAGGGTGCCGGTGGGGGCTGAGATGGCCCCAAGAAGTCAGTCTTCAGGCTGGAGTCACAAGGACTTTAGCCAGGGACTCTAAAAGTAAAGAGGGGATGTCAGATCATGAGCGCAGAAGGCTGGGCAGTAGCAGAGGACAGAACTAGCCCCACCCCACCCTCGGCCTCCAGCACCACCCACCTTGGTCTTCTCTCCTCCAGGACTCAGTCCCGGGCCCCCAAACCCCTCCCTGACTGCCAGCACCCCACTGCATTCCCTACATCCTCTGTTCTTTCATTCATCACTCTGGTGCTTCCAGCTGTGCTGATTAGTGGTGGGGACCCCCTGAGGCCTCACCCTATGAGGTGGGGGGCACCGTATGGTGCCAAACATACTCCCTGACAGGAGCAGTCAGGGCTGGAGGTACCCCAGAGAAAGATATCAAAGCTCAACCTTAGTTTTGAGACAATTTCCTAAAGCACGGGAGAACATCATTTGGAAAGGGGTTTTGAAGGATGAGTAAGAGTTGGCCAGGTGAATTCGGAGAAATTTCTCAGACAGGAGGAAAGAGACGTCTCTCTATCCCCAATCATTCCTGCGGCACCAAGCCCCTTCTTTACTTCGCTTCTGCCCCTCAGCTCCCCTCTAGGCTCCTCCCCAGCCCAGGGACCATGGGGCCCTCCAGGAGACTGGCAGGCCTACCCGCCTCCCTTAGGATGGTGGCCCAAGAGGAACGAGGAGGAAGCCGCGGGATCAGCCAAGTTCAGGCTGACAGGAAGCACGTCCCCCCATCCCCGGGGGCCAATTGACCCATTGGGCCCCGCCCCGCCCCGCCCCGGCCCCGCCCCCGCCCCACCGCCACCTGCAACGCGAAGCTGGTCAGTGAACTAGCAGCAGCTGCACGTGGGCTCGGGCTCCGCGGGCGGCCGCTGGCAGTACCGACCAATCGTGAGGCCGCTTGCCCACGTGGGCCGCGGTCGCCGTCGCTGATTGGTCAGCTGTCCCCAGCCTGTGGCCGGGCTGTCAATCAGCGCGCGGGGCGCCGCCGCTTAACTCTTGCGGTCCCGCTGCGGGGAAGGGCAGCGTGCAGAGTCGCAGGCAGGTTGGGATCCAGGGGGGGATGAGGATATTTAGAAGGGCAAGGGGCTTGGAGTCAGAGAGTGCAACTTGAGGAGGGACTGGGCGGTGTGTATTTGCCTTGTTTGGTGAGAAGCCCTGTCAATTTTTCGTCTTGCCCAGGAGTGGCTCATGGCTGGGGGTGGGGATGGGGGGAGTCTTCTGCACTCTCACTCCAATCCTTAGATCTGGACTAAGAACCTTTTCCTCAATATTAAATAACGTGCAATGCAAACGAAGCTTCAGTCCCCTTTCTTGGGGAAAACTCAACGGCTCCCTTTTATCCAGGCTTCCTAGGAGCCAAGCCCGGGGCTGTGCATCTTATCAGCGAATTTTCCCAGCTGCCCTTCAAGCCCGGGGACCGAGACTCTGAGAAATCTGAGAATAAAAAGCCGGAACTGCAAAGACCTTGAGCCTGGTACAGTTTTTCCAGGTTCAAGGCCAAGGAGGGAAGCGTAGTGCCTACTCTAGGCTTAGGGTAGCCTCAGAGATAAGTGGTGGGGTGTATGTGGAGGGATTCAGGAGTCCTGTTTTGGTGTGAAATGCCTGCTTGAGATGGGAAGTGGTCAGTCCAGAGTCTGGGGGTGAGAGGTCAACCCCAGAACATTGGCACTGGCTGTTCCTTCCTGGGCCAGGGAGAGTCTGTCCCCTGACTGCCCCTGGCTGGATCCCTCACCTTCGGCTCTGGTACAGAGGTTACCACCTCAGGGAGGCCTCCATCCCCCCTTTCTTATTTTTCCCCAAATCTGGTTTCTGTTGGAGCTAATCTTGTAATCTCCATGGCCCTATACCCTGCTGTGTTCAGAATTCACCGAATGCTGACAGGATTCTCCCACTTGCTCGCACCTGGTCACAGGCACTTGGGTGGGTATGCTGGCTCGGGACCCACACAACCAGAGCACTCTCTCTTTCCCCCCACCCAAGTCTGTGCTTTGCCATGGGGGGAGGATGGAAGGAAACGGGTGACTGAGGGTTCAGATCTTTGGATGCGTAGCCCCCAGAGGTTATGATGTAAACACACAAATTGGGTTTTGTGGCTTGTCTATGGAGGACAAAGTGAGGGCTGCCATGTATGAGCCACAAATAAAGGTTTTCACCCACAATCCCTCCACTGGCCCTTAATGGAAGTGTATTTTATTTATGGTCCAGACTGCTAATTGCCCCTCTCCCTGTTTGTAGACAGTCAGCTGGACATACCAGTTTATCCGAGGCTATCTTGTCTTCTACTGTATCCACTGGGTACCTGTGGTTATTTCAATTAAAATGAATTACAATTAAATAAAATTTAAAACTCAGTTCCTGGGGGCCACTGACCAAATATTGCTTAGTATCCACACCTGACTGTCCGCACTGCAGATCTAGAACATTCCCATCATCTTAGAAAGTTCTGCTGGTCAGTACAGATCTGAGAGTCTCTTTTTTTTCTTTTAATTTTTATTTTATATTGGAGTATAATTGATATACAATGTTGTATTAGTTTCATAGATCTGAGGTTCTTAAAAAAGAGAAATTCCTAGGTCCTTGTAGAAATCGGAGCTGTTTTATAGCAGCCATTTCATCCTCAATCGTGGAAAGCCCCCCGCACCTGGGGCTGGGGTGATCGTTGGCCCTTTGGCTGTTGTGGGCTCACCCCTGCTTCTTCCTTTAACTGTCCCCCCCGCTTGCTCCAGCCTGGCGGGCAGAGAAGCAGTCTCCCTGAGCCCTCAGGAAGGGGATGGATGACACAGCAGCTAGGAGAGAAGGAAGCAAAGATTTCCTTCTTGGCTCTCAAGTGCTGTGGTTTACTTTGGAAATCCAAGGTTTGGATGAAAGTTTGAGAGGAAAACAGTTTGCATTTCCAAAGCTTTGGAATTCCCTAGGCTCACCCCCAGGGACCTCAGACCTGGATGCCCAGAGGCCACAGGGTCACCTGGGTTGGGTGTAGACCAGGCAGAGGGCTCAACAGAGAGCCCAGGGTGGAGAGGGGCCTGTGGAGTGACCTCAGGGAGGTGACAGCTGGGAGGTAGTGACAGGTTTCAACCCCCCAAATTCTCTCCCCCATCCCCAGAACCTCCCAGTGGGCCTCGTGGGCCACAGACCATAGCCAAGTGACAGGAGTGAGGGGGAAGCTGCAGAAGCCTGTAGGTAAACGGCCCTCGTGTCCAGGCAACAGATGAATGACCAAGAAGCAGCAGGACAGGGACCCTCCAGGGACACTGGTCGGGCTGGGAGATGCTCAAGGGCCCAATGCCCCCAGCTGTCTCCACTCAGCCACCACGTGAATCCCCTTGAACTTAGCCTGGCCCCAGGAAAAGTGAATTTATCAAATTACTCAGAATTGATTGAGGTTTGTTTTCTGCCACCTGGTGGAAAGAGGTTGGTATTCCTTCCCTGGCACCGCTGTCACAAATAACCACAAACTGGGTGGCTTAAAACAACAGAAATTTCTTCTCTCACATTCTGGAGACGGAGACGGGAAGTCCAAAATCAAGGCTTTGGCAGGCAGGGCCCTGCTCCCTCTGAAGGCTCTGGGAAGGATCCTTCCCGCCTCTTCCAGCTTCTGGAGTTGCTGACCATCCTCGGCATCCTTGGTTGGTAGAAGCATCACCCTAAGCTCTGCCTGTGTCTTCACGTGGTGTCTGTGTGCGTGTGTATGCCTGTATCCAAATGTCCCTTTTCTTACAAGGACACCGGTCGCTGGATTTGGGGCCAAATCCAGTATGGATAAATGTTCACCAGTGACCCAGCATTGAACCAGTGAAGCCACCTCCAGATTCCTGACCACTAGAACCCAAATCCAGTATGACCTGGGGCCAAATCCAGTATGACCTCATCTTAACTAATTACATCTGCAAAGACCCTCTTTCCAAACACAAGGTCTCATTCCCAGCTAACGCGGGTTAGGATTTAAATGTATGTTTTTAGGGGATACAATTCTACGCTCTACAAGGCTCAAAAGAAAAATTAAGTAACTATAGCAACCCACTCTATCCCCCATGAATCCTGACATCCCCCTTTTACAGAGGAGGAAAATGAAGCTCAGAGAGGTTAACTGACCTGCCCTGGGTCGTGCCGTTTCTAAGTGGCTAAGCTGGGATTTGAACCCATGACGTACATGCATAACCCTTATGCCCTAATGCCCAGATCTAAATTAAGCTCCCACGTTTTTGGTTTTTTTTTTGCGAAATGAAATTAATTTTCCTTTATTTCAGGACTTGCTGAAATGGTTCATTTTTTAAAAAAATTTTATTGGAGTATAGTTGGGACTGCCCTGGAAGTCCAGTGGTTATGGGTCCACGCTCTCACTGCTGAGGGCTTGGGTTTGATCCCTGGTTGGGGAACTAAGATTCCACAAGCCACGTGGTGCAGCCAAAAACAAAAAAATTTTTTTTTATTGGAGTAGAGTTGATTTACAATGCTGTGTGAGTTTCAGGTGTACAGCAAAGTGATTCAGTTATACATATACATATATTCATTTTTTCAGATTCTTATATAGGTTATCTCAGAATATTGAGTAGAGTTCCCAGTACTATACAGTGTGTCCTTGTTGGTTATCTATCTTATATGTAGTACTGTGTATATGTTATTCCCAAGCTCCTCATTTATCCCTCACCCTCACCACATTTCCCCTTTGGTAGCCATTAAGTTTTTTTCTGATATCCATAAGTCTGTTTCTGTTTTGTAAATAAGTTAATTTGTATCATTTTTTTAAATTAGATTCCAAATATGAGTGATATCATATATTTGTCTTTCTCTGTCTGACTTACTTCACTTAGTATGACAATCTCTTAGTCCACCCATGTTGCTGCAAATGGCACTATTTCATTCTTATTTATGGCTGAGTAATATTCCACTGAATATATGTACCACAACTTCTTTATCCATTCCTCTGTTGACGGACTTTTAGGTTGCTTCCATGTTTTGGCTATTGTAAATAGTGCTGCAATGAACACTGGGGTGCATGTATCTTTTCTAATTATGGTTTTCTCAGGATATATGCCCGGGAGTGGGATTGCTGGAAGCCCCATATATATATATTTTTTTTTGGCGGTACACGGGCCTCTCACTGTTGTGGCCTCTCCCGTTGCGGAGCACAGGCTCCGGACGCGCAGGCTCAGTGGCCATGGCTCACAGGCCCAGCCGCTCTGCGACATGTGGGATCTTCCCGGACTGGGGCACGGACCCGTGTCCCCCGCATCGGCAGGCGGACTCTCAACCACTGCGCCACCAGGGAAGCCCATGGAAGCCCCACATTTGAACTGTCCATGTAGCGATAGGTTGGGCCATCCCATGGACCTAAGCTTAGAGGAAGGTGTGTCCATTCCAGAAGTGGAGTTTTGGTCTCTGGGACCTGGAACTTCTGAAGAAATCCAGATGTATTAGTTAGCTACTGCTGCATAACAAAGTGCCCCCTAGCTTAGTGCCTTGAAATAAGAAACATCACCTCACATGGGTTCTAGTGGTCAGGAATCTGGAGGTGGCTTCACTGGTTCAATGCTGGGTCACTGGTGAACATTTATCCATGTTTCAGCCTTTCTTGTTTCCTTTTTTACAGGGATCATCTTCTGCCATCCAGAACTAAATTTAAAATCTCTTCTCAGTAAGGCTCCATCACTTTCTCTTGCTCCCCTAATCCTACTCACCACCCCGTGATTTTTTGGTTTTATTTAATTCTTACTTTTCAGTTTATTTTATTTTTGGCTGTGTCGGGTCTTAGTTGTGGCACTTGGGATCTTTTGTTGCGGTTCGCAGGCTCTTGGTCGTGGCACACAGGCTTCTCTTTAGTTGTGGTGCGTAGGCTCAGTAGTCGCAGCGTGTGGGCTTAGTTGCCTCACGACATGTGGGATCTTAGTTCCCTGACCAGGGATCGAACCCGCGTCCCCTGCATTAGAAGGCGGATTCTTAACCACTGGACCACCAGGGAAGTCCCTATTTAATTCTTTCTAGTCCGTCCTGTCCATGCGTGGCTGAAAGGGTGGCTGGGTGGATGACCCTTGTGTTCATCCAAGTGCATTTTGGGGGGGCTTATTTCTCCCAGACGGCTGGGTCACAGGTGGGGGTCCAAGATGACCCCCCGCAGGAAGCTCTGCGTCCTCTGACTCTTCCCCACCGGGGCTGGGCAGGGTGGTGGTACTGAGGTTGTCTTTTTTGTCTTTCTTTCTTTTTAATTTGGCTGCGCTGGGTCTTACTTGCGGCATGAGGGATCTAGTTCCCTGACCAGGGATCGAACCCAGGCCCCCTGCACTGGGAGCGCAGAGTCTTAACCACTGGACCACCAGGGAAGTCCCCTGAGGTTGTCTTTTGATGGCCAAGCCTTGGCCCCCATGTTACATCCGATATTGTCAGTTCATCCCAATTCATATTTTCCCCTGTAAATACCCCTCCACTGTGACTTGGTGAAGGGATGTGATCCAGGTGATGTCCCAACATCACCCCTCCGTGTCACGTGCTTAACTGACATGTCCATCCAGCCCCCTGGTGTACATTTAGGGCTCAGCGGGACTAAGGTTGGTTAAACCAGGCATTTTAGGCTGCTGAGGGCTTACAGGCAAACTCCCAGTTGGCCAGTTGTTCACTCCAATGGCATCATCTAAAGGAAGGTGGTGGCTTTAGCCCAGCGAGACCCCCACGGTGTGGAGAGGCTGCAGAACACCTTCCTGGGGGTCCAGCTCACTCCCTTTATGAGGTGGAAAGAGAGGAAGGTGGCCATAGATCTCATACCCAAGGCATGTTCTGAGTTGAATTTGTGGTCTCTGGCGCCCTCTTCTGGGGAAAGTTTTATTACAGCTTCATTGACGTGTACAAAATGTGAGTTGACCTGTGTTTAAGCACAGGGTTCCTTGATTTTTAGTAAATTTGTCCAATTGTACAACCATCACGACAATCCAATTTGAGCAACTTTCCATCACCTCAGAAATGTCCCTTTTGTCCGTTTTGAGTGGATCCCTCCTTCCCAGCAGTGCCTGAGGGCCCAGTGGCTTCACATCCTCCCAGTGGGAAAACTTTCACATTAGGGTATTCACGGTGGTAGGAACTTCTTCCTTCTCAGAAGGGATCTCCTGGTAGCCAGATGCCAGCTTTCCCTCATCAGCCTCTAGGCTGTCCACCTCCAGTCCTGATTTAGAGGCTCATGTCTGCCCATCCTCTGAGATGGGACGCCAGAATCAGAGTCAGATGGATCTGGGTCGTTGTGGTGGGTGGAGCCCTGACCCTTCAGTTACTCTGTTTATCCATCTTTCTATTATCTAGCATCTAGGATACTTTAAAATAACGTTCCACCAAAGAAGTACACTGACACGTTGCTTCTAAAAATGAAATAAATCCATTCTTTGGTAATAACTTTTAAGAGTGTAATCTGTAATAATACTGAATCACAATGCTGTACACCTGACGCTAATATATTGTAAAGCAACTAGATTTCAATTTTAAAAATATAAACACAAAATCAAGTGAAGCAAATGGAACACAAAGATCTCAAATGAGCATCCCCTGCTGTGTCCTCGGTGGGGTTCCTTGGAGTCTGCTGTTTGTTACTTTTCTTAGGTTATTTACCTTCATACTTTTGAGTCAATGGTTCTTAAACTTGTGTGTGACTAGGAACCCCTACTGGTGGGCGGGGGGAGCTTGAGAATTTGCATTTCTAGCCAGGCCGGGGGTGGGGGGAGTGGGTAGCTGATGCAGTTGGTCTGGCCATCCCAGTGTGAGAACCTGTGCTCTCCCTGGATTTGCAGTGCTGGACATGATGATTCCACGTGATGATGGAGAATTTCTCCTGTTACTGTCCCAATCTGTGTGTCTAGTTTATTATTTAAGGAAATACATGTGAGAATAAAATTCGGCATGAAAAACCAAAAAGAAAAAGCTTCCACGTGACTGAGGGAAGTAGCTTCATTTGGGACCCACTGTTTTCAACCACAAATAAGCTATTATAAAATTCCTTAAAGGGATGTTCTTACCAGTTATATTCTTGGAAAACACAGCAATAAAACCAGGAAAAAGAATGAAAGCAAATGGTCGCGGACAATTAAAATAGATTACTCATGTTCTTTTATCACTGGTTGGCTATCTATATGCTTTCTAGTACAAACTAGGACATTACTTGGGGATAACTTTTTATTTTGATATAATTTCAAGCTTACAGAAAAGTTGCAAGATCAGACCAAGAACTCCTGAATATACCATTCATCCACTTTCCCCAATGTTAATATCTTGTCCCTTTTTCTTTTTCTTCTCTCTGCAGCCAACTAGGTTTTGCTAGTGAAAGGGCGCCCTCTTGTGGTCACTATTTTCTCCACCGAACGTTTTCTTTGTATATTGTGGATACAATTACTTTGTCAGTGTCTATTTCACAAATATCTTCTCCTTGTTGTGGCTTGCCTGCTTGCTTTCTTCATAGTGACTTTCAATGAGCAAATGTTTAAAAGTTTAATGACCAACTTGATCTTTTATTTATTTATTTGGTTGCGCTGGGTCTTCGTTGCCGATGGGCTCCTTAGTTGCGGCAGGTGGGCTCCTTAGTTGTGGCATGTGAACTCTTAGTTGTGGCATGCATGTGGGATCTAGTTCCCTGGCCAGGGATGGAACCTGGGCCCCTGCATTGGGAGCGTGGAGTCCCAACCACTGCGCCACCACGGAAGTCCCAAGATTTTTCTCCTGTGTTTCTTCCAGATGTTTTAGTGTTTTATCTCTTACATTCAGTTCCATGATTCACTCTGAACTGACTTGTGTACACTATATTATGATGAAGTTATCGTTTCTGAATCGACAGACATGCCCTTAAAAAAGCATACCTGTACGAATTTTCAATTCTCCCCAAATTGAGCCTGTTAATTTAATGCAAATAAACCAGCTGCAGCCCATCCTGGACACCATCCACTGCACATCTGAACTTCTCCAAACGCCTGAGATGACAGTTCACAGCCAGGAACTGCTTGCAGAGTCCCCAGGCCTGTCCCAGCCTCACCTCAGTCACCCTGGCAGCCCTCCCTGTACCAGAAGCATCCTGCCTAGAACTTGGAAAAAGGCTGGGGACGGGTCCCTAAAATGGGAGAGGGGGCGGTTAGGGCAGAGTAGAGGCTTCTCTGTGTGCGATTGGAACAAACATCTGTGCAGGGCCCTGGGGAGACAGCAGAAGCAGCAGGTGCTCAGGGCCACTCTCCTGTCCACATTGGGATACATTATATTATATATGCTCTTTATATGGTTAATTTTTGTCCCTCCCCACTGGACTCTAAGAAGGATGAGGGCAACGATTTTTGTGCTCGTTTACTGCTGTCTTCCCCCGTGCAGACAATAGAGTCTGGAATACAGAGATGCTTAAAGAGCATTTTTTTTTAGGAGTCCCCATGCATTTTTCCATCACCCAATACAAATACATATATAGGTACAAAAGTGAAAACATGAGCTAGGTCGCCATCCAGTGGCCACTATAGGATATCACAAGGCATATATTAGTAACAAAAGCAACACGTAGAGAAATGAATAAAATATGACCCCATTTCCCCAAGAAATAAAAGACTTTCAGGGGAGAAACATTCCAACAATGGGAATGTCTTTTTATACGGGTGTGTTAGCATGAGGAACATGTTCGGAGAAATAAGCATTTATTGCTTAGGCGAGCCGCTATTGCTTATCACAGTAACCTGGGCGCTCAGGGATTAGCGGGAGGCCACGCCCCCAGCAGTATCCCTGGGCCTCGTTAGGCGATAACCACGCCCACTAGGAGGATCCCTCCTTAACCGCGCCCACAACCTAATTTTGGTTTCAGGAATGACCTAGAGGGGAGAGGCCGGACATTGGGCCCAATCGCGTCTCGCGGGGGGGCGGGGGGGAAAAAAAAAAAAAAAAATCGCCTTTCTCTGCTCGGTGATTGGAGGATGCCGTTGGCCCTCCCATCCTCGGGGCTCCACCAGTCCCAAGCCGAAGGCTTGCCCCCTTTTCCGCTCCCAGCAGCCCTGGAGCCGGAAGCGGAAGCGGCGGTCGGGGAGTGTGTTACAGGCGGTGTGGTACTGTTCAGGCGGTAGCCTGTTTCTCCAGAGGGAGGTTTTTCCTGTGTCCACCGTAGGTCCTGGCCCCGCGTCTGCTCGTCGGCCGGGGCTGGAGGAGTGGCGGGCGGCGGTGGGAATGAGTCAGAGGGCGGGGCGCAGTTCCAAGAGTAGGGGGCGGGGTCTTTAAAAGCTCGAATTCCCGGGTTCCGCCCGGGTGAAGGTCAGTGGGACTGGACTGAGCCCCGGAGGTTTTGGTTAGCGTGGGACCTTCTGACCCCCTAGGCCTTAGGACCCGGGTCGGACTCACTGTAGGATTTTGGGGAAGGGTGGGTGTAGGTGAGATGTAAATGCAGCCTGGTTTCCATTGGCTCAGAGCAAAACTGAGCTCCGTGCTGAGGGGTCAGCGTTGGGTGTGGACGGCGAGTGGACCCAGGCCCTGTTTCCTTGGGAACCGCGAAGATAAGATGCCTGTGGATTGTATGTCCGGAAACCTTATCTGAGCCCTGCACCTGGGGGGAGATGGAGACGGATTCTTGGTATCTAAGAGAATCAGGCCTGACAGGCAGGAGAGGGACGTTGTCTTCCTTCTGATAGGACTTCCGTCAGAAGCTGTGCTTTTAATGGACAGAGTATTCAGCGAGGTAGACGGGAATGGCTCAAAAGGGAGTTGTTTTGACACTTTACAGCTGTAGCGTGTTCTTGGAGGATACGTTTCCCGATAATTTTGCATCTGGCTTTATCCGTCCTCCCAGCATGATGAATGACAGGGCAGGTACTTTCTCAGCTGATTTTTACTATCTCACTCGTGTCCCGTCAGACCTTCTGCTCAGCTGGGCGCCAGTCGTAGCCCCAAGCCTTAATCGGCTCTCCGGTGGTAGTAGGCAAGTTGCTAAGCCTCAGAGCCTATTTCCAGCCTGTATATCGGACGTACATAACAGTACGTGCATTTAGCAAGTAATGTGTGGGATGTAAAGTGTGGACTATTATTTGAATTCCCTGGCGGTCCAGTGGTTAGGACTCTGAGCTTTCACCGACGAGGGCCCGGGTTCAGTACCTGGTCGGGGAACTAAGATCCCGCATGCTAAGCGGTTTGGCCTAAAAAAAAAAAAAAAGGTGTTGATTATTTTTAGTGTCAGTTCATCATTGTGGTCGTCCTCCTCATATTAAAGTCTTAGACCCCTGAAATGCAGGCGGCAGAATGACAGCACTTACGACCTTGGACTTGGGAGAAAAGACTCTAGTATCAAATGAATGGTCTAGAGCAGTGATTTTTCAACCCTGGGATAGTTTTACCCCCAGGGACACTTGACAATATCTGGAGACATTTTTGTACCACCTGGCGGGTGGAGGTCGGGTACTACTGGCATCTAGTGGGTGGAAGCCAGGGATACTTCTCAACAGGTACTGCCCTGAATGGGGCCGCACTTACAACTAAGAATTATCCCCCAATGCTTAATAATGCAGATACGGAGATACCCTGTCTAGAGTGAGTGATGCATGATGTGGAGTAGACATTCATTAACTACCATGATATCGTTATTCTATTATTGGTGAGTTTTCACAGAGAAATGATTTTCTTCCAGATCCAAAGTAATTCCTTAATCTCAACGAAACACCATTTCCATATTTGCTTTTTAATGAATTCAAAAAAATGTACAGAAGTAATATACCAATTTTAACATTTAGCCATATTTGCTGCACACACTGGTAAAACAGTACAGATATTTGTCCCCCTCCCTCCCCAGAGATAGCCATCTGTAATTTGACATATCACTTTCTAGTCTGTGTATGTAGGCTTTTTGTTTGTTTGTTTTTTAGAAGATGTTGGGGGTAGCAGTTTGTTTCTTTTTCCTGTGTTGGTTCTTCGTTTCTGTGCGAGGGCTTTCTCTAGTTGTGGCAAGCGGGGTCCACTCTTCACCGCGGTGCGCGGGCCCCTCACTATCACGGCCTCTCTTGTTGCGGAGCACAGGCTCCAGACGCACAGGCTCAGTAGTTTTGTGGCTCACGGGCTTAGTTGCTCCGCGGCATGTGGTATCTATTCCCAGACCAGGGCTCGAACCCGTGTCCCCTGCATTAGCAGGCAGATTCTCAACCACTGCGCCACCAGGGAAGCCCTATTTGTTTGTTTGATTGGTTGGGGTGTGTGTGTGTGTGTGTGTGTGTGTGTGTGTGTGTGTGTGTGTTTGTGTTTAAAAACTGCCATAACGGAATACTACTGTGTGAAGTCATTGCCTGCGTTTTTTTTTTTTTGCCCCCCCTCCAACATTATTTTTGGGATTTAGTTTTTATACCTCAGGGTTTCTCAAATTTAGCACTGTTGACATTCAGTACCAGATAGTTCTTTTTGGGGGGGCCGTCCTGTGCACTGTAGGGTGTTGAGCAGCATCCCTGGCCTCCACTCACCAGATGCCAGTGACAGCCCCTTCCCAATCAGTCGTGACGTTCAAAACGGTCTCCAGACACTTCCAAGGTCCCACCAGGGGGCAAAATTGCCCCTGGTAGAGAACCAGTATATATGTTAAGATGTAATTAGTTCCAGACATCTCCTTTGTATGTGGTATTTTTTTTCTCAGTGTTTTACTTTTGTTACCCACTTGGCTCCTTGAACTCTTTAATCAATAGAAATTGATAGGAAGCCAGATGAGGAATTGAGGCAGGGCTTTACTGGGACTCATGCTGTGAGGGAGAGAAAACAAGTATCGGGGGCCCTTGCTCCCTCCCTGAGGCGGGGGAGCTGGTCCTTTAAATGGGATGGGGGGGCAGGTCCATGGGTCCCCCAGAGGGGTGGTGTAGGTGGCCTCACGCCCTTGGTGGTGCTGTGTGCAGGTATCATGCACAGTACCCTGCTTTTCCCCCAGCACCTCAGAAATAGCAGCTGGGTTTTTGGTCATTTTGTATCTTGTTCAGAATTCGCCACAACTGTGCTTGGATGCAGTTATTTTTAGTCCCTTATAGTTTCTTTGTATTCTGTTGCGGAGATTCTGGTGCTCCAGGAGATGTTTGTCCAGGTGCAAGCACTGCAGCAAAGGGTCCCAGGTCCCAGCCTATCTCAATTTGTGTAGTTAAGTGAATAAATTCTTCTTGTTAAAAACTGGGCAACGTATGGCACCAAATGGTATACTGTGAAAAAGAGGTCTCCCATGCCAGTCCTCATGTCACTTGGTTGAGCCCCTTGAAAGCCATCAAAATTTCCAGTTGCTTTTGTGAGTTTTTAGGTCTGTGCATGTACCAACGTGTGTTCTTTAAGCCCAAGAAGACAACTGATGGATACATTTTCGATTGTAATAGAAAATGCCACATTGTCCTCAAAGTGGCTCCCCGGGGTGTGAAACGAGCTTCCCCCCCCCCCCCCCCGAATTCTGGCCAGTACTTGAAAGCACACAGCTCTCAAGTTCATGGTGAGGTGGAAGGGTTGAGTCAGCTCTCACTTGTGTGGCTGGGTTCACCTTACTCACCTAAGCTAGCTTTGCATCTTTTTGAAGTTTCCTTCTATGGCAAGATTCCCTGGCCACGTTTTGCAGAGCTCACTTTTGCTAAGAAGATTTGATTCTTCTGTCAATTTTAGTCCACAGTTTTTTTTTTTCTAGCATGTCTGATTTTTCAGAGTGAATACTTGCAGTTTTTGGTGTCCTGCAAGCTCTGATTTTTCTGGTGTTTTTCTTTCACGGAGGCACCTGCTGACCAGTATGATAGCCAGTAGCCACAAATCTTGTTTTTATTTAAACAGCTTAATGTGTATTTTTTTTTCAAAAAGCTTCATTGAAATATAACTCACGTACCATACCATTCACCATTTGAAGTGTACACTTTAATGGTTTTTCGTATTCACAGAGTTGTACAACCATCATCACAGTCATTTTTAAAAATAAATTTATGTATTTATATTTATTTTTAACTGCATTGGGTCTTCGTTGCTGGGTGTGGGCCTTCTCTAGTTGTGGCGAGCTCGGGCTTCTCATTATGGTGGCTTCTCGTTGCAGAACACGAGCTCTAGGTGCACGGGCTCAGTAGTTGTGGCACGTGGACTCAGTAGTTGTGGCTCGCGGGCTCTAGAGCGCAGGCTCAGTAGTTGTGGAGCACTGGCTTAGTTGCTCCGTGGCATGTGGGATCTTCCTGGACCAGGGATTGAACCCGTGTCCCCTGCATTGGTAAGCGGATTCTTAACCACTGCACCACCAGGGAACTCCCGTAGCAGTCATTTTAAGAATATCTTCACTAGGGCCTCCCTGGTGGCACAGTGGTTGGGAGTCTGCCTGCTGATGCAGGGGACACGGGTTCGTGCCCCGGTCTGGGAAGATCCCACGTGCCGTGGGGAGGCTGGGCCCGTGAGCCATGGCCGCTGAGCCTGCATGTCCGGAGCCTGTGCTCCGCAAAGGGAGAGGCCACAACAGTGAGAGGCCTGCGTACCGCAAAAAAAAAAAAAGAATATCTTCACTACCTCAAAAAGAAACCCTGTACCCTTTACCTGTCACTTCTGTCTTATTAGATTTCCCTCTTTGGGATATTTCATATAAATAGAATCATATAATATGTGGTCTTTTGTGATTGGCTTCATTTATAATGTTTTCATGGTTCATCCATGTTGTAGCATATGTCAGAATTTCCTTTTTAAGGCTGAATAATATTCCTGTGTAAGGATGGACCCCATGTTTATCCATTCATCTGCTGATGGACACTTGGGTGGCTAACACCTTTTGGCTGTTGTGAACATTTATGTACAAGTATGTGTTTGAAGCTGTTCTCAACTCTTTTGCTAGATCCCTAGGAGTGGAATTGCTGGGTCATGTGGTAACTGTATGTTTACTCATTTGAGGAACTGCCAGACCTTTTTCCACAGCAGCTACACCATTTTACATTCCCACTAGCAGTGAATGAGGATTCTGATTTCTCCACATGTCACCAAGACTCGTTATTTGACTTTTTGATTCCAACTGCCCTAGTGGGTGTGATACCTCGTCGTGGTTTGGGTTTGCACTTCCCTGGTGTCTCATGGTGTTGAGCATCTTTTCATGTGTTTATTGGCTCCCTGTGTACCTTTCTTGGAGAAATGTCTCTTTAGCTCCTTTTCCCACTTTTATTGGATAACATCTTTTTATTCTTGAGTTGTAGGAGTGTTTAAAAATCCATTCTGGATACAATTCCCTTATCACATATATGATTTCCAATTATTTCCTCCTATTCTGTGGATTGGCTTTTCACTTTCTAGATCATGTAAACACATCCCCAGTCTTGCCCCAACCCCTGTTCAGTCACCCTGGGTGAGCCCTCCAGCACCAGAAGCATTCCTTCTAGAACCTGGAAAAGGTTGGGGCTGGCTCTCTGGGGAGGTGGGGTGTGGGTGAGGTGGGGGTCGGCAGAGCAGAGGCTTCCCTGTGTGTGATGGGAATCAAACAGCTGTGCTGGGCCTGAGAGAGGCAGCAGAGGGACAGCTGCTCACAGACACTCCCCTGTTCCTTACCTGTGTACTGTGCCCTTAACATGTGCCCCCATACTGGGATATATTATATTTATTATATATGCTATTAATATGGTTAATTCTTTCTTTCTTTCTTTCTTTCTTTTTTTTGCGGTACGCGGGCCTCTCGCTGTTGTGGCCTCTCCCGTTGTGGAGCACAGGCTCCAGACGCGCAGGCTCAGTGGCCATGGCTCACGGGCCCAGCCGCTCCGCGGCATGTGGGATCTTCCCGGACCGGGGCACGAACCCGTGTCCCCTGCATCGGCAGGCGGACTCTCAACCACTGCGCCTCCAGGGAAGCACGGTTATTTCTTATTTTTAATTGAAGTATAGTTGATTTAAAATATTGTGCCAGTCTCTGCTGTATAGCAGAGTGACTCAGTTATACAAATACGTACACATATATGTACATTATTTTTTTATAATTCTTTTCCATTATGGTTTATCAGGATATTGAATATAGTTCCCTGTGCTATACATTAGGACCTTGTTGCTTATCCATTCTAAATGTAATAGTTTGCATCTATCAACCCCAAAATCCCTGTCCATCCCTCCCCCCAGCCCCCTCCCCCTTGGTAACCACAAGTCTGATCTCTATGTCTGTGAGTCTGTTTCTGTTTTGTAGATGGGTTCACTTATGCCATATTTTAGATTCCACATATAAGTGATATTCTTTGGTATTTGTCTTTCTCTTTCTAACTTACTTCACTTAGTATGATAATCTCTAGTTGCATCCATTGTTATTTTTTTGGCCTTGCCCAGAGGCTTGTGCGATCTTAGTTCCCCCACCAAAGATTGAACCCGGTCCCCGGCAGTGGAAGCACGGAATCCTAACCACTGGACGGCCAGGGAATTCCCAATATGGTTATTTCTTGTCCCTCCTCACTGGAATCTAAGAAGGATAAGGGATTTTTGCGGTCATTTACCACCATATTGTCCGGTGCAGAGACCGGTCCGGGACATAGGAGATGCTTAATGAGTATTTATTAGAGGAATCAGCCGCATTTTTGTTTGTGCACACACAGAAAGTCTTGGAAACGTTACGCTGGTGACAATGTCTTTGGGGAGAGCGCTGGGGGACAGGGTGTTGGGACTGAAAGGATCTTTCTATTGACAATGGATTGCCACAAAAAGTCCTTATCCTTCAAAGAGACCCTATGCTTTTGTTTGGGCAGATTATCATTGTATTATTTAGTGTTTTTTTTTTTAAACTAGTTGCATAGAAATGTGTATGAAACGATCCCATTTTTCTAAAAAAATTAAGAGAAAATCCTGAATATGGGCATATCGTCCTCGAGCACGGGGGGGTGGGATGCAAACAAAAACCACGACGCAGAGGTGGAGACAAATAGAAACCACACCCCCGAGGAAGCGGCATCTGTTAGGTACGCCCCCAGAGGGGCGGGGACAGATACAGCTACGCCCATGGGGCGGTCTCAGCCTCAAAGCATGCTCTAGATGCACGGATTCTGTCTTAGAGCCCAATCGCGTTGCAGTGGGCGGGAACTCCAGTGCTTCCGCCCAAGATCAGCGGATGCTGCTCGCCCCTCCCACCCTAGAGGTTCCGCCAATTCCCGGAACGTCCCATCTCTTCCGGCCAGCCGGAGTGGTGGTGGTAGCTTCCGCCACCGCTGGGCGCGGCCCCAGTTCTCCGAGACCAGCGGGGCTCAGCGAGGGTTGGGGTGGTCACAGGCCAGGGCGGAGCTCTACGGGCAGCGGGTAGGGTCGTTTTGACACGTCTCCTGCCCCATGGAGGTAGCTCCGAAGGCCGGTGGACCTCGGGGACCTAGGTAGGGGCTCCCGACGTTTTCACGCCGGGAGTCCGGGACCCCCGATGGTCCCGCCGCCAGACTTCTCTGCTGGCGCCGGTCTGGGGTCCCACTGCCATGGTGGGCGAGTTGCGCCCCCTCCCAGTGCCTCAGTTTCCCTATTTATTTATTTATTTTATTTTTGGCTGCGCTGGGTTTTCATTGTTGCACGCGGGCTTTCTCTAGTTGCGGTGAGCGTGGGCTATTCTTCGTTGTGGTGCGCGGGCTTCTCATTGCCGTGGCTTCTCTTTGTTGCTGGACACGGGCTCTAGGCGCGTGGGCTTCAGTAGTTGTGGCATGCAGGCTCAGTAGTTGTGGCTCGCGGGCTTCGTTGCTCCATGGCATGTGGGATCTTCTCGGACCAGGGCTCGAACTCGTGTGCCCTGCATTGGCAGGCGGATTCTTAACTACCGTGCCACCAGGGAAGCCCAAGCCTGGCTCTCTTTAAGCCTTCCTCAATATCACCAAACCTGGTTTCTTTCTTTCTTTTTCCTTTTTTTTTTTTTTTTGCCCCCACCTCCGCTTGCGGGATCTTAGTTCCCCAACCAGGGATGGAACCTGTGCCCCCAGCAGTGAAAGCACCAAGTCTTAACTACTGGCCGCCAGGGAATTCCCTCAGTATCACCGCACCTAAGCCAAATCACTGTAAGTTTTCTAGCACCCTCTTAGAGCAACCCCATGATTCCTTATGCTATGTGTTCTTCCTGGCTGCAGGGAGTGATAAACCCACTCTTTTCAACCACAGGCATGTGCCTGGTGGTCTTTGCCTGGGGAGGCCCTGATGGGCTAACACAGAAGCATTTCCGGCAGTGTCGGCACCTGGCAAGTATTGTATTAGTCCAGCTGAGATTTTTATCATCATCCATCGCTCGTGCAAAAGGGTGCAGACCAATTTCTGACAGACGGCACATCCTCATTACTATTCAGTTTCATCACAAATTACTTTCAAAAGCCAATTCTTGAATCTTGTGTTCGGGCATTTAAACCATTTCCTTCCATCTGCATTTTTTTTTTTTTTTTTTTTTTTTTCGGTACGCGGGCCTCTCACCGCTGTGGCCTCTCCCGTTGCGGAGCACAGGCTCTGGACGTGCAGGCCCAGCGTCCACGGCTCACGGGCCCAGCCGCTCCGCAGCATGTGGGATCTTCCCGGACCGGGGCACGAACCCGTGTCCCCTGCATCGGCAGGCGGACTCCCAACCACTGCGCCACCAGGGAAGCCCCTTCCATCTGCATTTTATTTCTTGTTGAGTGTGAAATAGTTCAAACAAAGGAAAGTTCAGAGGCCAATAAAACAAATCCCTCGCATATTTGCCACCCAGGTTTAATAAAATTGAACCGTGGCATTTTGGCTGCATAAAAATATAAAACATGTATTTGAAGCTCCCTTTGAAGCCCCTTCCACTCTCCCCAGAGGTAAGCAGGGTTTAGCGTCTGTGAGTCTTTCTGTTTATGTTGTTACACTTTTACTACCTGAGTGAGCATCCTTGAGCAGTGTGTGGAATTCTTCTGTGGGTTTGGAAAGTTTACATAAATGTAAATGGTATTGTATTTCACACAGCTATCTTTTTTGAAAGACTATGAACCAGTCATTAAAATTGTATTTTAGGGCTTCCCTGGTAGCGCAGTGGTTGAGAGTCCGCCTGCCGATGCAGGGGACACGGGTTTGTGCCCCGTTCCGGGAAGATCCCACATGCCGCAGAGCGGCTGGGCCCGTGAGCCATGGCCGCTGAGCCTGCGCGTCCGGAGCCTGTGCTCCGCAACGGGAGAGGCCACAACAGTGAGAGGCCCGCGTAACGCAAAAAAAAAAAAATTAAAAATTGTATTTTAGATTATCTGATGACAGAGGAAAGTGTTCAATATATATTATTAAATGAAAATGTTACAAAGCAGTATGTATAATATATTTTTTAAAAATTTTTGTTGAAATATAGTTGATTTACAATGTGTAGTTTTCAGGTGTATGGCAAAGTGATTCAGTTATACATATATATGTATTCTTTTTAAGATTATTTTCCATTATAGATTATTACAAGATATTGAGTATAGTTCACTGTGCTCTACAGTAGGACCTTGTTGGTTATCTATTTTATATACAGTAGTGTATATGTTTTAATCACAAACTCCTAATTTATCCCTCCCCACCTTTGGTAACCATAAGTTTGTTTTCTATGTCTGTGAGTCTGTTTGTGTTTTGTAAGTAAGTTCATTTGTATCTCTTTTTTTTTTTAGATTCCACATATAAGCAATATCATATGATATTTGTCTTTCTCTGTCTGACTTCCTTCACTTAGCATGATAATCTCTAAGTCCATCCATGTTGCTGCAAATGCCAATATTTCATTCTTTTTTATGGCTGAGTAGTATTCCATCATATATATGTACTGCATCTTCTTTATCCATTCATGTGTAGAGGGACACTTAGGTTGCTTCCATGTCTTGGCTGTTGTAAATAGTGCTGCTATGAACATTGGGGTATGTGTATCTTTTCAAATTATGGTTTTGTCTGGATATATACCCAGGAGCAGGATTGCTGGATCACATGGTAACTCTATTTTTACTTTTTAAAGGACCCTCCATAATGTTTTCCATAGTGGCTGCACCAATTTATATTCCTACCAACAACATAGGGTTCCCTTTTCTGCACACCTTCTCTAGCATTTATTATTGGTAGACTTTTTGATGATGGCCATTCTGACTGGTGTGAAGTGGTATCTCATTGTAGTTTTGATTTGCATTTCTCTAATAATTAGTGATGTTGAGCATCTTTTAATGTGCTTTTTGGCCATCTTTACATCTTCTTTGGAGAAATGTCTATTTAGATCTTCTGCCCATTTTTTTATTTTTAGTTTTTTTATATATAGAGCTGTATGAGCCATTTGGATATTTTGGAAATTAATCCCTTCTGGGTCACATCATTTGCAAATATTTTCTCCCATTCCGTAGGTTGTCTTTTCATTTTGTTCATGATTTCCTTTGCTGAGCAAAAGCTTTTGAGTTTAATTAGGTCCCATTTGTTTATTTTTAGTTCTATCACTCTGGGACAGAGATCCAAAAAAATATTGTTGAGATTTATGTCAAAGAGTGTTCTGCCTGTTTTCCTCTAGGAGTTTTATAGTATCCGGTCTTACATTTAGTTCTTTAATCCATTTTTTTTTTTTTTTTCGATATACGGTTCTCTCACTGCTGTGGCCTCTCCCGTTGCGGAGCACAGGCTCTGGACGCACAGGCTCAGCAGCCATGGCTCACAGGCCTAGCCGCTCCGCGGCATGTGGGAACTTCCCGGACAGGGGCACGAACCCATGTCCCCTGCGTTGGCAGGCAGACTCCCAACCATTGCGCCACCAGGGAAGCCCTTTAATCCATTTTGAGTTTATTTTGTACATGGTGTTAGAGGATGTTCTAATTCGATTCTTTTATGTGTAGATGTCCAGTTTTCCCAGCACCACTTGTTGAAGGGACTGTCTTTTCTCCATTGTATATTCTTGCCTCCTTTGTCGTAGATTAATTGACCATAAGTGCATGGGTTTATTTCTGGGCTTTCTATCCTGTTCCATTGATTTAATGTTTCTGTCTTTGTGCGCTTACCATACTGTTTTTTGTTTGTTTGTTTGTTTTTTTGCAGTATGCAGGTCTCTCACTATTGTGGCCTCTCCCGTTGCGGAGCACAGGCTCCGGACGCACAGGCTCAGCAGCCATGGCTCACGGGTCCAGCCGCGCCGCGGCATGTGGGATCTACCCAGACCGGGTCACAAACCCGTGTCCCCTGCATTGGCAGGTGGACTCTCAACCACTGTGCCACCAGGGAAGCCCTACCATACTGTTTTGATGACTGTAGCTTTGTAGTATGGTCTGAAGTCAGGGAACCTGATTCCTCCAGCTCTGTTTTTCTTTCTCAAGATTGCTTTGGCTTTTTGGGATCTTTTGTGTTTCCATACAAATTTTTAAATTTTTGTTCTAGTTCTGTGAAAAATGCCTTTGGTAATTTGATAGGGATTGCATTGAATCTATAGATTGCCTTGGGTAGTATGTTCATTTTAACAATATTGATTCTTCCAATCCAAGAACATGGTACATCTCTCCATCTGTTTCTGTCCTCTTTGATTTCTTTCATCAGTATCTTATATTTTTCAGAGTACAAGTCTTTTGCTTCCTTAGGTAGATGTATTCCTAGGTATTTTATTCTTTTCAATGCAGTGGTAAATGGGGTTGTTTCCTTAATTTCTCTTTCTGCTATTTCATTGTTAGTGTATAGAAATGCAATTTCTGTATATCAATTTTGTATCCCACAACTTTACCTAATTCATTAATGAGTTCTAGTAATTCTCTGGCATCTTTAGGATTTTGTACATATAGTATCATGTCGTCTGCAAACAGTGACAGTTTTACTTCTACTTCTTTTCTAATTTGCACTACTTTTATTACTTTGTCTTCTCTGATTGCTGTGGCTAGGAATTCCAAAACTATGTCGAATAAAAGTGGCGAGAGTGGGCATCCTTGTCTTGTTCCTGATTTAGAGGAAATGCTTTCAGCTTTTCACCATTGAGTATGATGTTAGCTATGGGTTTGTCATATATGGCCTTGATTATATTGAGATATAGTCCCTCTATGCCCACTTTTTTGAGAGTTTTTATCATAAATGGATGTTGAATTTTATGAAGAGCTTTTTCTGCACCTCTTGAGGTGATCATATGGTTTTTATTCTTCAGTTTGTTAATGTGGTGTATCACATTGATTGATTTGTGGATATTGAAGAATCTTTGCATCCCTGGGATAAATCCTACTTGATCATGGTGTATGATCCTTTTGATGTATTGTTGGGGTTGGTTTGCTAGTATTTTGTTGAGGATTCTTGCATCTATTTTTCATCAATGATACAGGCCTGTAGTTTTCTTTTTTTGTGATATATATATAATCTTAATTGGTTAAAAATTTTTTAAATTAATAAACCTTATCTTTTAGAGCAGTTTTAGCTTTGTAGAAAATTTGAGCAGAAGGTACAGAAAGTTCTCACCTACCCTTTGCCCACCACATACACACACACACACACACACACACACACACACACACACACACACACACAGAGTTTCCCTGCCTTGCATTCATGTAGTACATTTGTTACAATTGATGAGCTGATATTGATACATTATTATTTTTAACATTTTTTTTATTGAAGTATAGTTGATTTACAATGTTGTGCCAGTCTCTGCTGTACAGTAAAGTGGCTCAGTTATACACATATAGACATTCTTTCTTTTAATATTCTTTTCCATTATGTTTTGTCACAGGATATCGAATATAGTTGCCTGTGCTATACAGTAGGACCTTGTTGTTTATCCAGATACATTATTATTAACTAAAGTTCTTAGCTGACATTAGGTTTCACCCTTGGCTTTGTACAGTTCAGTGGTTTTCGACACATGTATAATAGCATGTGTCCATCATTATTGTATTATACAGAATAGGGTCACTGCCCTAAAAATCCCCTGTGCTCCACCTCTTCATCCCTTCCTCCCCCAATCTCTGGCAACCACTGATTTTTTTTTAAGTTGTTTTTTTTTTTTAATTTTTGGCTGCATTGGGTCTTCGATGCTGCGCATGGGCTTTCTCTAGTTGTGGCGAGCAGGGGCTACTCTTCATTGCAGTGTGCAGGCTTCTCATTGAGGTGGCTTCTCTTGTTGCTGAGTACAGGCTCTAGTCATGTGGGCTTCAGTAGTTGTGGCACGTGGGCTCAGTAGTTGTGGCTCACAGGTTCTAGAGCACAGGCTCCGTAGTTGTGGCGCATGGGCTTAGTTGCTCTGCGGCATGTGGAATCTTCCTGGACCAGGGCTTGAACCCATGTCCCCTGCACTGGCAGGTGGATTCTTAACCACTGTGCCACCAGGGAAGTCCAACCATTGACCTTTTTATTGTCTCCATAGTTTTGCCTTTTTCAGAATGTCCTAGAGTTGGAATCATAGTGTGTAGCCTTTTGAGATTGGCTTCTTTAACTTAGTATTATGCATTTGAGGTTTCTCTGTGTCTTTTTGTGGCTTGATGGCTCATTTCTCTTTATCACTGAATAACATTCCACTGTCTGAATGTACCATACTTTATCCATTTACCTACTGAAAGATATCTTGGTTGCTCCCAGTTTTGGTCAGTTACAAATAAGGCTGCTGTAAACATCCATGTGCAAATTTTTGTGTGGGTATAAGTTTTCAAATCCTTTGGATAAATACCAGGGAGTGCCATTGCTGGATCATATATTGAGAGTGTGTTTAGTTTTGTAAGAAATCACCAACCTGTGAAATCGCCAACCTTCCAGAGTGGCTGGACCACTTTGCATTCCCACCAGCAATGGATGAGAGTTCCTGTAGCTCCACATCCTTGTCAGCACTTGGTGGTGTCAGTGTTCTGGATTTTGGCCATGCTCATTAGATGTGTAATGCTTTCTCATTTTAATTTGCATTTCCCTGATGACACAGGATGTAGAGCATCTTTTCATATGCTCATTGGTATCTTCTTTGCTGAGGTGTCTGTTTAGGTCTTCTGCCCATTTTTAGATTGGGTCATTTGTTTCCTTATTGTTGAATTTGAAGCATGCTTTGTATATTTTCAACACAAGTCCTGTATCAGATGTGTGTTTTGCAGATTTTTTTTCTCCCAGTCTGTGGTTTGTCTTCTCATTCTCTTAGCAGCGCCTGTCACAGGGAAGGAAGTCCAGCTTGTCAAACCTTTTTTAAAAAAAAAGTTTATGTATTTATTTTGTTGCACTGGGTCTTAGTTGTGGCACGTGGGCTCCTTAGTTGTGGCTTGCCAGCTCCTTAGTTGTGGCATGTGAACTCTTAGTTGCGACATGCATGTGGGATCTAGTTCCCTGACCAGGGATTGAACCCCTGCATTGGGAGCGTGGAGTCTTAACCACCACGCCACCAGAGAAGTCCCTATCAATCCTTTCTTTCATGGATCGTGGGGGTGTTGAGGTTGCAGGTAGAAGTGCTGTGTCTCAGTTGCATGGGTGGGTACAGATCACATCTGGGAGAGCTTGGCTGGCGCCAGGGCCTTTCAGGTGGCCTGTGGGTGCCGGAAGAGAGACATAGCAGGAGGGAAGAGGGAGTCAGCTGAAAGTTTTGGTTTGAGATCAAAATGATCTGAGCGTGGGTGAGCGCTGAGGGGAAGGGCCCCTGGGCTGGGGCTGCCGTAACAAAGGACCACCAACTCAGATGGCATCAAACAGGAGGAGCTTATTAAGGTGTTGGCAGGTGTCTGAAGGCTCTGAAAGAGGATGCTTCCTGTCTTCTCCAGCTTCTGGTGGCCGGCAGTCCCTTGGTGCTCCTTGGCTTGTAGACCATCACGCCAGTCTCTGCCAGCATCTTCATGTGGCCTTTTTTTTTTTAATATTTATTTTTTTATTTAGGCTGCACCAGGTCTTAGTTGTGGCATGTGGAATCTAGTTCCTGACCAGGGATCAAAGCCGGGCCCCCTGCACTGGGAGCGCAGAGTCTTATCCATTGGACCACCTGGGAAGTCCCTTCATATGGCCGTTTCCTTGTGTGTCTGTGTCGGGTTTCCCTCTTATAAGATCACCAGTCATTAGATAAAGGCCTACCCTACTCCAGTATGACTTCATCTCAACTAATGAAATCTGCCATGACTTATTTCCAAATAAAGCCCACTTCTCAGGTGCCAGGGGTTGGGCTTTGAACATATCTTTTTGGAGGACACAACTTGACCTGCAGCAGAGGGGGAACCCTGGCGGGTGATGACGAGGCAGGAGCAGAGGCCATGGGAGTTGGGGGGCGGGTTAGGCGGTGAGGAGTCCAGGGTGTGGAGGACAGAGCGCTGGGAGTGTCCTTGTTGGGGACTTTGGGACCCTGAATGATGCAGATCCGAGGGTGCTAGGTAGCACCAGAGGGAGAAGGGGAGGGGGACGTGACAGAGACCGGAGAGGAAGTTGGTGATGGCAATGGGGAGAGGATGACTTGCGGGGGGAGTGTGGGTAGCAGAAATAGGCGGAAGAACCTTTGGGAATGGACAAACTGTCCTGCTCACCAGGGGTACCAGTCATTGTCCTGATTGCAAAGAGAGACTTAGGACCTAAGACAGAAGAGGCTGTGCAGTGGCAGCCAGGAGGGGGGCCCGAGGGAGCACTCTGTCCAGACTTCTTTCAGTTCTGGGAAGGTTCACCCCCTCTTTTCCCTTTGTTCTCCCACATGGCCAAATTTCCATGTCCATATGGAGTCTCACCTGTTTGCACCACTGCATAGTTCCCTTGCATGGTCCTGATAAAGTTCATTCTACTCTCTGACACTTCAGTGTGGTATTTGGTCACTTTGAACTCTGTTGCTTTTATCATCCTTTTATATCCACACTTAGTATCTGCTGTAGACTGAATGTGTCCCCCCAAGTTCATGCTGACTCCTACTCCCTCCCTTCCATGGGATGGTGTTGGGAGATGGGGCCTTTGGGAGGTCATCAGTCATGAGGGTGGGGCCCCATGATGGGATTAGTGCCCAGTCTGTGGATTCTGTTATGGCAGCCTGAGCAGGCACTGAATTATTATGAAATTTACTGAACTCACCTGTGCTGAGTTCCCAGCCCATCTGATGTGTCATCATTGCTCAGGGGTGGCATCTTTTATTATTAATAAGACTGTTCCCTATCTTAAATTTGGGGTGGTTTCCATGTTAATCCTCTTCCCCTGGGATGGGGACCTGTCTGGGGCTGGCGTTAGTGACTGATGGCTCAGACAGGACCCAGAAACCATTCCCTGAGAGGCCACAGGGCCATGAAGGGGAACATTCTGGCATTGCTGCTGCTGAGCCCAGCAACAGTGGTACGGATGTTCTCACCAGACGGCAGCTGCTGACTGGCACCCCGAGTGAGGTGAATCCCTGGTCTTGGTGTGGGCACCTTCCCTCGGTGGGGATGCTGCATGGTCCTGCCAGAGGCTGGCCAGATGGAGGCCCAGGCGCCCAGCTGGCTGATGTCTAAGTTGGGCAGCGCATTTTCTGAGGGTGCAACTCCAGAACCCCACTCGAAAGTTCATTTGTCCCCTTAAACAGCCAATCTCTCTGAGCTGGTCTCCTCCCGTGCACACCAGGGATATTGTCACCCCTTCCGTGGGCTGTGCGGGTGGGCCCTGGGTGTGATGTGGCCACAGGTCTCTGGGGGTAGGAATGTGGTGGCCTGGAGGACTTGGGGATGCGTGGGGTCACCTGGCCTCTGTCTCCCCAACTCCCTCCAGCCCTGCCTGCTCAGGATCTTGTCCTCTCCATGAGGGGGACTCAGTAGAAGATGGGACGTTTGCTGGGCTTCTGATGATTTGGTTGTAAGTGAATGAGTGGAAAATCCCTCCTCCTTCAGAAGGACTTTCCATTTTTTTTTTAAGATTTTTTTCACGTGGACCACTTTTAAAGTCTTTATTGAATTTGTTACACTATTGCTTCTGTTTTTATGTTTTGGTTTTTTGGCTGCGAGGCATGTGGGATCTTAGCTCCCCGACCAGGTATCGAACCCACACCCCCTGCACTGGAAGGCGCAGTCTTAACCACTGAACCTCCAGGGAAGTCCCAGGACTTTCTATTTTCTCGAGGGTGGACACCTCTCCTTCCCAGCCTGGAGTCAGCAGCCAGCCAAGGCCCGGCTCCGGTTTCCCTCAATTCCCTGGGCCTCTTAGGGGCTGGAGGGGCTGCCCTGGCACACGGGGTCTCTCTCACACCTCTTTTTAGCCGACTAGTTGCTGCATGTCCTGAGGTCCTGTGGGGACACAGAAGGAGCTGTGAGGCCCCAACGTCCCAAGAACTCGCAGTCCCCGTGGGGGGATGTTGACTTGTTCCCTGGGTGTTCCCTCTGTGCCCTCAGTGGGCCTGGGCCTGTGTGGACCCGGGACAGGTCCGGGTGAGGTGGGACGAGCCCATCTGACAGCAGAGAGCCACGTTCAGCCTCCAGACCTGCATCAGAGAGATTCTGGAACCTCTAGCCGGTAGGCGATCACCGCCAGGCGCCCACAGTGCTGGCCAGGTTGGAGGGCGGGCTCAGAACAGCGCTGCGTGTGCTGGTTCCCCTCAGCCAGCCCCGTAGGCGTGTGGGGTGGCGTAGGACTCAGGAGTGTTTGAGGATGTGGCCGTGGACTTCACCCCGAGGGGTGGGTGTTGCCGAATCCTTCCCAAAGGAATGTCCACGGAGAAATGATGCTGGAGACCTGGCCTTGCTTGGTAACACTGTCCACTCCTCCACGTTCCCTGGGCCAGGGCTCCCCGGCACTGCTCACATGGGGGCCGTCCTGGGCGCTGTGGGGTTTGGAGTGGCATCCCTGGCCCCGCCCCCTCGATACTGGGAGCCCGCCAGTGGTAACAATCCCAGAGGTCGCCAGACATGTGCGCGTGTCCAGGGGCAAGCTCACCTGGGTGAGAACAGGCAGGTTCACACCTTAAGGCAAGGTGTGTTTATTTGGCTTCTGCTCTTGCTGGAGTGTTCCCCCGGATTCGGGAGCCGTGGCAACAGCACCGGACCCGCCCTCAGTGAAGAGCCCTCCCCAGGCGGCCACGTTTCCCCAGCAGTGACTCGACCTCCTGTTTCCTGATCCCCTTTGGCGTGCAGGGTGAGGGCGACTGGGGGATCTGGTCCCCTGAAAACCATCACCTGTGTCCATAGAAGTCTGGGTCCCCGTTGGCAGGTCTAGGGTCAGATTTGCCAATCCTTGGAGCTCTGGAGACGGCAGTATCGGCTCCAGTCTGAGGGAAGGATTTGTAGTTCGGGGCTGTGTCCTCCTACACCATCCATCCCGCATCTTCCTGTGCGATCAGGAAGCCCCAAAGACCTCCCAGGATCTCCCAGTGGGACCAAGAAGAGTCAGGGACTCTGGATGGAAAAATTCTCCAGGGCACCTGGAGAAAAACTAAATTAAAAAAAAAAAGTATTTGTCATTTCTACCCTTTGTTGCCAACATCAGCAGACCCCTCGGAGGTCAACACCAGCCCTGTTCTCTACCCAGTGGTGGATGCTGCTTCCCCACATTTCCCTTCACATTTGGGGGCCCATGTTTTAAGATATCTCTGTGGGGTTTGCCTGGTTTTACTCACCTTTGTCCAGCCATTGCTTTCTTTCTTTCTAGCATTTAAAAATTGAGATATAATCCACATACCATAAAAGTCACCATTTTAAACTGTCCAATTCACTTGTTTATAGTATATTCACAGGGTTGTGCAGCCATCACCACTCTCTAGTTCCAGAACATTCTCATCACTCCCAAAACAAGACCCCCTGCCCATTAGTAGTCAGTCCCCACCCTCCTTCCCTAGCCCCTGACAACCACAGATGCACTCTCTGTAGATTTGCCTGTTCTGGATGGTGATTTTTTTTTTTAATTTTTAAAAATTATTTTTATTTTATTTTATTATTATTTTTGGTTACATTGGGTCTTCGTTGCTGTGCATGGGCTTTCCCTAGTTGTGGCGAGCAGGGGCTACTCTTCGTTGTGGTGCACGGGCTGCTCATTGCAGTGGATTCTTTTGTTGTGGCGCACAGGCTTCGGTAGTTGCAGCATGCAGCCTCAGTAGTTGTGGCATGTGGGCTCAGTAATTGTGGCGCATGGGCTTAGTTGCTCTGTGGCATGTGGGATCTTTCTGGACCAGGAATTGAACCTGTGTCCCCTGCGTTGGCAGGCGGAATCTTAACCCCTGCGCCACTAGGGAGGTCTGTTCTGGATGTTTTACATCAATGGAATCACACCCTGTGTGTCCTTTTGTGTCTGGCTTCTCTCACCGAGCATCATGTTCTCAAGGTCCATCCATGTTGTAGTGAGTGTCAGTGCTTCTCTCCTTTTCATGGCTGAGTAATATTCCATTGTATAGATGCACACATAGTGTTTATCTGTTCACCAATTGATGGACATATAGGTTGTTTCTACTTTTTGGCTGTTGTGAATCACGCTGCTGTGAACATTTGGGTACAAGTTTTTGTGTGGACATCTGTTTTCATTTCTCTTGTAACTCCATGTTTAACTTCTTGGGGAACTGCCAAACTTTTCCACAGTGGCTGCACAGTTTAACATTCCCACCAGCGGTGCATGAGGTCCACTTTCTCCACATCTTTGCCAACACTCTTTTGTATGAGTTTTTGTTTTCGGCCATGCTGTGCAGCATGGAATCAAATCCGTGCCCCCTGCAGTGGAAGCATGGAGTCTTAACCACTGGATCACCAGGGAAGTCCCCTGTATGAGTCTTCTTTTTTTTTTTTTTAATAAATTAATTTATTTATTTAGTTTTGGCTGCATTGGGTCTTTGTTGCTGCATGTGGGCTTTCTCTGGTTGTAGAGAGCGGGGGCTACTCTTTGTTGCCGTGTTTGGGCTTCTTATTGAGGTGGCTTCTGTTGTTGCCGAGCACAGGCTCTAGGCACATGGGCTTCAGTAATTGCGGCTCGTGGGCTCTAGAGCACAGGCTCAGTAGTTTTGGCACACAGGCTTAGTTGCTCTGCGGCATGTGGGATCTTCCTGGACCAGGGATCAAACCTGTGTCCCCCTGCATTGGCAGGCAGATTCTTAACCACTGAGCCACCAGGGAAGTCCCTGTATGAGTCTTCTTGACCCTACTATGTGTGAAGTGGTATCTCATTGTCGTTTTGATTTACATTTCCTATTGAGTAGTGATGTTGAGCATCTTTTCATCTGCTTATTGGCCATTTATATGTCTTATTTGGAGAAATGTGTGTTAAAATCCTTTGTCCATTTGGGGTTTTTTTGCGGTACACGGACCTCTCACCGTTGTGGCCTCTCCCGTTGCGGAGCACAGGCTCCGGACGCACAGGCTCAGCAGCCATAGCTCAGGGACCTAGCCGCTCCATGGCATGTGGGATCTTCCCAGACCAGGGCATGAACCCGTGTCCCCTGCATCGGCAGGCGGACTCTCAACCACTGCGCCACCAGGGAAGCCCCTTTGTCCATTTTTAATTGTTTTTTTTTTCTTTTTATTGTTCAGTGTCACTCTCTTTTTCTAAAACTTTAGTAACTTTTTTGTCCATTTTATTGTAGAGTGGAGGACTCAGCTTACAACCAAGGAGTCAGCTTCTAAACAGGATATTTTTGGAGAAAAGACGTTGGAGGGCATAAAAATGGTAAGATTCAGGAAGGATAGATCCTGGTCCTTTGCTCTCAGTAAAGTCAGTTGGGATCAGGAGAGAAATGTGAGGCAAATGACTTTTATTCAAGACAAAATTGTATCTCTGGGGAAAGTCTTTGAAAAGTATGAATCAGGAGAAAACTAATGCAAACTTTTTCTGCCTAAAACCAGTTGGCAAATGTTTTTGGTTTTGAGGTCCATGGGTTTTCTATGACAACACCTCAGGCAATAAAGGAAGGAACGTGTCCGTGTTCCAATAACCCCCTTTTTCCCTCCCAGTAACCCTTTATTTACATGGGGTTGGATTTGGCCGGCAGGCCAGAGTTTGCCGGCCCCACCCTAAACCTAACTCAAAAGTTTTTTTTTCTGGAACATTCCCAGAAGTAAACATTTCCACAGACGTTCCTCAGTTGGAGTGAGTGTTTGAAGGAGAATTCAGAATTAAACAGGGATCCAAAACCCACTTCCTATAATCTGCCTCAGGAGAGCCACAAACGTGATGGAGTCTCTGACAATGCATTCACCCTCCTCGCTTCACACACACTTACGAAGGACCCAGGCACCTCTCACACTTGCTCACACTCGCCCAGAACCAGAGACTCTGCGTCTGTGATCACAGCCGGGCTCATGCTGGGGAAGGCCCTATGGGGCGGAAGAGCCTCCAGGAGGAGCCCAGATGTGATATGGCACAAGCGCCGGCAGGAAACTTGGGAAGTCCGTCATCCTTCTGGAAGTGCATGAGAACTCACCAGGGGGAGGCCCTGCAAGGATGCCCAGTGCTCAGAGCCTTCAGCCCACACAAAACATATTAATAGTTCTACAGTGAAATGTAGAAAGAGTCATCCTAAGTGGGATAAATAATACTACAAAGTGCTGTACAAAAGTTGAGGTCAGATTTTCCCAAAAATTAATGCAGAAATGATCTTACATTACTGCAAAATGAGTTGCCAAAATTACACATTCAAAGACTTGTGGATTTTGGAATTGCAGGTAAGGGTCTGGGGAGCTCTATAAAATTTCTAAACCTGTATGCACCTAATAACTTGGCCTCAAAATACTGTAAGAAAAAAAAAAGACAGAATTAAAGGAGAAACTGCAAAATTCACAGTCAAAATGGGAGATTTAGGGCTTCCCTCGTGGCACAGTGGTTGAGAGTCTGCCTGCCAATGCAGGGGACACGGGTTCGTGCCCTGGTCCGGGAAGATCCCACATGCCGCGGAGCGGATGGGCCCATGAGCCATGGCCGCTGAGCATGTACATCTGGAGCCTGTGCTCTGCAACGGGAGAGGCCACAACAGTGAGAAGCCCGCGTACCGCAAAAAAAAAAAAGGGAGATTTAGGCACAACTCTCTGAGTAAGAGGAAGTTCCAGCAGTTAAAAATTAGTTTACACAGTTGTTTTTCAGGTTTTCTCATAGCTTGATCTAATGAACTTACATAAAACTATTAAACCAACAATTAGAAAATACACAATCATAATGAACCCACATGGAGAGTTAACATTAAAGTAACAACATATTGGACGCATCAGGGATTGCAAACATCCTTAAACAATGGCTTCAAGAGGGATCTATAGGGCTTCCCTGGTGGCGCAGTGGTTGAGAATCTGCCTGTTAATGCAGGGGACACGGGTTTGAGCCCTGGTCTGGGAGGATCCCACATGCCACGGAGCAACTAGGCCCATGAGCCACAACTACTGAGCCTGTGCGTCTGGAGCCTGTGCTCCACAACAAGAGAGGCCACCATAGTGAGAGGCCTGCTCACCGCGATGAAGAGTGGCCCCTGCTTGCCACAACTAGAGAAAGCCCTCGCACAGAAACGAAGACGCAACACACCAAAAATAAATAAATTAATTAATAAACTCCTACCCCCAACATCTCCAAAAAAAAAAAACAACGTATCTATAGGGACTTCCCTGGTGGTCCAGTGGGTAAGACATCAGGCTCCCAATGCAGGGGGCCTGGGTTTGATCCCTGGTCGGAGAACTAGATCCTGCATGCATGCTGCAACTAAGAGTTCACATGCCATGGTGAAGAAGTCCGCATGCCGCAACTAAGAGTACACATGCTGCAACGAAGATCTCACGTGCCTCACTGAAGACCTGGCTCAGCCGAAATAGATAAATAATTTTTTTTTTTTAAAAGAGGGATCTATGTAGTGACAAACAGCAGTGTGGGGACTCCCCTGGTGGCACAGTAGTTAAGAATCCACCTGCTGGGGCTTCCCTGGTGGCGCAGTGGTTGAGAGTCCGCCTGCCGATGCAGGGGACACGGGTTTGTGTCCCGGTCCGGGAAGATCCCACGTGCCGTGGAGCAGCTGGGCCCGTGAGCCATGGCCGCTGAGCCTGCGCATCCGGAGCCTGTGCTCCACAGCAGGAAAGGCCACAGCGGTGAGAGGCCCGTGTACCGCAAAAAAAAAAGAATCCACCTGCCAATGCAGGGGACATGGGTTCGAGCCCTGGTCTGGGAAGATCCCACATGCCACAGAGCAACTAAGCCCATGCACCACAACTACTGAGCCTGTGCTCTAGAGCCCATGAGCCACAACTACTGAAGCCCGCATGCCTAAAGCCCAAACTCTGCAACAAGAGAAACCAATGCAATGAAAAGCCCATGAACCACAACAAAGAAGAGCCCCCACTCACCACAACTAGAGAAAGCCTACATGCAGCAATGAAGACCCAATGCAACCAAATAAATAAAAATTAAAAACAAACAAAAAACAGCAGTGTGACCTGATTTTGTTGGCAGGTGCAAGAACCTACTCACATGGTAAAATGGCACAGGACTCCACACATATGTAAATACACACACACACACACAAATGTGCGCATGAGAAAATGACGAAATCTGAATAAGGCCTTTGTATTGTACCAAAGCCAGTCTCCTGGTTTTGACACCACACTGCAGTTACATAAGATGTTACCACTGGGGGAAGCTGGGGAAAAAGCACACGAGAGGTCTTTGTACTATTACTGCATCTTCCATTGACAGATGAGCAGATAAAGATGTGGTACACATATACAATAGAATACTACTTGACCATAAAAAGAATGAAATAATGCCATTTGCCGCAACATGGATGGACCTAGAGATTCTCATACTAAGTGAAGTAAGTCTGAAAGAGAAAGACAAATACCCAATGATGTCACTCATATGTTGAATCTAAAACAGGACACAGATGTACTTACCTACAAACCAGAAACAGACTCGCAGACATAGAGAACAGACCTGTGGTTGCCAAGGGGTAGAGGGGATGGGGAAGGGCTGGACTGGGAGTTTGGGATTAGCAGATGCAGACTATAATACATAGAATGGATAAACCACAGGTCTTACTATACAGCACAGGGAACTATATTCAATGTACAGCCGTAACAATGTCCTGTGATAAACCATAATAGAAAAGAGTAGGGAAAAGAATGTATATATACACTCCTTAACATGGGAAAGGAAATAGTCACCAAGTCCAGGAAGCACAGAGTCCCATACAGGATAAACCCTAGGAAAAACACACCAAGGCACATATTAATCAAACTAACAAAAATTAAATTCAAAGGAAAAGTATTAAAAGCAGTGAGGGAAAAACAAAAAATAACATACAATGGAATCCCCATAACGTTATCAGCTGATTTTTCAGCAGAAACTCTGCAGGCCAGAAGGGAGTGGCAGGATATACTTAAAGTGATGAAAGAGAAAAACCTACAACCAAGATTACTCTACCCAGCAAGGAATTCATTCAGATTCGATGGGGAGATCAAAAGCTTTTCAGACAAGCAAAAGCTAAGATAATTCAGCACCACCAAACCAGCTTTACAACAAATGCTAAAGAAACTTCTCTAAGCAGGAAACACAAGAGAAGAAAAAGACCCACAAAAACACACCCAAATGGACTTCCTTGGTGGCGCAGTGGTTAAGAATCTGCCTGCCAATGTAGGGGACACAGGTTTGAGCCCTGGTCCAGGAAGATCCCACATGCCATGGAGCAACTAAGCCCGTGTGCCACAACTACTGAGCCTGTACACAACAACAACTGAAGTCCGCATGCCTAGAGCCCGTGCTCTGCAACAAGAGAAGCCACCACAATGAGAAGCCCATGTACCACGATGAAGAAGTTGCTGCAACTAGAGAAAGCCCGCACACAACAAAGAAGACCCAGTGCAGCCAAAGATACATAAATTAATTAAACAAACAAACCCAAAAGAATTAAGAAAATGGTAATAGAAACATACATATTGATAATAACCCTGAATGTAAATGGATTAAATGCCCCAAACAAAAAACACAGACTGACTGAATGGATACAAAACAAGACCTATATATATATATATATATATATATATATATATATATATGCTGTCTACAAGAGACCCACTTCAGACCTAGGGACACATACAGACTGAAAGTGAAGGGATGGAAAAAGATATTCCATGCCAATGGAAATCAAAAGAAAGCTAGAGTAGCAATACTCGTATCAGATAAAGTAGACTTTAAAATAAAGACTGTTACAAGAGATAAGGAGGGACACTACATAATTATCAAAGGATCAATCCAAGAAGAAGATATAAGAACTATAAATGTTTATGCACCCAATATAGGAGCCCCTCAATACATAAGGCAAATGCTAACAACCATGAAAGGAGAAATCGACAGTAACACATTAATAGTAAGGGACTTTACCACCCCACTTACACAAATGGCCAGATCATCCAAACGGAAAATAAACAAGGAATCACAAGCTTTAAATGACACAATAGACCAGATAGGTCTAATTGATATTTATAGAACATTCCACCCAAAAGTGGCAGAATACACTTTCTTCTCAAGGGCACACAGAACATTCTCCAGGATAGATCACATCTTGGGTCACAAATCAAGCCTCGGAAAATTTAAGAAAATTGAAATCATATCAAGCATCTTTTCTGACCACAACACTATGAGATTGGAAATCAATTACAGGAATGCAGCAAAAGCAGTTCTAAGATGGAAGTTTATAGCAATTCAATCTCACCTCAAGAAAGAAGAAAAATCTCAAATAAACAATCTAACCCTACACTTAAAACAACCAGAGAAAGAAGAACAAAGAAAACCCAAAGTCAGTAGAAGGAAAGCAATCATAAAGATCAGAGCAGAAATAAATGAAATAGAGACGAAGAAAACAATAGCAAAGATCAATAAAAGTAAAAGCTGGTTCTTTGAGAAAAACAAAATTGATAAACCTTAGCCAGACTCATCAAGAAAAAAAGGGAGAGGACGCAAATCAATAAAATCAGAAATGAAAAAGGAGAAATCACAGCTGACACTGCAGAAATACAAAGGATTATAAGACTATTACAAACAACTATATACCAATAAAATGGACAACCATGAAGAAATGGACAAATTCTTGGAAATGTACAATTTTCCAAGACTGAACCAGGAAGAATTAGAAAATATAAACAGACCTATCACAAGTAATGAAATTGAAACTGTAATTACAAATCTTCCAACAAACAAAAGTCCAGGGCCAGATGGCTTCACAGGCAAGTTCTATCAAACATTTAGAGAGGAGCTAAGGCCAGTCCTTCTCAAACTCTTCCAAAAACTTGGAGAGGGAGAAACACTCTCAAATTCATTCTACAAAGCCACCATCACCCTGATACCAAAACCAAAAAAAAGATATCACAAAAAAAGAAAATTATAGACCAGTATCACTGATGAACATAGATGCAAAAATGCTGAACAAAATACTAGCAAACAGAATCCAACAGCACATCAAAAGGATCATACACCATGATCAACTGAGGTTTATCCCAGGGATGCAAGGATTCTTCAATATATGGAAATCAATCAATGTGATACATCACATTAACAAATTAAGGAATAAAAACCATATGATCATTTCAATAGATGCAGAAAGACCTTTTGAGAAAATTCAACACCATTTATGATAAAAACTCTCCAGAAAATGGGCATAGAGGGAACCTACCTGAACATAATAAAGGCCATATATGACAAACCCACAGCAAGCATCATACTCAATGATGAGAAACTGGAAGCACTTCCACTAAGATCAGGAACAAGACAAGGATATCCACTCTTGCCACTTTTATTCAACATAGTTTTGGAAGTCCTAGCCACAGCAATCAGAGAAGAAAAAGAAATAAAAGGAATACAAATTGGAAAAGAAGAAGTAAAACTGTCATTGTTTGCTGATGACATGATAGTGTACATAGAAAATCATAAAGATGCCACCAGAAAACTATTAGAACTAATCAATGAATTTGGTAAGGTTGCAGGATACAAAATTAATGCACAGAAATCTCTGGCATTCCTATACACCAACAATGAAAAATCAGGAAGAGAAATTAAGGAAACACTCCCATTTACCATCGCAAGAGAAAGAATAAAATACCTAGGAATAAACCTGCCTAAGGAGGTGAAAGACTCATACTCAGAAAACTATAATACACTGATGAAGGAAATCAAAGATGACATAAACAAATGGGGAAATATACCATGTTCTTGGATTGGAAGAATCAATATTGTGATAATGACTATAGTACCCAAAGCAATCTACAGATTCAATGCAATCCCTATCAAACTACCAATGGCATTCTTCACAGAATTAGAACAAAAATCTTACAATTCGTATGGAAACACAAAAGACCCTGAATAGCCAAAGCAATCTTGAGAAAGAAAAATGGAGTTGGAGGAATCAGGCTCCCTGACTTCAAACTATACCACAAGGCTACAGTAATTAAGACAGTATGGTACTGGCACAAAAACAGAAATATAGATCAATGGTACAGGATAGAATGCCAGAGATAAACCCACGCACATATGGGTACCTAATTTATGACAAAGGAGTCAAGAACATACAATGGAGAAAAGACAGCCTCTTCAATAAGCGGTGCTGGGGAAACTGGACAGCTACATGTAAAAGAATGAAATTAGAACACTACCTAACACCATACACAAAAATAAACTCGAAATGGATTGAAGACTTAAATGTAAGACCAGACACTATAAAACTCTTAGAGGAAAATATTGGAAAAACACTCTTTGACATAAACCACAGCAAGATCTTTTTTGACCCACCTCCTAAAGTAATGGAAATAAAAACAAAAATAAACAAATGGGACTTAAAACCTTTTGCACACAAAGGAAACCATAAACAAGACAAAAAGACAACCCTCAGAATGGGAGAAAATATTTGCAAATGAAACAACAGGCAAAGGATTAATTTCCAAAATATACAAACAGCTCATGGAGCTCAATATCAAAAAAACAAACAATCCAGTTAAAAAATGGGTGGGGGCTTCCCTGGTGGCGCAGTGGTTGAGAGTCCACCTGCCGATGCAGGGGACACGTGTTCGTTCCCTGGCCCGGGAGGATCCCACATGTCGCAGAACAGCTGGGCCCGTGAACCATGGCCGCTGAGCCTGTGCGTCCGGAGCCTGTGCTCTGCAACGGGAGAGGCCACAACAGTGAGAGGCCCACGTACCGCAAAAAAAAAAAAAAAAAAAAAAGAAAAGGCAGAAGACCTAAATAGACATTTCACCAAGGAAGACATACAAATGGCCAAGAGGCACATGAAAAGATGCTCAACATCACTTATTACTAGAGAAATGCAAATCAAAACTACGATGAGTTATCACCTCACACTGGTCAGAATGGCCATTATCCAAAAATCTCGAAATAGTAAATGCTGGAAAGGATGTGGTGAGAAGGGAACCCTCTTGCACTGTTGATGGGAATGTAAATTGATACAGCCACTGTGGAGAACAGTATGGAGGTTCCTTAAAAAACTAAAAATAGAACTACCATGTGACCCAGCAATCCCACTACTAGGCATATACCCTGAGAAAACCATAATTCAGAAAGAGACATGTACCACAATGTTCATTGCAGCACTATTTACAATAGCCAGGACATGGAACCAACCTAAATGTCCATCAACAGATGCATGGATAAAGAAGATGTGGCACATATATACAATGGAATATTACTTAGCCATAAAAAGAAAAGAAATTTAGTCATTTGTAGTGAGGTGGATGGACCTAGAGTCTGTCATACAGAGTGAAGTAAGTAAGAAAGAGAAAAACAAATACCATATGCTAACGCATATATATGGAATCTAGGGGAAAAAAATTGGTACTGATGTACCTAGTGGCACGGCAAGAATAAAGAGGTAGACATAGAGAATGGACTTGAGGACATGGGGTGGGAGGGCAAAGCTGGGGTGAAGTGAGAGTAGCATCGACATATATACACTACTGAATGTCAAATAGATAGCTAGTGGGAAGCAGCAGCATAGCACAGGGAGATCGGCTCTGTGCTTTGCGATGATCTAGAGGGGTGGGATAGGGAGGATGGCAGAGAGGCTCAAGAGGGAGGGGCTATGGGGACATGTGTATGCATATGGCTGATTTGCTTTGTTGTGCAACAGAAACTAACACAGTATTGTGAAGCAATTATACTCCAGTAAAGATGTATTAAAATAAAAAGATACATGTACACCTATGTTCATAGTAGCACTATTTACATTATAGCAGCACTATTTACAGTAGCCAAGACATGGAAGCAACCTACGTGTCCATCAACAGATGAATGGATAAAGAAGATGTGGTACACACACACACACACACACACACACACACACTGGAATACTACTCAGCCATAAAAAAATGAAATAATGCCATTTGCAGCAACATGGATGGACCTAGAGATGATCATACTAAGTAAGCCAGAAATGAACTTATTTACAAACCAGAAACAGACTCACAGACATAGAAAACAAACATGGTTATCAGAGGGGAAGGTGGGGAGAGATTAATTAGGAGTTTGGGATTAACAGATACTACTATATATAAAATAAATTTAAAAAGTCCTACTGTATAGCACAGGGAACTATATTTAATATCTTGTAATACTCTATAATGGAAAAGAATCTGAAAAAGAATATATACATGTATAGATAGATAGACAGATACATGTATAACTGAATCACGTTGCTGTACACCAGAAACGATCACAACATTGTAAACCAACTGTACTTCAATAAATAAAAAGCTTTGTACTTTAGCACTTACATTTTGATCTATAATTCATCTCAAAATAATTTTTGTTTATAGTGTGAAATTGGGATTAGAATTTACTTATATATGGATTTCCAGGTGTTCCAGAACCATTTCTGCCTTGTATTGCCTTTTGGCAAAATTAATTGAACATATATGTAGGGTCTACCACTGGATTTTTAAATTCCATTTCATCCATCAATTCAACTATCTTTTTAAAAATTTTTTAAAATAAATTTATTTATTTTTGGCTGCATTGGGTCTTCGTTGCTGTGCTTGGGCTTTCTCTAGTTGCGGCGAGCGGGGGCTACTCCTTGTTGCGGTGTGTGGTCTTCCCATTTCGGTGGCTTCTCTTGTTGCAGAGCACGGGCTCTAGATGCGCGGGCTTCCGTAGTTGTGGGACGCGGGCTCAGTAGTTGTGGCTTGCAGGCTCTAGAGCACAGGCTCAGTAGTTGTGGCGCGTGGGCTTAGTTGTTCCACGCATGTGGGATCTTCCCGGACCAGGGCTCGAACCCATGTCCCCTGCATTGGCAGGTGGCTTCCCAACCACTGCGCCACCAGGGAAGCCCAATTCAACTATCTTTATGGCAATACAACACTGTCTTGATTACTAGATATATCAGTTTGTTGGGGAAAACTAATTGGAAGTATTTAGGGATGTGAACATTGCCTTCAATTCTGACTTAGATATAAATAGTAAATATGCACTGTCAATTGAGAAGGAATGCACAACCTAAAAGTTGAGGATTACACCTTTCAGTTAGGTCTGAGGGACAGCTCCAAAGAGATAACGGAGGGGCCAGAATATATATGAGTTTTTTTTTTAATTTTATGTAGTTTATTTATCTGGTTGCGCTGGGTCTTAGTTGCAGCAGACGGGCTCCTTAGTTGTGGCAGGCAGACTCTTAATTGTGGCATGCATGTGGGATCTAGTTCCCCGATCAGGGATGGAACCCTGGCCCCCTGCATTGGGAGGGCGGAGTCTAAACCACTGGACCACCAGGGAAGTCCCATATGAGTTTTTGCAAAACAAAAAAATCCCCAGGTAGTCAGAACAGCTAATTAAAGGAAACCAGACATCTTATAAGTTAGTGAATTTAGCGCTTTTCTAGGTAAGGGAAGATGCGGAGTCTGGGCTTATTTTTATTTTTTGAACTTTATTAATTTAAGTATAGCTGATTTACAGTGTTGTGTTAGTTTCAGGTGTACAGCAAAGTGATACAGTTATACATATATATCTATATCTATATTCTTTTTCAGATTCTTTTCCATTATAGGTTATTACAAGATATTTAGCATAGTTCCTGTGCTATAGAGTAGGTTCCTATTATTTTATTCTTTTTTCTTTTAATACGCTATGCTAGTTTTGCAATACAGTACTTGTTTTGTGTGTGTGTGTGTGTGTGCGCGCGTGTGTGTGTGTGTGTGCGTGTTTTAATTTTGGCTGTGCTGGGTCTTCACTGCGGCGTGCGAACTCTTATTTGTGGCACGTGGGATCTAGTTCCCTGACCAGGGATCGAACCTGGGCCCCCTGTCTTGGGAGCGCGGAGTCTTACCCACTGGACCACCAGGGAAGTCCCTCTATTCTGTTTTAGTCTGGGCTGATTGAAATAATTCCTTTCCTATGCACCTTAACCATCTAGGGCCAGTATCCTGCTTTTCTCCATCCTGAATCGCCCCAGGGTGCACCGCTGAGGGCGGCTGCAGGGGCTGCTGGTTGTCCAGGCCCAACATCCTTTATTTACTGATGGGGCAGGCAACATTCTTAGTCCAGGACAGGCACTGTCAGGGCTGCCTGAACACCTGCGTTTTGAGCACAGATGGGTTACAAGATGACTTCCATATAAGGGAGTGAATTGGGCATAACATGAACTTCACATTTGTTTGGGTGCAGTTTTCTCCGAGGGAAACACTAGCTGAGCTTAAGAAACTGTACACAGGGACTTCCCTGGTGGTGCAGTGGTTGAGACTCTGCCTGCCAATGCAGGGGACACGGGTTCGAGCCCTGGTCCGGGAAGATCCCACATGCTGCGGAGCAGCTAAGCCTGGGCGCCACAACTACTGAAGCCCGCGTGCCACAACTACTGAGCCCGTGCGCCACAACTACTGAAGCCCGTGTGTCTACAGCCCATGCTCCACAACAAAAGAAGCCACTGCAATGAGAAGCCTGTGCACCACAAGGAAGAGTAGCCCCCGCTTGGCGCAACTAGAGAAGGCCTGGGCGCAACTATGAAGACCCAACGCAGCCAAAAATAAAATTAATTAATTAATTTTTTTAAAAAGAAAAGAAACTGCACACACTCGGTTGAACAGAGCCTGGTAAGAACACATAGACACATACACACCACAGGAAAAGCTTTTCAGGGTAATTCCAGGAATAGTTTCTGAAATTTCAAAGGCGGCAGAATTACACCCAACCCTGCTTAGTAATAAATAATAGATGATACAAGTTATGAAGAATTACCACAAAATTCAGGGTGGTGGTGACCGCTGGGGGCTGGGGGAGTAGCAGTCAGAGTGGGGCACTCTCAAAAGACCAGGAGCTGCCTTAGTCTGTTCATAAGTGTGGGTGCCCAGTCTACGGTCCCCATTTATTTTTTTAATTTATTTATTTTTTTTGTGGTACGTGGGCCTCTCGCTGTTGCGGCCTCTCCCGTTGTGGAGCACAGGCTCCGGACGCGCAGTCTCAGCGGCCATGGCTCACGGGCCCAGCCGCTCCGCAGCATGTGGGATCTTCCCGGACCGGGGCACGAACCCGTGTCCCCTGCATCGGCAGGCAGACTCTCAACCACTGCGCCACCAGGGAAGCCCCCCATTTATTATTTATTCCTTAAGCTTAGCGAGTGAAAAAAAAAAAAGCACAACCTAAATTTTGAGAATTATGTTTTATCTGGCAGACGTTCTGAGGACTCAAGTCCAGAAGACAGCTTCTCAGATCGCTCTGAGGGACCGCTCCAAAGAGGTAAGGGAGAAACCAGGGTACAGAGAAGTTTTGCAACGAAACCCAAGTAGTTGGAACAGCAAAAAGATTACTGTTAATTAAAGAAAACCAGGGAGTTCCCTGGCGGCCTAGTGGTTACGATTTGGATTTTTCACTGCAAAGGCCTGGGTTCAATCCCTGGTGCGGGAAGCATCCCGCATGCCACTCGGTGTGGGCAAAATACAAAAAAAAAAAAAACAAATTAAAAGGAAAAAAAAAAAAGAAATCCAGACATCTCAAGTTAATGAATTTGCACTTTTCTGGGTATGTGAAGATGCAGGAGTCTGGGCTCATTGAAATCATTCCTTTGCTGTGCACCTTGACTGTCTAGGACCAGTATCTTGTTCTTTCTAATCCTGAGTTCCCCCCTCCCCCCCGCCCCGTCCCCAGGGTGCACCGTTTTGGGGGGCGGCAGCAGTGACCGAGGACTTGGCGGGCAGCAGCCCCTTTGTCTCCATCCTGAGTTCCGTCCTGGCTCACTGTTGGGGCTTGGGGCGGCGGGGTAGGGCTGGTAGTGGCTGATGGCTTTATGGCCACAGCACCCTTTGTCTGCTGATATGGCAGGCAACATTTTTCATTCACAAGCTGAGCACGATTTTTTTAACTTAAAATGATTAAACGTAGCGTACAACATTTAGTGCATTCTTTTCTGAGTGCCGCGTATTGTACTTCTCCATAATATTTCAAAGGCGATTTTAAGCATGAAACAATATCCAGTTCTCCAATATTTTCTTCACCATATTAGGTCACCCCCTCCCAGTATATTTTTGGTTTTGGTTTTTTTTTGCGGTACGCAGACCTCTCACTGTTGTGGCCTCTCCCGTTGCGGAGCACAGGCTCCGTCCCTCCCAGTTTTGATTCCAATCTTGGTTTGGAAGAGATTCTAAAATCTTTCATTCCGGTCCCTTGAAACTTAATCATTGTTTTTGTTTTTGTTTTTTACAGATGTAAGGGCAAATCAAATTGAGAACAAGAGCCCTAACTCTCCCTGTTGAAAATAAGGAAAGAGATTTATCCCTTCTCCTTTTGGTAGAGCATTTTCTTTAGAGAACGTGTGGTGGGATAAATTCTTTCTCTGTCCTTTGAAATGTAAATAAACCTTTTAAAAAACTAAATAAGCCTCTTGCCAGCTTTACCACCCGGGAGTCTTTCGGGAGGACCTGAGAGCCTTCTCCCTGAAATGCAGTTGTCAGGGGAGCCCGTGCCCCTCTGTGCAAAACTCCCTCCTGTCCTAAAGGTAAAAGTGGGGTTTGCCTTTGAATAAAGTCAGTTAACTAACACAGACGGTCACCCAATTACCAGGAGGAGTGAATTTGAACTAAGCATGACCGATGCTGTCGGGGTCTCTCACCTGAGGACTGGTTATGGCTTATCTTAAGAACAGGTATTCATGAGTTGCATCCATTTAGCTCCAAAAGGGGACGAAATGTTTTTCTGTGTTTGCAACCTCTTAGCAGATTGCCTGCGATGTGCCTCACATTTTGGCTTAGTGCTATCAATAATAAAAGTTTTTAAAAAATTTTTTATTGGAGTGTAGTTGATTCACAATGCTGTGTTAGTTTCTGCTCTACAGCAAAGTGAATAAGTTATACATTTATCCACTCTTTTTTAGATTCTTTTTCCGTATAGGTCATTACAGAATATTGAGCAGAGTTCCCTGTACTATACAGTAGGTCCTTACTAGTTATCTGTTTTATATATAATAGTGTGTGTATGTCAATCCCAATCTCCCAATTTATCCCTCCCCCCTTTTCCCCGCTGGTAACCATAAGTTTGTTTTCTACACCTATGACTCTATATCTGTTTTCTTTCTTTTCTACATTTGTGAGAGGTTTTCTGGGTTGGCAGGAGGTCTTGTTTTGAACTCTTTGTGAATTAAAAATGCTACTTGCCGGGAATTCCCTGGTGGTCCAGTGGTTAGGGCTCGGTGCTTTCACTGCTGGGGGGCCCGGGTTCAATCCCTGTTCGGGGAACTAAGATCCCAAAGCCCTGCGGGGCAGCCAAAAAATAAATAAAAATAAAAAAAATTAAAATGCTGCCTTCCCTATCAGTAAACAAAGGACGTTGCAGCCATCACATGACAGCCACCCCTGAAGGGGAGCCCCGAGGGAACTCAAGGTGGAGACAGGATGTCCCCCAGCAAGCTGTCAGCCTCTGCAGCCACCCCCCACCCTCCAATGATGCACCCTGTGGACACTCAGGATGAGAAAGCCCAGGATACTGGCCCCAGATAGCTGAGGTGTATCTTGGAATTTAAAAAGCCACTAGCCTTAACTGTCTCTTCCTCTTTTATCTGAATTGCCTGATCCCGAGGCGCTCTCTCCCTCTCTGTCTCCCTCTCTCTCTCTCTCTCTCTCTCTCTCTCTCTCTCTCTCTCTCTCTCCCCTATCAACCTCGCCTCCTGCTGCTTCCCCTTTCCCAGCAAAGGAAGACAGAAAATCAGAAGCAATCATACCTCCCTTTATGGAGAAACCTGTTACAGGGAGAGATGAACTGTCCTTGGTGCTTAGCTGCACACCCTTGGACCAGAGCAGAACTTAGAGCTTTAGCTAAGGAATTTCCCAAACCTAGTCGAGATCCACCGGGATTTGCTAAGGAGTTTGAGTTAACCATCCGAACCTATGAGCCCAGCTTTGCAGATCTATATCAATTAATATAGCTGTTAGTTTCCGAAAGTAAAGCACAGGAGTGGATAGAGAAAGCAAGCTGAAAGACGCCCTTAGAGAATTTCCATCTACGTAGCCCGCAGACTGGAGCTGAATGCAGGCAGTTGGCTGGTAAACTACTCAGACTTATCCCAGGGCTTTTCCCCAGAGCCTTAGACTGGGCAAAGATTCAGCAACGTAGACAAAGACCAGAGGAATCAATGGCGGATTACTATGAGGGCTTCGAGAAAACTTCGAAACAATATTCAGGCATGACACCTGACTCATTCTCTAACCACCAAAATGTTCCTCCACTTAACTCTGCCTTTTTAGAAGGCATAGATGGTGAATTGGCTACTCTATTTTATTATTATTATTATTTTTATTGAAGTAGAGTTGTTAATTTCTGCTGTACAGCAAAGTGATTCGGTTATAAGTATATATACACTCTTCTTCATATTCTTTTCCATTATGGTTTATCACAGGATATTGAATATAGTTCCCTGTGCTAGACAGTAGGACCTTGTTTATGCATTCTATATATAATAGTTTGCATCTGCTAACCCCAAACTCCCACTCCTTCCCACCTCCACCCACTTCCCTTGGCAGCCACAAGTCTGTTCTCTATGTCTGTGATTCTGTTTCTGTTTCGTAGATAAGTTCATTTGTGTTGTATTTTACTTTATTTTATTTTTGGCTGCACCACGAGGCTTGTGGGATTTTAGTTCCCTGGCCAAGGATTGAACCTGGGTCCTCGGCAGTGAGAGCATGGAATCCTAACCACTGGAGCTCCAGGGAATTCCCTGTGTCGTATTTTAGATTCCACATATAAGTGATATCGTATGGTATTTGTCTTTCTCTTTCTGGCTTACTTCACTTAGTATGATAATCTCTAGGGCCATCCATGTTGCTGCAAATGGCATTATTTCATTCTTTTTTATGGCTGAGTAATATTCCATTGTATGTATATACCACATCTTCTTTATCTAGTCATCTGTCGATAGACATTTAGGTTGTTTCCATGCCTTGGCTATTGTAAATAGTGCAGCTATGAACATAGGGGTGCGTGTATCTTTTTGAATTACAGTTTTGTCTAGATATATGCCCACGAGTGGGATTGCTGGCTTACATGGCAACTCTATTTTTATTAACTGACAATCTTTTATCTCCTAGGATTGACCTTCGAGAAAGCCCAATGGATAATTCTGATTTTATATTACTCACTGATGGTTCATATCTACAAGGACCTCAGGAAGGTACTAGGCTGGCTATGCCATTGTTTCTCCAGTGTCTATCTTTGAAAATGGTCCCTTGCCTTATATCTCTTCCACCCAACAGGCTGAATTAATAGCACTAATAAGAGCCTGTTTGTTGGCAAAAGGAAAATTTGTTAATATTTACACAGCTAGTATGCTTTTGGAGTGGCATATAATTTTGGTATGCTTTGGAAACAAAGAGGACTTTTTTTTTGGGGGGGGCGTCACTGCATGTGGAATCTTAGTTCCCCAACCAGGGATCGAACCCATATTCCCTGTATTGGAAGTAGAGTCTTAACAACTGGACAGCCAGGGAAGTTCCAAAGAGGACTTTTTAACATCCTGAGGACCGTGTATCAAAAATGGGAAACAGGACTTCCCTGGTGGCGCAGTGGTTGAGAGTCCGCCTGCCGATGCAGGGGACGCGGGTTCATGCCCCGGTCCGGGAAGATCCCACATGCCGCGGAGCGGCTGGGCCCGTGAGCCATGGCCGCTGAGCCTGCGCATCCGGAGCCTGTGCTCCGCAACGGGAGAGGCCACGACAGTGAGAGGCCCGCGTACCGCAAAAAAAAAAAAAAAAAAAAAAAAAAAAAATGGGAAACAGACACAAATGAACCTATCTACAAAACAGACAAACTCACAGACATAGAGAATAGACTTGTGGGGACTTCCCTGGTGGTGCAGTGGTTAAGAATCCTCCTGCCAATGCAGGGGACACGGGTTCAAGCTCTGTTCTGGGAACATCCCACATGCCGCGGAGCAACTAAGCCCATGTGCCACAACTACTGAGCCTGAGCTCTAGAGCCCTCGAGCCACAACTACTGAGCCCGAGTGCTACAACTACTGAGCCCGTGTGCCACAACTACTGAAGCCCCAGCGCCTAGAGCCCATGCTCCGAAGCAAGAGAAGCCACAGCAGTGAGAAGCTGCACACTGCAACGAAGAGTGGCCCCCGCTCACCACAACTAGAGAAAGGCGGCATGCAACAACCAAGACCCAACACAGCCAAAAATAAATAATAAATACATTTATTTTTAAAAAAAGAAAATAAAAGAGAGAGAATAGACTTGTGGATGCCAAGGCAGAGGGAGTGGTGGAGGAGGGATGGGTTGGGAGTTTGGGGTTAGCAGATGCAAACTATTATATATAGAATGGATAGACAACAAGGTCCTACTATATAGCACAGGGAACCATATTCAATATCCTGGGATAAACCATATTGGAAAAGAATATATGTATAAAAAAGAATGTATATATATATATATATATATATATGCATAACTGAATCACCTTGCTGCACAGTAGAAAGTAATACAACATTGAAAATCAACTATACTTAAATTTAAAAAAATAGGAAATAAGTAGTGGAGTTACTAGATGCAATTCTTTTTTTAAAAAATTTATTAAAAAAAAAAAATTTATTTATTCTGGCTGTGTTGAGTCTTTGTTGCAGCCCTCGGGCTTTCTCTAGTTGCGGCGAGCAGGGGCTACTCTTCGTCGTGGTGGGTAGGCTTCTCATTACGGTGGCTTCTCTTGTTGCGGAGCACGGGCTCTAGCTGCGTGGGCTTCAGTAGTTGTGGCACGTGGGCTCAGTAGTTGTGGCTTGTGGGCTCTAGAGCGCAGGCTCAGTAGTGGCACACGGGCTTTGTTGCTCCATGGCATGTGGGATCTTCCCGGACCAGGGCTCGAACCTGTGTCCCCTGCACTGGCAGGCGGATTCTTAACCACTGCACCACCAGGGAAGTCCCTAGATGCAATTCTGCTACCAAGGGCACTTGCCATTGTTAAGGCATCAGATCATTCTAAGGGTGACACTGCAGAAGCGAAAGGAAATTCTCTAGTGGATAACACTCCCAAGCAGAAGCTTTACAAACCAACAAGGACCAACTAACCACTGCCTTTCCCTTTCAGCCTCCCAGTAACCTTACTGACATATTGTTCAAGTTTCAGAGGATGGTACCAGACAAAGAAAAAGACACTTGGACACAGAATGCAGGAAGATTCAACTCCAATACAGAGCTGTGGATAGGCCCAAAAGGGAAGCCTATCCTTCTGTTTCGAGCTCAATATCCTATTTTACAATATACTCATGAGTTAACCCGTTGGAACCCAGATAAGATGGTGTTATGGGGTAAACAATATTTTTGGAAGCCTTCTTTTACTATAGCTCCAAAGGTCTATTCAGGATACAGTCCTTGTCCCAGATATAACCCATGGAAGCCAATCCATTGTTCTCAAGGACATTTTCCATTACCTGTGGGTCCTTTTGAAGTATACCAGATTGGTTTTATACAAATGCCTCCTTCCCATTGTTATCAATATGTTCTTGTTATGATTTGTACGTTTTCACACTGGGTTGAGGCATTCCCATGTAGATGTGCCACAGCACAATCAGTAGGGAAATTGATTTTAATATTTATTTATTTATTATTTTTATTTATTTATTTTGGTTGCACCGGATCTTAGTTGCAGCATTCAGGATCTTCAGTTGTGGCACACGGGATCTTTAGTTGAGGCACGTGGGATCTTTAGTTGTGGTATGCAGACTCTTGGTTGTGGCTTGCATGCAGGATCTAGTTCCCTGAACAGGGATCAAACCGGGGCCCCCTGCATTGGGAGAGTGGGGTCTTACCCACTGGACCACTGGGGAAGTCCCAGGAAACTGATTTTATTTTATTTTATTTTTTTTCGGTACGCGGGCCTCTCACTGTTGTGGCCCCTCCCGTTGCGGAGCACAGGCTCCGGACGCGAAGGCTCAGCGGCCCTGGCTCACAGACCCAGCCGCTCTGCGGCATGTGGGATCTTCCCGTACCAGGGCACGAACCCGTGTCCCCTGCATCGGCAGGTGGACTCTCAACCACTGCGCCACCAGGGAAGCCCGGAAACTGATTTTAGAAAGAGTGGCTCCCATTTGTGGAATCCCCTCAGAACTACATCACGATAGAGGAACTCATTTTATTGGACAAATTGCTGAAGAAATTTGTAAGATTTGACTGATTATGCAAGAGTTCCATTGTGCCAATCAACCCCAGTCTTCTGGGTTTGTAGAAAGACAAATGGAACAATTAGAACTCAATTGGCTAGGGGTCCCGGCTTTGATCCCTGGTGGGGAGCTAGATCCTGCACGCATGCCCCAACTAAAGAAATCTGCATACCGCAACTAAGAGTCTGCATGCTGCAGCTAAGAAGCCCGCGTGCTGCAACTAAGACCTGGTGGAGCCTAAATAAATAAATAAAATGAATAAATAAATAAATATTTTTTTAAAACCCTCAGTTGGCTAAAATTATGAATGCTTATTCCTCACCCTGGCCTAAGGCCCTTTCATTGGTTCTCCTCAACCTCAGATCCACCCCTTTTGGCAAACATCATTTGTCTCCCTTTGAGATTATCATGGGGAGACAAATGAGATTGGATGAAGGATTATATGAACCTAGATTATTGAAAGGAGATATATTACATTATCGCAAAGGCTTAATGGAATTATCAACAGGACATTCTTTTTTTTTATTGAAGTATAGTAGATTTATAATGTTGTGTTAGTTTCAGGTATACAGGAAAGTGATTCAGATTCTTTTCCCTTAGAGGTTATTACAAAATATTGAGTATATTTCCCTGTGCTATACAGTAGGTCCTTGTTGATTATCTATTTTATATATAGTAGTCTGTATGTGTTAATCCCAAACTCCTAATTTATCCCTCCTCTACCCCATTTCCCCTTTGGTAACCATAAGTTTTGTTTTATATGTCTGTGGGTCTGTTTCTGTTTTGTATATAAGTTCATTTGTATCTTTTTTGTTTTTTAGCTCTGCATCTAAATGATATCATATGATATTTCTCTGTCTTACTTCACTTAATATGATAATCTCTAGGTCCATTCGTGTTGCTGCAAGTGGTATTATTTCATTCTTTTTTATGCTGAATAATATTTTATTATACATACATACCACATCTTCTTTATCCATTCATCTGTTGATGGACATTTAGGTTGTTTCCATGTCTTGGCTATTGTGAATAGTGCTGCTATGAACATTGGGGTGCATGTATTTTCTCGAATTATGTTTTTCTCCAGATATGTACGCAGGAGTGGGATTGCAGGATCATATGATAGCTCTATTTTTAGTTTTTTAAGGAACGTTCCTACTTTAACAGGACATTCTAATCTTGTATCTGAAGCTTATCACAGTAATTGATCCTCAGATGAAGATCAGATGCCCCATGACTTACAAACAGGAGATTATGTATACTGGAAAAGCCATCATTTAAAAGCCTCCCTCCAACCTTAGAAGGAAGGGCCCTTATCAGGTTCTTTTAACTAACTCAAGTGCATTAAAACTGAAAGGAATTGGGACTTCCCTGTTGGTCCAATGGGTAAGATTCCGTGCTCCCAATGCAGGGGTCCCTGATCAGGGAACTAGATCCTGCATGCATGCCACAACCAAGAGTCCACCTACAGCAACTAAAGTCCGCATGATGCAACTAAAAGATCCCGCGTGCTGCAATGAAGATCCCTCGTGCCATAACTAAGACCCGGCGCAGCCTAAATAAATAAATAAATATTAAAAATAAAACCCCACTGAAAGGAATTGACTCTTGGATTTACATTTCCCACCTAAAAAGGGCCCTTGCACTGGACTGGTCTATAGAGAGAACTGCTGACCTCAAACTCACCTTAAAGTGACACTCTAATGATGCTCTAAAAAGAAAGAAACACCAATGCCAGGACCAGGAGAAGGCAACATCAGAAGTAGACAGCTATCCCAAGAGGCTGGACCTGGCCCATAAGATTATTTATAATGTTTTCTTCTTGATTTCTTGGGCTTTTGCCCACAAATCAAATGTTTTTCCATCATGGGCATGATCCTATGTGAATTTTAGAAATCAATCCACTTGTTGGGTTTGTGGTCAATTACCTGCATCCAGTACTTCTCTTTTACCTTGGTGGGTTTCTCCTCTCCAAGGGTCTTATTGGATGGGCCTTAAAAATTTTATTTTAAAAGAAAGAAGCTATAGTTCTCTCCAGGCCACTACTGATATTACCAGATTGGACTTGGGCAATCCAACATATTTATTCTGACCCTGGCCATAAATATGAGTTTTCCCTTAAAGTTACTCAAGCTCAATCAGAACAATGAGCTAAATTTCAATTAAAAAATGTCACCTCTTGGGACTTCCCTGGTGGCGCATGGTGAAGAATCCACCTGCCAATGCAGGGGATGGACATGAGTTCAATCCCTGGCCCAGGAAGATCCCACATGCCGCATAGCAACTAAGCCCAAGCGCCACAACTACTGAGCCTGCACTCCAGAGTCCGTGAGCCACAAGTACTGAACCCCCGTGCTGCAACTACTGAAGCTCGCACGCCCAGAGCCCGTGCTCCGCAACAAGAGAAGCCATAGCGATGAAAAGCCTGCGCGCTGCAACGACGAGTAGCACCCACTCACTGCAACTAGAGACCCAACACAGCCAAAAATAAATAAATAAATAAAATTTAAAAAAAAAAGTCACCTCTTGATTACTAGGAGGGACCTTCCCTCAGTTATGGGATGGATTTATTTGGCTAACACCAGGCTATGGTTGTCTAAGTCTAAAGACGCCCCCCCCATGTGTTGCAAACAATTAAATCATACTAAAGATAATCAGCCTAACAACACTGGGAAATTAGGCTGGGTACCTTATAAAAAATGCCAATATGTCATTTCATTTCCCTTCAAGAGAGTGACTGGGGAATTTCCTGGTGGTCCAGTGGTTAGGACTCTGTGCTTTCACTGCTGGGTGTGCGGGTTCGATCCCTGGTTGGGGAACTAAGATCCCACAAGCCGTTTGCTGTGGCCAAAAAAAAAAGATAGTGATTGGTATGGAGCATTTTGGGTCAGGTGACCAGGAATATAATGGGTCACACCTAATGGGACTCGATGGCTTTGTGGGTTCAACCTATGGCCCTGACTTCTGCCATGATGGATAGGAAGATGTACTGTAGGATTCCCTTAGATGCAACCCCAGCAAATTTACCATCAATGTGAGCCCGATGGACCAAAAGATCTGTGTTTCACTGGTAGGATCACTTAGCAGCTATTTTGTGCCTTCAGTAGGACTGGAAGATGTAATTTCCCACAGTGAAGCCTTAACAGAATTCACCATAAGGCCTTAAATGATAGTAACCAGGCTATTAACCTACTGAATTCTGAGATCCCCATTATGAGGAAAGCTGTGTTACAAAATCATATGGTCCTTGATACCCTTACGGCATCTCAAGGAGGCACGTGTGCCCTAATTCAAACTGAATCCTGTGTTTTCATACCAGATGAATACTCCAATATAATACATTTAATAAGCTACCTGAAAAATCAGATTGCTGCCTTAGATGACCTACTTCCTAGCCTTGGTGATCTTTTGGGAAGCTGGTTTTGTTCTGGAAGCTCATGGCTTAAGTCCCTACTTGTGACTTCATTAATGTTACTAGGTATATTACTTATATCCTGTCTATTTTATAAGATATAAGATACTTATATCCTGTCTATTTTATGTTACTAGGCATATTACTTATATCCTGTCTTGAGGAAATAGATCTCGTTTATGACTCTAGACAGAACAATTGTAATAGTGTAATTCTAGGTATGGGAAAAAGCAACAGGGGAAAACATTTCCTGGATCATAGTAAACTAGTAAGACAGGTGATCCAGAGAATTTTAAATTATCAACAGGGCCCCATCTGGGACTTCCTTGGTGGCGCAGTGGTTAAGAATCCGCCTGCTAATACAGGGGACACAGGTTTGATCCCTGGTCTGGGAAGATCCCACATGCTGCAGAGCAAATAAGTCCGTGTGCCACAATTACTGAGCCTGCGTGCCACAACTACTGAAGCCCGCACGCCTAGAGCCTGTGCTCTGCAACAAGAGAAGCCACCGAAATGAGAAGCCCGCGTACTGCAACGAAGAGTAGCCCCCCGCTTGCTGCAACTAGAGAAAGCCTGTGCACAGCAACGAAGACCCAATGCAGCCATAAATAAATATTTTTTAAAAAAGCAAAAAAACCCAAGGCCTAATCCAAAAATTGGCATATCAACAGAATCTTTACCTGATCTAGGAATGAGCTTTCCTAGCACCATGGGACAAAATTGGTCATGAGATATCTCCCAAACATTGGTGGAATTTACGACCAATGAGAAACACTCTGAATGAAAAATGTTGCCTGCCATATCAGTAAACAAAGGATGTTGCAGCCGTCAAGCCATCACATTACAGCTGCTCCCGAGGTGCACCCTGAGGAGACTCAGGATGAGAAAGCACAGGAAACTGGCCCTAGATAGCTGAGGTGCATATAATAGGGATTGAAAGCAGCTCTTTTGCCCCTTTCCTGTTACCCATTTCTGTCCCCCACTAATCTTAAAAGACCTAATTATAGGAATGAGATCACTAAGCAGTTGATACTAACTCCTGACTTACGCTCTGCTGAATGTACACCATGCCTTGTCTAACCTGGTGGTTCTTTTCCTAGATGGAAAAGAAAAATGAAGAATAAAGCAGGTAAAAAATGACTAGCTCTCTATCTGCAACAGCCCCCTTAGCAATCCTGCAGGCAGATCACACAGGCAAGATAACATCTGAAGAGATGGTATCTGCTCGCAATGGAGAAGGATGCAGAACTCAACCTCCTGCCTTGATGATTCACTGAGATTCTCCCCCACCCCTCTTTCCCCCTTTAAAAACTGTCATACCTAAGCAGAATCTTTGGAGTTGGTCTCGGACACAAGTCCACCTTCTCCCCAGATTGCCAGCCTCTTGAATTATTGGCATATGAGCAGTGAGCAGCCGAACCTCGTGTTGACTTAAAAGAAATATATGCACAACATGAGAGCTGCGAGTTAAGTTTTATTTGGGGCACAATGAGGACTGCAGCCCGGGAGACAGCGTTACAGATAACTCTGAGAAACTGCTCCAAGGAGGCGAGGCGAGAAGCCAGGTTATATAGAAGTTTTGCAACAAAGGGCAGGTAGTAGTACAAAGATTATTCTTAATTAAAGAAAACCAGATATCTCAAGTTAGGGAATTTGGCACTTTTCTGTGTATGGGAAGTTGCAAGAGTCTTGGCTCACTGAAATCATTCCTTTGATATGCACCTCAGCTCTCTGGGGCCAGTATCCTGACACATCCTGAGTTCCCTCAGGGCTCACCGGCTCACTGTAGGAGGTGGGTGCAATCGCTAATGACTGTGACATCCTTTGTTTACTGATATGGTAGGCAGTATTTTATTTCTCAGCATCATTTTCCCAACCGCATTATTTTTGTTTTAAGAATTTTTAAAAGGTTAAAAATTCTAAAATTATTTTTATTTAATATTTTAAAATTTGAGGTATAGTTAATGTATAATATTATAGAATTTTCAGGTGTACAACATAGTGATTCACAATTGTGGACTGAAAAGAAAAAGCACAACCTAAAAGTGGAGAATTATGTTATACTTGGCAGACTTTCTGAGGATTGAAAGTCAGAAGATGGCTTCTCAGATCGCCCTGAGGGACCTCTCTGAAGAGGTAAGGGAGGAACCAGGATGGATAGGAATTTTGCAACAAAAGTCAGGTAGTAGAAACATCGAAAGATTACTGTTAATTAAAGAAAACCAGACATGTCAAGTTAATGAATTTAGTGCTTTTCTAGGTATGGGAAGATGCAAGAGTCTGGGCTGATTGAAATCATTCCTTTGATATGCACCTTAAGTATCTAGGGCCAGTATCCTGCTTTTCTCCATCCTGAATCCCCTGGGGTGCACAGTTGGGGGCGGCTGCAGTGGAAGCTGACTTGATGGCTGCAACTTCCTTTGTTTACTGATATGGCAGCTGATATTCTTCCTCCATAACGCTTAGATTTCCAAATCTCAGGCTAAGTTTTTCTTTTTTTTTGCGGTACGCGGCCCTCTCACTGTTGTGGCCTCTCCCGTTGCAGAGCACAGGCTCCGGACGCGCAGGCTCAGCGGCCATGGCTCACGGGCCCAGCCGCTCCGCGGCATGTGGGATCTTCCCGGACTGGGGCACGAACCCGTGTCCCCTGCATCGGCAGGCGGACTCTCAACCACTGCGTCACCAGGGAAGCCCTCAGGCTAAGTTTTTCGAAACAGCATTCATTATTATTATTATTTTAATTAATTAATTAATTTTGGCTGCGTTGGGTCTTCGTTGCTGCCCGCGGGCTTTCTCTAGTTGTCGTGAAGGGGGGGGGCTACTCTTCGTTGAGGTGCGTGGGCTTCTCATTGCGGTTGCTTCTCTTGTTGCAGAGCGCAGGTTCTAGGCGCGCAGCCTTCAGTAATTGTGGCACGCGGGCTCAGTAGTTGTGGCGCACGGGCTTAGTTGCTCCGCGGCTTGTGGGATATTCCCAGATCAGGGCTCGAACCTGTGTCCCCCTCATTGGCAGGTGGATTCTTAACCACTGCGCCCCCAGGGAAGTCCCAGCATTCATTATTAATTCACAAAATGAAAAAAAAAAAAAAGTTTAGGAATCATAAGTAATTTACTTGTAATTGGAAGTCACTTTTCTACCATAGGAAAGCATTTTAAAATTTGTCGCCCTGAACTATAATTTTAATGAAAGTGAATAAAACCTTTCCACAAACCACGGAAAATGAATTTTCATAATTATGTTTATAAGTAAAATGGTCAGTTGTATTCAAGTTTATACTTTTTTACTCCATCTCAAGTTGGAGGGTATTTTCTGAAATGAGCAGTCATATGAAATGCTATAAATGTTTTGGGCTTATTTATTTATTTTAAATATTTATTTTTTTGTCTGCATTGGGTCTTAGTCGCAGTAGGCGGGATTTTCGTTGCGGCCCGCTGGCTCTTTGTTGTGGCATGCGGTCTTCTCTCTAGTTGTGGCGTGTGGGTTTACTCTCTCTAGTTGTGGCGCAGGGGTTCCAGGCCGCGTGGGCTTAGTTGCCCCGCGGCATGTGGGATTGTTTTGCGCTAATTTAATCAGAACCTTAAGAATTTTCAGGTCCAACGCAAACTTAATTAAGCTTTTATTGCTTTTCTTTTTCAATCAGTTAAAATAGGAGTTCAATTGCTTTCGGGATATCACAGCCTTTTCATATTTCAAAATTATTTAGCAACACTCAAAAACAGATCTAAAAAACATTTCCTTGCAGTGTAAAATGCACACCTGAGAACTGTGGCGTCTCACACCTGTGGATATGCTGAGACCAGTCCTGTTCGGCGGCTGGGGCCTCAGGGTCCGACTTCACATGGGGTAAAGTTACTTGGCAGATCGCTTGAGTTGCTGATCTCAAGCCCCAGAGGCGGGGGAGGGGACGAAGGGCGGGGCTTTCCCGTGTCAAAACCTTACGTGAACCTGCCTTTCATGTGGTGATGTAACTGCGAGTCTGTTCTTAAAGGGAATATTTCCACGGTGACCTCGGCCCTTGCCGTGTCCCACCTTTTCTCATCTTCACTCCGGATATGGAGCGATCCGCGGGGAAACTGAGTCTGGACTTCCAGGTGCAGGAGGAGGACACAGGCGAGCCGCCCAGCTGTGGACAGATGCCACAGGGTGCGCCGCGCCCAGAGCCCGTTCTGCACTGAGCCCAAGTCCCAGGCGGGCGGATCAGACACGCGTGTGCCTGTGGCCTGTCAAGTAGGAGCAGGGGCGGGGTCTGGTTGAACTGTCCAATCAGCGGCGACTGGGCGGGGTCTGGACAAAGCAATCTGGCCCTAATGGGATCAGGAGGCTGTCCGTCAGGGCAGGGGCGGGGCACAGATTACTATCCAATCAGAGCCCGGTCACCGGAGAGTCGTCCAATGAGGACGCGCGGCGGGCGCGTTCCCAGCCCGCGGAAGTTTTTCTCAGCAGCCCCGCCCCTTGTACGAACCCGCTTGGCCTCAGGTGATCCGTCCCCGTCGCTCTCACCTGCCCAGGTCGCAAGGCCGCAGTGAGGACGCTTCAGAGAACCCGGAAGCAGTCGGAGATGGTGAGTGCGCGGCCCGGGTCCCGAACTTGGAAGAGGCTGCATAGAATAGACCGGAGCCTACCGAAAGCGGCGGCGGGCCAGGATCTCCCCACGTCCCACCGGCCCCGGGATCCTGACCCGAGTCTCCCCCTCGGCCTCGGGGTGGGGACCCGGCGTCCTGTCCCGTGTCGAGACCCGAGTCTCCCCCTCGGCCGCGGGGTGGGGACCCGGCGTGTTGTCCTCAGGTCCGGACTTGAGTTTCAGCCCTCAGCCGCTGGTTGTGGTCCAGCCTTCTTGACTGACCCCTCGGCTGAGTGGGGGTCCGAGGCAGGAAAGGATGGTCAGGCGCTGTGGGATATCCGCCCTGGACCTGACACATCAAGTCAAGTCTAGAGATGGTGAAGGAGACGGCAAATACTGCAAATACTGTTGCGATAGGGCCGAGGTTCAGATCCCAGAGATGTGCCAGCGTCTCCAACCGCACAGAAAAGGGCTTTTCTGTGTGAGTAGGGAAGTTGGGCGAGTGAGGGCGATGCGTGGACTGCAGGACCAGCGAGGCTGGACTGGACAGGGTCCTCTGGGTGGGCCCATTCTCTTAAGCTGACCAGGGACTTGTTCTGAACCTCATTGTTCCCTGGGTGCTACCCAAAGTTCAGGGGCTTGTGGGGGTGAGCCTGATGATGTGGGGGAAGAAATGAGATGCGGAGAAGCTGGCAAGGCCAGATATGGGGGGAGGGTATCAAGGGAGAACCCACGAGGCCCGCCCCTTCCTTGCACGCAGTGACATCGCAGAGTGTCTTTGTGCTTAAACAAAGGGCACCGATCCAGGGACTCCTCTGGCCGTCAATTGGTTAAGACTGCGCTTCCACTGCAGGGGAATGGGTTCTATCCCTGCTCGGGGATCTCAATCTGGCATGCCCCACCGCCAAAAAAAAAAAAAAAAAAAGACACTGATCCATAGTGACCTTGCCCACTGGACGGACCCCTGACTCAAGAGGTCCCCAGGCCCTCCTGTCGCATGTAGAAAATCTGTATTTAGGCTGCAAAGAACAAAGAACTTTGTTTGGGGGTCTTAAGAATCGCAATTTGGGAGACATGTTTGTATAAAAACGTGCCACCACCTCTAACCCACTGCCAAGGGCTTCTCTCTTCTTTGTGAGGACTTGAGAGCAAGGCTCTTTGTCAGGTCCGGGCCCCCTGTGGTCAGTGCATTCTAGACCCAGGTCTGCAGGGGCTTGTTCTGCAGCTCAGTGTTGCTCAGGGTCGGGGTGCGGGGGGCTGAGGAGGGACCCAAAGTCAGGGGCCTCTGGGGGAGAAATCTGAGCAAAGTTTGGGTAAGAAATGGCTGTTGACCTTAAAAATGAGTCAGTTATTTACCAGCAAAAAAAATTTTCTTTTCTTTGGCGAACGGCAAAGAATTGTAACTCAGGTAGACAAGGTATAGCAAAAGCCACAGACAAGTCCAATAAACTTATTTATCTCCCAGTGGGCAGCCCCTGGGGTGACAGCTGTTCTGGTCTTTTTGGTATTCTTTGCCTCTTTACCTCTGTCCTTCATCACCGAGCAGTGTTTTATTTGATCTTGCTTCTGCTGAATTTGCGATAAGTGAATATGAGCAGTGCTACACCAGTGACATCACATGGAAGGCTTCTGTGTGGCTGTCAGTCGCAGTCTGTTTCACACGTGCTGCAGTCAGAGGAAAGGGGTCCCCCGGTTAACTCCTCCATCCAGTCCTTGTGGATTTTGCTCATGGTTGTCCCATGTTAATTTATTTATTTATCATTTTTTTAAATTTAGAAATTTTTTGTTTTGGCCTGCGAGGCTCTTCGATGTGGCACGCAGGCTTCTCTAGTTGTGGTGCGCAGGCTTAATTGCCCCCAGGCATGTGGGATCTTACTTTGGGATCTTAGTTCCCCCACCAGGGATCAAACCCTGGTCCCCTGCATTGGAAGGCGGATTCTTAACCCCTGCGCCACCTGGGAAGTCCCGTCTCATGTTAATTTCTGATCTGTCACCAATGCTGTTACACTCCTTTTTGTCTCCTGGGTCAAATGTATCACAAATTTTTTACTCTTGGGCAAAAATTGCCAGGTTGTAGATTATGGATGTTTTTAAAATACTAGGAAATGTGGATGTTGGGCTGGAGTCGAGTGTTTATTCCACGCCCTTTCCAGCACTTGGAGAATCCACCTAATGTTTTAGTAATAAACTCTTTTAAAAAATTAAGGGACATGGGCTTCCCTGGTGGTGCAGTGGTTGAGAGTCCGCCTGCCGATGCAGGGGACGCGGGTTTGTGCCCCCGTCCGGGAAGATCCCACATGCCGCGGAGCGGCTGGGCCCGTGAGCCATGGCCACTGAGCCTGCGCGTCTGGAGCCTGTGCTCTGCAACGGGAGAGGCCACAACAGTGAGAGGCCCGCGTACCGCAAAAAAAAAAAAATAATAAATAAATAAATAATAAATAAATAAAAATTAAGGTACGTACAAGGTTTTAGTCACAATGCTCTTGCACACTTAGTAGACTACCGTATAGTGTGAACATGACTTTATGCACCAGGAAACAAAAAAATTTGTGTAACTCCCTTAATTTCGATATTCACTTTATCTGGGTGGTCTGGAGTAAAAACTGATGTCTCTGAGGTCTGCCTGTATTTTTCTCCTGATAAAACCACATCATTGATCTTCTATTAATGATTTTAAAAAATCAAGCATGCACTACTGATCACCATTAGAGAGCTTTCTATATCTGTTATTACCAAGAGCTCAGGATGAGAATGCAATTCACATTGTCTTTTATGTGCCCAAGTTCTATTGTTTTTGTTTGTTTCTTTGTTTGTTTTTATTCTGCTCATTATCTTTAATTTTAAAAAAAATCTTTGTTGGAGTATAGTTGATTTACAATGTTATGTTAGTTTCAGGTGTACAGCAAAGTGAATCAGTTATACATATACATATATGCATCCTTAAAAAATTTTTTTTTTATAAATTTATTTATTTTTGGCTGTGCTGGGTCTTTGTTGCTGCGCACAGGCTTTTGCAAGTTGCGGCGAGTAGGGGCTACACTTTGTTGCGGTGCGTGGGCTTCTCATTGCAGCAGCTCCAGTAGTTGTGTCATGTGGGCTCAGTAGTTGTGGTTCACGGGCTCTAGAGCGCAGGCTCAGTAGTTGTGGTGCACAGGCTTAGTTGCTCCGCGGCATGTGGGATCTTCACGGACCAGGGATCGGACCCGTGTCCCCTGCATTGGAAGGCGGATTCTTAAGCACTGCACCACCAGGGAAATCCCTGTCTATTAGCTTTCATGTTAGTGTTTGCTTTTGCCTCTCTCAAGTAGATAGATACCTAGGTTGAAATTGATGACTCAGTGTTCATCATTTTGAGGAACTACCAGACTGTCTTCCAAAGTGGCTTCACCATCTTACCTTCCCTCCAGCACTGGGTGAGGGTTCCAAGTTCCTCATGTCCTCGCCAGCACTTGTTTCTCTGTCTTTATATCCATCTTGGTGGGTGTAAAGACATGTCTGCTTGTAGCTTTGATTGGCATTTCCCTGATGAGTAACGTCCAGCATCTTTTTTTTTTTTTTTTTTTTTTTTTTGCGGTATGCGGGCCTCTCACTGTTGTGGCCTCTCCCGTTGCGGAGCACAGGCTCCGGACGCGCAGGCCAAGCGGCCATTGCTCACGGGCCTAGCCACTCCGCGGCATGTGGGATCTTCCCGGACCGGGGCACAAACCCGCGTCCCCTGCATCGGCAGGCGGACTCTCAACCACTGCGCCACCAGGGAAGCCCTCGTCCAGCATCTTTTAATGAGCTTATTGATTGGTCAGTTGTATTCATTCTTTTTTTTAATTAAAATTGTTTTAAAATAAATATATTTATTTTATTTATTTTTGGCTGCGTTGGGTCTTTGTTGCTGTGTGCGGTCTTTCTCTAGTTGCGGCGAGCGGGGGCTACTCTTTTTTTGCGGTGGGAGGGCTTCTCATTACAGGGGCTTTTCTTGTGTCGGAGCACGGGCCTTAGAGTACAGGCTCAGTAGTTGTGGTGCACGGGCTTGTTGCTCCAAGGCATGTGGGATCTTCCGGGACCAGGGCTGGAACCCGTGTCCCCTGCATTGGCAGGTGGATTCTTAACCACTTCGCCACCAGAGGAGTCCCTAAAAATGTATTTAAAATACAAGTTTCTTATCAGGTGTGTGATTAGCAAACCCCAGTCGCAGACTCAGGCGAGGCAGCCTTGCCTTCTTTGTAGCTGATGTATTTGGAATTTTTTATAATTTAGATTGTCAGACTATATTTTGGATTAAAATTCTAATTTATAAAAATAATTGCTTGCTTTGTATTTCAGGGGTCTGGTGTCATCCATATTGTCCTAAAGATAATAACTAGGTGTTTTTTTCTCTCTGCTTAAGTCTCCTTTGGCCCTATTGCCGTCAGATCCTTCTGCGACTCTTCTTCATGGAGCATTTTCCTCCATTTCTGGGCACATGATTATCTGAGAGGCTCTGCTGGCTCGACAGATCCCTCAGGAAACAGGCCTCCTCTTACCCACCAGCTGTCCCAGGCCCTGGGCCCTGGCCTGCGTCTGTGCCCTCGGTGTCCACCTCATCCTGGCAGGGGGTCGTGTCTGCCTCTGTTGGATATGAGGGGACTGGCCCAGGCTTTTACATGCTTTTCAGTCCAGGCGAGAGTTCTTCAGATGCAGCGGCCCTGGAAAATCAGTGTTCACGACCTCCTGACAGTCTGCTCCTGTTCTAGGAGTTTCAAGGAAATAACTTTTGACCAAACCAAGTATTCATTTCCTTCTTACCTGAATGATGATTTTATTTTCAGTCTTTACCACCTCAGGTTCTGCTCTCTCACTGAAAACAGTTTTTTTAAAAAATTGAAGTATAGTTGATTTACAATATTGTGTTACTTTTAGGGATACAGCAAAGTGATTTGGTCATGCATGTATATATATATATATTTTTTCAGATCTTTTTTCATTATAGATTATTAAAAGATTTGAATATAGTTCCCTGTGGTATATAGTAAATCCTTGTTTATCTATTTTTTAAAACACATTTACTTTTTAAAATTTATTTATTTTTTGTGGCCATGCCGCATGGCACGTGGGAACTTAGTTCCCCGACCAGGGATTGAACCCATACTCCCTGCAGTGGAAGCGTGGAGTCTTAACCACTGGACCACCAGGGAAATCCCTGTTTATCTATTTTATATTTGGTAAAAAAACAGTTCTTTTTCATTATGTGTGCACGAGTGTTTATCAAATATTGCTTTTGCTTCAGTTTCCAGCACTTACCATCATTGAGTAAAATGCATTTGATTGGCTTGTGTATGTTCATTTCCCACAGGAGTGTAAGTTCAGGAGTCCTAGGAATTGAGTCCGGTTTCCGACTGCCAGCCTCCCCATCCTCCCACACATGGGGGTGAAGAGGGAGCCTTGCTGACACGGAACCTGTGGCTGTTTCAGGACTCGGTGGTCTTTGAGGACGTGGCTGTGAACTTCACTGTGGAGGAGTGGGCTTTGCTGGGCCCGGCTCAGCGGAACCTCTACAGAGACGTGATGCTGGAGACCTTCAGGAACCTGGCCTCCGTGGGTGAGGACGGCTTCCTCCCTGTACTTGGTCTTTAGGGAACAAATATTTCTTAACAATTGTCCTTTCTTATAAGGGACAAGGATGGGAATATGTTGGAGAAAAGACAGACACAGTCCAAGCTTTCATGAAACCTACTTAGGGTCAGGTAGCTTTTCCATGAAAACAAAGTTGACTGTATTGATTGACTCTTTGTTACTCTTGATCAGAATCCCGAGGCTCCCTAATTGTGTAAATGTGAACGTGGTCTCCAGTGTCACTTTGGGGCAACGAGAGCAGCGTTTCGGCTTTCATCCTGTGAAAGTTACACTATGATCAGTACACATTTGACCTGATAATCTTGCTGCAGTTAAACACAAACTCACCCATCCTCAATGACATGAGGACCAGAGAAGCGGCTCATCTGATGGACGGCTTGTGGTCCTCCATCCTCCCCCTGAGGAGCTTTTCTCCACGAGCAGGACAGCAGCCACGCACCGTCTGATCTCCTAGTGGCAGCTGGGTCAGTGGAGATAGGCTTCCTCTAGGGCCTCTGTGCCTGCGATCACCAGGAGGGCACACCTCTTGGGAGGAGCAGGTTCTGGATCAGGGAGAGATATTTGGACATAACTGTTAGAAACATGCCTCTGTCTTTGAGAAGGCGATGTTTGTCATTAACCTGGCTTCCCTGTTGGACTTTTCATCCATCTTTGCCCACTTGGGAAGTCTTTCTGTAGCACCTTTTACAAAGAGAGCATTTGGGAATGTGCATTTCACCCAGTTCCTTCCTACTTTACTTCTCTGATAATATTGGTCTCAATATCAGTCTCCATCTTTCTCTCTCTCTCTTTTTTTTTTAAAGAAGCAACATTTTATTATTTTTTAATTCTTTTGGCCACGCCTTGCAGCATACGGGAACTTAGTTCTCCAACCAGGGATCAAACCTGTGCCCCCTACAATAGAATTGCAGAGTCTTAACCACTGGACTGGCAGGGAATTCCCCAATCTCTGTCTCTTTTGAAGTATTTCTTAATGATCAGGCTGCCACTTTGACTCAGTTTCCCTACCATGGTGGAAGTTCCAAATAGCCAAGGTCCTCATAAGGTTTTCTTGGCTTGAGTGTTAAATTAGGTGTAGACCCAGTTCCAACGTGTTGTCGGCATGTGTTAAGGCACCACACACCAACAATTTTTGGACACCAGCAGGGCATCATAGAATTCAGGTCAATGCTCAGATTATCTACCCAGCAATAGCCACAGATCCCGTGGCTGAAGGATTCAGTCCTACAAGACTCACCTCCACCCCCGCCATCTTCACACCCCACGTCACATGTGGATCACAAGGCCAGGCTGTTGCCAGTGCTTCTGACCAACCAGCTAACATTGGAGATTCCAGTGACCTCCTTTTAGACGTCAGACTCCATACGTAAGCCCAGGTTGTTAACCTTGACTTCTGACCGACTGGCTGTGAATGAGAGCTTTCCATCGCCCCCTCCTCCAGTCCAGTTATTTTGCTAACCACACTCACAGGACTCAGGGGAACATTTTACTTACTTTACTGCCACTTAAATGTAAACAGATATCACTGAAGAATAGCCAGATGGAAGAGATTCATAGGGGAAGCTATGTCAGGAGGGCATGGAGTTTCCATGCCCTGTCCAGGTGCCACTCTCCCTGCATCTCCATGTGTTCTCCAACCCAGAAGCTCTCTGAACCCCCCTTTTATTGTGTGGAGGCTTCATTCCCTAGGCATGATTGATGGAATCACTCTCCATGGGCAAGTGATTCAACCTACAGCCTCTCTGCCTTCCCCATTGCTGGTGCTGTGTCCAGGGGTGTGAGTGGGACTGAAAGTTCCACCCTTTAATCACATGGTGTCTCCATTTGCAACCAGCCCCCATCCTGTGGTGCTTTCCAAGAGTCACCTTCATGAATATAAATACAGTTGTGATGGAAAGGGCTTGTTATGAGTAACAAAACACTCATTTCACCCTTCTGACCCTGAAGCATTTTCAGGAACTGAGGACAGGAGACCAAATATTATTCCACTGCTTTTATTGCTCAGGAAATTCCAAGAGTTTTGGGATGCTTGAGCAGGAAACTGTGGATGAGGACCTGATCTATCTGAGAAATATATGTCATTCATTGGAATGACCAAAAATATATGTATGTATTTTCTTTTTCTTTTTCTTTTTTTGCAGTATACGGGCCTCTCACTGTTGTGGTTTCTCCCGTTGTGGAGCACAGGCTCTGGACGCACAGGCTCAGCAGCCATGGCTCACGCACCCAGCCGCTCTGCGGCATGTGGGATCTTCCCGGACCGGGGCATGAACCCGTGTCCCCTGCATTGGCAGGCGGACTCTCAACCACTGCGCCACCAGGGAAGCCCATGTATGTATTTCTTATAAACCACAATGTTGCACATGACCATCCTTCCTTATAAATTTAGTTTTACATTTTTGAATCAGTCTGTGGAAAGACATCTACATATGGTCTCTTTTCTTTCCTTTTCCCCACCTTTTCTTCCCCAAGGATTTAGTTATGCTACCAATTGTTGCAGGCTCTTGCCCTCAAGTTAAAACCAGTGGATCAAGTTCTCAGTGGGATATTTTAGAGAATGTACTATGCAGTGAAGAGAAAATAGTAAGATTCAGAAGAAATGATTCCTAGTCTGTTTTTGGAGAAAACTGGGCATTTCATAACATGCATGATCAGCATGTAACCCAGGAGAGGCGTTTGAGGTGAGTGGCACTCCCACGGGGGTGGCGGTGAGGCGGGTGTCATCAGAGTGTTAGACTCACTTGAAATTGAATAGAAACCTAGTTAAACAATTGTGTATTCAAAGTATTTTCACAAGACAGTACTTTCATAAATATGATGTTGATATTAAGCATCTGAAACATAATTCAGTAGGAAGCAATAGTCAGGAAACCTCATCTGGAAAACAGTGAAAGTTACGGTTCTATTTGAGCCCTCAGCTAGAGTATTAAATTTGTTGCACTTTGTAACAGTTGAAGAGCATTCTGGAAACATGCCAATGGCAAACACTTAGTCGACACAAATACTAACAATCATCGGTAAATCATTAATTAGTAAATTACTGATAAGTATTAATCCCTAATAGTGTGCTTCCCATTTTGAACAGAAGTCATTTGGTGGAGAGTCTCTGTGAAGGTAAAAAAGATCATCAATGTGGAGAAACCCTGAACCAGATTACAAATCTTACTGTGCATAAGGGTTATTGCACTGCAGTTCAGCCCTATAAATGCACTAAGTGTGGAAAAACCTTCAGGGATTGTTCTTTCCAGAGGAATCAGCAAAGATCTCACCCTGGACACAAACCTTATCCATGTGAAGGATGTGGGCAAGCCTGCAGCTCTGTCTCCTGCCTAAATCCTCCTGGGGAAACAGACATTGTAGAGAAACGTGATAAACATCAGGATGCTGGGAGAGCATCTAAGAGGTACATGAAGAGTGACAGTAGTAAACAGTCTTTAGAGCGTAAGAAATCTGGAAAAGCTCTCACTTGCCTGCCATCTGTTCAGTGACGTAAGAGAGGTCATTATGGACAGAAATCCACGTGTGTGAAGTATGTGGGAAATCCTTCAGTTATTCCCAGATTGCATGGCATGTGAGAACTCACACTGGAGAGAAACCCTATGAATGTAAAGAATGTGGGAAAGCTTTCACTTGCAGCACACAGTTTCAAGAACATGTGAGAATGCACACTGGAGAGAAACCCTATGAACATAAGCAGTGTGGGAAAGCCTTCCCATATTGCAAATCCCTGCAAGGACACATGGGAATGCACACTAGAGAGAAGCCTTCTCACGTGTGTAATGAATGTGGAAAAGCCTTCCATTGTCCCAGGTACATTAGAAGGCACATAAAAAGACACAGTGGAATAAAACCCTATGAATGTACAGAATGTGGGAAAGCGTTCATTAGTCCCTCATCCCTTCGAGAACATATGAGGACACACAGTGGAGTGAAGCCCTATCAGTGTCAGCATTGTGGAAAAGTCTTCAGGCTTCAGAGATCTCTGCAAGGACACGTGATTACCCGCAGTGATGAGAAACCCCATCAGTGTTAGCAGTGTGGGAAAGCCTTCAAATATCCCATATCTCTGAAAGGACACATGAAAACACACAGTGAAAAGAAACTGTGAATGTCAGCAGCGTGAAAAAGCCTACTGTTATCTCGTATCCCTGCAAAAACACATGAAGACACACACCGTGGGAAAACTTGAATCCAAGAATAGTGGGAAAGCCATAATTCTGTCTTAAAAATTAGAAGTGGGAGCAAAAGTGTCAAGAAATTTTTTTTTTACACCACATGGCTTGTGGGATCTTAGTTCCTCAACCAGGGATCGAACCCAGACTCCCTGCAGTGGAAGCATGGAGTCCTAAGCACTGGACCACCAGGGAGTTGCTGAGCAATCTTATGAATGGAAAAAATTTTGGAAAAATTTTTTTCCTTTGTAAGTGTCTTATCCTTAATACTGATCTCAGTACATTAATTTGTACTTCATGTTGCTGATCTGAACATGTAATAAGTATCCCTCCATGTTCGTCTCTACCACTTACATTTTGTTATCTCTGAGTTTATATCATTGTACAATCATATAAAACTTGTCTCATTTCCATTAGAATGTCTTTGATACCAGGGGTGCTAAGTGGCTTTTGGTTTGTGATTTTTTTTTTATGTGCAACTTGTGATTTCTTTCATTTTTGATGAACAGATTTTTGATTCTTACTTTCCATTATGTTCCTAATATGTGATCATGATATGAGGCTGGCATTAATTAAATATTTTTACTTGTCCACTGTTAAGAGATACTGGAATCTCCTGAATCAATATTTACCCTCTCCTTGAGTCTTCATTACTGAAAGGTGTGTCTTCCAAGTTGTTTGTTGCTAGCAGATACCGTATATGTGTTCCTCCCAGAAATTAGTAATTGTGGAAGGTCATGGAAGATGACAGGCTTATCTGATTATGTTCATAATCTGACCTCTGTTCATGTCCATGATCTTGGTTGCAAATTGAACACAATAGATTGAGTTAAGAAGAGTGACCTGAGGGACTTCCCTGGCGGTCCAGTGGTTAAGACTCCGAGCTTCCAATGCAGGGGGTGCGGGTTCGGTCCCTGGTCGGGGAACTAGGATCCCACATGCTGTGTGGCCACCCCCCACCAAAAAAAAAGTAAAAAAAAAAAAAAAAAAGAGCGACCTGGTGGTGTGAAGATGAAAGCTCCTATCCAGATTGTTCTACTGAACTATGTTGTCATCTTGGGTAAGGTGGGAAACTATATCCAGAGTCCTTCTGTTAGTGATTCTGAGTTAAAGTTCTTGAGAAGAGGAAGATGCATGAGGTCTGGATCGCAGGAATGAGGAAGCCATGATTCTTTTTTTAAATTTTATTATTGTTTTGGCCAAAAAGTTCGTTCGGTTTTAAGTAAAAATAGAAAGTATCACATTTTTCATTTTCACCAAGAATTTTATTGAACAATGTATTCACTAACTGAACGAACTTTTTGGCCAAACCAATATCATTATCTTTATTTTTTTGGCTGCACCACTTGACATGCAGGATCTTAGTTCCCTGACCAAGGATTGAACGCTTGCCCTCTTCAGTGGAAGCATGGAGTCTTAACCACTGGACCGCCAGGGAAGTCCCCAAGGAAACCATGATTCTCGAGCCTTCTGTACCAGCAGGAGACAGAGATGCATGGCAGCCTACTGGCCCTGAGTTTTAGCACAGTTTTCTGACTTCTGGCTCTGCCCATATGGAAGAGCTCCAACTACACATATATTTGATGAGCAGTGAGAGTCCCCATAAAGCCTTGCCTGAATTTCTCATCTGGCTTCATTTCAATTTCTATTGATTAGAGAGTCCAAGGACCCAGGTCAATAACCATACTGGCAGAAAAACAGACACATACATAAATGGAACAGAATAGAGAGCTCAGAAATAAATACAATGTAAGGTCAATTAATGTAGGAGAAAAGATGCAAGAATATACAATGGGGAAAAGACAGCCTCTTCAATAAATAGTGTTGGGAAAACTGGCACCTACATGTAAAAGAATCAAACGACTTTTTTCTCACGATATATATATATATATATATATATATATATATATACACACACACACACACACATATACATACATATGCACACACACACATATATGTAAAGGCTTTGTACAACTCAATATGAACAAAAAAAAAACCCACTTAAAAAATGTGCACAAGATCTAAATAGACATTTTTCCAAAGAAGACATACAGATGGCCAACAGACACATGAAAAGCTGCTCAACATCGCTAATCAGGGAGATGCACATCATAACCACAGTGAGATAACACCTGTCAATGACACCTGTCAGAATGGCTATTATCAAAAAGACCACCAATAACAAGTGTTGTGAAGCATTTGGAGAAAAGTGTAACCTAGAGCACTGTTGCTAGGAATATCAATGGCTGCAGCCATTATGGAAAACAACATGGAGTTTCTTAAAATAAAAATAGAACTACTGTACGATCCAGCAATCCCACTTCTGGGTATTTTTTTAAGAAAACAAAAACTAATTCAAAAATACATATGCACCCCTATGTTCATTGCAGCATTATTTACAGTAGCCAAGGTACAGAGGCAACCTAAATGTCTCAACAGAAGCGTGGATTGTAGGGCGCGGCTGGATAGCCATTACGCATGCACTAAGTATGCCGCTAGGGCGTATGCACCTAATATGCTAATCAGGTTTTGAAGCAGTGGCCTATCCAAAGTCCGGCTTGCGAAATGCGATAACCATACGGACGAATCAGGGACTTACACGAGTCCTTAAGCCCTTATATAAACAGACAGGCTCGAGCGTACGGGGTCTTCCTTCCATCCGCCCGAAACCAAGCTGTACTCCAATAAAGTGTGATGCGAGAAGAATCTAGCGTGTGGTGATTCGTCATTCTGCTGGTCAGAAGCGGCTCGCCGCAAGTGGTGCCGAAACCCGGGAACCTGCGCGCCCCGCATGGAGGACCGATTCAGAACTCGACACACGGAGTGAACCGCCGTTAAGTAGTCCAGTTTAGGATCAAGATCCGATTTGGGTCCCGACAAGGTTAACAAGAGTCGTGGAAGATAATCCCAAGAACGATGTGGAGCGCTCAAGGAGTGACACTGGGCTGGATACTGTTGATGAGCTTCCCCCTGCTCAAGGCGGAGATCAAGACGTTTTGGGGAATTAGCCGAACTTGGCCAGTCCCCATCCCCGTTCATTCTCAAAGTACCGTTCTCCCAGTATTGTATTCCACTAGCTGTGAGATGAATACGGCTTGTGCTAGGCCACTAAGCACAGATTGGATGCTCTGAATAAGAGCAAGCAGATTGGAGAATTCCTAAAGGGAAATTGGTCCCGCGAGGCGGAGAAGATGATATTTAAGCAGAAGTTGAATATCCTGCAGCTGAATGCAACCAGAGTGGACCTAGTGACTCTTGGAGAATTTACCGCATGGCTAGCTAGAGCATTTTCCTTTTTTAAGGAATGGGTGGATGTGGGACTGTTCGCAGCCTGCTGTTTGTTTGGGATAGTGTTGTGTCTCTGGTTGGTCTGTCGTATTCGCATTCGAACCCGGCGAGATAGGATAATGCTCACTCAGGCGCTTGTGGCCATCAGTGAAGGCGAGTCCCCCGCAGCCTGGCTCTCCACCCTAAAAAACATATGATCGCCCTTGCACAGAGGGGCCTTGCCGCCATTGCACCTCTATAGGGGATCGGCCCTAGGGGCTGCCTCTGCACGGAGAGGTCTCGTTACCATTGCACCTCCATGAGGAGCCCATGCCACGTGAAGACAGCCCTTGCACCCTGCAGTTCGATTGCGAGCATTGCACGCAGGAGGGTGTCTGCGAATGCAAGCGGAAACTACCGGTACACCGTGTACATACCCCGGTATGAGCACTGGTACAGGTCAATGTCCGCTGCAATGGTCGAAAAGAAAAAAGGGGGAGATGTAGGGCGCGGCCGGATAGCCATTACGCATGCACTAAGTATGCCGCTAGGGCGTATGCACCTAATATGCTAATCAGGTTTTGAAGCAGTGGCCTATCCAAAGTCCGGCTTGCGAAATGCGATAACCATACGGACGAATCAGGGACTTACACGAGTCCTTAAGCCCTTATATAAGCAGACAGGCTCGAGCGTACGGGGTCTTCCTTCCATCCGCCCGAAACCAAGCTGTACTCCAATAAAGTGTGATGCGAGAAGAATCTAGCGTGTGGTGATTCGTCATTCTGCTGGTCAGAAGCGGCTCGCCGCAGTGGATAAAGAAGACAGTGCATGTATGTACAATGGAATAGTACTCAGCCATAGAAAAGAATGAAATTTTAGCATTTGGGACAACATATATGGCACTAGAGGGTATTCTAAGTGAAATAACTCAGGCAGAGAAAGGCAAATGCTGTGTGGTTTCACTCACGTGGAATGAAGAAAACAAAACATGGAGAGTCATGACAAAACAGAAATAGACTCACAGATACAGAGAAACAAGTGGTCGTCAGAATGGAGGGTAGTAAGGAAAATGAGTGAAATAGGTGAGGGAGATGAAACAAACTTCCAGTCCTTTTAAAGTCAGTCAGTCACAGGGATGTAATATACAGCATTTATAGAGTCAGTCATATTGTATGGTGGGAATTCCCTGGCAGTCCAGTGGTCAAGACTCCGCACTTTCACTGCTGAGGGCCTGAGTTCTATCCCTAGTTGGGGAACTAAGATTCTGCAAGCCATGTGGTGTGGGTCATGGGAAAAAAAAGAGTGAAGATTTCTTCCCTGAACAAATTAATGCAATTTTTTAAAAAAGTGTGATATTGGTGGCTGTGAGCAGGGTGGGGCTTCTGACAGGGCACCAACCCAAGTGGGATGTCACATGTACATTGTCTGGTTTGTGATGTCATGGATGCTTATGTCATAATATTTCTGTCAAATGTATACTTTTTGCATTTTTCTTCATGTGTGTTTTAGTAAAATACTATGATGTCAATTAATATAACTCACCACAGTAGCACCATAACCCATATTAAAAAAAAACACTATCAAGTTTTCTCAATAGATGTGGAAAAACATTTTATACTAGTCAACATTTCTGAATGACTAATTTCTTAATAATTTATGATGAAGGCAAATTGTAATTATAAGGGAATAGTCTTAGTTCAGGCATACAAAAATGGGGTCAGGCAGCCATCGAGGATCTGGTCTTGGATAGGTCCCTCCTCCACTGTTAACTTGAACTTTCTTTGAACATGACCAGACCCAAGAACACGACCAGTTTTATTCAGAACACAATCCACCAATCTGAGACCTTATGTTCTCAAGGTCCCCCTTTGGAACTATGTAACAATTTCAGACCCCAACACATCCTTGCTTAACAAGCACCCTTCTTGCCAGATCTAATTATAAATTTTGACAAACAACTTATGTAAAGTGTGGCCTTGCAGTTTTGCCTTTATAAGCTTCCTCCATTTTGTAGTCAGGCAAGATCCAATTCAAGTGCTTCTTTTTTTTTTTTTAATATTTATTTATTTGGGTGTGCTGGGTCTTAGTTGCGGCTCACTGGGTCCTTAGTTGTGGCATGCATGTGGCATCTAGTTCCCTGACCAGGGATCAAACCCGAGCCCCCAGCATGGGGAATGCAGAGGCTTTTAAAATAAATAAATAAATGTTTATTTATTTATGGCTGCGTTGGGTCTTCATTGCTACACGTGGGCCTTCTCTAGTTGCGGCGAGCAGGGGTTACTCTTCGTTGGGGTGCGCAGGCTTCTCATGGCGGTAGCTTGTTGTGGAGCATGGCCTCTAGGTACATGGGCTTCAGTAGTTGTGGCACACGGGCTCAGTAGTTGTAGCTCGTGGGCTCTAGAGCGCAGGCTCAGTAGTTGTGGCACACAGGCTTAGTTGCTCTGCAGCATGTAGGATCTTCCCAGACTAGGGCTCGAACCCGTGTCCCCTGCATTGGCAGGTGTATGCTTAACCATTGCGCCACCAGGGAAGTCCCTCAAGCACTTCTTGAATCTGCATCTCCCAGGCTGCCGTCCTAACAAATCCCAAATCAATGCCTCTGTATTTCAATCAGGCCTCTGTTTCTGAAATATTGATTAGTAAGGAATAGATGAGAACTGTCAATTGGCAAAAGGTCACTTGTCTAATAAAATTATACACAAACCAAGAATACCCATAGTCCTGCCCCCATCAGCAGTCTACTGGATATCCTAGCTGGTGCCATGAGAAATAGGTACAAGAATTATAAAGCAAGAAAAAAGTATCTTATCTTGTTTCATAGCTGAAACAATTGTGTATATAGAACCTCAAGAGTATATAAGGGAACCATAGGAAAAAAGACAATTAACAGGTTTTCTGGATGCAAACTCAATATAAAAATAAACGTCATGAGCTTCCCTGGTGGTGCAGTGGTTAAGAATCTACCTGCCGATGCAAGGGACACGGGTTCGAGCCCTGGCCCAGGAAGATACCACATGCCGCGGAGCAACTAAGCCCTTGTACCACAATTACTGAGCCTGAGCTCTAAAGCATGTGAGTCACAACTACTGAGCCCACGTGCCACAACTTCTGAAGCCCGCATGCCTAGAGCCCGTGCTCCGCAACAAGAGAAGGCACCGCAACGAGAAGCCCGCGCACCACAATGAAGAGTAGCCCCCGCTCACCGCAACTAGAGAAAGCCTGTGCAGCAACAAAGACCCAACACAGACAAAAAAAAAAAAAGTCATTACATTTCTAATCACTATAGAAAAGAGGTTGAGGATTTAATTTAAAAGATAATGTGTCGGGCTTCACTGGTGGCGCAGTGGTTGAGAGTACGCCTGCCGATGCAGGGGACACGGGTTCGTGCCCCGGTCCAGGAAGATCCCACATGCCGTGGAGCGGCTGCACCCGTGAGCCATGGCTGCTGAGCCGGCACGTCCGGAGCCTGTGCTCCGCAACGGGAGAGGCCACAACAGTGAGAGGCCCGTGTACCGCAAAAAAAAAAAAAAAAAAAAGATAATGTGTCCAAAAGTAGAAATGACAGTCATGTCAAAATAAGTCTAATGAAAGATTGAACCTAATGTAAAATATGTAGGATTATGTTGAATGACATCAAACCAAATAAATGGAAAGATAAAGCATGTTCTAAGAAAGGAGAGAGCAGTATCACTGTGATGTCAATTCTTCACAAATACCTATAGTGTCCTCATAAAATCCCTTTTTTCTACAGTGTTTCTTAGAACTTCACAAATCTCACTTCTAAGCTTTACAAATAAGAACAAATGTTTAGTAGTAGCAGTGTTTTTCTAAACAACGTTGGGGGGTGGTTAGCTTAAAATGATCAAGGATTAAAAACTTACATTGGGGGCTTCCCTGGTGGCGCAGTGGTTGGGAGTCCGCCTGCCGATGCAGGGGACACGGGTTCGTGCCCCGGTCTGGGAGGATCCCACATGCCGCGGAGCGGCTGGGCCCGTGAGCCATGGCCGCTGAGCCTGCGCGTCCGGAGCCTGTCCTCCGCAACGGGAGAGGCCACAACAGTGAGAGGCCCGCGTAACGCATAAAAAAAAAAAAAAAAAAAAAAAAAACTTACATTGGTAGCTTAATTATGAAAATATGAAAGTAAAGTATGTTCCCATAGGAATGGATGATTACCATTTAAAAGAGTGAAAATTGGCAGAAGACCTAAATAGACATTTCTCCAAAAAAGATATACAGACTGCCAACAAACACATGAAAGAATGCTCAACATTATTAATCATTAGATAAATGCAAATCAAAACTACAATGAGATATCATCTCACACTGGTCAGAATGGCCATCATCAAAAAATCTAGAAACAATAAATGCTGGAGAGGGTGTGGAGAAAAGGGAACCCTCTTGCACTGCTGGTGGGAATGTGAATTGATACAGCCACTATGGAGAACAGTATGGAGGTTCCTTAAAAAACTACAAATAGAACTACCATATGACCCAGCAATCCCACTATTGGGCATATACCCTGAGAAAACCACAATTCAAAAAGTCATGTACCAAAATGTTCATTGCAGCTCTATTTACAATAGCTAGAAGATGGAAACAACCTAAGTGTCCATCATCGGATGAATGGATGAATGGATAAAGAAGATGTGGCACATATATACAATGGAATATTACTCAGCCATAAAAAGAAACGAAATTGAGTTATTTCTAGTGAGGTGGATGGACCTAGAGTCCGTCATACAGAGTGAAGTAAGTCAGAAAGACTAATACCGTATGCTAACACATATATGGAATCTAAGAAAAAAAAAATGTCATGAAGAACCTAGGGGTAAGACAGGAATAAAGACACAGACCTACCAGAGAATAGACGAGGATATGGGGAGGGAGAAGGGTAAGCTGTGACAAAGTGAGAGAGTGGCATGGACATATATACACTACCAAACGTAAAATAGATAGCTAGTGGGAAGCAGCCGCATAACACAGGGAAATCAGCTTGGTGCTTTGTGACCACCTAGAGGGGTGGGATAGGGAGGGTGGGAGGGAGGGAGACGCAAAAGGGAAGAGATATGGAAACATATGTATATGTATAACTGATTCACTTTTGTTATAAAGCAGAAACTAACACACCATTGTAAAGCAATTATACTCCAATAAAGATGTAAAAAAAAAAAAGAGTGATATACCTTAAACTTTACTGGCTTTCACATTAAAAATTTACCTAGGGACACCTGCTTTACCAGGAGCTTCTTTCCAGTTCCAGGAGTTGAAAGTGTCTGCTGAGAATCCCATCCCCACCCCACGGGCTATCCTGAGTAACCCAGTGAATGAAGGAAACACAGGGATAAATCTATGAACTTGGATTTCATAATGATTTCTTAATATGACACCAAAGGCACAAGCAACACAAGAAAAAATAAAGTGGACATCATCAAATTAAAATCTCTTGTGCATCAAAGGATACTGGAAAGACATCCCTACAGAATAGAAGAACATATTTGCAAATCATAAATGTGATAAGGTTTTATTGTCCAGAGAACATTAAAAAGCCTAACATGTCAATCACAAAAATGCAAACAACTCAATTAAAAAACGGACCAAGGGCTTCCCTGGTGGCGCAGTGGTTGAGAGTCTGCCTGCCGATGCAGGGGACACGGGTTTGTGCCCCGGTCCGGGAGGTTCCCACATGCCGCAGAGCAGCTAGGCCCGTGAGCCATGGCCGCTGAGCCCGCGCGTCCGGAGCCTGTGCTCTGCAACGGGAGAGGCCACAACAGTGAGAGGCCCGCGTACCACAAAAAACAAAAAAAAACCAAAAAAACAAAAACACAAAAAACGGGCCAAGGAGGTAAACAGACATTTATCCAAGGATAACATACTAATAGCCAATAAGGACATGAAAATATTCATCACTAATCATCAGGGAAATGCAAGTCAAAACCACAATGAGATAATCACTTTGCAACCACCAGGACGGGTAGAATCAAAAAATCAGAAAAGAAATGTCAAGGATATGGAGAAATTAGAACCCTGTACACTGCTGGGGGGAATGTAAAATGGTACAGCCACTACAGGTAAGATGTTGGTAGTTCCTCAGAAAGTTAAACATAGAATTAGCCTATGACCCAACTATTCCACTCCTGTCTTTACTGAAAGAGATGCTCAAATACGTGTACATGAATACTGGTTGCAGTACTATTTAAAATAGCTAAAAGGTGAAACATTCCAAATGTCCATCAGTGGATGAATGGATAAAGTGTAACCTGTACATAAGATGAGAATAATAGTCACAAAAAGGAAGGAAGCTCTGACACATGCTGCAACGTGGATGAACCTTGAAAACATGCTGAGGAAAAAAACAGGCAGAAAAGGCCAATATTGTATGATTTATATATACATATAAGATCCAGAATAGGCAAATCTAGAGTCAGAAAACATTTTAGTGGTGACTAAATGGAGGTAGGAGGTAGAGTTATCATGGCTATTACTGCTTTTAATTCTTTTTCAATGGCGATATAACTCACATACCATAACGTTCACTTTTTTTTTTTTTTTTTTTTTTTTTGCGGTACGCGGGCCTCTCACTGTTGTGGCCTCTCCCGTTGTGGAGCACAGGCTCCGGACACGCAGGCTCAGCGGCCATAGCTAACGGGCCCAGTCGCTCTGCGGCATGTGGGATCCTCCCAGACCGGGGCACGAACCCGTGTCCCCCGCATTGGCAGGCCGACTCTCAACGACTGCGCCACCAGGGAAGCCCCGTTCACTCTTTTAAGTGTAAAACTCACTGTTTTTTGTATGTCGCTCACCTGTGCAACCATCACTCTATAATCTGAAAAAGGAAATAATAGTTTTTAACGTTTCAAATGTCACATGGGCTGACTAAAGCCTGATCTGACATAAATTTCCTTGTAGTGTAAAATGCACACCTGAGGTCTGTGGCCTCTCACACCTGTGGCTGTGCTAAGACCAGTCCTGCACGTAGTCTGGGGACTGGGGGTCCGAATTCCCACGGGGCAAAGGTCCCTGGCTGAGGGCTGCTGACCTCTAGCCCAAGAGATGGGGAAGGGGATGGAAGGCGGGCCCTCCCCGTGTCAAAGGTCACCTGTGGGACGGAACCTGACCCTTCGTTGCACGCGGTGACGTCACTGAGTCTTTGTTCTTAAAGGGCACAGACCCAGGATGACCTCGCATCGGGCCGACCCCTGACCCCGAAGGTCACCATAACAGGACCCCCTGCCCTGTCCCATTCTCGTCCTTCCAGTCCCCGCTCCGGACAAGGGGCGCTCCGCAAAGAAACTGAGTTAGGACATCCAGGTCCAGCAGGAGGACTACGAGGGGCCGCCGAGTGGCGGGCGGACGGCGAGTCAGCCTTGCCGGGAGGGGTTTCCGCTCGGAGACCCGTCCCGGGAAGGAGGCCACGTAGGTACCGTCTGAGGCATACAACACGTGACCTCAGCCGGCCTTTTGCTCGGGTTCCCAGGGAGTCCGTGATGCTGTCCAATTAGGAACGGCGGGGGCGGGGCCTGGAGGACTAACCTCTCATCTGTAGTAGGGGCTGGAGAACTGCCCAATCAAGTGTCAGGGAAGAATTTGGAAACCCGCCAATCAGGGCGTGGAGTCCCGAACTCCGTCCAATCAGGGCACGGAGCCCAGGGCACCGTCCAATTAGGGTCGGGGGCGGGCGCAATTTCGGCCCGTGTTGTCGTGGCTCTTGTACTTAAGCAGCGCTGGTGCGCACACTGAGCTCGTGAGCACGCCAAGCTCTTGCGCGCCTGGCCCACGCTATCCCAGGTGTACGTTCCCCATCGCTCTCACCTGCCCAAGTCTCGGGGCCGCTGGCGTGACGCCGGGGAGAGCTCAGAGCGAGGAGGAGATGGTGAGTGCCCGAGCTGGGGCCGGAGACCAGGAGGGGCTGGTTGGAACAGGCAAAGGACCCGCTGGAAGCTAACGGGGTCCCGCGTCTCCCTCCCCGCTCCCCCTGCTAGTCTCCACCCCAATAAGCCCTCCGCCCCGGGGTGGGGTCTTGGCGTCCTGTCGCGTCCCCACGCGGGGGTCCCTCCCCGAGTCCTTTGCTGGGTGGGGTCGGAGGGAGGACAGGACTTGGGGAGGGCGGTTGGGGTGACTGCAGGGGACCCGCCCTGGACCTGACGGTTCTGCTTTCACTCTGGCCTCAGTTTTCAGTAAAGGTAAAATAACGGATCCTTTCCCCATCTCCTTCCACTTAGAGTAGTAAGTTCCTCAGGTCTGTTCTTGGTCTCCTGGCGCGGAGCGTGTTGTTTCGACTCGTGTTGTTCTGGGAAGGGTCTCAGGAATGTCCTGTCTTCCACTGCAGTTGTGGGGAAAATGCAGAAAGTTCTGTGGAATTAATTGAAGAAACCTCAGCTAAAGTTGGAGTGGAAATGGGTCTATAGGGAGAGCTCTCTGCGTCCCCCTCCCTCTCCCCAAGCTTCATCAATTACTCCAAACAGGTAGAGACCACCCTCTACGTCTCCAACGGGAAGGCGCATCTTACTACCCAGCAGAAAGGAGAAAACCTCTCTGGGCCAGGACAGCCCAGCCACTGAGAAGCCTCCATATTATGGACGCCCAGCTCCTCCAATGGACTCCTCGGTTATTACAGCTCCTCCAAACTACTCTTTTTCCCTATAATAGCGCCCCTTCATTATTCTCTGGGTTTGCCGGTGGTCCGTCATAGATTGCAATTACTCCCTCTATTGCTGAACTCACTTTTGCTGGTAAGATAAGTGGCTATTACGCTGATAAACTTGACAGTACACTGAAATAAGGTCGACAAAGAGGTGGATTCATGTCTTTATAAAAATAATAGTGACTCTTCCATACAAGGTACAGAGTTCCTGACGCTGTGGTCCTGTTCCATTTCCTGTTAACACGTGGCATTCAGATTAATGAAAATTCTGTAAAATGTGACCGGTAAAAGCAACTAGTGTTCAATTCTGATTAACTTACAAACACTGTGTTACCATGAGGGTATTAGCTGATAACTGTTACCTGGGTTCTTGGAGCCCTTAATGAGTAGAAATTGATCAGGCCAGGTGAAGAGTTCAGGCAAGGCTTTATTGAGGTTCCTGCTACAGCACGAGGGAGCGAGAACAAGTAACTGGTGCCTTTGCTGGATCCAGGAGGAGGGGCGGGCTGGTTCCTTAAACGGGGTGGGGGTGGGGGTAGGTGCGTGGGTCGGGCCGGAGGGGTGGCTTAGATGGTCTGGCCACCCCCGTGGTGGTGCAGCGTGCGGGGATCATGCACAGGACTCTGCTTTTGCTACCGTACCTCGGAAGTGGCAGTTGGGTTTTGGCGTTTTTGTATCTTGTTCTTAATTTGCCCCCACTGCGCGTGCGTGCAGTTATTTTTAGTCCCTTAGAGTATCGTTGCATCTGTTGCTGGAGGAGATGGTTGTCCAGGTGCAAGCACTGCAGCAAAGGGTCCCAGGTCCCAGCCTGTCTCAATGCCTGTCTTCTGAAAGGAGTAAGCAGGATCCAGTTATTAAAACTGTAAAAGTGCCCTAGAATTTCCCTCTACGTTATCCGTGAACACAGGTGGAAGCAGGGATCCTGCAGGCTCCCATTCACACTCTGGGAGGAGGGTCTTTGTCTCCTGTAAATGACCTACGGAGCTTGAAGCAGGGGCATCACCTGGGGTGGGGGACAAGCTGAGCGCAAAGCTGAGCCTGCGAGGGAGGTGAAGGGAGGTGCCCTGGGGTCTTGCTGCCCCCCTCACCCCATGCAGGTGGCCTCCAGACCATGGAACTACCACAGGAGGAGCTGTTGATGCCATGATCATGAGGGGAGGGGACCCACTTCCAGTAGTGCTGGGGGTAGTGTGTCCTGAGGTGTGCTGTGCTTCCCGTGGGGCTGCTCTTAAATCGTGTGACTTTTGCATTAAGTTAATGATGCGAAAATAATCTTGGCTCTCTGTGCACCGATGCGGAACAGAAATATGGAGACAGTTTTGAGGAAAAGAAAGAATAGCTGGATTCTTTGCCAGGCAAAGGGGGGAACACAGTAGGCTAGCGCCTCAAGAACTGTGCCCCCTCGAAAGGGTAGAGAGAAGTTTTTTATACTCAGGACTCTCGGTCTGGGGTGGGTGATAAGGATCAAAGTTGTGCAGGTCTTGTACTTTTTTCTTGCATTATTTCAAAGTGGTCACAGCTGGCGTTAGGCAGCCTGGCAACCGGGTCTGGTATCCCTGAAGTTATAGGCCTGTGAAATAAAGAGCGCTACAAGGGAGTGTAGGGGGAGAAGAGTGCCAGGTGCAGAGTGTTAATTCATGTGGATTCCTAGAGTAATCAGCTTTGTGAAGGACAAGTCTAGCTACAGGTGTTTGTTAGTAGTAACAGCTACAGAATAACCAAGGTTGCTTATGTCTTTCAGGCCCGTTTGGCTGGTCTGTGCCTAAGCCCGTTTGCTTGTTTCTGTTTTGCTGCAACATTAATAACAATATAAACACCTGTGGACTCACCCCCCAGGTGTACAGGTAGGCCCTGGTACCTGTTGGCATCTCCGCATCTCCTGTGCTTCTCCCACATCGTCTCTCCCTCCTGTTGCCAAGGTGACCTCTGTCCCGATTCTTTGTTATTATTCATACCTTTACCATCTCTTATCACCAAGCAGTGTGCCGTCTGATTTTGCCCCTTCAGTTTCCAATAAGTGAACGTTAGTTCGTAAATCACCAGTAATGTGTTCCAGTGCCTCTGCTGCCTGGGTTCTTCCACGTGTTTTTTTTTTTTTTTTTTTTTTTTTTGGCTGCACCATGGCTTGTGGGATCTTAGTTCCCGGGCCCCCTGCAGTAGAAGCACCAAGCCCTAACCTCTGGATTGCCAGGGAATTCCCCAAGTGCATTTTTTTATTAGCTAGCAATGCTGCGGCAGTCATTCTTGTTTTTATCTCCAAGTGCGAGATGCGACTTGAGTTTCTGCACTTCAGAGAAAAAAGCGTGGCTTCGTAGCTTATGGATAAGTTTAAATTTAGAGGGAAAATGCTGGTCAAAAAAACCCCCCCCAAAATCTGCATTAAATGGATTATTATACATGACATTGACAGTGTTACCCACCCCCCTACCCCATCGCCCGTAGACAGCCGTTTGTCCTGCGCTGGAGGAGATTCCTGCCCTGTGTCCATTCTTTCCCCAGGTCTGTGAGTCCCTCCTTCTGCTAATGCTGTGTGGCCCCAACTACTGTCTGGGCTTAAATGCTTTGATGTGTTTTAGGGAAAGTTCTTCCACCTTGTTCTGTAGGAAACTTGGCTGTTCTTAGACATTTGGCTCTCATTTCAGTTCTTAGAAGTAGTTTTTCGTAAAGCAACAAACCCGCCCTGGTTTTGGATGTGATGGAATTTTGTTAACACTCTGCATCTCTTCCGGAGGGTTGCCATCATGATGGCATTGCGTCTCTTTTCTGAGAACACGTACTCTCTCTTTCTTTCTGCTTTGATGTCGTTCGGTAACACTTTATAATTTTCCCTTTATAATCGTTTCAGGGACTTCCCTGGCGGTCCAGTGGTTAAGACTCTGAGCTTCCATTGCAGGGGACCTGGGTTTGAACTCTGGTCGGAGAACTAAGATCCCGCAAGCCAAGTGGTGCGGCTAAAACGAAAAAAAAAACCACATCATTTTATGTCCTTCATTAGAGATTGCCTTGGAAGTAACTACAGCTCTCTGCACTGTGTCTGTTTTACTTTCACACTGAACATTTCACTTCTGATACTTCTGGTCACCAGAGCTATAGGGGTTTCCCAGATCCAGCAATTCTGTGACACCAACCAGGTGTCCTACAACCCAACTCAGTTCTGACACCGTCCACCTGGAGACAGTGTCAGACCGCCCCCCCCACAGGTTAAGGGCTCAGTCCCTAAGGACCGTCCCCCCACTTTAGATGCTAATCGAAGGTAGTTGGTCCCTACGTTGCCCACAACTTCTGTCTGACTTGGCTACAGATCAGTTTCCCATAACCCCTTCTCAGGTTCAGTTAATTTGCTAGAGCGGCTCTCAGAACTCAGGGGGACTGCTTACGTTTACCAGTTTAGTGAAGGATATGATAAAAGATACACACGGACGTCCAGATGAAGAGATACACAGGGCGAGGTCTGGGAGGGTCCCGAGTGCAGGAGCTTCTGTGCCCCTGGACCTGGGGTGTGTCACCCTCCTGGTGTGGATGTGTTCACCTTGAAGCTCTCAGAACCCCCTGCTACTGGGATTTTATGGAGGCTTCTTCACCCAGGCGTGATCACTTATTCACTCTGTTTCCAGCCCCTCGCCCCTCTCTGGAGGTTGGGGGGTGGGGCTAAAAAGCCCAAGCTTCCAATCATGGCGCAGCCTTTCTGCTGACCAGCCCCATCCCGGAGCCCACCCAGTTGCCTCCACAGAACGGAAGATGCTCCTGGTGCATCTTTAATCCATTTTAAGGGTTTTAAGAGCTCTGTGCCGGGAACCGGGGTAGGGATCACTATATAAATTTGGTATTATTTCGCAGACATACTTTAGGACTTACAATTTCTAACAAATTGAAAAGGTGCCATTAAACTTAGTTTTAATGGTCTAGGTTATCCTCTAAGGGTGTCTTTTAGCTGCTGTTACTAGTGATTCACAATGCACCAAGATCTGTTTTTGTATTGCATTTCTGGAAACTTACCAAAAACCCTATAGTCTGATTATAAGCTTATTCTCTGATTCAACTTCTTTGTGGATCTTCCATTTGTAATACTTAGAGTTATTTCATGTTGGACTGTATTTGATTTACAATGTGATCGTTTCAGATGTACAGCAAAGTGATTCAGTTATACATATATCTATTCTTTTTTCGATTTCTTTTCCCATTTGGGTAATTATGGAATATATATTTTTAAATTTTATTTTTGGCTGCGTTGGGTGTTCATTGCTCCACGGCATGTGGGATCTTCCCAGAGGAGGGCTCGAATCCGTGTCCCCTGCATTGGCAAGCAGATTATTAATCACTGCACCACCAGGGAAGCACTATTATGGAATATTGAGTAGAGTTCCCGGTGGTCTTGTTGGTTATCTATTTTATATATAGTGTGTGTATTTTTAAAAATTAATTTTTATTGGAGTATAGTTGCTTTACATTGTTTTATTAGAGTACTGTGTGTATGTTAATCCCAAGCTCCTAATTTATCCCACGTCCCAGGTTTACCCTTTGGTAACCATAAGTTCGTTTTCAAAATCTGTGAGTTTGTTTCTGTTTTGTAAATAAGTTCATTTGTACCACTTTTTTCAAATAAGATCTAACATGAGTGTTATCATATATTTGTCTTTCTCTGTGTGACTTACTTCACTTAGTATGACAGTCTCTAGGTCCATCCATGTTGCTGCAAATGGCATTATTTCATTCTTGTTAATGGCTGAAAAGTTCCATTGTGTATAGGTACCACATCTTTATCCATTCATCTGTTGACGGACATTTGGGTTGCTTGCATGTCTTGGTTATTGTAAACAGTACTGCAGTGAACACTGTGGTGATGTATTCTTTCAAAGCATGGTTTTCTCCAGATATATGCCCAAGAGTAGGATTGCTGGATCATATGCTAGCTCTATTTTAAGTTTTTTAAGGTCCCTCCATGCTGTTCTCCATAGTGGCTGTACAGATTTACATTAATACCAACAGGGTAGGAGGGTTCCGTTTTTTCCACACCCTCTCCAGCATTTATTATTTGTAGCCTTTTTTTTTTTTTTTTTTTTGGCAGTACACGGGCCTCTCACTGTTGTGGCCTCTCCCGTTGCGGAGCACAGGCTCCGGATGAGCAGGCTCAGCAGCCATGGCTCACGGGCCTAGCAGCTCTGCGGCATGTGGGATCTTCCTGGACCGGGGCACGAACCCGTGTCCCCTGCATCGGCAGGCGGACTCTCAACCACTGCGCCTCCAGGGAAGCCCTATTTGTAGACTTTTTGATGATGGCTATTCTGACTGGTGTGAGGTGGTATCTCGTAGTTTTGATTTGTATTTCTCTAATAATTAGCGATGTTGAGCATGTTTTCATGTGCCTCTTGGCTATCTGTATGTCTTCTTTAGAGAAATGTCTATTTAGGTCTGCCAGTTGTTTAAAGATTTTTTTTTTGATGTGAACCATTTGTAAAGTCTTTATTGAATTTGTTACAATATTGCTTCTGTTTTATGCCTTGGATTTTTTGGCCACGAGGCATGTGGGATCTTAGCTTCCCGACCAGGGATCGAACCCACCCTATACATTTGAAGGTGAGGTCTTAACCAGTGGACTGCCAGGGAAGTCCCTTTCTGCCTATTTTTTGATTGGGTGTTTGTTTTTTTGATATTGAGGTGCATGAGCTGTTTGTAAATATTGGCGATTAATCCCTTGTTGGTTGCATCATTTCTAAATATATTCTCCCATTCTGTGGGTTGTCTTTTTGTTTATGGTTTCCTTTGCTGTGCAAAAGCTTTTGAGTTTAATGAGGTCCCGTATGTTTATTTTTATTTTCATTACTGTAGGAGATGGATCAAAAAAGATATTGCTGTGATTTATGTCGAAGAGTGTTCTGCCTATGCTTTCCTCTAAGAATTTTATAGTGTCCGGACTTACACTTAGATCTTTAATCCATTTAGAGTTTATTTTTGTGTATGTTGTTAGAGATTGTTCTAATTTCATTCTTTTACATGCAGCTGTCCAGTTTTCCCAGCACCACTTACCGAAGAGACTGTTTCCTCCATTGTATATTCTTGCCTCCTTTGTTGTACATTAAGTGACCATAGGTGCGTGGGTTTATCTGTGGGCTTTCTATCCCATTCCATTGATCTATATTTCTGTTTTTGTGTCAGTAACACACTGTCTTGATCACAGTAGCTCCGTAGTATAGTCTGAAGTTAGGGAGCCTGATTCCTCCAGCTCCGTTCTTTGTTGACCCAAAGATTGCTTTGGCTATTTGGGGTCTTTTGTCTTTCCATACAAATTAAAAAATTTTTTGTTCTAGTTCTGTGAAAAATGCCATTGGTAATTTGATAGGGCTTGCATTGAATCTGAAGATAGCCTTGGGCAGTATAGTCGTTTTGACAATATTGATTCTGTCAATCCAAGAAAATGGTATATATGTTTCCATCTGTTTGTGTCATGTTCAGTTTCTTTCATCAGCATATCATAGTTTTCAGAATACAGGTCTTTGCCTCCTCAGGTAGGTTTATTCCTAGGTATTTTATTTTTTTTGATGGGATGGTGAATGGAGTTGTTTCCTTAATTTCTCTTTCTAATCTTTCGTCGTTAGTGTATAGGAATGCAACAGGTTTCTGCGTATTAATTTTGTATCCTGAAACTTTACGGAATTCCTTGATGAGCTCTAGTAGTTTTCTGCAGCATCTTTATGGTTTTCTATGTATAGTATCATGTCATCTGCAAAGAGTGACAGTTTTACTTCTTCTTTTCCTTTTATTTCTTTTTCTTCTCTGATTGCCATGGCCAGAACTTCCAAAACTATGCTGAGTAAAAGTGGCGAGAGTGGACATCCTTGTCTTGTTCCTGATCTTAGAGGAAATGCTTTCAGCTTTTCACCATTGAGTGTGATGTTAGTTGTGGATTTGTCATATATGGACTTCATTATGTTGAGCTATGTTCCCTCTATGCCCACTCTCTGGAGAGTTTTTATCATAAATCGGTTTTGAATTTTGTCAGAAACCTTTTCTGTGTCTATTGAGATGATCAGATGGTTAACGTGGTGTATCACAGTGATCCATCTGCAGATATTGAAGAATCCTTATATCCCCGGGGTAAATCCCACTTGATCATGGTGTATGATCCTTTTAATGTATTGTTGGATTTGGTTTGCTAGTATTTTTTTTTTTTTTGGCCATGCTGTGTGGCTTATGGGGTTTTAGTTCCCTGACCAGAGATCGAACCCAGACCCTCAGCAGTGAGAGCATGGAGTCCTAACCCCTGGACTGCCAGGGAATTCCCACGGTTTGCTAGTATTTTGTTGAGGATTTTGGCGTGTGTGTTCACCAGTGATACTGGACTACAATTTTCTTTTTGTTGTATCTTTGTCTGGTTTTGGTATCAGAGTTATGGTGGCCTCATAAAATGAGTTTGGGAGTGTTCCTTCCTTTGCAGTGTTTTGGAATAGTTTCAGAAGCATAGGCATTAACTCTTCCCTAAATGTTTGATAGAATTCACCTGGGAAATTCTTGTCCTGGACTTCCGTTTGGTGGGAGTTTTTAAATCACAGTTTCAATTTCAGTACTTGTGATTTTTCTCTTCATATTTTCTATTTCTTCCTAGTTCAGTCTTGGGAGATTGTACTTTTCTAAGAATTTGTCCATTTCTTCTGGGTTGTCCATTTTATTGGCATATAGTTGCGTGTAGTAGTCTCTTATGATCCTTTGTATTTTTGTGGTGTCTGTTTTAACTTTTCCATTTTCATTTCTAAGTTTTTTGATTTGAGCCCTCCATTTTTTCCTGATGAGTCTGGCTAAAGGTTTATGAGTTTTGTTGTTTATCTTTTGAAAGAACTGGCTTTTAGTCTCATTGATCTTTTCTATTACTTTGTCTCTAATTTCATTCATTTCTGCTCTGATCTTGATGATTTCTTTCCTTCTACTAAGTTTGGGTTTTGTTTGTTTTTCTTTCTCTAGTTGCTTTAGGTGTAAGGTTAGGTTGTTTATTTGATATTTTTCTTGTTTCCTGAGGTACAACTGTATTGCTATAAACTTTTCTTAGAACTGTTTTTGCTGTGTCCTGGAGGTTTTGAATCGTGTTTTCGTTTTCATTTTTCTCTAGGTATTTTCTATTTCTGCTTTGACTTCTTCCGTGATCCATTGGTTGTGTAGTAGCATATTGTTTAGCCTGTATGTGTTTGTGTCTTTTACAGTTTTTTTTGTTGAATTATAATCTCATAGCATTGTGATCAGAAAAGATGCTTGATATGATTTCAGTTTCATAAATTTACCGAGGCTTGCTTTGTGGCTCAGCATGTGTTCTATTTTGGAGAATGTTCCATGTGCACTTGAGAGGAATGTGTATTCTGCTACTTCTATAAATATCAATTAAGTCCATCAGATCTAGGGACTTCCATGGTGGCGTAGTGGTTAAGAATCCACCTGCCAATGCAGGGGACATGGGTTTGATCCCTGGTCTGGGAAGATCCCACATGCTGCAGAGAAACAAAGCCCATGTGCCACAACTACTGAGCCTGTGCTCTAGAGCCTGTGAGCCACAACTACTGAGCCTGCGTGCCACAACTACTGAAGCCACCACACCTAGAGCCTGTGCTCCACAACAAGAGAAGCCAGTGCAGTGAGAAGCCTGTGCACCACAATCAAGAGTAACCCCTGCTCGCTGCAACTAAAGAAAGTCCACATGCAGCAATGAGGAACCATCACAGCCAAAGATAAATAAACAAATAAGCATTACAAAGACTCAATGTATAAATAAATAAAAAATAAATAAGTCCATCTGGTCTAACATGTCATTTAAGCCCTATGTTTCCTTATTGGTTTTCTGTCTGGATGATCTGTCCATTGATGAAAGTGGGGTGTTAAGTTTCCCCAGTATTATTGAGTTACTGTTAATTTCTCCTTTGATGGCTGTTAGCTTTTGCCTTATATATTGAGGTGCTCTTCTGCTGTATGCATATATATTTACAATTGTTATATCTTCTTGGATTGATCCCTTGATCATTATGTAGTGTCTGTCTCTTGTAACAGCTTTTATTTTCATGTCTGTTCCGTCCGATGAGTATTGCTACTGAGCTTTCATTTGATTTCCATTTGTGTGGAATACCTTTTTACATCCCTTCACTTTCAGTCTGTGTGTCCCTAGATATGAAGTGGGTTTTTTTAGACAGCATATGTATGGGTCTTGTTTCTGTATCCATTCAGCCAGTCTGTGTCTTTTGGTTAGAGTATTTAATCCATTTATGTTTAAGGTAATTATTGATTTGTATGTTCTTATTGCCATTTTGTTAATTGTTTTGGATTTGTTTTTGTAGGATTTTTTTCTCTTGTGCTGGTTTGGGCACTCACCCTCCCAATGCCAGACTCCCAGGCTGGGGAGACGGATGTGGGGCTCAGAACTTTAACTCCTGTGTGCGAACCTTTCCAGTGTAAATATTTTCTAGTTTGTGGGTTGCCCAGCCGGTGGGTATGGAATTTGATTTCATCGTGATTGCGCCCCTCCTGCTGTCTCTTTGCTTCTTCTTTGTCTTTAGATGTAGGGTAACTTTTTTGGTAGCTTCCGGTGGTTTTTGGTCAGTGGTTGTTGAGCAGTTAGTTGTGATTTTGGTATTTTCATGAGGGGGACGAGTTCACGTCCTTCCCCTCTGCCATCTTGTCTCCAAGCCCCCACTTCATAGGATTTAATTGTCAAATATAGTGTCTGTAGAAAATGCATAAGCCATTGCGGGACCCACGTAAACTTACTGAGGTGGACATCGTTGGAGGGACGGCCAGGCCAAGACCTGGATGAATCCCTCACACCAGCCCCCGCTCAACATGACTTCCAGACAGGCCTCCTCTGGCGGGTGAGTGACAAGTGTGTGTCTCCCTGGGTCACTGTGTTTTAATTCTGTGTGCTTTCTTCGGAGTGCAAATGGCATTCAGTTTTCCGTTACTCAGCGCTGTTAGCTGCCCATGGGATGGCAGTCTGGTCCCTTTCGCTAGTCTGTAGGGCCCTGTGGTGGGGCTGCACCCTGTTCATTTCTTGATTCTACTGCTAGTAGCCACTCGGGTGGCCTCGAGGGTTTTCTGCTATGACACGTGCTTCTGAAAACTTTGGAAATCGTATACACTTGGATGTCTCGGCCTCATCTTCTCCAAATTGCCCATACTAGACCCCTGTTTCTCAGCCCCCAAACATCTTCTGTTCTCTGGTTGCCCTTTAGGAGGGGGATCAACCCTGCCCCCACCCAAGATGGGCTTGGTTGTCAGGGTGATGCCACTTGCACCAAGAGGATCAGAAAATAGTTGGTAATCTGGGGAGATGGACGCAGGTGTGCGCTCTTGCAGGTGGCCAGAGGAAGAGCTGGTGGGGCCTCCGTCGTGGCTGGGCGTTTATGAGGTTTGATCTTCCCACCCACAGGACACATGGCACTCGTGGGCCTCCTTATCCATTCGCATAGACCGGGCCAGGCAGGGAAGAGGATGGGGCTCTGAAAGTTCTTCCTAGTCTGACCACAGATCACATCACGAGTGGATCCAGCCTCTTCACCTCTGATATCTGTTTGATGACTGACACACCTCATCTCAGCTAATCGAATATGAACTTGTCTGAGTGTGAAGCTTAGAAGCCTAGTGCCCAAGCAGTGTAATGTAGTTAAGACAAGCAGATGTCGGAAGAGCGTTGGAATCCGCTTAATCCGAGGGCATTGGAGAGGGGAGGGAGACACCCTGGGGGCTTCCGGGCTCTGTCCAGCTATGTCTGCCGTGCTTTTGTGCAGCCTCGCCCGGGCTGTCTACCCACATGCAATGAAAGGCCCCTTCAGGGAAACTGCCCCTGCCCTGGCCGGTCAACGAATAGTCCTCAGCCAAGCGGTCAGCAGCTCCATGGAAAGCATCTAGACACAAGGCATGTGCTGCACGTGGCTCGAGTATTTGGGTATTTCCTGAGTGCCACCTGGGTTGTGGGTCCACAAGACCATCATCACACGGGAGGTGCCAGGGGCACTGCTGCCAGGGGTATCAGCACGTGGGAGGCGCCAGGGGCACATGCACAACCCAAGGCATCAGGGCAGCTGGGTGCCAGCAGCCCCGTCTCAGGGCCCGGGAGGGCCTCGTCTGCAGCAGGGCCCAGCGAGTGGTCATCGTGGTGCGCCACTGCTCTGTATTGCTAGGAGGGCTACCAGATGCCCGTGGGCAGTTAACGGCGCATGGTAAATTGGGCCTGCCGGCCTACAGACCCCTGAACGTGTGAGATGGTGTGTTTGTTCCTGTGGATGAACATACACTGACGTGTCATCACCCACAGTCCACAGCTGACTTTGCATGTATGTTCTGTGGGTTTAGAAGAAGATGCGTCCACCTTTATAGTATCCTACGAAACACGTTCACTGCCCTAAAAAATGCCGTGCGCCTCCTAGTCGCCCCTCCCCCAACCCCAATCCCCAGCAACCACTGATCCTTTTACTACCATCTCCATAGTCTTGCCTTTTCAAATAGATTTAGAAAAATCTTTTGATATGCTGTGATTTTTGTTTAGACCGTTGAAGTGATTTTTTTAAATTATTTTATTTTTATTATTTTTGGCTGTGTTGGGTCTTAGTTGCCGCACGTGGGATCTTTCATTGCAGCGCGTGGGCTTCTCTCTAGTTGTGGCCCACAGGCTCTCTAGTTGTGGTTCATGGGCTCCAGAGTGCATGGGCTCTGTAGTTTGCAGCATGCTGGCTCTCTAGTTGAGGCACGCAGGCTCAGTAGTTGTGGCACGTGGGCTTAGTTGCCCTGTGTCATGTGGGATCTTAGTTTCCTCACCAGGGATCAAACTCCCGTCCCCTGCATTGGAAGGTGGATTCTTAACCACTGGACCACAAAGGAAGTCCCCTGAAGTGATTTTTGAATGTTGAGCCAGCCTTGCATACCTGGGATAAATACCAGTTGATTATGGCATATAATTCTTCTGTATTACTGGATTCAGTTTGTTAATATTTTTTAAAAATATGTATTTATTTTGACTGCACTGGGTCTTAGTTGTGGTTTCCTTGAGGCATGCGGTCTACTTAGCTGCAGCATGCAAACTCTTAGTTGCGGCATATGGGATCTAGTTCCCCAAACTGGGATCAAACCTGTGCCCCCCATGGAGTCTTACCCACTGGACTACCAGAGAAATCCCCAGTTTGTTAATATTTTGTTTGGGATTTTTACATCACTCTTTATGAGAGAGACTGATCTATAGTTTCCTTGTAATGTCTGTGTGGTTTTGTTATTAGGGAAATGCTTACCTCATAGAATGAGTTAGTGCACATTCCCTCTGCTTCTGTCCTCTGAAACTAATTGTAGAGAATTAATTTCTTCCTCAAATGTTTGGTAGAATTCACCAGGGAACCCATCTGGATCTGGTGTTTTCTGTTTTGGAAGGTTAGTAATTATATTATTTTTTACTTTACTTTTTTATTGAAGTACAGTTGATTTACAATAGTGTGTTAGTTTCAGGTGTACAGCACAGCGATTCAGTTTTATACACACACGCACACATACATATATTTTTCAGATTCTTTACTCTTACAGGTTGTTACAAAATATTGAGTATTCCCTGTGCTATATAATACGTCCTTGTTGATTATCTATTTTATATATAGTAGTGTGTATATGTTAATCCCAACTTCCTAATATATCCCTCTGTCCATGCCCCTTTCCCCTTTGGTAACCATAAGTTTGTTTCCTATGTTTGTGAGTCTCTTTCTATTTTGGAAATCAGTTCATCTGTATGTTTTATTTTCTTTTATTTATTGTTTTAGATTCTACATATAAGCAATATATGATATTTCCCTTTCTCTGGTTTACTTCACTTAGTATGACTATCTCTAGGTCCATCTATGTTGCTGCAAATGGCATTATTTCAGTCTTTTTTATGGCTGAGTAATATTCCATTGTATGTGTACCATATGTTCTTTATCCACTCAGGTTGCTTCCATGTCTTGGCTATTGTAAATAGTGATGCTGTGAACATTGCGATGTATATATCTTTTTGAATTACAGTTTTGTCCAGATATATGCCCAGTAGTGGGATTGCTGGATCATATGGTAATTCTGTTTTTAGTTTTGTAAGGACCCTCCATACTGTTTTCCATAGTGGCTGCACCAATTTACATCGCCACCAACAGTGTAGCAAGGTTCCTGGAAGGTTACTGATTGTTCATTCAGTTTCTTTCATAGATATAGGACTATTCAGATTATCTATTTCTTCTTGTGTGAGTTCTTGCAGGCTGTGTCTTTCAAGGAATAGGGCCATTCCAACAAGGTTATTAAATTTGTGGGTATAGTTATTCCTAGTATTCCATTATTACCCTTTCAACATCCATAAGACGTGCAATGATATCCCCTAGTTCTTTGCTGATAATAATTTCTGTCTTCTCTATTTTTTTCCTAGTTAGCGTATGATTTTATTGATCTTTTCAGAGAGCCAGCTTTGGGTTTAGTTGATGTTCTCTACCAATTTCCTCTTTTAAATTTTATTGATTTCTGCTCCAAATTTTAGTATTTTTTTCTTCTGATTACTTTAGATTTAATTTGCCCTTTTTCTAGTTTCTTAAGGTAGAGGTTTAGATTATTGATTTTTTATCTTCTTTTTTAATATATCCTTTCAGTGCTTTCTCTAAGCATTGCTTTCACTGCATCCCTCACATTTAAAAAAATTTTATTTTTGTCTGCATTGAGTCTTCGTTGCTTCGTGCGGGCTTTTCTCTAGTTGTGGCGAGCAGGGACTACTCTTCGTTGCAGTGCACGGGCTTCTCATTGTGGTGGCTTCTCTTGCTGCAGAGCATGGGCTCTAGGCACGCGGGCTTCAGTAGTTGTGGCTCACAGGCTCATTAGTTGTGGCACATGGGCTTAGTTGCTCCGTGGCTCGTGGGATCTTCCTGTACCAGGGCTTGAACCCGTGTCCCCTGCATTGCTGGGTGGTTCTTAACCACTGTACCGCCAGGGAAGCCCTGCATCCGTCAAATTTTGATAAGTGTTATTTTCATTTTCATTAAGTTCAAAATATTTTTTATTTTTCTGGGGATTTCTTCTTTGATCCGTTTGTTATTTGGAAGTTTGTTGTTTACAAGTACTTGGGGGACTTTCCAGCTACCTTTATGTTATTTCCAGTTTAATTCCACTGTGGCCTAAGAGCATCCATTGTGATTTCTATTCTCTTAAATTCATTAGGGTTTGTTTTATGGCCCAAGATACGGTGTTTGTTGGTGATGGTCCCATGTGCACTTGAGAGGAATCTGTGTGCTGCTGTCTTTGGATGACGTCGTCCGTAGGTGTGAATTATATCCAGTTGTGGATGGTGCTGTTGAGTTCATTTATCTTCTTACTCACTTTTTGCCTCCAGGATCTGTCATTTCTGATAGAGATATATTGAAGTCTCTGATAGTGGATCCATCCATTTTTCGATGCCGTCGTATCAGTTTTTGTCTCTAGCATGTGGACTCTGTTGTTAGGTGCACACGCACTAAAGGTTGTTATGTCTTGGAGAATCGATGGCTTTATCATCGTGTCATGCCTCTCTTTATCTCTAAGAATTTTCCTTCCTCTGAAATCTGCTCTGTGTGAAATACAGCTACTCAAGTTTTCTGGGTTTTTTCCGGTTTTTGTTTGTTTGTTTTTGGGGGCTGCGTTGGGTCTTCGTTGCTGTGTGCAGGCTTTCTCTAGTTGCGGTGAGCAGGGGCTGCTCTTGCGGTGTACGGGCTTCTCATTGCGGTTGCTTCTTTTGTAGCAGAGCACGGGCTCTAGGCATGTAGGCTTCAGTAGCTGTGGCATGCGGACTCTAGAGCACAGGCTCAGTAGTTGTGGTGCATGGGCTTAGCTGCTCCACGGCATGTGGGATCTTCCAGTACCAGGGCACGAACCCATGGCCCCTGCACTGGCAGGAGGATTCTTAACCGCTGCGCCACCAGGGAAGTCCCTCCGGTTTTCTTTCGATTGGTGCTAGCATGGTATGTCTTTCTGCATCCATTTTCTGTTATTTGCATCTTTAAAGTGAGTTTCTTGTAGACAACCTATGGTTGGGTCTTGTTTCCTTGATCCACTCTGACAATCTCTGTGGTTAGCTCCACAGGGGTCTTATGTAAGGGGTGCACAAGGGGAAGCAGGGGAGACTGTTGATCACAAGGGCCGCTGGTGAAGTCATAGGAACTTATGGTTGTTCATGCCTCTGGGGGCTGCCGTCTAGGGCATGCACTCATGCAAGGGGCTAGTGTCAATTCCAGGACCCTGAAGGCTGCCTGGCCCAACAGAATGGATGCCAGAGCAGCGGTACCATGGAGCAGCTTAGCCAAACCCTTGACAATCCATCCTGTGATTCCTCGGCATCAGGAATAGCAGTCCTCTGAGTAGCAGATTATGTCCAAGTACATAGATACTGAGGCCACGGTAGCGCACATTTAACCAGGGCGAAAATGATGAGGCCTGTGACGAAGACTCCATAGAGTTGGAAACCCTTTTCTCAGCCACTGCTCCTCCAGTGGATGGCAAGGCCCACGAGAACAAATCAGGGCCCTCAGGGAGTGTGGAGCTGAGATATCTTAGCTCTGTTCTGCGTGGCCTGTGTATCTGAAGGTGTCTCCTGGAGGCTGGCCTGTGCTGCCTTGAGTTGTCAGGGTTCCTACAGCAAGAGCTGCCCTGCAAGGAGCAGACTCACCTGGTTAGCCATCACTGTCTGTGCTAGTGGGTCCTGCTGCTGCTGCATCAGACTCTGAGCACGGTGGGGCGTCTGCACGTGGTCGTTTAGGGTGGTTGGTCATTGCCGGGTGGCTTTTTTTCCTTTATTTTTGGCTGCGTTGGGGCTTCGTTGCTGCGCGCGGGCTTTCTCTAGTTGCAGCGAGAGGGGCCTACTTTTCGTTGCGGTGTGCGGGCTTCTCATTGCGGTGGCTTCTCTTGTTGCGGAGCACGGGCTCTAGGCACGTGGGCTTCAGTAGTTGTGGCTCGCAGGCTCATCGGTTGTGGCACATGGGCTTAGTTGCTCCGTGGCTCATGGGATCTTCCTGTAGCAGGGCTTGAACCCGTGTCCCCTGCATGGCCAGGCAGATTCTTAACCACTGGGCAGGCGGTTCTTAACCAGTGTGCCACCAGGGAAGCCCTGCATCCCTCAAATTTTGATAACTGTTATTTTCGTTTCATTAAGTTCAAAATATTTTTTATTTCTCTGGAGATTTCTTCTTTGATCCGTTTGTTATTTGGAAGTTTGTTGTTTACAAGTACTTGGGGGACTTTCCAGCTACTTTTATGTTATTTCCAATTTAATTCTACTGTGGCCTAAGAGCATTCATTGTGATTTCTATTCTTGATTAAATTCATTAAGGTTTGTTTTATGGCCCAAGATACGGTGTTTGTTGGTGACGGTCCCATGTGCATTTGAGAGAAATCTGTGTGCTGCTGTCTCTGGATGACATCATCCGTAGTTGTGAATTATATCCAGTTGTGGATGGTGCTGTTGAGTTCATTTATCTTCTTACTCACTTTTTGCCTCCAGGATCTGTCATTTCTGATAGAGATACATTGAAGTCTCTGACAGTGGATTCTTCCATTTTTCGATGCCGTCGTATCAGTTTTTGTCTCTAGCATGTGGACTCTGTTGTTAGGTGCACACGCACTAAGGGTTGTTATGTCTTCTTGGAGAATCGATGCCTTTATCATCATGTCATGCCTCTCTTTGAGAATTTTCCTTCTTCTGAAATCTGCTCTGTGTAAAATACACCTACTCAAGTTTTGTGTTTCTTTTTTTTTTTTTTTTTTGGGTCTTTTGTTTTTCGTTTTATTTTTTGGGCTGCGTTGGGTCATCGTTGCTGTGTGTGGGCTTTCTCTAGTTGTGGCGAGTGGGGGCTGCTCTTTGTTGTGGTGCATGGGCTTCTTATTATGGTGGCTTCTCTTGTAGCGGAGCACGGGCTCTAGGCATGTGGGCTTCAGTAGTTGTGGCTCGCGGGCTTCAGTAGTTGTGTCATGCGGGTTCTAGAGCACAGGCTTAGTAGTTGTGGTGCATGGGCTTAGCTGTTCCACGGCATGTGGGATCGTCCAGTACCAGGGTGCGAACCCATGGCCCCTGCATTGGCAGGCGGATTCTTAACCACTGGACCACCAGGGAAGCCCCTGCCCTCTCATGTTCATCACCAAAGGGTGTTTGGTGTAATTTTGCTTCTTTCGAACTTTTAATCAGTGGGTATTCTCAGGAATACACTATTGATGTTATATTGAAAATGTTTTCTATCTTAGCCCAGTCTGTTTCACACAAGCTGGTGTCGGAACCTGTGAGTCATCTGATTAACTTATCCATTTGCTCTTGGGGCCTCTGTTGTTTCCAGAGTGTGTGTGTGTGTGTTCAACAGTGCAACTGCAGTCTTGTTTTTTTTTTTGCGGTACGCGGGCCTCTCACTGTTGTGGCCTCACCCGTTGCGGAGCACAGGCTCCAGACGCGCAGGCTCAGCGGCCATGGCTCACCGGCCCAGCCGCTCCGCGGCATGTGGGATCTTCCCGGATCGGGGCACGACCCGTGTCCCCTGCATCGGCAGGTGGACCCTCAACCAGTGCGCCACCAGGGAAGCCCTGCAGTCTTGTTTTTATCCTTTTTTTTTTTTTTTGGCTGCGCAGCTTGTGGGATCTTACTTCCCCGATCAGGGATCATACCCGGGCCCCCTGCAGTGGAAGCACGGAGTCTTAACCACTGGACCGTCAGGGAAGTCCCAATTGTTTTTATCCTTAACTGCAAATACATCAGAAAATTTCTTCACATTGGAGAGAAATTGGTGCATTGTAGATTACGCGTCTACAGGTCCCTCAAGGATTTCACACTGTGGCAGTGCCACCTGGGGAGTCGACACCCGAATTGAGCTTGACCTTCATGGCAGAGGTGTGGTGCTCCTACCTGTTGGCCTTGATATTGGGGCCAGAAGCCTGGGGTCAAAGGACTGACCCTTACCCATGTTGACATTGTCCAAGATGAGGGGCCACTTAACCTGGCTTCACAGGAAATGAACAGCAGTAGAGAAAACGAGGAAAAAGGATATTACCGGTTCTAACTTTATAAGGAAGTAAGCCACCGGGAAAGGAAGTGAAAAAACCTAACGCTGCAGAAAAGACATCATTTCCACTCTCTTGGTCTTCCTGCAACTGTCGTCATGTGTTTTACTTCTAGATATATACTAGTCCTCCAGTATATTGGCGTTTTATTGAAATAATCAAGTATTTCTCAGACTGAAATGACAAAAAAATGAAAAACCATCTAATCTTTTTTTTTTTTTTTTGGGCTGTGTTGGGTCTTCATTGCTGCGTGTGGGCTTTCTTTAGTTGTGGCGAGCGGGGGCTACTCTTTGTTGCAGTGAGCAGGCTTCTCACTGTGGTGGCTTCTCGTTGCAGAGCATGGGCTCTAGGCGCACAGGCTTCAGTAGTTGTGGCTCGCAGGCTCTAGAGCTCAGACTCAGTAGTTGTGGTGCAGGGGCTTAGTTGCCCTGCGGCATCTGGGATCCTAGTTCCCTGACCAGGGATCAAACCTGTGTCCCCTGCATTGGAAGGAAGATTATTAACTACTGCACCACCAGGGAAGTCCCCCATCTTATATCTACATCCATGTATCTACAGATCCAGAACCTTCCAAGCTTTTGTACAGATCTCCCATTCTAGCTGATGTCCTGTCTCTTCTGCCTGAAAGACTTCCTTTCCCTTTTCTGGTAGTGCCAGTTTGCTGGGAATGGATTCTTTCAGCATTTGTGTGTCTGACTCAGTTGCCATAGTGTAGAAAGGTGTTCCCTCTTAGTATAGACATTTTCTGTGACATACAATTTTGCTCTGAGCACTTAAAATATGTTACAGCAATGTATTTGCACTGGCATTATTTCCAGTGAGTACTCACGTGTCAACCTTATGTTTGTTCATCTGTGTATTATTTGTTGTTTTTCTCTGGGTGCTTTGAAGATACTCTCTTCATCTCTGGTTTTTGTTTTGTTTTGCCTCACTGCATGGCTTGTGGGATCTTAGTTCCCTGGCCAGGGATGGAACCCAGGCCCTGGGCAATGAAAGCATGGAGTCCTAACCACCGTACAGCTGGGAAATTCCCTCATCTCTGGGAATTATGACAAGCCTTGGTGTAGATTTCTTTGTTTCCTGTGATTGGTGATCGTCAACCTTCTTAGATATGGGCTTTATATTTTTCATTCACTTTGAAAAATTCTCAGCAATAATTTTGATTATTATAGCTAGAAGATTTTCTCCTAGCTTCCTTCTCTCATTTCGGAATCTAGTTACATGTGTAGTTGGTTGTTAGGGCTCCTTTCACAGCTCACAGATGCTCTGTATTTTTTGATACTTTATTGCAGGGTTCACATCTTTGCAGTAAAGACCCATCCTTTTATGTTCACATCTCTTTTTTCTGCAGTATTTTATCTGCTTTTAATGCCATGCAGTGTGTGTGTGTGTGTGTGTATTAATTTATTTAGTTATTTTTGGCTGCGTTGGGTCTTCGTTGCTGCACGCGGGCTTTCTCTAGTTGTGGCGAGCAGGGGCTACTCTTCATTGCGGTGCGCTGGCTTCTCATTGCAGTGGCTTCTCTTGTTGCGGAGCATGGGCTCTAGGCACATGGGCTTCAGTAGTTGTGGCACACAGGCTCAGTAGTTGTGGCTCATGGGCTCTAGAGTGCAGTCTCGGTAGTTGTGGCGCACGGGCTTAGTTGCTCCACGGCATGTGGGATCTTCCGGGACCAGAGCTCGAACCCGTGTCCCCTGCATTGGCAGGCGGATTCTTAACCACTGCACCACCAGGCAAGCCCCTCCATTCAGTATATTTTTCATCTAAGATGTTGTAGTTTCCGTGTCCTGAGGTTTGATTTGGGTCTTTTCAAGTAATATCTCCATTTCTCTATATAAGGTTTTTGTCATATAGAACAGGGGTCCCCAACACCTGGGCCTGTTAGGAACCAGGCCGCACCACAGGAAGTGAGTGGTGGACAAGCAAGTGAAGCGTCATTTGCCAGTCCCCACTGCTCACATTACCGCCTGAACCCTCCCCCCTCCCCCCTCCCCCCATCCGTGGAAAAATGGTCTTCCACAGAACCGGTCCCTGGTGCCAAAAATGTTGGGGATCACTGATATAGAAGACAATTATAAAAGTTCCTTCTCTAATTTTAACTTGGTGTCAGTGCTGGGATGTTTCAATAGATTGAGCTCTCTCATCATCGTGAGTCTTGCATTTCAACCTTTTAAAAATTTTTATTTCTTTTTTGGCCACACCTCGAGGCACGTGAGATCTTAGTTCCCCGATCAGGGATGGAAACCACGCCCCCTGCAGTAGGCGCGCGGAGTCTTAACCACTGGACCGCCAGGGAAGTCCCTACATTTCAGCTTTTTCTAATGCCTTATATTTGATCAGATGCCAGACATTATGAACTTTACCTGGACGGGCGTCTGGTATTTCCCTATTCCTATCAATATTTGATGGATCTGAATTCAGAGAATCCTGTTTACTTATTTTGGGCCTTGGGTTCAGTGTCAAGAGCTTTGCGCTTCTCCCTCAAAGTTAATTTGCACAAAACTTCACACTTAAGTCCAAATTTGCACAAAACTTCACACTTAAGTCCAAACTAAAAATAAAAATAATATTCCGATTGGAAAAATAGGCCTGTGTTCTTTTTTATTTTTTAATTCATTATTTTTTATTTCATTTATTATTGGCCGCGTTGAGTCTTTGTTGCTGTGCGCAGGCTTTCTCTAGTTGCGGCGAGCGGGGGGCTACTCTTTGTTGCGGTGCACGGTAGGCCTGTGTTCTCTTAATGGCCTAGTGTTCTTCCAGAAAGATGGCCAGTCAAGACTGGTGCTGGCCGTTCTAATTTCCCTCTGGGTTTCTGACAGTTTGGAAGGTGCATTAAAAAGAATACCACCTCCCCAGTCCTTCAGTGTTTTCCCATTGTTAACCACTTCTGTAGATCTGATGCTTGTCTCACGTGCCGATAGCTGTGTTGGGCAAGGAAAAGGGAGATGAAATAGTTGTCATTTGAAATGGGTGATCTTGATGCAGACATGGTTCATTTCTAGAGCATTTCTGTCATTTCTTCATAGTGCCCATGGGGACGAAATAAACCAGAAATGGTCACAACCTAACTGCTGGGGAAATAAGTTCAGGATGTCAAAGGTGCTTGGGGAATTCCCTGGCAGTCCAGTGCTTAAGACTCCATGCTTCCACTTGAGGGCGTGGGTTCAATCTGTGGTCGGGGAACTAGGTTCTTGCATGCTGCCGTGGCTTGGCAAAAAAAGGAAAAAAAAAAAAAAAAAAGATGTCACAGGTGCTGTTAGATCTATGGGATGTGATGAGATCAGTGAACAAGAGGACTCTGGGTAGAGTGGAAAGGTCACTCCTAAGGCTCAGATTTGAAGCTGGCGGACGACAGAGACTTGGGTGAACACAGTGTGAGTCCAGTCCCCCTGGGCTGTGAGCGGCACCAGTCTTCCTGCTTGTCCTGGAGGACGTGGGTTTGTTGCTCTAACGTATGTGTTCTGTTTCAGGACTCAGCGGTCTCTGAGGATGTGGCTGCGGACTTCACCTGGGCAGAGTGGGCTTTGCTAAGTCCTGTCCAGAGGAACTCTACAGAGATGTGATGCTTCGAACCTTCAGGAACCTTGGCCTCAGCAGGTAGGGGTGGCATCACTCCTTCACTTGTCCTTCTAGAGAACAACCCATCTTACTCTGTTGACCTTGTTCCAGGATCTGGGCTGAGAAACGGGCCCACGTTAGCAAACACAGACGTGGCCAGAGGCCTAATGAACAGCTTTACTGTGAAGACAAAGATCCGCTTAAACATCTTTTAAGACGTCGGAAGCTGACTTTTTAAAAAAAAACATTTATTTGGCTGCACTGGGTCTTAGTTGCGGCACACACGGGATCTTCGTTGCCACGTGCGAGATCTTCCTTGCAGCGTGCGGTTATCTAGTTCCCCCACCAGGGATTGAACCCGGCCCCGCCCTGCATTGGGAGCGTGGAGCCTTAACCACTGGACCACCAGGGAGTCCCTAAGCTGACTTTTTATTTCTCTCTTGAGGCTCCTTAAACTGATAAGCGAGCATAGTTTTCAAATATTGGGTTGGGGCACCCTTTGCCTAAAACACACTGCAGCATCAAAAACATCAACAGTCACAAATATTGGGAAATGTGTCGTTACAATAATCGTGAAAAACTATCAGTCCTTACATCATTAATGATTATGAATTTTTAAAAATATTTATTTTTGGCTGCGTTGGATCTTTGTTGCGGTGCGTGAGCTTCTCATTGCAGTGGCTTCTCTTGTTGCGGAGCATGGGCTCTAGGTGCGCGGGCTTCAGTAGTTGTGGCTCGCGGGCTCAGTAGTTATGGCTCATGGGCTCCAGAGCGCAGGCTCAGTAGTTGTGGCGCATGGGCTCAGTTGCTCCGCGGCATGTGGGATCTTCCCAGACCAGGGCTGGAATCCGTGTCCCCTGCGTTGGCAGGTGGATGCTTAAACCCTGCGCCACCAGGGAAGCCCGATTATGAATTGTTAATGTACTTCTAGTGATGTAGATGATCAGTGGGGAGAAACCAAAGCGAGACTACAGTCTTACTGTGAAACAAAGACACCCTGCTGGAGTCGAATCCTACAAATGTACCGAGTGCTGGGGGGGCTTCAGTGGATACCCAAGTCTAGACTCCCACCTTCAGTGTGAGGCTGGGCAGACAGGTCTCGTATCTAAGCGCTGATGTGAGATCTCACGCTGTAGACAAAACCTATCGGTGTCAGGAATGTGGGATGGCCTTTCCTTTTCTCTTCTCTTCAGAAACATGTCTCCCTGGTAAATGCCACGTGAGGAATGTGGCAGAACTCTATCGTCACTCATCTTTTCAGACATGGGAGTGGTCACAAGCGAGCAGAAAACCTATGAAAGGGAAAGAACATGGCAAGGTTCTTATTTATTGCTCTGCCCTTAGAAGACCCGTGACTACTCATAATGGAGTAAAGTCTTGGGACAGGAACGTGGGAAAGGCTCTCGTCGTCATTACACGGTATATAAAAGCACTCACCTTGTAAGTGTGAGACGTGGGGGAACCTTTATTCCTTCCTCACACCCAGCAGCACAATTACGGCTGAATAGCGTCCGCTTACTCACTGCAGTGAGTCCACGAGGAACCGTATGTTCGCTCAGGAGGACGGTGTGAGAGACCTGATCAGGGGATCTCGCCCCGTGTGCGCCAGGTTTGTGCAAGGAGCAAGGAAGCAGGATTTGTGGACTGGATGTACTCATGGGGTAGTGTATGGAAAGAATTTTAGTAATTCTGACCTACAGAGCTGGAAAAATGGAGTGGAGCTAACTTGTAATTGGGGAAAGTGGAAAAAGTTCCTCCAAATATTGATACAATAGGATTGAGAGCTGGTTCTTATTTTTGGTTTGGACAGTACTTTTTGTGTTTTTAGACATGACTGTGCCGTGGCCTTATGGGTGTTCTCCATCCCCATCGGAGCGATGGTGTGGTTTTATGCCCCACGGACTGTTTCTAACAGAACCCGCCGACCATTCTGTGAGCGCTGGCAGTATGTGCCAGGTCAACTGTTGGGCTGTCAGGCAGCCCCTTCTTTTGTCCACAAGCAGATGAAGCCCAGCTTCAAGACCCTACTGTGTGGTACCCAGAACTTTATTACAGATTTTGTGACCTGGACGTTTTCCAGAGAATGTCTGTACTTGGAATAGGATTAGTCTCGCCTGCCTTTTTTTTTTTGATGCAAAATGATCAGATGAATCCTCTGATGCGACAGTGGCTGTGCAGTTGCATTTATTTATGTTTTTGCGGTACGCGGGCCTCTCCCTGTTGTGGCCTCTCCCGTTGCAGAGCACAGGCTCCGGACGCGCAGGCTCAGCGGCCATGGCTCACGGGCCCAGCCGCTCCGCGGCATGTGGGATCTTCCCAGAACGGGGCACGAACCCGTGTCCACTGCATCGGCAGGCGGACTCTCAACCACTGGACCACCAGGGAAGTCCCTGCAGTGGCATTTGAACCTCTAAAGAGAGTAGGGCAACGGTAACACAGAAATTTCCTAGAAATAAAAACGTTTTTTCCCCGAAGCCAGGGTCCTAGGTTACCAAACACAGTCAATGGAAATGTCCCCAAATCTAGACGGTCTTTTGCAAAGATCTGCATGGCTTTGTAAAAAAATCGACATGAAATTCACAAAACTTACAGCTAACCGTTTAATAATATACAATTTGGTCCGTTCACTGTGTTGTGCAACCACCATCTCTAACGTGAAAGCCTCTTCCTCACGCCAGGACACCCTGTGCCCTTTAAGCAGTGGCTCCCTATTTCCCCTGTAGCCTTCCCGGCAAGCGCTCATCTACTTTCTGCCTGTATGGATTTGTCCGTTCTGGTGATTTTATGTAAAAGCAGCCACACGGGGACTTCCCTGGTGGTCCAGTGGTTAAGACTCTCCCCGCAGGGGGTGCTGGTTGGGGAACCAAGATCCCGCATGCCATGCTGCGTGGCCCCCCCCAGTTACACAATATGTGGTCATTTGGGTCTAGTGTTTACTCAGCGTAATGTCTTTGTGGGTCAATGTGTCAGCACCTCTTTCCTTTTTATGGCAGAGTGATCCCACTGTGTGTGTGTCCAGTGCAGTTTGCCTACCCATTCGTACGTTGATAGATATTGGGGTTGTTTCCACCTTTTGGTCGTGGAAGAAAAACCCCTGCTGCTCTGAGCATCCGTGTACAAGTTTCTGTGTGCACCTAAGCACTCATCTCTGTTAGGCGGATACCTGTGAGTGGAGTTGCTGGGTCATGTGAGGTACGGCCAGACTGTTTTCCATAGTGGCCGCACCATTTACGTTCCCATCAGCAGTGTACAAGGTTTCCAATTTCTCCGCATCTTTTGGGAAAACCTGTGTTTATAGTCCCCATATCCCCATAGTGGGTAGGCCGTGATAGCCTAAGTGACCAATGATGTTGAACTTCTACTCGTGTATTTGTTGACTATGTATCTTCATTAGAGAAATGTCTGTTCAAGTCTATTGCCCATTTTTGAAAACTAGGTTGCCTTGCTGAAAGAGTTCCTTATATTCTGGGTACTAAACCCTTACCAGATCAAGGACATTTGAACAAAATGAGATGTGTGGATCTTGTTATCCCTGTAGTGATCACTAGGGAAGCTGACTGCTGCTCGTGGTTATTTGAATACGGTAAACGCAAGTTGTTTATCTTTAGGTGTGATAATGGACTTCGGATTATGTTTTTAAAAAAACATATATTCCCTAATATTCATGGATTAAATGGTATATCTGAGAGTTTCTTCAAAATTATGTGGAGAAATGAGTGGAGTAGAAATAAAAATGGAAAAGTGTTGTAGGAAAGTAATGGATATCTACAGTTTTATTGTGTCTTTTCGCATCCTTCTAAAAATCATTTTTTAAAATCATAGTTAGATACACATAAAACTTACCATCTTAAGTGGTATTAAATACATTCACATTGTTGCGCAGCCATCATATTCCAAGCCCATAACTGAAACAGTAACTCATACTCCCTCCCCCCAGCCCCTGCAACCACCATTGAGATGTGACTCCATACCTCCTATAAGTAGAATCATACAGTATATGTCATTCGTGATTAGCTGATTCCAATGAACATGACGCCCTCAAGGTTCATGCATGTTGTAGCGTATTAAAGAATTTCCTTCCTTTTTTATTCCACTGTATGGATGGACCACACTTTGTGTAGCCATTCATTCTTTGATGAACACCTCCTTACATATTTTAATGATTGTGAATCATGCTGCCACGAACATGGGTAAACAAGCATCTCTTTGAGACCGTACTTTCAGTACTTTAAGGGTACATACCCAGAAGTGGAATTGTGGGAGAATATGGTAATTCTTTCAGTTTTCTGAGGAACTACCATACTGTTTCCACAACTGCTTTACATCTTACATCCCTACCAGCAGTTCACAAGGATTCCAGTTTTTCCACATCCTTGTCCATACTTGCTTTCTGGGTCTTTTTTTGTTTTTTTGTTTTTTTTGATAATAGCCATCCTAATGTGTGTGAGGTGATACCTTATTGTAGTTTTGCTTTGCATTTCCCTAATGATTAGTGATTCTGAGCATCTTTTCATGTGCTTATTGGCCACTCGTATGTTTCTTTTTTCTTTTTTTTATTCAATATGAATTTTTATTAACACACATTTTTCAAAGTCTGTACAAACCAAAACATCCCTGTGTTTTAAAAGGTCCATAATCAAACATACAAATAAACAAAAGGTGTTACCAAAAGTTAGCTACTCGAGTTCATGGTAAAACAGTGTCATGATTTTTAAAAACCAAAATTTCAAGACTGAGGTTTCTGCCTTCCCTTTTTAGAACTTGTGGAAAGTTAGAAAATGTGTGGATTTGCTTGCCAAGACCTTAAAAAAAGATTTAGTATAAAACTAAATGTGTTTTTACATTGTCAAGTCTTTAAAAAAAAAACATGACTTTTATCAGTCTTCTCCCCACAGTCGATGTAAATGCATCTGAAAAATATTATCTGACACTTGTTTACTTAAACGATCCTCATTCAAAAGTTACAAAACTATTTAGCACTGCCATTTCCCTTGCTTAGAAGGGAAAATTACATCCTCTACTAGAGTGATCTCTAAGTAACATGGTCCATTGTTCCTCTTACCAGAAGGAAGTCACTCATTTCCACATCTCTGTCCAATTATGTGCATGGCTCCCCTTGTGAGAATGCTCACCGATTAGAAGCATTTGCTCCTAGGAAATGCCTAGCAAGTTAAACGTACTGCTACACTTTTGGTAGACAGGTACAAATGTCATCTGCCCTTATGATTACCTCTAACTGTAGTTCCGCCCCCTGCATTAATGATTCCAAGGTAGCTGGTTTTCCTGTTTCATGGCACACTACACGTCTCTAGTTCCTTTCACACTACACGTGTCTAGTTCGAGGACCTGAGACAACGGCTAGAAATGCCAATCTATCCTCTCACCTGGAAAAGGAAATCCATGTGCCTGAAGGGAAAACAGGACAAAATTCAGGCTGGGGCCAAGCTGCTTTTGATAGAGAAGCACCTGTTTTCAACACATTTCCATTAAAAGCAGGGAGTGTACAGGCTGGGGTGGGTGAGGAGTGGGGAAGAGGTAGGGTGATATCACTGTCCCAGTCAGCCTTATGGTTCCTACTAGAGCAGCTCACACTAACCTCCAAAATGCTCTGTAGTCCAAATATTATCCCATTTTGAATCAGGTTAAAAAAAAAAAAAAAAGGTACCTGAAAATGGCCCAGTGTGACAACGGATATAAGTAAAGGGTATTTTTTTTTAAAAAGAGGTGGCAGTGTGAGAATTTAAAATCAGTCACATAAAACAATCAAGAAAGGGGTAGGGGAGAGAAGTGTCCAGTACAGCCTGGACAACCTTTCTTTCTGCCCTTAAGTGCCTTTTGGAGGATTTCTTGGAAGAGCATGTAAGAAGATACTTAACTCCATACTTACATACTGAATTGTTTCACCTAAGCAATCAGTTTTTAAGACTCCAAGGTAGCAAGAAAGAAAAGATCTGATTCTTTTACTAAAGCTAGAGAGTTAGGAGTTTTTTTTTAAAGAGGCATCACTTTTACAAGAAGAATGAGCTAGGCTACCATATTCCTTTATCAAGAAAAAGTTTCTTTTTTAAAAAAAGTAAATTAAAACTCTGGCTATACGTAGTACAAAGTTCATACGTAATATACCTGGAAAAAAACCCAAAGAGTATATACCCTGAAGCAAAAAGATTTATTGGAGAGAAAAAGTCTCTTCCACGGTACCAAGTCTTAAGGTGGCAGTTTTCAAAGTTCAGAGGGTGGCAGTGATATGTAATTAATGCCAAACTGTTATGGACCAAAAAACCATTCTGCACATAACACTGAGCAGTGACCAGCACACACACACAAAAGTAACAAAAGAGAGACAGTAGTACTGAGAGAAGGGACAAAAGAGACAGTAGTACTGAGAGAAGGGTTTGGGATAGAGAGAGGGGAGTGAGGGAGAGTATGAGGGAGCCTGAAACCCCAAACATTCAAGCATGCAGTCATAATACAGCACAAAGCAGGTGTTTCCATTCAGCCCACTGCAGTCGCACACAGAAGGGTAACTATAGTAAAATAGAGATTTCTTAAGAAAGCTTGCAATTCCCAGAGAACAGCCAGGTTGCCACTCTAGCCCGGGAATCCGTTGCTATTGCCAGGAGCGTCCTTGTGGTCTCTCATTCCTGACTTCTCTGACTTCTTGTTCTTGGACAAGGCAGCTGCTTGGCTTCAGGAGCTCTCGCTTTTTGGCCTGCATTTGTTCTGTGACTTCTTTGTGGGTTTTCTCCATCTGGTTCATTTTGGCGCTCATGTGAGATGCTTGGTATTGAGAATCAGCCTTCAACTCCGTGACCTTCTTCTCTAAGCTCATCTGATCCTTTTGATGCAGCACCTTCAGAGCGGCTTCTTCTTCCTTTGGGCAAAGATGACAGAGTGGTCAGTGCCTGGTGAGTCCAGAGCCAGGTCTGAGGAAAAGCTGTGACCATTGGTTGTGATCAACTCAAACCTCGATTTTTTCTTTGGGATTTCCTTTTGAATTGAAGATGTAGGCAGTGTTTTCTTGCTGCTTCTCCTGGTGGCTGGCACGGGAAGAAGCGCTCAGATGCTCTTTGGTCTTCTGAAGGACCCGTTTGTATGAAAGTGTGCACAGCCAGCGTAACAACTTCCCGTCTACCTTTTTTCTGTCATCTTTCCCGTCAAATGCACCCTGCTGCTTGCCCTGTTCACGGGAATGTGGTGGGGTGGCCCATACTTCTGAGTCTGTGCGGCGCTGGCTTTGGTGCCAGGGAATGCTGCAGTTACACGGCAGTGCTGCCGAGGTTTGGGCATTCCATAGAACTGCACATTCTGAGTGCACTTTTTGCATACTGTATTGGTTTTACTCTCCTGCTGGTGCTGGCCTACAGTCGGTGCGCTTCACAACAGGGGGTACAATCCGACACTCCTTGCACAGCGGCTGCCCCTGAGACAGCGCCTCGAAGGGGAAGTGCTGCTGGCATTTGGTGCGGGCGTTGCTCACCACCCTACCGGTCCCGCCCGCCACTTTCTCTCTTGTGTGTCTCTTTGGAGAAATGTCTATTCACGTTCATTGCCCATTTTGGATTTGGTTGTTTGGGTTTTTTGTTGTTGAGTTTTAGGGGTTCTTTATATATTCTGGATATTAATCCCTTATCAGATACATGATTTGAAAATGTTTTCTCACATTCTATGTGTTGCCTTTTTACTCTGATGAGAATGTCTTTAGATTCACAAATTTAATCTCAAGCAGCCCAATTTGTCCTTACTGTTTCGTTCTGTTACCTGGGCTTTTGGTATCATATCCAGGAAATTATTGCCAAATCCACTGTTACAAAATTTACAAAATTTTCGTCCTGTTTTCTTCCAAGAGTTTTATTGTTGTAGGTCTTACATTTAGGTCCTTGAGCTATTCAGTTAATTTTTTTTTTTTTTTTTTTTTTTTTGCGGTACGCAGGCCTCTCACTGTTGTGGCCTCTCCCGTTACGGAGCACAGGCTCGGGACGCGCAGGCTCAGCGGCCATGGCTCACGGGCCCAGCCACTCCACGGCATGCGGGATCCTCCCGGACCGGGGCACAAGCCCGCGTCCCCTGCATCGGCCGGCGGACTCCCAACCACTGCGCCACCAGGGAAGCCCAATTTTTTTTTTTTTTTTTTTGAAGTGGGTCTCGCTTTATGCAACATATATGTTCTGTAAAGAAGATGCTAGGGTCAGGTCACATGAACGTTTTCCTCGCAGAACACGGCTTCATGTTTGGTGACTGCTCAGCGCTCGAGCAAGTGCATTAACCGGGGACTGCGGACTTTCTGACGCATTCGTTCAACTGTAAACAAACACCTGAATGAAACAGGAGAGCTGCCATTGATAGGAAGGAACCCTGAGAGTCTTCTGCAAACAGTCAACCCTAATTAACCGTTTTGTTAATGTGGATTTGCGGGGGGGGTTGCCCAAAAGGGACGCAGCCGTTACAGGGCATATTATACTGAGGATGCAGTGTAAAAAATCTAGGGCACAGGTCCTGGGGACAGAGGACCCTCAGCTCTCTGAAAGTGAGGTTTTGGTTAGGAAGCCTGTGCAACCACAGACAGATACACCTGAGGCTTGGTCCAAGTACCTTTCCTCCAAGGAGCTTTCCTCCACGTTCTCATCTCTCCTCCCAACAGGCTTTTTTACCCCTGACTTGTAAGGTCACAGGCAGGCATAGCTGAGACTAGAAGTCAAGTCTCCCTCTGTCTTCTCCAGCAGATCCCTGCGAGCCCAGCCAGGCCTGGCCATCAGAGCAGCAGCCAGGAGGAGGAAAGGCTTAGCTTCCTGGCCACCTGTTCTACATTCCCCTCCCACCCACTCTAGCCTCCATCCCCAGCTCAGCATAGAGGAGGGGCCAACAGTCCCCATCTCTGTGACCCACCCTTCCCAGCAGCCCCCATTCCCTACAGAAACCCTGCATAAAGCAAGGGTTAAGAAGTTAAGGCTGAGCAGAACCTCCTGAGAGCTGGTTGAGGTCGAGGTCCTGAGATCAGGTCATCTTACAGACCTGTCCCCAAAGTGCCACAGGCAAGAGCATTCCCCACACACGAATGCGCTTCCTTGGTGCTTCCCTGACACAAAGCACCAACTCAGGGTGAGACTGGGTCAGGGTCTGAGCAGCAGAGGGACCCTCACAGAATGAGCTGAGCTGAGCTAGATGAGGCTGGGGCTGACGGGGTGGCAGTCACTCAGACAGGTGAGACTGTGAGACTGGGCAGCGCCTCAGAGAGCTGCTTGACGTCGCGGCAGTACGGCTCCCGCCGCAGGATGAAGTCCGCCTTTTTCCTGTTCTTTACTCCCCCGCTGCTGCTGACTGTGTTCTGTGAAGCCCCTGGCAGAATGCTGCGCCTCAGAAGACCCCTGTGCCCTGACCGGCTCCTTCAGGAACTCATCCAGTGTAGGGCCATTTCGCCCCAGTGGGTCATCAGGCACCAGTTTCCCACGAAGGTGAAGGGCAGCAGGCGCTCTAGTGATCGCCATCCACTTCTCAGACTCCTCCGCCAGGTCCCGGCACTGGTCATTGGAGACAATGATCCCGTCGGTCTCTTCAGCCAGCTTCACCATGAACCTGTCGTCACAGGAAGAGATCCTCTTGCCATCCAAGGAGGGAGGCTGCGGGAATACAGCTTGTGCAGGAAGGGACCCTCTCTGACACCTTGGAGTACCTACTGAAATGCCACTGAGGCACAAAGACAGTTATGTCGCGGTGGCCACGGTCCCAGAAGTACTGCACAGCAATGGCCATGCCCCGGCTGGAGGCCATGCACCATGGCCACGTTGCTGCCATCGATGACAATATGGCGGAGGTCTGGCTTACCAAATTACCCCCCCGGGTGCCTCGTTTCCACGGAGACCCCCGACCTCGAGCCACGACCTGCTGCGTGTCTGTCCTGTCTCCCCTCGATCTCTGCAGTGCCTAGGGGGTTCAGGTGCTGGTGGGGGGCTGGGCACTCTCGCAGGTAAGGCTTCCCCATTACGGAGCCGCTGCAGGAGAGAGGCTCCCTGGGGTTGTGCTGCCTTCTGACAGGGGCCCTGGGTGCCAGGAGGCTCGCCCTGGACCCAGAACCTTCCTCTCTCCTGAGGCACCCCCTCCTTCCCCAGGGCCTTCCCTTTCAGAGGCACTGCCTGCCCTGTCTCTCCTCTTCCTGTGGCCTGAAGGCCACTTGTCTCTCCCAGGCCTCTTCCCCGGGCCCTTTGTCCTCTCCTTCCCCATAGCACGTCTCTCCCCTTGACTCCTGCCCCCCTGCAGGTCCTGTTGCCAGAGCACCCAGCAGACCTGGGCTCCCCCACTCCCAGGACGGGAATGCTTGGGGCCCCTGCCCCCTGGATGCCTCTTGCACCAGGCTCAGCAGTTCTTCCTGGACAGCAAGGGGCAGCTGCAGCAAGGCCTCTGTGTGGGCATCTCCCCAGGACTGCAGCAGAGAAGAGAAGAGAATTCTCTCAGCACCCCAGCACACTGAGAGGCTCCAGGGGATGGCCCCAGCCGAAAGTCCCAGCTCAGCCGCTCCACCAGCTCCTCCACTCAGCTCTGGACCATGACAAAGGCCTCGGTCAGGCCGCTGCATCAGCAAGCCGGGTGCCCCTGGCACCAGGTGGGCTGATGTGCTCCCAGTCAGGCAATCAAGGAAGAAGCCCTGGGCTCTCAGAAAGATGCAGTGCAGTTTGGGTGAGTAGTGAATTTCATTCTGTAGCTCTGGGCTGCAGGTACTCCTTGGCTCTGCTGGCGTTCTCCTTGGGGCCCTCCAGCTGCAGCCAGATGTGAGAGTCCTTCAGGAGGACGCTCATCCCCACCCTGAAGATGCGCTCCACACGGGGTTGCTGTTCTTGCACCTTGTCCTTGGCCTCTGCAGACACCGCAAACGGTCATGGGACAGGGAGCCAGCCCCCCAGGTAGGCATGGCTCCTTGGCCGCCCAGCCCCAACGGGGACCTCTCTACCTCATACCTCACGAACAGTTTTTTGAAAGGCTGGGCCTGCACTGAGCCCCAGTGTGTGCCCGCCCCTGCCAGCTGCAGGCTGCTGCCTGCCTGCGGCTGGAGCCTCGGCCCAGGCCCAAGCCCCCCAGTTAATTTTTGTATATCGTATTAGGTAAGGGTCCAACTTCATTCTTTTCTATGTGGATATCGCATTTCCCAGCATTGTCTGTTGAAAATGCTGTCCTCTCCCCATTGGATGGTCTTTTCACTCTATTCCCTTGGTCTATATATATCTGTCTTTATACCAGTACCACACTGTTTTGAGTACTGTAGCTTTGAAATCAGGATATAGGAGTTGTCCAGTTTTATTCTTCTATATCAATATTGTTTGGGCTTTTCAAGACCCCTTGAGATTCTAATTTGAATTTTATGATGGGTTTCTCCTTCTGCAAAAAATATTGGGGTGCATGTATCACCCCAAAATAGGTATTTTATTCTTTGATTCTCTTTCTGATCTTTCGTTGTTAGTATATAGAAATGCAACGGATTTCTCAATTTTGTATCCTGCAACTTTACCAGATTCATTGATGAGCTCTAGTAGTTTTCTGGTAGCATCTTTACAATTTTCTACGTATAGTATCATGTCATCTGCAAACTGAGTTTTACTTCTTCTTTTCCAAGTTGGATTCATTTCTTTTTATTCTCTGATTGCCATGGCTAGGACTTCCAAAACTGTTGAATAAAAGTGGTGAGAGTGGGTGACTTCCCTGTTGGCACAGTGGTTAAGAATCCGCCTGCCAATGCAGGTGACATGGGTTCAAGCCCTGGTCTGGGAAGATCCCACATGCTGTGAAGCAGCTAAGCCCGAGCACCACAACTACTGAAGCTTGCGCGCCTAGAGCCCCCGCTCTGCAATGAGAGAAGCCACTGTGATGAGAAGCCCGTGCACCACAACGAAGAGTAGCTCCTGCTGCAACTAGGGAAAGCCTGTGCACAGCAGCAAAGCTCCAACACAGCCAGAAATAATAAAACAAAAAGAAAAACAGAAAACAACCCAGGCTCGCAACTCCAAGGCTAGGGTGAGCTCTCCTGTTAGTAGTAATATTCGCAAATTAAGCTCTGCCCATGCAATTCCACTGAGGATAACAAACTCTGAGCCTAGTTTCTCCTGGATTCTGCCCTAAGTACTAATATTTACATGTCCTTTCCCTGTAATATAAACTGTGTATAACTGCTTTTCTGAAACAGGTCCTCCTGTGAGCTCTGTAGTGAATCCCCAGACCTGGGGCTGGTCTTGGACACCCCTGACACCCCACAATATGATAAGAAGTAATTCACTAGAGGAGCTTCACAGTCAGTTGAAACTGGCAGAGGAAAGAAGAATTGTGAACTTCATCACTGACTGATGGTACAATCTGAAGAATAGAGAGAATAATGAATGAAGGTGGAAGAGCCTCAGAGAAATGTGGGACAGCGTTTACTGCACCAATACCTGGGTGATGGCAGCAGGAGAGAAAGAAGCAGGACAAATACTCAAAGAAGTACTGGCTGAAAACGTGCTAAATTTATTGAAAATCACCAAACTACACCTACAGATGTCCAATGGACTCTGAAGAATAAACTTGCAAAGCGATCCACACACAGATACGTCCCAGTGAAAATGGTGAAAGTCAAAGACAAGGAGAAAAGCTTGAAAGCAGCAAGAAAAACACCTTGTCCCCTAAAAGGGAACCACTGTAAGACCATGAGCTGGCTTTCCAGCTGAAACCAGGGAGGTTACAGGTAATGGGATAAAACACATTCAAAGTTGTGAATATGAAGAGAAGCCACCGCAATGGAAAGCTCGCGCACCGCAAGGAAGAGTGGCCCCTGCTCGCCGCAACTAGAGAAAGCCCACGCACAGCAACGAAGACCCAATGCAGCCGAAATAAATTAATTTTTAAAAATTAAATAAGTAAGTAAACAAAGAAAAAACTGGCATCAAACAGGATGGATGGAGTCATGCTTGCAACTGACCTCAGGGCATAGGAACTGGGAAGCAGGCCAAGCAGCACCTGCAGTGCCACCAGGAAATGCAACATGAATTGGTATCACCTGGAGCAACGTGCAGGGGGCCTTCCATCATCAGAGAGGGGTCATCCTGTGACAGCCCGCTCTGCCAGTGCTGTTGAAACTGAGACGCACAGCTCCTGCCACAAAGGTTCCCATCCCCAGTATTATAGAGATGATACGGACATCTCCAAGGCTCAAGGCTCCAGGCTCCTATTTAGCTGTGATGTGTACTGGTCCCGCAGGGGATCCCACTGCAACCATTAAAGTCAGTTCTGCTCGCCACGGGGGGCATAATAAAGGCTGATCCCCCGCTGCCCCGAGCACCCATGGCAGTTTTAGGCTGTCGGAAGGAAAAACCGAGGCACTTAACAGTCAAACCGACCCAAGGGCTACTCCCTGACGAGCTAGACTCAGAAGCCGCACACATTGATCCATCGCACTGCCCTTAGAAAACTGTTCAGATCATGTCTCGTATCTGAATCAGGCTAGCTTAACAATGGGAAACCGTGCCTTGAAGGCTGAATAGCTCCTGGACAGCCGCCTATGCTAACACCAGCTGAGTTTACCATGGAACTTGCAACTTGCAAGTATTTAATAACCAAATGGGAAAACCTGACCAAAGATAACTTGTCCCTGAAATGGCCCAAAATGGGGTACTTTTGATTTACCTACATTGGTTTATTTGCACGTTTAATTAGAAAAAGCATACATCTTTATTGGAGTATATAATTGCTTCACGATGCTGTGTTAGTTTCTGCTGTACAACAAAGTGATCAGCTATATGTACACATATATCCCCATATCCCCTCCCTCTTGCATCTCCGTCCCACCCTCCCTACCCCACCCCTCTAGGTGGTCCCAAAGCACCGAGCTGATCTCCCTGTGCTATGCGGCTGCTTCCCACTAGCTATTTTACATTCGGTAGTGTATATAGGGAGGAATATTTTAATTGGACCTGGAGGCCTCACAAGTGAGGAAATAATAAAATGGCTTCATTTTAAGAAACAAACCAAAAATGATTAGAAACAGTGGTGGCTGAATTAGAGAAAGCCTCAACCTCCGTCTCCAGCTTCTTTATGTTCTCTTCTTTCTGAGTTGCCCTGCTCTGCCCTGCCCTTCCTGCTCTCCCTCCTCCAACACCAAAAGAAAAATATATTGAATGCGAGATAGAAAATGAAAGCAACACCAAGTTTAAGGAGAAGCCCATGAGCGAGGGGAACCTGCTCTATCTACAGCCCCTGGGACTAGGACAAAACTTAGAACTTGACTAAGGATTTTCCAGATCCTTTACAAAGACCCTTTAGCTTTTGCTAAGGAATTTGAACTTACGAGCCTGGATATTCAGACTTGTACCAGCTCGTACATTGACTAGTCTCTGAAAGTAAAGCAAAAGAATGGCTCTAAGACATAAATTGGAAAGCACCTATGGAGGATTTTCAGAAGTGTGAGGCTACAGATCGCCAGAAATGTAGAGAAGTTGCCCACAACTTATATCAGGCTATTCCAAAAATCTTCCCACATTAAACAGATTGGGCATGGGACTTCCCTGGTGGTCCAGTGGCTAAGACTCCACGCTCCCAATGCAGGTGGTGCCGCAACTTGAAAGATCCTGCATGCCACGACGAAGACCCAACACAGCCAAATAAATAAAACATGTATTTTTAAAAAAGAAAAGAAAACAGATTGGGCAAAGATCCATCAGTGTAAATAGAGGCCAGGAGAAACTATTTGATTATTTTGAAAGATTTGAAAAAACATTCAAACAACACTCTGGCATGGATCCAGAGTTTTGTAAACCATCAGAATGATTCAGTATTACATTCTATATTTTTCTCGAAGGATTAGATGAAGAAGAATTGGCACACCTGGTTAAAAGACATGAACTTGATTGGGCTACTATGCATACTAATGCCCTTGTCATTTTCTAAAACCTTATGGAAAGGAGAGAAGGAAAAAGCTGCCAAGATTATGACTGCAGCTACAGCAGTTTGGCGGCCCTCCAAAACTCACCTGCCCAAATTCCAGCCGGGCTTGAAAATTGCAAAAACATTTTAAAAGGGATTGCCACAAATTCAAGCGAGACTTGGAACAAGGTAAAACTAAAAAGGAAGAGAAGTGCTCTGAGGATTACGAGAGGGCATTTTCCCCTCTTCCTCACAAATACCTTAGGGGAGACTGAAATAACTATCAGAGGGGAAACTTCTAAGGCCCTGTAGACACGGGGGCTCCATTCTCTGTCCTTAGCCCGACCCTTATTCACTGCCCTCTCGCTCGGGGTAAACAATCGATTCTCATGGTAGGGGTTTCAAACTTTCCTGTGGTTTTTAAATCAGAACCAATAATTGTTCAGCTAGGAACTGTCACAGGAAGACATGTATTCCTTTTGGTGAATGTGCTCCAATTCATCTGACTGGATGAGACCTTTTAGAGGCATATAATGCCCGTATTGCCTTTTCACCTATAGGTGAAATGATTTTAGATTTAGAAGCTGTAGATGCTGCGAACATAATTACTGAAAAGTGAATGGTTATGAAAATCAAAATTCAGACAAATCAAGAGGAAATTAATGATTTGCTGTTACAGGACAGCTGCATGTAAATCAATGGAGTTAGAACACACCCTCACACCATGCACAAAAATAACCTCACAATAGCTTAAAGACTTAAAGACATGACGCCATGAAACTCCTAGAAGAGAGCATAGGCAAAACATTCTCTGACATAAACTGTACCAATGTTCCCTTAAGTCAGTCTCCCAAGGCAATAGAAACGAAAACTTACAAGCTTTTGCACAGCAAAGGAAACCGTAAACAAAAGAAAACCTAAAAGACAACCTATGGAATAGGAGAAAATATCTGCAAATGATGTGACTGACAAGGGCTTAATTTCCAAGATATATTGGGTGGGCCAAAAAGTTTGGGTTTTTCCATATCTTATTGGCCAACCCAATACAAACAGCTCATACAACTCAACAACAACAACAAAAAAATGGGCAGAAGACCTTAATAGACGTCTCTCCAAAGAAGAAACAAATGGCCAATAAGCATGAGGAAAGATGCTCAACATCACTAGTTATTAGAAAAGTGCAAATCAAACTACAGTGAGCTACCACCTCGCACAGGTCAGGATGGCCATCATTAAAAAGTCTACAACTAACAAATGCTGGAGAGGGTGTACACAAAAGGTTGGTGGGAATATAAGTTGGTGCAGCCAGTATGGAGAATATGGAGATTCCTCAAAAAACTAAGAGTTACCATATGATCCAGGAATCCCAGTCCTGGGCATATATCCAGACAAAATTATAATTCAACAGCATTCACAGCAGCACTGTTCACAACAGCCAGGACATGGAAACAACCTAAATGTCCACAGAGGAATGGACAAAGAAGATGGGGTACATTTATACAATGGAATATTACTCAGCCATAAAAAAGAACGAAATAATGCCATTTGCAGCAACATGGATGCAACTAGAGATTATCATACTAAGTGGGGAGTAAGTCGGAGAAAGACAAATACCCTATCACTTAAGCGTGGAAATTAAATATGGCACAAATGAATGTATCTACGAAACAGAAACAGACTCACAGACATAGAGAACAGACTTGTGGTTGCCAAGCAGTGGGGGGAGAAGGGAGAGGGATGGGAATTTAGCGTTGATAGGTGCAAACTATTACATTTAGAATGGATAAACGACAAGGTTCTACTGTAGAGCTCAGGGAACCATATCCAATCTCCTGGGATAAACCAGAATGGAAAAGAATATTTTAAGAAGAACGTACGGCAAAACTGAGTCACTTTGCTGGCGCAACACTGTAAATCAACTATGCTTCGGTAAAAAAATAAAATGATTGGCTGTACAAGTGCCTAAGGAATTATGGTCTCTTCTTCCTCAGATACTGGGAAAATTTAAATGGCTACTCCTATTAAAGTAACTATGGATAATTCCAAGCCGCTACCTAATATCCGACAATAGCCACGCAGACTGGAGGCATTAAAAGGAATGAGACCTATTATTCAGGAATGCCTTAAGAAAAGACTTACAATTCCTTGCACCAGTCCGTGCGATACTCCCATTTTACCAGGAAGAAACCAAATGGAAAGGCCTGCAGGTTGGTTCAGGACCGGAGCTCTAAGTACTCTTGTGATTCCCTGCCACCCTGTCGTCCCTAATCCTCCCACACTGCTCTCAGCCATCCCATCAGACACCTGTTATTTCCCAGTAGTTGACCTACGGAGCGCATTCTTGAGTATTCCAGTAGAAAAGAAAGTCAATACCTCTTCACTTTTACATAGGAAGATCGCCAACCTACTTGGACAGTTATGCCACAAGGCTATACTGAAAGCCCTACTTATTTTTCTCAAATACTTAAAACCGATTTGGCTGATGTACACTTTCCTAATGACTCTGCTCTGATTCAGTACATAGATAATTTACTTTTGTGTTCTAGAACTGGACCGGATTGCCAAGAGACGCTATCCACTTGCTGCAACAATGTGTCGAGAGGCATAAAGTGTCCAAAGACAAACTACAATCCTGCTCACCAACTATGCGATAATTAGGTCATTTAATATCTAAGGAAGGATTGTTGATTGATTCTGAAAGGATTAAGGGAATCCTAGCTTTCTCACTCCCCCAGACAAAGAAACAGCGGAGAGGATTTCTAGTTCTAACTGGGTATTGCAGCAATTGGGTACCGAGTTTCTCCCTCGTGGCCTAATAACCTCTATGCGTTACTCAAGTCTCATCAGCCAGAGGGACTTCCCTGGCCGTCCGGTGCTTAAGACTCCACGCTTCCACTGCAGGGGGCACGGGTTTGATCCCTAGTCGGGGAACTAAGATCCCACATGCTGCGGGGCATGGCCAAAACAATTAATTAATTTAAAAAATACTTTAAAAAAAAAAAAAAAACCTCATCAGCCAGACCCAATTGAATGGATGAACAGAAGGAGAAAAAGCTACAAATGCCCTGTGAACCTACACTAGCCCGGGCTCCAGCTCTGGGCCATCCTAACTATAAACTACCATTTCCCTCTTTGTGCCTGAAGACAGAGGACACGTCCTGGGTGTATTCACTCAGAGGCACTGTGACCACAGGATGTTATAGTTGCCAGTTAGATTTGGTGGCAGAAGGGCTCCCACCCTCTAGGAGAGCTATTTCGGCGACTGCCCTCTTTATGCAAAGCTACTGAAGAACTTCTCATGGGGTCTCCTCGGTGAGTCGCTTGACCTCTTACGAAGTATTGTTACTCTCATCACCCAGTATTACTTCCGCTTGCTGGTGTTAACAGCCTTAACCCTGCAACTTTGTTTCCAGCATCTCAAGATGACTGCATTATACTGGCTATCTTCTAACTGAGGACTGATGTGCAAGAAGTTCCCATTGATAATTCTGGATTTAATTTGGTTTACAGGTGGATCCTACTTCAAAGGACATTACTGAGCTGGGTTTGCAATAACTTCAACAGTAGAAATAAGTGAAAGTTCTTATTTACCAGACACCAAGTCGGCCCAACAAGCTGAACTGATTGCATGACGAGGGCTTGTCAATTAGCCAAAGGTCAAATAAACCACGTCTATACTGATAGCTGCTACGCCTTTGGAGTGGCTCGTGATTTTACAATGCTGTGGAAACCGGATTTCTCACCTCTTCTGGTCAGCCTATAAAGAATGGACAGCTCATCTCAAAACTATTAGACTCCAGACAGCTCATGATCATGAAGCTTACCTGGGCATTCCAAATCTGACTCCACAGAGGCCAAAGGACATGGACCGGCTGGTGCCGCAGCCAGACAAGCTGCCTGAGGTCTTGTCCCTGCCCAATTTCAAGGCTCCCCCCTGCTCGATCACAACTCTGACGAAACTTCAGAAATTTCTTTTGCAGGCTCAGGAACTGGCTTCAGAAAATGAAGAAAAAAAGGGGGGCTATTTGGATCCCATCTCCCAGATATGGCGTATCCGCATGCACTTGTTTAGGGGTGGCTGGTCATTGCTGGGTGTTCTTTTTTTTTTTTTTTAAGTTATTTTTCGTTGCCTTTACTCCAGCAAGGAGATTCCCTGGCCCACGGGCACCCGAGAAAATGGTATTATAGGGAAAACAGTGTATCTGGAAACCTTCTCCCACTATAGCTCATAAGGTTTATGACCTATGTTCTATCTGTCCTAAAATGTAATCCTGGTAAACCCCTTCATGGCTCGCAAGGCCACTTCCCCCTTCCTGAGGAGCCCTTGTAGGTTTGGCAGCTGGACTCCATCCACGTGCCTTCCTCTGAAGGCTATAAACGCATCCTGGTCGTGGTCTGCATGTTTTCACACTGGGTGGAGGCATTTCCTTGCAGAAGGCCGGTAGCCTTCACAGTAGGCAAATTACTGTTGGGAAAAAAATAATTCCACTTTGGGGCATTCCTTCTGAGTTGCATAGCAACCAGGGGACCCATTTTACTGGACAGATTATTAATTCCACTGGTAAGATTCGGCCGCTAATGCAACATGTTCACTGTACCTATCACCTCAATCCTCAGTGGTAGTAGAAGGGACCCAAGAGCACTATTAAAACACAATTGGCTAAATTTTCAGAGGCTTTTCATCTTCCACGGCCAAAAGCTCTTCCCTTGGTAACTCCTCAACCTTAGCTCTACCCACTTTGGTAAACATTCAGTTGTCTCTCTTTGAAATAATTACTGGGCGGCGACCTGTGCCTTTAGATGAAGGTACGTATGAACCAGCGCTGCTTCAAGGTCACATTCCACATTACAGGGACTCATCAAAGTGCTTAAAGAAAATGAAAAATTAGTAACCGAATCCTTCCACAGTGAGCTCCTGGGAGACGAAGACCTTATTAAGGGTCACGGGTTACAGCCTGGAGATGTTGGAAAAGATGTCAAAAAAGTGACTCTTTACAACCACGTTGGAAAGGACCATACCAGCTACTCTTAACAAATCCCTGGGGGGGCAAAACTTAAAGGACTAATCTATTGGAGTCACATCTCTCACCTCAAAAGGGCCTCCCCTCCTGAATGGACTGCAACCCCTATTTGTGACACCCCACTTCCACTAAGAGAGGCTTCATCAAACCAGGATGAGAAGAACACGACAACAGCGGTAGACAGCTAACCCAAGAGTCCAGACCAGACCTGTAAGAAACTGCCTCTCTCCATCAAAATTGAAAGTTATGGGACTTCCCTGGCGTTCCAGTGGTTAAGACACCCCCCTTTCCCTGCAGGGGGCATGGGTTCCATCCCTGATCAGGGAACAGCCAAAAAAATAGAAAAAGAAATTGAAAGTTACTGTTCTGCTTCTAGCTATGTTCTTAGGCCAATGTTTAGGATGAAAAGAAAACTCTTTAGTAAAACTATCACAAAGTATAGGTACTGGGGGAGGTTAACTGATTGCTGGATTTGTCATCAGATTAATCCGTCAGTACAAGGCCGATTAAACCCCTTGTAATTTCTGTCACTGACTTTTCAGATGTTTCTAATGGTACCACTTACTCAGACACACCTCCCTCTGGCCTAACTTTTCACATGCAGGATCTTAGTTCCCCGACCAGGGATCAGACCCGAGCCCCCTGCAGTGGAAGCACGGAGTGCAGTGGAAGCACGGAGTCATAACCACCGGGGAAGTCCCCATGTCCCGTACTTAATTAACAGAGGTCTTAAAGAGAAAGATACAAGTCACGTATGCCAGCAACTCCCCCACCTCCAATATCATACGGATAGCTTTTGGAAAGTCTGCAAAAGAAATGGCCCACGGTTTAATACTGTGTTACGAGAACTTCCAGTTAACGAAGCCATCAACAAAAGCGCTCTGGGAGGAGTCACTTGTGCTCCCCCAGGTTTTGTCTTCATATATGGTATTGGAACTGACCCACCTTCCCAAGGGTATTCACATAAATGTCTGAAGAGCTGGCAAGTAGAAGGTTTATTTTATCAGGACGTTATGTTACCCCATTGTCCATCCAAAAAGAGAAGATGGACCTCCTTTTTCTCCCCATTACAGAATCAGGAGATCCATGCGAGGAGGATACCAAAGAAACCTGGTGGCAAAGTCTTTTTGGAATCTTGGTTCCTAGCGCAGGAGTATATGTGAACAGGGATACGCTTAGAAACTTATCAGCCACCATTAGTCCTTAGATTCCTTAGCCCAAGTTGTGTTAGATAACAGAATTGCCTTAGAGCTCCTACTGCCCAAACAGGGAGGTGTTTGTGCTATTGGCCACACATGTTGCACTTATGTTAACACCTCCAGAGGTTGAGACGTGCCTGGGAAAAATTTTCCGAAGAGCAAAATGGTTACAAGATGTAAGAAAGAGTGATCCTTTAAGTCAGCAGTACCCAGTCTTTTTGGCACCAGGGACCGGTTTCATGGAAGACAGTTTTTCCATGGACCGGGGCGGGGGCAGGGAGGTATGGTTCAGGCAGTGATGCGAGTGATGGGGGGGTGGCAGGTGAAGCTTCGCTCACCTGCCTGCCACTCACCTCCTGCTGTGCGGCCCGGTTCCTAACAGGCCGAGGACTGGTAGCGGTCCGCGTCCCAAGGGTTGGGGACCCCTGCTTTAAGTGACCTTTTTAGTCAGCTACCCTCAGGACTAGGCAACATTTTCCGGCTTTACAGACAGTTGTTATGTTCATTATATGCACTGCCATTCTTTTCCTGGCTATCAAATTACTCATGACATGTATCACTGCTTGTTCTAAGTCTACGGCCAAAAGCACACCTACAACAAACTGAGATGACTGATCAAATGTATAATCTATAAAACTTGCCTTCATCAATTTATTTCTATGATTACTGCATTAAATTACTATGATAAAATATATAATGATGCTTTAACAAATTGAAACTGCTGATCATTTCTATAATTCTGGATAAGGTAATGGACATACACAATACACATAAAGTACAACTGGCCTAAGTGCTATTGGACACCTTAGAATTGGCTACCAGTCCTTGCCAAGCATCCTACTAGTGCATCCCCCCCCGCCAAAAGGAAAAAAAAAGGACCGGGCTCTCAAGACCCAGCATGGAGGGATGATGAATCGGAAGCAGGTAAGCAACCACCTTGGCACCAAGGGACCAAATAGTTGATCATCTAATGCTGTCTATCAAAAGATTTATGATCTAAAGGGGGAAGATGATGAGGGAAATCATAAATATTTTATGGCAGGACAATCAAACTAAGAAAGAAAACAAGAAAACAAATGACATGCTCCTTTTGTGGCAAGCTTTTCCCAGTGTTCAATGTGCATATCTATACGATACATTAACCGGCTCTCAAAGCAGCAGGATGAAATCAACCTTTGAGAAAAAGATGACCCTTTCTTTAGACGCCAGCATTTCAATATTGTAATTCTATGACTAATATATTTCTTTTTCATCTCATACAAGGGTACAGGGGGTCGCACTGACCAAAGGCTTGTCTGTACATGCAATATTAAGGGGAAAAAACCCCCAACTTGTTGACTGAACTATGTACACAGTGCTAACCTGTCAATATGAGAGATAATTTGTCTCAAAAATGTATAAAACTGCATCTCTGACTCCTGATCGATGGAGCCGTTTTCAAACTTTCTGAGAATGTTTCCTGGGTTATAATCCTCAGTTTGACTCGAATAAAATTCTCTTTTCTTTTTTCTTAGCTTGACTGTTATTTGATTTTTCATCAGCAGGCCTCACTGCTGTACACCTTCAGGAAAGGGCTATACCTGATGTCAAGGGCCTTTCCAGAATACAGGAGGATGTGCCTTCCGCCATGCTCAGCCCCTTGCCCTCTGACATGAAGATACAGTTAGTGCTGGCCTAACAGTTGTGAAGCCCCTTGGGACCACTGGACAGCTGTGCCGTGCTTCCCTGCTAGTGGCATATCCCCCGTCTAGGAGGGCTTGCTTGGCAGAGTTGGTGGTGGTGTGCCTGGCCCTACCACTGGCCATCAAAACGACAGTCCCAAGGACACAGATTTTCACTGACTCCCGAGCAGTAGCCAATGGGCTCACAGTCTGGTCTGGACAATGGCCTCCTTGGGGCACCTCCACTTGGAAAGACAGGGCAACACACACACTGATTATGGATACTCGTGGCTCTGCGTACACATGCCAACACCAGAAGGAGACCTGTTCCAGAGCCCAACGTAAGCTACGACACAGGTTCAGACACAGCTCTTCCTCCAGAGATGCACACCCGCTAACACAATGGATCCACGGGGAAGCCTAAGTGGTGGTAGATGTTGCCCCCTCTGCTCTCAAACAAAACTCTGGAAGCCTCCCAGGTAGGCACATGCATACACCCCGGGCTGACAGACCCTACTTCCGGTGAGAAATTGATTTTATCAGGCCACTGCCGCCCTCTGCTAGAGGTAGTGGGTATTCAACCACTGTCACTGATTCCTCCCCTGGACTTCTGCTGGCCACTCCCTCCAGACATGCTGTAATCTCCTTCTTGACCAGGTATGTGCCCGTCCCTTTCGGCCCACCAGGCATCGTGGATTCAGATCAAGGTACCCATTTCACCGCCCAGTCTGTTCGGTCATGGGCTCTGGCACATGGACTCTTGTAAAATTTCCAACTAACTTAGCAGCCCCAAGTGGCTAAACTTAAAAGAGATATACCATGGTCTACTCAAAGGCAGGCCCCCCCAAGCCTTTAAACAAAGGTGGTCCCCAAAATGGACAAAAAAACATTACCACAAGCTCTAACGCTGCCTAACCCCCGACCCTCAGATCTCCACACACCAGCTGCCAGTCTTCTCCACGGACTCCTCTGTGAGCACGTAAAGGAAACCCTCAGCCCTCTGACGTCAGGCATCGTTCACATCTGCTCAGCAGACGAACGCGCCCCTTGCCCACCATCTCACCGTCTTCCACGCACCTAATCAGGTCGATCAAGGGCTGGTTGTGCAACGTGATACAGAGAGAGCGCCCCCAAGGGGACGAGCCCCTACCCAACTGCTTAGAGATCACGAGTGTACAGATTTTATTGGCCCACATGATGGCCCAGGACTAGCCGCAAATCTTAAGGCCACTGGCTTCGCCTCACTTTTTGAAAAGCTGGTTTATTAAACCATATTCATCAAAAGTTTTGCAGGAGGTTGAAGTTACAGCTCCAGCGCAACTTGCGTGGATCTCAGAGAAAAGACAAGAGGCTCCCCACCTAGTGGATGCTGGTGTCGTTAGGAAATGAAATCCACAAGGGAAGCCCGGAGTCCAGTGTCACTATTAGCAGACATGGGCCAAGTCCCAGCTCGAAGGAGGCCCCAGCAAGCCAAGTGCACATCTGACTCTCCTTGGTTGTGGCTCTTAATGTGTACAGCCTGGATAGCAGGGTTGCTAGTGGGCCCCCGGAGCCTAGTGCTGTCCCAGGAGCTGTGCGGGAACACATCAGCCAAGTGCGTGACTGCGTCACGGGAGGGCTGAGTGCCAGTGCAGGCAGGCCCTGTGAGAAGAGCTTCGGCCGGCACATGGCTGGGTGTGGATTCTAACCAGAGCTCACCTCTCTCCACATTAAATGGTGCCAGTAGAAACGATGCTGAAACAAGTTGCTCCCTCCTTTTACGAAACCTCAAGTTATATATCCCAGGCAAAAACGGCCTTCCCAGTGTTAACCGAATCAGACCCAGATGGCTGGCAGTTTGGGGCTGTCATGATCCTACCATGGTTTCATAGGGTGAACTCCGGATTCTGAAGCTGTAGGCCACAACGTGTGCCTACAATCAGCCCATCAATGTGTCCGGAATCTGTGTGCATCATGGATGGGATCCCCACAAGGCTCGGTCTTGGACATGGCCGTGCCCTTCCCAAGATGCACCCCTACTGCTCTGATGGAGCTTACTGATCCGCTCAACCACCGGCAGAGCCTGTGCTTGTAGCTGTGCCCTGCACGGGCCTCCAGCAGATCTGCTCAGAACTTAACACCTCTTAGCCACTCTGCCCTTCACGGGTCTCCACCTGGGAAGGCCACCCCAAGCACACCAACGTCGCAGTGGGTGACGTCTCAACCCAAGAGAATTACGAGGGAAATCATGCTCCCCAAGCTCGTGGGACGGTGGGACCTTCCCCTCCCAGACCGCCTTCACATCAGCAGGGAAGAGACTGGTGACGGTCAACCTCAAGGTTGAGCTGCCCCAGTGCCTCCAGGTGATGGACGCTGGGGGCCCTCGAGAAGACTGTTTTTGTGAAATGGCTAATTCCTTGCCGCTATCACAATACTTACTAGGCACTACCATATATAAAATAGGGAACTGATAAGAACCTGCTGTATAGCACAGGGAACTCCACTTTGCTGTACAGTAGAAACTAACAACACTGTAAAACAACTACCCCAATAAAAAAAAAAAAAGCAAAAAAACAAACAGTAGGTCCCCTGCCAACTGCATGGCACCAGTAACGTCATTTGGCCTTCATGACAAGTCAAGCTGTGTATTCTAATCCCCATCAGCCACGGGGGGCACCTCCTCACAACGGTCCTACCTTGACCTACCTAGAGCCTATGATCAGGGACCTCCTGCCGCCGTGTGTGCCGGCTGATGCGCCGATGACAGCGTTTGCTCCCCACCCGATGCAGCCACAGCAGATCCAACTCCCTCGTTATTCCCACCACCACCTTCCGTACTCAGAGCTGCTGCCCTCCTTTGTACCCACATCGTAGGCACAAGCCGCTCCCCGCTATACGCCAGAATCCCCTCCAACACCACGACCGAGTAGGCCACACCTGCCAGGACACATGTATTTGTGCAAACCTCTGACAGCAGCCTCGGCCTTACAAGCAAAACAACGCTGTCTGTGTCTCTACGCGGGGCCAGACCTACATCCCCAGGTCACTAACCTGCAGTTCCTCACAGTGATCGGCTGTGTGCTAATTCCCTCCAAAATACCTTGAGCCTCACTCAGGCTAAACAAACCCCTAATCAGGACCCCGTACGGGGCACCCTGAGGGTAAGCATCAGGATAACCAGAATAACCACCCCCCACCCCCCGTCGTGGTGGTACTTTCTGAAGGCTGCTAACTGTATGCAAGCACAAAGACTGCCCCTCACCCTGTACACTCGCGGCCCCCAAATGATATTAACACCTCATTCAGATTCTGCTTTGGACCTGCCTCGAGCAGTCAGGAGCAAGCCCACTGGACCCTGCCCAGTCTGCAGCATATCCACGGAGATAACCCCTCGGTTACAATACTGTTCCTTTTAGGATCCCGGCACCCTTCACTCTTCTGACACTTTTCCACTAGAGCTGTCCTGCTCACAGAAAGGGCCATCCTGTCCCTGTCCTGTTGGGACTGGCCATCACCAATGGACTGGGGGGCATAGGAGAAACATCAAATATTAAAAGCCACCCAGCAGGGAATTCCCTGGTGGCGCAGTGGTTGGGAATCCACCTGCCAATGCAGGGGACATGGGTTTGAGCCCTGGTCCCAGAAGATCCCACGTGCCACGGAGCAACTAAGCCCGTGCACCACAGCTATTAAGCCTGCGCTCTAGAGCCCGTGTGCCACAACTATTGAGCCTCCGAGCCACAACTACTGAAGCCCACGTGCCTAGAGCCCGTGCTCCGCAACAAGAGAAGCCACCGCAATGAGAAGCCTGCACACCGCAATGAAGAGTAGGCCCGTCTCGCTGCAACTAGAAAGAGCCCGTGCGCAGCAACAAAGCCCCAACACAGCCAAAAATAAAGGAAAAAAAAGCCACCCGGCAATGACCAACCACCCTAAACGACCACGTGCAGACGCCCCACCGTGCTCAGAGTCTGATGCGGCAGCAGCAGGACCCACTAGCACAGACAGTGATGGCTAACCAGGTGAGTCTGCTCCTTGCAGGGCAGCTCTTGCTGTAGGAACCCTGACAACTCAAGGCAGCACAGGCCAGCCTCCAGGAGACGCCTTCAGATACACAGGCCACGCAGAACAGAGCTAAAATATCTCAGCTCCACACTCCCTGAGGGCCCTGATTTGTTCTCGTGGGCCTTGCCATCCACTGGAGGAGCAGTGGCTGAGAAAAGGGTTTCCAACTCTATGGAGTCTTCATCACAGGCCTCATCGTCGCCCTGGTTAAATGTGCGCTACCGTGGCCTCAGTATCTATGTCCTTGGACATAATCTGCTACTCAGAGGATTGCTATTCCTGATGCCGAGGAATCACAGGATGGATCGTCAAGGGTTTGGCTAAGCTGCTCCATGGTACCGCTGCTCTGGCATCCATTCTGTTGGGCCAGGCAGCCTTCAGGGTCCTGGAATTGACACTAGCCCCTTGCATGAGTGCATGCCCTAGACGGCAGCCCTCAGAGGCATGAACAAACATAAGTTCCTCATATGACTTCGCCAGCGGCCCTTGTGATCAACAGTCTCCCCTGCTTCCCCTTGTGCACCCCTTACATAAGACCCCTGTGGAGCTAACCACAGAGATTGTCAGAGTGGATCAAGGAAACAAGACCCAACCATAGGTTGTCTACAAGAAACTCACTTTAAATATAAAGATGCAAATAACAGAAAAGAGATAGAGAATGACTACCATGCTAACACCAATCGAAAGAAAACCGGAGGGACTTCCCTGGTGGTGCAGCGGTTAAGAATCCTCCTGCCAGTGCAGGGGCCATGGGTTCGTGCCCTGGTACTGGAAGATCCCACATGCCGTGGAGCAGCTAAGCCCATGCACCACAACTACTGAGCCTGTGCTCTAGAGCCCGCATGCCACAGCTACTGAAGCCTACATGCCTAGAGCCCATGCTCTGCTACAAGAAAAGCAATCGCAATGAGAAGCCCGGGCACCACAACTAGAGAAAGACCGCACACAGCAACAAAGACCCAATGCAGCCCCCAAAAACAAACAAACAAAACCCCCCAAAAAACACAAAACTTGAGTAGCTGTATTTCACACAGAGCGGATTTCAGAGGAAGGAAATTCTCAGAGATAAAGAGAGGCATGACATGATGATAAAGGCATCGATTCTCCAAGACATAACAACCCTTAGTGCGTGTGCACCTAACAACAGAGTCCACATGCTAGAGACAAAAACTGATACGACGGCATCGAAAAATGGAAGAATCCACTATCAGAGACTTCAATGTATCTCTATCAGAAATGACAGATCCTGGAGGCAAAAAGTGAGTAAGAAGATAAATGAACTCAACAGCACCATCCACAACTGGATATAATTCACACCTACGGACGACGTCATCCAAAGACAGCAGCACACAGATTCCTCTCAAGTGCACATGGGACCATCACCAACAAACACCGTATCTTGGGCCATAAAACAAACCCTAATGAATTTAAGAGAATAGAAATCACAATGGATGCTCTTAGGCCACAGTGGAATTAAACTGGAAATAACATAAAGGTAGCTGGAAAGTCCCCCAAGTACTTGTAAACAACAAACTTCCAAATAACAAACGGATCAAAGAAGAAATCTCCAGAGAAATAAAAAATATTTTGAACTTAATGAAAACGAAAATAACACTTATCAAAATCTGAGGGATGCAGGGCTTCCCTGGTGGTACAGTGGTTAAGAACCACCTGGCAATGCAGGTGACATGGGTTCAAGCCCTGGTACAGGAAGATCCCACGAGCCACGGAGCAACTAAGCCCATGTGCCACAACTAATGAGCCTGTGAGCCACAACTACTGAAGCCCGCGTGCCTAGAGCCCATGCTCTGCAGCAAGAGAAGCCACCACAATGAGAAGCCCGTGCACTGCAACGAAGAGTAGCCCCTGCTCGCCACAACTAGAGAAAAGCCCGCACGAAGCAACGAAGACCCAATGCAGCCAAAAATAAAATAAATTTTTTTTAAATGTGAGGGATGCAGTGAAAGCAATGCTTAGAGAAAGCACTAAAGGGATATATTAAAAAAGAAGCAAAAAAGAAGCAAGATCAAAAATCAATAATATAAACCTCTACCTTAAGAAACTAGAAAAAGGGCAAATTAAATCTAAAGTAGAAAAAAATACTAAATCAGAAGGAAAAAATACTAAAATTTGGAGCAGAAATCAATAAAATTTAAAAGAGGAAATTGGTAGAGAACATCAACTAAACCCAAAGCTGGCTCTCTGAAAAGATCAATAAAATCATACGCTAACTAGGAAAAAAATAGAGAAGACAAATTATTATCAGCAAAGAACTAGGGGATATCATGACACGTCTTATGGATTTTGAAAGGGTAATAATGGAATACTAGGAATAACTATACCCACAAGTTTAATAACCTCGATGGAATGGCCCTATTCCTTGAAAGACACAGCCTGCAAGAACTCACACAAGAAGAAATAGATAATCAGAATAGTCCTATATCTATGAAAGAAACTGAACGAACAATCAGTAACCTTCCAGGAACCTTGCTACACTGTTGGTAGCAATGTAAATTGGTGCAGCCACTATGGAAAACAGTATGGGGGGTCCTTACAAAACTAAAAACAGAATTACCATATGATCCAGCAATCCCACTACTGGGCATATATCTGGACAAAACTATAATTCGAAAAGACACATACGGGCTTCCCTGGTGGTGCAGTGGTTGGGAGTCCGCCTGCTGATGCAGGGGACGTGGGTTCGTGCCCTGGTCCGGGGGGATCCCACATGCTGCAGAGCGGCTGGGCCCGTGAGCCATGGCCGTTCAGCCTGCGTGTCCGGAGCCTGTGCTCCGCAACGGGAGAGGCCACAGCAGTGAGAGGCCTGCGTACTGCAAAAAAAAAAAAAAAAAAAAAAAGATACATACATCCCAATGTTCACAGCAGCACTATTTACAATAGCCAAGACATGGAAGCAACCTAAATTTCTATCAACAGATGAGTGGATAAAGAAGATGTGGTACACATACAATGGAATATTACTTAGCCATAAAAAAGAATGAAATAATGCCATTTGCAGCAACATGGAAGGACCTAGATAGTCATACTAAGTGAAGTAAACCAAAGACAAATATCATATATCACTTATATGTAGAATCTAAACCAATAAATAAGTAAAAGAAAATAAAACATACAAATGAACTGATTTCCAAAATAGAAAGACTCACAGACATAGGAAACAAACTTATGGTTACCAAAGGGGAAAGGGGCGTGGACAGAGGGATATATTAGGAAGTTGGGATTAACATATACACACTACTATATATAAAATAGATAACCAACAAGGACCTACTGAATAGCACAGGGAACTATACTCAATATTTTGTAACAACCTATAAGAGTAAAGAATCTGAAAAAGGTATGTATGTGTGCGTGTGTGTGTATAAAACTGAATCGCTGTGCTGTACACCTGAAACTAACACACTATTGTAAATCAACTGTACTTCAATAAAAAAGTAAAGTAAAAAATAATTACTAACCTTCCAAAACAGAAAATACCAGAAATAGATGGGTTCACTGGTGAATTCTACCAAACATTTAAGGAAGAAATTAATTCTCTACAATTAGTTTCAGAGGACAGAAGCAGAGGGAATGTGCACTAACTCATTCTATAAGTTAAGCATTTCCCTAATAACAAAACCAGACACAGACATTATAAGGAAACTATAGATCAGTCTCTCTGATAAATGGTGATGTAAAAATCCCAAACAAAATATTAACAAACTGGGGATTTCCCTGGTAGTCCACTGGGTAAGACTCCATGGGGGGCCCAGGTTTGATCCCTGTTCGGGCAACTAGATCCCATGTGCCACAACTAAGAGTTTGCATGCCGCAACTAAGAAGACCGCATGCCTCAAGGAAGATCCTGCAAGCCACAACTAAGACCCAGTGCAGTCAAATATTTTTTAAAAATATTAACAAACTGAATCCAATAATATAGAAGAATTATACACCATAACCAAGTGGTATTTATCCCAGGTATGCAAGGCTGGCTCAACATTCAAAAATCACTTCAGGGGACTTCCTCAGTGGTCCAGTGGTTAAGAATCCACCTTCCAATGCAGGGGACGTGGGTTTGATCCCTGGTGAGGGAACTGAGATCCCACATGACACAGGGCAACTAAGCCCATGCGCCACAAATACTGAGCCTGCGCGCCTCAACTAGGGAGCCAGCATGCTGCAAACTACAGAGCCCATGCACTCTGGAGCCCGTGCACCACAACTAGAGAGCCCGTGGGCCACAACTAGAGAGAAGCCCATGCGCTGCAACGAAAGATCCCACATGCCACAACGAAGATCCCACGTACGGCAACTAAGACCCAACACAGCCAAAAATAATAAAAATAAATAAAATAATTTTAAAAAATCACTTCAACAGTCTAAACAAAAATCACAGCATATCAAAAGATTTTTCTAAATCTATTTGAAAAGGCAAGACTATGGAGATGGTAGTAAAAGGACCAGTGGTTGCTGGGGATTGGGGTTGGGGGAGGAGCGACTAGGAGGCGCACAGGGCATTTTTTAGGGCAGTGAACGTGTTTCGTAGGATACTATAAAGGTGGACGCATCTTCTTCTAAGCCCACAGAACATACATGCAAAGTCAGCTGTGGACTGTGGGTGATGACATGTCAGTGTAGGTTCATCCACAGGAACAAACACACCATCTCACACGTCCAGGGGTCTGTAGGCCAGCAGGCCCAATTTACCATGCGCCGTTAACTGCCCACGGGCATCTGGTAGCCCTCCTAGCAATACAGAGCAGTGGCGCACCACGATGACCACTCGCTGGGCCCTGCTGCAGACGAGGCCCTCCCGGGCCCTGAGACGGGGCTGCTGGCACCCAGCTGCCCTGATGCCTTGGGTTGTGCATGTGCCCCTGGCGCCTCCCACGTGCCGATGCCCCTGGCAGCAGTGCCCCTGGCACCTCCCACGTGCCGATGGTCTTGTGGACCCACAACCCAGGTGGCACTCAGGAAATACCCAAATACTCGAGCCACGTGCAGCACATGCCTTGTGTCTAGATGCTTTCCATGGAGCTGCTGACCACTTGGCTGAGGACTATTCGTTGCCCAGCCAGGGCAGGGGCAGTTTCCCTGAAGGGGCCTTTCATTGCATGTGGGTAGACTGCCCTGGCTAGGCTGCACAAAAGGATGGCAGAAATAGCTGGACAGAGCCCAGAAGCCCCCAGGGTGTCTCCCACCCCTCTCCAATGCCCTCGGATTAAGCGGATTCCAACACTCTTCGATGTCTGCTTGTCTTAACTACATTACACTGCTTGGTCACTAGGCTTCTAAGCTTCACACTCAGACAAGTTCATATTCGATTAGCTGAGATGAGGTGTGTCAGTCATCAAACAGATATCAGAGGTGAAGAGGCTGGATCCACTCGTGATGTGATCTGTGGTCAGACTAGGAAGAACTTTCAGAGCCCCATCCTCTTCCCTGCCTGGCCCGGTCTATGCGAATGGATAAGGAGGCCCACGAGTGCCATGTGTCCTGTGGGTGGGAAGATCAAACCTCATAAACGCCCAGCCACGACGGAGGCCCCACCAGCTCTTCCTCTGGCCACCTGCAAGAGCGCACACCTGCGTCCATCTCCCCAGATTACCAACTATTTTCTGATCCTCTTGGTGCAAGTGGCATCACCCTGACAACCAAGCCCATCTTGGGTGGGGGCAGGGTTGATCCCCCTCCTAAAGGGCAACCAGAGAACAGAAGATGTTTGGGGGCTGAGAAACAGGGGTCTAGTATGGGCAATTTGGAGAAGATGAGGCCGAGACATCCAAGTGTATACGATTTCCAAAGCTTTCAGAAGCACGTGTCATAGCAGAAAACCCTCGAGGCCACCCAAGTGGCTACTAGCAGTAGAATCAAGAAATGAACAGGGTGCAGCCCCACCACAGGGCCCTACAGACAGCGAAAGTGACCAGACTGCCATCCCATGGGCAGCTAACAGCGCTGAGTAACGGAAAACTGACAGAATGCCATTTGCACTCCGAAGAAAGCACACAGAATTAAAACACAGTGACCCAGGGAGACACACACTTGTCACTCACCCGCCAGAGGAGGCCTGTCTGGGAGTCATGTTGAGCGGGGGCTGGTGTGAGGGATTCATCCAGGTCTTGGCCTGGCCGTCCCTCCATCGATGTCCACCTCAGTAAGTTTACGTGGGTCCCGCAATGGCTTATGCATTTTCTACAGACACTATATTTGACAATTAAATCCTATGAAGTGGGGGCTTGGAGACAAGATGGCAGAGGGGAAGGACGTGAGCTCGTCCCCCTCATGAAAATACCAAAATCACAACTAACTGCTCAACAACCACTGACCAAAAACCACCGGAAGCTACCAAAAAAGTTACCCTACATCTAAAGACAAAGAAGAAGCCGCAAAGAGACAGCAGGAGGGGTGCAATCACGATAAAATCAAATTCCATACCCACCGGCTGGGCAACCCACAAACTAGAAAATATTTACACTGGAAAGGTTCACACACAGGAGTTAAAGTTCTGAGCCCCACATCCGTCTCCCCAGCCAGGCAGTCTGGCATCGGGAGGGTGAGTGCCCAAACCAGCTGGCTTTGAAGGCCACTGGGGTTTGATCACCAAATTCCACACGACTGGGGGAAACAGAAGCTCTACTCTTGGAGGAGGCACACAAGGTCTCAAACACACCAGGACCCGGGAGGAAAAGCAGTGACCTCATAAGGGCCTGGGCCAGACCTACCTGCTGATGTTGGCGAATCTCCCGTGGAGGCAGGGGGTGGCTGTGGCTCACTGTGGGGACAGAGACACTGGCAGTGTAAGTTCTGGGAAGTGCTCATTGGCGTGAGACCGCCTGGAGGCCAAGCTTTTCTCACTAAGACCCGGCCCCACCCAACAGCCTGTAGGCTCCAGTGCTGGGATGCCTCAGGCCAAAAAACCAACAGGGCGGGAACACAGCCCTGCCCATCGGAAGACAGGCTGCCTAATGTCTTCCTGATCCTACAGCTTCGTACTAAACACACCCCTTGACAAGGCCATGCCAACCAGAGGGACAAGACCCAGCTATACCCACCAGTGCGCAGAAACCAGTCCCTCCTACCAGGAAGCCAGCACAAGCCCTTCGCCAGCCTCACCCACCACGGGGCAGACACCTGAATCAAGAACTACAATCCCGGGCTTCCCTGGTGGCGCAGTGGTTGAGAATCTGCCTGCCAATGCAGGGGACACAGGTTCGAGCCCTGATCCAGGAAGATCCCACATGCCGCGGAGCAACTAAGCCCGTGCGCCACAACTACTGAGCCTGCGCTCTAGAGCCTGCGCACCTGAGACCGAGTGCCACAACTACTGAAGCTCACGCACCTAGAGCCCATGCTCCGCAACAAGAGGAGCCACCGCAATGAGAAGCCCGCGCACAACGGAGAGTAGCCCCTGCTCACAACTAGAGAAAGCCCACGCGCAGCAACAAAGACTCAATGCAGCCAAAAATACAATTAATTAATTTAAAACGGAACTACAATCCTGCAGCCTGTGGAATGGAAACCACAATCACAGAAAGTTAGACAAAATTAGACAGCAGAGGAATATGTCCCAGACGAAGGAACAAGATAAAAGCCCAGAAGAACAACTAAGTAAAGTGGAGATAAGCAATTTACCCCAGAGTAATGACAGTAAAGATGATCGAAGATCTCGGAAAAAGCATGGAGGCACAGACCAAGAAAATAAAGGAAATATTTAACAAAGACCTAGAGGATCTAAACAACAAACAGAAATGAACATACAATAACTGAAATGAAAAATACACTAGAAGGAAGCAATAGCAGAATCAATGAGGCAGAAAAACAGATAAGTGAGCTGGAAGACAGAATAATGGAAATCACTACCCTGGAACGGAATAAAGAAAAAAGAATGAGAAGAAATAATGACAGTCTAAGAGGCCTGCTAGAACAACATTAAACACACCAAAAATCGTTCACATTATAGGGGTCCCAGAAGCAAAAGAAAGGACCCGAGGAAATATTCAAAGAAATAATAGCTGGAAACTTCCTTATCACAAGAAAGGAAGCACAGGGAGTCCAGGCAAGATAAACCCAAGGAGGAACAAGCCAAGGCACATATTAATCAAATTTACAAAAACTGGGACTTCCCTGGTGGTCCAGTGGAGAAGACTGCACGCTCCCAATGCAGGGGGGGCCCAGGTTCGATCCCTCATGGGGGAACTAGATCCCACATGCCACAACTGAGAGTTCACATGCCGCACTAAGGGTTTGCATGCCACAAGTAAGAGTTTGCATGCCGCAACAAAAGATCCTGCATGCTGCAACTCAAGATTCCACATGCCACAACAAAGACTGAAGATCCTGCATGCCACAAATAAGACCCAGCACAGCCAAATACATAAAGATTTTATTAACTTACAAAAATTAAAGACAGAAGGAAAATACTAAAAGCAACAAATAACAGAAAAGGGAATCCCCATAAGGTGATAGGGTGATTTTCCAGCAGAAACGCTACAGGCCCAAAGAAAGTGGCACAATATATTTAAAGTTATGAAAGGGAAAAACCTACAACCAAGAATACCTTACTCAGCAAGGCTCTCATTCAACTTCAACGGAGAAATAGAAACCTTTGCAAAGAAGCAAAAGCTAAGAGAATTCAGCACCACCAAACTAGCTTTACAACAAATGCTAAAGGAACTTCTCTAGGTGGAAAAGAAAAGGCCAAAACTACAAACAAGAAATGGGAAAGCTCACCACTAAAGGCAAACATACAGCAGAGGTAGGAAATCATCCACATACAAATATAATATCAAGACCAGCAATCGTGAGAAGAGGAAAGTACAAATACAGGATACTGGAAATGCATTTGAAAGTAAAAAGACCAGCAACTGAAAACAATCTTGTACGTATATAGACTGCTATATCAAAACTCCATGATAACCTCAAACCAAAAATCTACAATAGATACACACACACACACAAAAGAATAAAGAATCCAAACACAACACTAAAGTTAGTCACCAAATCACAAGAGAAAAAAATCCTACAAAAACAAATCCAAAACAATTAACAAAATGGCAATAAGAACATACAAATCAATAATTACCTTAAACATAAATGGATTAAATACTCTAACCAAAAGACACAGACTGGCTGAATGGATACAGAAACAAGACCCATACATATGCTGTCTAAAAAAACCCACTTCATATCTAGGGACACACAGACTGAAAGTGAAGGGATGTAAAAAGGTATTCCACACAAATGGAAATCAAATGAAAGCTCAGTAGCAATACTCATCGGACGGAACAGACATGAAAATAAAAGCTGTTACAAGAGACAGACACTACATAATGATCAAGGGATCAATCCAAGAAGATATAACAATTGTAAATATATATGCATACAGCAGAAGAGCACCTCAATATATAAGGCAAAAGCTAACAGCCATCAAAGGAGAAATTAACAGTAACTCAATAATACTGGGGAAACTTAACACCCCACTTTCATCAATGGACAGATCATCCAGACAGAAAACCAATAAGGAAACATAGGGCTTAAATGACATGTTAGACCAGATGGACTTATTTATTTTTTATTTATTTATACATTGAGGCTTTTTAATGCTTATTTGTTTATTTATCTTTGGCTGTGATGGTTCCTCATTGCTGCATGTGGACTTTCTTTAGTTGCAGCGAGCAGGGGTTACTCTTGATTGTGGTGCACAGGCTTCTCACTGCACTGGCTTCTCTTGTTGTGGAGCACAGGCTCTAGGTGTGGTGGCTTCAGTAGTTGTGGCACGCAGGCTCAGTAGTTGTGGCTCACAGGCTCTAGAGCACAGGCTCAGTAGTTGTGGCACATGGGCTTTGTTTCTCTGCAGCATGTGGGATCTTCCCAGACCAGGGATCAAACCCATGTCCCCTGCATTGGCAGGTGGATTCTTAACCACTACGCCACCATGGAAGTCCCTAGATCTGATGGACTTAATTGATATTTATAGAAGTAGCAGAATACAGATTCTTCTCAAGTGCACATGGAACATTCTCCAAAATAGAACACATGCTGAGCCACAAAGCAAGCCTCGGTAAATTTATGAAACTGAAATCATATCAAGCATCTTTTCTGATCACAATGCTATGAGATTATAATTCAACAAGAAAAAACTGCAAAAGACACAAACACATACAGGCTAAACAATATGCTACTACACAACCAATGGATCACGGAAGAAGTCAAAGCAGAAATAGAAAATACCTAGAGAAAAATGAAAACGAAAACACGATTCAAAACCTCCAGGACACAGCAAAAACAGTTCTAAGAAAAGTTTATAGCAATACAGTTGTACCTCAGGAAACAAGAAAAATATCAAATAAACAACCTAACCTTACACCTAAAGCAACTAGAGAAAGAAAAACAAACAAAACCCAAACTTAGTAGAAGGAAAGAAATCAAGATCAGAGCAGAAATGAATGAAATTAGAGACAAAGTAATAGAAAAGATCAATGAGACTAAAAGCCAGTTCTTTCAAAAGATAAACAACAAAACTCATAAACCTTTAGCCAGACTCATCCAGAAAAAAAATGGAGGGCTCAAATCAAAAAAATTAGAAATGAAAATGGAAAAGTTAAAACAGACACCACAAAAATACAAAGGATCGTAAGAGACTACTACACGCAACTATATGCCAATAAAATGGACAACCCAGAAGAAATGGACAAATTCTTAGAAAAGTACAATCTCCCAAGACTGAACTAGGAAGAAATAGAAAATATGAAGAGAAAAATCACAAGTACTGAAATTGAAACAGTGATTTAAAAACTCCCACCAAACGGAAGTCCAGGACAAGAATTTCCCAGGTGAATTCTATCAAACATTTAGAGAAGAGTTAATGCCTATGCTTCTGAAACTATTCCAAAACACTGCAAAGGAAGGAACACTCCCAAACTCATTTTATGAGGCCACCATAACTCTGATACCAAAACCAGACAAAGATACAACAAAAAGAAAATTGTAGTCCAATATCACTGGTGAACACACACGCCAAAATCCTCAACAAAATACTAGCAAACCGTGGGAATTCCCTGGCAGTCCAGGGGTTACGACTCCATGCTCTCACTGCTGAGGGTCTGGGTTCGATCTCTGGTCAGGGAACTAAAACCCCATAAGCCACACAGCATGGCCAAAAAAAAAAAAAATACTAGCAAACCAAATCCAACAATACATTAAAAGGATCATACACCATGATCAAGTGGGATTTACCCCGGGGATATAAGGATTCTTCAATATCTGCAGATGGATCACTGTGATACACCACGTTAACCATCTGATCATCTCAATAGACACAGAAAAGGTTTCTGACAAAATTCAAAACCGATTTATGATAAAAACTCTCCAGAGAGTGGGCATAGAGGGAACATAGCTCAACATAATGAAGTCCATATATGACAAATCCACAACTAACATCACACTCAATGGTGAAAAGCTGAAAGCATTTCCTCTAAGATCAGGAACAAGACAAGGATGTCCACTCTCGCCACTTTTACTCAGCATAGGTTTGGAAGTTCTGGCCATGGCAATCAGAGAAGAAAAAGAAATAAAAGGAAAAGAAGAAGTAAAACTGTCACTCTTTGCAGATGACATGATACTATATATAGAAAACCATAAAGATGCTGCAGAAAACTACTAGAGCTCATCAAGGAATTCCGTAAAGTTTCAGGATACAAAATTAATACGCAGAAACCTGTTGCATTCCTATACACTAACAACGAAAGATTAGAAAGAGAAATTAAGGAAACAACTCCATTCACGATCCCATCAAAAAAATAAAATACCTAGGAATAAACCTACCTGAGGAGGCAAAGACCTGTATTCTGAAAACTATGATATGCTGATGAAAGAAACTGAACATGACACAAACAGATGGAAAGATATACCATTTTCTTGGATTGACAGAATCAATATTGTCAAAACGACTATACTGCCCAAGGCTATCTTCAGATTCAATGCAAGCCCTATCAAATTACCAATGGCATTTTTCACAGAACTAGAACAAAAAATTTTTTAATTTGTATGGAAAGACAAAAGACCCCAAATAGCCAAAGCAATCTTTGGGTCAACAAAGAACGGAGCTGGAGGAATCAGGCTCCCTAACTTCAGACTATACTACGGAGCTACTGTGATCAAGACAGTGTGTTACTGACACAAAAACAGAAATATAGATCAATGGAATGGGATAGAAAGCCCACAGATAAACCCACGCACCTATGGTCACTTAATGTACAACAAAGGAGGCAAGAATATACAATGGAGGAAACAGTCTCTTCGGTAAGTGGTGCTGGGAAAACTGGACAGCTGCATGTAAAAGAATGAAATTAGAACAATCTCTAACAACATACACAAAAATAAACTCTAAATGGATTAAAGATCTAAGTGTAAGTCCGGACACTATAAAATTCTTAGAGGAAAGCATAGGCAGAACACTCTTCGACATAAATCACAGCAATATCTTTTTTGATCCATCTCCTACAGTAATGAAAATAAAAATAAACATACGGGACCTCATTAAACTCAAAAGCTTTTGCACAGCAAAGGAAACCATAAACAAAAAGACAACCCACAGAATGGGAGAATATATTTAGAAATGATGCAACCAACAAGGGATTAATCGCCAATATTTACAAACAGCTCATGCACCTCAATATCAAAAAAACAAACACCCAATCAAAAAATAGGCAGAAAGGGACTTCCCTGGCAGTCCACTGGTTAAGACCTCACCTTCAAATGTATAGGGTGGGTTCGATCCCTGGTCGGGAAGCTAAGATCCCACATGCCTCGTGGCCAAAAAATCCAAGGCATAAAACAGAAGCAATATTGTAACAAATTCAATAAAGACTTTACAAATGGTTCACATCAAAAAAAAAATCTTTAAACAACTGGCAGACCTAAATAGACATTTCTCTAAAGAAGACATACAGATAGCCAAGAGGCACATGAAAACATGCTCAACATCGCTAATTATTAGAGAAATACAAATCAAAACTACGAGATACCACCTCACACCAGTCAGAATAGCCATCATCAAAAAGTCTACAAATAGGGCTTCCCTGGAGGCGCAGTGGTTGAGAGTCCGCCTGCCGATGCAGGGGACACGGGTTCGTGCCCCGGTCCAGGAAGATCCCACATGCCGCAGAGCTGCTAGGCCCGTGAGCCATGGCTGCTGAGCCTGCTCATCCGGAGCCTGTGCTCCGCAACGGGAGAGGCCACAACAGTGAGAGGCCCGTGTACTCCCAAAAAAAAAAAAAAAAAAAAAGGCTACAAATAATAAATGCTGGAGAGGGTGTGGAAAAAACGGAACCCTCCTACCCTGTTGGTATTAATGTAAATCTGTACAGCCACTATGGAGAACAGCATGGAGGGACCTTAAAAAACTTAAAATAGAGCTAGCATATGATCCAGCAATCCTACTCTTGGGCATATATCTGGAGAAAACCATGCTTTGAAAGAATACATCACCACAGTGTTCACTGCAGTACTGTTTACAATAACCAAGACATGCAAGCAACCCAAATGTCCATCAACAGATGAATGGATAAAGATGTGGTACCTATACACAATGGAACTTTTCAGCCATTAACAAGAATGAAATAATGCCATTTGCAGCAACATGGATGGACCTAGAGACTGTCATACTAAGTGAAGTAAGTCACACAGAGAAAGACAAATATATGATAACACTCATGTTAGATCTTATTTGAAAAAAGTGGTACAAATGAACTTATTTACAAAACAGAAACAAACTCACAGATTTTGAAAACGAACTTATGGTTACCAAAGGGTAAACCTGGGAGGTGGGATAAATTAGGAGCTTGGGATTAACATACACACAGTACTCTAATAAAACAATGTAAAGCAACTATACTCCAATAAAAATTAATTTTTAAAAATACACACACTATATATAAAATAGATAACCAACAAGACCACCGGGAACTCTACTCAATATTCCATAATAGTGCTTCCCTGGTGGTGCAGTGGTTAATAATCCGCTTGCCAATGCAGGGGACACGGATTCGAGCCCTCCTCTGGGAAGATCCCACATGCCGTGGAGCAACGAAGACCCAACGCAGCCAAAAATAAATAAAATTTAAAAATATATATTCCATAATAACCTAAATGTGAGAAGAAATTGAAAAAGAATAGATATATGTATAACTGAATCACTTTGCTGTACATCTGAAACGATCACATTGTAAATCAAATACAGTCCAACATGAAATAACTCTAAGTATTACAAATGGAAGATCCACAAAGAAGTTGAATCAGAGAATAAGCTTATAATCAGAGTATAGGGTTTTTGGTAAGTTTCCAGAAATGCAATACAAAAACAGATCTTGGTGCATTGTGAATCACTAGTAACAGCAGCTAAAAGACACCCTTAGAGGATAACCTAGACCATTAAGACTAACTTTAATGGCACCTTTTCAATTTGTTAGAAATTGTAAGTCCTAAAGTATGTCTGGGAAATAATAGCAAATTTCTATAGCGATCCCTACCCCGGTTCCCGGCACAGAGCTCTTAAAACCCTTGTAAATTCCTGAGCGATAAGTGCACCAGGAGCATCTTCCGTTCTGTGGAGGCAACTGGGTGGGCTCCGGGATGGGGCTGGTCAGCAGAAAGGCTGCGCCATGGTTGGAAGCTTGGGCTTTTTAGCCCCCCCCCCCAACCTCCAGAGAGGGGCGAGGGGCTGGAAACGGAGTGAATAAGTGATCACGCCTGGGTGCAGAAGCCTCCATAAAATCCCAGTAGCAGGGGGTTCTGAGAGCTTCAAGGTGAACACATCCACACCAGGAGGGTGACACACCCCAGGTCCAGGGGCACAGAAGCTCCTGCACTCGGGACCCTCCCAGACCTCGCCCTGTGTATCTCTTCATCTGGACGTCCGTGTGTATCTTTTATCATATCCTTCACTAAACTGGTAAACGTAAGCAGTCCCCCTGAGTTCTGAGAGCCGCTCTAGCAAATTAACTGAACCTGAGAAGGGGTTATGGGAAACTGATCTGTAGCCAAGTCAGACAGAAGTTGTGGGCAACGTAGGGACCAACTACCTTCGATTAGCATCTAAAGTGGGGGGACGGTCCTTAGGGACTGAGCCCTTAACCTGTGGGGGGGTCTGACACTGTCTCCAGGTGGACGGTGTCAGAACTGAGTTGGGTTGTAGGACACCTGGTTGGTGTCACAGAATTGCTGGGTCTGGGAAACCCCTATAGCTCTGGTGACCAGAAGTATCAGAAGTGAAATGTTCTGTGTGAAAGTAAAACAGACAGACACAGTGCGGACAGCTGTAGTTTCTTCCAAGGCAATCTCTAATGCAGGACATAAAATGATCTTTTTTATCTTTTCGGCCGCACCACTTGGCTTGCGGGATCTTAGTTCCCTGACGAGAGATCAAACCCGGGCCCCCTGCAATGGAAGCTTGGAGTCTTAACCGCTGGACCGCCAGGGAATTACTTTCAGAAGTTAAAGGCAAGTGTCCCGCGACTTCTGTATACAGATTTTTCTTATATAAGGAAAATAAAAAAGAAGCTACAAAGGAGGAGACTGACGAATTTACTTCTGTTAACCCTGAGTCCATTCACCAGCACAGAATAAAGGGGATGAAAAGATAAACCACACATGGGGAGAAAATATTGGCAGTGCCTGCAAACGAAAAAGGATTCATGCCCAGAGCATCTAAAGAAAACTGAAGAAATCAATAAACATACAAATACACACATCGCACACAAGATGAAGCACCACACCCTTGTCCGGTAAGAACCCTACGTAACCACGAAGAGATCCTGGCTCCCACTCGAGGTGGACAAACATTTATCGAGGTCACTCAGCGATGGGGACCACAAGGAAGAAATAAACAGGCGGGCAAGAATACACTCCAGACACGACCAGCATTTTCTGAGTAAATTTAAACTTATCCATAAGCTACGAAGCCACGCTTTTTTCTCTGAAGTGCAGAAACTCAAGTCGCACCTCGCACTTGGAGATAAAAACAAGAATGACTGTCGCAGCATTGCTAACGAATCAAAAAACGCACTTGGGGAATTCCCTGGCGATCCAGAGGTTAGGGCTCTGCGCTTCTACTGCAGGGGGCCCGGGAACTAAGATCCCACAAACCATGGTGCAGCCAAAAAAAAAAAAAAAAAAAACACGTGGAAGAACCCAGGCAGAAAGGCACTGGAACACATGAGTCAAGGGGAGAGCTGAGCCTCTGACACCAGCACGTGTGAAACAGACTGGGGCTGAGAAACCCCAGAGAAACTTCTGTGTGACATTACTGGTGATTTACGAACTAACGTTCACTTATTGGAAACTGAAGGGGCAAAATCAGACGGCACACTGCTTGGTGATAAGAGATGGTAAAGGTATGAATAATAACAAAGAATCAGGACAGAGGTCACCTTGGCAACAGGAGGGAGAGAAGATGTGGGAGAAGCACAGGAGATGCGGAGATGCCAACAGGTACCAGGGCCTACCTGTACACCTGGGGGGTGAGTCCACAGGTGTTTATATTGTTATTATTAATGTTGCAGCAAAACAGAAACAAGCAAACGGGCTTAGGCACAGACCAGCCAAACGGGCCTGAAAGACATAAGCAACCTTGGTTATTCTGTAGCTGTTACTACTAACAAACACCTGTAGCTAGACTTGTCCTTCACAAAGCTGATTACTCTAGGAATTCACATGAATTAACACTCTGCACCTGGCACTCTTCTCCCCCTACACTCCCTTGTAGCGCTCTTTATTTCACAGGCCTATAACTTCAGGGATACCAGACCCGATTGCCAGGCTGCCTAACGCCAGCTGTGACCACTTTGAAATAATGCAAGAAAAAAAGTACAAGACCTTCACAACTTTGATCCTTATCACCCACCCCAGACCGAGAGTCCTGAGCATAAAAAACTTCTCTCTACCCTTTCGAGGGGGCACAGTTCTTGAGGCGCTAGCCTACTGTGTTCCCCCCTTTGCCTAGCAAAGAATCCAGCTATTCTTTCTTTTCCTCAAAACTGTCTCCATATTTCTGTTCCGCATCGGTGCACAGAGAGCCAAGATTATTTTCGCATCATTAACTTAATGCAAAAGTCACACGATTTAAGAGCAGCCCCACGGGAAGCACAGCACGCCTCAGAGAGGACACACTACCCCCAGCACTACTGGAAGTGGGTCCCCTCCCCTCATGATCATGACATCAACAGCTCCTCCTGTGGTAGTTCCATGGTCTGGAGGCCACCTGCATGGGGTGAGGGGGGCAGCAAGACCCCAGGGCACCTCCCTTCACCTCCCTCGCAGGCTCAGCTTTGCGCTCAGCTTGTCCCCCACCCCAGGTGATGCCCCTGCTTCAAGCTCCGTAGGTCATTTACAGGAGACAAAGACCCTCCTCCCAGAGTGTGAATGGGAGCCTGCAGGATCCCTGCTTCCACCTGTGTTCACGGATAACGTAGAGGGAAATTCTAGGGCACTTTTACAGTTTTAATAACTGGATCCTGCTTATTCCTTTCAGAAGACAGATACTGAGGCAGGCTGGGACCTGGGACCCTTTGCTGCAGTGCTTGCACCTGGACAACCATCTCCTCCAGCAACAGATGCAAAGAAACGCTAAGGGACTAAAAATAACTGCACGCATGCGCAGTGGGGGCAAATTAAGAACAACAAGATACAAAAAGGCCAAAACCCGACTGCCACTTCCGAGGTACGGTAGCAAAAGCAGTGTCCTGTGCATGATCCCCGCACACTGCACCACCACGGGGGTGGCCAGACCATCTAAGCCACCCCTCCGGCCCGACCCACCCACCTACCCCCACCCTCACCCCGTCTAAGGGACCAGCCTGCCCCTCCTCCTAGATCCAGCAAAAGCACCAGTTACTTGTTCTCGCTCCCTCGTGCTGTAGCAGGAACCTCAATAAAGCCTTGCCTGAACTCTTCACCTGGCCTGATCAATTTCTACTCATTAAGGGCTCCAAGAACCCAGGTAACAGTTATCAGCTAATACCCTCATGGTAACACAGTGTTTGTAAATTAATCAGAATTGAACACTAGTTGCTTTTACAGGTCACATTTTACAGAATTTTCATTAATCTGAATGCCACGTGTTAACAGGAAATGGAACAGGACCACAGCGTCAGGAACTCTGTAACTTGTATGGAAGAGTCACTATTATTTTTATAAAGACATGAATCCACCTCTTTGTCGACCTTATTTCAGGTACTGGCAAGTTTATCAGCGTAATAGCCACTTAATCTTACCAGCAAAAGTGAGTTCAGCAATAGAGGGAGTAATTGCAATCTATGACGGCCCACCGGCAAATCCAGAGAATAATGAAGGGGCGCTTACTATTATAGGGAAAAGGAGTAGTTTGGAGGGGCTGTAATAACCGAGGAGTCCATTGGAGGAGCTGGGCGTCCAAAAATATGGATGCTTCTCAGTGGCTGGGCTGTCCTGGCCCAGAGAGGTTTTCTCCTTTCTGCTGGGTAGTAAGATGCGCCTTCCCGTTGGAAATGTAGAGGGTGGTCTCTACCTGTTTGGAGTAATTGATAAAGCTTGGGGAGACGCGGGGGGGACGCAGAGAGCTCTCCCTATAGGCCCATTTCCACTCCAACTTTAGCTGAGGTTTCTTCAATTAATTCCACAGAACTTTCTGCATTTTCCCCACAACTGCAGTGGAAGACAGGACATTCCTGAGACCCTTCCCAGAACAACACGAGTCGAAACAACACGCTCCGCGCCAGGAGACCAAGAACAGACCTGAGGAACTTACTACTCTAAGTGGAAGGAGAGGGGGAAAGGATCCGTTATTTTACCTTTACTGAAAACTGAGGCCAGAGTGAAAGCAGAACCGTCAGGTCCAGGGCGGGTCCCCTGCAGTCACCCCAACCGCCCTCCCCAAGTTCTGTCCTCCCTCCGACCCCACCCAGCAAAGGACTCGGGGAGGGACCCCCGCGTGGGGACGCGACAGGATACCAAGACCCCACCCCAGGGCGGAGGGCTTATTGGGGTGGAGACTAGCAGGGGGAGCGGGGAGGGAGACGGGGGAGCGGGGAGGGAGACGGGGGAGCGGGGAGGGAGACGCGGGACCCCGTCAGCTTCCAGCGGGTTCCTTGCCGGTTCGAACCAGCCCCTCCTGGTCTCCGACCCCGGCTCGGGCACTCACCATCTCCGCCGCGCTCAGAGCTCTCCCCGGCGTCATGTCAGCGGCCCCGAGACTTCGGCAGGTGAGAACGACGGGAAACGTAAACCTGAGGCTGCACGGGGCAGGTGCGCACGAGCTCGGCGTGGGCACGAGCGCAGCAGAGGGCGGACAGCCTCTCCCTGGAACAGAAATTGCGTCCGCCCCCGACCTTGATTGGACAGTAACCCTTGCCCCGCCCCCACGCTCAATTCTCCTCGCCCCATCGTACTCTGATTGCAAGTTGTCCGGACCCCGCCCAGTCTCCGCTGATTGGACATTTTAACCAGACCCCGCCCCTACTCCTGAGTGACAGGCCACAGGGACACGCGTAGCTTATCCGATCGCCTGGGACTTGGGCTCCCTGCTTGGCTGACGCTATGGCATCTGCCCACAGCTGGGCGACTCCCTTGTGCCCTCCTCCTGCACCTGGTAGTCCACACTCAGTTTCCCCGCTGTTCGCTACATATCCGGAGTAAGGATGAGAAAAGGCGGGACATTGCAAGGGCCGAGGTCAATGTGGAAATGTTCCCTTTAAAAACAAAGACTCGCAGTTAACATCACCACGTGCAAAGCAGGTTCACCTTTGACACGGGAAAGCCCCTCCCTTCGTCCCCTCCCCCGCCTCTGGGGCTTGAGATCAGCAACCCAAGGGCCAGGGACATTTCCCCCGTGGAAAGTCGGACCCCGAGGCCCCAGCGGGCGTGCAGAACTCGTGTCAGCACATCCACAGTTGTGAGATGCCACAGTTCTCAGGTGTGCATTTTAAACTGCAAGGAAATGTTTTTTAGTTCCGTTTTTTATTGTGTCGCTAGAAAACTGTGAAATACAAAAAGGCTGGGATATCCCTAAAGCAACTGAACTATTTTAACTGACATAAGAAAAAGCAAGAAAAGCTTAAATAAGTTTCCATTGGACCTGAAAACTCTTAATATTCTGATTAAATTAGGCGAAAACACTTAATAGCATTTCACATGACTGCTCATTTCAGAAAATACCCTTCATGAATATTGCTGATTTGTAAAACTGTTGTCTTCCCTGGGACCTCAAGGGAAGGTTGTTTGGTTTTCTTAAAGGAGCTGGTGTCCGCCAATTTGTCAGCCAGGTGTCTGTATTCTTCTTGGCTTGTGGCAGGGTCTTGCTTGCCAAGGGGGTTAATAACCTCTGGGTCTCTGGAATGGGAAATAGTTCTTGCAGCGATTCTTGACTGATTTGAGTACGTGTGACATTTATTTGTTGATACGAATCGTTGTTATCTCTTGTTGGAGTAGCAGTTCTTGAGGTGGAATACAAAGGCTTTTTGGAAGCAGGGAAGTTACTGGGTAAACTTGAGGATGGAAGGGCAGTTATCTGCTGGCCTACTGGCCTGGGAGTTACAGGGAGAGGACAGAGGCCTGAGCTAGAGACGTCTGAGGGGTGGTTATTGTTTTGGTTTGTTAATGGAATGGAGCTAGTTTTTAAACTCTTAAAATTGTCGTGATTTTTTGAATGAAATGTAGATTTGGGTTGTTATTAATTCTATAAGGGGTACATTTTGGTTAGGGGAAATAGAACCGAATTGCTAGTGTTCAAGTTTAACAATAAAAATTGAGCATATTTCATTTTGTGTTTCGGAGAGTATTCTGTATGAGGGAGCTGTTTGTTTCCCTATGTGAGGCATGAGCCAAAGATCAGTTTTGTCCATTGCTGGAGAAAGAATCAAAGAAATGGAGCAGTGTTCCCCAAAGCGTGCTGCTTGTCTGATCTTGAGAGTGCCAGCGCAGACAGCAGCTTTCTGATCTAGAGTTCTTCAGATTTGCAAACGGACAGTGGTTTCAAGACTTGACGCTGACGTCAGAGTCTAATATGAGTGATGGTTACACTGATTGGTAGACGGGATCCCAGCTAAGTGAGGTGATGTGAATATTTAGTAGATGCCGTGCAGTCACTGGACGGTAACAACACCGCGCCATCTGCCAGGTAAAGCGGCAAATTACTCTTGAGTTTATCGGAAAAGTCTTCTGTTGATGAAGCTTCTAGGGGAAGATGTGCTTTGACAGGCTTTTGAAAGTGGATCACCTTCCCCTATACTCTCCTGGTTTGTTACTTTCTGTAGACAAAATCAGTTGATTTTTTAAAAAAATTAATTAATTTATTTTTGGCTGCGTTGGGTCTTCGTTGCTGCCCACGGGCTTTCTCTAGTTGCGGCGAGCGGGGGTTACTCTTCGTTGTGGTGCGCGGGCTTCTCATTGCGGTGGCTTCTCTAGTTGCGGAGCACGGGCTCTAGCCCCGCGGGCTTGAGTAGTTGCAGCACATGGGCTCAGTAGTTGTGACTGGCGGGCTCTAGAGCGCGGTGTCAATAGTTGTGGCACACGGGCTTAGTTGCTCCGCGGCATGTGGGATCTTCCTGGACCAAGGGTCGAACTCGTGTCCCTTGCATTGGCAGGCGGATTCTTAACCACCGCGCCACCAGGAATATCCCAGCTGCTATGTTTTTAAGGGCATCTCGTTGAAGCTAGCGTTTGTCCACTTCAAGCCCTTTATTAAAAGACACACCAGGTACCAGAGCTACAACAAGAGCTGCCTTGGGCCCATGAACCCCTGGTGGTATTTAGCCAGACCCGTGAAATCAGCACTCAAGGTAGATTGACTGCCACTCAGAAGCCTGTGGACACTGAACCCCAGCAGTTAGTGGCTTATCTGCTCACACTGCTGATGGCTGGGTGACTTCACCCAGAAGCACAGACGGCCTTTTGGAGGTGGGGGCGGTGGGCTGGCTGTGTCTGGCTGGTTGTCGACACCTTTTTGAAGTTGTCTTTTCTGCACTGGCTGCACCCATTTAGTCTGGGGGCCTTGGCACTGTCACAGTCTTGTGATTGTCTCACTGTAACCAAATGCCACACACATTACCAATCTGACGGTTTTGTTCTCCAATTGGTCTTTTTTTTTTTTTTTCCGGTACACAGGCCTCTCACTGTTGTGGCCTCTCCCGTTCCGGAGCACAGGCTCTGGACACGCAGGCTCAGCGGCCATGGCTCACGGGCCTAGCTGCTCCGCGGCATGTGGGATCTTCCCAGACCAGGGATTGAATCCGTGTCCTCTGCATTGGCAGGCGGATTCTTAACCACTGCGCCACCCAGGGAAGCCCCTTCAATTGGTCATTTGAAGCATTTAGTTTGAATGTGGCATTTTGTACCTTTCTTTTGGCAAAACATAGGTCTATTTATAAGCATTTTTATATTTTCTTCCTTAAACGTGGCTTGTGTATTTCTGCTATAAAATACAGCAATAACTGGGGAGTGCTGCAAGGTGTGTTCTTAAGCACAGGGTCTGTATCATGCGAGGGTCAATAAAGTTCACAGAAATTTAAAAAACAATACCCTCCAACTTGAGATGGAGTAAAAAACGATAAACTTCTATACAGTTGACCATTTTACTTATAACTAGAAAAATTCATTTTGTTTCATTTTCTGTTCTAGCTGCTTTTATTGCAAAAACTCCTATATATTCTGGCTTCCCCCCTTCCTCTTCAAAGCGGTCTCTCAGAGTTATTTGAGATGCTGTCTCCCGGGCCTGAAGTCCTACAAATATCCACCGAATAAAACATAATTCTCAACTTTTAAGTTGTGCATTTTTTTTTAGTTGACAATAGCCTGTATCTTCATTTCCTTTAATTATCCCCAAGTGTTCTCTATAGCTGGTTGTCCTAACCAAGATCCAACACAAACCATTTGTTGCATCTTCTTTTTTTTATTTTTAGAATATTAAACAGTAAAATTGATTTAATTCTTTCAGAGTGCAGTTCTATGAATTTTAGTATAAGGATAGAGTTTAGTGTCAGCAGAGCTGAATTGTGCGCCCCCAATTCATTTGTTAAAGCCCTGACCCCCAACATCTCAGAATGTGACTATATTTGGAGACGGGGATCTTTAAAAAGTTGATGAGGTTAAAATGAGATCCTAATCCTCATTTTATTTTTTTCCCAACTTTTTTTTTTTTTTTCTGGCCACGCCCCGAGGCATTCGGGGTCTTAGTTCCCAGACTGGGTATTGAACTCGGCACCCAGGCAGTGAAACTGCTTAGTCCTAACCACTGGACCGCCAGGGAATTCCCCTAATCCTCATTTTACTCCAACACTAATCCAATCTTACTGGTGTCCTAATAAGAAGAGATTAGGACACACACACACACACACACACACACACACACACACACACACACACGGACAACCACGTGAGGACACGGGGAGAAGGGGAGAATACAGCCAACTACAAGCCAAAAGAACCAACACTGCTGACACCTGGATCTTAGAAGTCTGAACTTCTAAGCCTCTAGAATTGGAAGAAAAATAAACTTCTGTTGTTTAAGCCACCCAGTCTGTGGTATTTTGCTATGGCAGCCCTAGCAAATTAATACATGTAGTAATCAAGACAGTGTTGTATTGCCATAAGGACAGTTGAATCAATCAATGAATGGAATTTAAATATCCAGTGGTAGACCCTACATATATGCTCAATTAATTTTGCCAAAAGGCAATTCAAGGTAGAAATGGTTCTGGAACACCTGGAAATCCATATAAAAATAACTCTAATCCCAATTTCACACTATAAACAAAAATTATTTTGAGATGGATTATAGATCTAAATGTAAAAGCTAAAGTACAAAGCTTTTTATTTATTGAAGTACCGTTGATTTACAACTATAGTTGTAAATAGTTTGTTTCTGGTGTACAACAAAGTGATTCAGTTATACATATCTATCTATCTATATTCTTTTTCAGATTCTTTTCCCTTATAGGTTATTACAAATTGAGTATAAAATTCCCTGTGCTATAGAGCAGGACCTTGTTTATCTATTTCATATATAGTAGTATCTGTTAATCCCAAACTCCTAATTTATACCATCTTTCCTCTTTGGTAACCATAAGTTTGTTTTCTATGTCTGTGAGGCTATTTCTGTTTTGTAAATAAGTTCATTTATATCATTTTTTAAGATTCAACATATAAGTGATATCATATGGTATTTGTCTTTCTCTGTCTGGCTTACTTCACTTAGTATGATAATCTCTAAGTCCATCCATGTTGCTGCAAATGGCATTATCTCATTCCTTTTTTTTTTTTTTTTTTTTTTTAGATGTTGGGGATAGGAGTTTATTAATTTATTTATCTTGGCTGTGTTGGGTCTTCGTTTCTGTGCGAGGGCTTTCTCTAGTTGCGGCAAGCGGGGGCCACTCTTCATCGCGGTGCGCGGGCCTCTCACTGTCCCGGCCTCTCTTGTTGCGGAGCACAGGCTCCAGACGCGCAGGCTCAGTAGTTGTGGCTCACGGGCCTAGTTGATCCGCGGCATGTGGGATCCTCCCAGACCAGGGCTCGAACCCGTGTGCCCTGCATCGGCAGGCAGATTCTCAACCACTGCGCCACCAGGGAAGCCCTCTCATTCCTTTTTTATGGCTGAGGAGTATTCCACTGTGTAGGTGTATATATATATATATATATATATATATATCTCACATCTTCTTTATACATTCATCTGTCAGTGGACACTGTGGTTGCTTCCATGTCTTAGCTATTGTAAATAATGCTCCTGTGAACAATGGGGTGCATGCATCTTTTCAGATTAGAGTTTTTTTGTCTTTTCCGGCTATATGCCCAGGAGTGGGATTACTGGATCATACAGTAACTCTATTTTTCGTTGTTAAAGGAACCTCCAAGAACTTCCCTGGTGGTCCAGCGGTTAAGACTCCATGCTCCCAATGCAGGGGGCCCAGGTTCCATCCCCTGTCAGGGAACTAGATCCCGAATGCATGCTGCCACTAAGAGTCTGCATGCCACAACTAAAGATCCCACATGCCGCAACGAAGATCCCTTGTGCCGAAACTAAGACCCGGTGCAGCGAAATAAAAACAAATAAATATTTTAAAAAATAATAAAGGACCCTCCATACTGTTCTCCATAGTGGCTGTACTAATTTACATTCCCACCAACAGTGTAGGAGGGTTCCCTTTTCTCCACACCCTCTCCAGCATTTATTGTTTGTAGATTTTTAGATGATGGCCATTCTGACTGGTGTGGGGTGATATCTCATTGCAGTTTTGATTTGCATTTCTCTACTAATTAGTGATGTTGAGCATCTTTTCATGTGCCTGTTGGCCCATCTGTAAAATGCAAACCTTTGAGAAGGAAACATTAGGGTCTATCCTTGAGTTCTAGGAACAAAGAATTATTAGATAGAACCCAGGAAGCATGAGCTACAAAAGAAGAAAAAAAAGATAAAATAGATTTCATTAAGCTATAAGTTAAAAAATGGAACATAACAAGTCTTGGCTGTTTTGAGATGCAGGGATTATTATTATTCAGCTATGGCGAGGCCAGCAGTTTAGGAGGTGAGTGCCACTGAAAAGATAATGTATTCTCACAGACCACCCCCCCCAGGGGAGGGGGCACACAGGGCCAGACGGGGAAGCACCAGGCATGCTCAGGAGGCAGGGGGATGAAGGGAGAATGTGGGCAAGAAGCTTTATTGCGGTTCCCTGGGGAAGGAGCCGGCAGGCAGGATGAGCTGGCTCAGGATCGGTGAGTTTGCGTGATTCCAGGGCTCTGGGGAGGAGGGGCTGCTGGGGTGACTAGGACAGAGGGACAGTGGCCCTGAGTGTGGGAGCCCCGTAGAGGAGGGGCTGGGATGCAGCTCTGCACTGGCTGGTTTGTGTGTGAAAGGTGAACTCATGGGTGAGTTGTTTACTGTCTAGGGATTGGCCACCCCTGGGAGGGTCAGATCCCTCTAGGGTCATTGAGGCCCCGGCTGTCAGAGCATCAGGACACAGAAAAAAAAAAAACAAAAAACCTTGAGTAACGCATTGGTGAGGAGGTGGAGAAACTGGAACCCCTGTACACTTCTGGTGGGAGTGTAAGATGGGGGCAGGTGCTATAGAAATATTTGGTGGTTCCTCAAAAAGTTAAACAGAGAATTAGCATATGATCCATTAATTCCACTCCTAGGTATTCTGAAAATAAACAAAATCCTCACTTAAAATTTCGGGAGGCCAGAAGGGGGAGCTCTTAAGCCTTTCTAACTCAATAGGAAGAGACATATCTCTGCATCTCTAGCAGGAAGGTTACTACTTTACTACTCAGCAGGAGGAAGAATTTCTCCTCGCCTGGCAACAGCCCAGCCAATGAGAGAGCACCAGCACTCAGCCAATTAAAAACCACTACAGTCTGAACCTCCAGTTTCCTCCAATGGACTCTGTTTATAACAGCCCCTCCCAACTCCCCCTTCTCCTCTATAGAAGAATCCTGCTCTGTTTTGTCCTCCAGACTTGCCTGTGGCTCACCATAAATTACAAGTCCGGGACTGCAATTTTGCTGTTCCCAAATAAACCCATTTTGCTGTTTTATAGTTTTAGGTCAACAGAATATATCCAAAGGAATTGAAAACAAGTACTCAAATAGGTACTTGTGTATCAATGTTCATTGCAGTATTACTCACAACTGAAAGGTGGAAACAACTCAAGTGTCCATCAACAGATGGGTGGATAAACCCGATGTGAGCCAACAACACAGCGGATTATTATTCTGTCTTGAAAAGGAATGAAGCATTGACACATGGTATGTGGACAGAACTTGAAACTTCCCATCACACACAGGGAAGCCTCTGCTCTGCCCTGACCCCCACCTCACCCACACCCCACCTCCCCAGAGAGCCAGCCCCAACCTTTTCCAGGTTCTAGAAGGAATGCTTCTGGTGCTGGAGGGCTCACCCAGGGTAACTGAACAGGGGTTGGGACAAGGCTGGGGATGTGTTTACATGATCTAGAAAGTGAAAAGCCAATCCACAGAATAGGAGGAAATAATTGGAAATCATATATCTGATAAGGGAATTGTATCTAGAATGGATTTTTAAACACTCCTACAACTCAAGAATAAAAAGATAACTTATCCAATAAAAGTGGGCAAAGGAGCTAAAGAGACATTTCTCCAAGAAAGGTACACAGGGAGCCAATAAACACATGAAAAGATGCTCAACACCATGAGCCACCAGGGAAGTGCAAACCCAAACCACGACGAGGTAACACTCACACCCACTAGGGCAGTTAGAATCAAAAAGTCAAATAACAAGTCTTGGTGACACGTGGAGAAATCAGAATCCTCATTCACTGCTAGTGGGAATGTAAAATGGTGTAGCTGCTGTGGAAAAAGGTCTGGCAGTTCCTCAAATGAGTAAACATACAGTTACCACATGACCCAGCAATTCCACTCCTAGGGATCTAGCAAAAGAGTTGAGAACAGCTTCAAACACATACTTGTACACAAATGTTCACAATAGCCAAAAGATGTTAGCCACCCAAGTGTCCATCAGCAGATGAATGGATAAACATGGGGTCCATCCTTACACGGGAATATTATTCAGCCTTAAAAAGGAAGGAAATTCTGACACAGGCTACAACATGGATGAACCATGAAAACATTATGAAAGAAGCCAATCGTAAAAGACCACATTCTATATGATTCTATTCATATGAAATACCCCAAAGAAGGAAATCTATAGAGGAAGAAGGCAGATTAGTGGTTGCTTAGGGCTGGGGTAGGGGTTGGGGAGATAGGGGGTAACAGGTAAAAGGTATAGGGTTTCTTTCTGAGGTAGTGAAGATATTCTAAAGATGTCTGTGATGACGGTTGTACAACTCTGTGAATACGAAAAGCCACTAAAGTGTACACTTTAAATGGTGAATTGTATGGTATGTGAGTTATAGTTCAATGAAGCTGTTTTTAAAAAAATACACAGTAAACTCTTTAAATAAAAACAAGATATGTGGCTACTGGCTATCATATTGGAGAGCACATGCCTCCGTTAAAGAAAAACAACAGAAAAACCACAGCGTGTAGGACACTGAAAATTTCCAGAATTCACTCTGATAAGTCAGACATGGTAGGAAAAAAAGAACTGTGGACTAAAATTAATAGAAGAATCAAATCTTCTAGCTCTGCAAAACCTGGCCAGGGAATCTTGCCATAGAAGGAAACTTCAAAAAGATGCAAAGCTAGCTTCGGTGAGTAAGGTGAACCCAGCTAACACAACTGAGGGCTGACTCAACCCTTCCATGTGACCATGAACTTCAGAGCTATTGGCCAGAATAGGGGAGAACAGCCCTTCTCAGACCCTGGGAGCCATTCCAACGACAATCTGGCAGTTTCTATTACAATTTAAAACGTACGTGTCAGTGGTCATTCGGGCTTACAGAAGATCACACGTTGATACACGCAGAGATCTGAAAACCCCACAAGCACCTGGAAATTCTGATGGCTTTCAATGGGCCCAACCAAGTGACATGGGGACTGGCATGGGACCTCTTTTCACAGTATACCGTTTGGTACCATACTTTGCCCAATTTTTCACACAGAGAATTTGTTCAATTAGCGACACAAATCACATAAGCGTTCCACGTAAATCGTGATACTTAAACATGGGGCTCCATAAAAATTGTGTCACCAAACTGTTAATGATCCTGTGATTGTGCACCGCCTCTCTGGACCACCGTCACAGCTGCACACAGGATTCAAGGGCAAGGATGAGTGGTGTGTGTGAAAGTGAGATAGGCTGGGACCCTTTACTGCAGTGCTTGCACTTGCCCTTGGATAAACGTCTTCTCCGGCAACAGGATACAAAGAAACTCTAAGGGACTAAAAGTAACTGCAAACATGCCCAGCGGGGACAATTAAGAACATAAGATAGGAAAAGGCCAAAACACAACTGCCCTTTCTGAGGTGCCGAGGAAAAGCAGGGTCCTGTGCATGATCCCGGCACACGGCACCACCGGCAGTGGGGGCAGACCATCTAAGCCACGCCTCCGGCCCGACCCAGGTCTACCCCCCCTCACCCCATTTACGGAACCACCCAACCCCCTCGGAGGGCGAGCAAGGGCACCTGTTGCTTGTTTTCACTCCCTCACAGCGAGTCCCAAAGAGACCTTTCCTGAATTTCTCCTTTGGCCTCTTACCAATTTCTATTGATTACAGACTCCGAGGACCTGAGTGGGTAACAAAAGTGAAACATTGAGAAAATAAAGCAAAACACCGTCAACAAGAAAATGGTTAAATAAGCCATGGTATATACAAGGCAGATGTAAGGAACTAATTACATCTTTTTGTATAAACTGGTTCTCCACTAAGGGCAATTTTGCTCCCTGGGGGGACCCCCGGCAGTGTCTGGAGACAGTTTTGAACCTCACAACTGACTGCGGAGGGGCTGCTACTGGGATCTGGTGCAAGGAGACCAGGGATGCTGGTCCACACCCTACAGTGCACAGAAAGGACCCTCAAAAAGGAATGATCTGGTCCTGAACGTCAGCGGTGCTGAATTTCAGAAACGCTGGTGTATAAAAACTAAATCTCAAAAATAACGTTGAAGGAAAAGAAAAAAAGCTGGCGATGAATCCTAACAGTAGGACGCTGTTATGGCAGTTTTTAAAAACACACAAAAAATTACCATGTGTTGCTTAAGGGCACACACGTTTTAAAAAAGCTTATATCACATAAACTACAAGACTACGTGTCAAATTAGAAATGGCGACCTCTGGGGAGGGAGGGGGAGAAATATCCATACTGTTTTACAAATGTGTGCAGCAAATATGGCTAAGTGTTAAAATCTGTATATTTCTTCTGTATATAAAATCTGTGTACACTTCTTTGAATTATTTCATTAAAAAGCAAATATGGAAATGGTGTTTTGTTAAGATTAAGGAATTACTTTGGATCTGGAAGAAAATCATTTCTCTGAAAATTTACCAATAGAATAATAATGATATCATGGTATCTAATGAATGTCTACTCCACATCATGCATCACTCACTCTAAACAGGGTTTCTCCATATCTGCACTATTAAATAATTTTAGTTGTTAGTGTGGCCCCATTCAGGGCAGGGTGTTGAGAAGCATCCCTGGCTTCCACCCACTAGATGCCAGTAACACCCCACCTCCTCCCCAGGTGGTACAAAAATGTCTCCAGATATTGTCAAGTGTCCCTGGGGGTAAAACTGTCCCAGAGTTGAAAAATCACTGCTCTAGACCGTTCATTTGATACTAGAGTCTTTTCTCCCAAGTCCAAGGTCGTAAGTGCTGTCATTCTGCCGCCTGCATTTCAGGGGTCTAAGACTTTAATATGAGGAGGACGACCACAATGATTAGCTGACACTAAAAATAATCAACACCTTTTTTTTTTTTAGGCCAAACCGCTTAGCATGCGGGATCTTAGTTCCCCGACCAGGTACTGAACCCGGGTCCTCGTCGGTGAAAGCTCAGAGTCCTAACCACTGGACCGCCAGGGAATTCAAATAATAGTCCACACTTTACATCCCACACATTACTTGCTAAATGCACGTACCGTTATGTACGTTCGATTTACAGGCTGGAAATAAGCTCTGAGGCTTAGCAACTTGCCTACTACCACCGGAGAGCTGATTAAGGCTTGGGGCTACGACTGGCGCCCAGCTGAGCAGGTCTGACGGGACACGAGTGAGATAGTAAAAATCAACTGAGAAAGTACCTGCCCTGTCATTCATCATGCTGGGAAGACGGATAAAGCCAGATGCAAAATTATCGGGAAACGTATCCTCCAAGAACACGCTACAGCTGTAAAGTGTCAAAACAACTCCCTTTTGAGCCATTTCCGTCTACCTCGCTGAATACTCTGTCCATTAAAAGCACAGCTTCGGACCGAAGTCCAATCAGAAGGAAGATAGCGTCTTTCTCCTGCCTGTGAGGCCTGATTCTCTTAGATACCAAGAATCCGTCTCCATCTCCACCCAGGTGCAGGGCTCAGATAAGGGGTTTCCGAACAAACAATCCACAGGCATCTTATCTTCGCGGTTCCCAAGGAAACAGGGCCTGGGCCCACGTCGCCGTCCAGACCCAACACTGACCCCTCTGCACGGAGCTCAGTTTAGCTCTGAGCCAATGGAAACCAGGCTACATTTACATCTCACCTACACCCACCCTTCCCCAAAATCCTACAGTGAGTCCGACCTGGGTCCTAAGGCCCAGGGGGCAGAAGGTCCCGCGCTAACCAAAACCTCCGGGGCTCAGTCCAGTCCCACCGACCTTCACCCGGGCGGGACCCGAGAATTCGCGCTATTAATGACCCCGCCCCCTACTCTTGGAACTGTGCCCCGCCCTCTGACCCATTCCCACCGCCGCCCGCCTCTCCTCCAGCCTCGGCCGACGAGCGACGCGGGGCCAGGACCTGCGGTGGACACAGGAAAATCCTCCCTCTGGAGAAGCAGGCTGGCCCGTGAAGGCAACCGCAGCGACCAGCTCCCACTCCCCGACCGCCGCTTCCGCTTCCGGCTCCAGGGCTGCTGGGAGCGGAAAAGGGGGCAAGCCTTCGGCTTGGGACTGGTGGAGCCCCGAGGGTGGGCGGGCCAACGGCATCCTCCAGTCACCGAGCAGAGAAAGGCGATTTCCACCCCCCACGCCCCCCCACGGGACGCAATTGGGCCCAATGTCCGGCCACTCCCCTCTAGGTCATTCCTAGAAACCGAAACTAAGTTGTGCGCTGGGTTAAGGAGGGATCCGCCTAGTGGGCGTGGTTATCGCCTAACGAGGCCCAGGGATGCTGCTGGGGGCGTGGCCTCCCGCTAATCCCTGAGGGCCCAGGTTACTCTGATAAGCAATGGCCGCTCGCATAAGCAAAAAATGCTTATTTCTCCGAACATGTTCCTCATGCTAACACACCCGTATAAAAAGACATTCCCATTGTTGGAATGTTTCTCCCCTGAAAGTCTTTTATTTCTTGGGGAAATGGGGTCATATTTTATTCATTTCTCTACGTGTTGCTTTTGTTACTAATATATGCCTTGTGATATCCTATAGTGGCCACTGGATGGCGACCTAGCTCATGTTTTCACTTTTGTACCTATATATGTATTTGTATTGGGTGATGGAAAAATGTATGGGGACTCCTCAAAAAAAATGCTCTTTAAGCATCTCTGTATTCCAGACTTTATTGTCTGCACGGGGGAAGACAGCAGTAAACGAACACAAAAATCGTTGCCCTCATCCTTCTTAGAGTCCAGTGGGGAGGGACAAAAATTAACCATATAAAGAGCATATATAATAAATATAATGTATCCCAATGTGGACAGGAGAGTGGCTCTGAGCACCTGCTGCTTCTGCTGCCTCCCCAGGGCCCTGCACAGACGTTTGATTCCACTCACACATAGAGAAGCCTCTACTCTGCCCTAACCGCCCCCTCTCCCCCTTTAGGGACCCATCCCCAGCCTTTTTCCAGGTTCTAGGCAGGATGCTTCTGGTACAGGGAGGGCTGCCAGGGTGACTGAAGTGAGGCTGGGACAGGCCTGGGGGCTCTGAGAGCAGTTCCTGGCTGTGAACTGTCATCTCAGGCACTTGGAGAAGTTCAGATGTGCAGTGGATGGTGTCCAGGATGGGCTGCAGCTGGTTTATTTGCATTAAATTAACAGGTTCAATTTTGGGAGAACTGAAAATTCTTATAGGTCTTCTTTTTAAGGGCATGTCTGTCGATTCAGAAATGATAACTTCATCATAATATAGTGTACACAAGTCAGTTCAGAGTGAATCATGGAACTGAATGTAAGAGATAAAACTCTAAAACATCTGGAAGAAACACAGGAGAAAAATCTTGGGACTTCCCTGGTGGTGCAGTGGTTGGGACTCCATGCTCCCATTGCAGGGGCTTGAGTTCCATCCCTGGTCAGGGAACTAGATCCCACATGCATGCCACAAATAAGAGTTCACATGTCACAACTAAGGAGCCCACCTGCCGCAACTAAGACCCAGTGCAACCAAATAAATAAATAAATATTAAAAAAAAAAATCTTTGTGACCTTGGGTTAGGCAAAGATTTCTTAGCTAGGATACAAAATGTGGCAAATACACACAAAGGAAAGATAAAGTAGGTCATTAAATTTTTAAACATTTGCTCATTGAAAGGCACTATGAAGAAAGCAAGCAGGCAAGCCACAGCAAGAAGATATTTGTGAAACAGACACTGACAAAGTAATTGTATCCACAATATACGAAGAAAGCGTTCCGTGGAGAAAAGTAGTGACCACAAGAGGGCGCCCTTTCACTAGCAAAACCTTCTAGTTGGCTGTTTCAGAACAGCCACTGAAGTATTTCAGGATAAAGGGGATGTTACCGAACCAAACTGGGTCTGCCCACCTGCGGGCAGTAAAGCCAGTTCACTGACCCGGCTTGTGGTGAAGGAAAGGGTAGTGTTTATCGCAGGCGGCAAGCCAGGAGTCCAGGCAGCTAGTGCTCAAAAGCCCCAGACTCACCCCCCAATAGTTTTCAGGGAAAGGGTTTTAAAGACGGGGTGAGGGAGGGGGTGGTGTGTGTGCGTGGTCAGCTGATGGACGTTCTTCTGATTGGTTGGTGGTGAGGTAATCAGGCGTCAACATCATCAACCTGGTTCCAATTGGTCTGGGGTCTACATGCTTGTGAGCATCATGCAGTTTACTTCATCCACCTAGTGGTTTTTTCAGTATCTCCAAAACAGCTCAGAGGACACGGCTCAGAATATGATCTATAGCCCTTGAGGAGATACGGAAGGTCCTTGACTTTAATGGCTAAATCATTGCTATTTCGTCTTGCTTGGCTGTTTTACTTTCTTTCTGCATTTTCTCCCTTCTCTGATTGAATTTATTCTTTGGAACTCGAGAAAGGCCTAGGAGGCTAAAGGTTTTTTTACAGACAAGAGGAAGGTGGAGAACATGGTGGGTGGGTTTGTCCTGCAAAGGCCCCATAGGATCCTGCTTGGTTACAGGGGCACAGAATGCAACTTCCTCCCACAGTTAAGGGGGAAAATATGCATCATTTATATATACATATGTATATATACACACAAAGAAAATGAAAAAGCAAAAGGGACCAGCTATTAATGTTGGGAAAACCGGGTGAAGGGAATATTCAGGAGTTCTTTGTACTGATCTTGCAACTTTTCTGTAAGCTTGAAATTATATCAAAATAAAAAGTTCCCCCCACAAATAGTTTCCTAATTTGTACTAGAAAGCATATAGATAGCCAACTAGTGATCAAAGAACATCAGTGATCAATTTTAATTGTCTGTGACCATTTGGTTTCATTTGTTTTACTGTATCTCTGGTTTTATTGCTGTGTTTTCCACGAATATAACTGGTCAGATCATCCCTTTAAGGAATTTTATAATAGCTTATTTGTGGTTGAAAACAATGGGTCCCAAATGAAGCTGCTTCTCTGTGTCACCCTTTTTCTTTTTGTTTTTCATCCTGAATTTTAATCTCATGTTTATTTCTGAAAAGCAGATTGGACAGTGACAGGGGAAATTCATTCATGTAGCTCTACACGATCATTGCTTGGAAGCTGCAGCCCATGTACTCTTTTATTATTTTTTTCATGGCCTCTCATGTTATTGGCATTCCCATCATGAAACCATTTTCTTACGTTTCTGTTAGTATGTCTCTCTCTCTTTTTTTTTTTTTTTACCACGCTGCACGGCTTCTGGAAATCTTAGTTCCCCGGCCAGAGATTGAACCTGTGCCCTCAGCAGTGACTGGGCAGAGTCCTAGCCACCGGACCGCCAGGGAATTCCCAGTATGTCTCTTTTTTAATTGAAATTTTTTTTTTTTTTTTTTTTTTTTTTTTGCGGTATGCGGGCCTCTCACTGTTGTGGCCTCTCCCATTGCGGAGCACAGGCTCCGGACGCGCAGGCTCAGCGGCCATGGCTCACAGGCCCAGCCGCTCCGCGGCATGTGGGATCTTCCTGGACCGGGGCACGAACCCATGTCCCCTGCATCGGCAGGCGGACTCTCACCCACTGCGCCACCAGGGAAGCCCCTAATTGAAAATTTTTATTGAGAGAACTGTAGATTCACATGCAGTTGTAAGAAATAATTCAGAGAGATCTCTTCTACATTTTTCCAAGTTTTCCCCAGTAGTAATATTTTTCAAAACTATAGTACAATGTCACAACCAGGATCTTAACATTGATACAATCTATTTTATTCAGGGGTGTGTGTGTGTATTAAGTTCTATACAATTGTAACACCTGGGTGGGTTCATTTATCCACAGTCAAGATACAGAGTATGTTCATCACCACAAGGGTCTCCTGTGTTGCCCTTATAATCACACCCACCTCCCTCCTAGTTTTCCTGCCACCCTAACCCACCAGGAAGGTTTTTTTTTTAATTTAAAAAGTTACTCATTCTCCTAGGAATCCCCTAACTAGAAGCACCAGGCTTGAGCTCAGAAATCTGCATGTCAACAAAGATGATCCCGGGACTGGGACAGTAATCCTGGAGCATCTAGTTACTCCTGAAAGCCAGGCAGTGCTCAGAAGATGATGGGGGCTTGTCACTACAGCCCAGGAGCCAGTTGGAAGGGGCTCCTACTGGCCAAATCTGGGACAATGGGGCCATTAAAAGAATTAAGGAGACGAAAGCCAAGGCCCCAAGGGCAAGGCTGGGGGAGTTCTCCAGGGCTCAAACGATCATTTTGCAAGTGTCCCAGCAAAGACTGTTTCAGGCAAGAATCAGCCCGAGCAAAGGCCCTGAGGTAGTGTTCAAGGACTAGCAGGGAGGCCTGTGTGGCTGGAATAAAGGGACTTAAGTCAGAGGGGTGCTAAAGACCCCATGGGGCCTTCAAAACCCACCTGAGGACTTCGGCTTTGACTCTGGGAGACTGAGAGCCCTGGGAGGTGTTTGAGCAGGGGAGGGACAGGATCTGACTCAATGATAGGGATGTTTTCTATCAACAGGGTCCAATATGGCACCCGCCAGCCACATGTGGCTACTGAGCTCCTGTAAGGAGCTGAATTTTGACTGATTGAAGGTTAAAGAGCCACATTTGACTAGTGGTTACCTCACAGGACCCGGCAGCTCTAAGGGAAGGAGAGAGACAAATAAATAAATAGAGAAACAAGATTCACAAAATGTAAACACCTAAAAGAAAATAGAAGGTGAACGGGTGAACGTGAGTCAAGATTTTGAGCTAAGGTAATCAGGAAGGGCTTCTCGGAGGAAGTGACGTTCACAGTGAGACATGGAAGATAAGGAGTTCCTGCCACCCTAGAGAGAACAGGGAAGGCTGTTTCAGGAAGAGGGCACAGCATGTGCAAAAGTCCTGGGGCAGGACCGGGCCTGGTGTGTTGGAGGAATAGTGAGGAGGCCCGTGTGTCTGGAGCAGTGTGAGCGAGGTAGACAGAGGGAGGGGGTGAGGGCAGGGAGGGGACAGCACAGGTCATGCAGGGCCTAGCCGGCCACGGGGGAGGACTTGGGCTTTCTCGCCCCCCCAGGGAGGTGGGAGCCCTGGAGGGCTGGGGGCAGAGGGGGTGGGGCCTGAAGTGGAATCCCCAGGGTATCAGGGGGGCCCCCACATCTCAGGAGTGCATCTCTGGTCCCGAGCCTCTTCCCTCCTGTCCCCGTGTGCCTGGAGGAGGCCAGGGCCCTGTCAGCACGTTGCAGGTTAGCTGCCTGTGCTAGAAAGGGGCTGTTAGGTGCCAGGCACAGCCCGATGTGATCTCCGTGTGTCTGAGGTACTCAAGGGCCTGACTCACACTGGGGGTGGAGAGGGGCAGCTCCCAGCTCGGGGCGCCTTGCCCAGGCTGAGCACGGCTTCCACCCCGCCTGTCCTCCTGCTACCTGGCCCCTTTCTCCTGGGTGCTGGCAGGACTTTCTGCCTGTGCCGGATGTGACTCCTTCCCCAGCCGCATTCCCAGACTAAGCCCCAGAACAGCACAAGTCAAAACAACAGCGTCCCCACCAGGAGGCAAAGAACAGAAATGAAACACTTGTTTTCACTAAGTGGAGGAAATTGGGCAAAGATCCATTATTTTACCTTTGCTGAAACATGTGGTCAGAGTGAACACAGAACCGTCAGGTCCAGGGTGGGTCCCCTGCAGCCACACGAACTGCACCCCACCCCCAACCTGCAACCAGTGACCGTCCCATCCTCCCTCCGACCACTGCCCAGCAAAGGACTGGGGCGGAACCCCCGCGTAAGGTCCAGACAGGATGCCAGTACCTGACCCCGCGGCGCAGGGTGGAGACTTGGATCGTGAGCCCTCGGGTAGGACCGGGTCCATGGTTGCTTCCAGCCCTCCTGACTCTCAGGGGCATTCTCCTTGCGGCTCCGCGGCCCAGGCAGGTGAGAGCGATGGGGATGGTACACCTGGGACCGCACGTGGCAGGTAAGCACAGGAGCTGGGCGAGAGAGAGGTCCACGCAGGGTGCCAGCGGGCCTGCCCCCAGCTCTGACTGGAGGGTGCTCTGGGCTCACCCTCTCACGGAGGGCTCTGATTGGACAATTTCCCACGACCCGCTTCCACCTCTTCAGTGACAGGTCAACAGGACACCTGTGGCCGACCAGCCCACCCCCGACCTGGGCTCTGAGCTGAACCTGGTCCCGAGTGGGCATACCCTCCTGGAGCCAAATGTGTGTCTTTTTTTTTTTTTTAAACAATGTGTGTGTCTTGATTCAGGTTTCCCAGGGAGCCAGGACTGGACAGGATGGGATGGGGGTCTGGTGACGTCCTGGGCCAGTGGTCTGCCCAATTTAAGGTTGCCTTGGGTCTATGCCCTTTGTTTAAGAACAAAGACAGTGATGTCACCGCGTTCAAGGCAGGGTCAGACTCTGTCAGACGTGTGACCTTTGACATGGGGTGACCTCGCCCTTCATCCCCGCCCTCACATCTGGGACTTGAGGTTAGCAACCCAAGGCTCCACCATGGGAAGCCGGACCATGAGGCCCTAGCCTCCCTGCAGGACTGGTTCAGTCCCACTTGCTGATCTTGTAGAACATCTCAGAGAGGTAGGAGGCATCTGGGATTCCCTTTGGGGACACCGATGTTGGCTGGCAACAGCCATTTTGGGGAGTTTGTTTTACCACAAGGATATCATTGTTGAAAAGCACCATTTTGGGGTCCTCCATCTAGCCTATAAGCTCTGGGGGCTTGCTAGCCCACCAGCAGGCCGGCACCTGTCCCGTGTCCCGCATGGGATGAGCAACCAGTCACTCCAGGACCCGGCCCCTGACCACCAGTGGGTCAGCAAAGCCTGAGAGCCAAACAGGCCAGGGAACAGTCCCACCTATGAGTGCACCCACAGTAGTCAGATTCACCAGAAGGACCCATAAGCCCACCTAGGGAGCACCCCCAGAGCATATAGCACAGGTGTCCAGAAGGGAGTTTGCGGCTGGGTACCACAGGTTGTCTCTTACCTTAAGGTCACATCTACAAGATTGGGAAATGAAACTGACCTACCTAATACATAGAAATAGACACAGAGAATTAGACAAAATGAGGAGAAGAAGGAATATGTTCCAAATGAAGGAACAAGACAAAACCCCAGAAGAAGAACTGAGTGAAGTGGAGATAAGCAATCAGATGAATGAAGATTTCAAGGTAATGATCGTAAAGATGCTCAACAAACTTGGAAGAAGAACGATGAACACAGCAAGGATTGTAATGAAGAGTTAGAAAATATAAAGAAGAACCAATCAGAGCTGAAGAATACAATAAATGAAATTTAAAATACACCAGTAGGGAGCTTCCATGGTGGCGCACTGGTTAAGAATCCACCTGCCAATGCAGGAGACACGGGTTCGAGCCCTGGTCTGGGAGGATCCCACATGCCGTGGAGCAACTAAGCCCGTGAGCCACAACTACTGAGCCTGCGCTCTAGAGCCCACGAGCCACAACTACTGAGCCCCTGCACCACAACTACTGAGCCTGCGCTCTAGAACCCATGCTCTGCAACAAGAGAAGCCACGCAATGAGAAGCCCATGCACCGCAACAAAGAGTAGCCCCCACTCGCCTCAACTAGAGAAAGCCCGCGCACAGCAACTTAGACCCAAGGCAGCCAAAAATAAATAAAATTAAATAAATTTATATAAAAAATACACTAGTAGGAAATAACAAATGCTGGAGAGGGTGTGGAGAAAAGGGAACCCTTCTACACTGTTGGTGGGAATGTAAATTGGTGCAGCCACTATGGAGAACAGTACAGAGTTTCCTCAGAAAACTAAAAACAGAATTACCATATGATCCAGCAATCCCACTCCTGGGCATATACCTGGACAAAACTGTAATTCAAAACGATACATGCACCTCTTATGTTCATAGCAGCACTATTCACGATAACCAAGACATGGAAACCACCTAAATGTCCACTGACAGATGAATGGACGAAGAAGATGTGGTACACGTATACAATGGAATACTACTCAGCCATAAAAAAGAATGAAATAATGGCATTTGCAGCAACATGGATGCAAGTACAGATTATCATACTAAGTGAAGTAAGTCAGACAAAGACAAATACCGTATGATATTACTTATATGTAGAATCTAAAATATGACACAAGTGAACCTGTTTATGAAACAGACTCACAGCCAAAAATTTAAAAAATAAATAAAAACTTACGAAAGGGAAAAGCACATAGCCAAGAATACTCCACCCAGCAAACTATTATTCAGATTTGAAGGAGAGAGCGCGTTTTTGAGACATGCAAAAGCTAAAAGAGTTCAGCACCTCTAAACCAGCTTTACCAGAAATATTAAAGGGACTTCTCTAAGTGGAAAAGAAACTATCACAACTAGAAATGTGAAAATTAGGAAAGGAAATATTTCTTTGGTAAAGGCAACATACAGTAAAGGTAGTAGATCAACCACTTATAAAGCTAGTAGGAAGTTTAAAAGACAAAAGTAGTAAAATCATCTACATCCACAATAAGTAGTTTAAGAATACACACAAAATAAAAGATGCAAAATATGATGTCAAAACATTACATGTGGGACTTCCCTGGTGGTTCAGTGGTTAGGACATGGTGCTTCCACTGCAGGGAGCATGGGTTTGATCCCTGGTTGTGGAACTAAGATCCCACATGTCGTGTGGCACAGCAAAAAAAAAAAAAAAAAAAAAGAGAGAGAGAGAAAGAGAAAGAAAGAAAAAAACATTAAATGTTGAGGGGAGGGTAGTGGTGGTAAAGATCCAGGGTTCCTAGAAAGCATCTGAACTTAAGACATGAACTTAAAATAATCACATATATATAGGGTGTTCCACAAAATCTCATGGTAACATAAACCATAATCTATAACAGATATACACATAGAAATGAGAAAGGAATCCAAACATAACACTGAAGATAGTCATCAAATCACAAGGGAAGAAAGAAAAAGAAAGGAACAAAAAAAGAACTACAAAACAACGAGAAAACAATAAACAAAGTGACAATAAATACACACCAATCAATACTTACTTTCAATGTAAATGGACTAAATGTCCCAATCAAAAGAGGGCCTGAATGGATCAAAAATAACAAGACCCATATATATGCTGCCTACAGGTGACTCAATTCAGATCTAAAAACACACACAGACTGAAAGTGAGGGGGATAAAAAGAGTTATTCCAGGCTTCCCTGGTGGCGCAGTGGTTGGGAGTCCACCTGCCAATGCAGGGGACACGGATTTGTGGCCCGGTCCGGGAAGATCCCACATGCTGCCGAGTGGCTGGGCCTGTGAGCCGTGGCCACTGAGCCTGCACGTCCGGAGCCTGTGCTCTGCAATGGGAGAGGCCACAACAGTGAGAGGCCCGCGTACCGCAAAAAAAAAAAAAAAAAAAAAGGTATTCCATGCAAATGGAAATGAAAAGAAAGCTGGGGTAGGAATACTTATATCAAACAAAATGACTTCAACAAAGACTCTAACAGGAGACAAAGTAGGACATAACATAATGATCAAGGGATCAAACAAAAAAGAAGCAATACTAGTTGTAAATATTGGAGCACCCAATATAGGAGCACCTAAATACATAAAATAAGTATTAGCAAACAAAAAGACAGGAAATGACAGTAACTCAATAATAGTAGGAAAAAAAAAATAATAGTAGGGAACTTTAACACCCCACTTGCATCAATGGGCAGATCATCCAGACAGAAAATCGATAAGGAAACACTGCCCTTAAATGACACATTAGATCACATCATATATATATATATATATATATATATATATATATATATATATATATATATATATATATAAACATTCCACCCCCAAATGCAGAATACACATTCTTTTCAAGTACACATGGAACATTCTCCAGGATAGACCACATGCTAAGTAACAAAATAAGTCTCAATACATTTAAGAAGATTGAAATCATATTAAGTATCGTTCCTGAACTCAACAGTAGGAGACTAGAAATCAACTACAAGAAAAAAAAAAAGGCAAAACCCAAAAATACGTGATGGCTAAATAATATGCTACTAAATAACAAATGAGTGACTGAAGAAAGCAAAGAGCAAATAAAAAATAACTGGAGACAAATGAAAATGGAAACACAACATTCCAAAATCTATGGGATGTAACAAAAGCAGTTCTAACAGGGAAGTTCACAGTGATACAAGCCTACCTCAGGAAACAAAACAAATCTCAAGTAAACAATCTAAACTTACACCTAAAGGAACTAGAAAAAGGAGAACAAACAAAAACCCAAAGTTAGCAGAACGAAAGAAATCAAAGATTGGAGAAGAAATAAATAGAGACTAAAAAAAAATAGAACAGATATATGAAATTCACAGCTGGTTCTTTGAAAACATAAATGGTATATACCATTTTATATCAAATATCTTTCTTTTGAAAATGGTTAGTTATCCATACCCTTGTAGGACAATACCATTTTCACGTATTGATTCAACTGCTAGCAGTTACTTTCACTCTTTGGACCAATGTTTCTAGTAACATTTTTGAAAAAAATTTAAATTGTAGTAAACCTAATAAGTCTTATTGGTTTAAATTCTGTTTCAGCTTGTCTTGATCTCGTCTCCATCCCGACACACTTAGAGTTGGACTCATCACACTCCAGCACTATTCTCCATGGGTGACAACCTGCATCTCAGTTATAGCAACTCAATCACGCTGGGTTTTGTTTTTTCTGTGCAAAATAATGGAGGAATCATTGATTCTTCCTCTCACCCAAACTTCCAGCCATCAAGAAATTCTAATAGCCTGAGTTTCAAATTATGTCTGGGCTCTAACCCCATACAACACTGCCACTGCTACCAACCCAGTCTGATCTACTACCTTGATTGACAGCATCATCCTAGTGCCTGTTCTCAAGGAAACAGAAGGATCTTGTGAAGCTGCCTCGTCTGGTCAATTTTAGGCTCCATGTCACTCACAGCCAATGTCAGTGCACCATGGCAGGCCAGTGCATCAATACATGATGTGCCTACCACCCTCACACTCTCCTCTGACCTCTGCTGTTTTTCCATCATTTCACTCTGCTCCAGGTGCACCGGCCTCTGGCTATCCTAAAATTACCTAAGGCCTACTGCTGCCTTAGGAACTATATGAGTCTACTCAGGTCCCCTAACAAAGCAATGGAGTCTGACATTCTGAAATCAAGCTGTTGGCAGCACTGGCTCCTTCTGGATGCTGTGAGGGAGAATGTTCCAGGCCTCACTCCTAGCTTCTGGTGGTTGCCAAAAACCCTTTGCATTCCTTGGCTTGTGGACAGATCATGCCAATTTGCTCCTTTTTACCTCATGTGGTGAGGACATATCTATCTTCTGTGCAGGTCTGTGTCCAAAGTTCCCTCTTTCTAAAAGGACGTCCATCGTTGGACCAGACCTACTCTAATCTGTTATGAACTTGTGTTGAGTATATCTGAAAAGACCTGTTAAACAAAAATTCAACTGATCATATTTAAAAGATTTAATTGTCTTTATTAAATGAGTCATGAATTGGACATCTCATCTAGCAAGTAGAAAGGAGCTCCAAAGAGCTACAGAAAATGAAAGAATGAGGTGGAAAAAAAGAAATTATCGTCAAAGAATGCATTGTTTCAGGCAAAGTCACCTTCCTAAGGGAAACCGAAGGGGTCTACCAGTGAAGTACCTCTTACAGTTGGCCAAGAGATGCCAGGTTGGCTGGCTAGAGGTTACATTCCTGCGAAAAGTTGACACTGCTATTCAGTTAGGTATTAAGACTTGGTTTGCTGCAGTGGGGCTAGGGCCTAATACAAGTGACTCCATTTGAGGCCTGTAGTTTCCTTTTTTAAACATTTCCCTCTTTTGATCAGTCTCAGCTTTACTGAGAAATGTGTTCAAAATTTAAGGCATTAGTAACCACTCAGCTGTTACCCTGTAGTTCTCACAGCTTTGTGAATTTTGTTGATCCTTTGTGTGGTATCCGGATATATGTCATGACACTTTTTGCTTAATCCTTGTGATATTCACAGGTCACAGCTTTAGGTTTCCTCTTTTTTTTTTTTTTCCTCCGGTATGCGGGCCTCTCACTGTTGTGGCCTCTCCCATTGCTGAGCACAGGCTCCAGATACACAGGCTCAGCGGCCATGGCTCACGGGCCCAGCCGCTCCGCGGCATGTGGGATCTTCCCGGACCGGGGCACGAACCCGTGTCCCCTGCATCGGCAGGCGGACTCTCAACCACTGCGCCACCAGGGAAGCCCAGGTTTCCATTTTAAATTTGGTCATTCTCTTGTTTCTTTTCTGACATTCCAGTCTTAGGTCATTTGCTTGGTGGTTCGCAGCTATGAACACACATTAAAGACTCTTGAGGGGATACAGTGCACCAGAAAGCGTATTATTATTATTAGTGGAAAGAAGATAATGCCCAATGTCCAGAGTGCACTTTACAGCCACGTTCTCCATGGCCCAAACCAATCAAAATCAAATAAGTCAAAGAAAGACCCCACCAAAAGAGTCACCTCTTTCAGCCAAGGGGCTTACTCAGTGAGCTCACGTAACTGAGTTTCAACTTTCCCAGAAATGTTGATCCAGGTGCAGCAGGTAGTGCTGGTCACAGCACAAACCTAATTACTGCAGATTTCCCAAGAGGAAGCTCTGTGTGCACCACCAGCAATTTCTGTGGAATTGTGGAGTAGGGAAAGGGTTGATCCAGCAGACCTCAATAAATGGGGACTGTGGAATAAGGAGCTCCACATGGTTGGGGAACTGCAAGCTGCTACTAACTGTCCCCATGTGGATCTTGGGACAGAAAAAAGGGTTGGAGTTTTCCACTCAAATACCTGGAAATTGCAAACTAAAAAGAGTGAGAGCTCAAGGGAAAGAGAGTAGAGATCAGAACCAAGAGGAACTTACCCATAACCCTCAGAGATAATGAGAAAGACAGTGAACTCAAAGGGTTCCCTCGTACCACATCTGTGTTTCTCATTGTTCCCAAATGCCATCAGAAGTTCACCTCAGATCCTATCACTGCCACCAAATCTGCTAAATAACAAAAATTCAACTGAGTAACTTACACATCTAATAGGCTTTATTAAACGACTCATGAATCAGGCAGCATTTCATCTAGCAAGCAGAAAGGAGGTCCAAAGACCTGCAGAAATAATCGTTTTTTTAAAGACAGAGAAGGGACAGAAAAAGAAAAATTATTAGCAAAGAGTGCATTGTTTCAGGCAAGGTCACGCTTCTGAGGGGAACAGAAGTGTAGGCAGTCTATCAGTGGAATACCTCCTACTGTAGACCAGGAAATGCCAGGTTCACTGGTTAAAGGCCACATTCCTGGGAAAAGTTGCCGCTGCAATTTGGTTCGTTATTAAGTCTTGGTTGGCTGCCTAACACAAGTGACTCCATTTTGGACCTACTGTCTCCCATTAATCAGATTTTATTTCCAAAAAAGAACACATTCTGAGGTTCCAGATGGACATAAAATTTGGGGGGACACTACTGAACTTGGTATATGTATACTTTTATATATTTTATAATCCATTTAAGTATCAACTTCCAGTGTTATCTGAAATAGTTATTTTACTGTTCTGCTTATACTATTTTCTGGAACCAGAAATATTTTATACATATATATACTTCATATATATATAATCTCCATCTTCATATCCCTCTACCCCCTACTGTGCTAATTATGAAAGGTCAATGAAAGGTAGATATGGTTCTATTGCATTGCGTTATTTCATTGTGGGTAAGGCTGGGATGTATACTTCCCAGAATCGTCTTTATAATTTCGGGTTATAATTCACCAATAGCCTAAATTGCAAGAGATTTGGAAGGTACAGGTGAAGAAGCTATTTCTCTCAGTACTATAAGTCATCATGCAGATAGACGGACCAATGCATAGGGGATAGTTGGACACCAACTTGCAGCTTGTTTTTCTGATTATTGTACAATTATTGACAACTCTGCTCTATCAAGTATGAATACAAACAAAACATTTAAAAAATGAAATAATTAAACACTGGGTAATCACATCTATAAATGCAAGGTAAGTAAATATAGTAGGTTTATGGCTTAGAGAGCAGTCAGCTATAAGAGAAAACATGGGCTTCCTTGGTGGTGCAGTGATTAAGAATCCACCTGCCAATGCAGGGGACACGGGTTCGATCCCTGGTCTGGGAAGATCCCACATGCCACAGAGCAACTAAGCACGAGTGCCACAACTACTGAGCCCGCTAGAGCCCATGCTCTGCAACAAGAGAAGCCATGACAATGAGAAGCCTGTGCACTGCAACGAAGAGTAGCCCCCACTTGCCTCAACTAGAGAAAGCCCATGCACAGCAATGAAGACCCAACACAGTCAAGAGAGAGAGAGAGAGAGAGAGAGAGCGAAAACACTCACAATAGGCCAAATACATTCAAAAGTGCTTATAGCAATCAGAGAAGTAACCAGAAACAACAAATGTAGGGTCAGTGCAGCCTCAACAGTGCAAGCAGGGAAGTAAGTTTCCTGCATTTGGTTGGGAAGGAAACAGCCTCTCTACTAAAGGAACAAGATGCTTCTCACAGAAATCACATAATTATGAGAATCATCGGACATGAAGGGGGGGGTCACAGGATATGAGTAAATCACTAGGTGATCTTCTGAAGCCTGAAGAAGTAGGCTGATGGACACCAAACAGCCATAGGAACATGCAAGGATCTGTGTGCACTTGAAAACCAAAGAAGATCCATGAGGGAACTTGTGGACAAGTGTGGAATCTGCTGCCCAACAGGGAACTAACATCAAACACATGTCTGGTTGGGGGCTGTTCCACATGGGCAGAGCCAGAAGTCAGAAAACGGTGCTGGAACTCAGGCTTACCAGGTTGCCATGCATTTCTGTCTCCTGATGGTACAGAAGACCCGAGAATCATGGCTTCCCCGCTTCTGCTTTCCAGACCTCATGCATCTTCTTCTTCCCATGAACTGTAACTCAGAACCACTAACAGAAGGACTCTGGATATACAGTTTCCCACCTCACCCAAGCTGACAACACAATTCAGTAGAACCGTCTGGACAGGAGCTTTCATCTTCATGCCAGCAAGTCACTCTTCTTAACTCCATGGATCATGTCCAATTTCCAACCAAGATCATGGACATGAACAGAGGTCAAATTTATGAACATAATTAGATGAGACAGAATGTCCTCCAAGACCTTGCACAATTACTAATTTCTGTGAGGACATATATGCAACAAGGAAACATGGAAAAGACATACCTTTCAGTTTAATACTCCAGGGGAGGGTAAACACTGAGTCAGAAAATTCCAGTATCTGTAACAGTAGACCAGGAAAGACATTTCAACAATACAGGTCTCATGATCACATATGAGGAAAACAATGGGACGTAAGAATCAAAACTTTTTTCATCTAAAATTATACCAAGTTGCACCTGAAAAAACCAAAAACCACTTAACATCCCTGGGTTCAAAAGACACTGTAATGGAAACGAGATAAGTTTTATATGAGGTACAGATGAAGGGGACATGGAGGGATAATTAATTATCTTAAGTGTTCAGATCAGCAACACGAACTAGAAATTAATACACTGGGATCCCTATTCAGGATGAGGCACTTACAAAGGAAAAACCATGTTTATAACAAAAGATTTCTGTTGTGCCCTGAGTTTTCATTTACAAAATAAGTGAAGTGCTGAAGGTTTTTCCACATTCTTTCCATTCATAAGATTTCACTCCATGTGATTGCTTCCATTTACAATGAGGTTTTAAGGGAGAAGAAGGCTTCTCCACAGTTTTGTATTCAGAATTTTCACCAGTGTGTGTCTTCATGTGTCTTTGTAGGGATATCAGATACCTGAAGGCTTTCCCACACTGCTGACACTGATAGGGTTTCTCTTCACTGTGTGTTTTCATATGTTGTCGAAGGGATGAAGAAGTAATAAACGTTTTCCCACATTCTGTACATTCATAGGGTTTTACTCCACTGTGTGTTCTCACATGTTTTCTAAAGTATTTGGGACAACTGTAGGATTTCCCACATTCCTTACACACATAAGGTTTCTCTCCAGTGTGGATCCTCACATGTCCTTGCAGGGATTTGAGATAGGGGAAGGCTTTGCCGCACTGCTTACATTCATAGGGTTTTTCTCCACTTTGTGTTCTCATGTGTTCTCGAAGGTAAGTGCACCAACTGAAAGCTTTGCCACACTGCTTACATTCATAGGGTTTCTCTCCAGTGTGCATTCTCACATGTTCTCGGAAGTGTGAGATGCGAGTGAAAGCTTTCCCACATTCTTTACATTCATAGGGTTTCTCTCCAGTGTGAGTTCTCACATGCCGTGCAATCTGGGAATAGTAACTGAAGGATTTTCTACATACTTCACACATGTGGATTTTCTGTCCATAATGACCTCTCACATGTCGCTGGACAGATGACAGGCAAGTGAATGATTTTTTAGATTTCTTACACTCTAAAGACTGTTTGCTACTGTAACTTTTCACATATCTCTTAGATGCTCTCCCATCATCCTGACGTTTGTCAGTTTTCTCTACAATGTCTGTTCCACCAGGAGGATTCAGGCATGAGACACAGGTGCAGGTTTGCCCACATTCTTCACATGGATGAGGTTTGTGTCTGGTGTGAGATCTTTGCTGATTCCTCTGGAAAGAACAATCCCTGAAGGCTTTTCCACACTTAGTGCATTTACAGGGCTGAATTGCAGTCAGATAACCCTTATGCACAGTAAGATGTGTAAGCTGGTTCCGGGTTTCTAGACATTGATGGCCTTCTTTACCTTCACAGAGACTCTCCACCAAATGATTTCTGTTCAAAGTAGGAAGCACAGTATTAGGGATTAATAATAATGATTTCTTTATTAATAATTTATTGATGGATGTTAATGATTATTTTGACTACGTATTTGCCATGTGCACTGAATTGGCATGTTTTTGGCACTCTCTGCATTGTGACAAAGTTCAACAAGTTTAATGCTCCAGCTGAGGGCTCAAACAGAGCCATAACTTTCAGTGTTTTTTACATATTGGGTTTCCTGATCATTGAAATTTCCTACTGAATTAAGTTTCAGATGCTCAATGTCTACATCACATTTATAAAAGTATTGTGTTGTAAAAACTCTGTGAGTACACAATTATTTACCTAGGTTTATATCTTTTATTTAATTTCAAGTGAGTCTAACACTCTGCCGAGATCCCCCTTCTCCTTGTGGGAGTGCCACTCACCTCAAATGCCTCTCCTGGGTTACACGCTGATCTCTCATGTTATGAAATGTCCAGTTTTCTCCCAAAAAAGAGCAGGAATCATTTCTTGTGAATCTTACTACTTTCTCTTCACTGCATAGTCCAGTCTCCAAAATATCCCAATGAGCACTGGATCTACTGGTTTTAACTTGAGGGCAAGAACCTGCAACAATTGGTAACATAACTAAATCCTTGGGAAAGAAATGGTGGGATAAAGGAAAGAGGCCATTTGTACTTTTTTTCCATACGTTGATTCAAAAATGTCAAATAGTTTTATAAAGGAAGGAAGGATATATGTGTGATATTGTGATTTATAAGAAATATATACATATATATTTGGTCATTCAGATGACCAACATACACTTCTCACATAAATCAGGTACTCATCCACAGTTCCCTGCTCACAGCTCCCAAAACCTTTGGAATTTCCTGAGTGATAAAAGCAATGGAATAATATTTGATCTCCTGTTCTCAGTTCCTGAAAATGCTTCAGGGTCAGAAGGGTGAAATAAGTGTTGTTATTCATAACAAGCCCTTTCCATCACAATTGGGTTTATATTCATGAAGGTGACTGTTGAAAAGCAGCGCAGGATGGGGGCTGGTTGCCAATGGAAACACCATGTGACTAAAGCGTGGAACTTTCAGTCCCACTCACACCTCCAGACACCCCAGCACCTCTGAGGAGGGGAGAGGAGCCAGAGTTTCAATCACTTGCCAATGGCCAATGACTTAATCAATCATGCATATGTAATAAAGCCTCCATAACCTCCCCCACCCCAGCAAAAAGAAGTTCAGAGAGCATCTATGTTGGTGAAAACATGGAGATAATGGGAAGACTGGCACCTGGAGACAGCATGGAAGCTCCAAGCCCTTCTGACATATACTGCCCTATGCATCTCTTCCATGTGACTGTTCCTGAGTTATATCCTTTTATAATAAACTGGTGATAAAGTACATGAAATGTTTCTCTGAGTCCTGTGAGTGTACTAGCAAATTAATTGAACCTGAGGAGGGGGGTCACGGGAATCTCTCTCATTTATAGTCAGTTGGTCACAAGTACTGGTAACAACCTGAGCTTGAAACTGGCATCAGATGAGGGCGGGTGAAGACCAGGGGTGAGTCTTGTAGGACCGAACGCTTAAGCTGTGGAATTTGAGGCTACCATGGGTAGATGCTGTCAGAATTGAGTTGACCAGTTGTGAGGGGCCTAAACACACAAACACACAGGTACACACATGATGCAATTGGGTCCAGAACCTAATTTATCACTCAAGCAAAGAAAAACTCTGAAGACCTCATCTATTTGGAACTTTGGCAATGGTAGGGAAAATGAGTCAAAATGGCAGCTTGTCCACTAAGAAATACCTCAAAAAGAATGGAGACTGATGTCGAGATCAATATTACCAGAGAAGCAAAGTAGCAAGAAACTGGGCAAAATGCACATTCCCAAATGCTCCCTTTATAAAAGGAGCTACAGAAAGACTTCTCAAGCGGGCAACAATGGATGAAAAGTCCAACAGGGAAGCCAGGTTAATGACAAACGTCACCTTCTCAAAGACAGAGTCATGTTTCTAACAGTTATGTCCAAATATCTCTCCCTGATACAGAACCTGCTCCTCCAGAGAGGTGTGCCCTCCTGGTGATCGCAGGCACAGAGGCCCTAGAGGAAGCCTATCTCCAGTGACCCAGCTGCCACTAGGAGATCAGACGGTGCGTGGCTGCTGTCCTGCTCGCGGAGAAAAGCTTCTCAGGGGGAGGATGGAGGACAACAAGCCCTCCATGAGATGGGCCGATTCTCTGGTCCTCATGTCATTGAGGATGGGTGAGTTTGGGTTTAACTGCAGCAAGATTATCAGGTCAAATGTGTACTGATCACAGTGTAACTTTCACAGGGTGAAAACCGTAACGCTGCTCTCACTGCCTCAAAGTAACACTGGAGACCACGCTCACATTTACACAATTAGGGAGCCTCAGGATTCCGATCAAGAGCAATAAAAATCAATTCAATATTTACAGTCATGGAAAAGCTATTTGACTCTAGGTTCGTTCTATAAAGGTGGGGACCACGTCTGCCTGTTTTTCAACGTATTCCTATTCCTTGGTTCCAGTAAGAAAGAACACTGTAAGAAATATTTGTTCCCCAAAGACTAAGTGCAGGGAGGAAGCCGTCCTCACCCACGGAGGCCAGGTTCCTGAAGGTCTCCAGCATCACGTCTCTGTAGAGCTTCCTCTGAGCCAGGTCCAGCAAAGCCCACTCCTCTGCGGTGAAGTTCACAGCCACGTCCTCAAAGACCACCGAGTCCTGAAACAGCCACAGGTTCCGTGTCAGCAAGGCTCCCTCTTCACCCCCATGTGTGGGAGGATGGGGAGGCTGGCAGTCGGAAACCGGACTCAATTCCTAGGACTCCTGAGCTTACACTCTTGTGGGAAATGAACACACACAAGTCAATCAAATGCATTTTACTCAGTGATGCTAAGTGCTGGAGACTGAAGCAACGTGTAACAGCAACAACAGACGTAGACTTATAGACACATGTCTAAAAAGAACTGTTTTTTACCAAATATAAAATAGATAAACAATAAGGATTTACACAGGGAACTATATTCAATATACTGTAATAACTTATAATGGAAAAATATTGGAAAAAAAGACTACAGATATATACATACATATATGTGTGTGTGTGTGTGTGTGTGTATAAGGGAATCACTTTGCTGTGCACCTGAAACTAACACACAATTTATTTTTTTTTAACTTTTTGGCTGCACCACCCAGCACATGGGATCTTAGCTCCTTGACCAGGGATTGAACCTGCGCCCCCTGAAGTGGAAGCTCGGAGTCTTAACCATTGGACCACCAGGAAAGTCCCCTAACACAATACTGTAAATCAACTGCACTTCAATTTTTTTAAAAAATTATTTTTAGTGAGAGAGCAGAACCTGAGGTGGTAAAGACTGAAAATAAAATCATCATTCAGATAAGAAGGAAATGAATACTTGGTTTGGTCAAAAGTTATTTCCTTGAAACTCCAAGCAGGAGCAGACTGTCAGGAGGTCGTGAACACTGATTTTCCAGGGCCGCTGCATCTGAAGAACTCTCGCCTGGACTGAAAAGCATGTAAAAGCCTGGGCCAGTCTCCTCATATCCAACAGAGGCAGACACGACCCCCTGCCAGGATGAGGTGGACACCGAGGGCACAGACGCAGGCCAGGGCCCAGGGCCTGGGACAGCTGTGGGGTAAGAAGAGGCCTGTTTCCTGAGGGATCTGTCAAGCCAGCAGAGCCTCTCAGATAATCATGTGCCCAGAAATGGAGGAAAATGTTCCACAAAGAAGAGTCGAAGGATCTGACGGCAATAGGGCCAAAGGAGACTTAAGCAGAGAGAAAAAAACACCTAGTTATTATCTTTAGGACAATATGGATGACATCAGACCCCTGAAATACAAAGCAAGCAATTATTTTTATAAATTAGAATTTTAATCCAAAATATAGTCTGACAATCTAAATTATAAAAAATTCCAAATACATCAGCTACAAAGAAGGCAAGGCTGCCTCGCCTGAGTCTGCGACTGGGGTTTGCTAATCACACACCTGATAAGAAACTTGTATTTTAAATACATTTTAAAAAACTAATAGGACAACAATAAAAAATAAAGGGCAACAAGAGAAAAACAAATAATGCATAAATAATGGACAGATAATGTGAGCAGACATTTCTCCAAAGAATAAATACAAGTGGCCAATAAGCCCATGAAAAGATGCTGGACGACACTCATCAGGGAAATGCCAAAGCTACAGGCAGATACTTCACACCCACCAGGATGGATATAAGATGGACAAACAAGGCAAGGCGGGGCAGGCAAGGATGTGGGGAAGTTGGAACCTCACACACTGTTGATGGGAAGGTAAAATGGTGAAGCCACTTTGGAAGACAGTCCAGCAGATCCTCAAAATGATAAAGACAGTGTCACCACATAACACAGCAATTCCACCCTAGGTATCTATCTACCCAAGAGAGGAGGTGAAAGCGAACACCAACACAAAAACTAATACGCAGATATTCACAGCAGCATGACTTATGACAGCCAAAAAGTGGAAACAAATCAAAAGATCATCAAGTGACTTGGATAAGCAAACACAATATAATCTCACAACGGAATATTATTTGCCAGAAGAGGAATGTTGTACTGATCGGTGGCACAAAACCAAGAAAATTTAAGAACATTAAGACTCCACATAACACTTATATGAAAGGCACAGAATGAGCAAATCTATAGAGATAGAAAGTAGATTAATAGGGCTTCCCTCGTGGTGCAGGGGTTAAGAATCTGCCTGCCAATTCAGGGGGACACGGGTTCGAGCCCTGGTCCGGGAAGATCCCACATGCTGCGGAGCAACTAAGCCTGTGTGCTGCAACTACTGAGCCCACGAGCCACAACTACTGAAGACCGCACACCTAAAGCCCGTGCTCCACAACAAGATAATCCACTGCAATGAGAAGCCTGTGCACAGCAACGAAGAGTAACCCCCGCTCTCCACAACTAGAGAAAAGCCCGCGCAGCTACGAAGATCCAAGACAGCCAAAAATAAATAAATTAAAAAATAAAAATAAAGTTCCCTTTAAAAAAAAGAAAAAGAAAAAGAAAGTAGATTAATAAACTGCCTAGACCAAGGGCGGGTGAAGTCCTGGGATGAGGGGTGACTGCCAGCAGATACAAATTTTCTTTTGGGGTGATAAAAATGATTTAAAATCAGAATATGAGGATGCTTGCACAATTGTAAATATACTAACACCCTGGAATTTTACACTTTGAACAGGGAAACCTTATGGTACATAAATTATATGTCAACTAAAGCTGTTTAAAAAATAGATTCAGGACTTCCCTGGTGGTGCAGTCATTGAGAATCCGCCTGCCAATGCAGGGGACACGGGTTCGAGCCCTGGTCCGGGAAGATCCCACGTGCCACAGAGCAACTAAGCCTGCATGCCACAACTACTGAGCCTGTGCTCTACAGCCCATGAGCCACAACTACTGAGCCTGAGTGCCACACTACTGAGCCTGTGTTTCACAACTACTGAAGCCCATGTGCCTAGAGCCCGTACTCCACAACGAGAAGCCACCACAATGAGAAGCCCGCACACCACAACAAAGAGTAGCCCCCGCTCGCCACAGCTAGAGAAAGCATGCGTGCAGTAATGAAGGCCCAACGCAGCCAAAAATATAAATTAAAAAAGAAAGAAAGAAAGAAAGAAATATGAAGTGCTTTTCAAACTCTCATCCCAATGGAGCAAAATACCAATGAACAATTATTCCCCTGCAGGATCCATATGAATGGACCCTCACCTTCAATCATCTCATCTATCTCCTCATCACTAAGGCATAAATTGCTTGAAAGCAATTGAAATACCAGTCTTGGAACTTTATACATTATGTGCTTTGTAGTTCCTTCCTATTGTTCAATGGGGAACTGTTCCTCTTTAGTAAACAGATATCTGTGTACACTGCTGGGCTGCCTTGGGTCAAGATGTGATTGACCATGAGAGCTTTCAGGGTATGTAGAATTGGAAAATATATTTTTAAAAATCTGCTGGGCTTCCCTGGTGGCGCAGTGGTTGAGAGTCCGCCTGCCGATGCAGGGGACACGGGTTCGTGCCCCAGTCCGGGAAGATCCCACATGCCGCTGAGTGGCTAGGCCTGTGAGCCATGGCCGCTGAGCCTGCGCGTCTGGAGACTGTGCTCCGCAATGGGAGAGGCCACAACAGTGAGAGGCCCGCGTACCGAAAAAAAAAAAAAAAAAATCTGCCCAATGTATTTGAGCAGAAGTGCTGGTTTCTATTTAAAACCTGTTGTTCTGCTACATATACCAGGATGGGAGCAAAAGATGCCTTAATATGTCATGTGTCATGTGCTGGAGACAATGAGTTTAGTAAATGTCTGTTTATCTTCTGTGTTTTTAGTATTGGATGACTGAGGTTTTCTGAGTGGTTTATCATAAAACCACACTTCAAGTCTTGTTTCTGCTCAGAGTCTTTTCAAGTATTCAAACATATTTCTCACTCTGAGCTCTTGGTAATAACAGACACAGAAATCTCTCTAATACTGATCTGCCGTACATGCTTGATTTTTAAAATCATTAATAGAGGAGAGTGAAGACAACCTACACAACAGGAGAAAATATTTGCAAATGATGCGACCAACAAGGGCTTAATTCCAAAATATATAAACAGGGCTTCCCTAGTGGCACAGTGGTTGGGAGTCTGCCTGCCAATGCAAGGGACACGGGTTCATGCCCCGGTCTGGAAGGACCCCACATGCCGCGGAGCGGCTGGGCCTGTTAGCCATGGCGGCTGAGCCTGCGCCTCTGGAGCCTGTGCCCTGCAATGGGAGAGGCCACAGCAGTGAGAGGCCCGCGTACCGCAAAAAAAAAAAACAACCAAAAAACCCCAAAATATATAAACAGCTCATACAACTCAACAACAACAACAAAAACAACCCAATCCAAAATGGGCAGAAGACCTAAATAGGCATTTCTCCAAAGAAGAAATACAGATGGCCAATAGGCACATGAAAAGATGCTCAACATCACTAATTATTAGAGAAATGAAATAAAAACTACAGTGAGGTACCACCTCATGCCAGTCACAATGGCCATCATTAAAAAGTCTACAAATAACAAACGCTGGAGAGTAGGTATGGAGAAAAGGAAAGGGAACCCTCCTACACTGTTGGTGGGAATGTAAATTGGTACAGCCACTGTGGAAAACAGTATGAAGATTCCTCATAAAACTAAAAATAGAACTGCCATATGATCCAGCAATCCCACTCTGGGACATATATCCAGACAAAACTATAATTCAAAAAGATACATGCACCCCTATGTTCATAGCAGCACTGTTCACAATAGCCAAGACATGGAAAAAACCTAAGTGTCCATGAACAGAGGAATGGATAAAGAAAATGTGGTATGCCTACACAATGGAATATTACTCAGCCATAAAAAAGAATGAAATAATGCCATTTGCAGCAAAATGGATGCAACTAGAGATTATCATACTAAGTGAAGTAAGTCAGATAGCGAAAGACAAATACCATATGATATCACTTATATGTGGAATCTAAAATATGACACAAATGAACCTGCCTTTGAAACAGAAACAGAATCACGGACACAGAGAACAGACTGGTGGTTGCCAAGGGGGAGGGAGTTGGGGGTAGGATGGGGTGGGAGGTTGGGGTGAGCAGATGTAAGCTTTTATATAGAGAATGGATAAACAACAAGGTCCTACTGTACAGCACAGATAACTATATTCAATATCCTATGACATACCATAATGGAAAAGAATATTTTAAAAAAGAAATAACTGAATCACTTTGCCATACAGCAGTAATTAACACAACACTGTAAATCAAGTATACTTCAATTTTAAAAAATAATTTAAAAAAAAGAAACAAGCAGTAGAAATGTAAAAGTTTAAACAGACTTTTCTTAACATAGACTTTTAAAACTAATTGTCATTAGGGGACTTCTCTGGCTCTCCAGTGGTTAAGACTTGGAGCTTCCACTGCAGAGGGCATGGGTTCGATCCCTGGTTGGGGAACTAAGATGACACGTAGCACAGTCAAAAATAAATAAATAAATAATTAAAACTAATTGTCATTAAAATTAACTTTCTTTCTAAAATATGTTTAATAAAAAATATAAAACAATTTAATGGAAAAATTTCAAAACATTATTGACTAACACCATCCTAGAAGGAAATGAATGAAGGGATGGCGCATATCCACAGAAAAGAGACCAGGATGTCAGCTTCTCCCGAACAGGTTAAGAGTTTTAAGAAAATTCCATTAAATCTAAAATTGGCTTGTTTTGGGGATGGTTTGATTCTGTTTTGTTTGAACTTAAAGAAAAACTACTTCTAAAAACTGAAATGGAAAACAAATTTCGAAAAATAGCCAAAATTTTCTATGGAACAAGGTGGTGGGATATTCCATAACAGACATTGAAGCGTTTTAAACTGCAGTGATTAGGACAAGATGGTGTTAACAGAGGGATGGACAAATACACCAGTGGAAAAACAGCGCACTGAAACAGGCCCACCTGTTTTTGTCAAGTGGATCAACGCCAGAGCGTAAGCTGCTGGGCAGGGGCCAGATGATGACACTTTGACCTGAGGGGCAGTGATCACTGGGTATTTACAGGGGAATAAGAAATCTTTTTCCTTAGTAACTGCACATGCAATAACCAACTCACTGTGAACTTAACTGTGAAAGAAGAAAGTAGAACACGTTGAGAAGTTACAGGCAAACTCACTCATGACTTGAGAGTAGGGGAAATTTTCCTATACACGAAAAGAAAAAAGAGCTACAACGGAAGAGGTGGATAAATTCAGTTCAAGTCTATTAAAGTTGAGAATTGTCCATGAAGTGTAGAATAAAAAGAAATGATAGGGACTTCCCTGGTGGTGCACTGGTTAAGACTCTGCACTCCCAATGCAGGGGGTCTGGGTTCGATCCCTGGTCAGGGAACTAGTTCCCACATGCACACTGCAACTAAGAGTTCGCATGCCACAACTAAGGAGCCCGCATGCCACAACTAAGACCAGGTGCAACCAAATAAATAAATAAATAAACATTAAAAAAAAGAAAAAAAAGAAATGATAACCCACAGTTTGGGAGAACATCTTTGCCATACCTAGAAATGAAAAGAGATGAATGTCCAGTGTATGTAAATAACACATAAAAATCAATAAATATACAAAAGAATTAAAGGTGAGAAAACAACTGAAAACTATCTCACAGAAGATGAGCCACCACTTATAAGAAATGCTCAGACTCAATGATTATCAGTAAAGACCAATATACAATCACAAGCAGATCCATTTTACACACTTGAGATGAACAAAATTAAGCTGGAATTTCCAAATCTCCATCTGCTGGAAATGACGTGGAATAAACACTTGTCTCCAGTCCTCCATCCACACTTCCTAGTATTTTGAAAATATCCATAATCTACAATCCTACAATTTTCCTTCCACATGTACAAAATTTATATTGCACTGGCACTTGGAGACAAAATCAAGGAGTTTAATGGCGCTGCTGACAAATCAAAATTAAACATGAGACAACTCAAGCCTCACACGACTGGATGGAGGATATAATCAGGTGACCTCTGAAACCAGCACGTGTGAAACAGACTGGGGCTGAGAACCACAGAGAAGCCTTCTGTGTGGCATTACTTGTGTGGTACGGGTCATATTCACTTATTACAAATTCAGCAGAAGCAAAATCAAACAAAATGATGCTTGGTGATGAAGGACATAAAGCTGCAAAGAATAACAAAAAGCCCAGGGGGCTTCCCTGGTGGCGCAGTGGTTGAGAGTCCGCCTGCCGATGTAGGGGACACGGGTTCGTGCCCCGGTCCGGGAAGATCCCACATGCCGCGGAGCGGCAGGGCCCATGAGTCATGGCTGCTGAGCCTGCGCGTCCGGAGCCTGTGATCCGCAACGGGAGAGGCCACAACAGTGAGAGGCCCGCGTACGGAAATAAATAAATAAATAAATAAATAAATAAATAAAACCAGGATGATGGGCACCCTGGGGGCCGCTCACTGAGAAGTGCTACCAGCCAACCAAGGGAATAAATATCTACACCTTCAAGTAACGGAACAAAAGTCTTCAGTACTCACGCTGAGTCACATGACACAAGATTCCATCAAAGAAACAAAGGGGAAGAGCAGCCAAGTGTGAGCCGCTCAGATCAGCGGCCTGCTGCCCACGGTGCACAAGGAAACCCCAAGTCAGAAGGTCAAAGCCATCCGAGCTGGGGGGCTGGGATCCCCCTGCTGACACACAGCCTGGCTGGGCACCCCCAGGGCAGGGGGAGGGACCGAGCTCCAGAGCTCCACACGCCTGTGCTGCCTCTCTCAGTGTGGAAATGCCCCCTCCTTCTGGGTCTCAATTCTCACCCAGGAGGAAACACTCAAGTTGAAGTTCTGACCCAGAGAAACTCTCCAATTCATCAACCCTCTCAATAGCAGTTGAGCTCAAGGAGCCTTCTCCACGCCTGACCTTCACAGACTCACTCAGGGTGCACACATCACACTCAGAGCATCAACTCTCTTGGATGAAGCCAAAAGCAAAGGTCAGGGAACAGCTGAGGGCAGCAGAACCTCAGAGGACAAACCACCCCTAGCATTCCTGCAGGTGGATCCCCTCCCCTACGCTCATGCCACAAACAGATCCTTCTGTGGTGGTTCTATGGCCTGGAGGCCACCGGCGTAGGAGTGGGGTAGGGTGGACAGCAGGACCCAAGGCCACCTTCCTTCACCTAGGGAAATTCTGGGGCACTTTTATGGTTTGAGCTACTGGTTACTGCTCATCCCTTTCAGAAGACAGGCATCAGTTCACTAATATCCTCATGATGACGAGCTGTAACTCATCTAATCAGAAGTGAGCAAGTCTCAGTAGCACTGGTCACATTTCACAGAATTTCCATTCATCTCTGTTGACCAGCTAATAACAGGAAGTAGACAAGAATCAGACAGTGTCAGAACTCTGCACCCTGCATGGAAGAGTCACTATGATTCCTATGAATCTTTTTAATCAGTATGTCCACCCATTTCACACGAAGGGGTGGGACTGCCTGCATTTCCTGAAATTCTAATGGAAGAGAAAACATTTTCTGTACTGAGACACTTCTCCCCAGAGGCATCTCTGGTTAAGGCCCAAAGGCCCAGAATAATACAAGTCAGCAGGAAAGGGCAAAGACCTGAGACGCTTACTACCCTCACTAAGGAGAAGAAACCAGGCAGAAAGAATGCGGAATTTTACACTTGCTGAAACCGGAAGCTGGATCAGGGGAAGCTATTAGTGCTGAGCTGGACCCAGAGGAGGCAGCTCACAGGTGTCAGGGGACAATGCTGAACCCTCCCTGAGCCCTGTGCTCCTGGAAACTTAGATGGAAGGTGAAAGGACCCCCCCACCCTTTGCTCTCCTGGAAAACGGCAGGCTGCAAGAAACCGCCCCCGTGCCCCACCTGATTCAGATAAGACTCACACGGAGGCCCCCTGTTTATCCAGGATGAGGCCAGACGCAGTCCCCTCAAAGTCCCATCTCCACCTCATCAGTGATTAGCGGAACTGTTCCCCCCACTGGCCAAGCAGAACAAATGCTTGTTGGCCAAACTTTGGTTCAGCTTCTCTCCTTCCCCCTGACCTGGCCTCACCGCAGCCAGCCGACAGACCCCTAAGGACAGGCTGGCCTCAGGGATCTGCTATCCGAGCATCACACCTGGTCCCTCCTGGTGGTGTTTAAGCCTCTGTGTAAAAGAAACTCTTTGCCCAACTCCTGAGACGCTTGCAGATCTTAGGGTCAGATGTCCCCCTTCCTGCAGAGCCCCCTGTGCCTGGTGCAACAGAAGGCTCCCCCTGCAGGAACTCATTTGGATAAAGGTCTCTTGTTTTGAAGTTTAGATTATTTCATGCTACAGGCTTGACCAAGTATTCTCAGTGGCCATGTGAAAATTAAGAGAAAACTCACTAAAAAAGATGTTGGTGGGGAGAAGAGGGAGCCTCGGCCAGTACCACGTGACGTCAGTTACAGGAACAAGTGTTAATTAGAGACCCCAACAGAACAAATGGAAACAAGAAAGAATCACCAATTGCAGGCCACAACAGGAAAAGATGTGCATGCATGGCATCTTCTCAAGAAACTGGCTACCCCAGCAGCTAGCCAGTGAGAAACCAGCATCACCCTGAACTCTCCATTTTCTCCAGTGGAAGTTGCTTCAGTACTATAACCTCTCCCAACTCCATCCTTTCTCTCCAGTAAATAAGTTCCTTGGACTTGCATATGGCTTTTACTATTCGTTGTCTGTCCCAAATTGCAATTCTTTGTTGTTCCCAAATAAACCCATTTTTGCTGGTAAACAGCTGATTTTTATTTTTAAGGTCAACGACTATTTCTCAGCCCACCTTTGATCAGGCTTCTCACCCACAGGCCCCTGATTTTAGGTTTCTCCCCCACCTCAACCCCACCCTCACCCGCAGCCCCACCGCAAGCGACAATGAGCTGCAGAACAAGCCCTTGCAGACCTGGGCCGAGAATGCGCTGACCACAGGGAGCCCCGATCCTGAAAAACAGCCTTGCTCTCACCCGCCTCACAGAGAAGAGAAAAGCCCTTTGCTGTGTGGTTGGAGACGCTGTCACCTCTCTGAGATCCCAGCCTCGGCGCTATCGCAACAGCATTCGCAATACAGGCTCCTTGCTTGAAAAGTCTGGGCTGGACTTCATCTGTCAGGTCCAGGGCGGGTCCCCTCCCCACCAGCGCCTGAGCGTCCGCTCCGCTGGTGCTCCCTCGGACCCCACCCCCTGCCCTCCCGGCCCAGGAACAGATCAGGGCGCCCAGACCCTGTGCGTGGATGGGACAGGACTCCTGACCCACGTCGTGGGTGAGGGTAAAGAGTTGAGTGCGGACTGCGGACAGGGAGACGGGGCCCGCGGCCCGTTCCGGCCAGTTGGAACGAGCCCCGGCTGGTCTCAGCGCATGGCCCGCACACTCACCATCTCAGCCCTGCTCTCGGTTCTCACGGTGTCCTCTCTGCGGCCCTGCGGCCCGACCGTCCGCGCAGGTGAGAGGGACAGCGAGTGGACACCTGGACCCCATGTGGCGCGCTGGACTCCCAGGAGGCGTAGAGCGACGTCCCCGCAGGGGGGAAATGCGCCCGCCCCCAGCTCTGATTGGATGAGGCTCGATCCCTCGCGCCCTGATTGGACGGACCCCCTTCAGGCCCTGATTGACAACGTTGCAGGCTTGATTCTGAGAGAAGGGCCAGCTGTAGGTCACGTGGCGGAGCAGGGCGGAAGTGCCGTTTGTTGCCTTCAGCCCTTTACCGCCTGGCTTTCTATGGGACGCCACACCTGGCCGCCAGGATCCTGGGCTATGCGCAGAATCTGCTCCTGGCCACAGAGCATCAGCCCAAAGCTTGCAGACCCTTTCTCCTAAACAGAAAAGTGCTGACTCAGTCTCCCCTCCTAGTATCCCCACCTGTCCAGGGCTGCCCCTGCCCTTTAGTCCGAGGGCTGGGGCACGAGGGGACAGGTGTGAAAGGAAAATCAAAATGGAGTCAGTATTGCTAAGAGAGCGCTCTAAAATGGAGCCAGGAGGCCACTGAGGAAGTGGGGCTTATGCAGGTCTCAGCCCAGATGGAATCTGAACTTTTGACCACTTACTGACTTAACGCAGGCATCCAGAACAGCTGCCCAATGACCCAGAAAGTCAAGATACTTATTGGACCCTTCCCCTAAATAACTCGTGACAGCCTATCCCTTAAGGACAAATATTTCCTTCCCTGTGTGATGAAATAAAATTTATACTTTGAGAAAGCACAAGTAAATTTTAACATAAAACGCTCTCTCTCCGTCTGTTTGGAGCTCCTCCCTCCCCACTTAGTGTTTAAGCATATGCACTACACGGTAACCACACCTCTTCAAAGATGGGAACGCCTTCTCAAACGTAAAGATCAAACTTTTCCCTTTCTTTTGAGGCTAGCAATGTAACTTCTCTCTTACTACTCTTTTTGTACGTGCTTACCTGGACTATGTATCTTTGGTGAACTTTATGTGAAATGTCAGTATGTTATTTTGATGTACGATCTTTCATCTCAAAAATGTACATGACTGTGTTTTCGACTTCTAACTGGTGGAACAGTTCTCAGAGCTTCTGAGAGACTGTCTCCTGGGTTATAATCCTTAGTTTGGCTCGAATAAAATTCCCTTTCTTCTTAATTTAATGGTTACTTGAATTTTCCTCCGCGTCTGTCAGAGTCAATCATAATTTCTGCCAGACAACTTTAACAACCTTGTGGCTTGTGCTTTACAAACTCCTGACTCTTTCTCTTCCCCAGAACACTCTGGTTTTGCCAGAACCTGTGTACCCCAAATTGAAATTCTTAAGACCCCCAAATAAACCGCTTTGTTCTTTGCAGCCTAAATACTGATTATTATTGAACATGATAGAGGAGGACCTGGGGAACTCCTGGGTCAGGGGACGGATGGAGGGCAATGTCACTGTGGATCTGTGCCCTTCCTTTAAGAACGAAGACGCTCTGTGACACCACTGCAGGCATTGCAGGAGCCAGTTTTTTTGGTGTTTTTTTTTTTAACACCTTTATTAGAGTATAGTTGCTTTACAACGGTGTGTTAATTTCTGCTTTATAACAAAGCAGGAGCCAGTTTGACTTTGACCTTTGACATTAGGAGGTCCGGTCCTCCTGACCTACTCACACATCTGGGCTCCACCAACTTTTCCCCGTCCCATTTCTTACGCACATCATCAGGCTCCCTCCCCACAGGAGGAGGGAACGCTGGGTCGGCCCCACACCTGAGCAGCACTGAGGTTCCGAACAAGCCCCTGGTCAGCTTCTCCAGAGAACAGGAGACCCAGGGGACCCTGTTCAGTCCAGCCACACTGACCCGCAGTCCGCGCACCGCCCTCACTCGCCCAACTTCCCTCCTCACACAGAAGAGAAAAAGCCTTTTTCTGCGCGGTTGGAGAGGCTGACATATCTCTGAGATCCGAACCTCGGCGCTATCGCAACAGTATTTGCAATTTAGTCTCCTTGCCAAGTCCGGGCTTGACTTTATCTGTCAGATCCAGGGATGACCTCCCTCGCCCCCAGCTTCTGACTGTCCTTTCCTCCCTCGCAAGCCCACTCCGCCAAGGGCTCAGTCCGGATGCCCGGACCCCAATCCGCCGCCAAGGGGGAGAGTCAAGTTGGGACCCCGGGACTGGAAGCCGGGTCCCCTCCCCGCGGCCGAGGGGCAGAATTGGGTCTGGACATGGGGGTGGGTGGGACGCGGGGAGACCCTGGCCAGACTGCCTCTTCCGGCAGGTCCGGCCAGTTCGAAGCAGCTTTTTCCTTGTTCGGGCCCCGGGCCGCGCACTCACCATCTCCGCCTCCTTCCGGGTTCTCTGAAGAGTCCTCCAGGCGACCCTCCGACCTGGGCAGGTAAGACCGACGGGGACGCGACACCTAAGGCCGCGCGGGACAAGTTCGCACCAGCGTGCAGACGGCTGAGAGAAACTTCCAGGGGCTCGGAACGCGCCCGTCGCCCGCCCTCATTGGACGGCGCTCCGGGGCCCGAGCCCTGATTGGACGGTAACCCTTGCCCCGCCCCCGCCCCGACGGGCAGTCCTCCTGGTCCCTTCCTACCCTGATTGGCTGGTTGTCGGGACCCCGCCCAGTCGCCGCTGACTGGACAGTTCAACCAGGCCCCGCCTCTGCCCCGAGTGACAGGCCACAGGGACACGCGTCGCTGATTCCCCAGCCCGGGACTTGGCCTCCGTGCAAGAACCCGCTCCCAGCCAGGAGGTCCCTGTCGCATCTGCTCGCAGCTGGGCGGCTCCCCTGTGTCCTCCTCCAGCACCTGGAAGTCCAGATTCAGTTTCCCCGCGGATCGCTCCATATCCGGAGTGAGGATGAGAAAGGACGAGACACAGGGCTTCGTGAACTCCGGAGTTAGGACACTGACCGGGGAGAAGTCACCGGGGGAATGTGCCCGTTAAGAACAAAACTCTCAGTGACATCAACACGTGCAAGGCAGGGTCAGGCTAGGTTTTGAAGTGTGACCCTTGACACGGGGAGGTCCCACTTTTCGTCCCCGCTTCCTGCCTCTGGGGCTTGAGATCAGCAACCCAAAAGCCAGGGACCTTTCCCCCGTGGAAGTCGGACCCCGAGGCCCCAGCCTCCCTGCAGCCTCAGCACATACACAGGTGTGAAATGTCACCGTTCTCAGGTGTGCATTTTACACTGCAAAGAAATTTGTGTCCGATCAGGCTTTAGTCAGTCCAAGTGAATTTTGAAATGTAGAAGTCTATATTTCCTCATTCAGATTGTACAGCGATGGTTGCACAGCTGTGCGATGTACAAAAAGCCACTGAGTTTTACACTTAAAAGTGTGAACGTATGTGAGAGTATGTGAAATATATCTTCATTTAAAAAAACAAATTATAAGGTTATTTTATATCCATGATAACCCTACCTCCTGATCACCACTAAAATACTTTCTGTCTCACTGGATTTACCTATTCTGGACATTTTATATATCTAAATGGAATAATACAATATTGGCCATTTGTGTCTGGCTTTTTTCCTCAGCATAATAATTTCAAGGTTCATTCACATTGCAGCATATCAGAGCTTTCTTCCGTTTTATGGCTAGATACTGCTCCATCCTATGTACAGGCTATATTTTGTTTATCCATTTTATGAAATACAATGTATATTTTGAGGCAGGACAATAAAATTATGTAAATTTCTCTCTGTCCTTTTTGGCCTCCTCCCTCCCTCCCCTTTAGTGGGCAGTGAGTATCTGCCTTATATATTAACCAGACCTCCTCAAAGATGGGATGCCTGCTCAACCATAAAGAACCTTTTTTTTTTTTCCTTTCTTTTGATCCTAGCAACGTAGCTTCTTAGAAGATTAGCATTCTTTCCCAACTTTGTAAAGGGTCATGGTTACTTACGGGGTTGCTTTGTACATGCTTACCTGGACAGTGTATCTTTGGTGAACTTCATGTAAAATATCAGTATGTCATTTTGATGCATTAAATTGAAAATATATGACTGTGTCTTTGACTTCCAGCAGGTCAAGTCCTTTGTTGTTTTTTTAATTGGGTTGTTTGCATTTCTGTTACTGATATGTGAGGTTTTTAATGTATTCTGGACAATAAAACCTTATCCCCGGACTTCCCTGGTGGCGCAGTGTATAAGAATCCGTCTGCCAATGCAGGGGACACATGTTCAAGCCCTGTTGCAGGAAGATCCCACATGCCGCGGAGCAACTAAGCCCGCGAGCCACAACTACTGAAGCCCGTGCGCCACAACTACTGAAGCCCGCGCGCCTAGAGCCCGTGCTCCACAACAAGAGAAGCCACCATGATGAGAAGCTTGCGCACCGCAACGAAGAGTAGCCCACGCTCACTGCAACTAGAGAAAGCCTGCACACAGCAACAAAGACCCAACTCAGCCAAAAATAAATAAATAAATTTATATATTAAAAAAAGACCCAACGCAGCCAAAAATAAATAAATAAAATAAATGTATACATATAAAAAAAACCAACCACACAGCTCTTTGTGAAATATTGACATCGTGGTGACATGGCTCTCTCGTTTCCTAGAACCCTTTCCATCATTCCATTTATTTTAGTCTGCTTTGATGTCATTCAATATAATTTAAAATGTTTTGCATATGGTTCTCTCTATATGTTTCATTAATTAGACTTTTTTTTTTTTTTTTTTTTTTTTTTTTTTATGCGTTACGCGGGCCTCTCACCGCTGTGGCCTCTCCCGTTGCGGAGGACAGGCTCCGGACGCGCAGGCTCAGCGGCCATGGCTCACGGGCCCAGCCGCTCCGCGGCATGTGGGATCCTCCCAGACCGGGGCACGAACCCGCGTCCCCTGCATCGGCAGGCGGACTCTCAACCACTGCGCCACCAGGGAAGCCCAATTAGACTTATTTTGATAATTGAATCATTTCATTTTTACCTTTGGACATGTTACCTTTTAAGTTATACACTCAACTTCTTTTTGGTAACGATTAGAAAGGTATTGATGTTTATTTTTATATTGTTTGCATTCTGAAAACCTGTTAATCACTTTCGTTTTTATGGTTACCCCCATGAGGTTCTATATGCACAACTGTTTCAGCAACAAGATACTTTTTTTCTTCCTTTATAATTCAAATACCTATTTCTCCTGGCACCAGCTAGGCTATCTAGGAAACTGCTAAAGGGGTGATGGGTATGCAATTTTATTGAATAAGTGACATTTGACTACTTATATGTACTTTCTATCATGAAAAAAAATTTTTGAAGATGCCTTTCAAAAGATTATGAAAGTTCTCATCTATTCTTAAATTAGTAAGAAATTTGTCATGGATGTTAAATAGTATAAAACACTTTTTATCCATGCATTGAGATTATTTGAGATAGCTTTTTATAAATGTGGTATTATGGTGAGTTATATCGATGATGTCACAGCATTTTATATTTGAAAACGCAATGCAGAAAAATGCATAAAATGTACACTCGACAGAAATATGACAAAATAAACATCATGACATCACAAACTGGACAAGAAAGAGAGGCTGCGGCTACACCTCACATCCCAGTAGTTATGATGACCTGTCAGGGGAGCCACCTGCCCGCTCAGTCACCAATATCCTACCTTTTTAAAGGTCATTTCCTTTCTCCCTCTAGTTTCATTACCTAAGTATACAATAATTTTGCCTGTTTTATATTGCATCTAAATAGAATCAAACAGTATGTATCGTTTTATATCAAATATCTCTTGTTCAAAGATATTTACAATCTTCCTGCGCTTAGCCCTTCATTCACTTTATTAATCTATTATTATCCTTCTAGGACTATACAATTTTCGTGTATTGATTCAACTGCCAGCCACTATTTTGGTGTTAACAAACCAATTTGTAAAAAAAAAAATATTAAAAAAAAAAGCCACTGTCTGCAATGGGCTTAAAGCGATGTGCACTTTGGGCGCGGGGGTGGGAGGGGAAAAAAAAAAAGCGACGTGCACTAAAAGGACGTCAGCCTATACCAAATTGCAAAAGAAAAAAAAACCCAAATCAAACCCGATTTATCATCCTTGGGGCCAAAAGACATTGTAATGGAAATGAGACGAGTTTTATATAACTACAATTAGTTAAAGACCTAGATAACAAAATATATGCAGTACGGATGAAGGGGACATAGCGGGATAGTTAATGCCCAGGTTTTTTGTTTTTAATGACATTTATTTTTTTCTTTCTAATTTTACAAGTAATCCATGTTCACTGCAGACAACTAGAAATTAATTAATTAATTAAATTTAAAAATAAAATAAAATAAAGCTCTTGAATGAATACAGTGCACCAGAAAGATGACGACGACGACGATGATGATGACGATTGTTATTATTATAAGCAGGAAAATGCCCAATGTTCGGAGTGCACTTCAGAGCCATGTTCCCCAAGATCCAAACCAACCAAAATCAAGTAAGTCAAAGAAAGACCCCACCGAAAGAGTCACCTCTTTCAGCCAAGGGGCTTGCTCAGTGAGCTCATGTAACTGAGTTTCAACTTTCCCAGGTGTTAATCCAGATAGCAGGTGGTGTTGGCCACAGCACACACATCTCCTTGCTCAGCTGTAAGATAACAGAGGCCTATCCTATTATCAGGAAAGACTCTGGCCAGAGTGTCTAAGGTTCTTTGTTGGGCAGCTGTGGATTCTGCCATACTTTCAGAAGTTATGGGGCAGTTCCTGATCAAGTGTCATTCACCTTTATTCCTCACCAGGAAGTAGGGTCCTGCCAAAGGAAGCAAATCCTGAGTCATCGACGCCTCCTGGAAAATCCTTTCTAAATTAACAATGTAAATTTAGGGGAGTTGAGCAATAAGGTGTCTCAGTAAGTTTGTAAACAGGTGGCAGCCCAGCTAGATAATGTGAGAGGCATTGCCCGCTATGCGGTAGCCATTCAAGCATTCATAGGCCCAAGGAGTACTGTTACCGAAACGCAAGTCCGTGTGCCCAACGCACAGTGAGTTTGGAACAAAGAAAGGTTTATTGCAGGGCCATGCAAGGAGATGGGTGGCTCATGCCTGAAAACCCCAAACTCCCCGAAAGCTTTCAGCAAAGCCCTTTTATAGGAAAAGTGAGGGAGGGGCGTGGTTAGTTGTTGCCAACTTCTTGGTGTCAGAGCCTTTGCTCTTGAGGTCAGGTCACGGTCAGGTCACGATATTCCTGTAAACCTCCACCAAACAAATGTTACTCTCTGCTCTGACAAGAAAAGGCAAGGTCCCAAGACACAACTTTCACTCTCTAAGGTCCAGGTGCTGGCTAGGAGGAGACAGATCTCGGTTGGTGGCTCCCTCAGGGCCAGGTCCCCAGACCCTGCCCAGCTGTCATAGCTGAGGGAGCCAGGCACCCATGACCCAATTGGCCCTCAGGCTCCTCAGGCCACCCAAACAGCGGGGGCCAGGTCCCACAGACTGTGTCCCACGCAGACTACCGTTGCCATGAGGTCGCAGAGGCGGGGATGGGGGAGAGGTTCACCGCTCCCTCAGGACCTGGGACAGGCCAGTGGGTGGTCCTGGTGAGGGCTCTGGAACCCTGCAGGACACACCCCCAGCCTGTTCCCTGGGCCCCCAATCCGAGGCCGGGTGAGCAGGAGGGCCCCGGGGAGAAGGCCAGGATCCGCCTCTTACCCCACTCTCCACCTGACGACCACCACTCCGGCGACCCTTGGCTCGATGCCCCTCCACTGGTTGCTCATTGACAGCTGCTCGCTTGGGGCGGGGACCACTGCAGCACCGACCAATGGCTGAATGGGCCCTCTAACGATCGCCCATTGACAGTTGTTAGCTTGGGGCGGGGCCCACCGTGCCGACCAATGGCTGAGCACGACCTCTAACGTGGCTCTAACCTTCCCGCGTTAATGGTCTCCCGGTAACAGTTGCCTGGTAACAGAGTGGGGGTGGTGGGTGGTGGGGGGTAACTGCTCGTAGCAACTGCCTAGGGCTAAGGGCTGCGCACTGCAGCACTCTTACAGTTCTGAGCAAACTTATTTAAATGAAGTCCCAGTTTCACATAAATACACTATTGATATTAAAGCTAATCTTAAAAATTCTTATATTTATTTATTGATCACACAAAAATTTTCCCCTGGGGCTTCCCTGGTGGCGCAGTGGTTGAGAGGCCGCCTGCCGATGTAGGGGACACGGGTTCGTGCCCCGGTCCGGGAAGATCCCACATGCCACAGAGTGGCTGGGCCCGTGAGCCATGGCCGCTGAGCCTGCGTGTCCGGAGCCTGTGCTCCACAACGGGAGAGGCCACAACAGTGAGAGGCCTGTGTACCACAAAAAAAAAAAAAAAAAAAAATTTTCCCCGATTCCATTCTTAAAATTTTTCTGTAATTTTCTATGTCCATTTTAGTTTATTCCTTTTTCTCTTGGAAATAACCAGCTTTACTTTAGGACAAAATCATTTTCTTTTTTTAAATTGTTTTTCTCTTTTTTTTTTGGCCGTGCCACACGGCATGCAGGATCTTAGTTCCCCCACCACAGATGGAACTCATGCCCCCTGCAGTGGAAGCAGGGAGTCTTAACCACTGGACCGCCAATGAAGTCCCGTAGGACAAAATCACTTTCATTTCCCTCATACCTCATACTGTTTCTAAACAAAAAACATATCTTACTTTCCTCGAAAGTAGAATTATTTCCCTAATTATTTTCAGTAGTTTTAATTACATGTATTAATTAGAATTCTTAACAATTAGAACTAAGTAAGCAACTGTCTTTACATTAGCATTTGGAAAACTGTCAGATTTACAAGAACTGTTTATACTTTCTAGAAACGTGCTGTTTCATAGAAAATTTCTCATTTTTACCAATGGAATATCTTTAATTCCTCCATAAAAGGAAGCAAAAAGTGGATAAACCTATGCTCAGTAACTAATGTTTCAGTATTTTTTCTTATTTGGAAATGATCTGGATATTCCATGTATTTAACTTAAATCATCATTTAACTTAGGAAAACTTTAAGATTCTAGGTTACCAAAAGACTTGGGGAGTCTTTTGGAAAATTCACCTAAAACCTTTTTATCTTGCAATCTATTTGCTTGTTTTCAACTATTATGTTTCCATTAGTTTTGAAAACTTAATTAAATCGTTATTTTTTTTCCTGACAAATTTTGTAAGAGATAAAGTGAAGTTACTTGACTTCAGGTAAACAAGTAAAAAAAAAATTTTAACATCTTTATTGGAGTATAATTGCATTACATTGTTGTGTTAGTTGCTGCTGTATAACAAAGTCAATCAGCTTATGTATACATATATCCCCTCCCTCTTGCGTCTAAGTAAAATTTTTTTTTTACATCTTTATTGGAGTATAAATATTTATTGTGTATTAGTTTCTGCTTTATAACAAAGTGAATCAGTTATACATATATTCCCATCTCTTCCCTCTAAGTAAAATTTTTATATTTAATGCTGATAACTCTAAAGACATGCCTATTTTAATTAAACCAACAAATGCAAATTAGCTTCACTAGTGAATATTCTCCCAGATGACGTGACCCTGAAAAGCATTTTGGTTAGTTTCCACTACACTTCTGGGAATTTAATTTATATAAGCGCTTATTTTCTTTAAGGCAATTAAATAGAGCTCCTTTTACAATATAAATTAATTTTGTCAATACCATCCAGAGGTAAAAAAACACTGTATCTTTAATGTACATTCATAGACATACACAAACACACAGATCCAAACAGAGACCTTAGAAGACACTTTAAGGGTTTCTTGTTTTTCTAAGTTGAAAATAACCTTTCCCCCTTTCCTTTTACTTCTCATTACAAATACATCCCTGAAGTTTGTACTTTAAACATACGGCCTAGATTAGGAGTTAACATTTTTTATCTCAAAGGCACAGGGAAATGATATAAATTCCTCTAAGAAGGACTCTGGCTTCCTAAGACCAATAACTTAAAAGCTTTTTGAGATAAATAGGGAAGGTTTTAGGATTGGTTAAAAAGAAATAGATATTGGATTGCCTCTACAGCTGTTTTTTTTATTTGTTAAGATAAGTACAGTTGCTCTCAGTTCCTCAAAGAATTGGGTTGTAGTGTAAATGACATCATGCGTTGCTTCACCTCTCCACCTTTGCTGGAATGTTCTTTCCCTATGGGTACATTTAACTTAAGGTAAAAGGCCTAATGAAATTTTTTTCTTTCAGGCTCTGCATATCAGGTTCTAATCTGGCCAAATTTCTGGTTTAAAGTTATTAAGTCCTTTCAAATGTCGTGTCAGGTTTCAGCCAGTAGCAGTGAATATTTTTGGTAATATGAACAACGTCTTGGATTCAAGAAGTGTCCCCAAAGAGGTACAAAATATATTATCTTCACGATATCTAGAGTCACTCACAAAAGAGCCAAAGAAAGCGCCATCAACTTGTATGTCCCAGGAAAACAGAAAGCTCAGCCAAGTTTTTTCTTTTTCCTATTTATTTATTTATTTACTTTTGGCTGCATTGGGTTTTCATTGCTGTGCGTGGGCTTTCTCTAGTTGTGGTGAGCAGGGACCACTCTTCGTTGCAGTGCGTGGGCTTCTCATTATGGTGGCTTCTCTTGTTGTGGAGCATGGGCCCTAAGCACGTGCGCTTCAGTAGCTGTTGCAGGTGGGCTCAGTAGCTGTGGCTCGTGGGCTCTAGAGCACAGGCTCAGCAGTTGTGGTGCACGGGCTTAGTTGCTCCGCGGCATGTGGGGTCTTCCCGTACCAGGGCTCGAACCGTGTCCCCTTCATTGGCAGGCGGATTCTTAACCACTGCACCACCAAGGGAAGTCCCCCAGCCAAGTTTCTATGACATAAAACAAGACATGCAAGGAACCAAATCTATCCCTGGGAGAGAAAGGACCAATAACCAGTTGGTACGGATTTTGGAAAGGAACAGCTGTGAAATGTTATTTCCCTCTCTCGACTGGGCAGTACAGACAGAGATTTGGGAGTGCTATGATAAGAATTTTCACCCTTAGCTGATTTTGCCAGTTTTTCCAGGATCACATGTGCAGGTTCTGAGTGGGGTAGAAAGTGGAGAGCGTAGCTCTGATTTTTACTAGAATTTGGTTAGGGTTTTAAATTAATTTTAATTTTAGTTTCCCCTAGGCTGTTAAAGAGAATAATGCAGCAGTTTACCAGAAAATCTCTGAGTCTCATCAACTCTGGGAGGGATCCTCCTTTCAAGGTAGGTATGAGGGTGTATATGAGGCTGTTTACTTGTTGGATCTATGTTGCCTTTTATATCATTAATTTTTCATTAGCTTTTTGCAAGGAAGCTTTTAATGAAGGTATTTTTGGAATTCTGAAGCCTTTGGGGAGCTTCTGGGTGCCAATTAAAGTAAGTATCCCATTCTGTTTGTTTCATTTGTGAACTCTTGCGTGCACCTCTGAAATGATCTTATCCAATTAGAGAGGTTCTTCTAATGGGCATTGCAATTCCCCTGGGGGCTGACAGTAGTTATGTAGGACCCTAGCCTGTTAGGTTAGGTGCAACCCACATTTCAGTCTGGCCATGTTCTGGTGCCCCCAACATGACAGTTACCAAGCCAAGTTCTCAGGAAACAAAACAAGCTTAGCAAGATTTTGCCATTACTACAAATATCTACAGCTTCTGGGACCACCGTTCTTAGATATTAAAAAAAAGCAAGTGTGCCAGAAGGGGATACACTTGACTCCTTAGATTTTAAGGATCCCATTGTATTACTGGTTTTGTATTTTTAGCTAAGCTTTTGGGTCTCTCGAGACAATCTGATACGTAAAAGGGACATGATGCTGGGTTGGAAGTTGTGTGATGTATTACGCTGTACCTCACTACATGAAAATTAATCTTCTTGAGGTTTGAGGGTGACCCAGTATCAATCTAACCCATTTCGTAACCAACTTAACCTAACATGGGTGTCTGAGTTAGGTGGCAAGTGCTTTAACAGCATTGAAGTTTGCATCCCTTGCCCAACTTCTGTGGCTATGGCTTCTGAAATTCCCGTGTAGCAAATAGCCTTTACCTCATGTGCACGTTAACAGCATCCAATGGTAACCAAGGAAATGGAGCTGTGGACACCAGTAGCAACCAAAGAACTAGAGACAGGGAAAGGATTAAACCAGCAGACCTCACAGATGGGCACTGTGGACTCATTCCTAACAAATGGAGAACTGCACTTGCCATCAGCAGTTCCCAATGTGGACTGTGGGGGAAAATTCTAATACATAGGGAACTATACACTAAACCACCAGCAGATCCCAGTAAGGAAACTGGGAACAGAACCAAGGGCTGGGGCTTAGAAATTACTGCAGACTTCCCAAGAAAAGGCCCCGTGTGCACCACCAGCAATTTCTGTGGAAACTTGGACTAGGGAAAGTGCTGACCCAGCAGACCTCAACAAATGGGGACTGTGGACTCAGGGCTCCACATGGTTGGGCAACTGCAAGCTGCCACTAACAGTTCCCATGTGGATCTTGGGACAGAAAAAAGGTTGGGATTTTCCAAACAACTGAAAATTACAAACTGAGAAGCCAAGTAGAGTGGGAAGCTCAATGTGAAGAGACTGGAGATCTGAACCAAGAGGAACTTACCCATGGTCCTCAGAGAGAATGAGAAAGACAGTGAACTCAAAAGGGTTTCCCTCGTACTGTACCTGTGTTTCTCATTGTCCCCAAATGCCAAACATGTGTCTGGTTGGGGGCTGTTCCACATGGGCAGAGCCAGAAGTCAGAAAATGGTGCTGGAACTCAGGCCTACCAGGTTGCCATGCATCTCCGTCTCCTAATGGTACAGAAGATCCGAGAATCATGGATTCCTCACTTCTGCTTTCTGGACACATCTTTTTAATTTATTTTTGTTTGCATTGGGTCTTCATTGCTGCACGCAGGCTTTCTCTAGTTGCAGTGAGCGGGGGTTATTCTTCGTTGTGGTGCTGGGGCTTCTCATTGCAGTGGCTTCTCTTGTTGCAGAGCATGGGCTCTAGGTGCGCGGGCTTCAGTAGCTGTGCCTCACGGGCTCAGTTGTTGTAGCTCACGGGCTCTAGAGCGCAGGCCCAGTAGTTGTGGTGCACGGGCTTAGTTGCTCCGCGGCATGTGGGATCTTCCTGGACCAGGGCTTGAACCCGTGTTCCCTGCATTGGCAGGTGGATTCTTAACCACTGCACCAGTAGGGAAGCCCTGGACCTCACGCATCTTTTTCTTCCCTACACTTTAACTCAGAACCACTAACAAAAGGACTCTGGGATATATAGCTTTCCACCTTGCCTAAGCTGACAACAAAATTCAGTAGAACCACCTGGATAGTAGCTTTCAACTTCACACCAACAAGTCGCTCTTCTTAACTCAATGTTTCGTGTGCAATTTCCACCCAAGATCATGGACAATGAAGAGAGGCCAAATTAATAAACATAATCAGATGAGACAGAAGGCCTTCCAAGACCTTCCACAATTACTAATTTCTGTGAGGAACACAAATATGGTATCCACTAGCAACAAATATGGAAGACACACCTTTCAGTAATATAAACTAAGGGGAGCATAAATACTGAGTCAGAAAATTCCAGTATCGTCCAGGAACCAGAAAAGTCATTTCAACAACACAGGTCTCACATCATGATCACATATTAGGACCATAAGACAAAGTAAGAATCAAAAATATTTTCATCTAGGGGCTTCCCTGGTGGTGTAGTGCTTAAGAATTCTCTTGCCAATGCAGGGGACACAGGTTCGAGCCCTGGTCAGGGAAGATCCCACATGCCGCGGAGCAACTAAGCCTGTGCGCCACAACTACTGAGCCTGCACTCTAGAGCTCACAAGCCACAGCTACTGAAGCCCGTGTGCCTAGAGCCCGTGCTGTGTGATGAGAAGCCACGACAATGAGAAGCCCGTGCACTGCAACGAACAGTAGCCCCCACTCACCACAACTAGAGAAAGCCTGCGCGCAGAAACGAAGGCCCAACACAGCCAAAAATAAATAAATTCATTAAAAAACTTTTTTTTCATCTAAACTCATACCATGTTTGCACATGAAAAAACCACAAACCAAAAAGACTTTCACTCTGGGTTCAAAAGACATTGTAATGGAATTGAGACAAGTATTATATGACTGTATAACTATTTAAAGTCCAAGATAACAAAAGATAAGTAGCAAAGATGATGGGTACATAGAGGCATGGTTATTATCTTAAGTGTTCAGGTCAGTTAACATGAGCTAGAAATTAATACACTGGGATCCCTATTCAGGATGAGGCACTTAAAAGGAAAAATCATATCTCTCCATTAAAAAAATTTGTCTACCCTGAGTTTTCAAGTATAAAATAAGTGAAGTGCTGAAGGTTTCCCAACATTCTTTCCGTTCATAATGTTTCTCTCCTGTGACTGCTCCATTTATAAGATTTTAAGGGAGAATGAAGGCTTTCCCATAGTTTTTCTATTCAGAATTTTTCGCCAGTGTGTGTCTTCATGTGTCTTTGCAGGGATATGAGACACCTATAGGCTTTTTCACACTGCTGACATTCATATGGCTTCCCTTCACTGTGGGTTAGCATGTGTCCTTGCAGGGATCTGGGATACCTGAAGGCTTTCCCACACTGCTGACACTGATAGGGCTTCTCTTCACTGTGTGTTTTCGTATGTTCTCGAAGGGATGAGGAAGTAATGAATGCTTTCCCACATTCTGTACATTCATAGGGTTTTACTCCACTGTGTGTTTTCACATGTTTTCTAAAGTATTTGGGACAACTGTAGGATTTCCCACATTCCTTACACACGTAAGGTTTCTCTCCAGTGTGGATCCTCACATGTCCTTGCAGGGATTTGAGATAGGGGAAGGCTTTGCCACACTGCTTACATTCATAGGGTTTTTCTCCACTGTGTGTTCTCATGTGTTCTCGAAGGTAAGTGCACCAACTGAAAGCTTTGCCACACTGCTTACATTCATAGGGTTTCTCTCCAGTGTGCATTCTCACATGTTCTCGGAAGTGTGAGATGCGAGTGAAAGCCTTTCCACATTCTTTACATTCATAGGGTTTCTCTCCAGTGTGAGTTCTCACATGCCGTGCAAGTTGGCAATAATAACTGAAGGATTTTCCACATACTTCACACATGTGGATTTTCTGTCCATAATGACCTCTCTCATGTTCCTGAAAAGATGAGGGACAAGTGAGAGCTTTTCCAAACTTCTTACACTCTAAAGACTGTTTACTACGGTCACTCTTCACGCACCTCTTAGATGCTCTCCCAGCATCCTGATGTTTTTCGGGTTTCTCTACAATGTCTGTTTCCCTGGGAGGGCTTAGACACAACATACAGCTGGAAGCTTGCCCACGTTCTTCACATGGATAATGTTTGTGTCCGGGGTGAGATCTTTGCTGATTCTTCTGGAAAGAATGATCCCTGAAGGCTTTTCCACACTTAATGCATTGATGGGGCTGAATTCCAGTCCAATAACTCTTATGCACAGTAAAATCTATAATCTGATTCAGGGTTTCTAGACATTGATGACCTTCTTTACCTTCACAGAGACTCTCCACCAAATTATTTCTGTTCAAAATAGGAAGCACAGTATTAGGGATTAATGATTATAAGTGATTTCTTAATTAGTGATTTGTTGATGGTTATTCATTATTATTTTGACTACACATTTGCCATTTTCAATGAATGGGCATGTTTTCAGCACTCTATGCATTGTGACAAAGTGCAACAAGTTTAATGCTTCAGCTGAGGGCTCAAGCAGCACCATAATTTTCAGTGTTTTTTACATACGAGGTTTCCTGACCAGTGTTTCCTACTGAATTAAGTTTTAGGAGCTCCATATCTACATCACATTTATAAAAGTAGTTTTGTAAGAATTCTGTGAATAGACAATTGTTTAGCTAAGTTTACACTTTTTCTTTAATTTTAAGTGAGTCTAATACTCTGCCTAGATTCCCCTTCCCCCGTGGGAGTGCCACTCACCTCAAACGCCTCTCCTGAGTTAGATGCTGATCTTGCATGTTATGATATGCCCAGTTTTCTCCCAAAAAAGACATGGAATCATTTCTTGTGAATCTTACTACTTTCTCTTCACTGCATAGTCCAGTCTCCAAAATATCCCAATGAGCACTTGATCTACTGGTTTTAACTTGAGAGCAAGAACCTGCAATAATTGGTAACATAATTAAATCCACGGGAAAGAAATGGTGGGATAAAGGAAAAAAAAGAGACCACATGTAGATTTCTTTCCATACACTAATTCAAAAATGTAAAATAATTTTATAAAGGAAGGAAGAAGATGTGTGATATATCAGAAATATATATATATATATATATATATATATATATTTGGTCATTCAGATGACCAACATATATTTCTCAGATAAATCGGGTCCTTATCCACAGTTTCCTGCCCGGGGATCCTAAAACCCTTGGAATTTCCTGAGCAGTAAAAGCAATGGAATAATATGTGGTCTCTTGTGCTCATTTCCAGAAAACGCTTCAGGATCAGAAAGGTGAAATAGGTGTCTTGTTATTCATAAAAAGCCCTTTCCATCCCAATTGGGTTTATATTAATGAAAAAAATTGTTAGAAAGAAGTATGGGGGCTGGTTGCCAATGGAGACACCATGTGATTAAAGGGTTGAAACTTTCAATCCCATCCACACCCCCAGACACCCCAACACCTCTGGGGATGGGGGAGGGGCTAGAGATCAAATCCACTGCCAATGGCCAATGATTTCATCAACCATGCCTATGTAATGAAGGCATGAAAAAAAGTTCAGAGAGCTTCTGGGTTGATGAACACGTGGAGATGTGGGAAGACTGGCACCTGGAGAGGCACAGAAACTCCTTTTCAAAATCTTACCCTATGCATCTCTTACATCTGGCTGTTCCTGAATTATATCCTTTTAAAATGAACCTGCGATCTAGTAAGTAGTAGGTTTCTCTGAGTTCTGTGAGCCACACTAATAAATTAGTTGAACCCAAGGAGAGGGTCATGGGAACCTCTGATTTATAACAAGTTGGTCAGGAGGACAGGTAAAAGCCTGGACTTGAGATTGGCATCTGAAGTGGGAGAATATGGAGTAAGTCTTGAAGGATTGAAACCTTAAGCTGTGGAATCTGTGGCTATCACTGGGTAGATGGTGTCAGGATTGAGTTGAATTCTATGATGTGCTGCTGGTCCAATAATTGTTTGTTGGTGTGAGGTGCCTTAACACATGTGCACGTGTGCACACACACACAGACACACATTAGAATTGGGTCCAAAACAAAATTAACACCCACACACCCACAAACACATTGGAATTGGGTCCAAACCAAATTTAACACACACACAAAGAAAAACTCTGAGGACCTCAGCTATTTGGAACTTTAGCCATCATAGGGAAAATGAGTCAAAATGGCAGACTGTTCACTAAGAAATACTTCAGAAGAGATACATCACAGAAGCAAAGCAGGCAGGAACTGGGCAAAATACACACTCCTAAATGCTCCCTTCGTAAGAGGAGCTACAGAAAGACTTCTGAAGTGGGCAAAGATGGATGAAAAGTCCAACAGGGAAGCCAGGTCACCTTCTCAAAGACAGAGTGACAAACGTCACCTTCTCAAAGACAGAGTCATGTTTCTAACAGTTATGTCCAAATATCTCTCCCTGATACAGAACCTGCTCCTCCAGAGAGGTGTGCCCTCCTGGTGATCGCAGGCACAGAGGCCCTAGAGGAAGCCTATCTCCAGTGACCCAGCTGCCACTAGGAGATCAGACGGTGCGTGGCTGCTGTCCTGCTCGTGGAGAAAAGCTTCTCAGGGGGAGGATGGAGGACAACAAGCCCTCCATGAGATGGGCCGATTCTCTGGTCCTCATGTCATTGAGGATGGGTGAGTTTGGGTTTAACTGCAGCAAGATTATCAGGTCAAATGTGTACTGATCACAGTGTAACTTTCACAGGGTGAAAACCGTAACGCTGCTCTCACTGCCCCAAAGTAACACTGGAGACCACGCTCACATTTACACAATTAGGGAGCCTCAGGATTCTGATCAAGAGCAATAAAAATCAATTCAATATAGAAATATTTACCGTCATGGAAAAGCTATTTGACTCTAGGTACGTTCTATAAAGGTGGGGACCACGTCTGCCTGTTTTTCAACATATTCCTATTCCTTGGTTCCAGTAAGAAAGAACACTGTAAGAAATATTTGTTCCCCAAAGACTAAGTGCAGGGAGGAAGCCGTCCTCACCCACGGAGGCCAGGTTCCTGAAGGTCTCCAGCATCACGTCTCTGTAGAGCTTCCTCTGAGCCAGGTCCAGCAAAGCCCACTCCTCTGCGGTGAAGTTCACAGCCACGTCCTCAAAGACCACCGAGTCCTGAAACAGCCACAGGTTCCGTGTCAGCAAGGCTCCCTCTTCACCCCCATGTGTGGGAGGATGGGGAGGCTGGCAGTCGGAAACCGGACTCAATTCCTAGGACTCCTGAGCTTACACTCTTGTGGGAAATGAACACACACAAGCCAATCAAATGCATTTTACTCAGTGATGGTAAGTGCTGGAAACTGAAACAAAATGTAACAACAATACCTGATAAACACTCATGCACACATAATGAAAAAAAACGGTTTTTACTGAGATAGAGCAGACTGTGAGGTATGACACACACTGAAAATGAAATCATCATTCAGATGACATGGAAATGGACACTTGGCCTGCTCATAAGTTATTTCCTTGAACCTCCTAGAACTGGAGCAGACTGTCAGGAGGTCGTGAACACTGATTTTCCAGGGCCGCTGCATCTGAAGAACTCTCGCCTGGACTGAAGAGCATGTAAAAGCCTGGGCCAGTCCCCTCATATCCGACAGAGTTAGAGATACGAACCTCCTGCCAGGATGAGGTGGACACGGAGGGCACAGACGCAGGCCAGGGCCCAGGGCCTGGGACACCTGTGGGGTAAGAGGAGGCCTGGTTCCTGAGGGATCTGTCAAGCCAGCAAGGCCTCTCAGATAAATAATCAAGAAATCAAGAATAATGCCCTACGAAGAAGAGTCATAGAAGGATCTGATGGCATTGGAGCCAAAGATGACTTTAACACAGAGAAAAATCACCGAATTAATGTTTTTAGGACAATATGGTATGACTCTACACCCCTGAAATATAAAGCAAGCTATCTTTATCAATTAGAATTTCTATAAAAAATATATTCCGAACATTGAAATGATAAAATATTCCACTACATCAGCTACAAAGAAGGCAAGGCTATCTCACCCGGGCCTGCAACTTGGGTTTGCTAATCACACACCTGAAAATATGGGACATTAGTCATCAGGGAAATGCAAATGAAAACTACAAGCAGATACCTCTTCCTACCCACTAAGAAGGCTATAAGACAGACAAACTGATGCTGGCGAGGATGTGGGAAAGTTGGAACCTTACAAACTGCTGGTGGGAAGGTAAAATGAAGCCACTTTGGAAGACAATCCAGCAGATCCTCAAAATGATAAACACAGTTTCACCATATAACACAGCAATTCCACCCTAGGTATCTATCTACCCAAGAGAGGCGAAAGCAAACACCAACACAAAAACTAATACACAGGGACTTTCCGGGTGGTCCAGTGGTTAGGAATCCGCCTTCCAGTGCAGGGGACACAGGCTCGATCCCTGGTCGGGGAACTAAGATTCTACACACCGTGGGGAAACTAAGTCTGTGCACTGTAACGAAGAAGATCCCACATGCCACGACTAAGACCTGATGCAGCCAAATAAATATTTTTAAAAACCCCAAAAGTAATACACAGATGTTTACAGCAGCATGATTCATAACAGCCAAAAAGTGGAAACAACTCAAAAGGTTATCAACTGATTTGGATAAGCAAACAGAGTAATCTCACAACAGAATATTATTTGCAACAAGAGGAATGAAGTACTAATCCACGACACAAAATCAATGAACTTTAAAAACATTAACAGGTTTCACAAAAGCCCACAGGCAGTATCATATCATTTATGTGAAATGTACAGAATGAACAAAGCTATAGAGACACAAATTAGATTAATAAACTGCCTAGACGAAGGGCGGGTGGAGGCTTGGAATGAGAGGTGACTGCCAGCAGGTACAAGTTCTTTGGGGTGATAAAAATATCTAAAATTAGAATGTGAGGATGGTTGCACAATCCAGTAAACATTCTAACACTTCTGAATTTTACAGTTTAAACCAGGAAACCTTACGGTTCATAAATTATACCTCAATAAAAACTGTTTAAAAAATAGATTCAGGACTTCCCTGGTGGCACAGTGGTTGAGAGTCCGCCTGCCGATGCAGGGGACACGGGTTTGTGCCCCGGTCCGGGAAGATCCCAGATCCCACATGCCGCGGAGCAGCTGGGCCCGTGAGCCATGGCAGCTGAGCCTGCGCGTCCGGAGCCTGTGCTCCGCAACGGGAGAGGCCACAACAGTGAGAGGCCCGCGTACCGAAAAAAAAAAAAAAAAAAAGATTCAGACGAGCTAAAAACATGTTCTTCTTAATCTAATGGCAATTTTATTCAAAAGCACCAGAACTTGGGCAAATAAAAGAATATGAATTGCTTAAGGAACAAAGTTACAAACGTTTCAGAGATCCAGTAGGTTGAGGAGATATCACAAACCAATTGTCAAGGATGAAACAAGCGCCCAGAGATGGAACTTGATGCATGATGTTCTATTTCTACAGGAGACAAAAATTCAGTCTGGTTTTCTTTCAAGACTACGGGCTGAAAATGGTGATTCCCCAAACTGCCTTAACAGAGATTTCCTGGAGAGAAGTAACGCCGCACATTCCACCATGTGTGAGCTGAAGGCAGAGTGGGTCAGTCATGTTCAACTTGGAACTGCCGTCACCTACGGACTGTTTCCACCCACCAAGGAGAGCTCCTGGAGAAGAGTCCTCCCAATACCCTGCACCATCCATAAGCCTGATCATTTAGGAGTTGAAACTCCTAAAACGGCCCCATCAAGAAGGAAAAAAGACAAAAAATAACCACTTTCAAAAGCCCAGAATGAAGAGCTGGCAGATAACATGGCTCAGCAAGAAGCAGCTCCCAAGGATGGGCTGAGTGGATGTGAAGCCTTTAAACACGACTGGCCCTAAAGATGATGAACGATGCTCAGTCTTGGAGATGAGGAAAGACTGTCTTTTCAAAAAGGAACTGGGCTCAAAATCTTTCATAGTCTTCCCTAGTATGGAGGGAGGTTTCCACAAAGCACAATTTTGGTACCATTCTTGAGGGGAAAATGTTGCAAGCTGACAGTTCATGAAAGATGTAGTTCTAGTACACTATTTCCAAGCACCTGCCTTAATAACAGGTGAACAGGTCACTCTTCAGTATACTTTATGGAGCCTGTTGAGCTTTGAAAATGGACAAATATGGGAAATAATAAAAAATTAGTATTAAGTTAAATGATCTTATTCTAGTAAACATGATTTTTTTTTAAGGCATATGAAGTGCTTTTCAAACTCTCATCCCAATGGAGCAAAATACCGATGAACAATTATTCCCCCGCAGGATCCATATTAATAGAATCTCATCTTTAGTTAAGTCTTCATCTCGTCTATCTCCTTATCACTGAAGCATAAATTTCTTGAGAGCAACTGAGATACCAGTCTTGGAACTTTTTTACATAATCTTCTTCTCATTCCTTCCTACTGTTCAACGGGGAACTGCTCTTCTTTACTAAACAGATATCTGTGTACACCACTGGGTTGCTCTGGGTCAAGAAGTGCTTCATCATGAGAGCTTTCAGGGTGTGTGGAATGGGAGAATATAAAAAACAAATCTTCCCAATGCATTTGAGCAGAAGTGCTGGTTTCCATTTAAAGCCTCTCTCTCTGCTGCACATACCAGGATGGGAGCAAAAGATGCCTTAATATGTCACGTGTCAAGTGTCACATGCTGGAGACAATAGCTTAGTGTCTGTTTATCTTCTGTTCTGTGTTTTTAGTATTGCATGACTGAGGTCTTCTGAATGGTTTATCATAAAACCACATTTCAAGTCTTGTTTCTGCTCAGAGAGTCTTTTCAAATATCCAAATGTATTTCTCACCCTGATCTCTTGGTAATAATAGACATAGAAATCTCTCTAATGCTGACCTGCAGTACATGCTTGAGTTTTAAAATCATTAATAGAGGAAACTAATGGCGTCATTTTACCAGGAAATAATACATGCGGGCCTTGGTAACTCTGTGGGTTTAATTCCAGAGCACCACAATAAAGGAAATATTGCAATAAAGTGAATTACACAAATTTTTTTGCTTCCCTGTACAGGTAAAAGTCACATAGTCTTTTAAGTGTTCGATAGACTTATGTCTAAAAAACCTTGTACATACATTTAAAAACACTATTGCTAAAAAATGCTGACCATCAGTGAGCAAATACTCTTTGAAAATGGCACCCACAGACTTGCTGAGATGTAGGGTTGCACAACACCTTCAATTTGCAAACAACACAGTATCTGCAAAGTGCAACAAAAACTGAAATGCAAGGGACTTCCCTGGTGGTCCAGTGGTAAAGAATCCGGGTTCCAATGCAGAGGATGAGGGTTGGATCCCTGGTGGGGGAACTAAGATCCCACATGCCGCAGGGCAAATAAGCCTGCGCGCCACAAGGAAGAGCCCACGTGCCACAACGAAGATCCGTGTGCCACAACTATGACCCGACGCAGCCAAATAATAATAAAACAAACAAACAAAAAATGACAATCAACAGACACCAACATCAAAATCACACATGGAATTATCTGACAAGGATTTTAAAGCCACTGAAAAATACTTCAGTGAGTAATTACAAACAAACACACCTGAAACAAATAAAAAATTGAAAGTCTCAGCGAAGAAAGAAAAGATACAAAGAAGAACCAAATGGATATTTTAGAACTGAAAAATACAATAACTGAACTAAAAAACTGGATGGTTTCAATACAGAGGAAAGAATCAGTCAACTTGAAGGTAGAACATCAGAATTTACCCAATCTGAACAACAGAGAAAATAGACCAAAAAAAAAGTGAAAGAGCCTTAGTGACCTGTGGGACAAACACAAAAGATAAAACATTAGTATCACTGGAGTCTCAGAAAAAGTGGAAAAAAGTATGCAATAGAAAATTACTAGAAGAGGGACTTCCCTGGTGGCACAGTGCATAGGACTCCGTGCTCCCAATGCTGGGGGCCCGGGTTCAATCCCTGGACAGGGAACTAGATCCCACATTCATGCCACAACGAAGAGTTTGCAGGCCACAACTAAGGAGCCTGCCTGCTGCAACTAAGACCCAGTGCAACCAAATAAAATTTTTAAAAAACTACTAGAAGAATTATAGAAATGAAGAACAGTTGAGTGGCTGTCAGAAGTTAGGGGTGAGGGTAAGAAGGAAGTGGGGTTTGTGTGACTATAAAGGGATAGCAGGAACTATCTTTGTAGTGATAGAATAGTGCTGTATCTTGATTGTGGTGATGGCTATACACATGTACACATGATGAAACTGTACACACACATACATATACATATAAAATTGGTGAAATCTATAAAAACCAAACAACCCTACACCTTCAAGTAACGGAACAAAAGTCTTCAGTACTCACGCTGAGTCACAGGGCAGAACACTGTATTGAGGAGGACACAAAGGGGAAGCGCAGCCAAGTGTGAGCCGCTCAGATCAGCGGCCTGCTGCCCACGGTGCACAAGGAAACCCCAAGTCAGAAGGTCAAAGCCAACCGAGCTGGATGGGTACCCCCAGGGCAGGGGGAAGGACTGAGCTCCACCTAAGTATAGGAATGCCCCCTCCCTGGGCCTCAATTCTCACCCAGGAGGAAACGCTCAAGTTGAAGTTCTGACCCAGAGAAACTCTCTAATTCATCGACCCTCTCAGCAGCAGCTGAGCCCAAGGAGCCTTCCCCACGTCTGACCTTCACAGACTCACTCAGGGTGCACACATCACACTCAACCCACCAACTCACTGAATGAGGCCAAAAGCAAAGGTCGGGAGACAGCCGAGGGCAGCACAACCTCAGAGGACAAACCGCCCCCAGCACTTCTGGAGCTGGATGCCCTGCCCCATGCTCGTGCCATTAACAGCTCCTTCTGTGGTGGTTCTATGGTCTGTAGGCCACCTGCAATGGGGGGATGGGGGAGATGGGGTGGGGCAATACCCCAGGGTACCTTCCTTCACCTCCCTCACAGGCTCAGCTTGTCCCCGACCCAGATGATACACCTGCATCATGACGATCCCTGTGGGTCATTGACAGGAGATGAAGACCCGTCTGTGTGTAAATGAGAACCCGCAGGATCACTGCTTCCTCCTGTGTTCATGGATAATGCAGGAGAGGGAAATTCTGGGGCACTTTTATGATTTGAGGAACAGGATTACTGCTCACCCCTTTCAGGAGACAGGCATCAGTTCACTAATATCCTCATGATGACGAGCTGTAACTCATCTAAAAATTAGTGAGCAAGTCTCAGTAGCACTGGTCACATTCCACAGAATTTCCATTCATCTCTGTTGACCAGCTAATAACAGGAAGTAGACAAGAATCGGACAGTGTCACAACTCTGTACCCTTCATGGAAGAGTCACTACAATTTCTATGAATCTTTTTAATCCATCTCTCCACCCATTTCACATGAAGGGGTGGGACTGCCTGCATTTCCTGAAATTCCTCTTCCTTTTTATAAAAAATAAATTTATTTATTTATTTTTGGCTGTGTTGGGTCTTCATTGCTGCGCGTGGGCTTTTCTCTAGTTGCAGCGAGCGGGAGCTACTCTTCATTGCGGTGCGCAGGCTTCTCATTGCAGTGACTTCTCTTGTTGCAGAACACAGACTGTCGGCGCGCGGGCTTCAGTAGTTGTGGCTCGCGGGCTGAGCAGTTGTGGCGCACAGGCTTAGTTGCTCCGCGGCATGTGGGATCTTCCCGGACCAGGGCTTGAACCCGTGTCCCCTGCATTGGCAGGCGGATTCCTAACCACTGCACCACCAGGGAAGTCCCATTTCCTGCAGTTCTAATGGAAGAGAAAATATTTTCTGTACTGAGACACTTCTCCCCAGAGGCATCTCTGGTTAAGGCCCAAAAGCCTGGAATAAAACGAGTCGTCAGGAAAAGGCAAAGACCTAAGATTCTTACTACCCTCACTAAGGAGAAGAAACCAGGCAAAAGAATGGAGAATTTTACACTTGCTGAAACCGGAAGCTGGATCAGGGGAAGCTATTAGTGCTGAGCCGGACCCAGAGGAGGCTGCTTACAGGTGTCAGGGGACAATGCTGAACCCTCCCTGAGCCATGTGCTCCTGGAAACTTCGATGGGAGGTGAAAGGGCCCCCCACCCTTTGCTCTTCTGGAAAACGGCAGGCTGCAAGAAACCGCCCCCGTGCCCCACCTGATTCAGATAAGACTCACACGGAGGCCCCCTGTTTATCCAGGACAAGGCCAGATGCAGTCCCCTCAAAGTTCCATCTCCACCTCATCAGTGATTAGCGGAACTGTTCCCCCCACTGGCCAAGCAGAACAAATGCTTGTTGGCCAAACTTTGGTTCAGCTCCTCTCCTTCCCCCTGACCTGGCCTCACCGCAGCCAGCCGACAGACCCCTAAGGACAGGCTGGCCTCAGGGATCTGCTATCCGAGCATCACACCTGGTCCCTCCTGGTGGTGTTTACTCCTCTGTATAAGAGAAAAACTCTCTTTGCCCAACTCTTGAGACACTTGCAGATCTTAGGGTCAGATGTCCCCCTTCCTGCAGAGCCCCCTGTGCCTGGTGCAACAGACCCTTCTCCCCCTGCAGGAACTCATTTGGATAAAGGTCTCTTGTTGTAAAGTTTGTAGTTTTTTTAATGCCACAGGGTTGACCAAGTGTTCTCAACGGCCCTTGTGAAAATTAAAAAAGAGAAAACGCACTAAAAAGAAGTCGGGGTGGGTGCAGAAGGGAGAGCCTCACCCAGAACCACTTGACATCAATTACAGGAAGAAGTGTCAATTACAGCCCCCAACAGAAAAACTGAGAACACGAAAGAATCAACAATTACAGGCCCCAACAGAAAAAGATGTACATACACTGCATCTTCTCCAGAAACTGGCTACCCCAGCAACTAGCCAATGAGAAACCAGCATCAACCTAATTCTCCATCTCTCCTCGGACTTTACATCAATACAACCCCTCCCACCTCCCTCCTTTTTCTGCAATAAATAAGTCTGTTGGACTTGCTTATGGCTTTTGCTATACCTTGTCTGTCCCGAATTGCAATTTTTTGCTGTTCCCAAATAAATCCATTTTTCCTAGTAAATAACTGTTATTTTTAAGCTCAACATCCATTTTTTTACCTAAACTTTACTCAGGCTTCTTCCCAAATGCCCCTGACTCTGGGTCACTCCCTGCTACACCTCCCAAACTGAGCATCACTGAGCTGCAGAGCAAATCCCCTCTCACCTGGGCCGAGAACGCCCTGACCACAGGACCTCTGGTTCTGTCAATCCGCCTCCCTCTCACCCTCCTCTCACAAAAGAGAAAAGCCCTTTGCTGTGTGGTTGGAGACGCTGGCACATCCCTGAGATCCGAGCCTCGGCCCTATCGCAACATTAATTGCAAAATAGTCTCCCTGACCAACCCTGGACTCGACATTATCTCTCAGGTCCAGGGCGGGACCCCAGCGCCTGACCGCCCGCTCCGGCGGCTCGCCCCATCCTCGCTCAGACACCCACCGGGACAGGGACTGGGTCGGAACTCACGGGATCCCAAGTTGCGGTCGAGGGCGGAGACCCGAGTTGGGACCCGAGATCCCACGCGAGGACCGGACAGGACCCCGGGACCGCGCGACGCGGTCGAGGGTGGAAACTAGGGTCCGGACCGGGGTCAGGGAGTCCTATCCTGCTGCCGCTTCCGGCCAATTCGAACCAGCCCCATACGGTCTCGGCGCCAGCCCCACGCACTCACCATTTCAGCCCCTCTGCGCGCATTCAGGTCGTCCTCCCCGCGGCCCTGCAGCCCAACAGCTCCGGCAGGTTAGAGCAACACCGACGGGACACCTGAGGTCCCCTGAATTAGGTGCGACACAACGCCCGGGCGGCTAAGCGCGACGTCACAACGTAAGCGAATGCGCCCGCCCCCGTCTCTGATTGGATGAGGCTTCAAGCCTTCGCACCTTAATTGGACGGGTCTCTAGGCACACCCCCTTCTTGGGCCCTGATTGACAACGGGTGCAGGTCTGGATTCTGAGTGAAGGGCGGTCTGTAGGTCACGTGACGGAGCAGGGCGGAAGTGCGGCTGGTTGGCTTCAGCCCTTTACTGCTTGGCTTTCTATGGGGCGCCAGACCTGGCTGCCCTGGTGGACTCTAAGCCGAATGTACTGCTGGCCAGACAGACACAGCATCAGCCCACAGCTTGCAGTCCCTTTCTCCTGAACAGAAATGTGCCACTCAGTTCCCCTCAGTGCCCCCTGTCCAGGGCTGCCCCCCTAAGTCCGGGAGCCAGGACAGCAGGGGACAGGTGTGAAAGGAGAATCAAAATGGAGTCAGTATTGCTAAGAGAGCACTCTAAAATGGAGCCAGGAGGCCACTGAGGAAGTGGGGCTTATGCAGGTCTCAGCCCAGATGGAATCTGAACTTTTGACCACTTACTGACTTAACGCAGGCATCCAGAACAGCTGCCCAATGACCCAGAAAGTCAAGATACTTATTGGACCCTTCCCCTAAATAACTCGTGACAGCCTATTCCTTAAGGACAAATTTTTCATTCCCTGTGTCAGTCTATCATAATTCATGCCAGGCAACTTTAACAACCCTGTGGCTTTTCCTTTAATAAGTCTGTTACTCTTGCTCCTCCCTACAACACTTTCAGTGTTACGCTGTTGATGAAAAATTAATGAATAGTCGATCTAAAAGAGAAAATAGAAATTTTTGTTTAAGCCTATGAGAGGATTATAACCCAGGAGACAGTCTCTCATAAAACTCAGAGGGCTGTTCCACTTACTAGAAGTCTAAGACCATCATATACATTTTTGAGGCAAAGGAGCATATATCAAAATGACACAATGACATCTCACATAAGGTTCACCAAAAATACATAGTCTAGATCTGCAGCAGATCAGCATGACCCCTGACCGGATTAGGAAAGGTATGTTATCTTGGAGTTACATTGCTGGTGGCAGAACGAGGAAAAAAATTTGATCTTTCTGGTGGAGCAGACATTCCTACCTTTGAGAAGGTCTGTTAATGCATAATGCAGATGCACAATGCACATTAGGGAGGGCCCAATAAGGGCAGAGAGTAATGTTATGCTTAAATTTTCTTTCTTATGCCTCAAAAACATAAATTGTATTCCATCAACTCAAATCTGGGTCCCCCAAGTTGCAATTCCTAAGACCTCAAATAAGCTCAATACTGATTACTGTTCCACATGACACAGGAGGGCCTGGGGAACCTCCCGAGTCAGGGGTCGGCCTGGGGGCAAGGTCACTGTGAATCTGTTCCCAGAGTACAAAGACACTCTGTGATGCTCCCTGCACGTATTCAGGGGCCAGCCCCACTTTGACATTTTATCTTTGACACCAGGAGATCCGGCCCTCCTGCCCACACATTTGGGCTTGACGAAGTTCTCTGTGTCCTGTTTCTTACCCCACATCGTCAGATTTCTCCCCACAGGTTCCTGGACAGGGTGTCGCCCCCACGTCTGAGCAACACTGAGGTTCCGAACAAGCCCCTGATCAGCTTCTCCAGACAACAGGTGACCCAAGGAGCCCTGTCCAGTCCAGCCACGCTGGCCCCGCACTCCGCGCACCGCCCTCACTCGCCCAACTTCCCTCCTGCTCGCCCTCCTCACACAGAAAAGCCCTTTGATGTGTGGTTGGAGACGCTGGCACATCTCTGAGATCCGAGCCTCGGCGCTATCGCAACAGTATTTGCAATACAGTCTCTTTGACAAGTCCGGGCTTGACTTTATCTGTCAGGTCCAGGGCGGGTCCCCCACGCCCCAGCGCCTAACGGCCCGCGTCGGGAATAGTCCTGTCCTCCCTCCGACCCCCACGGGGCCAAAGACTCGGTCCGGACGCCCCCGGACCCCGAGCAGTGACGGAGCAACACGGCAGGTCCTCAGCCCGCGGCCGAGGGGAAGACTCGGGTCCGGATCCCGGGTACCCACCCCGAGGCCAAGGGGGAGACTCGGGTCGGGACTCCGGGGTGGGTGGGACGCGGGGAGACCCTGGCCCGGCCGTCGCTGTCGGCAAGTTCCGGACCGTTCGAACCAGCCTTTTCCCTGTTAGGGCCCTGAGCGGTGCACTCACCATCTGTGCCTCCTTTCGGGTTCTGCGAAGCGTCCTCGGGGCGACCCTCCGACCTGGGCAGGTGAGACCGACGGGGACGCGACACCTGAAGCCGCGCAGGACAAGTTCGCACAAGCGCAGAAAAACTTCCGCGGGCTGGGAATGCGCACGCCGCCCTCCCTCTTCGGGGCCCGGGCTCTGATTGGACAGTAATCCTTGCCCCGCCCCTGCCTTGATGGACAGTCCTCCTAGTCCCATTCTATCCTGCTTGCTTTGTCCGGACCCCGCCCAGTCGCCGCTCATTGGACAGTTCAACCAGACCCCGCCCCTACCTCCGAATGACAGGGCACAGGGACACGCGTGGCTGATACGCCGGCCTGGGAATTGGGCTCCGTGTAGAACGGGCTCTGGGCGCGGCACACCCTGTGGCATCTGCTCGGTGGCTCCCCTGTGTCCTCCTCCTGCACCTGGAAGTCCAGACTCAGTTTCCCCGGGGATCGCTCCATACCCGGAATGAGGATGAGAAAATACGGGTCATAGGGCTTTGTTGATGAAAATAAAAAACAAACGATCTATAATAGGAATAGAAATATCTTTTGAGCCAAACTGAAGACTAGAGCCCTTAAGACGGCCTCTCAGATAACTCAGAGGACCTGCGCAGGAAAAGCATGGTTTTTAGCACCGTTTTCTATCTTGTAAGAACTCTTAACAGCAAACAATGCAGGGAAACATTCCTTCAAGGTTTCAAAAACGAACAGATCAGGGACTTCCCCAGTGGTCCACTGGTTAAGACTTCGTGCCCCCAGTGCAGGGGGCGTGGGTTCAACCCTTGGTCAGGGAACTAGATCCCACATGCTGCAACTAAAGACCCCGCATGCCACAATGAAGATCTTGCGTGCTGCAACTAAGACCCGGTGCAGCCAAATAAGTAAATATTTTTTTAAAAAACGGCAAAAACAAACAAACAACAATAACAACAACAACAAAAAAAACCCAAAAAACAAACAGGTCAGCACATAGGCTGCAGCAGGAGGCAACGAGTAGCTATCGAAGGAGGACCAGCATTGGTGTCCCAGGAAGGGAGAATTCTAGTCTTTATTTTTAACACGGACATCTTTTGTTCTGGTCAATGTGCCCTTTAATAATTAAAGCAGACAGACAATGTGTTTGATAGGCCACAAACAGGCCATTTTAGTTAGTATAAAATTCGAGTTAAATCATGTATAAGTCCGAATAACTTCCCCATACCTCAATAGGTGAAAATTTCTTTCATCAGCTTGGTGATCTCCAGTGTCAGGGCATGGCCCAGGGCAAGGTCATGGTGGAAACGTGCCCTTTAAGAACAAAGACTCAGTGACACCACCCACCATGTGCAACGCAAGGTCAGGCCTGGTCCATGTGTGACCTTTAACAGCAGGAGGCTCTGCCCTTAGTCCAAGCTCCCACCGCTGGGGCTTGAGGTCAGCTACCCAAGGCCCAGGGAACTTTACCCCGTGGGAAGTCAGACCCTGAGGTCCCAGTCTCTCTGCAGGACTGGTCTCAGCACAGACACTGAGATGTCACAGTTCTCAGGTGTGCATTTTATACTGCAGGGAAATTTATGTCAGATCAGCTTTTAGTCAGTCTCCGTGAATTTTGAAATGTAAAAAGTTATATTTCCTTTTTCACACTGCATAGTGATGGTTGGACAGCTGTGCAATGTACAAAAAGCCACTGAGTTTTACACTTAAAAGTGTGAACGTTATGGTATGTGAACTGTATACTCATTTAAAAACAATTATAAGGCCATTATAGCCATGATAAGCCTACCTCTTGGTCACCACTAAAATACTTTTTAGGGGGCTTCCCTGGTGGCGCAGTGGTTGAGAGTCCGCCTGCCGATGCAGGGGACGCAGGTTTGTGCCCCGGTCCGGGAAGATTCCACATGCCACGGAGCGGCTGGGCCCGTGAGCCATGGCTGCTGGGCCTGCGCATCCGGAGCCTGTGCTCCACAACGGGAGAGGCCACAACAGTGAGAGGCCCGCGTACCGCGAAAAAAAAAAAAATAATAAGGGAAGCTCTGACACATGCTGCAACATGAATGAAACCTTGAAAATATGCTGAGGAAAAAAACCAGACACAAAAGACCAATATTGTATGATTTCATTTAGGTATATAAAATGTCCAGACTAGGTAAATCCAAATACAGAAAAAAAAATTTTTTTTAAGAATTTTTTTGGCCATGCCTTGCAGCTTCTGGGATCTTAGTTCCCCCACCAGGGATTGAACCCAGGCCCTCAGCAGTGAAACTGCAGAGTCCTAACCACTGGAATGCCAGGGAATTCACAGACAGAAAGTTGTTTTTTTTTTTTTTTTTTTTGTGACATGACAGTGACAGGCCCACGTACCACAAAAAAAAAAAAAAACTTTCAGCGGCCATGGCTCACAGGCCCAGCCACTCCACGGCATGTGGGATCCTCCCGGACCGGGGCATGAACCCGTGTCCCCTGCATCGGCAGGCGGACTCTCAACCACTGCGCCACCAGGGAAGCCCAAGTGCACTTCTTAAATGATCTTATCTAATTGGAATGTTCCTTATAACAACCATTGTAACGCTAGGTTTTAATTTCCCTGAGGAATGACATCAGTTTGGTAGGACCCTAGCTGCAAATGGAGATTAATATACATTTCTATTTGGCCATATTTTGGGGCTCCCAAGCCATGTTCTCAAGACACAAAATTTGTAGGTTGTTGTCAGTAAAATTTTGCCATTTTTACAGATATTTATAGCTTCTGGGACCACAGTTCCTAACAGGTGTACTGGAAGGTGGCATGCTTATTAACCATGTGGATTTAAGGATCTTATTTATTTATGTATATATGTACCTTTCTTTCCTCCCTCCCTCCCTCCCTCTATTTCTTTCTTATACTTTCGGTCACTTGGAGTCAAACTAATACCTAAAAGGGACATGCCACTCAGTTGGAAACTGTGGTAGTTTACAATGTACTACACTGCATAGAAATTTTCTTGAGTTTGGCAAGGGACCTTGTACCATTCCAACCCATTCTGTGACCAACTTATCCCAACATGGGAGTCTTTGAGTTAGGTGGCAAGTGTTCTAACAGTTCTTAAATTCTTGATCTGTGACCACCAAGTTTTGTGGCTTTTTGGCTTCTGAGATCCATGTTAGCAGTAGCCTTTATCTATACAAAACAAGATAAACATGTTCACCAAAACAAACCAGCAGCAACCAAGACACACTGCTGCAGAAGTCCACGTACACCACCAGTAACTCCCAGCATGGGGGACTTCCCTGGCAGTCCAATGGTTAGGACCCTGCACTTTCACTGCAGGGGGCACAGGTCCAATCCCTGGTCGGGAACTAGGATCCAGCATGCCTCAGGGCATGGCCAAATTTAAAAAAAAATCCCAGCATGGACTAAATAAGGAGACTCCAGCAAATGGGGTCAATAGACTGGAACTGGGGAAAGGACTGTAACAGCAACCCCAGTAAAGGGGAAATGCAGGGTGCAACTTGTGAAAGGGATTCCAAACAAGCAGGAGATTGCAGACTGAACTAAGAACTAGGGACTAGGGTTCTGGATGGAACCATCTTCCAGCTCAAGCTGGCCCACTAAACCCTTGACTGGGAAGTCAATTCAATTGGGAGTACAACAGAGAGCAGAGCTCAGAAATGAGAGGAACTTATCCACAACCCTCAGAAATGGTGAGAAAGACAGTGAACTCGAAAAAAGGTTTGCTGGTACCATGGCTGTGTGTGTGTGTTTTTTTAAATTAATTAATTATTTTTTGGCTGTGCTGCATGGCACACGGCATGTGGGATCTCAGTTCCCTGGGATGAACCTGTGCCCCCTGCGGTGGAAGTGCAGAGTCTTAACCACTGGACCACCAGGGAAGTCCCCCATGCCTCTGTTTCTGGTCATCTCTGAATACCGTTGGAAAGTCCTTTGATCCCACTGCTGCCACCAAATCTGTTAAATAGCAAAATTTCACTGAGTAAATTTAAAGATCAAATTGGCTTTATTGAACATTTGATGAACTGGACAGTGTCCCATCTGGCAAGTAGAAAGGCACACCACTGAGCTTCAGAATAGGAAAGGTTTTCAAAAGTGGAAAGGAAATTATTAGCAAAGAATGCATGGTTTCAGGCAATGCCGCCCTCCTAAGGGGGATGGAGGGGGCCTATCAAGGGGATTACCTCACTAGTGCTGAGCAGGAAAACCCGGATCGACTGGTTAAAGGTCACACTCCTGGGAAAGACTGAAAGTGCAATTTGGCTAGGTAGTAAGTTTTGGCTTGCTGACATGGGATTCAGCACAAGTGACTACATTTTGGGCCCGATGTCTCCTTTTTTTTAACACATGATGTCATAATCCATACAAGACAGGGAGGCTGCTGTCACACCCCCCACATCCCACTTGGGTTTATGCCCCATCAGAAGCCCCACCCTGCCCTCTCACAGTTACCAATATCCCAAACTTTTAAAAATCATTTCCTTTCATTTACTTTTAGTTTCATCAATAATTTTTCCTGTTTTATATTGCATGTAAATAGAGTCAAATGGTATGTATCATTTTATATCGTGTCTTTTTTTTTTAAATATCAGCTTTAACAGTCCACTTTTTAAATTTTATTTATTTTTTAATTTTAGCTGTGCTGGGTCATCATTATGGCGCAAGGGCTTCTCTAGTTGTGGCATTCGGACTTAGCTGCCCCTTGGCATGTGGGATCTTAGTTCCCCAACCAGGGATCGAACCCGTGTCCCCTGCATTGGAAGGTGGATTCTTAACCACTGGACCACCAGGGAAGTCCCTATCAAGTGTCTTTTATTCAAAAATGTTTTGCCATCCACAGCTTGGTAATTTATGCACTTTTATTAATCTATTTTTATGCTTGTAGGACTATACCATTTTCATGTAATGATTCAACTGTTAGGAGCTTTTTTCCCCCACATTTTTGCCATTGGGACCAATGTTTGTAATAACATTCTCTTACAATATGTTTTTATTTTTTAAAATTTATTTTTACTTTTATTTTTTGGCCACACCACGGGGCATGTGGGATCCTAGTTCCCAGACCAGGGATCGAACCCACACCCCCTTGCAGTAGAAGCTCAGTCTTAAGCACTGGACCGCCAGGGAAGTCCCTAAAATATTTTTTAAATTGTAATAAAATCTAATAAAATTCTCATAAGTTTATCTTCTGCCTTAGTGTGCCCTGATCTCATCTTCATCTCAGCACACTCTAAGTTCAACTCCTTACACTCCACCAATATTCTTCTCCATTGCCCACGACCTACATGTCAGTTGATGGCAATACCATCATGCCAGTTTTTCCTGCACAAAATAATAGAGCCACTCTTGAATCTTCCTCTCACCCCACCTTCAAGCCATCAAGAAATTCTGATGGCTCTTACTTCAAATTACATCCGGGCTCCAACCTGGCACATCATTGTCACTGCTACCAACCCCATCTGATCCACCACCTTAAGTGACAACATCCTAGAGTCTATTCTCAAGGTAACACAGGAACTTTGTAAAGCTGCCTCATCTCACTTTTAGGCTCTATGTCACTCATGGCCAATGTCAGGGCACCACAGCAGGTCAGTGCATCAGGACATGATGTGCCTACCCACCGCCATTGCTCTCCTCTCACCTCTGCTGTTCTTGCCACCAGCTCACTCTGCTCCAGAAACACTGGCCTCTGGCTGTCCTTCAAATATCCAAGGCCCACACCCTCCTTAGGAACTACATTAGTCTGCTTGGGCTGCCCTAACAAAGCACCGGAGACATGGTGGTTTAAACAACAGAAACTTATTTTCTCACAGTTTAGGAGGCTGGCCGTATGAAATGAAGTGATCAGCAGGGCTGGCTTCTTCTGGAGGCTCTGAGGAGGAACCTGTTCTAGGCATATCTTCTACCTTCTGGAGGTTGCCAACAATCCTTCGCATGACTTGGCTTGTACAGAGATCACACCCATCTCTTCTCTGTCTTTACATGGTGAAGACATGTCTGTCTCCTGTGCAGGTCTCTGTGCCCAAATTTCCCTCTTTTTATAAGGATACACATCATTGGATTAGGACCGACACCAATCCAATATGACCACATCCTGATTACATCTGCAAAGACCTTATTCCAAATCAGGCTGTGTCAGTGATTCCAGGTGGACATGAAATCGGTGGTGGGGCAGGGGAGGACACACTACTTAAGTCAGTATATGTGTATGTATTTTATGTGGGGGGCTGTGCCGTGTGGCACGAGGGATCTTAGTTCCCTGACCAGGGATCGAGCCCGTGCCCCTTGCATTGGGAGCGTGAAGTCTTAACCACTGGACCAGCAGGGAAGTCCCACACATTTGTATATATTTTAATAATCCATTTAGGTATCAACTTCCAGTGTTATCTGAAATAGTTAGTTTACTCTTCCGCTATAATAGTCCCTGGAATAAATGAATGAATGAAACTTCCATCTCCATATCCCTCTCATCCCCATTGTGCTACATTTCTTGGTACTACTGTGAAAGGTCAATGAAATCTAAAGGTAGATATGTTTCTGCTGAATTGTTGTTTCACTGAGGGTAAGGCTGGGAGGTATGTTTCCCAGGATCCCCGTCTTTACGATTCCAGGTTACAATTCACCAACAGCTTAACTCATATGAGATTTGGAAGGCACCAGTGAAGAAATCATTCCTCCCAGGGTTTGGAACCACCATATACAGACAGACCAGTGCACAGGGGCTTCTGGGGCAACCAGGTAGAAGCTCGTGATCACCATCCAGGTCAATCAAGTAAGTAATCAAACCAGATGCCAACTTTTTCTCTTCCATCTTCTAGGGGTCCTGGCTTCCACACATAACCTCTATAAACCCCCATCATGGATCAGATTCTGTAGCCAGAAATCCACAGGGTTGGGTTCATCAAACATGTCTGATTGGGACTGCTCCACATGGGCAGAGCCAGAAGTCAAAAAACGGTGCTGGCACTCAGGCTCACCAGGTTGCCATGCATCTCTGTCTCCTGATGGTACAGAAGACCTGAGAATCATGGTTTCCACACTTCTGCTTTCCAGACCACATGCTTCTTCCTCATCTTAAGAACTTTAACTCAGAACCACTAACAGAAGGACTCTGGATATACAGTTTCCCACCTTACCCAAGCTGACAACACAATTCAGTAGAACCGTCTGGACAGGAGCTTTCATCTTCATGCCAGCAAGTTGCACTTCTTAACTCAATTATCATGTCCGATTTCCAACCAAGATCATGGACATGAACAGAGGCCAAATTACAAACATAATCAGATGAGAATGTTATTTTCCAAGACCTTCCACAATTACTAATTTCTGTGAGAAACAAAGATATGGTATCTGCTAGCAACAAACAACTTGGAAGACACACCTTTCACTAATGAAGGTGCAAGGGGAGGGTAAATATTGAGTCAGAAAATTCCAGTATCTGTAACAGTGGACCAGGAAAGACATTTCAACAATACAGACCTCATATCATGATCACATATTAGAAAGATAATGCAAAGTAAGAATCAAAAGCTTTTCACCTAAAAATTATACCAAGTTACACATGAAAAAAAAACAAAAACTGAAAACCACTTATCACCCCTGGGTTCAAAAGACATCATAATGGGAATTCCCTGGCAGTCCAGTGGTTAGGACTCTGTGCTTCTACTGCAGGGGGCATGTGTTTGATCCCTGGTCAGGGAACTAAGATCCCACAGGCTGAGCAGGGCAGCCAAAAAAAAAAAGACACTGTGATGGAAATGAGGCAAGCTTTATATGACTGTATGATTATTTAAAGTTGGAGATAACAAAACATAAGTAGTACAGATGAAGTAGACATAGAGAGATAGTTATTATCTTAAGTATTCAGATCAGCAATATGAGCTAGAAATTAATACACTGGGATCCCTATTCAGGATGAGGCACTTACCAAGGCAAAACCATATTTATCTCTGTTAAAAGATTTCTATTGTGCTCTGAGTTTTCATGTACAAAGTAAGTGAAGTGCTGAAAGTTTTCCCACGTTTTCCCTTTCATAAGTTTTCTCTACAGTGTGCTGCTCACATTACAAGTTTGAAGAGAGAATGAAGTCTCTCCCACGGTCCTTGGATTCAGAGTTTCTCCCCAGCATGTAGCCTCATGTGTCCTCGCAGGTTTGCGGGGTACCAGAAGGCTTTCCCACATTGCTGACATTCATAGGGCTTCTCCTCACTGTGCATTCTTACGTGCTTTCGTAAGGACGAGGGCCAACAGAAAGCTTTCCCACACTGTGTACATCTGTAGGCTCTCTCCCCACTGTGCGTTCTCATGTGTCCTCGAAGGGAGGCATGGCGAGTGAAGGCTTTCCTGCAGTGCTGGCATTCGAAGGGCCTCTCCCCAGTGTGCGTTCTCTCATGCTCCCGGAGGGATGTGGAACAACTGTAGGCTTTCCCGCATTCCATACATTCATAGGGTTTCACTCCGCTGTGCATTCTCACATGCTTTTTAAAATATCGCTGATGCCTGAAGGCTTTCCCACAGTGCTGACATTCATAGGGTTTCTCTTCGCTGTGTGTTCGTGCGTGTTCTCGAAGAGATGAGGAGCAACTGTAGGCTTTGCCGCATTCCATACATTCATAGGGTTTCATGCCACTGTGTGTTTTCACGTGTCTTCTGAAGTATTTGGGACAACTGAAGGTTTTCCCACATTCCTTACACACGTAAGGTTTCTCTCCAGTGTGCACTGTCACATGTCCTCCCAGGGATGCAGGATATCGGAAGGTTTTCTCACATTCCTTACATTCATAGGGCTTCTCTCCAGTGTGAGTTCTCACATGCCGTGCAAGGTAGGAATAATACATAAAGGATTTCCCACATACTTTACACACATGGATTTTCTGTCGATGGTGACCTCTCTCACGTCCCTTAAAGGATGAGGGACAAGTGAGAGCTTTTCCAGACTTCTTACACTCTAAAGACTGTTTACTACTGCCACTCTTCACATATCTCTCAGATGCTCTCCCAGCATCCTGATGTTTTTCGGGTTTCTCTACAATGTGTGTTTCCCCAGGAGGATTTAGGCACGAGACACAGCTGCAGGCTTCCCCACATTCTTCACATGGATAAGGTTTGTGTCCAGGGTGAGATCTTTGCTGATTCTTTTGGAAAGAACAATCCCTGAAGGCTTTTCCACACTTAGTGCATTTATAGGGCTGAATTCCAGTCGGATAACCCTCATGCACAGTAAGATGTGTAATCTGGTTCAGGGTTTCTCCACATTGATGACCTTCATTACCTTTGCAGAGATGCTCCACCAAACCATTTCTGTTCAAAATGGGAAGAACAGTATTAGGGATTAATGATTATAACTGATTTCTTCATTAATGATTTATTGATGGTTGTTCATTAGTATTTTCACTATGTATTTGCCATTTTCAAGGAATGGGTATGTTGTAGGCACTGTCTGCATTGTGACAACATGTAACAAGCTTAATGCTCTGGCTGAGGGCTCAGACAGAGCCATAATGTTCTGTGTTTCTTACATACAGGGTTTCCTGGTCGTTGTTTCCAACTGAATTATGTTTCAGATACCTCACATTTATGAAAGTATTCTCTTGTGAAAATTTTCTAAGTAAAAAATTGTTTAGCTAGGTTTATACCTTTTCTTTAGTTTCAAGTTAGTCTAACAGTCTGCAGAGATCCGCCTTCCCCTGTAGCTGTGCCACTCACCTGAAATCCCTCTCCTGAGTTTGGTGACCTCGGATGTTATGAAATATCCAGTTTTCTCCAAAAACAGAACAGGAATCATTTCTTGTGCATCTTACTATTTTCTTTTCACTGCATAGTTCATTCTCCAAAATATCCCACTGAGGACTTGATCCACTGGTTTTAACTTGAGGGCAAGAACCTGCAACAGTTGGTAACATAACTAAACCTTTGGGAAAGAAATGGTGGGATAAAGGAAAGAAAAGAAACCATATGCAGATTTCTTTCCATATACTGACCCAAAAATGTAAACACATTTTATAAGGAAAAATGGACACGGGAACAAAGAAAAACTCTGAGGACCCTAGCTATTTGGAACTTTGGCCATCGTACAAAAAATGAGTCAAAGTGGCAGCTTGTTCACTAAGAGGTACTTCAAAAAGAATGGAGACTGATGTCGAGATCAGTATTTTCAGAAAAGTAAAGTAGGATGGAACTGGGTAAAATGCACATTCCCAAATGCTCCCTTTGTAAGAGGAGCTACAGAAAGACTTCCCAAGTGGGCAAGGATGGATGAAAACTCCAAGAGGGAAGCCAGGTTAATGACAAACATCACCTTCTCAAAGACAGAGTCATATTTCTAACAGATACGTCCAAATATCACTCCCTGATCCAGAACCTGCTCCTCCTGAGAGGTGCGCCCTCCTGGTGATCGCAGGCACAGAGGCCCTAGACAAAGCCTATCTCCACTGACCCAGCTGCCACTGGGAGATCGGATGGTGTGTGGCTGCTGTCTTGCTCATGGAGAAAAGCTCCTCATGGGGAGGATGAAGGACAACAGGCCATCCATGAGATGGGCCAATTCTCTGGTCCTCAAGTCACTGACAATGGGTAAGTGTGGGTTTAACTGCAGCAAAATTATCGTGTCAAATGTATACTGATCACAGTGTAACTTTCACAGGGTGAAAACCATAACGCTTCTCCCACTGCTCTAGGTGACACTGCAGAATATGCTCACATTTATAAAATTCGGGACCCTCAGGATTCTAATCGAGAGTGACAAAAAGTCAATCAATACAGTAAACTTTGTTTTCATGGAAAAGCTACCTGACCCTAGGTAGGTTTCATGAAAGGTTGGACTGTGTCTGTCTTTTTTCCAACATGTTCTCATACTTGTCCCTAATAAGAAAGGACAATTGTAAGAAATATTTGTTCCCTAAAGACTAAGTGCAGGGAGGAAGCCATCCTCACCCACAGAGGCCAGGTTCCTGAAGGTCTCCAGCATCACGTCTCTGTAGAGCTTCCTCTGAGCCAGGTCCAGCAAAGCCCACTCCTCCACGGTGAAGTTCACAGCCACGTCCTCAAAGACCACCGAGTCCTGAAACAGCCACAGGTTCTATGTCAGCAAGGCTCCCTCTTCACCCCCGTGTGTGGGAAGATGGGGAGGCCGAAAGTCGGGAACTGGACTCAATTCCTAGAACTCCTGAGCTTACACTCTTGTGGGAAATGAACACATACAAGCCAATCAAATGCATTTTACTCAGTGATGCTAAGTGCTGGAAACTGAAGCAAAGTGTAACAGCAATACTTGATAAATACTCACACACACATAATTAGAAAGAATTGTTTTTACTGAAAGAGTAAATCCTAAGGTATGGTAAAGACTGAAAAATGAAATCATCATTCAGATAACATGGAAATGGATACCTGGCTTGGTCAAAAGTTATTACTACCTTGTCACCTCCAAGAACCGGAAACAGAACGTCAGTGCTGCTGGATCTGAATAACACTTAACTTGAAGGCAAAAGCAGCAGGGAGTCTGGTCTAGCCCCCTCATATCCAACAGAGGCAGAGATACGACCCCCTGCCAAGATGAGATGGACACTAGGGGTATACAGGCAGTCCAGGGCCCAGGGCCTGGCACATCCACTGGGTAAGAAAAGGCCTGGTTCCTCAGGAATCTGTCAAGCCAGCGGGGCCTCTCAAATAAATAACAGAGTGCTCGGAATTCAAGGAACAGGCCCCACAAACAAGAGCTGCTGAAGGATCTAATGGTAATGGAGTCAAGTTGACTTTAACAGGGAGAAAAAAGAACCTAATTATTATTTTTAGAGAAATATTGGGGACTTGCCAGGTGGCACAGTGGTTAAGAATCTAACTGCCAATGCAGGGCACACGGGTTTGAGCCCTGGTCCCAGAAGATCCCACATGCCGCGGAGCAACTAAGCCCATGCATCACAACTACTGCACCTGTGTGCTACAACTACTGAGCCCACGTGCCTCAGCTACTGAAGCCTGAGTGCTCCAGGTCCCACGTGCCACAAATGCTGAGTCCACATGCTACAACTACTGAAGCCTGTGCACCTAGAGCCCACGCTCTGCAATGAGAAGCCACTGCAATAAGAAGCCCACACACCTAAAAGAAGAGTAATCCCTGCTCACCACGACTAGAGAAAGCCTGCCTGCAGCAATGAAGACCCAACACAGCCAAAAATCAATAAAATTTTTTAAAAAAAGAAATATGGGACCACACTGCGCTGATGATATAAACAGACAATGACAAAATTAAAAATTAGAGATTTTTTAAAACAAAAAATATGGTCTCAAAATCTGAAGGAAAAACAAATCCCCACAATATCAGCTACAAAGAAGGCAAGGTTACTTCAACTAGGGTTGCAACTGGGTTTGCTAATCACACACCTGATGAGAAGCTTGTATCAGAAATATATTTTAAGAACTCATATGACAACAATAAAAAAAAAAAAGATAAGAATATAAAAGACAAATAATACAGTTAAATAATGGGGCAATAAATGTGAATAGACAATTCTCCAAAGAAGATATACAAATGGCCAATAACCATATGAAAAGAGGCTCAATAGCATGAGTAATTGGTGATCCATATACAAAATTGAATTGTGGAGAGACATTTCCCAACCCCTTCTATGAGGCTTGTATTACCCTGATACCAAGACAAGAAAAAGACATCACATGTAAAGAAATCTACAGAGCAGTATTCCATATAAATATAGACAAAAAAATCCATAATCCAAATCTAGAGAACTATAAAAAGTACTAAACACCATCACCAAGAGGGATTTATCCCAGGAATAAAAAGTTTGGTTCAAAGAAACAAAGCATTGGTATCAAATACCTTATTAACAAAGAACAAAAACCATATGATCACCTCAATAGACTCAGGAAAAGTATCTGTTAGAACATCACCTTTTCATGATGTTCTTCTCTAAGTGGAAAAGACCACAACTAGAAATATAAAAACCAGAAAGGAAAAGTTGCACTGGTAAAGTCAAAGATAAAGTAAAGGTAGTAGATCAACCACTTACAAACATAGTAGGAAAGTTAAAAGACAAAACTAGTAAATTTATCTATATCCATAATAAGTAGTTAAGGAATACAGAAAACAACATATGTAAAATATGATACAAAAAATATTAAAGGACTTCCCTGGGGGTGCAGTGGTTAACAATCCACCTGCCAATGCAGGGGACATGGGTTCATGTCCTGGTACCGGAAGATCCCACATGCTACAGAGCAACTAAGCCGGTGCACCACAACTACTGAGCCTGTGCTCTAGAGCCTGCGAGTGACAACTGCTGAAGCCCGCGTGCCTAGAGCCTGTGTTCTGAAACAAGAGAAGGCACGGCAATGAGGAGCCTGTGCACCACAATGAAGACCCAATGCAGTCAAAAATAAATAAATAAATAAAGTTAAAAAAATTAAACACAAGTGGGAGGACTAAAAATGCAGGGCTGTTAGAACTTAAGGTAATCATGTATATAGAAAGGTTGCTATGTATAAACCTCATGGTAACCACAAACTAAAAATCTATAATAGATACACACAAAAGAGAAAGTAATCCAGACATAACACTAAAGATAGTCATAAAATCACAAGAGAGCAAAAGAAGAATAAAGGACAAAAAAAAAGCTATAAAAACAACCAGAAAGCAATTAACAAAATGGCAATAAGTACACACCTATCCATAATCACTTTAAAGTAAATGGACTAAATGCTCCAATCAAAAGACATAGAGTGGATCCACCACAGGGCAGACAGCAGAAGCAAGAAGAACTGTAATCCTGCAGTCTTTGGAATGAAAACCACATTCACAGAAAGAATGACAAAATGAAAAGGCCGAGGACTATGCACCAGAGGAAGGAACAAGATAAAAGCCCAGAAAAACAATTAAATGAAGTGGAGATAGGCAACATTCCAGAAAAAGAATTCAGAATGATAGTGAAGATGATCCAGGACCTCGGAAAAAGAATGGAGGCATAGATTGAGAAGATGCAAGAAATGTTTAACAAAGACCTAGAAGAATTAAAGAACAAACAAACAGAGATGCACAATACAATAACTGAAATGAAAAATACACTAGAACGAATCAATAGCAGAATAACCAAGGCAGAAGAACAGATAAGTGACCTGGAAGACAGAATGATGGAATCACTACTGAGGAACAGATTAAAGAAAAGAGAAATGAAGACAGCCAGAAACCTCTAGGACAACATTAAATGCACCAACATTCACATTAAAGGGGTCCCAGGAGGAAAAGAGAGAAAGGACCCAAGAAAATATCTAAAGAGATTATAGTCAAAAACTTCCCTAACATGGGAAAGGAAATAGCCACCCAAGTCCAGGAAGCACAGAGAGTCCCAGGCAGGATAAACCCAAAGAGAAACACACTGAGACACACAGTAATCAAATTGACAAAAATTAAGGACAAAGAAAAGTTATTAAAAGCAACAAGGGAAAAAGGACAAATAACATACGAGGGAACTCCTGTAAGGTTAACAGCTGATTTCTCAGCAGAAACTCTACAAGCCAGAAGGGAGTGGCATGACATATTTAAAGTGATGAAAGGGAATAACCTACAACCAAGATTACTCTACCCAGCAAGGATCTCATTCAGATTTGACAGAGAAATCAAAAGCTTTACAGACAACCAAAAGCTAAGAGAATTCAGCACCACCAAACCAGCTCTACAACAAATGCTAAGAGAACTTCTCTTAAGTGGGAAACACAAGAGAAGAAAAGGACCTACAAAACAAACCCAAAATAATTAAGAAAATGGTAATAGGAACATACATATAGATAAGTACCTTAAATGTGAATAGATTAAATGCTCCAACCAAAAGACACAGATTGGCTGAACAGATACAAAAACAACACCCATATATATGTTGCCTATAAGAAACACACTTCAGAACTAGGGACACATACAGACTGAAAGTGAGGGGGCGGAAAAAGATATTCCATGCAAATGGAAATCAAAAGAAAGCTGGAGTAGCAATACTCATAGCAAATAATATAGACTTTAAAATAAAGACTGTTACAAGAGACAAGGAGGGACACTACATAATGATCAAGGGATCAATCCAAGAAGAAGATATAATAATTATAAACATATATGCAGCCAACATAGGAGCACCTCAATACATAAGGCAAATGCTAACATCTATAAAAGAGGAAATCGACAGTAACACAAAATTAGGGGGGGACATTAACACCTCACTTACACCAATAGACAAATCATCCAGACAGAAAATTAATAAGGAAACACAAGCTTTAAATGACACAACAGACCAGATTTAATTGATATCATAGGACATTCCAACTGAAAACAGCAGATTACACTTTCTTCTCAAGTGCACATGGAATATTCTCCAGGATAGATCACATCTTGGGTCACAAATCATGCCTTGGTAAATTTAATAAAACTGAAGTCGTCATCAAGCATCTTTTCCAACAACAAAGCTATGAGATTAGAAATAAATTACAGGAAAAAAACCGTAAAAAACACAAACACATGGAAGCTAAAACAATACGCTACTAAATAACCAAGAGATCACTGAAGAAATCAAAGAGGAAGTCAAAAAATAGGTAGAGACAAATGACAATGAAAAAATGATGATCCAAAACCTATGGGATGCAGCAAAAGCAATTCTAAGAAGGAAATTTACAGCAATACAATCCTACCTCAAGGAACAAGAAAAATCTCAAATAAACAATCTAACCTTACACCTAAAGTAACTAGAGAAAGAACAAACAAAATGCAAAGTTAGTGGAAGGAAAGAAATCCTAAAGATAAGAACAGAAATAAATGAAATAGAAACAAAGAAAACAATAGCAAAGATCAATAAAACTAAAAGCTGGTTCTTTGAGAAGATAAACAAAATTGATAAACCTTTAGCCAGACTCATGAAGAAAAAGAGGGAGAGGATTCATATCAATAAAATTAGAAATGAGAAAGAAGTTACAACAGACACCACAGAAACACAAAGCATCATAACAGACTACACAAGCAAGTCTATGACAATAAAATGGACAACCTGGAAGAAATGGACAAATTCTTAGAAAGAGGGGCTTCCCTAGTGGTGCAGTGGTTGAGAATCTGCCTGCCAATGCAGGGGACACGGGTTTGAGCCCTGGTCCGGGAAGATCCCACATGCCGCAGAGCATCTAAGCCCGTGCGCCACAACTACTGAGCCCGCATGCCGCAACTACTGAAGCCCGTGGGCCTAGAGCCCTGCTCCACGAGAGAAGCCACCACAATGAGAAGCCCGCGCACCGCAATGAAGAGTAGCCCCTGCTTGCTGCAACTAGAGAAAGGCCACATGCAGCAACGAAGCCCCAACACAGCCAAAAAAAAAAATTCTTAGAAAGATACAACCTTCCAAGACTGAACCAAGAAGAAATAGAAAATATGACAGACAAATCACAAGTAATGAAATTGAAACTGTGATTAAATATCTTCCAACAAACAAAAGTCCAGGACCAGATGGCTTCACAGGTGAATTCTATCAAACATTTAGAGAGGAGCTAACACCCATCGTTCTCAAACTCTTCCAAAAAACTGCAGAGGAAGGAACACTCCCAAATTCATTCTACAAGGCCGCCATCACCCTGATACCAAAACCAGACAGAGATACTACACAAAAAGAAAATTACAGACCAACATCACTGATGAATACACATGCAAAAAGCCTCAAGAAAATACTAGCAAACAGAGTCCAACAACACATTAAAAGGATCATACATCATGATCAAGTGGGATTTATCCCAGAGATGCAAGTATTCTTCAATATATGCAAATCAATCAATGTGATACACTATATTAACAAATTGAAGAATAAAATCCATATGATCATCTCAATAGATGCAGAAAAAGCTTATGACAGAATTCAACACCCACTTACGATAAAAACTCTCCAGAAAATGTGCATAGAGGGAAACTACCTCAACATAATAAAGGCCATATATGATAAACCCACAGCAAACATCATCCTCAATGGTGAAAAACTGAAAGCATTTCCTCTAAGATCAGGAACAAGACAAGGTTGCCCACTCTCGCCACTATTATTCAACATAGTTTTGGAAGTCCTAGCCATGGCAATCAGAGAACCAAAAGGAATAAAAGGAATTCAAATTGGAAAAGAAGAAGTACAACTGTCACTGTTCACAGATCACATGATACTATACATAGAAAATCCTAAAGATGCCACCAGAAAACTACTAGAGCTAATCAGTGAATTTGGTAAAGTTGTAGGATACAAAATTAATGCACAGAAATCTCTTGCTTTCCTATACACTAACAATGAAAGATCGGAAAGAAAAATTAAGGAAACAATCCCATTCACCACTGCAAAAAAACAAAAAATAACTAGAAATAAACCTACCTAAGAAGGTAAAAGACCTGTACTCAGAAAACTATAAAACACTGATGAAAGAAATCAAAGATGACACAAACAGATGGAGAGATATACCATGTTCTTGGATTGGGAGAATCAGTACTGTGAAAATGACTATACTACTCAAAGCAATCTACAGATTCAATGCAATCCCTATCAAATTACCAATGGCATTTTTTACAGAACTAGAACAAAAAAATCTTAAGATTTGTATGGAGACACAAAAGACCCCAAATAGCCAAAGCAAACTTGAAGGAGAAAAACAGAGCTGGAGGAATCAGCCTCCCTGACTTCAGACTATACTACAAAGCTACAGTAATCAAAACAATATGGTATTGGCACCAAAACAGAAATACAGATCAATGGAACAGGATAGAAAGCTCAGAGATAAACCCATGCACATATGGTCACCTTATCTTTGATAAAGGAGGCAAGAATATACAATGGAGAAAAGACAGCCTCTTCAATAAGTGGTGCTGGCAAAACTGAACAGCTACATGTAAAAGAATGAAATTAGAACACTCCCTAATGCCAAACTCAAAAATAAACTTAAAATGGGATTAGAGACCTAAATATAAGGCCAGACACTATAAAACTCTTAGAGGAAAACATAGAACACTCTATGACATAAATCACAGCAAGATCCTTTTTGACCCACCTCCTAGAGAAATGGAAATAAAAATAAACAAATGGGACCTAATTAAACTTCAAAGCTTTTGCACAGTAAAGGAAATCATAAACAAGATGAAAAGACAACCCTTAGAATGGGAGAAAATATTTGCAAATGAAGCAACTGACAAAGGATTAATCTCCAAAATATACAAGCAGCTCATGCAGCTCAATATCAGAAAAACAAACAAACCAATCCAAAAATGGGCAAAAGACCTAAATAGACATTTCTCCAAAGAAGATATACAGATGGCCAACAAACACATGAAAGGATGCTCAACATCACTAATCATTAGAGAAATGCAAATCAAGACTACAATGAGGTATCACCTCACACCAGTTAGAATGGACATTATCAGAAAATCTACAAACAACAAATGCTGGGGAGAGTGTGGAGAAAATGGAACCTTCTTGCACTGTTGGTGGGAATGTAAATTGATACAGCCATTATGGAGAACAGTATGGAGGTTCCTTAAAAAACTGAAAAAAGAATTACCATATGACCCAGCAATCCCACTACTGGGCATATACATGCACTCCAGTGTTCATTGCAGCACTATTTACAATAGCCAGGTCATGGAAGCAACCTAAATGCCCACTGACAGATGAATGAATACAGAAGATATGGTACATATATATATACAGTGGAATATTATTCAGCCATAAAAAGGAACGAAATTGAGTCATTTGTGGAGACGTGGATGGACCTAGAGACTGTCATACAGAGTGAAGTAAGTCAGAAAAAGAAAAGCAAATAGCGTATATTAACACATATATGTCGAATCTAGAAAAATGGTACAGATGAACCCGTTTGCAAGGCAGAAATAGAGAAACAAATAGAGAACAAACGTATGGACACCAAGGGGGGAAGTGTTGGGCAGGGGGTGATGATGAGATGAACTGGGATTGAAATATATACACTGATTTGTATAAAATAGATAACTAATAAGAACCTGCTGTATAAAAAATAAAATTAAAAAAATTAACAAATGAACAAAAAAGAATGACTCACATTCTGGTGAGATTTTTACATTTTTTTTTAAATGAAGAAATATCAGTTAGAAAGAAAAAAATCATTAAAAAAAGAAAAGACACAAAGTGGCTGAATGGATACAAAACCAAGACCCATATATATGCTGCCCATAGGGACTCACTTCAGATCTAAAGATACACAGATTAAAAGTGAGGAGATGGAAAAAGGGATTCCAAACAAATGGAAACAGAAAGAAAGCTGGAATAGCAATACTTAGACAAAACAAACTTTAAAACAAAGATTGTAACAAGAGACAAAGAAGGACATTATTTAATGAAAAAGGTATCGATCCAACAAGAAGATATAACACTTGTAAATATATATGCACCCAACATAGGAGCACCTAAATATATGATGCAAATATTAACAAACATAAACAATGAAACTGACAGTAACACAATAGCAGGGGACTTTAACACCCCACATACATCAATGGACAGATCATCCAGACAGAAAATCAGTACTGAAACACTGGCTTTAAACAACACATTAGGTCAGATGGACTTTAAATTACACACACACACACACACACACACACACACACACACACTAGAGTTTTTATATATAAAACATTCCATCCAAGAGCAGCAGAATACACATTCTTTTCAAGTATACATGGTACATTCTCCAGGATGCATCACATGCTAGACCACGAGTCTCAATACATTTAAGAAGAATGAAATCATATCAAGCATCTTTCCCAACCACAACAGTATGAGAAATATATTCTTATATATATATACATATAAGAAAAGAACAGCAAAAACCCCACAAAAATGTGGAGGGTAAACAACATGCTATTAAACAACTAATGGTTTATTGAAAAAATCAAAGAGGAAATAAAAAGATACCTGGAGATAAATGAAAATAGAAACACAATGTTTCAAAAATCTATGGGATGCAGCAAAAGCAGTTCTAAGAGAGAAGTTCACGGTGACACATCCTACCTCAGGAAACAAGAAAAACCTCAAATAAACAATCTAACCTTACACCTAAAGAAACCAGAAAAAGAATAACAACCAAAATCCAAAGTTAGTAAAAGGAAAGATATAATAAAGATCAGGGCAGAAATAAATGAAATAGAAACTAAAGAAAAACAAGGAAAAAGATCAATGAAATGAAGAGCTGCTTCTTTTAAAAGATAAACAAAATTGATAAACCTTTGGCCCACTCATCAAGAAAAAAAAAAGAGAGCCCAAATAAATAAAATCAGAAAAGAAAGAGGAAAAATTATAACCAAAACTACAGAAATACTAAGGATCATAAGAGATTACGCCAAACAATTACACACTAATAAAAAAATGGATAAATTCCTAGATGTGCAATCTTTCAAGACTGAATCAGAAAGAAATATAAGAGGGACTTCCCTGGTAGTCCAGTGACTAAGAGTCCTTGATCCCAGTGCAAGGGGCCTGGATTCAATCCCTGGTCAGGGAAATAGATTCCACATGCTGCAACTAAAGACCCTGCATGCCACAACTAAAAGATCCCACGTGCTGCAACTAAAGATCCCACATGCCACAACAAAGATCCTGCATGCTGCAACTAAGACCTGGGGCAGCCAAATAAATATTTTTTAAAAAAAAGAAAAGAAAAAGAAACATAAGACATGAGTGGACCAGTTACTAGTAATGAAATTGAATCAGTAATTAAAAAAAAAAACAAAAAACAAAAAAAACCCTCTTAACAAATGAAAGTCCAGCACCAGATACCTTCACAGATGAATTCTATCAAACAATTAAAGAAGATTTAATCCCTATCTTTTTCAAACTATACCAACAAATTGAAGAGGAATGCTTCCCAGATCGTTATATGAGGCCAGCATCACCCTAATACCAAAATCAGAAAGATACTACACACAAAAAGAAAACTACATGCCAATATCACTAATGAACATAGACACAAAAATCCTCAACAAAACACTAGGAAACCAAAATCAACAATACGTTAAAAGGATCATTCACTATGATCAAGTGGGGTTTATCCCAAAGATGCAAGGATAGTTCCACATCTGCAAATCAGTCAACGTGATAGAACTCATTAACAAATTGAAGATTAAAAATCATATGATCACCTCAGTAGATTCAGAAAAAGCTTTTGACAAAATTCAACATCTGTGTATGATGAAAACTCTCAACAAAGTGGGTATAGAGGGAACATACCTCAACACAATAAAGGTATATATGACAAACCTAGAGCCAATATCATATTCAATGGTGAAAAGCTGAAAACATTTCCTTGAAGATCAGGAACAAGACAAGGATGCCCACTCTCGCCACTTTTAATCAACACAGTATTGGAAGTCATAGCCCCAGCAATCAGACAATAAAAATAAATAAAAGGAATCCAAATTGGAAAGAAAGAAATAAAACTGTCACTGTTTGCAGATGACATGATACTATACGAAAATATCCTAAAGATGCCACACGCACAAAAAAAACTGTTAGATTAAATGAATTCAGTAAAGTTGCAGGATATAAAATGAGTATACAGAAATCTGTTCAGTATCTAAACACTAACAACAAACTATCAAAAAGAGAAATTAAGAATAATTCCACTTACAACTGCATCAAAAAATAAAATACCTGGGAATAAATCTGAGGAGGTAAAAGAACAGTACATAGAAAACTATAAAACACTGATGAAACTGAAGATGACACAACGAAATGGAAAGATTTATTGTTCTCATTGATTAGAAGAATAAATATTGTTAAAATGACCATACTACTGAAAGCAATCTACAGAGTCAAGGCAATCCCTATTAAAATACAAATGGCATTTCCCACAGAACTAGAATGAACACTTCCAAAATTTGTATGGGAACACAAAAAACCTCAAATAGCCAAAACAATTTTCAGAATGAAGCTGGAGGTATCATATTCTCTGATTTCAAACTATACAACAAAGCTACAGGAATGAAAACAGTATGGAAGTGGCACAAAAACAGACACATACATCAATGGAACAGAATAGAAAGCCCAGAAATTAACACACACTTTTTTTGTCAATTAATATATGACAAAGGAGGCAAGAATATACAAGGGGGACGGGGGGGAAGATAGCCTCTTTAATAAGTAGAAAACTGGACAGCTACATGCAAAAAAAACAAAAAAACAAAACCAGACTACTTTCTCACACCATACACAAAAGCAAACTCAAAATGGATTAAAGTCTTAAATATAAGACCTGAAGTCATAAAGCTTCTAGAAGAAAACATAGGCTTGATGCTCTTGGACAGGTCTTAGCAATATTTTTTGGATATGTCTCCTCAGGCAAGGGAAACAAAAGCAAAAATAAACAAATGGGACTACATCAAACTAAAAAGCTTTTGCACAGTGAAGGAAACCACCAATAAAATGAAAAGGCAACCTACTGACTGGGAAAATGACATATCATTTGCAAATGATATGTCTAGTAAGGAATTGATATCTAAAACATATAAAGAACTCACGCAACTCAGACAAAAACAAACAACTCAATTGAAAAATAAGCAGAGGACCTTAACAGCCATTTTTCCAAAGAAGACACACAGAAGGCCCAAAGGCACATGAAAAGGTGCTCAACATCACTAATCATCAGAGAAATGCTCATCAAAACCACAAAGAGATATCACCTCACACCTGTCAGAATGGCTATTATCAAAAAGAAAACAAGTGGGGCTTCCCTGGTGGCACAGTGGTTGAGAGTCCGCCTGCCGATGCAGAGGACACAGGTTCGTGCCCCGGTCCGGGAAGATCCCACATGCTGCGGAGTGGCTAGGCCCGTGGGCCATGGCTGCTAACCCTGTGCGTCTGGAGCCTGTGCTCCACAACGGGAGAGGCCACAACAGTGAGAGGCCCGCATACCGCAAAAAAAAAAAAGAAAAAAGAAAACAGGTAACAAATGTTGGTGAAGATGTGGAGAAAAGGGAACCCTTGTGCACTATTGGTGGGCATGCAGCTCCATGTAGCTGCTATGGAAAACAGTATGGAGTTTCCTCAAAAAATTAAAAATATACTCTATAGTACAGGGAACTCTACTCAATACTCTGTAATGGCCTCTATGGGAAAAGAACTTTTTTAAAAAGTGGACATATGTATATTTATAACTGATTCATTTTCTGTATACCTGAAACTAACACAACATTGCAAATCAACTATACTCCAATTAAAAAAATTTTTTTTAATTAAAAATAGAACTACCTCACGATCCAGCAATTCCACTTCTGGGTATTTTTCCAAAGAAAACAAAAGCACAAATTTGAAAAGATACAGGTACCTCTATGTTCATTGAAGCATTATTTAGAATAGCCAAGATATGGAAGCCACCTAAGTGTCCACTGATAGATGAATGGATATGGATATATATATATATATATATATATATATATATATATATATATAATGGAATATTACTCAGCCATAAAAAATAAAGACATCTTGCCATTTGTGACATAAACCATATGATTTCACTTATATGTGGAATCTAAAAAACAAAACAAACGCACAAAGATAACAAAACAGAGTCAGAGATGCACAGACAAATAGCAGTTGCCAGAGGGGAAGGGGTTGAGAGGATGACTGAAATAGTTGAGGGAGATTAAGAAGTAACAACTTCCAGGCTTCCCTGGTGGCACAGTGGTTAAGAATCTGCCTGCGAATGCAGGGGACATGGGTTCGAGCCCTGGTCCGGGAAGATCCCACATGCCTCGGACCAACTAAGCCCATGCACCACAACAACCGAGCCTGCACTCTAGAGCCCACGAGCCACAACTACTGAAGCCCGCGCACCTAGAGCCCATGCTCCGCAACAAGAGAAGCCACCGCAATGAGAAGCTTGCGCACCGCAATGAAGAGTAGCCCCCACTCACCACAACTAGAGAAAGCCCGCGCTACAACCAAGACACAATGCAGCCAAAAATAAATAAATAAATAAATAAATTTAATTTTAAAAAGGTAACAACTTCCTTTATAAGTTATAAAATAAATAAGTCACTGGGATAAAATGTACAGTGTAGGGAATATAATCAATAATAATATCTTTGCATGGTGACAGTTGGTAACTAGACTTACAGTGGTGATCATTTTGTAATGTACAGAAATAGTGAATCACTATTTTGTGCACTGGAACTAACAGTGCTGTAGGTCAATTATACTTCAAGAAACAAAGAAACTCATAGAAAAAGAGATCAGATTTGTGGTTACCAGAGGCAAGGGGTTGGGGGAGTGGAAAGTGGAAAAGGTGGTCAAAAGGTACAAACTTCCAGTTACAAGTTAAATAAGCACTAGGATGTAATGTACAACATGATTAATATAATTAACACTGCTGTATGTTATACATGAAAGCTAACAGAGTAAATCCTGAGAGTTCTCGTCACAAGGGAAAAAAATTTAAAAAAAAAATTTTTTTTTTAATTAATTTATTTTTGGCTGTGTTGGGTCTTCGTTTCTGTGTGAGGGCTTTCTCTAGTTGTGGCAAGCGGGGGCCACTCTTCATCACGGTGCGCGGGCCTCTCACTATCGCGGCCTCTCTTGCTGCAGAGCACAGGCTCCAGACGCGCAGGCTCAGTAGTTGTGGCTCACGGGCCCAGTTGCTCCGCAGCATGTGGGATCTTCCCAGACCAGGGCTCGAACCCGTGTCCCCTACATTGGCAGGCAGATTCTCAACCACTGCGCCACCAGGGAAGCCCTCTTTTTAAAATTTTGATTGGAGTATAGTTGATTTACACTGTTGTGTTAGTTTCAGGTGTACAGAAAAGTGAATCGGTTATACATAAACATATATCCACTCTATTTTTTTAAGGTTCTTTTCCCATATAGGCCATTACAGAGGATTGAGTAGAGTTCCCTGTGCTATACAGTAGGCCCTTATTAGCTAATTTTATCTATAGTAGTGTGTATATGTTAACCCCAATCTCCCAATTTATCCCTCCCTCCCCTTACCTCCTGGTAACCATAAGTTTGTTTTCTACATCTGTAACTCTTTTTTTTAATAAGTTTATTTATTTTATTTATTTATTTTTGTCTGCGTTGGGTCTTTGTTGCTGCGTGTGGGCTTCCTCTAGTTGTGGCAAGCGGGGGCTACTCTTCATCCTGGTGCACGGGTTTCTCACTGCAGTGGCTTCTCTCGTTGCGGAGCACAGGCTCTAGGCGTGTGGGCTTCAGTAATTGTGGCATGTGGGCTCAGTAGTTGTGGCTCACGGGTTCTAGAGCGCAGGCTCAGTAGTTGTGGCCCACAGGCTTAGTTGCTCCATGGCATGTGGGATCTTCCCGGACCAGGGCCCGAACCCGTGTCCCCTGCATTGGCAGGTGGATTCTTAACCACTGTGCCAACCAGGGAAGTCCCTGGTCTCCTTTCAATACAACAGAGTGAAAATGGTGATCCCAAAGCTACCTTAATAATAGAGGCTTCCTGAATAGAAACATGGCCCCAGACTCCTCCACGTGCCAGCTTAAAGCAGAGCAGGTCAGCCAGGCTCATTTAGGAACTGCCACCACCTAGGTATTGTCTGTATCTGCCAAGGACAATTCCTAGAGAAGAGTCCGCCCATTACGCTGCACCATCCATAAGCCTTATCATCCTTGTTGAAACTCCTATTACAGCTGCATCAAGTAAGCAAAAAGAACCACTTTCAAAAGCCTAGAATCGAGAGCTGGCAGATACACGGAGTCAGCAAGGAGAACCTCCCCGGGGACGGGCTGGGTTGATGATGTGGTGAAACCTCGTAGAGGGAAAAGTAGTTTTTCCTTCTTCTGTGCTGGGGAAAAAAATCAGTTTTCCCTACTGTGTGTTTCTTCCCTGTGTGTCTCTTTACCTTCACAGAGAACACTTCACTTCAGACACTTCTGGTCTCCAATGTGTGGTGGTTTCTCCCCACACCAGGCAATTCTCTGTGACTCCAACTGGGTTTCCCATGCTTTCACTCAGTTCTGATACACTCTACCTGGAGAGATCCCACAGGTTAAGGGCTCAGTCCCTCAAGACTAACCTCAATGCCCAAACGCACACACACTTGAGACACCAGTCTCAAGACCAGGCTGTCACCTGTGCTTTTTCTGACCTACCAGCTATAGATCACAGGTTCCCATGACCCCTTCTCCTGGTGTTCCATTAATTTGCCAGAGTGGCTCACAAAACTCAGGGAAGCGCTTACCCACGTTCACCAGTTTAATAAAGGATGCGATAAAGGATACATACAAACATCCTGATGAAGGGACAAGTAGGGTGAGGAATGTGGGAAGCAGCACGGAGCTTCCATGCCCTCTCTGGGCATCACCCTCCCCACACCTACCCCTGGTCACCAACCCAAAAGCTCTCTGAACTCCAAACAACTGGGATTTTGTGGAGGTTTCATCACAGAGGCAGGAATGGTCATTAAGTCCATTTTCAGCCCTTCTTCCTTAAGAGAATGGGGGGTGGGTCTGAGAGTTCCAAGCTTCTTATTATGACTTGTCTTTCCAGTGACCTGACCTCATCCAGGAGGCATCCATGAGCCCAGAGTCACCTCATTAGAACAAAAGGCACTTCTATGACCCAGGAGGTTAGAGGGGTGTCAGGAGCCAGGGGCAGAGACCAACATATATCTTCTATAATCTCGTAAGTCTTTAAACACAACTGGCCCTAAATGTGATGATTTGCCCTCAGACTTGAAAGCAAGGAAAGAGCGTCCTTTCAAAAGGAAACGGGGGATTTTCCCTGGTGGTCCAGTGGTAAAGAATCCACCTTACAATGCAGGGGACGCAGGTTCAATCTCTGGCCAGGGAACTAAGATCCCACGTGCCACGGGGCAACTAAGCCCACGCGCCACAACTACTGAGCCTGCACTCTAGAGCACACGAGCCACAACTACTAAGCTCATGCGCCTCAACTAGAGCCCACGTGCCACAAACTACAGAGCCCATGTGCCCTAGAGCCTGTGCGTCACAACTAGAGAGGAGCCCGAGCACCACAACGAAGAGCCCGAGAGCCACAACAAAAGATCCCACATGCTGCAACTAAGACCTGACGCAGCCAAAAATAAATAAAATAAGAAAGTAATAAATAAATCTTTAAAAGAAAAAAGGAAACTGGGTTCAAAATGCTTCATGAGGGACTTCCCTGGTGGCGCAGTACTTAAGAATCTGCCTGCCAAAGCAGGGGACATGGGTTCGAACCCTGGTCTGGGAAGATCCCACATGCTGCGGAGCGGCTAAGCCCGTGGGCCACAACTACTGAGCCTGCTCTCTAGAGCCCGCGAGTCACAACTGCTGAGCCCGTGTGCCACAACTCCTGAAGCCCGCGCACCTAGAGCCCACGCTCTGCAACAAGAGAAGCCACCGCAATGGTCCGGGAAGATCCCACATGCCACGGAGCAACTAAGCCCATGTGCCACAACTACTGAGCCTACTCTCTAGAGCCCGTGAGCCACAACTACTGAAGCCCACGAGCCTAGAGCCCATGCTCCGCAACAAGAGAAGCCACTGCAGTGAGAAGCCCGTGCACCACAATGAAGAGTAGCTCCCGCTCGCCGCAACTAGAGAAAGACCGTGCGCAGCAACGAAGACCCAATGCAGCCATAAATAAATAAACAAACAAACAAACAAACAAATAAATAAATGTTGCAAGCTGACAGTTCATGAAAGATGTAGTTCTAGTACACTATTTTCACACACCTGCCTTAATAACAGGTGAACATGGGCTTCCCTGGTGGCGCAGTCGTTGAGAGTCCGCCTGCCAATGCAGGGGACGCGGGTTCGTTCGTGCCCCGGTCCGGGAAGATCCCACGTGCCACGGAGCGGCTAGGCCCGTGAGCCATGGCCGCTGAGCCTGCGCGTCCAGAGCCTGTGCTCCGGAAGGGGAGAGGCCACAACAGTGAGAGGCCCGCGTACCGCAAAAAACAACAACAACAAAAACAAAAAAAAACAGGTGAACAGGTCACTCTTCTATGTACTTTATGGAGCCTGTTGAGCTTTGAAAATGGTCAAATACGGGAAATAATAAATAATCAGTATTAAGTTAAATGATCTTATTCTAGTGGATGTGATTTTTGTTTTTTAAGGCGTATGAAGTGATTTTCAAACTCTCATCCCAATGCAGCAAAATACCAATGAACAATTCTTCCCCAGGAGGATCCATGTTAATGGAATCTCATCGTCAATCAAGTCTTCATCTCATCTATCTCCTTATCACTGAAGCATAAATTTCTTGAGAGCAACTGAAATACCAGTCTTGGAACTTTTTTACATAATCTTCTTTTCCTTCCTTCCTACTGTTCAACGGGGAACTGCTCCTCTTTACTAAACAGATATCTGTGTACACCACTGGGTTGCTCTGGGTCAAGATGTGCTTCACCACGAAAGCTTTCAGAGTGTGTGGAATGGGAGAATATAAAAAACAAATCTTCCCAATGCATTTGAGCAGAAGTGCTGGTTCCGATTTAAAGCCTGTCTCTTAACCTGCATATACCAGGATGGGAGCAAAAGATGCCTTAATATGTCACATGTCATGTGCTGGAGACAATGAGGTTGGTAAATGCCTGTTTATCTTCTGTTCTGTGTTTTTATTATTATTTTTTCTTTTAATTAATTAATTTATTTTGGCTGCACTGCGTGGCATGTGGGATCTTAGTTCCCCGACCAGGGACTGAACCCGCATCCCCAGCATTGGAAGCGCGGAGTGTTAACTGCTGGACCACCAAGGAAATCTGTGTTCTGTGTTTTTAGTTGTTTAATAACTGAGGTCTTCTAAATGGTTTGTCATAAAACCACATTTCAAGTTTTGTTTCTTTTCAGAGAATCTTTTCAAGTATTCAAATGTATTTATCACCCTGATCTCTAAATAATAATAGACACAGAAATCTCTCTAATGCTGACCTGTAGTACATGCTTGATTTTAAAAAACTGTTAATAGGGGACACTAATAGAGTAAGTTTCACCAGGAAAAAAATATTGTAATAGAAGAAAACATTTACCTTTATTCATTGCTCAAATGTTTGTGTATGTCACGCCCCAAAAGAATACGAAAATAATCACAGAATGAGATTTTTAGTAAGTTTCCAGTATACAAACTCATAAAAATAAATCTTGGTGTATTTTGAATCATTAGAAACAAGCAATTGAAAAGTAAAAATTTTCGGGACTTCCATGGCAGTCCAGTGGTTAAGACTCCATGCTTCCAATGCAGGAGGTGAGGGTTCGACCCCTGGTTGGGGAACTATGATCCCACATGTTGCACGGTATGGCCCAAAAAAAAAAAAAAAAAAAGTAAAAAATTTAAATATTAGATCTTTAAAACTAATTGCTACAAAACCAATTTTCTTTAAGTCCTAAATTATGTCTAACTAAGGATATAAGCTGATTTGTGGATAAAGTCCAAAATGTTATCAAACGACCCCACAGTAAAATGAAATAAATGGAGAGATGGGCACATTCTCAGTAAGGGGACTTGATGTCACCATGACGTCAGCTTCTCCCAAACAGGTCAAGGGTTTAAGAAAATTCCACTGGATATTCATTTCCATTGAAGGTTTGCTTTGGGTTTTGGTCTGGGGTTTTTTCTGTTTTGTGTGAACTTAATAAAAACTACTTTTAAAAACTGAAATGGAAGACAAACTTCTAAAATAGCCAAGACTTTCTACAGAACAAGGTGGTGGGATTTTCCCTAACAGACACTGAAACTTCTTAAGCTGCAGTGATTAGGACAGGATGGTGTTAACAGAGGGATGGACAGATACACCAATGGAAAAAAACCACAACACATTGAAACAGACCCACATGTTTTCAGCACGTGGATCTACGCCAGAGCACTTGATGCTGGGCAGGGGCCAGATGATGACACTTTGACAGGGCAGTGACCACTGGATATCTACAGGGGAATAAGAAATCTTTTTCCTTATAAGTGCACGTACAATAACCAATTCACTGTGGGCTTAACTATGAGAGACGAAAGTAGAACACACTGAGAAGTTACAGGAAAATGCATTATGATTCGACAATCGGGAGTTTTCTTATAGAGGAAAAATAGAGTAAGCTACAAAGGAAGATGGCGAATGTCAAGTCTATTAAAGTTAAGACGTGTCCATCAAATAGAATAGAGAGAACTGATGAACCACAATCTGATAGAACATATTTGCCATACCGAGAAATGAAAAAGGTTGAATGTCCAGAGTATGTAAAGAAAGTATAATAAATCAGTAAATATACAAATGAATTACAGGTGAGAAAATGACTGAAAACTATTTCACAGAAGACGAACACCACTTATAAGAAGTGCTCAACCCCAATGGTTAACAGTAGAAACCAATATACAATCACAAGGAGATCCCACTTCGCATATTATGATGGACAAAATTAAGCTGGATACTCCTGAGCCAGGCTGGAACCTGGGAAGCTTTGCTGCAGTGCCTGCAACTGGACAACCATCTCCTCCAGCAACAAGATACAAAGAGACTATAAGGGACTAAAAAAACTGCACGGCAGGCTTGGGGCAAATTAGGAACAAGAAGATACAAAAAGACCAAAAAATCCAACTGCCACTTCTGAGGAGTCCGGAGCAAAAGCAGGGTATTGCCCATGCACCTGGCACACAGCACCACCAAGGGGGTGGGCACACCACGCAAGCCACCCCTCCGGCACAGCTGCTGGACTAGAGTACCCCCCACCCAATATAAGAGAACGCAGCTCATCCTCACCCCCTCAGAGAGTGAGCAAGGAAACCTGTTGCTTGTTTTCGCTCCCTCCTGCTGCCGCAGGAGCGCCAAGAAAGCCTTGATTGGAATTTCTTGTCTGGCCTCTTATCAACTTCTGTTGATTCAAGTCCAAGAACCCTGGTCAGTAATACTCCAAGTGCTGGAAATGGCGTAGAATCAGCACTAGACTCCAGCCATCCATCCACACTTCCTAGTATTTTGAAAATATCCATAATCTACAATCCTTCATTTTTTCTTCCACATGTACAAAATTTATATTGCATTGGCATTTGGAGACAAAAATCAAGGAGTATAAATAATAGCACTGCTGATAAATCAAAACTAACCATGAGACAACCCAAGCCCCACAGAACTGGATGGAGGATACCACCTGGTGATTCCCTTCCTCTGAAACCAGCACATGTGAAACAGACTGGGGCCAAGAACCATGTAGAAGCATTCTACAGTGTGCCAGTGTGCCATTACTGGTGCGGTACGGGTCATATTCACTTATTGCAGATTCAGCGGAAGCAAAATCAAAACGCTGCTTGGTGATGAGGGACAGGTGTAAAGCTGCAAAGAATACCAAAAAGACCAGGATGATCGGCATTCTGGGGACTGCTCACTGGGAAGCGCTACCAACTGACCAAGGGAATAAATATCTACACCTTCAAGTAACGGAACAAAAGTCTTCAGTACTCACGCTGAGTCACAGGGCAGAACACTGTATTGAGGAGGACACAAAGGGGAAGCGCAGCCAAGTGTGAGCCGCTCAGATCAGCGGCCTGCTGCCCACGGTGCACAAGGAAACCCCAAGTCAGAAGGTCAAAGCCATCTGAGCTGGATGGGTACCCCCAGGGCAGAGGGAAGGACTGAGCTCCACCTAAGTGTAGGAATGCTCCGTCCTCTGGGTCTCAATTCTCACCCAGGAGGAAACGCTCAAGTTGAAGTTCTGACCCAGAGAAACTCTCTAATTCATCGACCCTCTCAGCAGCAGCTGAGCCCAAGGAGCCTTCCTCACGTCTGACCTTCACAGACTCACTCAGGGTGCACACATCACACTCAATCCACCAACTCCTTGGATGAGGCCAAAAGCAAAGGTCAGGAAACAGCTGAGGACAACAAAACCTCGGCTGACAAACCACCCCCAGCCCTTCTGCAGGTGGATCCCCTACCCCATGCTCATGCCATAAACACCTCCTTCTGTGGTGGTTCTACAGTCTGGAGGCCACATGTGTGGGGAGGGGTGGCAGCAAGGGCCCAGAGCACCTTCCTTCACCTCCCTCATAGGCTCAGCTTGTCCCCGCCCCAGGTGATGCATCTACTTCAAGCACTGTGGGTCATTTACAGGAGACAAAGACCCCAGCAGTGTGTAAATGAGAACCTGCAGGATCACTGCTTCCTCCTGTGTTCATGGATAATGTAGGAGAGGGAAATTTTAGGGCACTTTTATGGTTTGAGCTACTGGTTACTGCTCATCCCTTTCAGAAGACAGGCATCAGTTCACTAATATCCTCATGATGACGAGCTGTAACTCATCTAATCAGAAGTGAGCAAGTCTCAGTAGCACTGGTCACATTTCACAGAATTTCCATTCATCTCTGTTGACCAGCTAATAACAGGAAGTAGACAAGAATCAGACAGTGTCAGAACTCTGCACCCTGCATGGAAGAGTCACTATGATTCCTATGAATCTTTTTAATCAGTATGTCCACCCATTTCACACGAAGGGGTGGGACTGCCTGCATTTCCTGAAATTCTAATGGAAGAGAAAACATTTTCTGTACTGAGACACTTCTCCCCAGAGGCATCTCTGGTTAAGGCCCAAAGGCCCAGAATAATACAAGTCAGCAGGAAAGGGCAAAGACCTGAGACGCTTACTACCCTCACTAAGGAGAAGAAACCAGGCAGAAAGAATGCGGAATTTTACACTTGCTGAAACCGGAAGCTGGATCAGGGGAAGCTATTAGTGCTGAGCCGGACCCAGAGGAGGCAGCTCACAGGTGTCAGGGGACAATGCTGAACCCTCCCTGAGCCCTGTGCTCCTGGAAACTTCGATGGGAGGTGAAAGGACCCCCCCACCCTTTGCTCTTCTGGAAAATGGCAGGCTGCAAGAAACCGCCCCCGTGCCCCACCTGACTCAGATAAGACTCACACGGAGGCCCCCTGTTTATCCAGGACGAGGCCAGACGCAGTCCCCTCAAAGTCCCATCTCCACCTCATCAGTGATTAGCGGAACTGTTCCCCGCACTGGCCAAGCAGAACAAATGCTTGTTGGCCAAACTTTGGTTCAGCTCCTCTCCTTCCCCCTGACCTGGCCTCACCGCAGCCAGCCGACAGACCCCTAAGGACAGGCTGGCCTCAGGGATCTGCTATCCGAGCATCACACCTGGTCCCTCCTGGTGTTGTTTAAGCCTCTGTGTAAAAGAAACTCTTTGCCCAACTCTTGAGACGCTTGCAGATCTTGGGGTCAGATATCCCCCTTCCTGCAAAGCCCCCTGTGCCTCGTGCAGCAGACCCTTCTCCCCTGCAGGAAATCACTGGAATGAAAGTCTGCCTTTAGGAAGTTTGGAATTTTATTTGACACTGGCTTGACCCAGTGTTCACAATTACCCATTTCTTACCCAAACTTTACTTAGGCTCCTGTCTACCCACAGGCCCCTGACTTTGAGTCACCACTCCCTCCCCCCGCCCCCCACTGAGAAGCACTGAGCTGCAGAGCAAACCCTCCCCCCCGGCCCCCCTCCCCGACCCCGGCCTGAGAATGCGCTGACCACAGGGACGCCCCATTCTGTCAAACAGCCTTGCTCTCACCCTCCTCACCCATAGCCCTTTTCTATTTAGTCTGAGACCCTGGAACATTTGTGGTATCCGAGCCCTGTCCCTATTCCAAATCTTTGGAATATTAAAAACAAGACCACAGCCCCAAACGGAATCAGTTATGCTAAGTCCCAAATCATCAAACAGAGACTTAATTACAGTTTCAGCCTCTCCCAGAAACGGAATCTGAAACCAGTCAGTCAAGAATTACCTGGTCAGCACAGTGAAGTGATCTGCCTGACAGACCCCTGCCCTCCGTAGAGTAACCTGGCCACAGACAATCCACTTTTCGCTACTTTCTTTGTCCCGCTCCCTCTGCCTATGGAAGACTTTCATTCCGTACAGCTCCTGGCAGCGCCCTTATAGATATGCTGGATGGGAAGCTGCCAGATTCATGAATTGTTGCATACAGACGTAAGAGCTTCAAAATGTACTCAGTTGAATTTTGTTTTTTAACGGGAATAAAGTCTCTCCTTACCCAATAAGGGCTTGACTTTATCTGTCAGGTCACGGCGCGTTCCCTCACCCCCGCCCCTGACCACTGCCCGGGTCACCTGGTCCTCCCTGGGACCCCCAAGGGACGCACACTCAGGTCGGGACTCCCCCGCCCCCCACGAGAGGACGGGAAAGACAGGACGCCGGGACCCCACCCCGCGGCCGAGGGGGAGACTCGGGTCGGAATCCAGGGGAGCGGGCGCGGGAGACCCAGGCCTGCCTCAGCTCCCAGGCGGTCCTAATCAGCCCCTTCCGGTCTCTGGCCCCGGTCCGCGCACTCACCATCTCCGTCCAGGTCCTGGGTGTCCAGGGCGTCCTCCCGCGGCCCTGCAATCTGGGCCGGTGACAGCCACAGACACTGGACACCTGGGTCCGCGCCCCGCAGGTGCGCAAGCGCGCCGAGGTGCACCGAGAGCGACGCCTGCGCGGGCTGGGAAGGCGGGGAGGGCTGGGAGGGCTGGGAGGGCTGAGAGGGCACCCACCCCCGACCCTGATTGGACGGAGCTCCGGGCTTCCGCCCTCTGATTGGGCGCTGCTCCAAGCACTCCCCCTCCCCGGGGCTTATGAGTGTACGCTACTCCGTGACCCGCCCCCGGCGCCCGTTAGAAAAGGACTCCAGAACCGGCCCCCGCAATCCTTGATTGGATTGTTCTCCGGGAACGGGTGCTCTGACTGGACGGTACTCCAGGCACTCACCCTATTGAGGGCTCTGAATGTATAGTGCGCGGACAAGCTTCCGGGTTCTGATTGGACAGTTGTTCAGACCCTCCCCGTCCCTCCGCCCAGTTTCACGGGCTCCACCCTAGCGCTTCTGATTATTTCCCGGGCCCCGCCCCCGTCTCCCTTGATTGGACAGTGTTATAGTCCCTAAGGCCTCAGTGATAAGCTGGGACGTTGGTCAGGTCCCTAAGCCGGGCAGAAGTGCGGTTTTCGAGCCCGGGGCCGTGGGCTCGCAGCAGAACTTGTTCCCGGGCAGACGGACCCGGACCGGGACGTCCTGACTCAGTTTCCCCGCGGAGAGACCCCTGTCCAGAGTCGGGACTGGACAAGATGGGCCGGGAGAGGCTGGTGACCTCCAGGGTCAATTGTCGACCCGGGATCAAAGGTCACCATGTGTCTGTGCCCTTTCTTTAAGAACAAAGAAACGTTCGCCTGTAAGGCAAGATCCGGCCGGGTTTGACGTGTGACCTTGGACACCTACCGCCCTCCCGACCCGCCCGCATATCTGGGCTTGACCAAGTTCTCTGTGTCCCATTTCTTACCCCACAGCATCAGGCTCCCTCCCCACAGGAGGGTGGGGTACCGTTAGGTCGCCCCCACGTCTGAGCAGCCCTGAGGTTCAGAGCAAGTCCTTGGTCAGCTTCTCCAGAGAATAGGCCACCCAGGGAGCCCTGTCCAGTCCAGCCACACTGACCCGCAGTCCACGCACCGCCCTCACTCGCCCAATTTTCCTCCTCCCTTCCTCACACAGACGAGAAAAGCCCTTTTCTTTGTGGCTGGACAGGCTGACACATCGCTGAGATCCGAGCCTCAGCCCTGTTGCAATAATCTTTGTGAATAAAGTTTCTCTTTAAGTATAGATTAGTTTTTTATTAGACATACTTTTATTTTTTCGGCCGCACCATGGGGCATGTGGGATATTACTTCTCCTACCAGGGATCGAACCCGTGTCACCTGCAGTGGAAGCATGGAGCCCTAACCACTGGACCGCCAGAGAAATCCCATAAACATTCTTTTAAAATGATGAATCCTGCAGCTTCCTGAGAGCTTGGTTCTAGGGCCATGTTGCCCAGGGTGATATGGCACTGGGATATCCTTTCCCAGTGGATACCCATTTGGGTTGACGTGCATCCAACTTTTGTGGCTCTATGGTAGAGCCATAGTGGCTGAGCCACTTGCAGAATTCAATGGCAATTGTGGGTCTGGGAGCTTGACTTGCAAATACCTTTCAAATCAAGGGGCACAGCTAGCAAGGGTGATGGCAGCCTCTCTGAATCTGCCATCATTGGACTTAACTGGCACAATTAAAGCCTCAGTTATGGGTGGCTGAATCTAGAAGCTCCCAACAGTCCAAGGTGTTGCCCAGAAGGATGATGAGATGGTTCTGCTGCAAATAGGTTTTAAATCATATGACCAGATTTGGGTGTATGTGGTTCATAAGGTATCAGGTTGTTTGCCAATTAAAATACATATGGTTGTATTTTGAGGTTGGAACTCCAGCACTAGCCTGCATGGACTTTAGTCAATAATAATGTATCAGTGATAAAATAAACAAGGTCCTACTGTCTAGCACAGGGAACTGTATTCAACATCCTGTGATGAACCGTAATGGAAAAGAATATGAAAAAGAATGTGTGTGTGTGTGTGTGTGTGTGTGTATATATATATACATATAACTGAATCACTTTGTTGTACAGCAGAAATTAACACATTGTAAATCAACTATACTTCAATAAAATTAAAAACCTTAAAAAAAAGATTGTGATATTCCAAACTCAACCTCCATAGTTTTATAACAACCATTCAAATGAAAGAAAAGGTAGTTAAAAAAACAGTCCCTGCATTTCTCAGTATATTGATGGCAATACTAATTTCTGAAATTCCTCCATGAGTGAGGTGTTGCTTCAGGCTTACTATCTTAAGGAACAGTTCTAGAAGCATCTCTTTGACCTTTCCCCAACAATATGCCTCAAGGAAACCAAAATGGTAATTTTAGTGGTTAGTAAGTGTATCTATTTCTACAATCCATCCTGGGCCTGAGGAACTAATCTATTTTCGTTATTTTTATAGGGCATTTTGTAATTTATGATTTTGTAAGTTTCTGTGCACAGGCTTTGCACATTTTTCTTGGACTTCAACATTTTGCTTCTGATTTATAAGAGCCTTTAAAACTATTAATTAGGGTTTCTCTGGTGGCACAGTGGTTAAGAGTCCACCTGCCAATGCAGGGGACACGGGTTCAAGCCCTGGCCCAGGAGGATCCTACATGCCACGGAGCAACTAAGCAGGTGCACCACGACTATTGAGCCTGCGCTGTAGAGCCCGCCAGTCACAACTGCTGAGGCCCGTGTGCCTAGAGCCCGTGGTCCACAACAAAAGCCACCGCAATGAGAGGCCCGTGCACCGCAAGAAGAGTGGCCCATGCTCGCCCCAAATGCAGAGAGCCCCCTGCGCAGCAACGAAGACCAAATGCAGCCAAAAAAAAAAAGATTATTAATGATATTGCATTTTTTGCTATGACAGCATTGAAAACATTTCCAAGTTATTGTATCTTTCATCTTATCATTTATGACGTTTTTACTTTTTTATTTTTTTCAAATCTTGTCATCATTCTATTTATAGTTTTTCTTTGGATGTCGTGACTTTCACTCCCTAAGTATACAGAAATACTGATGTTTTCTTATAGTTTTTTTTTTTTTTTAAGCTGCATTGGGTCTTCGTTGCGGCATGTGGGACCTTCCTTGTGGCATACGGGATCTTTCATTGCAGCGCCCAGACTCTTTGTTGCAGCATGGGCTTCTCTCTAGTTGTGGCACATGGGCTCCAGAGCATGCAAGCTCAGTACTTGTGGCACACAAGCTCTCTAGTTACGGCGCACGGGCTTTAGAGCACAAAGGCTTAGATGTCCTGCGGCATGTGGGATCTTAGTTCCCCAACCAGGGACAGAACCCGTGCCCCTGCAGAGGAAGCGTGGAGTCTTAACCACTGGACTGCCAGAGAAGTCCCTTTTTTTTTTTTTTTTTTTTTTTTTTTTTTCCTCTTTTTTTAAGTTTAAATCTTTATCTCATTTGGAATTTATGTGGATGTAGTAGAAAGAGGGCTGAGATTGAATCATCTCTTGCCATAAATCATCATATATTTTATTATATTCTTTTGTCTGTTTATAGACTCTCAAGGGCGTATATGTTCATTCCAAGATTTCTCAACAATGGCACTATTGTTATTTTGAGTCAGATAATTCCTTGTTTCTGAGGGCCATTTCAATTATTTGTACTCATTTGTTATTTTAACTGGTGATCTGATCAGAAGTTCTTCCTCATTCTTCATTTATATTTGCCTACCTACTCCTTGCACTACTTTCAGAAATTCTTTCATAATTATCTTATTATGAGGCTTAAAGTACTTCTTGATGCAAATTTGGTTGGAAATTTCTCTAAATTTTATGGCTAGGTTTAGAGAGACCTGCATCTTTGAACTGAGGAGTCTTCAATCCAACAATGTTATTTATATATCCATGAAGGTGACACCTTTGTCACTTCATCAGGAAACATTTTTAAATGTTCTTATATGGATCCTGCACATGGCATTAAGCCTATCTTGCAATATCTAATATATAGTTTCCCAGAAAATGCAATTTTAGTCCAATAATGTATTTTATTATGTAAATCATATATATTTAATCAGTAACTAGTAAATTGCCAATAGTTCTAACAGTTATATAGTTGTTTCATCTTTAGTTTCTCAAGAAAGCAATGCTATCACCTCCAATCACAATATTTATTCCTATCCTTTATAGGGTTCATTGTCTATTCTGACATGACCTTATTACAGATTAAAGCAATGATAAATAATTGAGGTGAAAATAGACATATTTGTTTTGCTTGGTTGTTCCTTTCATTCAGAAGTCCTACTGATATCAGTTCCTCTTCACTTCCTGCTCTCAAACACCTTCAATGAGTCGCAGCCTGGCCCGGCAGTCATTGCCTAAAATCGCTCAGAGAAAATTTAGTAATAATAATAATAATGGCAGTGTCTCTAGCAGCTAAGATTGTGAAATAAGGCCACAGACTCCTTTCCAATAGTGCTGAAATTACGTCGGGGAGACAGACAATAAGCACCAAATAAACTCACAGAAAATGGGGAGTATAAATGCAAGAGAGACTCCTATTAGAGCAATTAACAAAAGGAGAGATAATGCTTCCGGGGAGACTCCTCAAAAGGTCACGTGAGAGACAGACCTTTACACTGAGAACAAGGAGTAGAACACGAGGTGTCCGACTGTGGGGAGAGAGAGGAGGGGATGTTTTCTTACAGGGAAAATGTCACTGATTTTTTAATTGATGGATTAGATCTGCAGAATGGAGAGAGGGTGGTGTTGGACCCCTGCAGACCTATGGCAACAGAAGCTGGGGGAGTAGGGGTGCCTCCGCACAGATTTTAAACAAAATAACGGAGGGAAGGGAATTCCCTGTCAGTCCAGTGGTTAGGACAGGGCGCTTCCACTGCAGGGGGCATGGGTTCCATTCCTGGTCCGGGAACTAATATCCTTCAAGCCGCGCGGCGAAACAAAGGAAAAATAATAGAGAAAATAACGGAGGGAAGGACAAAGAATATAAATGGGAACATTGACAAGAAAAATCCTGATCATACGCTAAAATGATAGAAATGAAATCTTATAGAAGCAAACCAGAATCAGATCTAAGTGCATTAAAAAAAAAGAAATCAGATTTCGAGACCAAAGTGGAAAAAATACGGTTTCCCAGAAAACTCAGACACAGTGATATCAATTTTCAGTATAGGTGCTGATATACTAGAGGTCGTGGTCCCTAAAGCCCCAAGTCCACCCCTGACCCTGGAAGTCACCAGTCTCCCGCGTCCTGTCCAGTCCCGCCTCCAAACACGGGGTGCTCCGCGTGGAAACTGGGTCAGGACATCCAAGACCAGAAAGGAGGACGAAGAGGGGCCGTCGAACTGCGGGCTTACGCCAAGTCCGACCTGCCCGGAGCGAGTTCTGCTCGGAGGCCACATCCCGGGCAGGCAGTTCCGCGTCCAGGGTAGAAGACCGGACAAAGACAGGGCAGAAGCTGAGAATCCACGTTTCCGCCCGGCTTTTCCACGTGATCCCTGCCCCCGCCCATCTCCCAGGCAGGGTCGGTGCAGACACTCAAATTGCCCAATCAGGGGCACCGGGGCCTGTAGCACTATCCTCAGAGGCTCCAAAAGTGGTGCCCGAAGCGCTGTGCAATCAGGGTGCGTGCCTCGGAAAACTACCCAATCAGAGTCTCCATGGGGAGGGATTACCTGGAGAACCGTCCAATCAGAGTGCAGGGAATTCCAATTCTATCCAACCAGGGCGCGGGGCCCGGAACACCGTCCAATCAGGGCCTGGGGGCGGGCACGCTCCCAGTCCATGTAGGGGGTCGTTCTCGGCCGGCAGTGGTGCTGGTGGGCTACCCCGCGCAGCCCGAGGTTAATCTTCCCCATCGCTCTCACCTGCCCAGGTCGCGGGAAGGACTTCCGGCAGAGTCCGGAGCGGGGCGGAGATGGTGAGTGCGCTGACCGGGTCGGAGACTGCGAGGGGCTGGTTCGAACCGTTAGGAACCAGCTGGAAGCTGACGCGGGCCGGGGGTCTCCACGCCCCTCCCCCAGGGTCCCGGCCAGAGTCCCCGCCCTTGGTCGCGGGGTGGGGGGTCCCCCTGTATCACCTGCTTTTTCTTTAGTGACTCACCAAGCTTCCTAAACTATAAGGCTTTAAACGAGGGGATCTTTTCTCATTCGTTTATCGCAACCACAGGGGGGAGGGTATATAGCACTTATTAGACATTCAAGGTATTTTTCATTAAATGGATGGATTCTGGTGCCCATGGGATTGAGTTTCTCGCATGTAGAAAACTAGGATTAGAGTCAGCATTTCAAGTACAAAGAATGAGTTGCAATTACATTGAACCTGTAGATGAATTCGAGGGTGAATCTACACCTTTTACGGTATTGAACTTTGCGATCCACGGTCTTGGTATGTCTCTCCATTAATTTCCTTTAATAATGTATTACTGTTTTCGTCATGTTTTACAAAACCTTTGTTAGACTTGTTCTGCATGTAATGTTGATGCTGATTTAAATGGTATCTTAAAAAAAATACTGTTCCTGGTACATAGAAGTAAACTCATTTTTGAGCATTTTTCTTAGTGTCTTTGTTAGGTGCAAGCATAGCTTTTAATTATTGATCTGTAAAATCTTTGAATCTTTACTTACAAAATCTTACCTGCAAATAATGATACTTCAGCTTTTTTCTTGTCCTGTCATTTTACCTTTTTCTTTTCTTTTTAAATGATTCCCAGGACCTCCTGTCCAGTGTAGAATAAGGTACTCTGTGTGTCTTGTCTTCTTGACAAGAGAGCTGTTTTACTATTTCAGATTTTTCATTTAACATTGCAGTGTTTTTATGCACCATCTTCCCCAGGTAGCCATGTTCCTTCTAGTTCTGATGTATTAAATTTTTATGTCCATTAATGATAGTCATTGTTTTGGATTTGAGGACAACGAATTATGATTTTTCTGCATTTCTATTATATAGTAAAATGGATTAACTTTTGTATACTGAAAACTACAAAAAAATCTATTTAATTTTTATTGTAGTATTGTTGCTTTACAATGTGTTAGTTCCTGCTGTCCAGCAAAATGAATCAGTTATACGTGTACATATATCCCCTCTTTTTTAGATTTCCTTCCCATTAACGTCACCACAGAGCACTGAGTAGAGTTCCTGGTTTTATAAAATGGATTAATTTTTAAACATTATTGCATTCCTAGAGTAAAATGTGCTTGGTTGTGGGACTTCCCTGGCAGTCCAGTGGTTAGGACTCCATGCTTCCACTGCAGGGGGCACGGGTTCGATCCCTGGTCTAGGAACTAGGATCCCACATGCCCCATGGCTCGGCAAAAAAAAAAAAAAGCTTGGTTGTGCTTGATTATGCACATTACTCATTATTTAGGGAACTAATTTTTAATAGAATTTTGCACCTGTGTTTGTTAATGATAGTTTATTTTTTTCATTTGTACTATTCTGCTCTTGGCATGTCTCTGAAAAAGGAATTGTTTTCTGCACATAGAATTATTGATCTCGTTAATATTTAATAAAACTAGCCTGTAAAACAATTTGGGATTTTTGTTTCCTTTTTGTGAATGTTTGAAAATACCCTTTTATTATCTTTAAATTACTTTCGACTACTGAGTAGTATGGAAGTACTTATATTTTAAAATTTTATTTTAGACCATTCCCCTCCTCTTGTGTTTAACCCCTAGAACATCCCTAATTATGCCTGCTTTTTCATTTGTAACTTTATTTGCCCATGCTTTGTTTTTCTTGAAAAAAATTGTCAGAGGTTGCAATCTGATTAGTTCTAAGAGATGTGGTTTGTACGGTTTTTTGTTTTGGACTCACCGCACAGCTTGTGGGATCTTGGTTCCCCAACCAGGAGTTGAACCCAGGCTCTTGGCAGAGCCTAACAGAGTCCTAACCACTGGACCACCAGGGAATTCCCAAGAGATGTGTTTTTAGCCTCCCTTTTATATCGTTCATTTTGCCCTTCACATTTCATTCTGTGCTTTCTTCTTTTATTCTGCTTCTCTTTTTCCAGATTCTTGAGTTCATTTTTAGCCCATTGGTACTGTTCGTTCTTTCTTTCTTTTTCTGGGAGTAGATGGTGCTTCTGCTCTTGGCTGGGGACACTTTGATTCTAGTGTCTCTCCAGTGGGACATGGTGAAGTTAACAAGCACTTGAAACCTTTCCAGAGATTTTGTGAAATCACAACATTCTGTTTCTAATCCTTATAGTTTAAAAATGCAATGGCATTAAAAACAAACAAAAAACCAAGCCACAGTATCCATTTCCAATGTTACCCAGATGGTTATGTCACTGTTATGATTTCATTCTGCCCCAGTCCCTTTGCTCATGTTCCTAGTTCCAAATGCCTTCATTGTCCTGTATTTTACCTACAGCACTTACCCCTTCATCTAGATAATATTCAATTTACTTATTGTCTTCCACCGTGAGATTTTAAGATCCATGTGGTTCAGAATTTTTCTCAAGTGCTGTATCTCTATAACTGCATGTAGTAGGAATTATCACCTAAGTAGATTTTCAGCAAATGAATGAGTCAGAGCTACAGCTGTATAGAGAAGCAACTCGCCTGAGACAGAGGGCTTTGCCAGTAGAAAGAGCCCAAGGATGTCTGATGTGAAGAGAATGTTCCATTTTTCTAGTCTCCACTGTCCTCTCCAGGAGACAGGCAGAGTCTAGATCTGTACTGTCCACTAGAGCACCCCTGGCCACACATGGCTGTTGAGCTCTTGTACAGCTATCAAAATTGAGTTGGGTGCATGTGTGAGATCCATACCAGATTTCTAGCATTAAGTATGACAAAAATAACATAGACTATCTCAGTAATTATGTTGGTTATGTACTGAAACGATCTGTATACTTGTATTTATTGGGCAAAATGAAAATTATTAAAATTTCAATACAGGGACTTCTCTGGTGGTCCAGTGGTTAAGACTCCATGCTCCCAATGCAGGGGGCCCAGGTTCGATCCCTGGTTGGGGAACTAGATCCCACATGTCACAAGTGAAGATCCCGCGTGCTGCAATGAAGATCCCACGTACCACAACTAAGACCTAGCGCAGCCAAATAAATAGGTAAATAAATATTAAAAATTTCAATACATTTTTATAAGGTAGCGACAAGAAAATTCAAATTTGGATATGTTGTCTGTATGGTCTTCCTATTTAATGGCACTGCTCTAGATCAGGAGTTGGCGAACTACAGCCCACAGGCCAAACCCAGCCTGCCACCTACTTGCATAAAGTTTTATTGGCACACCACCACATCCATTCTTTGACGTGTTGTCTCTGGCTACTTCTGTGTGACAAAGGCATACCTGAGCAGTTGTAACAGAGACCACGTGGCTAGAAAAGCCTAACAATGTACTCTCTGACATTTGCAGACAAAGTCTGCTGATCTCTGCTCTAGGTCATTGTACACATTTTGAGGAATAATGGGCATAATCATCCTGTAACACGTATGTACAGAAATGCAGCTGCTAGACATTTAGGCTTTTAAAGCAGTCAGACCTACATACAAGGTTCTAATTGGGTAACATTGAGCATATTATTAATTGATTCTGTCCTTTTGAGTTTCCTCTGCTACATACTGATTGTAATGATATCTACTGTGAGATTTATTATGAGACATAAATGAACTCAGGTGTGCAAAATATTTCACACATCATGGATGCTCAAATAGCACATTTTCTTATCAATGCTGTTGTGAGACTGTTACAGGTTCTGATGGCTTTTAAATGTCACCTGATACACAGTGGTGGAAGAGTTAGTTGAATTTTATCTGTGGATAAGAGTTTGTCTTGAGACAGTGCTAGATACCAGAGTACCTTGGTAATTAGTAATTAGGGATGCCCAAAGCAGCTGACTTGACTTACCAGCCTCATGAGAGAGTGTTCCCATTCTGAAGCATTCTCATTCTGCTGCTGTTTATTGAACAGGTAAATCGTATCCCCTGCATTGGAGTGTGGCAGCCTGTGTTCACACCTCTGCGTGTGGAAGCTGATGGAGTGATGCACTTCCTCAAAAGCCAGGCTGTTGGGGGACCCTGCGAGCCATCAGATTCCATGCTCAGGGGTTGGGCAGTTATGCCTGTCTGCATGCCACGGGGTGCAGAAATGACTGCTGTGTGTAGTGCCCCTAGGAGGCTGGTGTATAAGTCAGTGCCTCTGGCTTTTCAGTGGGAGCAGATGTCCTTCGGGAGGAAGGTGCCACCTGATCCCTTTATACCTTTTATGATCTGGGCAGATTCACAGCCAAACCCTCTGGACTTCAATTAATTCATTTCCACAGTGGGCTCAGAACTGCCTCTTCACAGGCAGGAAGGACCAGGGCACTCTTTTCTGGGGAAGGCAAGGCTGTTCTGGTGTCTTGTGACATCAGTGACAACAGTTGAGGAAGAGCCACCACCCATAATTTTGACATCACTCATAATTATCAGCACTCAGGCCCCTGAATGCAGGCACTGTCGTGAGGTCTGAAGTCTTAGGCTTCCCTTCTCTTGGCTGGGCTTCAACTTGTCAATACACTGACTGCCTCCTGGAGAGCATGGAGAGAAAGGAAAAGGTGCTGTTTTATAAAAGAACAGGAGACAGATGAGTAAATATTAATGCTTCGCATAAAGGTGGACCTGCCAGTTTATGATGGATTGGAATTTTCCAAGGAACTATATCCATCTCAGGGCCTGGGTTGAAGGTTGGGCATAATCAGGCCTCTTGAGAATCAAATTGTTGGTGAGGGGGCAAGCAAGAAATGCCCCTGGACCCTCACTGTGTTTTAATTCATTAAAACCTCATCCAGGTCTGACTTGGTTTCATATCGTGCTTTGGCCTGTATTGGATGATGAAGAAGGAGATGAAATCATTTTCATTACAAGGAACTGATGTTTTTAAAGATAAAATAATTGTTTTATTTGTACAGTATTTCTTCCATATCTCCAATGTATTGTGGACTGTTCTGGACCCTTCAGATGGAGGGGAAGAGTGGGAGGAGCCAGAGTCAAACTAGAGAGATGGGTGTTAAATCTATGAGGCAGGCTGGCATCTCAGAGGAAGTCAGCGCCGAAGAGAGGGGAAGAGATGATGACAGAACCCTAGAGTTGATGGGAGACCACAGAACCATGGACGAACTTGCTGTGAATTGAGTCCTGGTTCCCCAATGCTGTCAGCCTCCCTCTTCTTTCTGCACACACAGGTGGAGAGTGGTACCTTGTTAAACCAGAATTTGTTGGATGTTTTAGGAGTCAGTGGTCTTTGAGGATGTAGCTGTGGACTTCACCCCAGAGGAGTGGGCTTTGTTGGATCCGGCTCAGAGGAACCTCTACAGAGATGTGATGCTGGAGACCTTCAGGAACCTGGCCTCAGTGGGTAAGGATGACATCATTCCTTTACTGACTCTCTAGAGGACAGGTATCCCCAAGCTATTGAGCTTGCTCTAGAACTTGGGCTGAACAGTGGGAATTTATTGCTAAGTAAGACAGACATGGTCACATTACTATGGAGCATATAGTCTAACAGCTTTCTCATGTATGTATGAAACCTACTACTTTCTCATTAAATGTTTTTAGCCTCTGTAAGGGTTATAACTGTTCCTTAAGAGGAACAGCCCTTGCTGGGGAACATTACATTTGGAAATATTAATTAGAAAAAGAAATTACCCTTCTTTCTGTGGAAGTTGAATTTTGCAGATATGTTAGCTTCCCTTTTTTTGACTTTTCATCCATCCTCATGAATGGCCTTGCCCACATTGAAAGACCTTCCATATTTCCTCTTTGAAAGCTTATATTTGGGCATATGCATTTTGTCCAATTCCGTCCTATGTTGCTTCCTGACAATAGGGCATTTATGTCACCAGAAGTCTCAGTCTTCATGGAAGTATTTCCAGTAAATTGCCCACCATTTTGTCTTCTTGTCCTTATTATTGTCAAAGTCCTCAAGTAGCCAGAACTCCTCCAATTCTTTTTTTACTCAAAAGTGCATTTTTCCTTATAAAATTTATCTCTTGGGCTGCTCTTGGAAAGAAATGTACATGTTTCCTACTTATTTTCTTGCCTTAATCCCACGAGTTCATTCCAAAGAAAGTAAACTTGTTACTATTTTTCATGTTATGGCACTCAAATTAAAATCAATGGGTTAAGTCCTCTACAGTGAATGTTTGGGGAAGTATGAAATGAACAGAATATAGTTAAGTTTCAGAAGAAATGATTCCTGGTTCTCCATTTTAGGAGAAAACTGGAAATGCCATAGCATTGAAGATCAGCACAAGAACCAGGGAACACATTTGAGGTGAGTGACACATACGTTAGAAAAAGTAGGTCTCAGGAGAGAGTGTCATGATATTAATAAGTGTGTAGATATATGTCAGATCTTAAGTGTTCACAGAGAATTTTCACAAGACAATTTTATAAACATGACACAGATGTTGGCTGATTGAGACGTACTTCAGTTGTAAACAATTGTCAGGAAACAAAATCCCATATATAAAAAACAGTGAAAATGGTACCTCAGGTTGAGCCCTCTGTCAGAGCACTCAGCTTATATCACTTTGAAACAATTCTAACAAGGCAAGAAACATACACATTCACTGAAAATGGTAAAAGTGTAATCATATTAATCATTAAAAACCATAATGAATTGTTAACATAATGAATCATTAAAAACCATAATGAATTGTTAACAAATCATTAGTAATATGATTCCTATTTTTAACAGATGGCGTGTGGTGGAGATACCCTCAGAAAATAATGAAAGTAATCAATGTGGAGAAACCAACCAGATTTCCAATCTTATTGTAAATAAGAGACTTTCTACTGGAGTAAAATCCTATGAATACAATAAGTTTGAAAAACCCATCATGGATTCTTCATCCCTCAAGAGTCCCATAGCATCATCTCAACATGGACAAAAACCCTATCAGTGTAAGGAATGTGGGAGAACTTTTATTTCTTACTCATCCTTTGGGGCACACATAAGAGCTCACACTGAAGAGAAACCCTACGCATGTAAAGAATGTGGAAAAGCCTTTATATATTTCTCCAAACTTAGAGTCCATATAAGAACTCACACTGGAGAGAAGCCTTATGAATGTGAAAAATGTGGGAAAACCTTCAGATCTCCCTCAAACCTTTGGACACACAGAGAAACTCATACTGTTGAGAAACCCTATACTTGTAAAGAATGTGAGAAATCCTTCTCTTCTCCCTCTTCTCTTAGAAAACATGTGAAGGTTCACAGTGCAGAAAAAGCCTATGAATGTAAGGAATGTGGAAAAGCCTTCCTTCGTTCTTTTTACCTGATCATACATGCAAGGATGCACACTGGAGAGAAAGCCTATAGATGTGTGGAATGTGGGAAAGCCTACAGCTGGCCCTCAGACCTTAGGATTCACATGAGGACACACTCTGGAGAAAAGCCTTATGAATGTAAACAGTTTGGAAAATCTTTCAGTTCTCCTTCATCCTTTAAGGGACATTTGCGAACTCACACTGGAGAGAAACCTTATGCGTGTAACAAATGTGGGAAAGCCTTCAGTAGTCCTTCGTACTTTAGAACACATGTGCGAATTCACACTGGAGTAAAACCCTATGTGTGTAAGCAATGTGGGAAAGCTTTCAATTGGTCATCATCTTTTCGAGGACATTTGAGAACTCACAGTAGAGAGAAACCGTATGAATGTAAGGAATGTGGTAAAGCCTTCAGTAGGCTTTTATCCTTACAAAGACGTGAGAATTCACACTGGGGAGAAACTCTGAATGTCAGCAGTGTGAGAAAGCCTTCTATACTCCCCTATCCTTAAAGAAAACACCTGGAAACTCAGGAAGGAAGGAAACTCCATGCCAGTTCCAATGATGGAAGGCCTGCATGCAGTTTACATGTATTGTGCACCACAAACTGCATAGCATTGGAAAATATTTACAAAGGTCTTGGATATACTGTTGGCTTTATTAGTGCCTTATTCTTTTTTTTTTTTTTTTTTTTTTTTTGCGTTACGCGGGCCTCTCAATGCTGTGGCCTCTTCCGCCGCGGAGCACAGGCCCCGGACGCGCAGGCCCAGCGGCCATGGCTCACGGGCCCAGCCGCTCCGCGGCATGTGGGATCCTCCCGGACCGGGGCACGAACCCGCGTCCCCTGCATCGAGTGCCTTATTCTTAAAGTAGATCCCTATCACATTATTTCCAGTTCTTTATGAGGATAACATCTAGGAGATAATAATTCTTTAAGTATTACTGTGCCAGGGCTGCCCTAACAGATTGCCACAAAGTTGGTGGCTTAAAGAAACAAATGTATCCTCTTTCAGTTCTGGATACTAGAAATTGGAAATCAGGCGTTATTAGGGTTGGTTCCTCATGAGGGTTCTGAAGAAGAATCAGATCCACGTGCTCTACAAACTTCCAGTGGCTACAGCAATCCCTGGTGTTCTTGGCTTGTGGACGCCATCATTTATTTATTTATTTATTTATTTTTTAGGCCACACTGTGAGACATGCAGGATCTTAGTTCCCTGACCAGGCATTGAAACTGCGCCCCCTGCAGTGGAAGCACAGAGTCCCAACCACTGGACTGCCAGGAAGTCCCAGTAGACACAATCATGCATCATTCCAATTTCTGTCTTAATTTTTTTTAATTAATTAATTTAATTTTGGCTGCATTGGGTCTTCATTGCTGTGTACAGGCCTTCCCTAGTTGCGGCAAGCAGGGACCACTCCTTGTTGAGGCGCACAGGCTTCTCACTGTGGTGGCCTCTCTCGTTGCGGAGCACAGGCTCTAAGTGCACGGACTTCAGTAGTTGTAGCACACGGGCTTAGCTGCTCCGCGGCATGTGGGATCTTCCCAGACCAGGGCTCGAACCCATGTCCCCTGCATTGGCAGGCGGATTCCTAACCACTGCGCCAGGGAAGTCCCTGACTGGGAAATTTAATATTTCTTGTTTAGAAGGCAAAAAAGAGGGCTTCCCTGGTGGCGTAGGGAAGAGAGGCCACAACAAGAGAGGCCGCAATAGTGAGAGGCCCGCGAACCGTGATGAAGAGTGGTCCCTGCTCGCCGCAACTAGAGAAAGACTGCGTGCAGCAACGAAGACCCAACACAGCCAATAAATTAATAAATTAATAAATTAATAAATTAATTTAAAGTAAAAGGCAAAAAGAAGGGACTGGGGCTAAAGTTAACTTGTAAGGAAACAAGTCAGTTTTGTTAGCTAGACTAGGAGAAAATTTCATCATTTTGTGATTTGCATAATTCTTTTGATCCTGTGTGACGACATGATCACAGAGTGCTCTTGCTTGTGCCTTACTCCATAACATAACACCCAGTGGCCTTGTCTGATGACAGTGTTGTTTAAAATTGTTTCTGTTTAAGGGACCTGCCTGGTGGTCCAGTGGTTAAGATTCTGCACTTCCACTGTAGGGGGCGCAGCTTCGATCCCTGGTCAGGGAACTAGGATCCTGTTTGCCACCACGTGGCAAGGCCAAGAAATTTAAAAAAAAAAAAAAAAAGGTTTCTGTTCAGCAGAACACCACAGCCTAGGAGTGAAGACCAGGCCAGGTAGATCCCCGTCTCAAGGGCTGATTCTTTTTTCTCACTATGTGAACATTTTAGTATGTTTACTATATATCTGCCACTGTTTTGTTTCCCATAAATTAGTTCAGTTAATGTAAGTTGAGGTAATCCTCCAAAACTATAATGTAGATACTCTAATCTCCTTTTGTGAGTTAACTGGGGCCTACAGATTACAAAGCTAGCAAGTGGTAAAGACAGGATCAGGATTCAAAACAAAACCTTCTAGCCCTGAGACCATGCTCTTCACTGCATGTTAGTCTTCGAACCTCCTTAATACACCAGCCATTCTAAGCTCAAAACAAAATTAGGCCCAATCATGGCACGCATGGTAGACTCTCAATGCAGAAGCAGGAAACAAGTGCTTGCAGTTCTGATTTGGCATCAAAGATGGAAATATGTGTCTTGGTGGAAAATAATCCATGATAAGAGAGATAATAGGGAAAGCAGGAGGGTGTAGTCTGTGTTTTTTTTCCTCTGAAAGGCAGGGGGGCATCAGTGAGTGAGGATGTGTTCATTAACTTATAATTTCATCATCTAGTGTCTTAAGTAAACACTACTAAAGGAAATGCTCAAGGGAAGTAGAATAATGAGTCTCCATAAAAATAAAATCCTTGTGGTTGCCAAGGGGGAGGGGGTGGGGAAGGGAAGGATGGGGAGTTTGGGATTAGCAGGTGCAAACTATTATATATAGGATGGATAAACAAGGTCCTACTGTATAGCAGAGAACTACATTCAATGTCCTGTGATAAACCACAATAGAAAATAATATGAAAAAGAATATATATATATGACTGAATCACTTTGCTGTACAGCAGTAATACAACATTGTAAATCAAGTATACGTCAATAAAATTTGAAAAAATTCTACTCGTGGTTCAATTTGCGGTAATTAAAAGCTTTAGCTCATGTGACATGTACTTAGGAATTGGAAAGGGTTTCTGTCATCAGTGTCCCATCATTTATTTGGGCCACAGAGTGTGGCTGTTTATAATTCTTTTGAAAGAACTGTAAATTGGATTATATATTTGGCATTATCATTTTGCTATTATAGTACAGTCCAATGAGTTTTGTATCCCGGAAATCAGAGTTGCCCCCTAGTTTGCAAAAGGAATATGGTCATTTGCACAGCTATACCCTAGCATGTGCCTTTTCCTATGAGCAGAATGATACCTATACAAGCTCTCAGAAATGTCCTGGTAGATGCAAGGAAAACTGCGGCGGTCAGTGACAGGATTTTTCCGCATCATAAATCCATTTCAGCTCTCAAATTCCTTTCCCAAGCCCATTTCTATGTCTTTTTGCTGAGAGACCTCATTAAGGGATCCACACCTGTCTCCATGTTGGGAATATTTCCCCTAAGCAATGCCATGTGGCAGTGAGTGGGAACAGAAAACAAGGGCAACCAGGGCCCAGGACAGTTACTAACAAACTTTGGGCCAAGGGCAGAGGAACCAGCTCTCGATCATCTTCAGCTCAGCAGCAAGAACCAGGGTCACCACGCCTACCTCAGTCTCACCACCACCTCGACGCTGGACCCACAGATGCCGCATGTGCAATCACAGCCCCTGTGTCGCAGTCGACCACCACGGGTCAGGAGCAATCGGGGCTGGGGCTCAGGGCTGAACATGCACAGTCCACACCTAGGGCCACCTGGACTCTGTCTCCCTAGTCATTCGCAGGCTCCAGACCGGCTTTAAAGAGCCCTCCCCTTTGTCCTCCAAGTTCACTCACTTCCTGGGACACCACCCCAGGGAACCTGAGCCCCTTGAAAAATGCAGCTGGAAGAAAGACAGCCCGCAGAGACTAGATTCCAGGCCCTCATTGCTTCCAGCACACAACGCGGCCTCCATGCCCCACCAGCTGCCCCCAGAGGGTGCTGGCCGTTCTGACCTTTGTCGACTGCCCAGGTTCAAGTGTATTATCCTTTCCGTGTTGGTAGCTGTGGCCTCTGGTTTTCCGGAAAAGCCCGAAAGGACGCCAGGCAGGGCCGAAGGTAGCGGAAATCTCTGCCTTCTACTCTGGCCTCACTGGACCTCACTTCCGCCTCCAGCCGGTAACCAGGTACTGAGGCCAGGCGAGGGGTTGGGAGGTTTCCCGAGGCTTCAACCTCCCTTCCTTCCCCGACCATGGCTGCCACTGGGAAGGCAACTAGGTGCTAAGGAAACCACAGCAGATGCTGAGAGACTTAGTAGAGGATACGACAGCTAAAGAGGGATTGCACACCTTGGCAGCCCCAATGCAGTTCCTCCCTGAAATCAAAGGGACAACCAAAACCCTCTGTATTGTCAGGTAGTGAGGGGCCTGTTCTTGGAAGAGACCTAAAGCAGAGTGGCTGGCTGGAGCATCCTTGACAAGGGATGTTGGCCATTGACTCTCAGGGCCTCAGGCTCTTATCATGTGGTGGTGATGTCCCCTTGGCAGTTTCTTACGGTGAGTGCCTTCGAATGTTATGCACGGTGAGGGCTCATCATTGTGAGGTCCCCTCCCTCACCAGGTCGGCTGAAAGACCCTCCTTTGGGATTTGTTTTGAGTGCCAAGGGACATCACTCTGCCACATGGGAAGGGGGTGAGAACTGTATGGGTCTGTTATGAGCTTTGAACAAAACCCTCATTGCTTGTGTGTGAATATATAAGTATCTGAACCTGGTCATTCAACTAGCGTTTATTGATCACCTATGTACCAGATCCTGTTCTACATGCTGGAGATGCAGCAATGAATAGACACACACACACACAAAGTCATGGGGATGTAATGAACAGCAAGGTGACTATAGTTAATAATACTGTACTGTGTATTTAAAAGTTCCTAAGAGAGCAGATCTCAACAATTTCAGTACACACACTGGGGAAAACCCAGAGACAGAGAAACACTACAGTCATCCACGCAGTGAGATGCACAGACAATCGGCAGTCCTGTCAGGACACAGGAACCACCAAACACCTGAAACTTCCCAGACAAATGCATGTGGTGGCATGACAAAATCACACAAACTTTGTCACTGGGACATACACGTGGACACACTCAGACACAGACACATAAATTCAGACACACTGGCAAAGATGATGTCCCCAGAGAAACTAATACACTCCCAGAGATACACAGCCTACAGCCTCTGCGACTCCCCCACTCTCCAACAGCTCTCTTTACTTAGAACTAACCAACATCAGATACGTCATCTATTTCACTTGTTATCTCTCCTCCTGGAACAGGGACTTCACACTTCCTGAACCTGCACAGTACAAAACGCCTCTCTCCCTAAGAACCACAAGAACCCAACCTGTGGAAGAAGTGTCAGGGGCCCAACGTGGCTTGGGTTCTAATGTTCCAGCCCCCCACACTGCTGAGGATTCTACCAGCAACACACTCATCACTACCTTTACCCTTTGTCACTCTGCTTTCCAATTGGAAACTCAATGCGGGCAGCCATGGTGTCTGTCTTGTCAACTGGCAGCCATGTGTCCTGCACTGTGGTCCCCTCGGCAGCGCTCTCTGCTGGTCTCATGTGCCCGTAGACTCCACTCCGTCCACCCTGGGTGGCCCCAATGTCCTCCCGGAGACTCCGAGGATGGGCGCTTAGGGAGCGCGGACCACACATCTCCAGGCCACAGAGGTAAGTCTTCCTGATGCACAAGACGTGGTGACCCGACTTCCATCTTTCCCTGGGCGGCCTCTCAGTCGCCCCACCCACGAGCCCCTGCGCACTTCTGCGAAGTCTGCGACCCCTGGTGTCTCCAGCGGTGTTTAAGAGGCAGTCGCGTTGCATGCCAGGAGGAGTCTGGGGGCGGGGCTCTGGGCGTCTGCTTCTGAGCTCTCCATTTCCCACAGGCCACAGCGGCTGAGACTACGCTCAGCACAGGCGTTGGTAGAAGTGCGCATGCACCGCGGTGGGGCACGACCCAGAGGGGAGGTGGGGAGGAGGCGCGACTGGAAGTGATAAGTTTGAGCGGGATTGGTGCACCTGCAACCTAAATCCTCCGGTGGTGGATGATCGTGGGTCAGTGGGTGTATGCGCGTGGGCGCCAACAGGCGGGCCATGGCTGGATGTCCCTTTGGCGTCCCTGGAGGTTTTGAGATTGGTGTGCGCCTTGGAGCTTGTGGGCGCTGAGCTGATGCTCCTGAGGAAGCGGGGGTTGCTGTGGCCACAGGCCGTCTGTCGCTTTGTCGCAGGTTCTACTACTGCTGTGTTTCTGTCATCTCCCAGACCCATGCGGCTGCCGCAACGTTCCACATGTGGGAGTGTAGAACCCTCATGATGTCTCCCAGCAAGAAGTCACAGGACCCGGCCTGATGCAATTTTAGAGCTGGATGGCCTCCAGACAGGCCCAGGAAAGGCATGACGCTGATGCCCAAAGATTAAGATGCCCCCAGGCAGGTCTCTTGGGGAGAACTGTAGGGGTACTTTTATGGTTCAGACCAGAGCATTCCCAGAGATCTCACTGGAGGGAGCTAGCATAAACTCGGAGAAAGATTCCAGGAGCCCTTTCACTTCTCTCCTGTTGTGCGAGGCTAAGGACAGACGTGGTCCTTGCGGGTGTTTCCTAACTTTAGACCGAGTTCCAAGAACCTGTTTGGCCCCAAGTCCTTCTCCCGGCCCCCTCCAGGTCCTTCAGCATTTATTGAGGATACCAAGATGGAGGTGGGCTGGGTGTCAAGGTTCAGGAGTTTTAAAATTCCCTTAGCAAACGAAGGCTTTGTTTTTCTATTATTTTTAATATACATGCAGTAAAATTCACTATTTTAAGTGAAGCGCCATGAGTTCTTATAAGTGCAGAGATAACACCAACAGTCAAAATGAACACGCCATCACCCTGAAAAGAACAGGTGCCCATTTGTTCTCAAATACCCCATCCATAATCACTGACCTGTTTGTTTCCTATACTCTTGTCCTATCCACATCTCATAAAAGGAAAGCCTTCCTTTGTTAGGAGTCTTTTTGTAAAACCTGATGCCATTTTTCTAAAATTCAGAAATCACACTTGCCTTCCAGTGTTAAATGTCCAACACTTCCCAATAAAGATTAAGCAAAACTAAAACCTTCAAACCTGACATTCCATTTTTATGAGCTACATGAGTTTGGGCAACTCTGTGCTCCCCGTGCTTGTCATCATCTGAATGATAGGAGGGAAGGAGGTACAAATGATTGTCAAATCACATCAAACTATGGAGTGCTATGAAAACCTAAGTTAGCACGGAAAAAAAAAATAGAGATTAGACATCAACTGCTCTTTAATAAAAATAACGGACTGCTTCTGTTCTACCAATTAGTTTTAGACAACCTCAACTACTTATGCTTTCTACACTCACCAAGCACCAGCCCAAATCGGAAAATATATTCTTCCAAACAACCTCTGACTGGTACATCCCACTGTGCACTCATTCAAATTGCTTTAACTCAATACATCCATTTTCTTTGGTCAAACCAATGTGGTCCTGGTGGCTTTTGGCTAGAGACCATTGACAAAACCATTATTTAAGCTTTTATTATTAACAAAGAATAAGCAATCCATTTAATGACAGATGTTGAAGTATGTAACAATAAAAATGTTATGACAAAAACCACCTTAACTTGTATATGCCAGCTAATATTGTCTCAGACTGTATAATGCTTAAATTAACAATATTAGTTGATTTAAATCCATAATTGCAATGGAATACTTTAACATATTCTCAGTACATGAAAAATAATAACATTTGTATTACGGATTGAACCGTGTTCCCCCCAAAATTCATATGTTAAAAGTTCCAGTATCTCAGAATGTGACCTTATTTGAAAATATGGTTGTTGCAGATATAAGTAGTTAAGATGAGGTCATACTAGAATAGGATGGGCCCTAACCCAATATGTATGGTGTCCTTATAAAAAGAATGCCATATGAAGAGACAGGCATGCACAAGTAGAATGCCATGTGAAGATTTTTTTTTTGGTGGGGGGGAGCTGCGTTGGGTCTTCGTTGCTGAGCGTGGGCTTTCTCTAGTTGCAGCGAGCGGGGGCTATACTCTTCGTTGCAGTGCGCAGGTTTCTCTTGTTGCGAAGCACTGGCTCTAGGTGCATGGGCTCCAGCAGCTGTGGCATGTGGGCTCAGTAGTTGTGGCACACAGGCTTAGTTGCTCTGTAGCATGTGGGATCTTCCTGGACCAGGGCTCAAACCCGTGTCCCCTGCATTGGTAGGCGGATTCTTAACCACTGTGCCACCAGGGAAGCCCCCATGAGAAGATTAGTTATGCTTGTTCCAAGCCAATGAGCTAACAGAAGCTAGGAGAGTGCTGGAACACATCCTTCCTTAGCACTTTCAGAGGAAGCATGGTCCTTCCAACATCTTAACTTTGGACTTCTGCTTCCAGAACTGTGAGACAAAAATTTCTGTTGCCCTAGCCACCCAGCTGTGTGGTGCTTTGTTACAGAAACCCTAGGAAACTAATACAGTTTGTATACAAGTGATTTGGAAACACAGTAAACAAGATATTTCTAAGACATACCTACAGAAGATTTTTCTTGAAAATAAACACTGTTTTTAGTGACTTAGAATCAAACATAATAATTAAACCCATATCAAGGAACTGCATTCAGCTCTAACAGACATCTCCCCCAATTCACGAGGAGTATGTTTGTTCTCATGTAGGACTGAGTCAGCGCATTTAAAAATACAGTAGGACTTCCCTGGTGATGCAGTGATTAAGACTCTGCACTTCCACTGCAGAGGGCACAGGTTTGATCCCTGGTCAGGGAAGTTCTGCATGCCACATGGTGCAGCCGGAAAAAAAAAAAAAAAAGAAAAAAGGAAAAAAATACAATACCTTAACAAAGTCCCACGGGTTGTTTTGTTTTCCTACAACATTGTAGCTTTTGTGGTAGAATCACGATCAGAGAGTCACTAAAAGTTTTGAGAACAAAGAGTCTGCTATACAAATTAGACCTTGTAAAATATGTTAACATCTAGAGAAGAGTGGAATCACAGCATCAGAGATCACTAAACATGAGTCTGAATTAGTGGTCTGCAGGACATGTTAGGGTTTGTAGGAAAATCCAAATTGTGAGTGCCTGACCACATGACTAAATCCCTGACGCCAAGCTCTTGGAGGTATTTATGGAAGCCTATAACTCTGAGAAAAATAGAAATCAAGTACTTGGCATTTCTTTTGATGATACTCTTGATTGGTAAGGCCAACAATCAGGAAAACGGGCTGAAAGCTGGTTTCCAAGTAGCCCCTATGCATCTCTCTCTCATATTTTAATGTGGCTGCAAAAACTTAGTAATGGCTTCATTTCTGCCTTCCAAATCTCATGCCAATAGGCTACTGGTAAATTCGAAAACAGAATCATAAAGGGAAGGGATTTTGGGAACTGTAGCTCCTAACATTACCCATGCTGACGTAACACAATCCAGAACTCTGTATCTCATGATCACATCACAAGCGTCTCTTAAGTAAAAACCCACTGTTTAATTCGCTATCACAAGCAAGGACAAAGCGAAGGGCAAAAGCTGAAAGTAATTCACATGAGACTGTACACTTGGAAGAACTCTGCATAATTACAAATTTCTGCCAAATATTTAGAAGAAAAACAGAATAAGATTCCACTGGCCTAAATAAACAAATATTCTCTCAATCCATGGTGGAAAACATATAATGGTTGATTATCCAGTATCTGCCACACTAAGCCAGTAGGAAAATACAAACAAATACCACAGTGTCATTTTTCCAATAACTCCTTTAAGGACAATTTAAAGAACATATTAAAACTACTTATATATTAAAAATACACTTCAAATCACCCATGAGTCCAACAAACTGTAAAGATGCTTTATTTCCTAAAACATAAGAAAAAACACTTCCTGCAAAATTTACGTACTGTAGCCAAAAGAGTACTTCAACAGTTAATTTTCATCTAAATGTTTATTTGCAAAAGAACTGGAAATACACTCCCTATGGGTCCACTTTAGTGATGAAGGACTCATAAAGGCAATACCAGGTTTACAACTTTTGTAAGATTTCTCTCCTGATGTGAATTTTCTGAAGCACTGTGCATGAATTCATTTGCAGGAGGAGTTCCCGAGTTTCATATGTAGTGTTTCTTGGTAGTATGTATCCTCATATGTCTTCTTAAGGATGAGGAACAACTGAAGGCCTTCCCACACTGCTTACATTCATATGGTTTCTCTCCAGTATGCATTCTCATATGTATTGGTAAAGATGAGGGCCATTTGAAGACTTTACCACATTCCTTACATTTGTAAGGTTTCTCTGCAGTGTGCGTCCTCACGTGCTGTTGCAAAAGTTCAGGCCAGCTGAAGGCTTTCCCACATTGCTTGCATTCATAAAGCTTCTCAGCAGTGTGCCGTCTCATGTGTCTTTGTAACGAGATGTGGCAACTGAAAGCCTTCCCACAGAGCTTGCATTCATATGATTTGTCTCCAGGATGCATTCTCACATGCTCTTGATAGCAAGCGGACAAACTGAAGGCTTTCCCACATTGCTTACATTCGTAGGGTTTCTCTTTAGTGTGTGTTCTTGTATGTTTTCGCAAGGATATGGGCCAGTTGAAAGTTTTTCCACACTGCCTGCACTCGTAAGGTTTCTCTCCAGTGTGCACTCTCATGTGTCCTCGAAAGGATGAGGGGTGGCTGAATGCCTTACCACACTGGTTACATTCATAGGGCTTTTCTCCACCATGTGTCCTTTCATGCCTTCGAAATGACTGGGGATAAATGAAGGCTTTTCCACATTGCTTGCATTCATAGGGCTTCTCTCCAGTGTGAATCCTTTCATGGCTTCGAAAGGATTGGAGATAAATGAAGGTTTTCCCACACTGTTTACATTCATAGGGTTTCTCCCCCGTGTGTGTTATCATGTGCCTTCGAAAAGCCGAGGAATAACTGAAGGCTTCCCCACATTCCTTACATTTATGTGGTGTCTCCCCAGTGTGTGATATCATGTGTCTTCGAAAAGTTGAGGAATAACTGAAGGCTTCCCCACATTCCATACATTTATAGGGCTTCTCTCCAGTGTGTGTTATCATGTGTCTTCGAAAAGTTGAGGAATAACTGAAAGCTTTCCCACATTCCTTACATTTATATGGCTTCTCTCCAGTATGCGTTCTCACATGACTAGTAAGACTTGAAAAATCAATGAAGGCTTTCCCACATTGCTGACATTCATAGCTTTTCTCTGCAGTGTGAATCCTTATATGCCGGTTGAGGGAAGAAGTACGAGGAAAAGTTTTTCCACATAATTTACACACATAGGGTCTCTCTCCACTGTGGGTTCTCACATGCGTCCTTAGGTGTGAACGACAAATGTAGGCCTGCCCACATTCCTGACATTGATACGGTTTGTGTCCAGTGCAAACAGCGATGTGACTCTTGAGGGATGAATGATGCGTGAAGACTTTTCCATGTGTACTGCATTCATACCTTTTTACTCCAGTAAGAGCTTTCTGGTACAGGTTAAGATTTGGAGTCTGACTGAAGCCTTCCCCACATTGATCATTACTTTCATGGAGCCTCTCCACCACGTGATTTCTGTTAAAAATGAGAAGCATGTTATCAATGGTTTGATTAATAATGATTTATTAGTAAGTACAAGAATTACATTTTCACCAATTTCAGTGGATGGATAGATTTTCTCCCTGACTTCTTTTTTTTAAAAATAAATTTATTTTATTTATTTATTTTTGGCTGCATTGGGTCTTCATTGCTGTCTGAGGGCTTTTCTCTAGTTGAGGTGAGCAGGGGCTACTCTTCGTTGCGGTGCGCAGGCTTCTCATTGCGGTGGCTTCTCTTGCTGCAGGGCACGGGCTCTAGGTGCACGGGCTTCAGTAGTTGTGGCACACAGGCTCAGTAGTTGTGGCTCACAGGCTCTAGAGTGCAGGCTCAGTAGTTGTGGCGCACGGGCTTAGTTGCTCCACAGCATGTGGGATCTTCCCCGACCAGGGCTTGAACCCACGTCCCCTGCACTGGCAGGAGGATTCCCAACCACTGTGCTACCAGGGAAGCCCTATCTGACTTCTTTTAAAGTGGAATGAACTCAATGCCACAGAAGGGGGCTCAACCACAACGATTACAAAAACAATGTTTCTTAAACATGGGCTCTTCTGTTGATTGTTTTCAGCTGTTTCTATCACTCAACATCAATGTCGCATTTAAGAAAAAAAATCATCGTGAAAATCTCTATGAATAAACAAATTTGATCTAGGCTTACATGTGTTTTGTTTGTTTGCTTTTTAAACTTTATGACATACTAAGATTCCCTCCTGAAATACTGCTTTCTCTCATGAGCACAACTCACCTCAGATGTCTCCCTTGATCTATGTGCTGATCTTCAAGGCTGAGTTCTTCCCAAATTTTTCCTAAGACGGAGGCCAAGGAATCATTTCCAGTGAACTTTGATATTTTATGCTCCTTGGATATTTTATTCCCATAAATATCCTGCTGAGAAACTGACCCATTGGCCTTAAATTGAGTCTCATCCTCTGAAAGCAAAAAGGTAACAAATCTTACAAGAAAGGAGGTACCTGTTAGCCAAAAAGGACACGGAGGAGTTTAGCTATGTCAAGACTTCATCAATAACAAGTATAAGGGGTCAAAATGCTAAGCACTTTAACAAACACAGTAAAATTCTCATATGGTTCAAAAACAGACCTCACTGGGCCCTCTAAAGGCCCCATGAAATCTATATCCAACAATGATGCTAAGGGAGCTTTCTTTACAGAAAGAAGAACTCAGTTTAATACACAGATTCTCAGTCTCATGGGGAGAAACTATTAGATTCTAAGTCTATGATGGTTATGACCATGTCTGTCTTATTAGTTAACGTATTCCCTTTCCACAGTCCAATTCTTGGAACAGTGATGTGCCAGAAATGCTTGTCTCTAAATGACTAAGTGAAGGAATGATGTCATTCTTACCCACTGAGGCCAGGTTTCTGAAGTTTTCCAGCATCACATCTCTGTAGAGCTCCCTCTGAGCAGAATCCAGCAAAGCCCACTCCTCTAGATTGAAGTCCACGGCCACATCCTCAAAGACCACCGAGTTCTGAAACGCCCAAGATATGTGCAGGTGCATGGGTGAGACTCACAGCATTGAACAACTGGACTCAAGTCACAGGAAGTTCAAATAAGATTCCATGGTCATCTAACATCTACTCTGTGATCCAGTCATCACACCTCCTACTTTATGTCCACAATCATAGATTATCCTCATAGATTTAACAGCACTAACACACTGAACTTATCTCTACACTTTTACTGTGACCATTCAAGGCTTATTCTTCTCCAACCAAAGGGTTTAGACCACATTGGAGAAACGAAAAAAAATGCTATACAAATGAAATAATATTTGCATTCTAAGACCCATCAATCCCTTGTGACACAAGTGACTTTAGCTCCTTCCTACTGTACAACATCCATAAGCACATGAAGCCCAAGGTCAACCTGGATGAGGTTTAAGGAATACAAACACAATGAAGGACTGGGAACTTTTCCTTCTTTTTCCACCACCAAATATGAGAAGCCCATGGGCCTGTGGGAACCCAACTTGCTGCAAGGGCCTGCTAGCCATATTGTCTTTTTTTGACATCTTTATTGGAGTATAATTGCTTTACAGTGGTGTGTTAGTTTCTGCTGTATAACAAAGTGAATCGGCTATATGTATACATATATCCCCATATCTCCTCCCTCTTGCGTCTCCCTCCCACCCTCCCTAACCCACCCCTCTAGGTGGTCACAAAGCACCGAGCTGATCTCCCTGTGCTATATGGCTGCTTCCCACTAGCTATCTATTTTACATTTAGTAGTGTATATATGTCCGTGCTACTCTCTCACTTCGTCCCAGCTTACCATTCCTCCTCCCCGTGTACTCAAGTCCATTCTCTACATCTGCATCTTTATTCCTGTCCTGCTCCTAGGTTCTTCAGAGCCTTTTTTTTTTTTAGATTCCATATATGTGTGTGTGTGTGTGTGTGTGTGTGTGTGTGTGTGTGTGTGTGTGTGTGTGTCAGCATATGGTATTTGTTTTTCTCTTTCTGATTTACTTCACTCTGTATGACAGACTCTAGGTCCATCCAAGCCATACTGTCTTAAAGAATTCCAGGCCATCAGGACAGTCCAACTGGCTGAATGAAATATTTCTTTTGAAGAAGTATTAATTTTAACATTTTTGTGTAATAGTTATCACCAGCTCAGTTTCTACTCTTTTCCTCTGTGTATTTTCATGAAAATAGGAAGTCAGAACTGCATATGTTCCCTACACTCCTGAGCCAGTGCTGCCGCCCACCAGTTCTGAGTTCACACACACACACACATTACATGATGCCAAAACAGCTCTTCTACCAGACCCATAAAAGAGTACTCTTGCTGACCTTGAGGATAAGGTTAAGAGCCCTACTTTGCAAAGGACTTTAACATCAAAAACATCTGACAGTGGGCTTCACTAGTGGTGCAGTGGTTGAGAGTCCGCCTGCCAATGCAAGGGACACAGGTTCGAGCCCTGGTCTGGGAAGATCCCACGTGCCGCGGAGCAACTAAGCCCGTGCGCCACAACTACTGAGCCCGCGTGCCCAGAGCCCACGCTCCACAACAAAAGAAGCCACCGCAATGAGAAGCACCACAACGAAGAGTAGCCCCCGGTCACCACAACTAGAGAAAAGCCCACGTGCAGCAACGAAGACCAAATGCAGACAAAAAGAAATTAATTAATTTAAAAAAGAAAACACCTGACAGCAAATTTAGCCTTGAGTATAAAATATATAGAGGATTCAGCAGTGCTTTCCTACAAAGGAAACACTCCCTTGCCTCAAATTCCAGGAGACAGTGATTCCACACAAACCATCCTAGAGGCTGCACTCTCAATTTCTCTCACGTCCATGTCCCTCCCCTGGTGGGCACATGAGCGTGTCAGGCCAACCCCAAACACAGGGACCACTGAGCTGCATGCCTCCCTTAAGCCGTGGTTTTTTAAAAAGTTCATCAACCCGCTGACATCCATGAGCATGGGAAAGAAAACACTCTCACGTAATAATCCTGATGCCGGTATTTAGTACATATTCAACGGAGTAGCTGCATAACAGGAATATCTCTACTGTACAGGGAACAACAGGAGCTTCTGGAGCTTCTGGAGGTGAGATGCTCTCTGTACAGTCATCTGTAGTGTTTCCTCTACTTAGTGTGCAGGAAAGGAGTTGACATTGCAAACCTTAACTTTACCCTTGGCAGTGACTGCTAGCAAGGTTGGCCTTGGCCAGTGTGTGGGAACTTTAATTTCTGAAGGTTTCACATCACCCTAATTCTTACTCCCTGTCTCTGACTGTGCAGACAACACTGTTAGTGCTGAGCACCTGCTCTTCGCCTGGGAGTCTGGGCTTTGGGTACTTGTTGCGCAGAGGATGCTCACATGATCAGCTGTGAGCGGATAAAAACCCCCAGTGAACTGAGTCCCCAGTGAGCCTCCGGTAGATGGTACTTCACATGCTGTCACAACTCATCGCTGGGGCTATCAGGTGTGTTATGTGCGACTCCACTGGGAAAGGACTCTTAAAAGCCTGCACCTGGTTTCCTTCAGATTTCTCCTCATGCGCCTTTTCCCTTTGCTGATTCTGCTGTGCTCTTCTGTTGTAACAAATCATAGTCATGACTCCAACGATATGCTGTCACGTGAGTCCTACCTGCAGGACCTAGGGGTGGTTTTGGGGACACCAGACACATTAGAACTGGGATTTGCTAGAGCAACCCTGATTCACTAAAATATGGCAAAAGCACTGTCTGGGAAGTGGGAGAGTGAAGGAGGAGGGGATGGCAAACCTTTGCAGCAGGGTAGCTATGGAGTCATCCAGGGTATGAAAGGGCAGCTGTCTGGTGTGAGGCTAAAAGTTGATTGAGGTGTGGGAATTCCCTGGCTGTCCAGTGGTTAGGACCCGGCGCTTTCACTGCTGGGGCCTGGGTTCCATCCCTGGTCGGGGAACTAAGATCCCACAAGCTGTGCCGGGGCAAAAAAAAAAAAAAGTTGACTGAGGTAAAAATAAGCAATCCAACTCCAGGAGGTCTGGCTCACTGGATATACCAGCTGCCTGTGGCCATGCAGGCCAAGTGAGAAGAAAATCAAAGTTCAGCACAGGTGACACCTGTGATTTTTGCTCTCTCTTCCAGGCAGGAGGAGAAAGGGCTGGCAAGTTCCCAAAAGTGAGCTTTGGATAGGCAAAAAATGTTAAAAGATTGTACTGCATCAGGAGAAAAAAAGTTAAATCAGTTCCTAGAGCTGAAACAAAATTTTAGACAAACCAAAGGGGAGGGGACAGCCAGCCTTTCTTCAGCCTAGCTGCTGGGCCTCCTGGCCCACCCACACGTGCCAGCCAGTATCTTCCCAGCTGTAACGCTATCCCTGTAAACGCTAAATACGTTTACAGAGGTAGGCTGAAATCCTAACCCCTGATACCTATAAATGTGACCTTACTTGGAAACAGGGTCTTTGCAAATGTAATCAAACTAAGATGAGGTCATTAGGATGGGCCCTAATCCAATGACTGGTGTCCATAGGAGACAGGGAAAATGCCATGTGAAGACAGAGCCACACAGAGAAGGCAGCAGAGGAAGAAGATGGACGCAGAGACTGGAATCATGCTGCCACAAGCAATGGAACGCCTGGGGATACAGAAGGTACAAGAGACAGGAAATGACCCCAGGACCCTAGAGAATTCTGAGGGAGCATGATCCTGCCAACACCTTCATTTCGGACTTCAACCTCCAGAAATATGAGAGAACACCCACATCGTGGTAATTTGTTATGGCAGCCCTCGGAAATGAACACAAGGTTTGACTGCAATGAGGGAAAAAAAAGGGGGGGGGGGATTTTTTTTTTTTTTTACTTAAAATGGTTTTGTTTTGTGGCTACTGCACCTGCTTGGATGGTAAAAATGGATACTAATGGTATCTGCTTGTAATTTTATAAATGCTAGAGAGATCACCCCCATCAGTGCTAAGAAAAATGAGACACAGCTTCCTTGCTGTTTCCAACTGGTGCCTGGATTGGAATTGGAACCCTAAGTATCAGAAACAAGATTAGGTCTCCATAAATGATTTTTTACTATGACTTTTACCCACTGGAGGTTCAAAAAGAGGTAAACAGGGACTTCCCTGGTGGTGCAGTGGTTAAGAATCTGCCTGCCAATGCAGGGGATACGGGTTCAAGCCCTGATCCAGGAAGATCCCACATGCCATGGAGCAACTAAACCCATGTGCCACAACTACCGAGCCTGCACTCTAGAGCCCATGAGCCACAACTACTGAGCCCACACGCCTAGAGCCTGTGCTCTGCTACAAGAGAAGCCACCACAATGAGAAACCCGTGCACCGCAATGAAGAGTAGCCCCCACTCACTGCAACTAGAGAAAGCCCGCATGAAGCGACGAAGACCCAACACAGCCAAAAACAAATAAATAAATTTATTAATTATTTTTAAAAAGAGGTAAACAAAATGAAAAAACAGGCAATCTTTAAGTAAAGATATACTTTTGGAATTTTAGGTAGAAGTTTTCAGTTTGCTAAAAAGCTCTTTTGAAAACCTATTTCGGATGACCTTCAGAGGCTGATTGCCCAGCAGGGGCTTAGCTGGGACTCTAAGACAGACAAGACAAGGAGGGATTAGGACAGTCTCAATGCAGGGAGAAAGGTACCCAATCTTGTTGACTTTGCTTTATTCTTGCAGTCAAAAATCACAGCCATGAGCAGACTATACACCGAAGCCTGGGAGGCCTCCTAGTGAATCTCTGAACCTAGGGTGGTCATGGGGACTGCTACAGACTGAAGGTTTGTGTCCCCCCAAAATTCACGTCAAAACCTAATCCCCAATGTGATGGTGTTTGGAGGTGGGCCTTTTGGAGGTGGCCAGGAATGGGATTTACCCTTATAAAAAGGACCCCAGAGAGCTCCCTGGACCCTTCTGCTGAGTGAGGACACAGTGAGAAGACGGCCACCTACAAACCAGGAAGCAGACTCTCACCAGACACCGAATTTTCTGATGCCTTGATCTTGGACTTCCAGCCTCTAGAACTGTGAGAAACAAAGCTCTGCTGTGTATAAGCCACCCAGCTTACAGGTGCCCCAGCTGACTAAGACAGGGACTCACAACACACCTAGCTTGAAACCATCAAATATTTAACACTTTACAATATTAATTTTTTTGTGTGGGATTTTCTTCGTTCTTTTTAAAAGAATTTTTTTTGTTATATTACAATACTAATTTTTAAAATGTGCCATTGAGCACACATTATATGAGAAAGACAAATATACTTATAATAACTCTGTAAAGCAGACATGATTAAAACGAGTTCAAAGCAGAGGAAATGCAGAACAGTGAATTAATAACATCATGCCAGCTTGGCACACTTGCCCTTCTTTCACACACACCTCACAGTTGTTTTGCTAGTGTGACTGTTACTTCCCACTGTGATGAGGAGATAAGCTAGCTTCTGCCGGGCGCTGTGGAGAGCAGCCAGCAGAAACATCCTATTCCATCCTTACATCTCATACTGCTTCTCCTGCCAAAGCCCCGTGCCCATGCAAAAACGCTTTGTTTGAAGACCTGACCTCTGGCTCTTTCATTTAGTAAAATTTGTTTAGGTTACAGTACTTGCAGGCACTAGGGCTACAGCACTAACAAAACAAAAATTCTGAACCACGTGGATCTTAAATTCTTTTGGAGGAAAGCAGTAAATAAGCAAATCAAATATAATTACTGAGGAAAATGTGGCAGAGCAAGGGGATTTGGAGGGGTATATATATAGAGGGGGAGGCAGAGATTTTCACGTGTGTGTATATACACGTTGATATCGATACACATATATATGAATGAATGGCTGCAGGGCAGACTAAGGGAGAACAGTAAAATAACCATTTGAGATAAGACTGCAAACTGGCACCTAAAAATCTAAATAACAAATATATACATATATATACACACATCATTACATATAATTATATATATCTTCACGTAATTCAACATACTCAACATATTGGTCATATCTGGAGAGTGGCAGAGGGGCCTGCCACTGGGGTTCATTTCAAGCCTTTTAAGAAAGCTTGTTCTACATTTAGGGCTGAGTTTCATTTAACAGAGGATTACTTTTTTTAAACATTTCTGTCAACGTACGTCACATGCATTTTCCTGCACTGATGTTATATGATACAACAGAAAACTCTAAAATCAATTCACAGGATTTACCTGTAATCATCTTAGAGCTGCTGAAAGCCATTTTATAATATTCAACAGTCATACATAAAAAAACACTCTTACCAATGGGGAATAGATGGTAATGTGCATGATTGGATAAAGGAAAATGGACAAAGGAATATTCAAACGAGACCAAAGAACATATAAATGGTATGAAATTCACTGTTTTCTCCAAGACAATCAGGTACAAGTGAAGTGTGGACAGATGACCTCTCAGTCAACATTACATTAGCAATCCAATCTGGAAAATGCACAAATGTGCAATGCCAGGAGACACTTGTCTTAATGCCTAACTCAACAGCTGCACATGTATGACACCAATAGAACACAAAGATAATCGCACAATAAGATTCTGAACAAGATCTCAGGATAAAAATTCAACATAAAAATACATTTCATTACCTTTCTAATTAATAGCAACAGCAAGTTGGAAAGTTCACTTTAAAAAGATAACACATACATAAACAAATGGGACCTAATGAAACGTAAAAGCTTTGCACAGCAAAGGAACCCATAAACAAGATGAAAAGACAATCCTCAGGATGGGAGAAAATATTTGCAAACGAAGCAACGGACAAAGGATTAATCTCCAAAATATATAAACAGCTCATGCAGCTCAATATCAAAAAAACAAACATTGCAATCAAAAAATGGGCAGAAGACCTAAATAGACATTTCTCCAAAGAAGACATACAGATGGCCAACAAACACATGAAAAGATGCTCAACATCACTAATTATCAGAGAAATGCAAATCAAAACTACAGTGAGGTATCACCTCACACTGGCCAGAATGGCCATCATCAAAAAATCTACAAACAGGGTTTCCCTGGTGGCGCAGTGGTTAAGAATCCGCCTGCCAATGCAGGACACACAGATTCAAACCCTGGTCTGGGAAGATCCCACATGCCACAGAGCAACTAAGCCCATGTGCCACAACTACTGAGCCTGTGCTCTAGGGCCCGTGAGCCACAACTACTGAGCCCATGCACCACGACGACTGAGCCCGCGAGCCCCAACTACTGAAGCCCATGCGCCTAGAGCCTGTGCTCTGCAACAAGAGAAGCAACCGCAATGAGAAGCCGGCGCACTGCAACGAAGAGCAGCCCCCGCTCACCACAACTAGAGAAAGCCCACGCGCAGCAACTAAGACCCAATGCAGCCAAAAATAAATAAATAAATAAATAATTTAAAAAAAAAATCTACAAACAGGACTTCCCTGGTGGCGCAGTGGTTAAGAATCACCTGCCAATGCAGGGGACACAGATTCGAACTCTGGTCTGGGATGATCCCACATGCCGTGAACCAACTAAGCCCATGCGCCACAACTACTGAGCCTGCCCTCTAGAGCCTGCGATCTACAACTATTGAGCCTGCAAGCCACAACTACTGAAGCCCACACACCTAGAGCCTGTGCTCTGCAACAAGAGAAGCCACTGCAATGAGAAGCCCATGCACCGCAACAAAGAGCAGCCCCCGCTCGCCACAACTAGAGAAAGCCCACACACAGCAACGAAGACCCAACGCAGCCAAAAAAATTAATTAATTTTAAAAACACTTAACTTAAAAAAAAGTCTACAAACAATAAATGTGGAGAAAAGGGAACCCTCATGCACTGTTGGTGGGAATGTAAATTGATACAGCCACTATGCAGAACAGTATGGAGGTTCCTTAGAAAACTAAAAGCAGAAGTACCAAATGACCCAGCAACCCCATTACTGGGCATACACCCAGAGAAAATCATAATTCAAAAACACACATGCACCCCAGTGTTCATTGCAGCACTATTTACAATAGCCAGGACATGGAAGCAACCTAAATGTAGAACATGTGGTACATATATACAATGGAATATTACTCAGCCACAAAAAAGAATGAAATTGGGTCATTTGTAGAGATGTGGATGGACCTAGAGACTGTCATACAAAGTGAAGTTAAGTCAGAAAGAGAAAAACAAATATTGTATATTAACGCACATATATTTGGAATCTAGAAAAATGGTACAGATGATCTTATTTGCAAAGCAGAAGTAGTGACACAGACAAAGAGAACAAACGTATGGATACCAAGGGAGAGGTGGGGGGGGAAGAATTGGGATAATGGGATTCACATATATACACTATTGATACTATGTATAAAATAGATAACTAGGGCTTCCCTGGTGGCGCAGTGGTTGAGAGTCCGCCTGCTGATGCAGGGGACACGGGTTCGTGCCCCGGTCCGGGAAGATCCCACATGCCACAGAGCGGCTAGGCCCGTGAGCCATGGCTGCTGAGCCTGCATGTCCGGAGCCTGTGCTCCACAACGGGAGAGGCCACAACAGTGAGAGGCCCACATACCGCAAAAAATAAATAAATAAATAACGATAACTAATGAGAACCTACTGTATAGCACAGGGAACTCTACTCAGTGTTCCGTTGTGACCTAAATGGGAAGGAAATCCAAAAAAGAGGGGATATATGTATATGTATAGCTGATTCACTCTGCTGTACAGCAGAAACTAACATAACAGTGTAAAGCAACTATACTCCAATAAAAATTAATTTTAAAAAAGGTAAAAAAGATAACACATACAGCAGAAACTAACACATTGTTAATCAACTATACTCCAATAAAAATTATTACTCAAAAAAAAAGGATAACACATACCATGGTAAAAACCAAATTGAAGTAGTACAAAATCAATTTAATGAAGGCTATAAAAAGAACCTAACAAAAATGTTAAAACATGAAGGATAATAACAAAGCAAAATGAAATAAATGACAAGATGGCACATGTTCTTAAAAAGAAATCAGTGTTACCAAGATATCAACCCTCCCAAGACAGAGTCTTTATAAAATTCCATAAAATTGCCAAACCAGATGTTTTTTAGGATTTGACAAATACTAACTTTACACACAAATGCCCCCAAACAGCCAAAATATTCTGAAGCACCAGGCAGGAATCCGTCTGCAAGGGTTTTAAGGCAGCAGCAACTCCTGACAGGACGGAATTGGCAAAGGAATGGACGACTAAATCTACAGAAAGGAACAGAGCCCCAGGCAGGCCTGTGGCTATGGGGAGGGGGAGACCTGATTCACCACAGGGTACCCACGGGGAGCCAAGCAGAAATGATAGACACTTCCACACATGGGACAGGACAAACTGATATCTAAGTAACATCCGTGTATTCCCACCTCTTCCATGGGCAATAACTAATTTACTGCAGATTTAAGCAAAGTGTGTTGCAGATAATAAAAAACAACAGTATCATCTACTGTCACAAATTAAATAACTGGTATTTTTGGTGAAATTTCACCTACCACACTATGTGGTACCGTATTCACTTCTCTGCAGCTGTTCAGGAAGGGACAGACCTGAGAAACTTACTACAGACAGGAGGAGATTTTAAAAGAATGTTTAAGAAACGTAATGTATGACATTTTTTTTTCCCTGAAACTCACCCCTTTGAAAGTATTTTATCTTATATTTCCTGCTGTACTAATTCAATGTATTTTACACTTGCTGAAAATCTGAGGTTCCAGTAAGTGAATACATCTTTTCAAGGTGAAAAACACACGGAGGGGTTGTGCTGAACTGGTACCCAGACACAGATGACTCAGGGTCAAGTGCAACCACGCTACCACGAGGGGCACCCCTCCCCCACTGCTAACGTGCTCCCTGAACAAAGGACACCGGCTGTGTCCCCGCTGTGTCGCCAGTGCATTTGGCTTGGGGGGTGGGAGGGGGTGAGGGGTGCTGCCCCACCTCACAGTGGGCTTTCCTTGACCTTCGCGTTAGTTTTTCTCCCTTGTGTGGTTCTTGTGAGAACCCAGGGGGCAGGAATCATTTCCATCTTTTCCCCTCAGGCGTCCAGTCAGCTGACAAATAGTGTCCCTTCATGGAATGAGAACTGGGGCTGGGGTCATTTAGGACGGAGGACCTACCGGGAGACGCCCTCCCAGCCCAGGGCCCCCAAGCAGGTCTCCCCAGGCTCCCCGCCCGCCCCCGCAGGCTGTCGGTTGGGAGGAGCCGACCAGGGGCTGATGTTCCCGGACCCCCGAGAGGAGAGCAGTTGTGCACATCTAGGTCACCCAGATAGTCCTGAGACACCGGCCCCACAAGCGGGGACCGGACAGGACGCCGGGACCCCACCCCGCGACCGCTTCCAGCCGGTTCCGGACGGTTCGTAACAGCCCCTCCCGGTCTCGGGCCCCGGTCCCACGGACTCACCATCTCTGCCGGCCTCCCGGCTCTCCCAGGCGTCCTTGCCGCAGCCCGCGCAGGTGAGGTACTAGGAACCGACACCTGGGCCCACGCGGCGCAGGTGCGCAGGAGCGGCACAGCTAGCCGAGAACTACCCGCTCACGGGCTGGGAGCGTGCTCTGACTGGACAGTGCTCCTGGCACTCTCTTCCATCTGGCTGTTGATTGGGAGATGCTTCGCGCCCCACCGTCCTGACTGGACAGTGCTTCGGGCATTGCTACTGCCCGGGCCCCTGACTGGACGGTTTCCCGAGGCCCGCCCCCTGACCGGACGGTTTCCCGAGACCCGCCCCTGGAGCCCCTGATTGGATAGTTCTCTGGGCCCGGCCCGCTAGCGCCTGATTGTTCTCTGGGCACCGCCCCGTCGCATCTAATTGGACATTCCTCCCAGGCCCGCCCTCTGGTTATTGAGTGACAGGCCTTCGTAACACACTGTGGACCGACCCGTCCGCGCGGCACGTGGGCCCCGAGCAGAACCTGCCCTCGGGCGGTCGAACCCGGCGTCCTCCCGCAGTTCGGCGGCCCCTCTTTGTCCTCTTCCTGGACCGGGAAGTCCTGATTCAGTTTCCACGCGGAGCGTCCCTTGTCCGGAGCCGGGACTGGACAGGATGGGACAGGGGAAGGAGAGGGTCTAGTGACTTCCGGGGTCAGGAGTCGGCCCGGGGGCGAGGTCACGGTGGAAACATATATTTGTTTAAGCCCCCTGGCGCGCGGGCTTCTCATTGCAGTGGCTTCTCTTGTTGCTGAGCACGTGCTGTAGGTGCGCAGCCTTCAGTAGCTGTGGCTTGCGGGCTCTAGAGCACAGGCTCAGTAGTTGTGGCGCGTGGGCTTAGATGCTCCGCGGCCTGTGGGATCTTCCCCCTCCAGTGATGGAACACGTGTCCCCTGCATTGGCAGGGGGAATTCTCAACCACTGCGCCACCAGGAAAGTCCCTGAATTCCTTTTTTAACTTATATAAAACAACAACAAAAAAAGCTTATATAAATTTAGGATGGACCTAAGAACTCTTAGTACACTTACTAGATGGGGGCTAAACACCGACTGCATTTAATTTGCCTGCTTCTTTTAGAAAACATTCTCTCATTTGACATTAAGTGGATGCCCAAATTCTGATATCGTTTGTCATTTTATTTACAGACAGAACTTTAAAAATTCCTTTTTTAGGAATTCCCTGGCAGTCCAGTGGTTAGGACTCCGAGCGCTCACTGCCGAGGGCCCGGGTTCAATCCCCGGTCGGAGGACTAAAAATCCCACAAACCGTGGGGCATAGCCAAAAAACTAAAAAATTAAATAAAATTTTATTTTTTATGGTTTTCAAAAAGGTTTTAGATGTTTTCATAAAAATGAGTCTTTAGAGAATTAACATATAAAAAAGCTTCAAGGCAAAAATAAGTTACTCATTGGATATATAAACTATTAAAGATAAAATATATACTTTTTAAAATATGGGTTAATCATGCATGCCGAGTTTCAATAAATCAGCATGGAATTTAGAAGTCTGCCTTAAGATCGGGTCCTGGCATGGCCCTCAAGCACTCCTGTCTGTTTGCCATAATGTGCTCAGAGATCTATCCTGTGAGCCTCACACATAAAGAACACGTCATTTCATGTATTAAGGTGAAAAATGAGGCTGGTTTCTGAATTCTTCACCAAACACCCATTGCCACAAGAGAGCAGAGTAACACGTGTGGCCATCTGAGGGAAAGGAGGGGCGATGCAAGGTACTTAGGCCACGCTGGGTTATTATTCATGCACAGAGGTAACACAAGGAATGAGAGGGGCCAATCCCTCTTCCTCCTCCAGATGCCGTTCCCCCCTCCAGTTGGCAGAAGCTGCTGGCAAAGCAGAAATGCGGTTTGCAGTGTTTTCACCCACATCACAAAGCAAAGGGTTTGTGGGTTGGTTCAGCCCATAGAATTAAAGGTCTCCAAAGATGTCCACATCCTAATCACTGGAACTTGTGACTGTCACCTTAGGTGGCAAAAGGGACATTGCGGGTGGGATTAAGGCCCCTGAGACAGGGATGACCCTGGATTCCCCGGGGGGGCCCAGTGTCATCACAGGGTTCTTATAAGAGGGAGGCGGGAGGGTCAGAGGCAGAGAGAGACGGGAGATGCTGCGCTGCTGGCCGTGAGGATGCAGGAGGGGCCGCGAGCCAGGGATGCGGTGCCTCTAGAAGCTGGAAAAGGCGGGAACCTATGCTCCCCTGGAGCCTCCGGAAGGACCGGCCCTGCCCACACCTTGAATTTGGACTTCTGCCCTGCAGAACTGTGATAAGAATAAACCGGCTACGGGCTTCCCTGGTGGCGCAGTGGTTGGGACTCGGCGCTTTCACTGCCAAGGGCCTGGGTTCGATCCCTGGTGGGGGAACTGAGATCCCGCATGCAGCAGGGCACGGCCAAAAGGAAAAAAAGGGGGAGTTCCCAACCAACGTCCAGAGGAGAGAGTTCAGACGCAGCAGAACCAGAAGTCAGACTCCACTAGTGCCTGGTGGGTACCTGTCTGGCTTATAGCTCAGGGACAGACAGACGCTGGGCCCGCAGTAAATGCAGCACGGACCACCAGCACGCAGGTCGGCCGGGAATGCTTTCCCCATTTCTTGCTGAACTGCTGATTCTAACTTCTGGATCCGTGAGTATGACCTTCCCACTTGAGAAGCCGCTCCTGCTTCTTCGTGATCGATCTGCTCTAGGGTCATGCGATGGAGGGTCTATTACTGACTCTTCCTGGACAACCTCACAGGGCGGTCATGAGGGCTCATGAGTTCACGTGGGTCGTGGCCTCTGCTGCCCACAGAGCCAGAGAGCCTAGAAGCCACACCGAGCAATCTGTCTGACCAGGGAGACCCTCACCCCAAACCTGAGGTCCGTAGATACTGGTTCCTTGGTGCCATGAGTTGGAGTTCCACGTCACAAAGCACAGAGGGGTAAGGAGTGGGGTTTGCTACCTGCCCCAGACTCACCTGCTCCCTGAAATACTTGGGGAGAGCCGAGTTTGGGGAAGGGATGAAGGGGTGGGGGATGACAGATGCATGGTACCTGGCTGGCTAGGCTGCTGGCTGTCCTGAGAAGGAAAACTACCTGTGGAATTGGACAGTGACAGACCCGACCTCAGGAAAGTGGGTGTGCTGGATCCCCTGGCAGGTTTGGGCCATTCGGGCTAAAATGAGGGGATTTTTAATTAAAAAAAAAAAAAAGCAAGTACTGGTGATGGCTTTGGTCTTTTCCCTCTTCCAGGAGGAGCAAGGGCTCAGACATTCCCAACGAGGGTGGCGTGGAAGTGGACAAAACATATTCAGTGTCCCTGTTGCCTAGTCCTCCTAGCAGAAAAAAACAGCCTTTTTCCCCCAGTGGCTGCAGCTGCTACAACCTCCCCCAGGGCCCCCTGCATTCCAGCTGGCGGCTTTAATGTTAACTCTGCAATTGCTGAATCACTGAAAGCGTTGAGTGAATTTGCAAGGAAAAAAATGTCAATGGCTGTATATTGTATGGCTCTTAACATAGGATGCAAAATAAAAAATTAATGTGAAATGTTATTGGCTTACATTTATTAGATACAATAATATATTTATATTATAATAATTATAAACATTATAGTATTATAATCCATTATTCTGATTATTATAATAAATGATATAAATTATAATTTCATAACAGAGAGATCATTCCAATCAGGGAAAGGTGGGAAAAAAAGTCTTAGTGGGACACAACTTCTTTGCTTTTTGCAAAGCTCCGGGCTGAAACCTGACCGTGTCCGTGTGGGCTGTTTCAGTCAGGCTGACCTGAGAGCGGGTCCAGGCGCAAAAACCAGGACTTCGACTCAAGGACCAAAGCAGATCCAGGACACCTGACCAAGGTTTCTAACTATGAGAATCTCACGGATGCTGCGGGGACCATCTGGGAGACTTACAAATGTCCACGAGAAAGGGCTTGTTTCCCTAGGGGACCTGAAACCAAACTGTGGATCAGCCCTGTTTTTCTGATGTGGAGAATAATTATGCTCAGTGAAATAAGCCAGACACAGAAGGACAAATACTGTCTGATTCCAACTCACAAGAGGTCCCTAGAGGAGTCACATCCACAGAGACAGGAAGTAGATGGTGGGGGCCAGGGGCTGGGGGAGGGGCTGGGTGTTTCATGGGGACAGAGTTTCAGTTTGGGAGGATGAGAAAGTTCTGGAGAAGGATGGTGGGGATGGCTGCACGACAGTGTGAATGTACTTAAAGCCACTGAGCTGTGCACTTAAAAATGGTTAAAATGGTAAACTTTATATGTATTTAACCACAATAAAAATTTTTTTGAAAGAGGAAAAATGGTTAAGATGATAAATTTAATGTTATGTGTATTTCACCACAATTTTTAAAAATATAAATGTTTTAAGAGGACGGCACCTTGCCGGGGGGGGGGGCCCTCCCTGCCCTATGGGGGAAACTGCAGGGTCTTCAGGTGGTACAGAGACGTTCCAGGCCCTGGGAAGGAAGCACAGCCCTCCTCTGGGGATACAGTGCACCTCTCCCTACACTTAGGAGGAGCCTGAGTGCCTGGACCTAGACACTCATGGTGAATTCTCCCACCTTTCCCACAAAGCAAGGGCACTCCGCTTCTGACAGGTGTGTTCCCTCTGGACATACTGGGTGCCTTTCGGGGGAAGAGGAAACCCCACTGGGGCCAGGGGAGCAGGCACCCAGCAGCCATCCTCTCCACCCTCCTGGGCAAAAGCAGCTTCCCGGGCAGGAAGGGCTGCAGGAGAGGAAAGGCAGAGTGAAGACCAGACCCAGCCTGTCCCCAGACCCCAGAATCCCCTCCACCACTTGAGATGACCCCTGCCACAGAGGATGGTCATGGAAGCCAGGACAGGTCAGGGGCCTTAATGGCTCCATTTTCTGGATGAAGATACAGAAGGTCTTGGAAGCACACAAGTTCTACTGTGAAGCGCTCTGTATAAGCATCCCAGGGCAGCTGTAACAAATGACCACACACTAGGGGGCTTAAAACCTCAGAAATTTATTTTCTCTCAGTTCTGGAGGCCGGAAGCCTGAGATGCAGGTGTGGCAGAGCCGTGCCCCCTCTGAAGGCTCCAGGGCAGGGTCCTTCCTGCCTCTTCCATCTTCTGGGGGCTCCAGGCATCCTTGACTTGTGGCCCCATCACTCCAGTCTCTGCCTCCCCTTCTCTCTGTCTCTGTGCATCTCTCTCCTCTTCTTATAAGGACACCAGCCACTGGCTTAGGGACCCCACCCCCACCCCACTCCAGGATGACCTCATCTTAACTAATGACATCTACAAAGACTGTTTCCAAAAAAGGTCACATTCTGAGTTTCTGGGTGGACGTGAATTTGGGGGCGCGGGACACAATTCAAACCAGTAGGACCTCCCAGGCCCACGTTTTGGAAGGCTCAGTTCAGAACCCCCATCCCCAGGCTCTGCATTAATCAGATTCACCTCTCCCTCCCCACAGACGAATCCCTCCCCGCCCTCCTTTCTTAGGCCAAACTGCCCAAACTGCTCCATGCTGTAGCAGGAAGGATCTAGATGGGCCTGCCCCGCCTTATGAGAAACAGGAGCACGTGGCCCTGAACGCCTGCGGGGAATTCTGAGCTCCCCACATACCCAGGGGACCCCCTGCCTTCCAGTGGGAGAGCTCCAGGTGGATCTGGGCTGTGCTGATTCTGGAATTCTCCACAGTGACAGGACTCTGTCCTTGACCAAACGTTAGGCCCCTCTGATCCCTCGTCCCAACTAGGCTTCGACCTTTGGGCTCCCGAGTTTGTCTCTGCATTGTACAGTTTTGGCAAAAACCCTGCTAAGTGACTTCAGCGAAAACCCCTGCCCTCTGTTTCTATAGTTATATGAGCTGCCACCGAGGGGGCAGCTGGGCGGTGGCTACATGGGACTCTGCCCTGTCTTTGCAACTTCTTATGAGTCCGTAATATGTTTAAAATTTAAAGTTTTAAAAAATAGTAGTCTCCCCCCCCAAAAAAAAGAATTTCATGGGAAACGTTGATTAGGGAAAAAATGCCTAAAAAGGGGGTGATAATTTTTTTAAAAGGCTAAGAACACTGCCCAAGGGGAAGCTGTGTGAAGGTACATGGGAACTCTCCGTACCACCCTGGCAATAGACACTTCCAAAAAAAAAAAAAGAAGGGAATTCCCTGGTGGTCCAGTGGTTAGGACTCCGTGCTCTAACTGCGAGGGCCTGAGTTTGATCCCTGGTTAGGGAACTAGGATCCCACAAGCCTTAGGGCGAGACCAAAAACAAAAAAAAAAGAATTGACACTTCTCTAAAGACGACATACAAATGGCTAATAAGCACATGAAAAGATGCTCATGGTCACCAGCCATCACGGAAATGCAAATCAAACTCACATTGAGATAGCACCTCATCTCCCCAACAGGATGGTTAGGATCAAAAAGACAGACAAGGGCTTCCCTGGTGGCGCAGTGGTTGAGAGTCCACCTGCCGATGTAGGGGACACGGGTTCGTGCCCCGGTCCGGGAGGATCCCACATGCCGCGGAGCGGCTGGGCCCATGAGCCATGGCCGCTGAGCCTGTGCTCCGCAACGGGAGAGGCCACAACAGTGAGAGGCCCGCGTACCGCAAAAAAAAAAAAAAAAAAAAAGACAGACAAATAAAGCAACTAGACTCCAATAAAAATAAATAAATAAATAAGAGAAGTGTTAATAAGAAAATGTAAAGAGCTCACGCACAGAGAAGTAAAACTGCACTATAATAAAATTTTAATAGCACATTACCCCTTTGTCTAAAACAACAACAACAAAAAGCCCCAAAAGACAGACAATAATGAGTGTTGCCAAGGGCACCCTCACCCATTGCTAGTGAGAATGTAAAATGGTGCAGCCACTGTGAAAAACAGTCTGGCAGTTCCTCAAATGGTTAGAGTTGCCATAAGACCCAGTTCCACTCCTAGGTATCTACTCAAAAGAAAAGAAAAAAAAAACATATCCACACAAAAACCTGTACACCCACGTTCACAGCAGCATAACCCACAACAGGTGAAAGGTGGAAACAACCCAAATGTCCATCAAGTGAGGAATGGATAATCCCCATAAGGCACATCCACACAATGAAAGATTATTCGGCCATAAGGAGAGAAGCCCTGACACTCGCTACAATGTGGATGGACCTTGAGAACACGACGCTCTGTGAGAGAAGCCAGACCCAGAAGGACACACAGTGTGTGATTCCATCAATGGGAAATGTCCAGAACAAGCCAATCCACAGACACAGAGAGTGGGTTCCTGGTTGTCAGGGGCTGGGGAGGGGGAGGGGAATGACTGTTGATGGGGACGGGGTTTCTTTTTGGGGTGATGGAATGCTCCAGAGTTAGACATAATCTAACTATACACACACACACACACACACACACGTGTAAATATACAGCAAAAAGCCAGCAAGGATAGACACCAAACGATATCACGGTTACCTCCAGCAAGGACCTGGAATTATGAAAAGTATCAAGGAAAACGTGATGTGCAGTCAGCTTCTCGAAATAAAATCGAGATAAAATAGAAAAGTTTAAAAATCTAAAAATGACGGCGGCTTTTGCTAAGCTTCCAAGGGACCAGAGGGGATTTGAGGCAAATTCTCTTCCCGAGAGCTGGCTCTGACTCATTCCACGTGGGTGCTGGGAACTGTGGGCGCACAATGCTGCGCCGAGCCATGCCCCCAAACTGCACCAGATGCACCTCGAGGACACAGAATACTTTACCCAGGGGGAACATCTGCTGCTAAGACTGTCACACGCTGAATCACGTCCCCTAAAAGATACGTTCCAGTCCTGACCCTATTACTACTGGAACTTATTTGCAAACAGGCTGCTTGCAGATGTAATTAGTTAAGATGAGGTCATACTGGGGCAGAGAGTGTCCTAATGCGATATATGACTGGTGTCCTTAAAAGAAAGACAGACACCCAGGGAGAAGACCATGTGACTACAGAGGCAGAGACTGGACTGATGCATGACGGCCACCACCAGAGGCTGGAAGAGGCAGGAAGGACCCTCCCCTGGAGCCTTCAGAGGGAGCAGAGCCCTGTGACACCCTGATCTCTCTGCTCTTGGGACTTTAAATTGTAGCTGATGGCAATGGGTCCAGGACCCCCGTCCTTTTCTAGGTCTTCCAGACCAATCCTCTCCCACCCTTGGGTGGTTCGCAGGACCCTCCCTCCCTCGTGGTTGATGTCAGTGATCCCGTTGGACCCTCATTCACCCAGGCCTGTGGCACCTGGTTCAGGGTCTTCCCTTTCAGTTTTCAAACCACTGAAACTCATCCTTTCTCCACAAGAAAGGGCTGATGAGGACTTCCTGGCAGGGAAAAGTGCAATCAACCCCAGGGAAGGGGAGAGGTCGGTGAGCTTGTTGCTGGGACACTGGCAGAATGGTCAGCTCATTCCTGAGCAGGTGTGTCAGGAATCAATGGAGTGGACTCTTGATACCTTATCACTAGAATCACAGTGCTAAGGTGTAAGACCCCTTGGCACGGGCGACCTGGGTCTGGATTGTTCTCTGAGGGTCCATCCTGGGCGCTGTAGGGTGTTGAGCAGCATCCCAGGCCCCCACCCACTCAATGTCAGGAGACCCCCCAGTCATGATAACCACAGATGTCCCCAGACACCGCCCCGTGTCCGCCGGGGGGCAGAACCACCCCAGGTGAGGACCCCTGGGTTAGCCCAAGTGCCCAATAAGTCTACACCCTGGATTCCGGGCGTTCGGTTTACCTCGTTTCCCTGTAACGACCGGCCTCTGGAAACTCCGTTTACTTCACGACAGTTTGCCCCATGGACCTGTCATCCAGGGGCACTTCCACAGGGTAGGGCTCGGACTTTGCCATTCTGGGTGCTGGGCGGCCTCGGGCAAGCTGCTCGACCTCTCTGCCTCTCTTTTGCCGCCTGCAGAGTGACGGGTGGAGCAAACCCAAGGCGAACACCCCAGGCCACCCCTCCCGCCCGGGACCCCGCCCCAGACCCCGTCCAAACCCCCGCCCGCCTAACTACCCGCACAGGAGCGGGGGCCAGGCTCGGGGTCCGCATCCCAGCGCGGCTGCGCGGCCCGGACAAACGCTGCCCGGGTGCTGCGGCCCCAGGTGTGGGGGAGCGCTCCGCCGCCGCCGGGTCCCACCGCGGCGGAGGCCTTCGGTGCAGCGCGTCCCGGATACCCGTCAGTACCCCATCCGCCCGCGCCCCCCGTTGGCGCCCCAGTTAACTCACTCCGCTGCCGCCGCCCCCGGACGCGCGCCCAGGACGGACCCGGCAGTGCGCCTGCGCGCCACGAGGCCGTGAACTACAAGTCCCAGAAGGCTCCGGGCGCGACCCAGGGTCCCCGTCCCTCCGGGGGCAGCGAGTTGAGTCACAGCGCTCTCCGAGGGCGGGCGGTGTCTCCGCAGGACTGAGATGCCTCCTGCAGCTGAGCACTTCCTCCGGTCCCAGGCGCACACGCGCGCTCCCTGAGAAGTTCAGGCACCTGAGTGTAGTGGAATAACTGAGGACATGGAAAGGAGACGTGACCCATGAGCTCCCCCCACCCCCAGCAAACTGGGGGACGGCGAATAAGCCAGAACTGCAAACAGTCCTGATTGCTTTGAGCGCCCCCGACAAACCGGGGACCTGCGAATAAGCATTGAGTGCTTGGGGCACTGATCCATGAGATGTCCTCAGTATAATCAGAATGGTGGGAACACAAGGCAATGTCCTTGTGCTACTTCAGTATAATCAGAATGGTGGGAACACAAGGCAATGTCCTTGTGCTGCTTTTGCGCTCAAGGACGAAGCACGGCATGTTTTCAAGAAAGCCCATTATTGCTTGTATAATCAATAAAAGCATATGTTGCTGCTTTGGCACTTCTGGAATGTTAAGAAAACAAGTCTTAAAATGTAAACATAGATAATGCTTAAATAAAGGCTACCATAGCAGGACAGACGGCGCTGTTTTGCCTGAGCCAGCGGCAGCCTTCTACTGCTGTGTTTCGGCACAATTCGTCTCGTGTGATGAGCTTACTTTCGGCCCTGTCCTAAGAAAAACTACAACACATGAGCGGCCTTTTCTTAAATAAGGGAGGAAATACGGTATATTCAGCGCCACGCCCAAAACATAGCTTTGCCAATAAAACAATAATAATAACCAGTATTATTTATTAACACATTAATAAGTGTATAGTCCATTATATACCTAGTAAAATTGTTTTAATGATAATGTGTATTTATTAGTAATATTAATACATTGATTTACGTTAATAATATTCTGTTAAATAATAAAACTACCATAATTAATATAGTATAGGTTGGTAATATATTCTTAAAACAATATAATATATAATTAAATTATATATTATATAATATAGTAAATGTTATCATCCACTGATAAAGCAATAGCTATTTATTAATAAATTATATAAATATTTTTATGTATTTAAATTATTATTATTGTTACTATTGGACCAAGCCATAATGTGTTATCTCTCTTCCCTGATACTACTTCTCTCACTCTTTTTCTCTCTATATGATGCTGTCTCTGCAATATCCCAAGTCCTCCCCTCTACAGCATGTTTTTATTGTTTTATTTGGCTGCATTGGTTCTTCGTTGCTGCGCGCGGGCTTTCTCTAGTTGCAGTGAGCGGGGGCTACTCTTCGTTGCGATGGCTTCTCTTGTTGCAGAGTACGGGCCCTAGAGCGCGCAGGCTTCAGTAGTTGTGGCTAGCCGGCTCTAGAGTGCAGGCTCCGTAGTTGTGGTGCACGGGCTTAGTTGCTCTGCAGCATGTGGGGTCTTCCCAGACCAGGGCTCGAACCCATGTCCCCTGCTTTGGCAGGCGGATTCTTAACCACTGCGCCACCAGGGAAGTCCCTACAGCATGTTTTATGTTAGAGAAGAAATGAAGTCCCCAGAAAGTGCAGAGAAGTTGACAATGCTTCCTCCGTTACAACTGATGACCACTAGCACTTGATGGTATTTATGTGCTATATAATTATAAACGTTCTGATTGTGACTTTGCCGTATGATCAACAGGTTCTTGGGCAAAATGGATTAGGATCCTTTCTCTAAAGTTACATTTTACTTGTTTCAAGCTTTGGTTTAGATAGAATAAACATCAGGTTAGAAGACTCTGATGTTTGTATGAATTTGTGTGACATATGGCCCAAGCCAACTCAATAATAAACATGATGTGTGTGACAGATTGAATGTCTGTGACCGCACAACATTTGTAAGTTGAAATCAAATCCCCAATGTGATAAGTTAGGAGGCAGGGCCTTTGGGAGGCGATTAGGTCATGAGGGTAGAGCCCTCACTAGTGAGATTAACGCCTTTATAAAGGGACCCCAGAAATCTCCCTCTTCCCTTCCACCACGTGAGGACACAGGAGAAGTCAGCTGTTTGAAACCTGGAGGAGGTTCCTCATCAGAACTTGACCATGGTGGCACCCTGACCTCAGACTTCCAGCCTCCAGAACTGTGAAAAGCAAATTGGTGGTTAAGCCACCCAGTCCATGGTAATTGTTAGAGCATCCCCAATGGTCTAAGACGATGTGTTGAACAATTTTCCAACCCAGCTTTTTCAGACTGACTTTACTGGTATAAATACCTCAGTTAGGGCTTCCCTGGTGGCGCAGTGGTTGGGAGTCCGCCTGCCGATGCGGGGAACGCGGGTTCGTGCCCCGGTCTGGGAGGATCCCGCGTGCCGCGGAGCGGCTGGGCCCGTGAGCCATGGCCGCTGAGCCTGCGCGTCCGGAGCCTGTGCTCCGCGACGGGAGAGGCCGCAGCGGTGAGAGGCCCGCGTACCGCAAAAAGAAAAAAAAAAAACCTCAATTAAAAGTCTTAGTCTTATTTCATGACACGGAAGATATGCTGCTCAGATTCCTCCTTGAGGACTGAAGGACCTATTCCTCCTGCAGCTGGGAATGCTGCTGACCAATGGTCCTCAGCTCTCAGCCTTGCTTAATCAAAAATCATAGCAGTGGGGCTTCCCTGGTGGCGCAGTGGTTGAGAGTCTGCCTGCCGATGCAGCGGACACGGGTTCGTGCCTCGGTCCAAGGAAGATCCCACATGTTGCGGAGCGGCTGGGCCCGTGAGCCATGGCCGCTGAGCCTGCGCGTCCGGAGCCTGTGCTCCGCAACGGGAGAGGCCACAACAGTGAGAGGCCCGTGTACCGCAAAAAAAAAAAACAAAAACGGAAATTAGAAAGTACTTTGAACTCAATGAAATATCATTCTAAATGCAAAGATTAAGAGCCACTATCATTCTCCTTGTGATCCTGCTGCTAATAAGACATTTTTATTGTCAGAACTTCTCTTGTTCTGATTCCCCACTCTGTGTGCAGCTAGGGCTGTGGTCCTGGGTTCATGAAAACCCCTCAGGAGGGGAAGCCTGTCTGCTGTGTTGATTGCACCACTTACCCACATGGGGAGCTTTCCAGTCAAACTTGCTTTGTAAGATTTGACTTTCTCCAAACACAGGAAGGTTAATCCCAAATTTATGCCCAGCCGCCAGTATAACGTATACAATACGCTTTCACTCACTGAGAATCTCCTCAGTCACGTGAGCTATTTTAAAGAAACTTTTGCTGTCTAGTCCTCACAACAGCCCCATGGGGTGAGTCCTATCATGACCAGCATTTTACTCGAAGAATTGGAAGTACGTCTAAAAGCAAAGCCTTGGTAAGCGGCAGAGTGCAGAATTCATTCTGAGTCTATAGAATTCAAAATCTCCTCTTTCAACAACTATAGTCTAATGAATGAAGCATGGCAAATACACAAATTCTTTCACCACCGTGCAAAAGGCTGGATGAGAAGAAGCTTGCACAAGAAACTTGAACATGACAGTCTTCAAAGATCTGGGAACGATTCCCAAAGGAGATGTAGTTTGAGCTGAGTTTTTGAAGCCAAGTAGAAAACTTTTGCTCCACCAGACCTACCGTACACGTGTTTCTGCCCCACCCTCTACCGTGGGAAACTGACTTCTACGGATCACACCAACCAAGGTCATTTGCCTCCTGACTTCCAGTTGGCTTTGACCAACCGGGAGCGGCAGCACAAGATCGGCAGGGAGGGGAAATAATTAAGAGATATGTCTTCCTGTCTCCCTCCATGCTGGGTCATGGTTTGGCCATGGCTCTTGGTCTAGTGAAAGCTTCAGCTGCTGTCATGTTGAGCTCTTGCTGGGTTCCATGATTTAGTCCCTTTTTCCCCTTCAGGTCAAAGGTAGTAACCGCTCCCACTCTTGCCCACTGCAGAATGCCACAGAATCCTTTGTTGGCTTTCTTTAACTGTATCCACGTACTTGCACATAGTCTTTTCAGGGAACGTTCTTCCATCACTCTCTTGAAGGGTGCCATCTGTTTTCTAGTGACACCCTTATGAACAGAGAGGGAGACTCGAGTCAGAGAAGAACATGTGCCAGGGCACAGGGGAGGGAATGAGCCGGGAGCATTTCAAGCTTGGAGGATTTCAAGTAGATAAAATGCATCTCCTGCTATAGGCTAAAGAGTGTGAATGCTACCCAGAAGCACATAGGATCAATTTTAAACAATTGCATCATCAGATCTGCATGCTTAAGCAGTCACTTCATGAGCGGTGCACTCGTAGGAGGGAATTAGAACTGAAGACTGGAAATTCATTGCAAGTGAAGGGGAGGGATACAGTGACTATCCTTGTACACGCATTTTTGCACACTTGGGCCAATAGTGTATAAACCACATTTTGGAAAGACAAATAACATATGACATCACTTATATGTGGAATCTTAAAAAAGGGTACAAATGAACTTATCTACAAAACAGAACTAGAGTCACAGATGTAGAAAACAAACTTATGGTTACCAGGGGCTAAGGGGGGAGGGATAAATTGAGAGATTGGGATTGACATAGACACACTACTATGTATGAAATAGATACTAATAAGGACCTACTGTATGGCACAGGGAAGTCTGCTCAGTATCTTGTAATCTATAATGGAAAAGAATCTTAAGAGTGGATATATGTATAACTGATTCACTTTGCTGTACACCTGAAACTAATACAATATTGTAAATCAACTGTACACCAATAAAAAGTTTTTAAAAAAACACATTTTGATTTTCTGTAGGATAAATGCCTAGAAATGCAATTGCTGAGTCATTTGCATATGTACATACTCATCATTTTAAGGCCCTATGATACATTTTACCAAATTGCTTTCTCAAATGCTTGTACCTATTTACCAAAAACCTTATCCCTTTACCACTAGGGTTTGCAATCGTAAACAGCTTTTGCTAATAAAATGGTATGCCGTCATTTTATTGCACTTTCCTGGATTATTAGTGAGGCTGAATATCTTTTCCTATATTTATTAGCTAAATTCCCCAACCGATGCTTCATATTTTATCAGAGTATTGTCATCTTCTTGTTGATTTTAACCACTCTTTATAAATATCATCCTCCCTACTATATAAGCTGAAAATATTGTTTCATTTTATTCTTTTACCTGTGTATGGTGACATTTGCCAAATTAAAGTTTTGAATTTTTATGTAGTTGGCAATGAAAATTCAATTAACAATCAAGTTAAGAAGACAAAAGAATTTAATTCGAGCCAAACTAAGGATTATAACCCAGGAGACAGACTCTCAGAAGCTCTGAGGACTGTTCCACCTGTTAAAGTTGAAGGCACGGTCACATAACGTTTTCAAGACAAAAGATTGTACATCAAAATGACATAATGACGTTTTATACAAAGTTCACCAAAGACACATAGTCTAGGTAAGCACATACAAAGCGAGTAGTAAGTCATCATGACCTTCTACAAAGCTGGGAAAGAACACTATTCTTTTAAAAAGTTACATTGAGAGTGTCAGAAGCAAGAAAAAAATTGATCTTTAAGGCTGAGCAGGCGTTTCCATCTTTGAGGAGGTCTGGTTCATGTATAATGCAGATGGAAGGGAGGGAGGAGGCCCAAATGGACACAGAGAGAATTTTATGTTTTCTCATCCTGCCTTAAAATATAAATTTTATTTCATCATACTTAAAGAACAAACTAGTGATTCCAAATTTGGGCAAATGTAAAATTATGCAGTGATTCAAAGTTAATTGAATATGTTGAATTTTTAAATCAAAGGTGATGTGCAGAGATTCACTGAAGGAATCCAATGCCCTCTGCCTAAGAAACATATGGTTTTGGTAATGACCATATCAATTGTCTTTTCATCCTTTCATTCAGCAGATAAATAGGGTTCCAAGCAGCTTTTAGCAAACGTGATTTCTTCTAACCCTCTCTGGATGCGTCATTCTGGGTCAATTCCTTTCGGTGACTGATAAAATATTCAATAGTGTTGGGTTGTAGTTTGCAGCTATGAGAAACACAATGCCCAACTCAAACTACCCTTTTAAGGAGGAAATTCATTATATCCCTTAACAGGATATGGAGAGAGCCATGGTCCTGGGGTTAATTATTTCAAGTGCTCATCGGGACTTCCCTGGCTGTCCAGTGGTTAGGACTCCACCCTTCCACTTCAGGGGGCGAGGGTTTGATCCCTGCTCGGGGAACTAAGATCCCATAAGACAAGCAGCACGGCCAGAAAAAAAAAAATTAAGTGCTCATCAACATCATCCATGAGACAAGTTCACCCTATCGCCCATTTCAGTGACTTGGTGAGGTCACCCATGGGGGACCCACCACCCACCAAAGTGGGTCCTATCATCAGGGACCTCTTCAACACATTGGGTTTGAGACACAGGCATTATAGGCAGATCCACATTACAACACAGGGGAAGCAGGGCACAGGGAGAGACAAAGCAGCATTCCCTCCGAGCCGTGGTTCCACCCGGTATCTGCAGAGACAGCCTTCAAGCCTGAGGTTTCATCTGCCGCCTTTTTTTCCAGTAATGCGCTGTCCACTACAGCCGGCCCTGTTGAGTCTTGAAATGTGGCTATTCCAGGGACTTCCTTGGCAGTCTGGTGGTTAAGACTCTGCACTCCTAATGCAGGAGGTGTGGGTTTGATCCCTGGTCATGGAACTAAGATCACCGCATGACGCACAGCACAGCCAAAAAAAAATGTGGCTATTCCGTGCTGAGCTATGCTGTGAGTGTTATAAAATAGATACCAGATTCTGAGGCCTTTGTTCAGGAACAAAAAAGAATACAAAATATCTCATTACCACAAGTAAGGAGCCCACCTCCTGCAACTAAGACCCAGCACAACTAACTAACTAACTAAATATTTTTAAAAATCTCATTAGTAGCTTTTTAATATGATTTTTATTTATTTATTTATTATTTATTTTTGGTTGCATTAGGTCTTTGTTGCTGGTACACGGGCTTTCCCTAGTTGCGGTGAGCAGGGGCTACTCTTTTTTTTTAATTAATTTATTTATTTTTGGCTGCGTTGGGTCTTCGTTGCTGCACACAGGCTTTCTCTAGTTGTGAGCGGGGGCTACTCCTCGTTGCAGAGCATGGGCTTCTCATTGCAGTGGCTTCTCTTGTGGAGCATGGGCTCTAGGCATGCGGGCTTCAGTAGTTGTGGCACACGGGCTCAGCAGTTGTGGCTCATGGGCTCTAGAGCGCAGGCTCAGTAGTTGTGGCGCACGGACTTAGTTGCTCCACGGCATGTGGGATCTTCCTGGGCCAGGGCTTGAACCCGCATCCCCTGCATTGGCAGGCGGGTTCTTAACCACTGCACCACCAGGGAAGCCCCCAATAGCTTTTTATAGTGATGACACATTGAAATGATGTTTGGGATATGCTGGGTTCAATAAAATACATTGTTAACGTTGATGTCACCTGTTTCCATCCACTTGGCTACTAGATTTAGACTGACACATAGTCCATGTTGTATTTCTCTGGCACTGGTCCAGGAGACCAAGACACCTGTCTTACATCGTAGGATGACTTTCATCCAGGTACCTTGTGGATGCGCCTAGAAGGGCGACCTGTGGTGAGGCCTTGACACCTGCTGGACACATCCAGTACTGCAGCCTGCCTCCTCAGTTCACTGATTTTGCAAATATTCATTGAGTAACCCCTACGCATTGACAACAGGCTCAGTGCCAGGGGGGATGCAGCACTGAACACACTAAGACCACATATGAGGTGAGGTAGGTGGGGCTGGAGGTTCACAGGATACAGGTAAATGCATGAGTGAATGTCATAGGTTCAGGGGTGATACGTGTGTGGAGGGATAGAAAGGAGAATACGGGACCTACAGAGAGAAGAGCTGCACCTGTAGCCAGGGATGTCTGGGAAGATCTATCTGAGGATTTGACATCTGAGTGGGGGCATGAAGAAAGGGAGGGAGGGGACCATGAACACGCATGTGCAAAGGAAAGCAGGTGCAAATGTTCCCTGGGGTATTTCCAAACACTTTCCTCTTCACTTTCCTGCTGGGGACAGACAGCTTCTGCAGCCGCATTTGACAGTTGAGGAAACTGAAGCCCAGGAAGGTGACAGCTGAGGTTACTCATCCCTCAACCCCTCCCCTTCCTTGTCTTGAGCTAACCCTGCTTCCCACTGCAAACAGGCTTCCCTATGTCTTGTGGATACTGGGGACAACCCTGTCACTTAATCACCCTCATGGACACACCCCACAGCTGAGGGGCCAACGCTGAGTTAGCAGATGCCCCACGGGTGGTGCTTCTGGGAAAGCAATTGTTTTCCACATTAAAAAAAAAAAAAAAAGACAAAGCTGGCACGTGCATTTTGCCTCTGTCTTTCCATCTTCCCCCTCTCTGGAATACAGCTGCAATACCTGAATGAGCAGAAGCCACCTTGCAACCATGAGGACAAATGCCACCAAGAACAGGAGCACCGGCACCCGCAGCCCTGAATTGCCCATCTCGAGATTTCTTGTTGTTTGAGGGGGAAAATACTTTCAGTTCTTTGGAGTGTATATTTGGATGTGGAGTTGCTAGTTCGTATGGGAATTCTATGTTTAGCTTTGTGAAGACCCTATAGGTGAGGTCTTTGCCTGTTCTTGAATTTCACAGACGTCTAAGCTTACGGTATGTCCTCTTTTTGTCCTGGTTTCATTCACTTAGCAACGTTGGTGAGATTCCTCCCTGTTGGCAGCCCAGCTCTGTATACGGTGCTTGTCTGTCCTTGTCGTGTAGTCTTGTGTTGTACAAAGAGAACAACATCTTGGGTGGATGCGGCCGAAGTTTTGTGAAGTGTAAATTGTTCCATTAGCACAAAATACTGTCTAATTTTAGACCTTCTGATGGGCATATAGGGCATATTCTGTTGTGGCTTTAATTTGCATTTCTCTAATGACAATTGACATTGAATACCATTTCATAAGGTTGTGACTATTTGGATTGAGCCTTTACCGAAGTGTCTTTTGCCCATTAAACCAAAAAATGGTTGTCTTTTTCTTATTGGTGTGTCTGTCCTTTTTCTAATTGTCAAGGCTATGGGTCCTTTGCTGGTCAATGTTTCAAATATCTTCTCCCCTTCTGTGGTTTGCCTATGCTCTCTCTTAATGGTATATTTTGATGTACATAAGTTCTTAACTTTTACAAAGTCCAGTCTTTCTGCTGATGTATAATATTCCTTACTTCCCATTTATAATATATTTGCCAAGTGCCAAGGTCTTGAAGACATTCCCCTACAGTTTTTTTTCTAAAAGCTTTAGTGTTCTGCCTTTCACACTTAGATTGATGATCCATTTAACGTTTGTGTATGGTGTGGGGCAGGGATCAAGGTTCAGTATTTTCCATATACAGGTCGCTTTGCTGGAGAGGTAATCCTTCTCCAATGTGCAGGGATGCCTTTGGTGTGAATCAAGCAACCGTTCACATGTGGGTCTGTTTCTTTGGTTCCATCAGTCAACTTGCCTGTCCATCCTTGGGCCAAAACCCACTCCTTTAATTACTGCGGCTTTCTAAAAGTCTCAATATCTAATAGTGTAAGTCCTCCAAATGTATCGTTCTTCTTCTAGATTGCCTTGGCTATTCTAGGTTCTTTGTATTTTAATATAAATTTTAGAATCATTTAGTCAGTTTCTACAAAAAAAAAAAAAAAGGTCTGTTGGGATTTTAATTGGGATTGCGTTGACTCTGTAGCTCCATTTGGGGAAGATCTGACATCTTGTGAACCTTCCAACTCCATGGGTATATCATATCCCTTCATTCACTCACGTTTTCTTTTGTTTCCCTCAACAATATTTTGAGTTTCAGTGTCAAGCAGCTGTACGTCTTTTGTCCAACTTATTCCGAGGTGTTTGATGGTTTTGATACTATTTTATTTTATTTTATTTTATTTTTTTTTTTGATACTATTTTAAATGGTACCTTAAACACGTAAATATTTCCTTTTCCAAGTGCTTACTGTTAGTATATAGAAATAGATAAGAGATTCGGACATTTCACCAAAGATGCACAGATGGCAAACGAGCGCATGGAAAGATGCTCAGCACCATGTGTCAAGAGGGAAAAGCAAAGTAAGCCCACAGCGAGATGCCGTGTCACACCTGAGAACGGCTAAAATCCATACACAGGGATTTCCCCAAGAAAGATGAAGGTGTAGGTCATGTACACAAATGTCCACAGCAGTTTAATTCATAATCATCCCAAGCTGGAACCCACCCCAGAGCAAACCAGAGGAGTGAATAAACAGACGTGTATCCCCTACTATGGAATAGGGCTCACCAAGAAAAGGGGGTCCGCCTGGATGCCTCTCAAAATAATTGTCCTCGGCATAAGAAACCAGACAAAACCTAGTAAAGAAGACATCCTGTGTGGTTTCCTTTCTATAAATCCTTAGGAAACTCAAGTGAATGTCCAGTGACAGAAGCAGACGAATGGTCGTGTGGGGAGGGGCGGGTGGGGTGGGAGAGGACTGGGAAGGCACGCAGCAGCTGAAGGGGTGCGCACGTCACGTGACCGTGGCGAGGCTTCCAGGAGTGTACAGAGACGTCAAGGCTTACCAAGTGGTATGCTTTAAGCACGTGTAATTAACTTTATGGAAATCTTACCTCAGTAAAGCTGTTACTATATATATACACACACAGAACCCCTTCCAGACGTGGTGGTTGTTCTGAGACTCTTCAACAGAGACCTGGGTGAGGGTCAGGAGCCCGGTTCTCAACCCAGTCCAGACCCGGACAGTCTTGGGCGGGTCCTGCCCTGTATCCCCTGGCTGAAGGGAGGTGAGGACTGCCACGTGGGAAACATGGGTTGGACAGAACAAATGCTGGCCTTGTCACCAGGGCCCCGACCCCCCCCCCCAACCCACACAGTGGGCTGGGAGACACGATGGGGGCTGTGGCCAGTGGGGACATAAGCCACACCGTGGTAACTGGGAGGAGCAGGGACAGACAGTATTCGCCCAGCCTCAGCAGAGAGTCCCCTGTTAGCGCCCAGCCTGGGTCCGGCATGGGGCCTGGGGTGATGGAGTCAGGCAATGAGTTTAAAAAGAGCTCCGCCAAAAAAAAAAAAAAAAAAAAAAAAAAAGAGCTCCGCCCCCTACTGGCTGTGTGGCCTCAAGAAACTGGCTTCCCCTCTCTGGGCCTCAGTTTCCTCCCCTGAAAGATGAGGCTGGTGGCCATGCCCACCTCGTGGGGTAAAGCAATGGGCACGTGGGGAGCACACAGTGAAAGGGGGTGGGTTGAACATGAGCTGCTACTGCTGTTACTTGTTATTTCTTAGAGAGGGGGCAGCAGGCGGAGGGATTTAGACTCATCAACTCAGAATTCACACCCCAGTGGCTCCTGATTGCAGTCTAAGAACCTCAGAATCCAGCCCACCCACGCCCACTTGACAGATGGGGAGACTGAGGCCCCACGAGGGCACAGACTCCCTTGAGACCAGGCCAGGGACCCATGCCCCTGGCCGGGGATCCTCTGGCCACCTCCTTCTTGAAACCGGGGGCCAGTTACCCTGCAAGGCAGGGTAAGGAGGTGGTGGTGGGGTGGGGGACCCGGCATGGGTGGCCACAGACAGGCTGAGGAGGGAGGGCTGGGCAGACACCAGGTTCAGGCCGATGGCCAGGCCCTGTCCAGAGCCTGCACGTGCTCCTTGGCCAGCAGCCGCAAGGACGCCTCCTCCAGGGTGAAACCGTCCGTGAAGCCTGGACCAAAGGTGTGGGGCCCGAAGGACCCCTGAAGCCCCGGACCCGGGCCCAGGAGGCGCGGGAGTCCCGGCACGGCTGGGGGCCCAGGGCCCAGCCAGGGCTCCAGGGGCAGTGGCATGGCGGGAGGGCGGGCAAAGGGTAGTGCTGGGGCCTCGGGGAGCCTCGGGGCTGCCACGGCCCCGGAGCCTGACTCCAGACGCTCCTGGCGGCGCCACTTAGCCCGGCGGTTCTGGAACCACACCTGGAAGCAGCAAGAGAGGTGCTCCTGGGTCAGGGCTGGTGGGGTGAGGCGAGGCCACTCTTTACTGCTCTGGGCCTCCCAGCCTCTCCGGGTTCTGCCTGCTCTCTAACCTGACCCCCACCTGTTGCAGTGCCAACATATGGTGTTACCTACCCCAAGGAGATGGCTGTATTGAGAGCAGGATCTCTGCCTCTTGGCCCCCATCAAATCAGCCCCAAAGTCTTCTGAATCCAGGCTCTCCTTGCCTTTGCCTTTGTCCAGGGCCCCTCAGGCTCCCTGGCCTCCCTCCTGGTCTCTCTTGGCCCTTGGCATGAAGTTCCAGCCACTGAGCTCGGCATTTGAGGCCCTTCCCAAGCTCCTTCTCTGCCTCCGCTTCCGCCTGCCTCAACACCCAGCTCTGTGGAAATGCCTCCTATTTCACCCCTTTGCACACATTGCTCTGGAGGGCTAGAAAAATGCCCTTTCTCCTTTCTAGATGGCAAATTCTTATTCAAACATCAAGGCCCCAGTCCCACGTCCCCTCCTCCAGGAAGCCTTCCCATGCACTGGGAGGGTTCATACCTGGCACCGGCTCCCTCCTCGGGTTGTTAGGGGGTCCCCTCACCTGCACGCGCACCTCGGGCAGGTGCACCTTGGCGGCCAGCTCCTCGCGGCTGTAAACATCCGGGTAGTGGGAGGTCTCGAACGCCCGCTCCAGCTGGTGCAGCTGGTACGTGGTGAAGGTCGTGCGGTTCCTCCGGTGCTTTTTCTTGGGGGCCTCTTCGCCAGGCCCTGGCCGCCCACCCTCAGCGGGCCCCTCGCCCGGGCTCAGGAACATGGCTGCTCCTCGCCCTCACCTGGCGGGGCGGCGGCAGGACAGACGGCGCGGATGAGACACGGTAGGGACTGAGGTTGGGGAGGGCGGGGGAGCCCCCGGCCCCTGCTGGGTCTGGGGTAAGATATGGAGGGGCTTCTCCCTCCACTGGGTCCTGCATCCCTTCTGCCTCCCCAGCCTCTCTGTCCATGTCGGATCACCTGACTCTGTCTCCACTTCCTTCTCTCTGATCATTTTTCTCTGTGTCTCTGTCCGCGCCCCCCCCAGCCCCCCGCTGCCTCTATTTCTCTTTCCCTCTGGAGCTCTCCCTGACTGCCTGTGTCTCCCTTTATCTCTCTGTCTCTGTGTCTAGGACCCCCAGGAAGGCAGAAGCTGGGACACTGCCTTAAGGAACACTTCCTTACCCCCCAGTCTTCTGCCCTAGGGGGCTCTCTTTGCCCCCAACTCCCACCCAGGCCCACCTGTGCCCACCTGCCCAGTGCTCCCAGCTCCCAGCGGGCCCTCTGACAGCCCCTGCCGGCCCAGCTCCGTCTGCTGCTGGCCTGGCCCAGCCAGACTCGAGGGGGTTGGGGTTGGGTGGAAGGAGGATTAGCGAGGTGATTAATTGAGAGGGCCCCTCCCGCCCAGGTGCTGGTTGCTCTGAGCCACAGAGGGAGGGCTGGGTTCCAGGGGTTGGAGGGACACCATTAGCCTGGGTCTGCCACCCCTCGCTGTAGGATATAAACAAGAGCCTCCCCCTCTCTGGGCCTCAGTTTCCCTAGCTGTAAGACGGCGACAACAGGACTTACCCCATGGGGCTCTCACAGGGACTCAATGAGCTGATGAAAGGAAAGAGCGTCGCACAGTGACTGGCATACAGCGAGTGCTTAATGAATGTCCACTGTTACGGCTTTTTTTTTTATCATCTGGTGTGAGAAAAAGAACCTCTCAGACTCACAGATGTCAACGGGGGTTGGGGAAGCTGAGGTCCCCAGAGGTGAAGGCAATTCCAGTTGGCCCCCTGGCCACTGTGAAGGGCAAAGGAGTATGGGGCATTTTAGCTGGGTTTTGAGGTATGAATAGAAGTTCACTTTTCAGTCACTCAGTAAACACTTATTGAGCTTACTGTATACCAGGTACTGTTCACAGCAGTGAACAAAACAGACACAAATCTTGGAACTGGCATCCTAGTGGAGGAGCTAGACAGACAGATAATCTGTAACTATATAAGTAAAATATAGCATGTCAGGTGGTCAGAAGCCTGGTGAGAAAACTCAAGCAGGGGAGGGAAGGTTGCTCTTTCAATGAAGGTGATCAGAGTGGGAGATGGAGTACAAGGCTGTAAATTCTGGACAAGACTGGATGTGAAGGGGTGGGTACTGGGGAGCCATGGGAGGTTGTGGGGCATGGGAGGGGCACAGATGGCATTTTGGATGAGTAGCTATTGTGTGCAAGATGGGAGGCCAGGAGGATGCTAGAGGCCTGGTCAGAGCAAGGCTGGGGGAGAGGCAGGAGAGAAATCTGGGGGGAGAAAGTCTGAGGAGGAGGGAAGAGGACCGGTATACCCGGACCCTGTTTTTGGGACAGGTGGATGATGGGACTGTCTCTCAGGCGGTGGCCTGAGAGCCGGAGCAGGATCTTGGGAAGCCCCTGAGACTGGTTTGCCAACCCCCTCCCCAGTCCAAGGAGACTGGGGGCTCAGGCGGCGGGGGGGGTGGTGTGTGTGCCCTGAAGACAGTGAGGAGGGGCACTGGGGTTGAGAGGGGGCAGGATGAGACCCAGGAGGAGGACAGAGGGAGTTTGTCCCAGCGGGGGAGCGAGGCGGGAGACCCAGGCCCCTGGATGGACTAGGGAGTGAGTGCAGAGGAAGCAGAGATAAGTCCTTATCTCACCTCTGCTGGCTTTGTATAGATAAGGGAATGTAGGGAATGTTGGCTTTGTAGGGGAAAGGCACACACGGAGAAAGAGAAAGCGATGAAGACAGGCAGTCACACACGGCATGAGTGCACACGCTCAGACACTCACATGCAGCAAAGGGTTACAGGCCCTGGAGAAGTCGGGGGCAGGGGTGAGCAGCCTTGGACGAGGAGGGACGGCCCGGTGGGCAGGGGGCTTGATACCCAAGGGGTTGGCCAGGCAGGGAGGCCCCAGAAGCCCTGAGCCCAGGCTCCTGGGGCCCCTCCAGGCCTCAGCTGCCCCGCCTGTATGGTGGGCTGGGGCTCTGTGGAGTGGGGGCAGGTAATTCCCCTAACGCTTCATCACTTGGAAACGCTAAAGAGCTGCTCTGTTCACAGGCCCCATTTAGCTAATTGGCTCCGGGTGGGTTAAGAGGCGCAGGAGGGATTTGGGTGTTAGGCCCAGGGGGCTTTGGCGATTTAGCAGGATGCGGCTGAAGGTCCAGACGCTGTGTCAGCTTAGAGCACCGGATTAGGGGCAGGCCAGGGCAGTGCGGGGCCACCTTCCATCTGGATTAGGCGGGGGCCAGGCCACTCTCAGCCCCTCCAGCCTCCCACCCTTCATTTCTCCCCCAGGAAGAATCGCTAAACCCCTTCAGGTGCTGGTGGGGAAACTGAGGCCAGAGGGTGGGCAGGGCTCGGGGCAGGGAGGGGGGGAACTGCAGGAGGTCAGGGTGACCTTGAGACATTTCTCAGGCTCCGCTCAGGCAGGGTTGGGGCAGTCAAGGTGGGAGGCCGTGCTGTGGTCTGGTGTCCCCTCACCAGCTCAGGGGGTCCTGGGGAGGGGCCCACACCGAGCTGGCCAGAAACCCCCTCTTCAGGCAACCTAGAGGCTGGCTGTCTGGGAGCATCATCAGAGAGAGGGTGGCTGACAGTCACAGGTAAGAGCTGAGCACTAGCTGTGTGCTCTCAGTCCTTCACTGGTGTGAGCCCTCGGGGTCCTCATGTCTCCCCCGGAAGAGACGTCTGATCATAGAGGAGGCTCTGGGGGCCCATGGAGGAGGACCACCCCTCTAGTTTGCCCAGGACACCCCGAGTTTAGAACTAACACCCCCCATCCCAGACACGCCCTCAGTTTGATGCAGTGGCTCACGGCAAGCCCGGGCCACACAGCTACGGGTCGAGTCAGGATTTGAAGCTGGGGGTGCAAGCCCGGAGCCCCAGCCCCCGCTCGAGAGTGGACGGGAGGGGCAGGGCCTTGGGACAGGCCGTGCAGCTGGCTTTTTTTCAGCGAGTGTTCCCTGGAGTCACCGGGTGAGGCTGTTAGGTCATGACAGGTGGGGGATATAGCCACACTGGAGCACCCCAGGAGGGGACGAGGGGCAAGGCTGAGGAAAAGAGGATGCCAGGACAGGGGACTCGGATGTCCGCAGCCGCTGGCACTCTCCCACTGTCCTTTGCACCTGGGACCCTGAGGGCTACGGTGGGGTCTTTGCCACCAAAGGAGGTGGCGGACCCGTGGGTGATGGCAAGTGGCTCTACGGGTGGCTGTGATCCCTGGCCTGGGGGTCTCCTGGCCCCATCCCAGGGGAAATATACGCCCCTCTGGGCTGCAAGGTCCTAGCCTGGTGAACCCCTCAGTGGGCAGACAACTGGGCAGGCAGATCACCCCCAGTAAGTGATGGGGTCCCCAGAGTGGTAGCAGAGAGAGACTCAGACATCCAGTCCTTGGAACCAGTCTTTATCCAGGCGCTAATCCTTCACTTCCCTGGGGCCGTGGTGCCCACGGGCTGCCCAGAGCCCCCCCCCAACCCCGATGCAGCCTGCCCCTGTGATGTGAGCCGGGCGGGCAGCTCGCTGGCCCTGCCGCTCCTCAGGCCTGGCCCGAGTCCCCACCCTGTGCCCCCCACTGTCTCAGTTCTCTGGGGCCCGAGGCCCCGCGGGCAGGGTCAGGGCTCCTGGCTGTGGGGCAAGGTGGGACCGTCTGCATCCTGCCCCCCGTTGGGGGCCGAGGCGCCCACACTGCGCAGCTCCCGGGCCAGCTTCTCAGCCAGTTTGCGGAAGGGCGGCCGGCGAGCAGGCTCAGCCTCCCAGCAGCTGCCCATGAGGGCGTGGATGGGACCCGGGCAGCCCTCGGGGGGCTCCATGCGGTACCCCTTCTCCACGGCCTCTGACACCTCCTTCAGCGACTATGGGCAGAGGGCACGCCGGTGCGGGCTGGGGGTCAGGATCACGACCCCTAGGCCTGCGGGAGACCCAGTGCCGCCCCCCCGTCCCTGCTCACCATCTTGGGGTACGGAGCCCGGCCGTATGAGAAGACCTCCCACAGCAGCACACCGAAACTCCAGACGTCCGACTTGCTGGAGAACTTCTGTGGGGCCAGAGATCAGGGGGAGAGGGACCCCTCAGGGCTTCTGCCCCAGCCCCTGCTTCCTCCAGGAAGTCCCCCTGGGTTGACCTTTAGTCCCAGGTCTCCTCCCAATAGGCTCCTGCCTCTGAATCCGCCCCACCCCCCAACCCAGACTCAGTGCAAGAACGAGGTTATTCTTGCTCTCACTTGCTGAGCCCAAGACTGTTTCAGAAATGAGGAGACCAAGGCCCAGACTGGGGCTAAAAGGAACAATTATGGGCCAAGGGCTTACCAGAGAGGCGGAGCCAGTCCCTTGGAGGTTCAGAGAGGCAAGAGACAGGCCCAGGGTCGCACAGGGGAGCTAGGGTTCCAAGGGCCCTGGGGGGGAAGGGGGGCTCACCCCGTGTTTGAGAGCCTCGGGTGCCGTCCACTTGACTGGAAGCCGGCTGGAGTCCAGCCCCTTCCGCTCGGCTTTGGCCAGGCCAAAGTCGCTGACCTTGGCCACCAGGTCCTCGGACACGAGGATGTTCCGGGCAGCCAGGTCTCGGTGCACCAGCTTCTTGCTCTCCAGGTATTCCATGCCCTCGGCCACGTGCCTGGAGTGGAGGGGTGGCGGGCACGGGGCTCGGGTGCCTGGACCACAGACTCCCAAGGCCAGGCTCCTCCCTGCTCCGTGCCTCGGTCTCCCTGCCCCCGGGAGCCCTACTCACAGGGAAAACTGCAGGAGCTGGGGGGTGTTCACAAGGGCCCGGCCCCGCGTTCGTAGAAAATTCACCAGGTTACCCTGTGTGGGAGACACGGGTGGGGTGAGGGCTGCTGGAGGCTGCTCGGCCGCACCCGGCCCGACCCTCAGGCCCTGCCCCCACCTTGCTCACGTGCTCCATGACGATGTAGAGGCCCTGGTGCAGGATCACACCCAGCAGACGCACCAGGTTCTTATGCTGCATCTTCCTGGGGGCAGGCGGGTGTGGGGTGAAGGTGGCTTGGACCCCCACCCCAGCATGCCCTCCCCTCACCAGGACTCACGTCATGACCGCCGTCTCGTCCAGGAAGGCCTGGGCTGTCACGTCGCACTTGATGTTCTTCACGGCCACCTTCTGTCCCAGGTACTCACCCTGCAGGACGGCTGGGGGCCGGTGGGGGAGGAGATCAGGACCCCACAGAGACTGGACAGACACAGGGACATACCCACTCACACTGACCCCCAAGGATGCCGATGCAGCAGTGGGTCCCCAGGCCTGGAAACCGCTCCCCTACAAGCTCCAGATCCCTGAGCAAAGAGAATCACCTAAACCAGTCTGCAAACTCCAGCCCTCGGGCCCAATCCAGTCCCAACGTGGGTTTCTGCAAGGCTCGCAAGCTCAGAATGGGATTTTACATTTTTAAATGGTTGAAAAAAGATCAAGAGAAGAATATTTTATGACATGAAAATTGCACAGAATTCAATTTCAGTGTCCATAAATAAAGTTTTATTGGCACACGGCCATGCCTGTTCATCTCCCTGCGGCCTGTGGCTGCTTTCCTGCTACAAGGACAGAGCTGAGCAGATGTGACAGATGGAAAATACATACACTCCAGCCCTTTCCAGAGAAGGTCTGTGAGCCCTGATCTAGGCCCCGGGGCCTACCAGGATAATAACTTCAGGCAACGGCATCAAAAGAGAGGGAACAGGGACTTCCCTGGCAATCTGGTGGTTAAGAATAAGCGTTCCACTGCAGGGGGCGGGGGTTCCATCCCGGTTGGGGAATAAGATCCTGCATGCCATGCAGTGCGGCCGGGAAAAACAACAACAACAAAACAAAAGAGGGACCAGAGGGACCAGTGTGCGCCAGAGCCCAGGGTTGTGAAGGGCTCACGCCCGCTGGGCGCCTGCCTGAACTACCTTTCTCCTGGCACCGGCTGTCGTGAACCTCCTTTCACAGAGAGGAGCCCTTGGGTTCTCAGCCGCACAGCAAGTAGGTATCAAATGTGGATGTGAATTCATCTCTGGGACCCCCCCCCACCCTCCTTCAGCCCCTGCCAGGCACCCCGCTCACCTCCAAACTCTCCTTCTCCGATCTGCGCTCCCAACGTCAAATGCTGCAGGTTCAGTAACCAGCCGGCTGTCGGGGGGAGACCCGGTCAGAGGGCTGCCAGGTGCCAGTCCCTCCCACGGCAGCTCCACCTGGCGGGAGACCAGGCCCTGTGGCATGCATCCCCACAGTGGCCCAAGGGCGTGTCTGAGGCTCCGCACTCCTGGTACCAGTTATCGGGCGGCCAAAAGCAACAGAGCCCTTCTCTGTTCCATCTGGAGACTGTGTCCTTCCAAGGACCCTGTAGGCTCTTCCTTTACGATCCTTTATCCCTGACCACCCAGGGACACACACACACGGGCCAAAAAATACAACAGAGATTGGTAAAGCTTCCAGAACCTTCTGGTAAAGGTTCTGGAACCTTCCAGAATCTTCCAGCGCTCATCTGTGTTCCAGCTTCCCTGATCTTTCTCTCAAGCACCCCTGTGTTCTTCCCCCCCGCCCCCAGCAGGTTCTGTAGGTCTCCTCCTCTACCTCCCCAAAGCCCCTCTCCAAATCACGAGCCCCTGAGTACAAGCAGACACGGTGACACCAGCCTCCACCCAGGTGCCATCCCCAAGACACTTCCAAGGAGACAGCCACGATCACCAGGTTCAAAAGGGGTGGCCACGGTAGGGCACATTGGCTCTGAGCATGGAGGATTTCACTCCTCAAGGGCTGGAAAAGCATTTCAGGTGAGGAGAATAGAAGACACAACAGTACAGAGGCATGAGAGGAAACGAGGAGTCACACAACCCCAGGGGCTTGTGGAATAGAGGAAGGGCTTTGTAGATGAAGCAGGAAAGATAGCTCGGCCACAGGGGAGGGTTCTAGAAGGCAGTGGAGCTGCCCGAACTCCCTTCTTTAGGCAGGGGAGTGATATGGGTGATTTTCACGGTAGACAGCTGCCTCTGAGGCCACAGGGTTTGGGAGGAAGGAGGACACTCCCTCAGGGAAGAGGTGGTCTGACTGGACTGTCTGAGGCTGGGCTAGGGCAGGGGCAGCCAGGCAGGGAGGGGCCGGATTTTAGTTTTTATTTTTTGGCGGCGCCAGGTGGCTGTGGGATCTTAGTTCCCCGACCAGGGAGTGAACCCTTGCCACTCCCTGCAGTGGAAGCGCGGAGTCCTAACCACTGGAAGTCCTGGGGAGGGGCCAGGTTTAACAGGTGTTAGAACTTGGCCATGGAGGGGGTGTGGGAGGGTGGGGGACATCGAGGATCTGCCCAGGGTTTCTGGCTCAGGGATGATGGGAACAGAGGCAGGGGTCGGGGTGGGGGGAAGCAGCAGGTGTGAGAACCAGATCAATATTGTGCCCCGCCCCGCCCAAGGGCAGCGCAGGTCTTCTGCCTGCAGAGGCAGGCACAGCGACCTGCTCAGGTGATATGGCCTTGGCCCTGTGCCCAGGCCCCAGGGCCCTGCCTCCCCAGGCCAGGCTAACACTGAGCAGAAGGGCGGGGCCGCCTACCCTTGGCCAGCTCCTCCTCCGCTGACTTGGTGCCCTGCTTTCTCTTGGGTTTCACCAGCTTCGTGCAGATGGCCCCCTTCTCCTTGCTGTAATGCTGCAGGGTGGGGCAGGGCAGAGGCAGCCATGAGCCCACCCCGTGGGTGAGGGAACCCCTGCATCCCATCCCCTTCCTGGGGGGACCTCTGGATGGGGTGGGTGGGAGCTGGGGAAGAGGAGAGGGGGTTCGTTCCCACAGGACTCTTTAGGCTGGTTTCCATGGGAACAGGAAAGGATGCAGACTAGCAGGAAACAGGAGGATGGGGAGTGTCTTGGCATTGGTGTCAAATCGGAGGTTCCTAGGTGTTCCCAGAGGAGTCACCCCAGTCTCTGGAGGTGGGACCTGGAGGACTCAGACCATGGAGACCAGCCCCTCCTTCTCCCCATTGGGGAGCAGACACCTCTGGGGTCCCATGTCCAGCCAGCCGTCGGGATAGGGTGGAGCCTGGCATCCCTCCATCTCCGCAATGGGGGGGCATGGGCTCTGGGGTCCCGGGCCTGTGGACGGCCGCACCTCCACCATATCCATGAGGTTGCAGAAGCAGACCGCCTCGTCGATGGTGAGGTGGCCGTCGCGGTGCAGCACACGGTAGTGGATGACGTCACGGCCGAAGCTCACGCACAGCACGTAGTCGCCCGGGTGCCTCGCGGACTCTCGCACCAGGAACAGCCCGTCCTCGGGCGGCTGCAGCTGCTGCACAGCCTCCTGGCCCGAGATCTTCCCGTGGAACCACCTGCGGCCGGCGGGAAGGCGGGCTGGGCATGGCTGGCCGGGACCCGCTGACCCCGCCCCGGTCCCGGTCTCTTCCCCACGACTCACGGCATGAGGCTGAGCTTGGGGTCCGCAGAGAGGGCCTCGCGCTCCCGCAGTGCGCCCGCCGCCAGCAGCCCCTCCTGCCCGCTGGCGTGGTGCTTGGCGCGGTACCAGCTCTTGTTCTGCGGGAAGGGAGCCAGGTGGGGTCAGTGGGATGGTTTCCTGGCGGAGTCCCCTCTCCCCAGGCACACGCCCCCTCCCCACTCACCTCGCAGGCCTCCAGGATGGTGACCACGTCACCCTTGCGGAAGGCCAGCTCCCCGGGCTTGGGGCGCGTGTGCTCACACTTGGTGATGCATTGGGTGCCTGGGGCCCAGCGCCTCTAGCGGGGGGGGGGGGGTGCCGAGAGGGGGAAAGGGGTCATGAGAGAGATGCGGGGTGAGGGGAGAGAGAGGCCCAGAGGAGAGAGAAAGACTGGATTGAGGCAGAGACCACAAATAGCACACAGGGAGAGAGGAGAGGAGAGAGGTCGAGGGAGCGAGCAGTGGACATATCAGAGTCACAGAGCGGGGGCCCAGGGCAGGAGGGCAGGAGAGCAGGAGGGCAGGAGGAAAGGGTGAAAGAAGAGCAAGTGATAGAGGAAGATTGGCACACACCGCCAAGGGGCCACGGGTCAGACAGTAAACCTCCCGCTCCCCATGGAGTGGAGCTCCTGTGGACTGAGCAGAGGAAGGGCCAGGGCACAGGCACCCAAGTTGGGGGTACTCACCGTTGGCATCCTGGCTGAGATGGGTGAGGGGTGCCAGGCGTGGAGGAAGCGAGGGCTCCCCTGGGGAGGGGGCAGAGACCAGCTGGAGAGCCCAGATTTAAGCGAGGCTGGGGCCCCAGGGGCCATGACTGCCACTTCCAGCTCAGGCCAGGTGGAGGTGACAGCCAGCCGGCCTCCCCAGGCTTGTAGGGGCTCCCCAAGCCCCTCTGAGGAGGTGGTCTTTCCCTGGAAGAGTTCCTTAGCATGGAGCCTGACCCCGCCATCATCCCCAAAGGGAAACTGAGGCACAAGGCAGGCACAGAGCAAGTGGCCAGGGGCTGACTCAGGCCCCAGCAGCCCACACAGTTGCGTGGGGAGCTTGGAGCCACCTAATGGAGCCTGGTTCTTCCTCTTTTCTGGTAAGTAGGCAGGGACAGGACAAGGAAATAGAGGATGATTCAAGGTCATTCCTAAGAATCTTTGACCCTGAAGGGGGTGGGGGCCGGAGCAGTGCAGCCCTGCTGGGCTCCTGTGGCCGCCAGCTGAGCCTCTCCCCTCTCCCACCCCACGCCAACCCAGGACGGACACACAAAGTCCCTCGCTGCTGCTGGGGCCGGGGCATTTCCGCCCCCTGCTTCCCCCATGGACCCCACCAGGTGGCTGGGCTGTGGGACAGGTTGGGAGGGGTGAGTCTCTGCTCTTCGAATATGTGCCCCCAGAAATCCCCAGCCCTACGTGTACTCACACGCATACTGATCCATGTACACACAGAAACACACAGGTGGACACAGGTACCCACAGGCACGCGGGTATGCAAGCAAAAGCAGGTTCTCCTAGAGACAGTTGTGCACACACGTCTACACGTGTGAACACACGCACAGACTCTCGGACATTCGGAAACGTGTGTACCGGCCCCCCCCCCCCCCCACCACACACAAACCCACACTTGAACACCTGGGCGCCAGACGCTGGGCCACTCGGGCACGCAGAGCTACACGCAGGGCCGCGCACACGCAGCTCGGAGACACGCGCACATCCCTCCACGTGGACCCGCGGATACACACACCCAGGGGCTTGCAGACATGCACACCCGCACCCACAAAAATACCACCCCACCCCACCCCGCTCCTGGTCGCATCTAACCACCCCCGCCCCAGCCGCGTACCGGACGCGCGCCCCGGACGCGCACGCTCGCGCTCGCACACCGGCCCCTCCCGCGCTCGCCCGGCATACCTCCACCCGCGAGCCCTTGGGGTCCCCCCACTGTCCCACCGTCTCTCCCCACCATCCCCACCGGCGCGCTCACCTGTTCAGGGGTCGCCCCTGGGCCGCACCCCGCGCCCGCCCCCAGGAGGGCCCCCGCGCGCCGGCTGCGCACCCCGAGGCGGCCCCGGCTGCACAACTTGGAGCAAGTTGCTCCGCTTCCTCATTTTGGGGGGGGAAGGCTGGGATTGAGGAGGTGGGGAGCGGGAGGCGCGGCGGCCTGGGAGGCCCCCGCGGGTCCTAGCGCCGGCCGTACTGCGGTCTGCTGAGCGCGCCGCCGCCACCGGCGGCCCCTCCCCGCCCCGCCTCCGAGGCCCCAGGCGCCTCCCGCGAGGCCAGGGCGGGGGCCAGCGGCGTTCTCGGGCTCCACGCCGCTCCCTGGCCCGGCGCTGCGGAGCGCGCACCCCTGCCTATTCCGGGAACCCACACCTTGGAGCGTGGAGCTAGTGCCAAGCGAGCACAGGGAAAGGAAGGAGAGTGAGCTTCCCGTCCGGGGAGGTAAGCAAGCCACAGAGCGCAGACAACACGGTGAACCCTTCTGACTGGGTTTCCAACGCCCTCAGTCAACTCCTCTAACAACAAGGATCTCATTTCAGTACCTGGCCCCTGGAGAGGGCTGCTGGTGCCTGGAGCAAAGAAAGCCCTCAAAATGTCAACCACTATGAATATCCTTATCATCATCAACGACATTAAGGGAAAATTGGGGCCACAGGAAAAAAATCATCTGGAACTGGAGGCCTCCTGGCAGAGCAGCCATCCTTGGACGGTAAGAGTGGGGCCTCCACAGCGCCAACGCAGCTGTGCCAGAGGCAGGTGCTGCCTCCTCCCAGCCTCAGTTTCCTTCTCTGTAGGGCCATGCAGCACCAGCTTCCAGCTCAGAGGACAACTTGATGAGCATTTGATGGCCTGGGGGCCTGGCTTCCAGCTGTCGCTCTGCGATCTCCCTTACAATTCTTTCTATGAGTGGAGGACTCCGCTGGGACAAGGATGAAGCTGATCTCAGCAGGGTGATGAAGCAAGATGCCCAGAATTTAATTTTCTGGTACCCCAAAAGGCTGTCTGTGCCTCTAAGGTGTCATGTGACTTCTGGCAATAGAGGCCCAGTTACAAGAATTACAGATATTCAATATCATGCAATATTATGCAACAAAAACTAAGAAACTATGTGTATTAAAATGCTAAAATCTCTGGTTGTCAAAAACAACCACCACTTACCAGAATGTGATACAAAACAAAATGCACGATCCCATTCACATTACACAGGAGACAGTAAGTCCAAGGGGAACATTCCAGAAGGGGACCCTCCAACCGGCAAAGGGTTATTCTCAGTGAAGGAAGCAGGTAGGAGGCGAGCAAGGGGGAGGACGCCTTCCTCTGTGGTGGTGTAATTTACTAATGCTGGCAGCATTTGCAGGGAGGTTTCCTGCTCGTCAGGCTCCCTGTGCTCCATGGATCTGGCTGTGGGATCATCCCAGGGTGTGCCCCAGCCCCCCCTTCCCAGCCACAGGAACTGCTTTGGACCAAGGGGCTGGGGACCCTGCAGCCGGCATTTAGCGGGGTCACTGGGGGCCAACCATATATGGCAAACCATCAACACTTGCCCAAAATAGAAATGCAACGTCAAAGTAGCCACAGCGGAAACCCAGCAGCATCATTAGAGTCACTTCAGCGGCCCCAGGCCCACGATGGAAGTCGGCCTGCTCTGCTCAGCAAGGCCATGAGCCTGTGCTTAAGACACCCCAACACCCTGGCACCCCATGGAGACTTTCTCCTTGATGCAGCCAGAGAGATGGGAGGAGGTCGAAGGGGTCTGCTTTCTCTCCCTGCAAATCCATGAGAAACATCGACATCCTCCCCAGGACCCTCAGGGGTCCTTGTCCCACACTCTGGGAGGCTCTTCCCTGGAATGAATAACCAGAGAAACCAGAGGTGTTGAGACTGGAGGACAGTCTTTTTTTTTAATTTTAATTAATTAATTAATTTTTGGCTGTGTTGGGTCTTCGTTGCTGCGCGCGGGCTTTCTTTAGTTGTGGCGAGCAGGGGCTACTCTTCATTGTGGCGCGTGGACTTCTCACTGCAGTGGCTTCTCTTGTTGCGGAGCACAGGCTCTAGGCGTGCGGGCTTCAGTAGTTGTGGCACGTGGGCTCAGTAGTAGTGGCTTGCAGGCTCTAGAGCGCAGGCTCAGTAGTTGTGGCGCATGGGCTTAGTTGCTCCGTGGCATGTGGGATCTTCCCAGACCAGGGCTCGAACCCATGTGCCCTGCATTGGCAGGCGGATTCTTAACCACTGTGCCACCAGGGAAGCTCTGGACGGCAGTCTTAAAAGGAGACAGCATCAGGTGCCCAAAGCAACAAGGGCTGGCCTGGGTGAGGGAGGCCCCCATGGTGTGGGCATGGGGCATGGAGCTGTGCCTGACCCTAGGGGGATAGATTTGAGTCCATGGTTTATTTGGGTCATAAGGGGTGAGCTCCCCATCTCTGGAGGCATCCAAGAACCAGCCACTTTGAATCACAAAGACGCGTTGGCTCTTCTAGTCCCTGGAGGTGGCAATACCAGTTTCTCCTGTCTCTTGCCTTCTACCAGCCTGAAGCCAGTTGGTAGCCACATCATGGATCGGTCTCCCAGACTTCCCCAGTGCCAGGCTCCTCACCCTCCACATTTCAGTCCTGTTGACTTGATTCCAGAAATTCTCTGACCCCGCCCCGCCCCAGGCAAGCCATGTGGTGCAGGCTGGTGACACAGAAGCCCCCTCCCTGCTCTCCTGGTTGCCTCCAGTTTTCCGCCTTGCTATCATACACCTTCCACTGCACCTACACGGGATGAATACGTGGTTGTGCCCCCCCCACTCCACACTCTATACCCTTGCATAGCTCCCCACTGCCCGAGGACAGAGCCTCAGATGCTCAGTCCGGCACTCAGGGCTCTTCGTGTTCAGCCTCCAGCTGACCCCCCGGGCCTCGTCTCCTGCTCCTACCAAGTATCTCCCAGTCTGGCAGCGCTGAACTGCAGGAGTTTGCCTGGCTGTCCCCTCTGCCTGGGATGTCTCCTACCCCCTTGTCCAGCGGGCATCCCCAGCTCTCGCCATCTTTCTGAAGCCTTCCCCACGCTTCTCAGAGTAAGACCCCACTTCTATGCCCTGAAAGGACAAAACAGTAGCCCTCTTATCTTGCTGTGTGAAGGGCGTGGACCTGGCCTTAGTGACTAAGCCCATCAGCCTGCCTGAGAAGGAACCAGCCCAAGGGAAGCAGAGAGACTGAACCCCTCGGGGAGAATTCAAATGCTTGGATCCAGCCATGCCTGGAGTTCATGCTCTGCCTAGTGTTGGAAGCTGGTCTTTGCTTTTTGGTGGCTTCAGGAGGGGGTTTCTACCACTTGCAACCAAAGGGATTCTTAATACTGAAAATGGGACCAGGAGTTGGGTGTTGAAATGAACAGAATCGGGGCTTCCCTGGCGGTCCAGTGGTTAAGACTCCGCGATTCCAATGCAGGAGGTGTGGGTTCGATTCCTGGTAGGGTAACTAAGATCCCACATTCTGAGTGGCCAAAAAAAAAAAGAAAAGAAAAGAAATGAACGGACTCTATGATGTGGAACTGGTGAGTCAGATTAGGTTGCCCTAAACCCAGCTAGGAAGAGGGAACTCCTGGGTGTCCCCTTCCACAAGCTGATAAATCCGCCGTCCACCCACCGGGTCAGGTGGCGCTGGCAACAGAGGAGCCCTGATGGACCTACCCCATCCCCCTCCCAAAGACCTTTCTTTTGCTCTTCCAAATCTCACTGTTCATCACCTTTCTCATCTTTCTCCTGTTTTCACTGTTGCAGTTTGCCCAACCCTCCCTTCTCCAAACTCCTGGAGATTATTGGGGCCAATCCTCTCTCTTTGGAATTGGAGCAGCTGAGACAGAGAGGCGAGGCTGCTTGCCCTTGGTCACACAGCTGGCTGGGGCTGAGAGTCAGGCCCGTGGACTCCCCCACTGGGGTTCTAAACTTCTCAAGGGCGGGGCACATTTCTTATTCTCCTTTACTAATACAGAGGAAAATCGTAGTAGGCATGAACAAAGGGCATCATGTGACAGGCACTTTACGTAATGCATCAGTTGGAATTAGGATTGGCTACATGGGGTGGAAGACCCCCAGTGCTAGAGGTCTGAATTAGATAGGAATTAATCCTCTCTGAGGGAGGCAATCCAGGGCTGTGACGGGGACCCAGGCTCCTGCGTCTTCTGGCTCTGCCCCTCTCAGCACTTGAATTTCCACCTCTTGATACAAGATGACTGCTCAAGCTCCATCTATCCCATCTGCATTCCAGCCAATAGGAAGCAGGAAGTTTCAGAGAACAATGGTGCACCTCTTCCCCTTAAGGACTTTTCCTGCAAGATGCACATGACATCTTCCCTTCTTCCCATTGGGTAGAATTTAGCTACAAGGCCAAACCCAGGAGCAGGGGAAGCTGGGAAATATGGACTTTACACTAGGGGCCAAGGAAGAGGGGGAGGCAGGAGCATTGGCCTCCTCTTCCTCAAAGCTCCCAGGTTCACGCCCACCTCAGGGCCTTTGCATTCCTGTTCCTCCTGCCTGGGACACTTCCCCAGACATACCCAACATTCCAGAAACCCCACAGAATATTTCAACCCGCTGACACTTCACATCCCCTTCCTTTGAAGCTCTGTAGAACTACCACGTTCAGACCGAACATATATTTTACTTTATCTTGTTCACTGGCTGCGTCTTCTCTAGAACGTCAGCTCCCTGAAGGCAGGGATTTTGGACAGTGTCATTCACTGCTGTGGCCTCAGTACCTGGCACACAGCACGTGCTCAGAACATACTTTTTAAGCCAGTGAATGTTGGGGAGAGAAGAGGTAATGAGCAGTGCCTGTCACTTGTGAGGTGAGCGCTCTCATTGGACCCATTTTGCAGATGAGAAAGCTGAGGCTCGGAGGGTGCCATGCTCCAGGACATGGGGAGTGGTGGGCTGGGCTTTAAGCTCAGGCCCGTCTGGCTCCAGGGCCCACATACCGGCTGCCCGGCAAGGTGTGGGGCACCCGGTCGACCTCCCAAAGAGAATGCGCCAGTAACAGCTTTCTGGATGTGGAGGGGCAGGTGAGGCAGGGCAGCTGCTGCCAGGTGTGGGGACAGCTGAGCTGTGGGGCCCCAGTGGATCTTCGGCTGAAGCACGCCGGATCAGACTTGGCTGGATCAGACTGCCCCAGTTAACACACCTTTAAATTTAGCTTTCTCTCCCTGCCAGGGGACACAGGGGATTCAGCGCAGGAATACTCCCCTCTTTCGAGGAAAAATGCTTTGCAACCAGAGTGCGGTCTGCTGAGCCATTCTTGACTTGTCCAAGGAAGGGCCTCTTGGACGACCCGCTTTGGGTGCCAAGGGTGAGCTTCAGGCGGATCTGCCTTTGATGGGAGAGGGTGCCTGCTCTTCCCCCTTTTCCCTTGGTCCCGTCTTCCTTGCACCAAAGGTGGAGCTGGGCACCTCACTTCCCAGGCATGCTCAAGGGTTCAATATATGTAACCTGGGTCTGTGTCACCTCCTGGCTTGGAACCTTCCCCTGGTGCCTGCTGTGCTCGCGAAACCCAGCTCCCCGCTGTGGCTTGGCAGGCCGCTGTCACCTCTCTGCTCCCAGCTCTCTCCTATTCCTCAAATGCTCCAGGCACCGTCCAGCCTCAGGGCCTTTGCACGTGCTGTTTTTGGCCTCCTAGTGTGTGCTCCTCTCAGCTCTTCGCAAGGCAGCCTCCTTCTTCTCATTTCCAACTCCTCCAAGAGACGGTGCCTGACCACTCAGAGGGGCCACCCACCAACAAAGCCCGAATCACTGCCAGTTACCCTGTCTTACTCGCTCCTGTTGATTGCCTTTGACTCCCCTTGCTCCCCTTGACAGAGCGTAGGCTCCGTGAGCGAGGGCAGGGACTGGCTCTGGCCTGGGCAAGCATTTATCTCTGGAGCCTGGCACGCGGTAGGCCCTCCCAGAACAAATGAACGCAGACTTGTGTGAGAGGGTAAAGTCAGAGGGACAGCGGGTAATCCACAAGGTACCGGAAGACTTGCCCCTGTGCCCCTGCTCCAGGATCCCACCTTGATCCTCCCCATCCTGTCCCCCACACCCTCATCCTCTAACGTAGGAGTCAGCAAACTCTCTGTCAAGGGCCACATGTCTTGACTACTCAGCTCTGCCATTGTAGCTCGAAAGCCACCAGAGAGAGAGAACACAAGGGAAAGAGAAGAGGTACGGCTGCATTCCAATAAAATGTTACTTATGGATGCTGAAATTTCAACTTCATGTACTATTCACATGTAATGCAATATTGTGACTCTTTTTTCCCCGCCATTTAAAAATGTAAAGAATCGGGCTTCCCTGGTGGCGCAGTGGTTAAGAATCTGCCTGCCAATGCAGGGGACACGGGTTCGAGCCCTGGTCCGGGAAGATCCCACATGCTGCGGAGCAACTAAGCCCGTGCGCCACAACTACTAAGCCTGTGCTCTAGAGCCCTCGAGCCACAACTACTGAGCCCGAGTGCCACAACTACTGAAGCCCACGGGCCTAGAGCCCATGCTCCGCGACGAGAGAAGCCACCGCAATGAGAAGCCTGCACACCTCAACAAAGAGTAGCCCCTGCTCGCCACAGCTACAGAAAGCCCACGCGCAGCAATGAAGACCCAACACAGCGAAAATTTAATTAATTAATTAAATTAAAAAATATTTTTTAAAAAATGTAAAGAACCATTTTTAGCTCACTGGATGCACAGAATCAGATGGTGTGCGCTAGATGGTGGGTAAGTGGGCTGTAGTTTGCTGACCTCTGGTCTCTCCCTGTTTTTATTTTCTTATAAGTAGGCACATTTTCTAATCTATTTGATCCTGTAAGCGCACTTCTCATCTATTAAATTAAATGTGTCGCTATTCATGGCACATAGTAAGCTCTCAAGTGCTCTCCAAACTACCTAAAGCTCCCCGACTCAGCGATGAGTCCCTCGAAGGTATGGATGTTTTCTTCTTGTCAAAATTAATAGTAGCAATACTTGTGGAGTGTTTGGCTGTGTGATGAAGACTGTGCGAAGCTTAAAAAAAACTGTTTATACAAAGCACTGTGTGTCTCACTCCCCAAGGGCTGCCACTGCTGTTTCTATTGGCTGTTTCTCTGGCATTTGCTTCCATCTTCCCAAATAATGGTTTACACATCTCTGGATTTACCAGTTGAACATTGTCCATTGATTTCCTACTCCTGAAAGTATAGATTTAGCTCTATTAGGCATATTGCTCTCCCAAAAGTTATACCACAACTTTTGTTTAAATGAATATTCAGTGCTTACGTTATTATACGAAAATATTGTTCACAGTGCAACAGTGTGCACTAAGGAACACTTTTATTTTCTAGGACTTGTTTTTTGATTTTCCTGGAGTTAGTGATTGCCTTTGTTTTTTGGTGTGTCTGTGACTCTCTCTCTCCCCAGGCCCCTCAGGTGGAACTAACTTCTCCACACAGGGGCAGTTTTTGCCCGGCTGTGCTTCTGGCTCCTCTTCTTCAGCTCCTGGGATTCCTGGGATGTAGCTCCAGTTTCTTGGGGTAAGGTCTCCTGTTTCTTGGTTTGTGCCCTTGTTTTGGGAAGGTATACTCCCTGGGCATTTCCAGAGAAAGTGTTTTCCTTCAGCTCTCCTGTGTGATTGGCGGTTTGGCTGAGGACAAGTGTTCTGAGTAGTGGATATATTCCCTTGCCTTAGTTCTTCCAGCTTCCAGTCTTGGGCAGTTGAACAATCTGAACCGTTCTGCCTCCTCATTTTCTGCTTGTCACTCCCTTTCTTTCTGGAAGCTTGTAGAATCGGCTCCATCTTCTGTCTATTCTCCACATCTTGCATTTTCACAGGGTGGGTTTGGTATGGGTCTATTTTTCACCTGTGGTGCTGTACATTCAGTGGGCTCTATCATATCTTCCATTCCTGGCAAACTTTCTTGGATGATGTCACTGGTGATTTTTCCACTTTTAATTTCTCTGGTCTCTCTCTGTGGAACTCTTCTTTGTCATATATTGGGCTTCCTGGATCGATCTAATTTTCTTGTCTACATTTTTTTTCTTTTTATCTTCTCATTCTGTTTTTTTTTTCCTTCCAACGCTTCTGTTGCCATTTGAATTTTGATCCTCAGGTTTTTCATTTCCAAGAGCTTCTTCTGGTTCTTTGAATGTTCTTTTTCAAAAGGCAAATTTAGATTTGTTTCCTGGCTAGTGAACTTTCTATTCGCTCTCTGAGGATAATATATATGCATAAGGTTTTTTTTTCTAGAATTGCTTTCTTCTGTTCTCATTCTCTCTTTCCTCCAAGTTACTTTTCCCCCCTCTCTTTGGGTTTTGGCCTCTTCGCCGGCTAACATTTATGAGGGGAGGGCTACAGAGCTGACAGGAAGCCCCTCGCCATGGGAGTGGCTTCACTCTGGGGGTAATTGTGGGGGGACTGGCCACTGTTGGGGAGTCCCCAAACATCAGCAGCACCTGTAGGGCTTTTCTCACACATGGAACATGCATGACTTCCATTTTAATCACGGGTTTTCACTCTCACCCGTGCCCTCCATCATGCCCGTGTCCCTGAGGCTATACCTTTCTGGGCAGCAAGTGTTTAAAAAAATGCATTTTATTACTGAGTTCTCCCCACAGCTCTACAAGTTTGCTGCTATGAGTTTTAATCCAATTTTATAAGAGGCTTAGGAGGTAAAATGAGCACCTGACACCCCATGGCTAATATGATAAAGGGCCACGGAGTCACCCTCACTGCAGGAAGTGACAACTCTGGTTCATCTTTGGGTTCTCCCAAGAAAGTGGTGTTTGCTGATTGAAATTGAATAAATTTCAACATTCTCAATGGGAGACACAGGGAAGCCCTATGCGTGATGGCCCATGGCACGTAATAGGTGTTCAGTCAACATGTGTTGAATGAATGAGATAATGAAAGAACAGCATAATGAGGATACAAGATGTGGCAGAATGAAACCTAACTGTTAAATGTATGTGCAGGAAAGAATTTTGGAAAATAAGAGGGCATAGTCCTGACTTGGGGACGGTGAATGAGGCTCCTTTGTCTGCAGTGGGGGGGGAGGTGTGCGGGGGAACTCGCAAACCTCTGGTGGAATGCGGTCTTCTACGTGGAAGTTTCAAATGCCTTAAAATGTTCATGCCTTTCGATCTTGGGCATCTGTGGAAGGGAGAGAATCCCAAATGTTCAGGAACGTGTTTGCAGAGGTATAATTTATAATTTGAAAACAATCTAAATGTCCAACAGTAGGGGAACAGCTAAGCAAATTAGGGTATGTTCATTTGGTGGAATGTTATGCAGCTATTAAAAATTACATCTCTTCATAGTAGCCAAAAAGTGGAAATGACCCACATGTCCATCAACTGGTGAATGGATAAAATGTGGTCCATCCACACACTGGAATATTACTCAGCCATGAAAAGGGGTGAAGCCCTGACACTCGCTACAGCGTGGATGGACCCTGAGAACACAATGCTCAGTGAGAGAAGCCAGACACAGAAGGACACGCAGGGTGTGATTCCACTGATGGGAAACGTCCAGAACAGGCTGATCCACAGACACAGAGAGTGGATTCGTGGTTGTCAGGGGCTGGGGAGGGGGATGGGGAGTGACTGCTAATGGGGATGGGGCTTCTTTGGGGGATGATGGAATGTTCTGGAATTAAATATTGGTGATGGTTACACAACGCTGTGAAAATACCAAAAACCACCACTTAGTCATACACTTTTTTTTTTTTTTTTTTTTTTTTTAATGCGTTACGCGGGCCTCTCACTGTTGTGGCCTCTCCCGTTGCGGAGGACAGGCTCCGGACGCGCAGGCTCAGCGGCCATGGCTCACGGGCCCAGCCGCTCCGCGGCATGTGGGATCCTCCCAGACCGGGGCACGAACCCGTGTCCCCTGCATCGGCAGGCGGACTCTCAACCACTGCGCCACCAGGGAAGCCCTAGTCATACACTTTGAAATAGAGTGGTGAATTTTATATCATGTGTATATTAGCACCATAATAATAATGAAAAAGATGTGTCTCCAAAGGTCTCCAGAAGAATTAAATTAGAAAAGTATATCTAAGCACCTCGAAAACACAGTTGAGAAATCAAAGTTGTTACAATGTCAACTGAAGAAAAGGAGGAATCAAAGTCGTATAAACAGCCCATCTGTAACCAAGAGTGTAGAAAATGAGAAAACTGGAAGGAAACACAGAGTATTAACAGTGGTTGACTTTGTTTCCCTTCTTCCATTCTTCTGAAACTTCCAAGATTTTTGTAATTGGAAAACCCAATGCATTAAAATTTTTTTTATTGTGTTAAAATAGACATAAAATTCACCATTGTAACTATTTTTAAGTGCACAGTTCAGTGGCATTAAGTATCTTCACATTGTTGGGCAACCATCCCCACCATCATCTCCAGAACTTTCCCATCTCCCCAAACTGAAACTCTGTCCCCATGAAACACTGACTCCCCCTCCCCCAGCCTCTGCCCCCCACCATCTACTTCCTGTCTCTGTGGATTTGACTCCTCTAGGGACCTGCCATGAGTGGAATCAGACAGTATTTGTCCTTCTGTGTCTGGTTTCTCTCACTGAGCATCATGTCCTCAAGGTTCATCTACGTTATTTGTAGCAGGTGTCAGAATCTCTTTCCTTTTTAAGGCTGAGTAATATTCCACTGTGTGGATGGACCACATTTGTTTATTATCTGTTAATGGATACTTGGCTTTTGGCTTTTTCCCACATTTTGGCTGCTGTGAATCATGCTGCAGTGAACATGGGTGTGCAAGTATCTGTTTCCCAATACACTTATTTTTCAGAACTTTGGCAGATATAAACAGGGTGATACCCCCACACACACACCCCTCACCCCGGGCAGCCCTCTCCATCTTAAGGAGAAACATGGGTCCTCTGGCGTCCACTCAGCAGAGCCTTAATCCGCTTACCTGAAACATCTTCTCATTCCGGAAGCCAAACTAACGGGTGACCAGGGAGAAGATGGAGCCAACATTTCCCCAAAGAAGCCTCGGACGGGCTGAGCCGTGGAGATGCTCCCTCTACCACCGAGTGCAACTTATTTGGACCAGGAGATGCAGTGCGTTTTCGTGGCTCTCTTTCTGTGTTACTGGTGACTTTGCAGGTGGAGTTGGCAGATCTGCACTTTCATGTCTGTCTCTCCTGGACTGCCTGCCAGGTCTGGCTCCAGCCCTGCCCACACGGCCCCGCGTCATCCCTCCTACACTCACCACCATCTCCTAGCAACCAGGCTGGCCCACCAGCATCCCGAAGCCTGAGGTCCTGCGTCGCTGTCTTGGGCTGCTTGTCCCCGCTCAGCGGTCCGAATTCTCAAGTGCCTGGTCCCGTGTCACCCCGCCAGCTGCCAGCCTGCTCTGGGGTCCTCTGCCTGGTGGGGAGAGGGCTGGAGAGGAAAGATGAGAAGCAACCGCTCTTCAGGCCTGCAGCGAGCACCATAGCCCAGGTGTCCCACCCATCTGGACCGAGTACATCGCTAACCAGCTGTCTGATTTTGTGGCTGCATTGCCTAAACTCGGTGTTCTGGAGTTGCTGAGGTGGGGGGCAGATTTAACTCTCTGTCAACTGGATTGGTTTTACACCACCTGGAGAAGATCACATCCATCTTCCCTAGGAGGCAGGGATGGGATGGTGAGCAGTGGGTCGTGAGATTTCCCGGAGCTGCTACTGCCAGGATGTGAGGAAGGCTCATGGTAGCGGGACAGGGGCTTTCCACAAAAGTGCAGCGGTGATGGCCACCCCTGAATGTCAACCCATTCTCCCTTCCCTTCATCCTCTTGCCACCGCCTTAGCCAAAGGCTGTCATCCTGATCGGTACAGTAATCTCCTGGGATGACACCGAAACAAACGGTGTCTTCTTATCTGCTAGGAGGTGAATTCCTCCAACACAGACACCCATGGTTGAGGGTCAGAGCATGGTTTCAAGCATTAACATATTTACTAAACTTGGTCTATTCTAGACCTGGAGTGCCGTCGTAAGGCATATATACTTGCTGCCCGCAGACAGTTCACAGCGTGGGAGCAAGGCAGATAACAAATGATTTTAATCAGTGGCGTGTGGCATAAAGGAAATGAATAGGGTTATGTGACAGGTTGAGGTGTTAAAGGAGGCCTCTCTGAGACCCAAAGGAGGAGAGGAGCAGCTGGCCATAGAGGCCAGGGGAAGAGCTTAACAGGCAGAGGGAAAAGCATGTGCAAAGGCCCTGGGGCAGGAAGAAGTTTGGCTGGTTCACTGAGGACCAGCAGAGACTAGTAGGTCTGAAGTGGAGTTACTGAGGCAGAGGGTGGCAGTTGGGTTCTCTGGGGGGGCTTTGTCGGGATTTGGGGTTTTATCTTGAGTGTAATCCTGAGTTTTATCCTGAGGCCCCAGCTGCTGGAGGGTTGAAGCTGCAGAGTGCTAGAGGCTGTGAATGGAGAGCAACAGAAGTGGGACCAATAGGACTTCCAGATGGCTCAGCCCCGAGCACAAAGGAACCCAGAAGGACTCCTCAGTGGTGGTGGTGGTCAGCCTGGGCAGTTGGATGAATAGCAGAGCTGTCGACAGAGATGCAGAGGGAGAGGGTGTGTGAGGGTGAAGCCTCCCCCACATGAGGTGAAGAATGTCCCCCGTGCCCGGTGTGCAGCTGTAGCCGAGGGGCTGCTCTGCCTTCACTCGTGCTGTTGGGGTGTTGCTCCCTCAGGATGTGGCTGCATTGCCTAAACTCGGTGTTCTGGAGTTGCTGAGGCGGGGGGCAGATTTAACTCTCTGTCAACTGGATTGGTTTTACACCACCTGGAGAAGATCACATCCATCTTCCCTAGGAGGCAGGGATGGGATGGTGAGCAGTGGGTCGTGAGATTTCCCGGAGCTGCTACTGCCAGGATGTGAGGAAGGCTCATGGTAGCGGGACAGGGGCTTTCCACAAAAGTGCAGCGGTGATGGCCACCCCTGAATGTCAACCCATTCTCCCTTCCCTTCATCCTCTTGCCACCGCCTTAGCCAAAGGCTGTCATCCTGATCGGTACAGTAATCTCCTGGGATGACACCGAAACAAACGGTGTCTTCTTATCTGCTAGGAGGTGAATTCCTCCAACACAGACACCCATGGTTGAGGGTCAGAGCATGGTTTCAAGCATTAACATATTTACTAAACTTGGTCTATTCTAGACCTGGAGTGCCGTCGTAAGGCATATATACTTGCTGCCCGCAGACAGTTCACAGCGTGGGAGCAAGGCAGATAACAAATGATTTTAATCAGTGGCGTGTGGCATAAAGGAAATGAATAGGGTTATGTGACAGGTTGAGGTGTTAAAGGAGGCCTCTCTGAGACCCAAAGGAGGAGAGGAGCAGCTGGCCATACAGGCCAGGGGAAGAGCTTAACAGGCAGAGGGAAAAGCATGTGCAAAGGCCCTGGGGCAGGAAGAAGTTTGGCTGGTTCACTGAGGACCAGCAGAGACTAGTAGGTCTGAAGTGGAGTTACTGAGGCAGAGGGTGGCAGTTGGGTTCTCTGGGGGGCTTTGTCGGGATTTGGGGTTTTATCTTGAGTGTAATCCTGAGTTTTATCCTGAGGCCCCAGATGCTGGAGGGTTGAAGCTGCAGAGTGCTAGAGGCTGTGAATGGAGAGCAACAGAAGTGGGACCAATAGGACTTCCAGATGGCTCAGCCCCGAGCACAAAGGAACCCAGAAGGACTCCTCAGTGGTGGTGGTGGTCAGCCTGGGCAGTTGGATGAATAGCAGAGCTGTCGACAGAGATGCAGAGGGAGAGGGTGTGTGAGGGTGAAGCCTCCCCCACATGAGGTGAAGAATGTCCCCCGTGCCCGGTGTGCAGCTGTAGCCGAGGGGCTGCTCTGCCTTCACTCGTGCTGTTGGGGTGTTGCTCCCTCAGGAAGGGCCCAGAGGCAGAGGAGAGCGGCCTGCCCTTCCGGCGAGGTCGGAGTGGTCAGGCACCAGCTGGCTGCTTCTTGTTTCCAGTAGATAATGTGTCTGGTAGAACCAGGCTAAGCTTTGCCTGCATGGGGGGCCGACACTCCCTTGGCCCAGCTCTGAGAAGGGGGTCCTGGCCATCTCCCTGCCCTGGTCTGTGCCCACGGGCATGTGCCACTTCCGCTACGGGCCACTGCAACCTCGCCTGCCTCCTCCCCTCTCTGCCCTCCAACCTGCCCTCTCCCTGTCTGGACCCCCGCCACCCCCTGAGGTTTGCAATGAGAATTTGGGGGAACTGCGGGGGAACTCTTGGTAGAGGGCCTGCAGGCGGAGAGCCACCCCTCCCAACTCAGCTTGGCTGCCCCCTCCTCCAGGAAGCCTTCCGGGTCCCCAACCCTCCCGCTGATGGTCCCATTGTGTATCTCCTGGACCAGGCCAGGGTGGGTTCCTTGAGTGGCTGTGGGATGTGTGTGAGATGAGTGCTTCCTGGGCTGGATCCCCGGGATTGGGGGTGGGGCCTGCAGAGCCTGGCTCCTCTGTATTCCCAGGGGACCTCAGTGTGGAGATGGCCTGAGAGGCCCACACCTGGGCAGCACCAGCCCCTTGGACCTCCTCCCCATCCATACTCCCAGCCTCAGAGCCTCAGGGAGAAGTTCTGGCTGGTCAGGGCCCCTGCCTGGGGCCCTGAGAGGCTGCAGGAGCCCAGCAGGGTCACTGCACCCCGAGGAAGGACTGCGCGGTCCACACCAAGAGACAGGCATATCTCGTTTATTCCCCACCCCCCCAAACTTCCAGGTAGTTCTACGAAGACATTAGATGTGAAGCCACACACAGGCTGTCCCTTAAACACAGAAATGAGCTTGAAACAATCAAGTGACCAGAAAAGATCGTGTCAGCCCAAAGATGGACTTATCTCCTTCAGTGCCACAGGGCAGCCGGACAAGAGAAGCTGTCGCAAAGAGGGAAGTTTGGACAGATCGGGGTGGGGGCTGGGCAAGGGTGCCTTCATGTCCACCAGTGCCAGGAGACGCCTGATTCTGTGCCCCGCACCAGGCAGAGCCCCCAGACTCCACTTTCAAGGGGCGGGCCCTGGACCCACATTGGCTGCACCTATGCAAGGAGGACGGGAGAAAGACAAGGCAAACCCAGCCTCGAATGAGGCATACAGAGCTGTTCCTCGTGGTGCAGAAGGCCCGGAGTGGCACGGGGTGCAGTGCCATGGGGGTCACAGATACTCCGGGGGTCAGGGGCGTGCCCAGCCTGCACGCTCATCACCCTTCGGCTCTGTGGCCCTCCCATGGCGGGCTGGGGGACGAGCCCAGCTCAGGCCCTGCAGACCTCTGGCCGCCGGGCCGTCTCCAGGCTGGGGAGCTGGAGGGGGGCAGCGTGTTTGGAGACTGGGCTTGGGGACTGAGGACCCCGGCCTGGGCACACTCTCAGGCTTGGCCACCACCCCAGATCCTCCCAACCTACCTTCCGGGGACAGGCTTCCTGATGTGGGACCCCCAGGGGGCTTGCCCGTGAGATTTCAAATCCACGCACGGCTGGTGTGTCCTCACAAAGCCATTTAAAAACCCACACCCTTAGCAGGCCACAGGGTGAGTTTAAAGCCAGCAAGAAATGCCGGGGTTTAAAATTGTGCTGCACCTTCTCGCCCGGGTGAAGGCAGGCCTTGGGGCGCTGTGCCCCAAACCCCGCAGCTGAAATCGCCAGATGAAGAGATTTTGCTAATGATTTAAGCACAAGTGTCTTTAAAGAAATCTACGGAACATTACTGCAAAGGAAAACAGGACTGCCCAGCGTCAGGGGTGAAGCAGCCACTCGGTGGGGCGTCAGGTCCCGTTGGGGAGGCGAGGCTGCTCACACGGGCCCCTCTCTGCCCCGCCGGCCCGCTTCCTCTGGCCGGCGCCCTCCTCGGCCTCGGCCTCGGCCTCGCTTGCCTCCCGTGGCCTCTTCCGGAAGCGCGCCCCAGGCCTGCTTTTGGGGGGCGGCAGAGGGTCGATGCCCAGGATCTTGTGGATCTGCCGGAACGCCAACATGCGCAGGGCGTGCTGGGGGCAAACGACCCGTCAGGACCCTTCTGCCCGCGGCCTCCTGGCCCGCCTCTCATGGCCGCGTGCGGACTCAGGGGGCTTGCCGGGCGTCCTCGACACCCTTCTAGCAACTGCAGAGCTCACGTCGCCCTTGGGCGTGAAGAACTGTACTGGGAGTCGCTTGCGCCAGCTGGTGGTGAGCACTGTGCCAGGAAGCCCCTCGGAATTTCAGCGCTCTCTCCTCGCTAGAGGGACCCTAGATCCTGCCTCTCCAGGTTCGGCTCTGATGAAGAGCAATTTGACTCTTTCCACTGAAGGCCATTCATAAATGTCAGGCCCAGTGCGATTTCTGTACTGCTGGGAGACTTGCTTATAAGTAAAAATTTGCAAACAAAAGGGAAGCCACAGACGGGGTCTCTGCTTTGGGGCCTGAAGCTGTTTAGGCCCAGCTGGAGGCCTTGGCTGGGTGTTTGCAGACCACAGGGCAGGGTTGGGGAGGACAGTACCAGCCGAGGAGGCCCCAAGTCTGCGCCTCATCACGGGAGTAGCTTTGTTTCTGGGCCAGGCTGGCCCTGCCCCCGGAAGCAGTCCTGTCACCCACAAGCCACCTGTCTCTGTAAGGGAGGGGGTGGGAAGGGGAGTCCCAGACCATTTCCTGGGATGCAGCACAGATGCGAATGGGGGCTGGGACCTGGGCCGCCCACAGCCAGGTCGAGCTGGCCTGAGTCGGGGAGCCCCGTGGGCTGGCCTCCTACCTGGGCACTGGCCGTGATGTCCTCCCGCTCCTGGAGGGTCATGGACCCGAGGGCGTCCATCTGGTCTCTCTCGCAGGGATCCTGGAGCCCCGGCCCATCTTTGAGGGGAGGTGGGAGTGGCAGAGAAGGAGAGTGCACCCTTACGAAGGCGCCACTGCGGCTCTGCAGTGCTGGGGGGTCTGCACCTGGCCGCCTCGCGCCCACGGGCCACACCGGGCCTCTCCCCTGCCAGTCCTCCCTCCAGCCCCACACGCGTTCAGCAGACCTCCTCACCGCCTGCGTGCGTGTGTGTGTGCACACGTGGGCGAGCATGTAGTTACAGAAAAGGCTCACACCACGGGCCAGTGTATCATCCTCTTCTTCCACTTAAAATGCTATCGTCCCATGTCCCTGAAATGACTGGAAAACACCGTTTTGCATCTAACATGTCACGCGGGCCACATGCGTGCTCTCCTCCTTCTGCTACCGTGAAGGACATCGTGGTGAACATCTTTGTACAAAGCCCATCATGGAATTCCTGTTGTTTCCTTCGGAAATGTTCCCCGGGCTGTCCCTGGCTCCCCAGAGAGGGTGGGTGTGCCATCAGAGGAGCGTGAGAGAAGGCACGGACCCCTCCCCTCCAGCCTCCACCCCGCCTCTCCTTCCAGCTGGTCCACACCTCCGCGCGGCTCCCTTGAGTGGTGACATGTGTGTGCACATCTGTGTCTGCTGTCCTGCCTGTGCTGGACGTGGTTCTTGAGTGTTCCTAAGAGGCTCCTCTGCGCTCCCCCGTCCCCCTGCCCCCGCCATGGCCCTTGGTCTCTGCCACGTGCTCCAGGGTCTGGGCTCCCGGCCGACGGGGACTGACCTGTCAGGAGCGTCCCCGAGGCCACGCACTCCAGGACCCGTCTCACGGCGTTCCCGGGGCTCAGGGGCCCCTTCGTGCTGCTCAGAGCCTTCTCCACCAGCAGCTCCATGGCCTGGGCCGGGTGGGGACAGAGAAGGAGACCCGGGCTTTTGAGGATGGCGCGGCTGTGTGGCCTCAGCCAGGTCTCCAGGGGACCGGGGATGTGAGGCCCCCCTCCCAGCTCTTCCCCTCACACCCACCCACCCCTGAACTTCTACAAGGAGGGGGTCACCGGGGCCTTGCCACCCTGGTGTGGCCTTGGGTGGGTTTCTCTCAGTTCTCTAGGGAACTCTCTCGCCTAGTTTTGACATCAGCAAAATCCCATAGATGGTAACATTGCAAACCAGTGTCATGAGGGTTAAAAGAAACTCATTCTCCATGACCTGAGGTTCAGACAGTGAGGGCCATAAGGGTCACAAGGACTTGGGGACTCGCGCAGGCTCGTCCCCACCTCCAAGGAGCCACCTGCCCGGTCCCAGGGCAGGGCCGGAGCTGTGACTGTCATGGGGGTTGCGTCTATACTTACAGGGAAATGGGCTCCGGGGAATGCGGGGCCCTCCCAGCGTCTGAGTGAACCCCTCTTGTCACTCAGCACACAGCCACCCACTGTGCCATCCACCAGGGGTGGTGCTGACAGTGGACGTCTCCCCGGTCCGTGGGCAGGAAGCCGAGGTCCGGGTGGGCACCAGAGCCCTCATGAGCAAGGCCAAGGGTAGCCTGGGCTCAGGTGGGAAGGGTCCAAGAACCTGTCTTTGGGTGTGGGAGCCGATGAACTGGCAGCAGAAGGCTGCACGTAAGATGCACGCGTACCTCCAAGTTCAGGGCACTCAGCCTCCTTCCCAAGGATAATGTCGAAGGTGAAAGGCTTAAAAACCTACACATCTGCGCTCACTGGGGGATCAGTGGGTATGTGATGGGAGAGGGACACTCAGAGACAGGCCTGCCGAGGGGCGCACAGATGAGATGAGATCCTGAAAGACGGGGCAGGGGGGCCCAAGGAGGGCAGGAGCTGGGGGTCTCACAACACAGCAGCTTGGGGATTTGGGGGACAGGGGGCCTTTGCATCCTCTCCCTGCAGAAGGGCTCGGGGCCTGCTGACCGGGGGTGTCAGGGCCGCAGGGGACCACCCCTTCAGAGGAGGTGGGTCTGCACCAGGCTGCCTGCCCTCACGGGGGCCTCTGCACTGTCACCTGCAGGTCTAGGCAAACACCCCACCTCTTGCTGGGACGCCCTTGTATTTGCACGCTTCCTGATTCTGCCCGCAAGGTTGTGGGTTCCAGATAATGCAGTCAAATGAGACTGTGTCTGTAGCAAGCCTCACCCTGGGGCCAAGGGACCCCGATATGCCCCACCGCGATCCACCTCTCCTGGCACTCAGACGGACACCAGCCCTTTGCTGGAAAGCTGAGCGCTGAACCAGGAAATGAGGCTCGGCCTCCCAGGGCTGTGGCCTATCAGGGGTTGGGGGCTTCCTAAAGCAGGGCCAGCCCCCTGGCACTGCCTTACCCAGTCCGGCAGGGCCCCCCAGGTGGGCACACGCTGGCAGAGGTCCCGAAGGACCCTGATGACGATCACACAGGGCTGCAGGCCGCTGGCTCTCGCCTTCGGGGAAAGAAGCACATGGTTAGCTCCAGGGAGCTGTAAGCACGTGGCCAAGGTGGGGATGTGCATGGGGCCGAGGGAACAAGGGCTGATCCAGGGGTAGCGAGCCCAGCCGGGGGTCCTGTCCTGGCAGTGGAGGCAGTGAGGGACTCCGGGAGGCATGGGCCGGCCGGCCTCACAGCTGGCGACCGGAAGCAGACTCCATTCCCAAACGGCCCACGGCTGAGCCCTAGTGCTGGCCGTTGCGGCCCCCCACCCCCAGAGTGGTGGTCACTCCTTTCAGGTTCCCGACCCAATCAGCCAGGATGTAACCTCCATCAGGTTAGCGCTGGGCGTGGACACGTGGGTCGAGCAGCCGGCCAAGCAACCGCCCCACCCACGTCTGTCCCTCATTTGTACTGGGAGCCCGCTCTGGGCCCGACCCCTGACCTGGAACCACTTGGCATGGCGGAGGGCAGCCAGCGACTGGAGGCACTTCTCTGAGCTCAGGACATCTCCTGGGTCAGGCGGAGGCGCCGCTGTTCCTTCTAGAAGAGAAGGGCACATGGGCTAGGCGCCCCTCTCCCTGCTCCCACTGCCTGGGCCACGTGGCCGGGCCCTCAGGTCCCTAGGCCTCTTTGCATTTATCCAGAAGACACATGGTTCTGCTCGCTGGCCCTTTCTCCGGGACGCTGCAAGGACCACGGACATCCTCTCCACGAAGATCCCATCTCCTCCAGGTTCTGCGCTCTCACGAGGAGAGAGCTCCACACTTGTCACCCGGTGCCATCAGCGCTGACTCCCTTGGTTAGCAAATCACGGTTCAGATGGAAAACTATGAATGAAGCTGGATTTCCAGAAACTTCCGCATGCATAATTAAGAGGGAGACAGCGGGTCAGGTTTGCGCACACACCATCATGGGTGACCAGGGCCCTGTGTCTAGGGAAAATTCTGGCCTGTTTTTGATTCCTTCTTCTTCTTGCTTCAGGAAAATTCTTCTCCCCTTATTCTGCGAGGTCCTGGTGTTTTAGGTCACAGGAGGGAGCAGAGGTTTTTCTTTCACCCATAAACCCCCCAACCCCCAGGCCTGGGTCTGCTCCTCTGGGGCTGAGAGCAAGCAACAGAGGAAGCTGAAAGCTCCCCTCCCAGCAGCAACCGGCAGGGCGGGGACATCGCAGCTCTTGGGGGCCCGGGGCTCCCTCGGAGGGGTTTCCAGTTCTCTAGCCCCCTCCAGTCCACCTCTTTCCGAGGCCTTGGACCTTGAACCCTTTCCGACATTCCCAATCCCCGCCTCCGAGCAAGCTGGAGCAGGGCCTCCACCTGGAACTGAAGGGCATCACTTTTTCTTCCCACTGTATTTATTTTCAGATGGCACTCTCTTTATGACAACTGGTACAGCTTTCCACTTACGGTTCAAAGGCTCTCCTCTTTAAAAATTTAAGAGTCAAAAAGGAATTGATTCAGAGGAAAGCATCAGTGGTTCGTGGCCCTCAGATCTGACAACCATCATGAAGGGGGTCCAAGAAAGACTGGAGTTTGGGAAACAATCTCCAGGGCTGTTCCAGGAGGTTCCACGGCTGGATGAGACTCCGGTGCATCCCCATGGCTTGGCCTGCACCCTCCCTGTTGGCTGCCCTCTGGCCTCGCCCCCCACCCCCTCCCACTGCCTCAGGCAATGCGCATCAGTCTCAGGTCCCCAGGCCCCTGTCTTGCTGGGGGATGGGGCACAGCTGGTCTCCTCTGGGCGGGGAGCAGGTCCCTGCACAGCCAGGAGGGATGGGAGGAAGTGCTCCCCGCGCACATGCCCCACAGCTGAGTACTGAGCCACTTGACACTCTGCCCCAGCTCTCTACCTCCCTTCCTCTGCAGCCCCAAGGCCCAGCTCTTATCTCACCAGGGCATTCGGGCTGACGGAAGTGCCGGAAACTGGCTGTGGCAACCCCCCCCCACATCCTGTCCAGAGCAGAGGCGGATGCTGCCCTAGGCCACCGGGTGTGTGGAGAGGAGGGCTGGACAGAAGGGCCCTGACGCACCTCGGTCTGCAGAGGGGTCCTCCCGCATCAGGGGCGAGGTGATGGACACAGTGACCTGTATCCTGGGCTCCTCGCAGGAGGAGATGACGATGTTGGCTTCAGGGTCGGAGGAGACCTCATACTTGTCCTCTGTCACCATCTACGGGGTGCAAATACAACACAAGGCCTCATTACTCTAGCTGAGAGGCAGGACGCGGTTGGGTACCAGGCCCCATGCCGGGTGTTCTGGAACCTCCTAGGGACACAGACATAGCCCCAGCCTCCAGAATTGCACACGTAGAAATGCATACAGACAGCAGACCCAGCATCAAGGTGCCTTCATATGTAAAAACACCCAAAGCTCAATAACAACAAGATCAGCAACCCAACAGCAAAAAATTGGCAAGTGGGGACTTCCCTGGTGGTCCAGTGGTAAAGAATCTGCCTTCCAGTGCAGGGGACTCGGGTTCAATCTCTGGTTGGGGAGCTAAGATCTCACATGCCGCATGCCACAACTACTGAGCTTGCGCCCCTCAACTGGAGAGCCCACGTGCCCTGGAGCCTGCCTGCCACAACTAGTGAAGAGAAAACCCGCATGCCACAACTAGAGAGAAGCCCGCGTGCCGCAACAAAGATCCCGCATGCCTCAGTGAAGATCCCGTGTGCCGCAACTAAGACCCGACGCAGCCACAAAAAATAAATAAATAATAAATCTTAAAAAAAAAAACTGGCAAGTGATAGTTTGCAGAAAGAGAAACCAAAGTGACCCTTTCTACATAATGACAAAAAAACCTCCCATGGCAAGGGAGAATCACGTTAAAACTAGAATGGGGTGCCATAGTCAGCTGTAGGAAGGACAAAGCTCAAGAGTCTGAGGAGGCGCTGGGCTGGCAAATCCATGCGTCTCTAAACTGCTGGTGGAGGCTGACCTAGCCACACTCAGCAGAAGCCTCCAGGCTCATGCCTCAGACCCCGCGACTCTGCCCCGGGACGTGCTCCCACGTGTGTGGAGCAGTGTGTGTACAAGGTTCTTCATCTGCTGCAGCCTCACTGGTAACACAGAACACTGGACACAACCTAAATGTCCAACTACATGGAAGGACCCAGCTAGTTATGGACAAGTGGCAATAGAATACTCTTTGGCCACAAAAAAGAATGAAGCTCCCTAAGTAAGAATATGGAATGTGACCCAAGAGATGCTCTTCAGTGAAAAATGCAAAATCCTTCAGTTGGCCCAGCAGGCTACTGTTTGGGTAATGAGGGCAGAACGATGGTTTCTCAGGACACTGGACAGGGGCTGCCTCCAGGCAAGATCTGAGGCCCCTCGGCTCTGGTACCCACCCCATGGCTGCCCAGGGTTCAGCCCTGCCCCAGCACACGCATCCTTAGGACCCAGCCTGCGCTGGCTGCATCACCGGGGGATACCCTGAGGGTCAGGCCCACTGCAAGCAGAGCCTCCAGACAAGCCCCGCCCTCTCGGCGGATCTCTCTCCCCTCCATTTACACCCTCTCCGGCTTGTCACTCTCAGGGGCTCAGGAAGAAGGGACCCCTTGCGCACAGTCATCAGAACTCCGACTGCCGTCCCCAATTACCAACCTCCCGGGGAGACTGCACAACGAAGGCGGGTTTGGTGCAGTGACCCAGTGCCTGCATAGAAAAGCTTTACTGTGTCCCTCATCTTGCTTTGGAGTCCCCCGAGACACTTGGCCAGGTAATGGCTAGGAGGGTCTGTCTACACAGCTGGGAGTGGGGGGCACTGCCAGCTCTCCCGTGGCCTTAGCCATCTTCCCCATGGCTTCATCCATCTTCATGGGGCTTAGGGCTTTGTCTTAGCCACTGGGCTGCAAGGTTCCAGAGAACAGGGCTTGCATCTGAGCCATCTTTGCAACCCCCATGGTATTGAGCAGAAAACTGTCATGTCGTGGGTGTTCAGGAAACGAGTGATTAAATTGGTGAAGTCGGAGCATGTCACTCCCCTGCTTAAAACCCTCCAGTCTCCCCATTTCCCTGAGGAGGCAGTCTTACCTCCCCACATGGCCTTCAGGCCCAGCTTGATCTAGGCCTTTGTCCATTCAGGCACGCATCTCCCTGGGCCTCCTGCCTCTTGGCCTCTGCAGGTGCAGGTCCTTCTATGTGGAACGCTGCCCACCCCCACATCTTTCAAGGCCTCTCCTCATCTCTCAGCTCTCACCTCACCTGCTCCATCTTCTGTCAGGACACACACCTCCCACGGTCCTGTCTGAAGTGGCCCCCACTCTCCCCAGGTGCTCGCTACTTGACATCAGGTTTTAATTTCTCTACAGAAGATAAACTGGAAGTTAGCTTGCTCTATGTTTGTTTATTGCATTTCCTGACCAGACTGGGAGTCCCAGAGGCGAGCCTGGGTCTGCCCGGCCCCCAGTGCTCACTACATGAGTCGGAGGAACGATGCTGAATTCTCTCGGGAAGGGCAGCAGACACATCAGGAAGAAGGAACTGCCCTGGGAACTGAGTATTTTAATGGAAGATGATCAATTTAAATCATGACATGATTTCACTCTTCTCCCGGTTACCATCTCGCTTGAGAAAAGCTTTATGACAGGGACTTCCCTGGTGGCGCAGTGGTTAAGAATCTGCCTGCCAGTTCAGGGGACACGGGTTCAAGCCCCGGTCCGGGAAGATCCCACATGCCACGGAGCAACTAAGCCTGTGTGCCACAACTACTGAGACTGCACTCTAGAGCCCGTGAGCCACAACTATTGAGCCTGCGAGCCACAACTACTGAAGCCCACGCGCCTAGAACCTGTGCTCCACAACGAGAAGCCACCACAACGAGAAGCCCGCGCACCACAACGAAGAGTAGCCCCCGCTCGCTGCAACTAGAGAAAGCCGCGCGCAGCAACGAAGACCCAACTCAGCCAAAAATAAATAAATAGATTTATTTAAAAAAAAAAAAAAAGGCTCTATGATAACAGCAGGAACTGCTCTGGAGGAGAAAGTCCGGCCGACCCCCAGCCCTGTGCCTCTCTAGTCTCATGAGCCTGAGTGTCTGTCCTGTGGATTTCGTCCTGTTTGTGCTCCGTCCGGGCTGGCTGGGCTCTGCTGTGGATGTGACGGAAGTAACCGTCCTCAGTGACCGGACATTTAGAGTGTTTCCAGGCTCTACTCTCAACCCCCTCTGTAAAGGAACCCTCAAGCTCCACCACTCTCTCCTTGCACCAGTTTCTAAAAACAAACCGGTTTGTGTCCAAGCCGCGTAGAAGCCACGCGATGCACGGCCGGGCGCCTCACCGGGAGCTGGAGGGGCAGCTGCTCCGTGACTCTGCGCAGCAGCGCGCGGCTGGGCTTCTGGGAGCAGAGCAGGATCAGCTGCACGGCCCTGTCTCCCCGCAGGAGGAGGCCCTTCGCCAGCAGGCCGACCCGCATCACGCCTTTCAGGATCCGAGCAGAGGGGCCTGGGCGGCTGCCGAGACAAACCCGCAAACGTGTGGGCAGAGGGTGGGGAGGAAGGGTCCCTGCTCCTGCACGCAGGGCCGCTTCCTCATCTGTAAAACGGGAGCACGGCCCTCCCCGGGGCACCTGATCAAAGAGCCACGAGGAGACAGATCTGGGAGAAGTGCTTGGAACCGCCGCTAGGAAGTTGTGTTGCTCAGCAGGGCTGGCGGCCGTCACCGTTTCCTAATAAACTGCATTCTGGAAGAGGCCACCCGCGGCCACCCCCAGCGGCGCCCTGGTCCTCAGCCAGCAGGGCCCCCTCGTCGGTCCTTTTGGCTTCGTGCTGCTGAGCCGCCTCTGCGGCCGCTTCACCCCCAGCTGGACTCCCCCGAGGCCGCCGGCCAGACGCTCCCTGCCTCTCCCCGAGTCGTGTCCCCACCTGCACTGCACCGGCCTGGTCACTTTCTGCAGGTGACTGCCACCACCGCGTCCACCCAGCAGCCACCCTCCCAGTGCTGCCCCTCTGCAGACTGGGGACACCGAGCTTCCTCCTGGGGTCCGAGGTCCCCAGCCTGACCCCTGGGCCGCCTTGCCACCGCCCTCTCCTTCCACTCCCTCCCCAGGAGGCTCATCCCACCTGGACCACTGCCTGGGGTGCCCTCACGTGGTGGCCCTCCCCACAGCTGTCACAACACAAATGTCCGCCCCTTGGCTCTCCAAGTTGCCACCTGATCCTGCCACTCCCTGATCCCCACTTTGCTGTTTTCTTTGTGACACTTCTCAGGATATGAGATAACCTAATTCTGTAATGCATTTGTATATTTCTCTGTGGTCTGTCTCCGGACTGCAAGTGCTGGAGCCTGGGATGGTCCGAGGGGACCTGGCCACACCTGGGACTCTACGGGACCAGGACCAGATCCTTCAGGGGAAGACAAAGCAGAGAGGCGGGGAACCTGCAGATAAAGAGACTGACAGGTTGTCAATCAATTTGGACCCTGATTCAACACCAACTGCAAAACAAAAAAAAACCCTAAACAAAAAACTGGAAATTTCAGCACTGACTGGATATTTGATGGGGCTGAAGAATTATTGTTCATTTTTTTCAAGTATGATAATGGTGTTCTGGTTTTGTTAAATGAAAAAGAGTCTTGTTTAGAGACACGTACTCCACCCTCAGGCTGATGCCTGATATCGTCTTTAACCACAGCGGTCTGTCCAGGAGTGGGGTGGGTAGAGAGCAAGTGAGTCATCCCTGGTTTAGGGATGGTCACTTGGGCCTCGTCACCTTTTGTGTGTGTTAGAGAATTTCCATAATAAAATAGAAAAAAACAAACAAACCAAACATACTCTTTGCGACAGTTAAGTAAATAATGGAACATCCACGACTTCCCTGGCAGTCCAGTGGTTAAGACTTTGCGCTTCCACTGCAGGGAGCGCCAGTTCAATCTCTGGTCAGGGAACTAAGATCCCACATGCCACAGGGCTACGGAGCCCACGCACCACAACTAGAGAGTCCTCGCGCCACAACTAATGAGCCTGCACACCACGACTACAGAGAAGCCTGTGCACAGCAACGAAGAGCCCACACGCCGCAACGAAAGATCCCACATACTGCAACCAAGACCCCACATGCCGCAACTAAGACCCTACGCAGCCATAAATAAATAAATAAAATATTTTCAAACAAACAACAACAACAAAAAACCCAAAACACGAGTACAGGGAGAAAACGGGAGCAAAACTGCAAAGCACTAAGTGAGGGGCCTTTTCCTTCAGAATACAACGGGGTAAAGGTTAAAGAACGGCCTCCTTTCTGCCCGAGGGGCCGCGCCTGCTTCCCCTTCCAGGCGGTGAGGAAGGCCCACTGTCCCGGGGAGGCAGCTGCGTTCACGCTGAGGGGCGAGTGCATTTCGTTATGACACCTGGTGACCCACGAGTGGCTCGCATGTTCTTGTCGGGGAGCAAACACTGTGGCAGGAAGAAGCTACTGGTTCGAATCAGCCAGACACAAAAGGACAGATGCTGCATGATTCCACTGGCGTGAAACATCCAGCACAGGCCAAGCCGTGGAGACAGGGAGTGGAAAGGTGGGTGCCAGGGGCAGGGGCAGCGGGTGGCCTGGGGAATTTCACGGGACGGATTTCTGTTTTGGATCATGAAAATGTTCTGGAAATGGACAGCGGTGATGGTTGCACAACCTTGTGAATGTACTTAGTGCTGCCGTAGTGTACACGTAAAAATGGTCACGATGGCAAATTTTGTGTTGAGTATTTTACCACCAAAAAACCCCACAAAAAACCTTAAAAAAGTAAATGATGGCATTCCCTGGCGGTCCAGTGGTTAGGACTCCGCGCTCTCACTGCTGAGGACCCGGGTTCAATCCCTGGTCGGGGAAGTAAGATCCCACAAGCTGTGTGGTGCGGCCAGAAAAGAAAATGGATACAAGGCATCAGGACTTTCCATCTTGCAACACTCCCGGCAGCTGGAAAGATGATTCATGCGGACGCTCGGCAGCACCTCCTGCTCCAGGAGAATCACACTTATGTCCGCGTTATGGGTGAGGAAACAGAGGGGCTAATCCCCTGTGAACTACATTTCTACGCATGTCTTCGACAGGAAAAGTAACTTCTGGTGTTAGAACAACGGCTCTCTCCAGTTGGGACTATAATTCCCTGTGAGCCTCGGGGCTCCGGCTCTGAACCTCTCTTGGGGAGTTTTCTGGAAACCCCTGGGCGTCCAAGGGCTCAAAGCCACCCGGCAGTGGAGCCAACTCTGTCACCCCGGGCCATCCCCCCCGGACAGGAGGGCGATGCCCATTACCTGCACTCCCCGCCCTCTGGCTCTGGGCGTGCGGAATCCTCCTCGGCCATTGTGTCGGACACCAGTTTGAGGGCGCGCTCTGAGTGGGAGACGGCCTTCTGGATGGCCAGGAGCTCCTCTTCTGTGGGGTAGATGGCAGCGTGCTTGCACATGACGTGCCGGTCGTCGCTGGACTCCGGCCGCCTCATGGGCTTCAGGGAAAGGCATACGTGTCACGTCACGGGCAGGTTGAGAGGCCCCGGTGACCCGGGGGACGCGGGGGGCCCGGAGTCAGGCTGGCTTTGATAGGCAAGCGGTGGCCGGAGAGCCAGGCAGAGGAATGAGAGGGTCCACAGGGGAGGTGGACCAGTGAGGACCCCAGGGCCCCGATGGCTGTGGGGAACTTGGGCCGACTGGGGGGCCCAGTGGGCTCCCTGGGCAACATTGTCGAATTTCCGAGCCAGAGGCCCCGAGGCAGCTGGTGACCCCCTCCGTCAGCAGGGTGCAATCCACAGTTCCCATCCGACCCGGCCCGCCCCCTCGGATGGACAGACACCCAAAGGCTCCCAAGGGATGTGACCACTGGGGCCTCAGGAAGCTTTAAGGGATCGCTGTGGCTGGAGGTGAGGCCCTCAGCCCCCTCCAGTCCCCAGCCCCTGAGGCATTCGGACATCAAGATGAGACCACCACCCACCAGAGGCTTGGCTGTGGACAGCCCCGGCCTGCTCCTGAGGGGAGGTGCATGCTGGTCGGGCCGTGAGCGTCCCGAGCGCGCCTCCTGCGCCTGTGGCTCCTCTTCCAGCCACCTCTTGCACAAGCCGTAGCGCCTGCTGGGGTGGCAGGGACAAGGAGCCGTGAGCGGCGGCGGGACCCTGGGCCGGTCACGCGGGAGAGCGTGGGGAGCCCCAGAAGCGGCTCCGCGTGCTGCCTCGTCCGGCCGGGCTGAGCGCAACTGGCGGGAGAGGGCCCTGAGGCCCCGCACCTCATCTCGTCATGCTGGCGCCGCAGCTCCCCCAGACGCTGCTTGCTCAGCTGCCGCTGCTTCCTCAGCCTCTCCTCCAGCAGCTTCCGAACTCTCGTGCTGGGCTTGTCCGCAATCGGAAGATCGGGATTCACTTTTTTCTGGGAAAATAGGGGACCTTCGTTCAGATGAGAATGCTGGGGGTGCCACCTCCTGCCAGGTTTATTTTTTATTTTTTATTGTTTGGCCATGCCCCACGGCATGCGGGATCTTAGTTCCCCAACCAGGGATCGAACCTGCACCCCCTGCAGTGGAAGCACAGTCTTACCCGCTGGACCGCTAGGGAAGTCCCTCCTGCCAGGTTTAGACAACAGTGAGTTTCAATCCCCAAAGTGTCAACACTCCTCGTCCCCAAAGGCCATGGCAGGAAAGGGAACCACAGCGGGGAACAAAACTATGACCGACTTGCAGAGCGGCAGACGTGACGTCCGCCACTGTGCAAGCCAACCGTCCACGCATCTGACAGAGGAGCCGAGGGAGAAGGCACCGCAACACGGAGGAGCACCCACGGTCAGTGGTCACGCATGCTGACGGACGACTGAACGGAAATGCTCGTCCCGATCAGAGTAACCCAGGGAAACTCCGTTTGTGTGGGATCCAGATCTATATATTCTAAATAGCATTGCCAATTCGCTCACTGAGCTTTGTCCTTAGTACTTAATTCTATCGCTCAAAGAGTGTAGTGTTGTCTAAGGATTGGTCACTGGTGGAAACAACACAAGTGTGCTTCAGCGGGTGAAACACACACAACATGTCCCTCCACACACAGGAGCATCTCTCAGCCAGGAAAAGGGGTGAAGCACTGACACTCGCTACCACGTGGATGGACCCTGAGAACACAATGCTCAGTGAGAGAAGCCAGACACAGAAGGACACACAGGGTGTGATTCCACTGATGAGAGCCGTCCAGAACAGGCCGATCCACAGACACAGAGAGTGGGTTCCTGGTTGTCAGGGCCTGGGGGAGGGGTAGGGGGTGGCTGCCAATGCGAACGGGGCTCCTGACGGACTGTTCTGGAACTAGATGGAGTTGCTGGTTGCACACTCTGTGAATGTAGTAAAAGCCACTTTACATGGGCGAGCTGTGTGATGTGTGAATGATATCTCAACAAGGCTGCTGAAAAGAGGAAATATCCAGAAGCCATTGTTTGTCACGAGGAGAGTCACAGTGTGTGCTGTGCACAAGTGTACACGGGGCCCGACAGTCAAGTGTGTCTAGACACACGTGTGCATGCGTGCCCCGGCAAACCTGTGACAAGAAGGCATCGTGAAAGCAGCCAAGGGTCCCTCTGGCTGATCCCGGGGTGCTGAAGGGCCCAGGGGCTCCGACTCATGGGGGCAAAACGTGTGTTTTGAGGTGTGAGCCAAGATGTCAAGAGCACAGACGCTCACCCCCAGCCAGGCCCACCAGACGCCCCCTGCAGGCACACCTTATACTGCAGCCGGTGCCGCCGCCCCCTCACGTGCATGTCCCGGGCATTGGGGTCATTGAAGCTGCACTCGCATAGCTTGCAGTGGAACCGGATCACTCTGCCCTCCTCGTTGCACACCTGAGACACAAGGCACGGCTGAGCGCCACCCACGGCCCCCACGCGTCGGGTCTGGGCTCCAGCAGGGCACCTCCTTCCCCCAGGGCCATCCAGGCCGGGTGCTGGTTTCCTGTCTGCCCAGCGGTTTATGCTTTCAGAGGAGTGGCTCTTCACCAGCGCGCCCTCCCAGGCCCGGCTCCCCTCTGCCACCACTGTCCCGTCCTCCCTTCCCCTGTCCCCCCATCCCGGGGTTGCCAGCAGACTGGCAGGAAGCCTGCCTGGTGTGGCTATTTTGCAGGGGACAAAACAGAAGGTGCTGAGTTGGGTGAACAAAAGCACGAACACGAGCACGGAAGAAATGCCCACATGCACGGCCCAGGAGGCACCCGGGAGGCTGGGACTGTGGGCTCGTAGGGAGGGGCTCAGAACCTGAGCTCCACAAAGCCCCAGGCGTGCAGGTGGTGCTGTGTGGGGCGCACACTGGCTCCTGTGCCCAAGGATCATGTGCCCGTGGGTTTCCAGGACACAGATCCCTCCTGCCACCTTCCTTGCCGCAGGAAGAGGGGCTGCCCGGTGGCAGGAAACGCCTCTGCCTGTCTCGGGCCTTCATTCTAAGATCTGAAGCCCAGCACCCGGGCCTTCCAGTGAGATCCAAGGGATGCTGGCTCACTGAGGTCTTCCCGGGGCGGGTGTGCAAGTCTCAGGGGGAGAACTGGGACGAGGCCTCGAGGCCCGGCTCCACAAGGTCCTTCTCCACAGGAGCCCAGGGTGAAGCATTGTGAGCTGATGGCCGGACGCCCAGCACTTACCTCCTCCACATAGCCTGGGCCCACCGGCTGTGCGTCACAGCACGTTCCAGAAGCTTCCACAGAGCCTCCTTGGGCGGGCGGTTCTCCAGGGCGCTCTGATCTGGGGTGTGCCGGTTTCCCCTGGGGGGATCTGCTGTCTGCCGCCAGCAGCGCAGGAGGCCCTGGAAGGAAGAACCGCGTGACTTATAATCTGCTCCAGCCAGCAACCAGGGTCAGCTTCTGGTCCGCCAGCATGAAGGGTACAACTCGATGCCACCAGGTCTCCCACTGCCCCCCTCCCCCTTCCGTGACGTCAGCCAGTGGAATCGAGAGTCCCACGAGACCCCTTCCCACCAGGCTGGGTCACGACTGGGAGAGCGAGGCCCTCACGGCATTTGGTGCCAAGGTGGACAGGTCCACAGGGAGGCGCAGGTCGTAGGCCCCTCTCTGAAGACAACCGCCACTGCTGCACAAGTCTGCAGCCCTTAGTTAACCAACAGTGGAACATCAAGCAGATGAGGGTTTACTGAGCCTCAGAAGGGAGACATTTCTTTGTCACCAAAACTGCTTTACATTTTGCTCTTCAACATCACGTGATGGTTCAAATCTCAGGCCTGCTGAGGCTCAAAATAAAATAGGCCCCGCCTCCCACACAAAGCGTGGTGGTGGAGAGCAGAAACTGGGCTGGAATCCCACCTCTACCGCTCACCGGGTGGTCCAGAGCCAAGTGCTTTTCCTCCCCTCCCCTTGGTTCTTCCATCTGTAAAGTGAGACTAATGACAAACCTAGAGCCGTGGAGGGTGAATCAGGCACATGGAGTGAGTGCCTGACATGTAAGCCTATTTACCCTTGAAATGCATGTCCCTCGGCAGCCGTGACTGCCCAGGGGTCATAGCAGGTGCGGGTGACACACGCTCGAGGGAAGGCAGGGTTGGAGGTGGGGCTGCGAGGAACCTGCCTGGATTTCCCGGGGCCCACCTCACTTATCAGAGTGCCCAGTGTGAAGGGGGCTGCTTCCAGCACGTGGAAGGTGGCAGCCCAGGGGATTCTCCAGGCCTAGGGCCGGCTTCGCAAGTGTGGCCAGCACGCAGCTCAGTCCCAAGCTCCACGGGAAGATATGGAAGCTGCACTGGTTCTGCCCACGCTTCCCCAGGGTGGGCCAAAGGCGGCAGAAGGCACCCCGCCGGCGGGGATCTGGGAGAGAACCACCCCCTTCATAGGTCCTGCCTCCCCAGAAGTGATGGCTGCATGCACACCGTTGACCGGACCATCCCGTCTCTGAGGCTCGAGCTTGTTGAGGCAGGGCAGGGGCTGTGAAGCGCAGAGACACGTACCCACGTGCGAGGCCTTCGAGGCGGCCGGTCTCCTGGCTGGCGCTGGCCTGCTTGGGGCACACATGCTGGGGCTGGCAGGGGCCGCGGGGGGGCTCTCTGCGGTGAGGGGGGTGGAGGCCGGCCGGCTGGTGCTGGTGGCCTGGGCCGAATTCGCTGGCGCCGGGTCCATGCTGGGAATGGGCTTCCCCAATTTGGTGTGCAGCTTGAAGACCTGGAACAGACCCAGCCCCCTGTAAGGGCTGCTCAGGCCTGGCCAACCTTCCTCAGGGGTAGGAAGAGCACCTCACCGGGCATGGGGGAGCTGGCAGACTGTGGAAGTGAGGGCGGTAGTCCACCCTGTCCCCGGGGACCCTGCCCCTTCCCCCTGCTCCCACTTAAATGCCTTGGGAAGGGCCTTCCTGAGCTGTCTCCTGCTTCTAGGCCCCCACTACTCCTGCATATGGGGGACCTATAACTTTGACACCCCTGCTGGCTTACACAGACCCCCTTCCTCCAAACTCCACCGCCTGCGCTGAGAAGCACGGCTGTTTTCTGCATGCCAAGCACCAGCCCAGTGCCAGCCCCAGGTAGACACAGTGTGTGTAGAGCACCTGCTAAGATGGACACATGTACGTGTCCACGACACAGATCCATGTTCGGTATACGTGGGTGTACACGTCCATAGACACACCTCCACATTCTGCAGGAACTCACATACACGTCCAGGGACACAGATCCACCTAGGATACAGTCACCCGCCCTGTCCTCGGCACGCCCGGCCGCCAACAAAGGCACTTAATTGCAAAAGTTCCCATTGGAAAGGACTGTTCCACCACCCCCAGAGTCTGCACTGACGACCATCTCGGACACCTTCTCTGGCTCTAAGTCTGACACTCACGGCTCAAACCTGCCCCCCACCCTGGGGCTGGCTGCAGGGCCTCCTGATCCCAGAACGAGTCCCAGCCTGCGAGCTGTGACACCCGCAGCCCACCCCGCCTGGGCCCAGCTCTCCCGCCTGCACCCCTGCTACCACCAGGCTGGCATGTCCCCTTTTCCACGCCTCACTGCTCCTTCCTTGGTGGGTTTTGTGGGTTCACGCAGGCATTCGAGAGCCTGTCCCAGCTGGGCTGGGGAACGAGGCCCTTGATGAGCAGGGGGAGAAGACAGATCCTCAGGCAGGCGCTCGGGGAGGCCCAGCCTGCAGCGGGGGCTGGAAGGGGGCTGCCAAAGGCAGGGTGTGAGCAAAGGCCTGCGGGCAGGAGGGAGAATGGCCGGTGAGCTGGGGCAGCTGGAGGGGGTTCTGTGGAAGGGGCAGAGAGAGGCAGCCACGGGACAGGGGCCTTCCTAACCCTCTCACTCTAAACCTCGTGGTGCAGCTCAAAGCAGGCGTCCAGACAGGAATCCCCCCTCCTCCTGTCCTCAGCGCACACCCGAAAGGTGAGCATCACCTTGCAGGTTCATGATGCCATTTGGGGAAGGTTTGCTGATTTCCAAAAAGCACCTCTGGACCACAGAAAGAGGGCATAGGGAGAGGGGCCCTACCTTCTCTCGGGTGGAGGAGCCCATTCATTTCCTCACAACATGACATACTACAGGCATTTTTAAGCCCACAGGAAAACGTTGATATTAAAATAGTAATAAATATGACAAATGCTGATATTAATTTAGTATCAATGAAAACTTTGATATTAAAATATTAAACCTTACTACTTTAATTTGATTTTTAATAAATAAGGACCCCAAATGGAATATACCATTTGATCTCATCAACATACAAACTCTGGTTCACATATACATGCAGACATACCCAAGGCCAAAAACATTTTCCTCTTGGGTCTGGGTACGAGCTGCCCTGCTCCATGCTTCTGTCCAGGGGCAGATGTGACTTTTATAACTGGGAGAAGGCGTTTGGCTTTGGAGGAAGGAGGACGCGTGGGCCTGCAGGGAAAGCCGCTTCTCGTGGGTGGCTGCCCACCCCCCGTGTCATGGGATGCCCCTCTGGGTCCCGAGTGGGCCGGGGCCTGTGAGGGGCTCCTACCTTCTGGTGCTTGGACCCCCGGATGTGGGCGGCATAGGCCTCCGCCCCGGTGCAGGACACGGCACACAGGTCGCAGTGCAGCTGCGCCTGCACCCCTCGTGGGCTGCTGCTGGGCTGGATGCCCATATTCTGAGCCGCCTCTTTCTTTTTGTGCTTCTGCCCTTCCAGGTGCTCGCGGTAGGTCTGCCGGCAGAGAGCGAGGGCAGCCTGAGGGGGGTGTGCCCACCTGGCACCGCGCCTTCCCCGTCGCCGCAGTTCACGGGAGGCCTGATGTCCCCACCCCTCTGTTCACGGCCTCCTTTTAAAGCCCAGTCAACAGAGAGAAGACTCAGAAGCTCGGACTGAAAGACATAAGGTTGGCTTCTCTTTTGTTTTTTCTAAAAATCAATGAGTTTCTTCAGCAAGCATCCTCAAAGGGGCACACATTTCGTTTCAGGGGCTGCTTGAAAGAATATTCCGGCTTTTCAGAATCTGACCTCAGAAGCCAAGCAAGGATGCATGCTACCGGAACGATGGGGGACACACTTCACTGTTAGAGCACTGCTCCCAAACCGCGGGGTCCACCTGGGGGAGGTGGCCACGAGGCACAGACCCACACTTCCCGCACCGCGTGTCCGAGATGTCTGACAGCGTCTGGCACACGACTGAGCTCTCACAGGGCAGCCCTGACTTGTCTCTGGGAAGCCTTAAGATGAGGCAAAGTGGGGCTGCTAACCCAATGCCCTCTAACCATGCCAAGAGTCAACATTCCGCGGAAAAGAAATGCCTCTGGAAAATACCAAAGGCACTGGTGACGTTGGCTGGCTCTGGGGGCAGGGACAGGAGTGGGAAGGGTGCTCTCGGAATGTAGAAATCTGTGGGGTTTTTTTTTTTTGGCTGTGCCTCGTGGCATGTGGGATCTTAGTTCCCTGACCAGGGATTGAACCCATGCCCCCTGCAGTGGAAGCGCAGAGTCTTAACCACTGGACCGCCACGGAAGTCCCAGGAATCTGTGTTTTTACCTAAGCCACAGAATACACACACACACACACACACACACACACGCACGGACATGACGTAAAAGCCTGTGGGCCGGAGACAAGCCTGGCAGGATATACACCAAGGCGCCAACAGTAAACTACTTCAGAACACACTTCGCAGAGTCTGAGCCCGTAGAAAGAACAAATGTTCGCAGTTTATGCCATCCCGATGCCTGACTCTCCGTCACAGACACGGAACAGATGTGGAATGAGAAAAAACCCAGAGGAGCATTAGAAGGAGGCCTGCCTGGCGCCCCGCGGCTCCTGAAGCCCACAGCTGCCCTGGCGGCCCCTCACTTGGCCGGGACGGAGACCGCACCGCCAACTGTGCCGTCCTGGACTCAAAGACAGGTGCCCGGAAAAGAGGCAGAAGTGCTGCCCCCGCTGCGAGGAGGCCACACTAACCAAGTCCTTCCGATGAAGATGGAGGCCGTGTGTGGCTGCTTCCACGTTAACCGTGTCTCAAGCGGCGCTGGGTGGGTGCGGGAGGGGTGAGCACGGGAACTCCGCAGAAGCACCCGGCATCTCGGTGGTGGAGGCGGATGTGTGAGCCTGGGCAGCTGATGAGCTCGCATGGAGCAGACCACACGCGTGCACACAGGCATACACAGGTGCAAGTGAGACCGGTAAAACCTGGGACAGAGCTCTGACTCAGTGGATGGGTTCAAGGCCAACATGCCAGCTGTGATAGTGACTGTAGTTTGGCAAAACGTCAACACCCGGGGCGCTGGGTGAGGGCACGTGGGCCTCTCCGCGGTGTTTCTTACAACCACCTGTGAAACCACCACTACCTCAATGAAAAGTCCAACGAACGAGCGCTGTTAACATTACCAAAAAGCTGGGAACTGGAGCTGACATGTCTGCGTGCCAGATGCTATGCTGAGTGGTGACACGCTTGGGGAAACCCGGTCCCACGGGGCGACGAGGCTCAGAGAGGCCTCGACACCCACTCGGGCGATGCTCATGTGCCCACGCCCCGTCACACCCCACGGCCACGGGGAGCGTCACACCCCTGCTCAGCGTGATGCCGCCAAGAGTCTAGAATCACAGGAGCAGACCTTGTATTGGACTGGTGAGAGGAAGCAAGAATCCTCACGATGCAGTCCTGAGTGCGGGCCGCCTGGCCCTCATCCCTCTGCCAGGGAAGTCTGGGCTGAATGAGGGGTTCTGGGCTCCTCCCACACCTCTACAGCCTGTGATTTGGAGTCTCTGCATGCCTCCGCGGTGCCAGCTTTCTCTCAGAGTACTAAGGACAAGACAAAGTCCACACGGGGTGTTCTGTAAGGACCAGCCCTAGCGTCTGATGATCTTTGCAGGGAGCGAGGTGGGTCACTTGTGAGCGTCGTTGGGGAGGTCCTTTGCTTAGACAGCAGTGCACTCGCCCGCACACGCGCCCGAACATACTGCTTTTACCCGCCTGCAGCCCTGCCTACACGGTCCTGTCTGCACCGCCCTGCCTACACAGTCCTGTCTGCACGGCTCTGCCTACACGGCCCCGCCTGCAGCCCTGCCTACACGGTCCTGTCTGCACGGCTCTGCCTACACGGCCCTGTCTGCACGGCTCTGCCTACACGGTCCTGTCTGCACGGCTCTGCCTACACGGCCCCGCCTGCAGCCCTGCCTACACGGTCCTGTCTGCACCGCCCTGCCTACACAGTCCTGTCTGCACGGCTCTGCCTACACGGCCCCGCCTGCAGCCCTGCCTACACGGTCCCGTCTGCACAGCCCTGCCTACACGGTCCCGTCTGCACAGCTCTGCCTACGAGGTCCTGTCTGCACGGCTCTGCCTACATGGCCCTGTCTGCATGGCTCTGCCTACACGGCCCTGCAGCAAAGGTGCACTGTGACCAGCCACGCCTACCGGCCCTCGTGTCCAGGAGGGTGCGCTGAGGGCCTCCCTGCTACAGGTGGCCTCAGGGTGCAAGACCACGCTTCTGCGGCCAATAACCAGCGCGGGGCCTGCTCTCGTGTCTTTCACAAGAACACCAGGCAGTTTTAAGGTTATGCTGATACGCACTTGGCATTGCAAATTAATAACAGGCAACGACCCTTCTGAGGGTCTTTTGAGCAGGCAACGACCCTGACCTCTGGCCAGTCGTAGGGGGCAAGGGAGGGCTCTCCCACCCGTGGGGGCAGGAAGGTCTGGGGCCTGCCCAGCGTGGGGCGGGGGCGGCTGACCTGGGGACCAGCACAGCTGATCTTGCAGATGTCACAATAGTGAAGCGGGAGCTGCTTGGGGCCACCCCTGGGTTTCGGCAGCTTGGTGGCAACTGGTAGCTTCTTGGCGAAGCTGTCAGTGCAATGGGCACTGGGACTGCTTCCCGAGCCGCCCCACAGGGACGAGTCCACGGGCTTTGGGAGCGGGGGCGGCCGCATCTGTGGGAGGAGCAGCGGGGGGTAGTAAGGACTGACGGCTGAGTACGGGGATGTGTCATAGCCCGGGCAGCTTGGTCCTAAGAAACGGAAAGAAAAATGAGAGGGGGAGATGGGTTGGTTTTGAGGAAAGGACCACATTTATTTCGGCAGCAAATAAAAGGAACAGCCTGCACTTGCATGCCTGCAGGGGAAACCACCATCTTACCAGTGTACGGGGCGGAGGCCGGGCCCAACGAGGATGAGGAAGGCAGCGTGGAGAGGGAGGAGGCCGCGGGCAGAGCGCTGCTCGCAGGGGGGTAGGTGGAGGTAGAGGGTGAAGTGCTGGCCAGCTGCCCCGCCTCGGCGGTGGGCACCTGCGGCAGGGGCTGAGCTTGGTTGTACCCAATGCCACCGTAGGCTCCTTGGGGCCCTGGAGAGCAAGCACAGCCTCTGCAGAGCCACTCCTGTGACACCGGGCCCAGGGAGCAGAGAAAGTGTGACCAACACAACGGCCCGGCTGCCAGGAGCTGGCACGGCCTGGGCGCAACTGGCTGTGAAGCCCGGGTGTCTGAGCCGTGCTGGAGGCCGGAGCCCCGGGCTCTCCCAATCTCTAAACTCCAAGTCCTCAACAGAACCCACCTCCTTGGAAAACACTTCCAGCCCCACCTTCGTCTCTCCCCCATCTCTCTGTCTGGGTCTCCCCGCCCCTCTCTCTCGCACACACAGGCCCATTGACTAGTGGAGACTTCGGGGCGTATCTGAGGGGACAGCCCTGAGACCCACGCTACCGCTGCACCTCCTGTGAACCTGACGTGCTTGAAACCTGACTTTCCTGGGGTCCCTCCCGTGTAAGCAAGGCCCGTTTGCCCCCGCCCTGACCCTGCAGAGACCCACCCACCTGGTGGGCAGAGCGTGGCCGTGGCCATGGCCGGGAGCTGAGGCTGGCCAGCAGCAGGTGGCGGGTCCCGTTTGTTCTCGTAGCCACCAGCGGCTGTCGATGGTCCATAGCTGTAACTGTCCTGCGAGAGGGTTTCCATGGGGAACACAGAGCAGGAGAAAGGTGCTCAGGGTGGGGCAAGGCCCCCTGCAAGGCCTGCATCCACGTGGTTCCCGAGCTCCTGCTCTGTACCAGCCTCTGTTTTGGGACCTGGGGATGCAGCGACCAGGGAGAGGGATGTGGCCTGCTCCCTCAAAACTGATGCTAATGTCTGAGAGAAAAAGTGCTCTGAGGAACATGCAACGGGACAAGGGCTGCCAGGGATGGCTCGGAAGAGGCGGCAAGCGTGTGGAGACTGGGGACAAGGCTCCTGGCCAGGTTGGCAGGGAGCAGAGGCCCTGGTGGGGGTCTGCGGGTGGGCTGGCAGGAGACCCGGAAGCTGTTTGGAGCAGAGGACTGCGAGCACCAGGGGAGGGGCTGGGGGGGTAGGCGGGGCCGGGGGTGCCGGGAGGGGCTGGGGCAACAGGGAGCACGACTGGATTCTGGTTCACAGGGAGGTATGAGCTGTTGCGTGGACCAGGGACTAACTGCATGGAGGTGAGGACGGAACCAAGAGGCCAGGAGGAGGCCCTGGGAGCAGGACAGGAACTCAGGATGGGAGGTTGGGAGAAGTCCCAGAGGTCCTGGGGAAGCAAAGGGGAGTAAAGGAGGGAGGGGACGGAGCCAAGTGGGTACGAGCTTGGCCGAGCAAATCACGAACAGGCTGTGGGTGACAGAGGCTCAGGGGGTTGGGCCACATGGAGCGTGGGATGCCTTGGCGATTCCATGTGGAAACACAGCTGCCAGATCTGCGGTCCTAGAGCTCGGGGTCAGGAACGGGGCATCGTCAGCACGGGAAAGGCCTGGGAAAGAGGGGAAAGTTCCATCCCCTCTAAGGGCAGGGATGGGAGCATCAGGAGGGTGATGGCCCGTCTGGATTGCGTTTTCAAGGAAGGACTGGTGCCGGGCAGAGAAAAGTCGGGCTGATACCTGGTAGGAGGGAGCCGTGGTGGCCGCTGGCACAGGCTCCTGGGGCTGGCCGCCGTAACCGAGGTCCTGGCCGGGGTGGGGCTGGTACCCGCCGTACCCTGCTGGAGTGATGGGCCTGGGTGGCTGGGCGGCCTCGGGAAACGGGATCAAGGCAGGGCCCAGTCCAGGAGCAGGCTGAACGGCCAAGCTGGTTCCAGCAGCTGGGACGGGAAAAGCCATCGGAGGCTGGGCGCTAGAACCACAGATAAACAGACAACCCAGCAGCGTTAGACCCTGGCATTCGAGAACCTGCATTGAGCACAAAAATGCCATCTGACACTAGACATCAGCCACTTGGATGCCTCCAGTCCAAGACCTTTCTTCTGTGAGCGCAGGCGCCATTGGAAGCGCTTTTCATGAATTAACACAATCTCACAGCAACCCTGAGTGCTCGGAGCCAGCCTGGTCCCCATTTTCACAGTTGAGAAAAATCATGGAAGGTCGATTAACGCTAAACTAAGAACTCTTTACCTATAAGAACCAGCTCTTGCTTGTGGTTCGTTCTGCAGGAAGCCCAGAGCTGAGGTCTTTTGTCTGCCTCACACCATCCCTACCTTCCTGCCCTTAGAGAAGGCACTGCCAGCTGTCTGTATGTACATCTGTTGGTCTGTCCCCGCTGTCTGGAAGATGAAACTCTGAGGACAGGTGACAAGTGCCGGATTCAGACCCAGATCTTTCTGATCCCCGCGCTCCTCACTCCGCTAAATATCAGTCACCCAGTAGACAGTCCTCAAATGTAAAAGTCCGTCTGTCGGGGAAGGGTATCGGCAAAGAGTTTAGCCCAGTACCAATAAGAATCATGTAAGAAAGTTCCTACAACCCTCCTACACTGTTGTTGGGAATGTACATTGGTGTAGCCACTATGGAAAACAGTATGGAAGTTCCTTAAAAAATAAAAATAGATGGGAATTCCCTGGTGGTCAAGTGGTTAGGACTCAGCGCTTTCACTGCTGAGGGCCAGGGTTCAATCCTTGGTCGGGGAACTAAGATCCCACAAGCCGCATGGAACGGCCAAAAACTTTAAAAATTAAAATAAATAAATAAATAAAAATAGAGCAACCGTACGATCCAGCAATCCCAATCCTGGATACATATCCAGAAAAGATGAAAACTCTAATTCAGAAAGATGTATGCACGCCAATGTTCACTGCAGCACTATTTACAACAGCCAGGATATGGAAGCAACCTAAGCACCCATCGACAGAGGAATGGATAAAGAAGATGTGGTACATATATACAATGGAATATTACTCAGCCATAAAAAAAGAATGAAATATTGCCACTTGCAGCAACATGGATGGACCTAGAGATTCTCATACTAAGTGAAGTAAGTTAAAGACAAATATTATATGATATCACTTATATGTCAAATCTGAAAATAATACAAATGAACTTATTTACACAACAGAAACAGACACACAGACATAGTAAACAATCTTACGGTTACCAAAGGGGAGGGGAGGGAGGAATAAATTAGGAATATGGGATTAACAGGTACACACTACTATATAGAAAATAGATAAACAAGGGCCTACTGTAGAGCACAGGGAACTATATTTAGTATCTTATAATAACCTATAACGGAAAAGATCTTTAAAGAAAATACTGAATCACTTTTCTGTACACCTGAAACTAATACAATATTGTATATCAACTCTACTTCAACTTTTAAAAGAAGGAAGTTCCCGCAAACCCTGTAGGGCAGGGGTCCCCAACCCCCGGGCCACAGCCCGGTACTGGTCTGCGGGCTGTTAGGAACTGAGCCGCACATTAGGGGGTGCACAGCGGGCAGAAGAGCAAGTGAAGCTTCATCTGCTACTCCCCGTCGCTTGCATTATTGCCTGAACCATCCCCTCCACTCTGGCCATGGGAAATCTGTCTTCCACGAAACCGATCCCTGGTGCCAAAAAGGTTGGGGACCGCTGCCGCAGGGGATGAGGCAAGGCGTGTGCGCAGCTCAGAGGCAGGCAGACCTGAGTACAGAGGGACGACGGCTGGCAGCACTTGTCCACTGGCACCTTCGCACACATTCTGGGCCGATGCTAGACTCACGTGTGATGCTTGCAGTGTCATTCCTGCCCCCCGAAGTGGCTCACTGCCCAGTGGGGAGGGCCATGGAGAAATGGGGACAACTTGGGGGGGGTGTTATCCAGGCCATCCTGGGGGCTGAGGGACCTGCCAGGGAGAGAGAAGCGCGCTGCTGAGGGTCAAGCAGAGCCCGCTGCATCGGCCCTGCCCATCTCCTAGCCAGCATCTCTTCGTCCTCCTGGCAGCCAGAGGGGTCCGCTCAAAGCACAGACCTGACCACCTCTGCCTCCTGCTCAGAACCCTCCCAACGCCCTCTGCCCCTATCCCCTGCCACACCTGCTCACTCCCTTCCTCACTTCCTTCTGCAGCCCTTCCTGAGCCCCTGCTGGAGAGCAGCAGGGCCCTGTAACCCGTCATCCTGGCCCCTCAACCTGCTTGATTTTCCCTCCCAGCACCGCCTGACGCAATCCTTCCACCAACACGAAGCCACAGGAACTGAGGTGGGTCCCAAGCTATTTGTCAGCACGACAGTGGCACCTGGCACATAGCAGGTGCTCAGGAAATCTTAGTATGGCCTACAGTCAGGCATTTGGGAAATGGTGGGTGGGAGCAGCCCAATCGCAGGTGGGGTCCTGGCCCGCCGGGGTCCCAGGGATCTTCTCCTCGCATCTTCACATGGTCTCCCTCTATGTGTGTCTATGTCCTAATCTCTTCTTCTTATAAGGACACCAGTCATATTGAATCAGGGCCACCCTAATACCTCATTTTACCTTAACTATCTCTTTAAAGACCCCATCTCCTACAGTCACATTCTTTAGTTAGCAATGAAGCCCTAATCCCCAATACCTAACACCCGAATATGAATTTTAGGAGGACACAAGTCAGCCCATGACAGAGTCATTATTGTAACAAAACTCAAATGACATGAAAATCTTGATTACACAAACATCATTCATGCTGAACTGAAGGCACCTAAAATACATTTTACAGAATATATCATCATTTATGAATTAGTATGTTTTTATTTTATTTAAGACACCCAAACATCATCAGCCCATCACCAGAATGCCCAGACACGCACAGTAATGATAGCCTTTGATGTTCTGACAACTGTAAACCTAGCATCACTCTTTTTTTTCTTCTTGGTCATTAGAAAGGTATATTTGTTAAGGTAGGTGGGACAGAACATACTGTATTTAACTTTTGCCAGTTTGGTCTATAATGTTGAAATATTTAGACATGGCATGCTGGCTTCCATTTGTACTTTTGCTCTGGGCCTCTCAAACTGTGAAGGCTATTCATTTGTTTGGCTGTATTTCATTTGCCTATTTTACTATTGGTAAGTAGTTATATTATATATCAGTTTCTATTGCAGAGTTAAAAATTACCCCCAATAAATGTCAATTGGTACAGCCACTATGGAAAACAATATGAAGCTTCCTCAAAAAATTAAAAATAGAACTAGCATATGATCCAGCAGTTCCACTTCTGGGGATTTTTCTGAAGAAAACAAAAACACTAATTCAAAAAGATTATGCACCCCTATGTTCACTGCAGCATTATTTACAAAAGCCAAGATATGGAATCAACCTAAGTGTCCACTGATAGATGAATGGATAAAGAAGATGGATAAAGGAGATATATATCTTTATCCATTTGTCTAACGACGGATACTTAGGTACACACACACACACACACACGTGTGCATGCACGTGTACTCGTGCATGATAGAATATTACTCAGCCGTAAAAAAAAGAATGATTATCTTGCCATTTGTGACATGGATAGACCTATAGGGTATTATGCCGAGTGAAATAGGTCAGACAGAGAAGGACAAATGCCACATGATCCCACTTATGTGAAGAATCTAAAAAATAAAACAAATGAGTAAACATGACAAAACAGAAACAGACTCATAGATACAGAGAATAAACTGGTGGTAGCCAGAAGGGAGGGGGTTGGGAGGATGAGTTAAATAGGTGAGGGAGATTAAGAGGTACAAACTTCCAGTCCTTAAATAAGTAAGTCTGAGGAATGTAATATACAGCATGGGGAATATAGTCAATAATATTGCAATAAATTTGCATGGTAGCAGATGATAACTGGACTTATCGTGGTGATCATTTTGTAATGTATAAAAATATCAAATCACTATGTTACATACCTGAAACTAACAGAATGTTGTAAGTGATTATACTTCAATTTTAAAAATTCCCCCCAACGATGTGGCTGCAAACAATAATATTTACCATCTTCACAGATTCTGTCGGTCAGAATTTGAGAGTGGCCTGGATGGGCTCTGACTCAGAGTCTTTAAGACGTTGCCAATAAGAAGTCGACTGGGGGAATTCCCTGGCAGTCCAGTGGTTAAGACTCCACGCCCCCAATGCAGGGCACGAATTCAGTCCCTGGTCGGGGAACTAAGGTTCCCCATGCTGCACGGCACGGCCAAAAAAAAAAAAAAAGTTGGCTAGGACAGCATCATCTGAAGGCTCGACTGGCGTAGTGGGGGTAGTGAGATCTGCTTCCAGGATGGCTCCTTAACATGGTTGGTGCTTTCCCGATGCTGCTTGAGTGTTCTTACAACATGGCGACCAGCTTCCCCCAGAATGAGAGATGCCAGAGAGAGAGAGAGAGGAAGGACCAGGTGGAAGCTATCCTTGTTATGAGCCTCAGACATCACATGGCATAACTTCTGCCACATTCTGCCTTAGAAGTGAACCACTAAATACACCCACCCTCAAGGGGAGAGGATTAAGCACCATCTTTTGAAGGGAGGAGTGAATTTATTTATGGGAATCTGGAATATGAATTCTCTTAATAAACACTGAATATGAGAATTTATGGCAATATTTTTCAACCACCACATGCTATTCCCCATTTTCTACTGTTACACATGTTCTACGTATGTTCTGTATATGCTTTCTCGTGCCAGCTTCCCCTCATGGCTTCTTGCCCAGCCTGGGTCCCACACGACCTGCTCCAAACAGGGCACAGCTGAGGAGAATGGGGTGAGGATGGCTGCCTCAGATCCATAAGGATTTAACCTGGAGCTGGGGCCACCTTCTCCTGAGTCACATGGGAGAGGTGTGGACCAACCCAAACCGGCAAGGAAAACGGATGGGATGGGCTTTGGGAGGACGATAAAAAGCCATACCGTTGAAGCCACTCAGAAGGCTCAACAAAGGGGTCTGAGCTGCCCAAGCTGCAAGGGCGGGAGTGCTGGAGTCCAAGTGTGAGCGCAGACCTGGAACTCTCTGGACTGAGCCCTGCTGCCTCTGCTGGGTAAGAGGCCATCAGCACTGCAGTGATGCTTTCCTTCTTGCCTGGCTTCCCAGCGTGCCAATGGCCTCCACCTCCAGAAGGGTCTCCGCCCCCAGTCCTGAAGACCCAGCGCACCAAGTGGTGCCCACTGAGGGTGCTGAGGCAAAGTGTCTCCTGCGGTGGAGGGCAAGTCTTGTCCTTTAACTGAGGGCCTGAGGGAGTAGAGACAAGCTTGGGGCTTTCTTCACCTGCTCCCGCAGTGACCCAGCTCAGGTCAAAAGCTGTGTCTCCATCTGGTGGGGGGTCCACCTAGGGAACCAGTGAGGCGGGCAGTTGTTGTCCTTGTTCCAGGCCAGGAGATCAAACAGCCTGTTCTGTCTAGGGCAGGGTTTCTCGATCCAGGCAATGCTGACATTGCAGCCCGATCACTCTCTGTAGGGGACCATCCTGGGCACTTTGGGCTGTGGAACAGCATCCGTGGCCTCCACCCGCCCAATGCCAGAGGTGTCCCCAGTTCAAACAAGCACAGATTTCCCCAGACACTGTCCGGGTGAGAACCACTGGTCTAAGACAAGCCCAATCCCAGGGCACCAGCTCTGAGTCCCCAGCTGCAGATGGGCAATGTCATGTGTTGGTTTACAGCTGGTCCAGACCCTACTCCAGAAGGATCACCGGGACACTGCGGGCTACCCTGTGACTTGGGATCAGGCTCGAGACAGCACGTTTGCGGGTGTAAACTAAGAATTCAGGACATGTTTTGGTTGTATACAACCCTGAGTAGTGATGCTTATGCACCCTGAGGTTTGAAGACCACTGAGCTAGACCAAAGTCAAGGACAAAAGGAGAGTCTGCCCACAGATGGCTGGGCGTCCAAGCCGTTTGGTCTTGATGTAACTCAGTGGTGGGAAATCTCAGGTGTTCCCGTGCCCTGCAGGGTGACTCCCGTCAGTTTTATTACGAGGGCCTGCAAACGTCACAGCTCTGCGCAGACTGATTGGCTGTGAGGCGTACAGGGTCAGGGTAGATATCAGCTTTGAGTTTTATGTGGGATGCTGAAACGCCCTTGATCTCACCGGAGGTCACCCCTGCCCCCTTCTACTCAGATGACAGGATGAAGCAAACAGCTGAGACACTGGGGGAGGGGCGGGGGAGACAGAGACACACCGTCTGGAAGAAGTATGGATGTGCTGACAGCCCAGCAGGCAGCAGGAGCCTCCCCCTCCAACCCAGAGCCTGAAAAGGCCTCACCTATGAAGAATACTGGGATTCCAGAGAGGGGCTCAGATGCAGCCCCCTGGGCTGAGAGAAGGGCCTGGCACACATGTGGGAAAGGGAGAAGAGCACAGGGGCTGACAGGGGAATGGCCCTGTGTGCTGAGGGACAGAGGAGGGGTGGGTGACAGGAGACTGGATGGTGGGCTCGGGACTCTGGGATGCCAGGCAGAATCCAAGTTTTATCCAGTAAGCAATCCGGAGTCACCACGGTATCTCAGGACAAGATCTGTCCTGTTTCAGGATGCTAAGGTGGTGCTGTGGACTGAGTTGTGCCCGCCCCCCCTCAAATTCACATGAAGCCCTAACCCCAATAAGACTGTGTTTGGAGATAGAGCCTTTAAAGAATTAAATGAGGCCATAAGGGTGGGGTCCTAATCCTATAGGACTGGTATCCTTATGAGAAGAGACACCAGGGATGCCCACACAGAGGGAAGACCACACAGGGACACAGGAAGAAGGCAGCCATCTGCAGGCCAAGGAGAGAGGCCTCAGGAGAAACTAACCCTGCCAGCACCTGGATCTTGAATGTCCAGCTTCCAGACTGTGACGAATACATGCATTGTTTAGGCCACTCAGTCTGTGGTGTTTTGTTATGGCAGCTCGAGCAGACTAGACAGGTGGTGATGGCTGTAGAGGGGAGAAGCTGAGGGCAAAGCTGATACACAGAGGCCACTTCAGGTCACCTATGCAAATTTCAGCCAGGTCAGCTCCCGGTGGTCGAGGGCTTTGCAGACACCCAAAACGGGGCTTGCAAAGCAGTCAAGTAAACGTTTCATGACTATGGTCAAAGTGGTAGCTGTGACCCCAAAGGGAACAGTAGGCCCACCTGAGTAACTGCTCAGGGCAACACAAAGCTGTTTGTGGTCCGGGAGGATGACGTGTTGCCTGGCTTTTATTTAGCTAAGCAAGCTCTGCGGAAGTGGAGCGTGGATGCCCTCAAGCTGGGGAGGGTGCACGTGCCATGGGACTCGTGCCCTTCTCAGGAGAGGGCTCAGCACAGTGGAGCCCAGACGGAAGGGATAAAGGGAGAAATGGAAGGGATTTAAAAGGCGGCTAGGCCAAGTATGGCCATATCTGCCCACTGCCTGTTTTTTGCACAGCCCATGAGCAAAAAATGAATTTTGCATTTTTAAGTGGTTGGAGAAAGTTAAGAGAGTACTATTTCATGACACGTGAAAATTATACAAAACTCACATTTCAGTGTCAAAATATAAAGTTTTGATGGCACATAGCCATGCCCACCTGTTTATGTATTGCTTTCAGCCACTTTTGCCCTATAGTGGCCGAGCTCTGTAGCTGCAACAGACCCAGTGTAGCCCGCTGTTGTGGACTGAATGTTTGTGTCTCCCCAAAATTGTTATGTTGAACCCCTACCCCTCAATGTGATGGTGTTAGGAGGTGGGGCCTTTGGGAGGTAACTAGGATTAGATGAGGTCATGAGGGTGGGGCCCCCCGTGATGGGATGAGTACCCTTATAAAAGTCACAGGAGAGCTTGCCTCCCCACTCCGCTCTCCTCCAGGCGAGGACACAGTGAGAAGTCAGCATCTGCAACCCAAAGAGGGTTCTCACCAGAACCCAACCCTGCCTGCACCCTGATCGCAGACCTCCAGAGGAATAAACTCCTGTTGTTTACAAGCCACCCAGTCTGTGGTACTTTCTCACAGCAGCCTGAACTAAGACACCCCTGGAATGGAAAATATTTACTCTCCGACCTTTTAGGAAAAGGCTTGCTGATCCCCAGCTTAAAACAGCCATCGTTTATTTTGTTCCTAACTCTGTAGGCTGGGCTGGGCTGCATCTGAGGTCAGCAGCAGGCAGCTCCACTTCTGGAGGGCAGCTGGCTGTCCAACGGGCACTGAAGCCCTCCTCCCGATAGTATCTTCTCCTCCAGTGGTCCAGCTGGGGGCCCTTCATGTGGCAGGGTCCCCCAAGATGGAGAGGACGTGTGCAAAGGCTCTGGAGGTCTACGCTTAGAACAGGCATGGACAGGATTGGCAGCTCGAACAGATGTTACACCAGAATACCATAGATTGTGTGGCTTATAAACAACAGAAATTTCTCAGTTCTGGAGACTGGGAAGTCCAAGATGAAGGAACCAGCAGACCAGTATCTGGTGAGAGCCTGCGTCCCGGTTCATAGATAGCCATCTTCTTGCTGTGTCCTCAAATGGCACAAGGGGTAAGGGAGCTCTCTGAGGTCCCTTTCAAAGGGTACTAATCCCATTCACAAGGGACCCCACCCTCATGACCTAATCACCTCCAAAAGGCCCCACCTCCTAATGCCATCAACTTGGGGGTTAGGTTTCAACATAGGAATGCGGGGCGGGGGGTGTATAAACCTTCAGTCTATGGCAGTATCTCTTCCGCTGCAATCTACGGGCCAAGGAGGAGCACAAGGAAGCCCAGGCTCGAGGGCCAGGGAAATGGATGTATTGATAATTTCTAGATGGGAAGAGCTGCATGGTCACAGTGGAAAGGGCGTGGATATAAGAAGGAACAACATAAAGGACAGGGGTGTTTTGGCAACCAATCTACCACATCGAGGTTTCAGGAGTTGAGCTAACCAAAAAATAGCTCATGGGAGAGACTCCTCAGGCATGGCCCATATGGTTGTCAAAGCCTAGGTAATCTAGAGCAGGGGTTCTCACCTGGGGTGATCCTGCCCCCAGGGGAAACGGGGTGATATTGAGGACATCTGTGGTTGTCACTTTGGGGGGCTCCTGGCATCGAGTAGATGGGGGCCAGGGATGCTGCTCCACACCCCACAGCGCCCAGGACGGCCTCACAGAGAACAATCTGAGAAACTCAGACCTGCAAGGTCGGGGTGCCCAGGGTTGGGGATCAGGGATTAGAGCCTAACATTTAAAGGTAGGGGGCAGGAAGGTGAGTCAGCAGCAGAAGCTGTCACTCCCGCCCAGGCTCCCTGCCCCAAGTCTGAAGGGAGAGTCCCCACACCTCTTCTCCGGCTCCCTTTGGTAAGAGGTCAGTTTCTAATAGCCTTTTTCTGGGTCCTTTTACTAATGAGATGAAAGCTGTGACTCCCTGGAAATGGCACAGCTTTGCCGGTAATCACCTGGGGCCTCACAGGCCCCAGCTTAAGAATCTCTCCTTGAATGGGAGAGCAAAAAGCATTTGCTGAGATTAAAGGCAAAGTTTACGTGCCCCTGTGTGGTGTGGTGTGTTCCCTTCTCTCGGAAAATGTAATAAATCCTCATTCAGTGGCAAGACGGCCCCTGTCGTCAGTCACCTCCATGCATGAAAATCCTGCAGGTACAAATGAGACACTCCCTTAGAGCAAGGTTAAGAGAAGAGGCTGAGGACACGAGGGTTCTGCATGAGGACCAAGGACCAAGATCAAGATCAAGGAAGAGCTCACAGGGGTTTCAGGCTTAGGAACTGGGAGGAGAGCCACATTCCAGCAGCTGGCATGGGAACAGGAGCCACACCACCTGGCTTCCAGTCCTGGCTCTGGCTCACCACGGGGCCTTGAGCGAGTCACTTCTTCTTTCCTCGTCTCAGTTTACTCACCTGTAAAACGGGAACACCTACCTCTCGGGATGTCGTGACAAACAAGAACTCATGTGCTACAGTGCCTCGCACAGGAGCTCACAACGCAGCCCAGAGTGGCCAGATCTTCCCATTTTAAACGATACCAGAAATCTTTGGAAAGTCTCCCAATTTTAAAATACTGGCACCTAACTCAAATATAGCAAGTAAAAAACCCACTGCACGGGCCGAAGAGAGCTGGTGTGATAATCAAACATGGTCTGCAGGCTACCAATTCTCAGCCCCGACCAAGAGCAAGGAGTTGGGAGTAGTTGTTGAAGAACAGAGTCACACATTTACTCTCGGTGAAGCCTCCCCTCAAGCAAGGGGCCTAAGCTTGTGCTGCTGCTGTCTGAAGTCACCTGCTGCTCACAGGGAGAGGGTGCCGCTGCACCACAAAGCCCAGGGCCACTGTCCCCATGACAACAAGGGCCCGGTGAGTGCCGCCTGCCTGGCAGGGAGAAGAGCTGAGGCGGGAAGCTGGGGAGAAAGCACCGGCACCTGTTGGCTCAGGAAGAGTGGGACTGAAGCACATCTGTGTGACGCAGACTCACAAGTCCTGGCTGCCATCCTTGTCTTTGGGTCGCAGGATTTTTGGTCTGAATTTTGTTTTGGAGAGTCAGGCTTCTTTGGGTGCATCGTCTAGATAAGATTTGAGAATGCAAGGCTGGCAAGACCCAGGGATATGAGCTTGTTCAGTGAGTCACCTAACCGATGGGGACACGGAGGCCTGGAGATGGAAGGGACTCGTCTGGGGAGGTCACATTCCCCGACCCAGGAAACTCTCTGGTACACGCTCTGCTTGCTCCTAAAAGGCCAATCGTAAGGACACATTGCACCTTGAGTGTAGACCTCACTTCAGAAGGGCGCATCAGAGGAATCTACAGGCAGGTGATGAAATGTCACAGGGATGGTCAGGAGGAAAGACAAGTCACTCTGGGTTTGCTGTAACAATGATCTCTGTTGCAGACTGCTTTCAAAGAATCATTCAGTGAGCACACAAACACAATCAAAACATTTAGAGTATGAGAAAAAAAAATCAAGTGGAAGAAAGATTTTTGTGGAACCACAGTGCTGAGAAACCTTACATAGTGTTTTCTTTTTAAATCATGGACTCTTCCTTCCAGGGCATAGCTCTTCACCCACTTATCTATCAACCCTCCTCCTAAGGACCCCCCACCCCCCCCCCCCACCAATGGCAGAAACTAAACCAGAAGGAGGGGTTAAACCTGAGTTCCTAGCACTTGGAAATCGCAACCTCAACGATCACCTACTTTGCAGTGCTATGGGGAGAAAACCTCGGCTCCGGCATCCTGACCTAGCTCAGTTTCCCAGGTGCGTCTGTGACTACTCACAGGGTTGAGGAACATTCGGAGCTCAGACGGTGCACTGTGAAGGGCGATACCCAAGGCTAACATGCGCATTCAAGACATTCATCAGGGAGGATATTTTCAAACCCGTTTTATTGGCAGTAAGATCACATCTGTTATTTTGTGGGTACATGCACACATATACACCCAGAGAGATGACTTCATTTGGCATTTCAGTTCGCAAGGCTTTTTTTTTTTTTTTTTGCGGTACGCGGGCCTCTCACTATTGTGGCCTCTCCCGTTGGCGGAGCACAGGCTCCAGACGCGCAGGCTCAGCGGCCATGGCTCACGGGCCCAGCTGCTCCGCGGCATGTGGGATCTTCCCGGACCGGGGAACGAACCCATGTCCCCTGCATCGGCAGGCGGACTCTCAACCACTGCGTCACCAGGGAAGCCCCACAAGGGTTTTATTATTTTATTGTTATTTTTTGCAGTACACGGGCCTCTCACTGTTGTGGCCTCTCCCGTTGCGGAGCACAGGCTCCGGACACGCAGGCTCAGCGGCCGTGGCTCACGGGCCCAGCCGCTCCGCGGCATGTGGGATCTTCCCGGACCGGGGCACGAACCCGTGTCCCCTGCATCGGCAGGAGGACTCTCAACCACTGAGCTACCAGGGAAGCCCCCCACAAGGGTTTTATATTCAAAACATACAGCATACCATACATTCATTCCCATAACAATTCTGATTTTTCTAACAGAAGTTTTTTTTTTTTTTTTCCACGAAAGCCTTATATGTACTCTCCATGTTAAATATCCATTTCAGACCCAGGTACTCCCGGAAGACATCCTGGAAAGGGATCTGGAGAACTAAATCCTTGGGCTCTTGGGAAGATGATGGAGAATTTCATTCCCTTACGCCCATCTGCAGCCTTCTTTAAAATGTAGTCAGGAGTCTCCAGCTCCCAGTCAGGGCCAGCCTAGCTCCTCAAGACAGAGCCACTGGGCTGCTTGGTGTTCCCGAGGCAGGGATTCCAGAGACTCGTGACGGGAGTTTCCTGAGCGTTGAGGGTGAGCCATGTTCTGTTTGGCAGTGGAACTCCCAGAATTCTCTTCTGTCCTTCTGAAAAGGAACGTGGTGCTCACATGGAAGGTGGCTGCATAGTTAGCCCCGCTGGTCAGATGCTTAAGAATGCCATCTTGTTGATACATGCTGGTTAAGCTAAAGAGAAAGCATTATGTACACTCGCCCTCCCCAGAAGCAGTGCAAGTGAGAGGACGCCCAACCAGGATCAATACGGCCGTGCCTTTTTGCTGCCATGAACCAAATAGGTGAAATGCTGTTCTGGGCAGAGAGGGCTCATCTGTGGTTCCAGCCCTCTCCTGCTGCTTTAAGGGGCAGAAAAACCTCCACAGCAACATCTATGCTGGTCTAGCACATGGGCCTCTCGTGTCAACAGAGGGAGGTGGGACTAGACAGCCAGTGTGAGTTTCTCATAAGCAAGTACAACAGACGTCGAACCACCAACCCTGATTCAAGCAATGACATTCAAAATTTAAAAGAAGCCACTGGCTTTTTTAAAAACATTCATTCCAGGCTTCCCTGGTGGCGCAGTGGTTAAGCATCCGCCTGCTAATGCAGGGGACATGGGTTCCAGCCCTGGTCCGGGAAGATCCCACATGCCGCGAGGCAATTAAGCCCGTGCGCCACAACTACTGAGCCCGTGTGACACAACTACTGAAGCCTGCGTGCCTGGAGCCTGTGCTCTGCAACAAGAGAAGCCACCGCAATGAGAAGCCCTCGGCAACTAGAGAAAGCCCCGCGCACAGCCATGGAAGACACAACACAGCCAATAAATAAATAAATAAATAAAATCTATTTTAAAAACATTCATTCCAAGAGTCTTAGACATTATAGTTCTTTCTGTTCCCAGAGAGCAAAACTCACAAGGAGTTAACCTCAGTCAACAAAAGTGAGTTTCCAAAGTGCTACAGAACCAAAGTGAAGCAATTCTCAATTCTTAGTCAACAGTTAATTTAAATATGCAAGCGGACAGTGATGTGCTGCAAATGCAACTTACCTCTGGGGGGAAAGAAAACCTGCCCAAAGCACAATATGTACCAAAAAAAAAGTCCCGTTCCACCAAATATTTACAAATGAAGTTTCTAGCTAGAAAAGTCTGGCAAGCTTAGAATTACCCTCTAACGCAAGTATAAGAGAAAAGGACAGGCAGAGAATGTCAGTTCCCAGCTGGTGTGCGGATCCCACAGTACAAGGGACAGAACAAGGGAACAATTACCCACCAGTTAGACCTTGGGTGGTACCAAAAGCTTTTCCTACCAAGATTCTAGAATACCCTATGAGTAAAGAGCACACTTCAGATTTAAGGTGTCACAGACATACAAAAAAACAAAAGAAACAAGCAAAAAGTCCCTGCGTTTTGTCAAAGCTTCCTAATTTTGTTTTGAATTAGACAGCGTTTCTCACCTTAGATGAATAAGCTATCTGAACAGCTCAGAGCCGTGATGAAGACAAAAACCGGTATTATCTTCTTAACATACACGCAAAACCCCACGACCTTCTTAATCGACTAAAACCAGTCAAAAAGGAGGGCTCCTCCTTCTAGCTGGAATACATACTATTCCTTTTAATTATCAAATGTATCTATAATGTCTTCTACATTATCCTCCTGTGATTAAACTTCTAAGAACAGAAAGCAAGGTCATAAAGTGGAAACAGGTGTCATTTGGCTCACAGTCTGACTTTGGTTCTGCTATTTAAAATTTGGGGGATTTCACGTAGGACAGGGAATTATTGTGGGTTCTCTGGGAAACTGGGAAGACTTGCCACTCTGGGTTCAGTGCCATGTGTCAATGACAGGTGGGAGGGTGGGGTGCGCACGCTGTTTTGATCCTCCCCTGACAGACCCTCTATCCTCTATCTTAGACGGTATTCACACATGTATGTGTCTGCTCCTTACTAGACCATCTGCAATCCGTGATCTGAAGGTTCACAAACTTTTGATTTACTAATAAAGAATGAACAAAGAATGAATATAAAATAATGAATATAAAATATAGACTATAAAATAAGGAATGAATACGAGGTTTATAAATACCCTTTCTACACGTTTCCCTTACTTTTTAGGACTGCTCAGTTATTCATCCAGATCAGTGGTCTTTGTCTCCTTACCTCCAAAACCACATAAGAGAGCACCAATTACACTCACACGAAAAAAGAATTTTAAAGGATCATTTGAAAATGCTTTTAAATTTGATGTATTTGTTCTGATCATTCTAAATACACACATTGGTAGATCCAGACAAAAGACAAAATATAAAATAAAACTTAAAAAAATTCAGAAACAGAATATGTTGAGGAAAAAAATCTCTGTTAGGAATTAACTTATGCTCTGATGTTGATGAGTTGACTTTTAGCTCTAAAATGGATAAAATGAAAATTCAAAATCCACACTTCAAAAATTTTAAATGTACCTCATGTACGTGTGGTTGGAACACAGATAGTATAGTTCTGTCATTTGAAAGGTTTTCCTTAAAATATGCTGAAATCAGGTCTCGCCTGCAGCTGAGAGCCTTTCTGAGATGGGTCTTTAAGAAAACAACAGCAGGCACACTGTAAAAGGAGAACTCCTGTGCCTTGCTTTCCCAGGGTCCGCCTCCAGTCAATCCCATCGGGGAGTACGCGGGAAGTGCTGCTGAGGTGCAATCATTGTCAGGACTGCTTCAAACTCAACTACAGGTTCCCACGAGCCCCACTCTCCTGCTTTTGGGTGTGGTGGCAGGTGCACCCCAGTCCCTGAGGCAATGACACCAGATTCTCTCTAGCAGCTTGTGTTTCTGGGACCTAAGCTCAGGGGACAGACAGGCCTTGGAGGGTAACGTTCACTCTGGAAGGGCCTGGAGACCAGGGGGTCAGACATGGGGTGCAGGCAACAGAGGCTGGCCTGGGTATGACCAGGACCATTCTGAATCTGGTCGTAGCCATACCTGACAGGGCAGCAGTCTCCTACCTGGGTGGTGTTAATGGGTGATTTTTCATCTGGCAGCACTGGGGCTGCCTATGCTGCCCCCCATGGCTGACGTGGGCTCTGTTGCCTTTCCCAAGCTATCTGTTGCCTCTGGAAGAGATTATTGAGAGACATGGCTTGGGTTATCATTACCATCCCCATGACACTGGACCAGATACTTCCTCGGCCTCCCCACTCCAGAGCAAGTAATTTTGCAAGGTCTGAAGAATGCGGCCCTAAACCACAATCTGACTAGGACCCAAATGAAAGGGGCAGGATCCAGGTGACAGCATAAAGAATGGCGGAACCAGTCTCTGCCAGCAGGCCCCACTGCTGAGCAGCTGCATCAGGCTAGGTCTGCCACCACGAGCACCTCCCCAGGCTCGGGCATGCCCTACCATGGGGCAAAGGCACGGCCTGGGAGCCAGGCAGCCCTCATTCCTAGCCAGACACCACCACTCACCACCCTGGGGATCCTACACCAGTTACTGCACCCCGAGCTTCGTTTCCTTATCAGCAAAATGGGTATCATTAATACCTAGCTCACGGGATTACTGTGAGGACTGGAAGAGATATCAAGTGCTTGGGACTTATTCAATACAGAGAATCAGTAACCAGCACTTCATATTGTTATCCACCACTAACAGAGTTTGATGGGGTTCCAATCAGGCTTCCAACTTCCTGATATTCTCCAGATGAAGGAATGCGGCTATTAACATTTATGCCAAAAGCTTATTAAAATAGAACTTCTCCTGATGGGAAATCAAGTATTACACCAAAACCCAGTAGCTGTCTTACTTAGGTTTAACAAGGATGCAAAGGTAGAGGTAGCCAGCTACACTAGATGGGTAGTATTTTGACAAAACTGCTAGAAAAGGGAAATATTACAGTAGATCTGGCCTGCCTGTCACATTCCACCCCCGGGGACATCCACCGTACAGCTCCGAGCTCTCAGTGCTTTCATTACCAACTCGACTTAACTCACACAGAACTCTGCTGGATTTCTTGAGCGGCTCTCAGCCTCACACCTGAAAACTGCATTCAGTGCTAATTAAACACACTGTCAGATTCAATTTTCCACATGGGATTAATCCTTAATTCTGAACACGTGCAGCACTAACTCTAAGTCTAAAAAAGCTTTATGAGATTTAAAAGACCACCTAAAGTAAAATAAATGAAAATCATCATTATTTACAAGTAATTACAAACTTTTCTTATAACTTCATGAGTAAGTGTACATCCGATTCTTACTGAACAACGATTTAAGAACAGTTCCAATTCCAACCCTATTTATGGATGACAATGTAAGGAATATTACTATCCAGGGCTATGGTTACCAATTTTAAAAGCCAAAAAAACCTATGCAAAATTCCTCTAAGAAATAAACTGTCATCTTTGCTTTGGCAATCCATGAAATGGGCTTTGTAAATACTGTTGTCCAGTATTTGTCCATAAAGTTGGTACTCACAAAATCTGTTACCTGATCAGTTTTTCCATGGCACATTATGTAAGAAATATATACTTTAAAAGCAGCTGAAGGTTTCAAGCAAAAGTTGTTTCCCCCAAAAGAGAATGTCTAGTTAACTTAAAACTATTCAGACAACGCAGATTATCTTGTTTCAAGGTTTTCTGAGACTAAAATTGATTTTGCTATGATTCCTATGGTTTTTTTTTGTTTTTGTTTTTGTTTTTTGCGGTACGTGGGCCTCTCACTTCTGTGGCCTCTCCCGTTGCGGAGCACAGGCTCCGGACGCGCAGGCCCAGCGGCCATGGCTCACAGGCCCAGCCGCTCCGCGGCATGTGGGATCTTCCCAGACCGGAGCACGAACCCGTGTCCCCTGCATCGGCAGGCGGACTCTCAACCACTGCGCCACCAGGGAAGCCCGATTCCTACGTTTTTGATTTAGTTAAATCTACTCCTTTCTCAAGGAATAACACACACCCTTGGGGACAATTCTAAAGACACTGACTAATTTGACATTCAGTTCATGGTAGTTTAACATCCTTAGTCACATGTGTGTTTACTGTATCACCTAAGTCATCAGAATCCAGACAAGAGTTGTGCCAAAGTGTTTAAGTACCTTAATTCAGGTAAATGACAAAAACATCTGCTGAAGGCCCGCAATTACCTGTTTTACCAGTTAAGTGCTCAAACTTCTCCTCTGGAAGGTAATCTTAATAGAAAACCTAACATTCAAGTGATTCTCCGCATCTCACTAAATAATGCACCGGAGAAAGAGAGAAAGAAAAGGAGAAAGAGAAAGGAGAGAGAAAGGAAAGAAAGCAGTGGCAGCAAGCAGGCAGAGGGGCAGAACATTTCCAAAAGGGTGTGGTCTCTCACAGCCTAGCCTAGTCCTGCTGCTGTAACTAAGCACTGGCAATAAGAATGCTGTACCACCAAGGATGATGGAAACAGGGAAGGATAACATAAAAATGTAACACTCTGTAGCCATTCTTTCCCTGACCAGCCAACACTACACCTTTCAGACCACTCTGGATACAGAAAGCAGGAAGAGCTCTCTCAACTTCCGCAACCCCTGGTTCCAAGGCCTGACCGAATTCCTCCTGATCCCACAGGAAAGAACACAGCAGCACCACAACAACGGGGTTGAGGGAGGGGTGGACACTAACTTTCCACTAGCCTTACCTATTTTCAACGTGCTGAATGAGAGCATGAAACAACCCTAACAGGCCTGTGGGGCAGCAGGCACCTGTCGCTCAGTTATCTAAGGGGCGGTTTGAATCCAGTCTGTGAGAAACTGGCCCAGGAGGAGGTTCAGCCAGGCTACCAGTTGGCAAGTGACACCAGGGCGACAAAGGAAAGTGGGTAGGGGAGCACCTTCCCCCAGGGATGCCCGCTCTGCCTGCGTCCCCGCCTGGGACCTGGTCTGGAGTGCCAGGTTGAAGGACTGAGACCGCAGACAGGCTCCAAGAAGAAGCCCTGGAGAATGATGTGCATGTGTACATTTGGGGTACAGACACACCCATGTGTCTCTACCCACAGAGCCCTCCTTCCCCAGGCTGCTTCCCATCCCTGCCCACCCCCATTCCTGGCTCTTCCCTAGGCCCCTGTCTACCAGGAGATCTTAAAATATCCAGTCGCCTCCTCCACTGAGTTTCCAGGTCCCTCTACCCTTCCTTACTGTTCTCCCTCCCCAGGAAGCCCCAGGTGCCCACTCTCCTATTGGGTCTCAGGACTTCACTCAGGTCAAGACCGCTACGCCATCAAGTCTCTGCCCGCCCCTCCAGTCAGGGCTCTATCCCCCTCCCCCATGCCTCTGCCTCTCCCCCCGTCACCCTCTCAGGTCTCCGTGTTCTCTAACACCCCCTCCCCCCATCAGGGTTCTTACCTCCAAACCCCACATCCCCCTGCCTGGCCAGGAACCCCTCCAGGGCTGTCTTCCCTCCCATCTCCACTCCGCTCTCCCTCCCCTCCCCGAGGTCTCTGCTCCACCCTCTGCCCCGCCAGGTGCACTCCCAGATCTCTGTCTTCTCCCCACCCCCACCCCAAGTCAGGAGGCTTGACCTCCCCACCCTCCGTCCTTGGCCCTTTCCCCTCCCCAAGTCCGGCCAGGTACCCTCCCAGGCAGCCCCACCTCTCGTCAGATCTCGGCGCCCCCTCAGGTCCATCCCCGCGACAAGCCCAGAACCCTCTCCCACGTCAGGAGCCCCTCTGCTCTCCCCGACAGTTACAACTCGGGGCCGCGGCTTCCCCGGGGCCGGGGCAGCGCGGGCGGCGCGGGGGCCATTACCTGTACTGCGAGCCGGCGCCCTGCGCGAAGCCGTAATAATTACTCGCCGCCATCTTGGCTTCTCCACAGCGCGCCCGCTGACCCGGAGGCGCGAAGGGGCGGGGCCGCCGGCGCGTGACGTCATCCGGCCCGCGCCCAGGCCTCGTGCCGCTTGCGCCCCGCCACGCGCTCCAGGCCCCGCCCCCCGCGCGAAGCTTGCGCCTTCTCGCTTCCTAGTCTGCGCCTGGGGGCGTGTCTTTGCCTCGAGCCCTCCCCGCCGCAAGCCCCGCCCCTTGCTTGGAATCCCACCTTCCCTGTGAGCGCCCAGTATCCGGGGTCTTTGGCTCCACCCCCTCCTTCCCGCCACGCCCCAGATCCGGCCCTCTCTGTTTCCGTTCAAGCCCCGCCCCTCGCCGCAAGCCCCGCCCCTTATCGGATTCCCCTCCTCTTTAACCTCTCAGCTTGGGGATTTCTAGGCTGGAAGTGATTTTCCTTTTTGTGCCCTCGGGTGGATTTGGTTGCCCCGCTGACCGTTTCTGGCTGGGTGAATGTTGGCCCTACTGATACGGCCAAGTCCTGCTTGTCCCTTCAGCAGCCCCCTGGGTGCCAGTCTTTTCGTGGAGCCTTCTAAGGCTCCAGTACCTAAAATTCTGTGGCTCTAAATTAGTGCTTCTCAACTGGAGTGTTTTGCCCCCAGAGGAGAGTGGGCAGTGTCTGGGGACATCTGTGGTTGTCACGACTGGGGGTGCTCCTGGCATTAAGTGGATGGGGACCAGGGATGCTGCTCAATGCCCCACAGTTCCCAGGAGGGCCCCCACGACAGAGAATGACCTGGCACCAACGTCAGCAGTGCCAAGGTGGAGAAACCCTATTCTAAGGGTAATTCATTTTGAGGGCTATTTCTTGACCCACTTACCATAGGCAGGGCCATCTTGGGGGGGGGTGCAACAGTAAGCTGCATGGCACCAGTCCTCAAGAACTTAGATTCAGGGAAGCAGATCATAACCAAACTATTACAATTAAGGTAGTCTTTGGTTAAGAACAGATTTATTGAGATATAATTCATGTACCATACAATTCGCCCAACTAAGGTGTGCAATTCAGTGGTTTTTAGTATATTCACAAAGTTGTGCCACCATCACGACTAATTCCAGAACATTTTCATCACCCAAGAATAAACCATGAACTCTTAACAGTCACTTCCCCACCCCCACCCCAGCCCCTGGCCACCATTAGTTTGCTTTCTGTCTCTATGGATTTGCCAGTTCTGGACATTTCCTATAAATGGAATATTAGTCAGCAATAAAAAGGCATAAACTCTTGATACACACCACAACTTGGATAAAGCTCTAGAGAATTATGCTGAGTGGGAAAAGTTCCATTTACATAAAATTCTTGAAAGGTCAAAAATCATAGAAATGGAGAACATATTTGTGATTTCTAGGGGTTAAGGACATGGGGGGGGTAATGGGGACTGGGGGTAGCTATAAAAGGGCAACATGAGAGATCCTGTGGTGATTGAAATGTTCCATATCTTGACTATGTCAAAAGCAATAGTGCTACTGCATTATACTATAATTTTGCAAGATGTTACCATTGGGTAACATGGTGGAAAAGGGTACATGGGATCTCTCTGTGTGATTTTTTACAACCCCATGTGAATCTACAATTATTTCAAGTTTTTATATTAATTTTTTAAAGGCAAAAAAAAAGAGTACATTTACCAACCGTGGTGGGGTGGTGTTCTTTTGCCACCCTTCTAAGCAGGCACAGGGCTAGTTAATTCTTGGATGGAAACCATGGCAAGCCCAGGGTGCCAAGGAAAGCCGTATGGGTGATTTAGTGGATGGCATTCTTCCATTTGTGTCTTAATGACCATGTGTGGCCACAAGAAACAATCTAGTGCGTCTGGCAAACGCAGCTCTCCTGCCATGCCCTGGCTAAAGGCCAGCGTGGTAATTACACATGGCCTCCCTCCAATTCCCTGTAGCTCTAACTAGATAACCCAGGCTGCATGCCTTTTACAGAAGCAGGTCTGTTTTGATGTTTTCTCTGGTTGCATAATATCTTTTCTTTCCTGTTATTTGCTATAGGCATCGTGCTAAATGCTTTACATGCATAATCTTATCTAGTCCTCACAATAGCCCTCAGAAGTAGGTATAGTTGATTCTCGTTATTGGCAGCAGTTCTGTTCTATAAAGTTGCTGCAAACACTGAAATAGCAAAATACTGACCCATTGCTCCTAGGGGAAATACAGGGTTAGGTTCCTGCGAGCCTCTGGTCACAACATTTTCATCAACTGATCAATACATAACCTTGTGTTACATGTTTTTTTTGTTGTTTGTTTAAAGGCTTCTTATTTAATATACATTGTAGATTCCTTAACATTGAACTCACATTCCAGAGCACTATAACTCACACCTCAGTGAAGCTTATCTAACATGCTTATTTTCTCCATAAGGGCACAGCACAGCCTTCTTGTGCTAACAAACACTAGACAGCATTTCAGCACCATGTGTGGGGGCCATTATAAATAGCCAAATCACCAAAAAAAAAAAAAGCACAAAAATGTTAAAAGCACGGCACTAAATAGACCCAAAAAAGGACAGCTGTTTACGGCCTAGGCTGGAATAAACATCATCTGGTTCAACCTCAGCTGACAGCACATGCACTCAGATTTTTTCACTTCTCTGTGTTGTCTACAAATGACCCTGGAAGCACCATGAGTATTAATTTTGGGGGTTACAAATAAATTTCAGCCAGTAGGCAAATTTACAAATACTGTGAATAATGAGGATCAAATGTATTTGTATGAATCCCCTTTGCAAATCAGGAAAAGGAGGTTTAGTAATTTCATTGCCTCAACAAACTCCACTGAGAACTAACTTCGTTTCAGGTATTCTTCTAGGGCAGGGTTTCTCAACGACCGCACCATTGATATTTCAGACTAGATAATTCTCTTGGGGAAGGGGCTGTCCTGTGCACTGTAGAGTGTTGAGCAGCATCTCTGGTCTTTACCCACTGGATGCCAGAATCACCTCCATCCCCCAAGTCATGATAACCAAAAATGTCCCCAGACATCACCAGATGTCCCATGGGGGGGTAAAATCACCCACAGGTGAGAACCACTGGTCTAGGGATTAAAGATATAACAATGACAAAATGAAACATCTCTGATCTCAAGAAACTTACATTCTCGGGGAATGGGGCTGGGGAGTTAGTGTTTCATGGGGACAGAGTTTTGGTTTGGGAAGATGAGAAAGTTCTGGAGATGGATGGTGGGGATGGTTACACATTGTGAATGGAATTAATGCCACTGAACTTTACATTTAAAAATGATTAGAATGGCAAACTTTATGTTATGCGTATATATTAAAATATATAACCACCATTAACGATAAACCAGACGACGGCCAATCTTGGTTCACGCAGCGGCTCGGTGGCGGGCTGCAGCACCACGGACAGCTCCCAGCGCGCTCTCAGGGAGGAAGAGCTGCTGCTTTACAAATGTCCTTCTGTTCCAAATGTTTTTCTCCCCTTTCTTCATCCATCCAACTCCTACTCACTCCTCAGCGCCCAACCCACACGGTCACCACCCCTGCCCCACTCTGAGAAATCTCCCCATGTGCCCCCCAAGCCACTCTGCTCCAAAGATGTCAGCCCAGACTCCCTTGCCCATCTGCTTCTCCGAGTGGAAGTTCTACGAAAGCAAAAAGTCTTCCTCACGTTTCGGACCCCAGTGCCCAGTACTAGAACAAACCTGGATTTCCCGCTCAGTGTCTCTTCCCAGAGCGCCACGTCCTCCAGCCAAGAGGTGCAAAGTCCAGATCTTGTGCTGGAGTCTCTGGGCTCTCCTTCTCTGCTGTGGGGCGGTTGCCTTTATGCCTTTGGCTTGGAGGGGGACCGACCCTGATGCAGTGAGTGGGGTAGCCACGTGAATAGAGTGTTGTCTGAGACCCACAAGGGGAGCCAGCGTCCGTGCATTCTACCTGCATTTCCCGAACATCTCCTTTGTGACGCGTGCTACTGCCTTGGCACATTACAGTGTACAAAACCAACCAAGTCCCTTTTGAAATTTCTATTCCAAGCGGGTGTGTGTGTGTGTGTGTGTGTCCTAGAATAAACAAAGAAACAAGTAAATAATCTCAAATAGTGGTAAGTGTTATGAAAAAAGACTCATCAGGTTCCTCAATACCGTAAACATAGAATTAGTATATGATGCAGCATTGCCACTCCCAGGTATATACCCCAAAGAACTGAAAACAGGGATTCAAATAAAACCATGTACACCCATGTTCACAGCAGCACTATTCACAACAGCCAAAATGTAGAAACACTTTTTGTTTATCCACTGGTGAATGGATAAACAAAAAGTGGCACATGCACACAATGATATATATGATTCAGCCATAAAAACGAATGAAGCACTGACACACATCACAATGTGGATGATCCTTGAAAAATGATGCTCAGTGAGAGAAGCTAGACACAAAAGATGGCATAGTAGATTATTCCATTTATATGAAATATCCAGAACAGGCAAATCCACAGAGACGGAAAGTGGATTAGTGGTTGCCAGGGGCTGGGAAGGGAGACGTAAGAGACTGCTTAATGGGTACGGGTTTCCATTTGGGGTGATGAAAAAGTTCTGGAACTAGACAGTGCTGATGGTGGCACAACACTGAACATACTTAATGTCACTGAACTATACACTTTCAAGTGGTTAAAATGGTAAACTTTACATTATGTGTATTTTACCACAGTAAAAAAGAAAAAAAATTTTTTAAAAACTGAAAAACAAATCAGACTAGATAATGGGATGGAAGGTGATGGAGTGAGAGGCAAGGTAGGCGGTGAGATTAGGAAAGGCCTCTTTGAGGAGATTACTTCTGAGCTGACACCTGAATAATGCAAACATCTGGGGGAAGAGCGTACCTGGCAGAGGGAGCAGCTTGTGCAAAGGCCCTGTGGTGGGAATGAGCCTGATGTGTTCACAGAACAGGCGAAAACCATCACAGTGATTAAGAGGGGCAGGAGGTAACAACAGGCATCCATTCCTACTTAGGATCATGTATTGATATTAGTTTCCTGCCATAACAAAGTACCACGAACTAGGTGGCTCAAAACAATAGCTTTTTTTTTTTTTTCTCTCACAGTTTTGGAGGCCAGAAGTCTGAAATCAAGGTATTGGCAGGGTTGGCTTCTCCTGGGGATGTGCCCCCCCCCTTCTCTTCTCTTATGAAGTCACTTGTCATGGGATTTAGGGCACATCTTAAATCCAGGATGATCTCATGTGGAGATCCTTAACTTAATTCCATCTGCAAAGACCCTTTTTTCCAAATAAGGTCACATTCACAAGTTCCAGGGGTTAGGACATGGACATATCTTTGGTGGGGGGGGGGGCACCATTCAACCTGCTAACAGTCTAAAAATAAAAACAGCAACAGCAAGAAACACGCATAGAACTTTTCTCATACTGCGGCACTGTGCCAAGCACCCTCCCTGCATCACTTCATTAAATGCCGAAAGGCCAGTACCTTAATGTTTCCATTTCACAGATGAGGAAACTGAGGTCCAGGAAGTGTGATCACTTACCCAACCAAGTCCCCAGCCAGTGGCTGAGCCAGTGTCCCGATCCACTTATGGTTTGATTTCAGAGGGTGCACTCTTAACTCTATACCATTCTATGGTCTTCCAGGGAGGGGCTGACGCACGCACACCTGCAGGGGGCGCCTTTCCCTCGGAGGCCCCGAGCGAATGTGTCTGAGAAGGTTCTGTCTCCCCAGCACCCAGCCCGGTCTTCGGCCCATGGCTCATCGTAAGTGGTCGGCTGAGGGACCCATGAAATGGGTCCATGAGGATATTATTTCCTCCATCCCTCTTAATCTAAGGAATGAGGCCATCGCTGCCACTTATTTATTTGTTCCTTGTTTTGTTTTTAAATCTGTGATGCGCCATCAGGAAATCATTTCCGCTTCTACCCCTGGTGAGGCTCTTGGAAATGCTCCCCTCTCAGCCAATGGAGAGCACCGATTCTGGCAGGGGGCTGTGCTTTTTGGTCAGCCCTGCCCCCATCCACCCACCCTGCACACAAAAGCAGCATAATTAACTGTCTTAAGGAAGCCGAGCCTCCGCCAGCTGCGAGCTGGCAAGAAGAAAATACCTCGGAGGCACGAGGACCAGGGACGCAGCCGCAGCCGAGTGAGGGGGAGCCGACCGCTGACTGCAAGCTGTTCCCCACCCGTGGACAAAAGCGCCCATCCGCGCCCGTCGCATTGCCCTGGGTGACCTTCCTTGGATGCGGAGTCCGCGCCAGAGTGCATCTTCCTCGGATGCTCTGAAGGCGAGGGATGCCCGGCTGCATCCGCCCAAGGCTCTTCTTTGTTTGCGCGTAACCGGGAGAGGCCGCGGAGGTAGCCGGGACTCACGCGGAGGTGAATCCACTTTCTTTCTCCCCGCCCTGCCGAGGAAGATTGTCCGCAGGTATCCGCTGCTACAAACCCCCTTCTGGCAGATGGGGCGGGTGGGAGCAGAGAACCAGGGTCTTGTGATTCTTGGGATGCTACCAGCTCCATTTTACCCCACGCGGAGAAAAGCATCCGCCCCACACACACCCCCACAGTTCACCTCCCATGCCCACCGTTCACCTGGATGGCAGAGGACTGCACCATTTCCGGGACGTGCTTAGAGATTAGGCAGCTCAAACCCTCAGCCCCTCTCTGGGACGCTTCCTGAGAGACCGAAATGTACACGTCCCACCTCTGTGCATTTCCTATTTATAACGCCGTGAGCGGATTTGGAAAAGGATTTGATAGATGTGTACGTAAAAGCTTGCCTGTGGGGTGGGGAGGAAGGGAAACGGTTGAAGACAGAGATTCCTCCTCCTCTGCCTGAACTTGTATGTGATGTGCTGATAATTCAGCACCACAGCGGGAAGGCACGCTTCTCAGCTCCCCCTCGCTGCCTTATTTGCCGTCCTCGAACGTGAAGTCGGGATCAGAGGGCGGGAGCGTCCGGGGCCCTGCGGTCACCCACCCACACCCCTCATTTAGAGGATCGTTGGGCCAACATGTGTGGCCCCAGTCTCAGCTGTGGGTGGGGTGGAGGTGGGTGGTCCTTTCTGGGGGTTGAGGTCACACCCAGCTCAGGATAAGGAAAACAGACGCAAAGACCACTCCCTTCAGAAAGGAAATGAATTTCCATTGATGGGAACTTTCCCTTGCAGTAAGTTCCTGGGCAGTTGTTGCCCACAGCATCAGGAAGACATCTCTCTCTCTCTCTCTCTTTTCCGTACTGCGTCTTACTGTCCCTCCTCCATGAATGAATGACGACATTCAGGGCAGTGACAAGAATGGAGTGAGAAACTCTCACTGAAGTGGGGGAGGGTCGAATTTCAGATATCCCGTCCCCCTGCCTGGCCCTCACCTGTCTCCGGCTCCCTCTGAGCCCCAATCCCAAATGCAGAACCTCCATCCACAGGGGCTTAGGTCCAGAGAGGGGCTCTGGAAGACACACCCAAACTAAGAGCCACCCACCAGCTCTAGAGGGGCAGCCGCAGTGAGTGGGGACGGGGGAGGGGGGAGGGGCTGGAGGCGGGACCTTAGGTGCTGGCAAGTGAGGTTGACAACTTCTCAATCTCAGATCTATGGACATTTGGGGCCAGATCATTCTTGGTCATGGGGTACCATCTGGGGCACTGTAGGGCACTGAGCAGCATCCCTGGTCTCCACCCACTTGATGTCAGTAGCACACCGCCCCCCCCACCCCCACCCCCCCGCACTTGTGACAACCCAAAATGCCTCCAAACATTGCCAGATGTCTGGTGGGGGAAGGCAGAATCACTGCCCGTTGACAACCACTGGTTTAAAAGCTCAGAACCTGCACTAGTGGTTGAGTCATAAGATCCTGGGGGATCCTTTCTAGACCAATTCTTTCATTCACAGGCAGGGAAACTGAGACAGCGGAAGTCTGCCATGCCCCAGGATAGACCCAAATTCAGTCCCACTCGGCAGTTCTCACCACACTCCCAGACAGCCCAGGGCTCAAGCCCCACCTAGAGTGCTGCCTCCACCCCATCCTTGCCCCCAGCTGGTTCCTGGCATTTTGTGGTTGGTACAAATGATGATCCTGATTTCCAGCCCCAGGCACTTTCCGCACTTCCTTTTTCAGTCCTAGGGTCAGTTGTCACGACTTGCTTCTTCGTTGGGGGAAGGGAGGGGACAGAGGGGCAGGACAGGTGGGCTGCAGCAGATAGAGGTGGGTTGGCGTTAACCAGGTCTTGTCTGAATGTCAATCCCAGAAAGGAAGCTTAATTATATCAGTCATTAACACTAAATGACTAAACGTCATTTAGTGTAAATGACTTTAATTGGATTTATTGCTTCCTAGCTGAAGCCCAAGGTAAGGGAGGGATGGTGAACCTTGCAGAGGATGGATTTCAGAGCTTCAAAGGGGGGCTGCTTTTAGCTGGAGGCTCAGCCCCTCCTTTGGTTTCAAACTCCAGACCCACATGGGTGTTCAACTTTCTATGCCTCTGTTTTCTCACTGGTGAAATGGAGAAGCCTCATGGGGCTGGGCAATGATTCAATAAGACAATGGACACAAGAGCTCTTTGCAGATCCATCTCTGAAGTTCTGTGTGTGAGTGGGGAATTGTCGTTATGATGATTGTCCAGTAAAACCTCCATCCACTGCCCTCCTTCAGGATTCATCCTTGCTTCAAGTCGGTCCTTGCTTCCCAGCTCCCATGGGGACCACTGAAGCCACGCTCCGGATGGAAAACGTGGACGTGAAGGAAGAATGGCAGGACGAAACTCTGCCCAGGTACAGCTCCCTAGGTGTGCGTGTCAGACGTGGAAGGAGTGGGCCCGACGCTGCTCCCAGGTGTGAGGCAGAGGCACCCCAGTTGATCGGGCCAAGTGCATAATTGATATTTGCTGAATTATTTAAGATTGATTTCCCACCTCCCTACCCCACCCATCCCTGCCCAAAGTGCCAAAATAGCTCCCATTCCCACACTATCATAAGAATTCTAAACATTCTTCTAAAACCATCTCATGGGCGGTTACAGTATTCTTACCTGGGTTCCCATGAATTCAGGTAACAGCGTGTTTTTACCTGCAGCAGCCAGAGGGACCCTGTCATACCCCTTAAAAGCCCTGCGGCAGGGACTTCTCTGGCGGTTCAGTGGTTAAGACTCTGTCCTCCTAATGCAGGGGGCCCGGGTTCTATCCCTGTTCAGGGAACTAGATCCCTCATGCCACAGCTAAAGATCCCGCACGTGGCAATGATGATCCCGCGTGCTGCAACTAGGACCCGGCACAGCCAAAACAAAGCAAAAGGCATGGGGGCTTCCCTGGTGGCGCAGTGGTTGAGAGTCCGCCTGCCAATGCAGGGGACGTGGGTTCGTGCCCTGGTCCAGGAAGATGCCGTGGAGCGGCTGGGCCTGTGGGCCATGGCCGCTGAGCCTGCGCGTCCGGACCCTGTGCTCCACAACGGGAGAGGCCACAACAGTGAGAGGCCCACATACCGCAAAAAAAAAAAAAAAAAAAAAGGCACGGAAACAGATTCTCCCCCAGAGCCTCCAGGAGGAACCAGCCCTGCCAGTGAAACTGATTTCAGACTTACTTCTTTGTCTAGATTCTTAAGAAAATACATACGTGTCGTGTTGTTGTTGTTTTTATTTTTTATTTATTTATTTTTGGCTGCATTGGGTCCTCGTTGCTGCGCACGGGCTTTCTCTAGTTGCGGCGAGCCGGGACTGCTCTTCGTTGTGGTGTGTGGGCTTCTTATCGCGGTGGCTTCTCTTGTTGCAGAGCACGGGCTCTAGGCGCCCGGGCTTCATACGATTGAATATGCTGAGTATTTCACATACTTGTTTACAGTCTGTTCCCCACCATGGAGCCCACGAGAGCAGGGGCCTTTGGTTTGATCACAGGCATACAGCTGATGCTCAGTGGATATTGGGTGAATGGATGACGGTCATTGGTACGAATTCAAAATTGTAGGAAGCAAGCTGTGCGTGCCCACTGCTGAGACACTTGTCTCTCTGTATTCTCCTCTGGCGAGGCGTTGGGTAAAGGAAAATATAGTCAGCACAGGCTCCCCTTAATTCATCAGCTGGATGCAACTGCTCATCGCCCTCCCACTTTTTTTTTTTTTTTTTTGGCCAGCTTGCAGGATCTTAGGATCTTAGTTCCCCAACCAGGGATCAAACCCGTGCCGATGGCAGTGAAAGTGCAGAGTCCTAACCACTGGATCGCCAGGGAATTCCCTCTCCCTCCCACTTTAATGCAAGGAGTTTACCCACAGGAGATGATGCCCAAGAGTTAGTTGCATAACCATCCAGGAAGGAAGAGTCAAAGGGACTGGGCATATTCACCCTGGAAAGGAGAATTTGGAAAGGATCTCAGTTGGTGAAGGTGCTCAGGGCAGAACAAGGGTGATGGACAGGCATGAAAGGGACGCAGGTTTGAGTCTAAAGTAGACTCTTTGGACTCAAATGGTCCAATCTGTGCATGCTTTGTACGGCCAGCCGGCCCATTCAAAAGCAAAATGGGCTGATGGGGGAGGTCTGGAAATTCCTGTCCACCTGTCCCAGGAGAAGCTGTGATGTCAAGGGCATCACCCCCTCATTTGAGAATCTTTAGCCCTCTCTCCAGTCTAGTCGTTTTCAGTGTCAATGTTTCACGCACATCCTTATGATTCTTAAAGCGATAGATGGGGACTTCCCTGGTGGTGTGGTGGTTAAGAATCCGCCTGCCAATGCCAAGGACACAAGTTCGATCCCTGGTCCGGGAAGATCCCACATGCCGTGGAGCAACTAAACCCATGTGCCACAACTACTGAGCCAGTGCTCTAGAGCCTGAATGCCACAACTACTGAGCCCGTGTACTGCAACTACTGAAGCCCATGTGCCTAGAGCCCATGCTCCACAACAAGAGAAGCCACCGCAATGAGAAGCCCATGCACCGCAACGAAGAGTAGCCCCCGCTGGCCACAACTAGAGAAAGCCCGCGTGCAGCAACGCAGCCAAAAATAAATAAAAATAAAAAATAAAGTGATAGATCCCCACCTCAGAATAGCCGAGAATCTCTTGTCTGCACAGTACCGTTGTCTTCAGGAAGACAAGTATTTCGGGAAAGAGACGGCGACTTCATTGGAGCCGACCTCCTGTTCTTTCACTGTTAAAATGTTCTTCGTTCTACATTCCCTCTTATAAGTATTTCTCTTTAACTCAATACAAGGAGTGCTGATGCCTGGATTTGTAGAAAGGGGTCTGATGACACCCGGACCTGGCAATTTGGGCGAATTAAGGACTGTTTTTATCAGGGGCTCCTGATGTGGCTAGGAATGCTCCAGAATGGACAAGAGCCACCTTGGGGAGCTGTCCCTCGTTCCCGGCATGGGAGATCTGTTTCCTCCCATGGAAAAGGTGGAAACAGATGGGATGATCTCTGTGGGTTCCTTCCAGCACCAAACACCTGGGGTTTGGAGGCATCTCCAACCAGTGTCAGCATCATTTACCCTGTGGTCCCGTGAACCCTGGCCCCTGTCCGAGACCAAAGCGTCCCTCCGTCTGGACTTTGAGAACCTTCTGATTCAACCCTGCCTGCCCAGGTGGCAAACCCCAACCCTTCCTGGACATAAAAAAAATTCTCTGATGACAGCACAGGACTCACCTTGCTCACTCTAATTTTATTTCAAGCAACACAGTGGAACCAAGAGGGTACGAGCTGTGGAACCGGACAGCCGTGGGTTCAGATTCCAATTCTCCAGTGGGCTCGCTTGCCCACCTTGGGCAGCTCTTCGAGCATCTTTGTGCCTCAGTTTTCCTATCTGTAAAATAGGGACAATCATTCCTGGCTCACGAAGTTGTCGCGAGAAGTCGATGAGGTATGAGTTGCGAGGCAGCTGAGCCAGGCTGTCTAGATGCAGAGGGCTGCCCACGGGACTTGCTGCCCTCAGCCTCATTCTTTTTATCAGCCTGTACCTTGTTCACTCTGGTTCCTTTTTCCCATTCCCCCATAAAAGAGACCCTCCTCTCCCAAGTCTTGTTGAGACAAAGTGGAGCTGACTGCAGCTGCAAATGTGAATTTCAAGTGAGTTTCCCCAGCTGCAGAGGGTTCCTCTCCCTTTTCAGTAGTTCAGTGTTTGCAGGATAGTGGCCTGGCTGTGCAGCCCTGGGGTCAGGGACATGCCTTCGTCAAGGCTCTGTCCTCCTCGTTCTGGGAGAAATGAGTACAGCTCCTTATACAGCGTCCAGCTGCAGCTCAACATAAGCACCTCTGTCTGATGCCAGACAACCCACAATTCTATTCCTTCGAGCTCAATGATCCCTTCCTGGGTGGATCCTCGAGCTGCCCCGGGTGTGTCTGGGTGCTCGCCCTTCGAGCTGCCCCGGGTGTGTCTGGGTGCTCGCCCTGTGCCCATAGCCCCCTCCTGCTGCCATTGCCTTGCGGCGTCTTCCTGCACCTCCTGCTCTTCTGCAGGTACCTGTGGACCCTAGCTGAGAGAGGGCAGCCTGGAGACGATCCATCTCTGCCTTGCTTCCACATTCATTCATTCTAGTGATATGCACCAACTGTATGCCAGGCCCTGGGTGAGACGCTGGGGACACGTGGAGAACAGGAGAGCCGCCCTTGTGGGGTGTTCACAGTCTGGTGCAGAGACAGGCCGTCCCTTATAACCTCACAGACCAATGAAAAATTGCAGCTGGGTTCTTGGCACCTGGAGAGCGCCAGGTGGGGTCTGACTGGGTTGGGGACATTGGGGGAGGCGCTGACCCTGAGCTCTGAAGGATGAAGAGGTATGAACAGGGGAAAGAGGCTGGGGGTAGGGGTCAAGCATTCCAAGCAGAGAGAGCAGCACGTGCAAAGGCCCTGAAGCCAGCGGAAGCAGATCGAGGGACTGAAGAAAAGTTGGGTGGGGAAACTGAGGACCAGGGTGGGAAAGGGCTTGGCCCGGGTCTCACAGCTAAGAAGAGGCAGGTACAGGGTTAGATGTCTGAATGGTGTCTCAGCCTGCTCTGCCTTCTATAACCAAGTGGTCGTGGGTTTTGCTTGTAACTTTTTATTCTTTTTTTTCCTTTTTCTTTTTTAATTGGAGTGTAGGTGATTTAGAATGTTGTGTTAGTTTCTACTGTACAGCAAAGTGAGTCAGTTATACAGATACATATATCCACTCTTTTTTATTTATTTTATTTTTGGCTGCATTGGGTCTTCGTTGCAGTGCATGGGCTTCTCATTGCGGTGGCTTCTCTTGTTGCGGAGCACAGGCTCTAGGCACACAAGCTTCAATAGTTGCAGCACGGGGGCTCAGGAGTTGTGGCACATGGGCTTAGTTGCTCCACAGCATGTGGGATCTTCCCGGACCAGGGATGGAACCCGTGTCCCCTGCATTGGCAGGAGGATTCTTAACCATTCTGTTTGTATCTGCCCACCCCTGCACAGGGCAGGCCAGGCAATGTCCCTCCCCCAGCCCAACACATGCACAGAGGTGATTTCCTGTTGCCCAGCTCAGCAGTCCCTCATGCAGGAGCCGTGGGTTTAGGCCAGGAAGTGATGGCAGGCTCTGAGCAGCCTTAACATCTTCTGCCTTCCTCAACTCCGCCATTCTCTTTCCTGTGCTCCAGCGATGCTGGGCTATCATAGCAGGATACCTCACCCCGGGCAGCTTCAACAGCAGACATTTATTCTCTCACAGCTCCAGAGGCTGGATGTCTGAGATCAAGGTGCCAGCGGTGTTGGCTTCTGGTGAGGGCTCTCTTCCTGGCCTTTTCACTGCATCCTCACGTGGTCTTTCCTCTGTGCTTGCATGTGCCGGGGGAGCTTTCTCGTGGCTCTCCCTCTTCTCGTAAGGTCACAGTCCTAGGGGATCAGGGCCCCAACCTTTTGTTTTTTTTGGCCATGCTGCATGTGTACACAAAACGGGCATGTAAGTTGTCTTCAGTCTCAATCTGAAAAAAAGATGCCTCTTTAAAACCTTCTGACTTAATCTGAAGCTTGCTTTTTTTCTTTTTAAAATGGAGGTGAAATTTACATAACATAAAAAGAACCATTTTATTTTATTTTATTCTGTGCCATGAGCATGTGGGATCTTAGTTTCCCAACCAAGAGGTGATGGTGCTGGGGGAGACCAGAGCAAGATGAATGGACAGAGGTGTTGGAAACTGCAGAGAAGGAAAAGGGGCAGATTTATCTGAGTATCTGAAACCACCAAAGTTGCCAATGGATAATTCTTGAATGCCTTTCAGCAGTTCCCTCTCTGGTTCTCCCGACTTAGCTCTGCAGGAGTCCTGTGATAAGCCCCAGTGCTGCTGGCCCTGCATTGAGCCCTCGAAAAGCCTACTTATGCCCAGAAAGAGTTTTGCTGTTACCCTGCACCAGAGGTGGCCGCCGTCAAACAGAAACAGAGGCTGGAAAGCCCTGGGTGGGAGACTGTGGCAGCACAGCCGATCTTAATGCCGTCAAAGCCCTGGGGCACCAGTTGGGAAGCAGGAGGCATGTTCAAAGGTCCTGAGGCCCACAGTTTATTCCCAATTCCCTTCTTTCACACTGTGAGTAACATTAAGCCAGAGGCTAGGATCTGAGGGTGGAATTCGGTCCAGGAGCCACCTCTGAAGCCAGAACTATTGCAATAACAGCTGATTCCGGGTGACAGGTGTTTCTAGATTTTGGCCTTTCCCCGCCACTTACATAATGTGCCCTCACTTGCTCCTTCCTTCAAAACCCTTGCTGAGGGCTGCTTCTCCCAGGTCCAGGCCCGTGACTCACCAAAGCAAGAGAGGAAGAGGCACTTCCTCCCCTTCAAGGGCTCACAGTCGGCCCAGGAAACAAGCAATTAGCACACAGTACCACAGATTCAGTGCTAAAGGAGGCTTCTGAGGCAGGATGCAGGAGTGGGGTGGATGTCAGATTCAGATGGGGCCTCCTGGAGGACGCTGACCTAGCCTGAGAGGCTGAGCAAGTTCACCAGTCAAAGAAAGCAGGAAGTGGCCCTCTAGGCAGAGGGGGTGGGATGTGCAAAGGCACTGGGGCAGAGAGGACCTTGGCATGGTAGGGGATGCAGTAGGAGAGAAATTTGGATTTCATGCTGACAGGGCGTGTGAGTTTCCCAGAGCTGCCATAACAAAGTACCAAGAACTTGCTTAAAACACAAGAAATGTTTTCTCTCACAGTTCTGGAGGCTAAAAATCCAAAATCAAGGTGTCAGCAGGGCCATACTCCCTATGAAGGCTCTAGGGAAGGATGCTTCCAGCCTCCTCCAGCTTCAGATGGTGGCCGGCAATCCTCGGCCTGCCTTGGCTTGTAGATGCATCACTCCAATCTCTGCCTTCCTCCATCTTTTTATTTTTTAAGCTTGTGTTTTATTTTTACTTTTTAAAATTTTTATTGGAGCACAGTTGATTTACAATGTGTGTTAGTTTCAGGTGTACAGCAGAGTGAATCTGTTATACATATACATATATCCACCCTTTTTCTTTTTTTTTGGCTGCGTTGGGTCTTCATTGCTGCATTCAGGCTTTCTCTAGTTGCAGCAAGTGGGGGCTACTCTCCATTGCAGTGCGTGGGTTTCTCATTGCAGTGGCTTCTCGTGTTGTGGAACACGGCTCTAGGCACGCAGGCTTCAGTTGTTGCAGCACACAGGCTCAGTAGTTGCGGTGCATGAGCTCAGTAGTTGTGGCTCGCGGGCTCTAGAGCGCAGGCTCAGTAGTTGTGATGCATGGGCTTAGTTGCTCTGTGGCATGTGGGCTTCCCAGACCAGGGCTCGAGCCTGTGTCCCCTGCATTGGCAGGCGGATTCTTAACCTCTGCACCATCAGGGAGGTCCTGCATTCTTTTTTAGATTCTTTTCCCATACAGGCCATTAAAGAGTATTCAGTAGAGTTCCCTGTGCTGTATAGTAGGTCCTTATTAGCTATCTCTTCTGTATATAGTAGTATGTATATGTCAATCCCAGTCTCCCAGTTTATCCCTCCCCCCGACCCCCTGGTAACCATAAGTTTATTTTCTACATCTGTAACTCTATTTCTGTTTTGTAAATAAGTTCATTTGTACGCTTTTTGTAGATTCCACATATAAGTGATATCATGTGTTTGTCTTTCTCTGCCTGACTTACTTCCCTCAGTATGACAATCTCTAGGTCCATCCATGTTGCTGCTAATGACATTATTTTGTTCTTTTTTATGGCTGAGTAGTATTCCATTACATATATGAGATTTATTTATTTATCCATCCATTCCTCTGTTGATGGACATTTAGGTTGCTTCCATGTCCTGGCTATTTTAAATAGTGCTGCAGTGAACACTGGGGTGCATGTATCTTTTCGAACTATGGTTTTCTCCGGATATATGCCCAGGAGTGGGATTGCTGGATCATATGGTAGCTCTATTTTTAGTTTTTTGAGGAACCTCCATACTGTTCTCCACAGTGGCTGTACAAATTTACATTCCCACCAACAGTGTAGGAGGGTTCCCTTTTCTCCACACTCTCTCCAGCATTTATTGTTTGTAGATTTTTTGATGATGGCCATTCTGCCCGATATGAGGTGATACCTCATTGTAGTTCTTTTTTTTTAATAAATTTATTTTTTGTTTTTATTTTTGGCTGAGTTGGGTCTTCGTTGCTGTGTGCGGGCTTTCTCTAGTTGCAGCGAGTGGGGGCTACTCTTCGTTGTGGTGCGCGGGCTTCTTATTTTGGTGGCTTCTCTTGTTGCAGAACACGGGCTCCAGGCACGTGGGCTTCAGTAGTTGTGGCACGTGGGCTTCAGTAGTTGTGGCACACGGGCTCTAGAGCACAGGCTCAGTATTTGTGGCGCACGGGCTTAGTTGCTTCGCGGCATGTGGGATCTTCCCGGGCCAGGGCTCGAACCCGTGTGCCCTGAATTGGCAGGCAGATTCTTAACCACTGCGCCCCAGGGAAGCCCCTCATTATAGTTTTTGTTTGTTTGTTTGTTTGTTGCGGTAGGCGGGCCTCTCACTGTTGTGGCCTCTCCCGTTGCGGAGCACAGGCTCCGGACGCGCAGGCTCAGCGGCCATGGCTCACGGGCCCAGCCTCTCCACGGCATGTGGGGTCTTCCCGGACCGGGGCACGAACCTGTGTCCCCTGCATCGGCAGGCGGACTCTCAACCACTGCGCCACCAGGGAAGCCCCCCTCATTGTAGTTTTGATCTGAATCTGCCTCCATCTTCACACAGCCTTCTCCTCTGTGTCTCTGTGTCCAAACTTGCCTCTTCTTACAATCATACCACTGATTGGCTGTAGGGCCCACCTTGATCCAGTATGATGTCATCTCAACTTAATGCTGTCTACAACAACCTTATTTCCAAACAGGTCACATTCCCAGATTCTGGGAGTTAACACCTGAATTATGTTTTGGAGGGGATGCAAGTCAACCCACACCAGAAGAACAAAGCCACACTGTACACCTGGTGGATTAGGGGGAACCCCACTTTTTACATGGGTTTCCCAGCACAGACTGAAAGCAAGTGCTGCAGGGAGCCCTCTGGATCCACTTTGAGTTCGTGAAGGGGCTTCAGCTCTGCATTAGCTGAGGTCTTCCTGGGGCTTGTGGAAATACCAGGTCTCACCTGACCTTGAAAGCTGCAGCCCTGTGGACCTGTGGGGTTTGTTCACATGAGCCGACTGGACACAAGGGGGCAGTAGAGGGCAATGACCGGATTCAGCTCTACCTCTGTGAGTGGTTCGCTCTGCCCTTGGGCATCTTCTGGTTTAGCCTCCGTTTCCTCCTCTGTGAAATGGGCTGCTACCTGCCTCATAGGGATACTGTGAGGAGGAAACAAGATGATGATGCCGTCAACATTCCAACAGAGTGAGTGCCCTGTCCGTGGGGGTAAAGTACGGTTCTAGTTGATTCTAGAACAACAGGGATTACAGCCTCAGACTGATGGAAACAGGGAAGGCAGAGTAAATGAGGGGAAGGAGCCGGAAGGAAATCCTGACACCCAGGTGAGCAGGGGTGGCGGACAGTCAGCTCCTGGTGGCGGTTACCATGCACGAAGCGCAGATCTGATTCAAGAAAAGACTGATATCTAGACGTATCTCTGATTTGACAGCAAATTTAAAATGTTGTGAAATGCTGTGTGGGCAGGATAAAACTAGGGGTGGTGCATCAGCTGTCAGCCTGCAATTTCAGAGCATGATTTTGGGTAACCTTGCAAGTAGGTGGTGTGCCTCCTGTACTCCCGGATCCCGGTCCCGGACTTATTTGTGAGTTACCAGCTGCCCTCCCCATGTTGAGAGCAGGGGTGTCAGCTACAGACCAGAGGGACCAGAGCAACGTGTACACGAAATGGGCGTGTGAGTGGTCTTCAGTCTCAAACTGAAAAAAAGATCCGTCTTTAAAATCTTCTGACTTAATCTAAAGCTTGCTTTTTTTCTTTTTTAAATGGAGGTGAAATTTACATAACATAAAAAGAACCATTTTATTTTATTTTTGGCCGTGCGGTGGGCATGTGAGATCTTAGTTCCCCAACCAGGGATCGAACCTGTGCCCCCTGCATTGGAAGCACGGAATCTTAACCACTCGACTGCCAGGGAAGTCCCCAAAATAACCATTTTAGGGTGGGCTCTAATTTTTTTTTTTTTTTTTTTTTTTTTTTTTTTTTTTTTTTTTTGCGGTACGCGGGCCTCTCTCTGTTGTGGCTTCTCCTGTTGCGGAGCACAGCCTCCGGACGCACACAGGCTCAGCGGCCATGGCTCACGGGCCTAGCCGCTCCGTGGCATGTGGACCTTCCTGGACTGGGGCACGAACCCATGTCCCCTGCATCGGCAGGCGGACTCTCAACCACTGAGTCACCAGGGAAGCCCTGGGCCCTAATTTTTTTAATTATTTATTTATTTATTTGGCTGCACCAGGTCTTAGTTGTGGCATGTGGGATCTTTAGTTGAGGCATGTGGGATCTAGTTCCCTGACCAAGGATGGAACCTGGGCCCCCTGCATCGGGAACGTGGAGTCTTAGCCACTGGACCACCAGGGAAGTCCCAAAATAACCATTTTAAATGAACAGCTCACAGGTTGTACAGCCGTCACCTCTATCTAGTTGTAAAACGTTCCATCACCCCGAAATGAAACCCTATCCCCTTGGCAACCACAAATGCACCACCTGTCTCTGTGGATTTGCCTGTTTTGGACGTTTCATATAAATGGAATCACATTATGTGTCCTTCTGTGTCTGGCTTCTCTCACTGAGCATCATGTTCTCAAGGTCCATCCACATTGTAGCAGGTGTCAGCGCTTCACTCCTTTTCATGGCTGAATAATATTCCATTGTACGATGGACCATGTTTTGTTTATCCGTTCATCACTTGGTAGACATTTGGGTTGCTTCCAATGTGATCATGCTGCTGTGAGCATTCAGGTATGAGCTTTTGCATGGATATGTGTCTTCATTTCCTTTGTCATTTTTTAAAAATAAATTTATTAATTTATTTATGTCTGTGTTGGGTCTTCGTTGCTGCGTGCAGGCTTTTTCCAGTTGCAGCGAGAGGCGGCTACTCTTTGTTGTGGTGCGTGGGCTTCTCACTGTGGTGGCTTCTCTTGTTGCAGAGCACAGGATCTAGGCAACCGGGCTTCAGTAGTTGTGGCACATGGGCTTAGTTGTTCTGCGGCATGTGGGATCCTCCCAGACCAGGGCTTGAACCCGTGTCCCCTGCATTGGCAGGAGGATTCTTAACCACTGCACCACCAGGGAAGCCCTTCATTTCCTTTGGACCTCTGCTCTATTTTGACTTTTGACCTCTATGAGAGCAGGGCAACATCTGATTCATTCTTTACCTCCAAGACCCTCCAAGAGCTCCAATGCACCTGGAAGGTAGTGGTTACTCAAAGAACATTCGAAGCATGGTGAATGGGAGAAAGATGGGCGGGGTGGCGGGTGCGGAGGAAGAAGCATGGATAGATCTCACCCTACAGAGGGTGCCAGCTCATGCCCTACAAGGAACAGAGGTGATGGAATGAATGGTTTTGTTAAAGGAAAAGAAAAAGCATTCTACTGTCCTTCCCCATCTAACCAGCTCCCATTCCAGCTGAGCTGGCACTGCTGAGTTGCAGAGATGAATTAACGCTGCAGTGCTTCCCTGAGCCAGCACACCCTGCAGCTAAAGCCTCTGACAGCCCCATGCACTCTGAAAAATTATTTCCCTAGGGAGCAAAGGAGCCAGAGCACGTGGGTCAAAGTCAGGCGGCATGAGCTGTGGTCCAAAAACAAAAAAAAAACAGTCTGGGCATGGCCAGAGAAACAGGTTTTATTTTGCAAATTCGTGCTCCACTAAGCATTAAAGGGGCACAAATGTATAGCTGGCTGCCTTTCTTTTTTTAAAAAAATTTACTTTTTAGAAGATTTAGGTTTACAGAAAAGTTGCAAGAATATTACAGAAAATTTCCATACACCTCCCCACACACTCAGCTTCTCCTGAATTAACATTTTACATTAGGCTGATACATTTGTTACAATTAACAGACTGCTATTGATACACTGTTGTTAACTGAAGTCCAGAATTTATTCAGATTTCCATAGTCCTTTTCTCCTGATATCCTTTTTCTTTCCTAGGATCCCACCCAAGTTCCCACGTCACATTCAGGCATCATGTCTCCTCAGGCTCCTCTGGGCTGTGACAGCTTCTCAGACTTTCCTTGTTCTCGATGCCCTTGACGGGTTTGAGGAGGACTGTGGCCAGAGATTTTGTAGAATCTCCCTCAGTAGGAACTTGTCTGGTGTTTTTCTCACGGTTACACTGGGACGCTGGGTGCTGGGAGGAGGACCACCTGTGAAGGGCCGTCTCATCCTTCATCTCAGGGTGGCTGCCGTCAACATGACTCATCTCTGCTGGTGTTGACCTCAGTCCCCTGGCTGAGTTCATGCTGGTTGGGTGTCTCCACTGTAAAGTCACACCTCCCCCCTTCCCATACTGTCCTCTTTGGAAGGAAGTCACTGTGCCCAGCCCACACTTACAGAGAAGGGTGTTACTTTCCATCTCCTTGAGGGCAGAATATCTACAGACATTATATGAAATTCTTCTCTGCAGGAAAAATTTGTCTCTTCTCCCTGTATTTATTTATTCAGTCATTTATTTATATCTGTATGGACTCATGGACATTTTATTTTAAACACTGGCTCACAATCCAATATTTCATGATATATCTTGTTGGTCAGACCAGTCCAGTATTGGCCACAGAGAGCTCTTTCAGTTCTCTGCTATGTCCATTGGACAACTTCTGGCTGCGTTAATAGCAACAATTCATCGGAGACCAAACCCTGCGGGGTCAGCCCATGAAGAATGCTGCTTATATTCCAAATATAATATAGATGAGACCCTTCTTCTCACTGGGCCTCAGCTTTCCCCGTCCCCACCCCCCCCCCCAAAAAAGGCTTAATATTTATTAGATGATCCAATGGGAGCCCTCCAGCGCTGATTGTTTATGATTTTCTGTGCTCGCGAGCAGATGTATTTTGTTCCAACAGTTTCTCAAAGCTAAACAGATTTTGTTGGTGTCATTTTGTCTGAACTCCATGCTCCTGTGGCTGGACATGTGGGGCCTGGTGGCTGATGTCTGCTCCCGGCTGGGTCTGCAGGCCACTCTCGGAAGAGACGGGGATGGACTTGCTTGGCAGTGCCACAGAAGACACATCCTGTAAGTTTCCATGCATGCAGAAATGGGCACACGGTCTGGGCTGTGCCCAGCACTATGACTGTAGAAATGTCAGAGGTCATGCCTCCTAGGTGGAATGTCAGGAAAGGGGGTTGCTCTGCTCCAAGTCCTGCAGGGAAAGCAGTGTGGTTGTGCGCCAGAGACATGTGTGGGCGCCATCATGAAGTCAGTTGCTGTGTGTCCTTGAACTAGTTGCTTAGCTTCTCTGTGCCTCCAATTCCTCATCTACTAAATACAGGTAGTGAGCCTCCCACAGAAGGGGCATGCAAGGATTAAACAAGATGATTTGTGTAAAGTGCCCAGGGGATGCCAGGCACAAAGTCAGCCCTGGGAGGGCTTTGCTGCCCTGAGCACTCAGGAGGGCTCATGGCTCTGAGGATCCAAAGCCCCAGACTTTGAGGACGGGGGTCTGGGGCAGCCAGAGAAGCTGCCTCAAACATGTGTTCTCCTCGATGACATCTCCTGGCAGAGTTTTGCTGAGGGTCCCCGCTCTGCCTGCATTTCCCCCATGCAGCCCATCACAGAGCCCACCCTACAGGGGAAAGACTGCCCAGAGAGGGACAGCCACATCCCTGAGGTCACACAGCAGTGAGAGCCATCTCTGCCTGCCCCTGTACCACACTATGCCCATGAGCCAGGTAGGGGGACCAGTTTGTTCCAGGTTTCTGGGGCCGATCTGGGTAGTTGGTCACCCTGGAATACCAGCCCTTCTTCCTGCCTGAGCACATGGGCTCTGCCTGGTGTTGTCACATTCCCACAGGGTAACCTTGGGCAAATCCTTTCACCCCTCTGGGCCTCCATTTCCTACTTCTGTAAAACGAGGAGTGTGTAGTAACAGTACCCGACTTCCTAGGTGTCACTGGCTGAATGATGACCCCCAAAGATATCCAGATTCTAATTCCAGGAACCCCTGAATGTTCCCTCACATGGCAAAAGGGATTTTGCAGATAGGAGTAAGTTAAGGAACTTGAGATGGGGAGATGTGATCACTAATTTTATGTATTCACTTGCCTGGCCCATGGTACCCAGCTATGTGGTCAAACATAATTCTAGATGTTTCTGTTGAGGGTGTTTTTTTAGATGTGACTTACATTTAAATTCATGGACTTTGAGTAAGGCAGATTGCCTTCCATTGTGTGGGTGGGCCGTGTCTAATCAGTCGAAGGGCTCAGGAGGCAGGAGGAAAAAAAACCTCAGGTGTGATTCATCCCGGGGCAAAATTCCTCTCCAGCTGTGGACCTATGAAATCAGGCGATGTCTCTGCTTCCAAAACACGATGGCGGGATGGACATAGAATAGATATTCTCATTCCAAATGGGAGAAATTTGAAGGAAGAAAGGGGTCACGGGTCCCAGCAAGTCTGAAACTTGTTCCAATAGATTTTAAGCCTGGAGAACCATCTTCTTTGGCTCAATGCCCTATCCTCCAGGTCCATGTGGTGGCATACTGCCGCCGTGCTTCCTTGTACCTTTAGTCTTACTGCCACCATGCTGTGACCCACAGCTTGACCCCATCAGGAAGAGTAGCAGTATTTTAAATCAAGCACTCCTGATTCACTGCTCCTAACACACTTCCCGTGAAAAAGGCAGAGTGAGTTGAGAAGCCTGGGGTCGGATCCTTGGGCAAGTCTCTGCCTCTATGTCCTCATCTGTAAAATGGGTAACACTTCCCACCACACAAGGTCATGGTGAGAGCTAGAAATCATGCCAGTGCCCCGCACATAGCAGGTACTTGATAAATGTGACTGCTGTGTTTTTATCATTTTCTGCCAAAGCGAATGTTTCTATCCCAGTGTCTCCTGAAGCAGTTACCTCTGACCTGCTTAGGGACCGAGAGATTCAAAGTGAAAAAAAGTGAGATTCAAACTGAAAAAAAAAAAATGTGGTCCATTTAATTATGGATCAATGGGGGCTTCTTTGGTGGCGCAGTGGTTAAGAATCCACCTGCCAATGCAGGGGACACGGGTTCGAGCCCTGGTCCGGGAAGATTCCACATGCCACGGGGCAACTAAGCCCATGTGCCACAACTACTGAGCCTGCACTCTAGAGCCCGCGAGCAACTACTGAGCCCACATGCCACAACTACTGAAGCCCGCGCGCCTAGAGTCCATGCTCCACAACAAGAGAAGCCACCGCAATGAGAAGCCCGTGCACCGCAACGAAGAGTAGCCCCCGCTCACCACAACTAGAGAAAGCCCATGCGCAGCAACAAAGACCCAACGCAGCCAAAAATATTAACTAATTAATTAATTAATTAATTTTTAAAAATTATGGATCAACAAATGTCTTCATCCAATAAAAGAGGGGTAGGAGTCTCCTACTAGTTTACTTATTTTGTCCTCAAAGGCCGTGTAATGAAACAGGGTAAACCTGAGGGGCTGGCTCTGCTCCGTGGGCTGTCAGATGGTGGGCAGCCCAGGAGGAGAAACCACCTTTTACAAGGAGACCAGAGTCCAGGCTAAGAGTCTTTAGGAGGAAGCGGTCTAAACCATGGGGAATATCCATCCCGACAGGCTTCAGAGTGACATGGGAGGATCCTGCCCTTCTGTGCCTCAGTTTGCTCATCTGTTAAAGGGGGCAATAGCAAAGTTGGAACGTGAAAACGCAGGGGAGAGCTTTGCAGAGTGTCTGGCTTACATTACACGATCACTAAAAGTTAGTTATTAGAGTTGAGCATCACAGAGAGGCCAAAAGCAGAACGTGGACATTCTCTGCCAGCCTTAGCCGGAAGAAACAAGACTCGCAGATATTGGTAGGTCCAGAGCACACCATCTGGAGCCCAGGCTGCCCGGGGTCTAATCCCCACATCATTGTTCAACCTTGACTCGACTCACCTGTGAGTCCCATTTTGCAGATGGTAAAAGTGAGTCAAGCTCAGAGCAACGTGGCACTGCAGGGTCACGGAGCTGGTGAGTAGCGAGGTCAGGCTCTGAACCCAGGTCTGCCCTACGTCCAAGCGTCCGCCCTTGACCTCCACGCTAGAGGGTTATATTAACCGCCGCCGTGAAAGGATGTCCTCTGACTTCTAACCACTCCCCTCAACAGGGCGGAGTGGATCTCCACTGGGTTGGGAACAGGAGAGGGGGAAGAAGAAAGAAAATAGCAAAAGTGACTGATCTTGTTTCACTTTTGTTTTTTTCTGTTTTCCTGTTCCCCCACAGCCCCACCCAACACTCTGAACTTCAACGCGGCTCATCGTAAGCGGAAGACGCTGGTGGCCCCTGAGATCAACATTTCCCTGGACCAGAGTGAGGGCTCCCTGCTGTCCGATGACTTCCTGGACACCCCCGATGACCTGGATATCAACGTGGATGACATCGAGACCCCAGATGAGACCGACTCGCTGGAATTCCTGGGGAATGGCAATGAATTGGAGTGGGAAGGTGAGGTCGCTCGTCGCACCTGCCCAGCCCCCAAATCGGACCCCAGCGCTCCCTTTGGCTTGGGGACCAGCTGACCAGAGCCCCCCTCCTCCATCCCCGTAGGCTCAAGAGGGACAGGTCTTCCAACCTGGGGCTCCCAGGACAGCTCCTGGGACTCCACGCACATTTTCTCATGGACTTGTGGACTTTGCTGGGAGATGTGTCTTTCACCCGATGCTCAAAGGGGACCAAAACCAGAGGAAGGGCCTCCCCCTGATTCCACAGATGTTTGTGGAGGAGGTCTTGATTGCAGTGTAGGGGGCGGCAGGGAGATCGGGCGGGGCATGTCAGGAATAGACATCGCCTGCCTGCTCGCATGGCCATCGGAAAGCCAGGCTCTGGGTAACAGAAAAAATGTACACAAGATAATTGCACCTGGTCATCGGTGCTGTGAGGGAAACGAGCTGATGGGAGAGGGCAGGGGGTTCTCATTGGGGACACTGGGCCATATTTGGGGACACCTGCGGTTGTCATGACTGGGGGAATCCTGGCATCAAGTAGGTGGGGTCAGGGAGGTGGCTCCACACCCCACAGCGCCTGGGATGGAGGAGGGAGCTCCACAGAGAATGACCGGCCCTCAAAGGTCAAAAGTGCCCAGGTCGAGACTCCTTGAACTAGGCTACCTGGGGGTGGGGAGGCCTCTTTGCAGGGTTGCCAGGACAGGCCTCCTTGGATGGGTGTTATTTGAGCTGACATGCCAAGGCAAGAGCACAGGTCAGAAAGGTGGCGATGGCGGTGGCCATGGGGACGGAAGCAGAGCCACAGCACTTGCTGGGTGGATGTGGAGTACGAAGGGGAAGAGGGTGTTGAACGTGACACCTGGGTGTGGGGTCTGAGCAGCTGGGAAAACGGCCAGGCTATTTTCTGAGGTGGGAAGATCGCAGGATGACGGGTGGGAAAGAGGCAGATATTTCAAGCGTGGTTAAGAATCCTGAGAAGCCCAGAGAGGGAAAGAATGTGTGCAAGGTCACACAGCAAGAGACGGGCTCTACCCAGGCCAACCACCTGACTGAGCACTTTCCTGTGTTCCACGGCTTGGGGAAAGAAAAATTATTATTTAGGCGTGACTTTGGGACTCCCAGGTCCTCCATCTCGCCCAGCAGCCCCAATCTAGCACCGCCTGTCAGCAAAGGGTAGGATAAGTGGTTTCACCTCTGGCCTGGGGAGAGAGGAGAGGGCTCCGTGGCCACAGGCGGCAAAGGTAGCCCAGAGAGGGAAGCTGGGATGAGGTGTCCAGACTCAGATGTCCCTTCCGCTCACCTTCCACCCCCCTGCCGCTTCCAGATGACACCCCCGTGGCCGCCGCCAAGAATATGCCTGGGGATAGTGCAGACCTGTTTGGGGATGGCTCAGCCGAGGACGGCAGTGCCGCCAACGGGCGTCTGTGGAGGACAGTGATCATTGGGGAACAGGAACACCGGATTGACCTGCACATGATCCGGCCCTACATGAGGGTGGTGACCCACGGAGGTAAGGCCACACCCCTTGGGCCCCCTCCCGGCTCCAGCAACTGGAGGCCCATCAGTGGTCCTCTCTGGACCTCAGTCTCTTCTTCTGACCCAGGGGGATGTTAAATTAAGCCCTAGTGTCCGGGTGTGCAGGGGTGAAACTCACAGGCGGGCAAGGCATAGACGTGCCGGATGCACACCGGAGATGTCTACGAGGGTGGCTGGCGTCCCCCACCAAAGGCGGAGACAGGTCAAGCGTTGGCTGGCTTCTCCAGCCAGGCTGCTGTAACTCAGAGCTGTACCCTCTGAGTGTGCGCAGTGGGTGGGAAGGGGCTGGCCAGCGACAAGGCCGCTGCACGGGGCAGAGCAGGGTGCGGCTCAGAGCTGGGAGACGGCTCTACCCATCTCTGCTTGGGGCTGCTCACTCACTGGCCGCCTCTCCCCAGGGTACTACGGGGAAGGTCTCAACGCCATCATCGTCTTTGCCGCCTGCTTCCTCCCAGACAGCAGCTCCCCCGACTACCACTATGTCATGGAGAACCTCTTCCTGTAAGTGGCCCACCCGTTCCATCCCAGCTGCCCACAGTTCTGAGGGTCCCACCCGGTGGGCAGGACCATGCTGCAAGAACCACGTTGGGTGGGGGGCTCTGCCCGGCACCAGGGAAGGGCTGGGCCGCCAGCAGACCTGCATCTGAGTCCCCTGCTCACCCGCTGGGCCTCACGGGTGCAACTGTCGTCATCCCTAGCAGTTATGGAGCATTTACTACGTGGCAGCCACGAAGTGAAGGGCTTGGTATGCGATAACAAATTCCACCCTCGACAGGACCCTGTGGATTAGTTACTGTTGCCTCGCATTCTGTGGCTGCAGAGCCTGAGGCACAGAGAGGTTAAGTCACTTGCCCAAGGACACACAGGGACAGTTTTATTATGATGGAGACAGATAATATGGATAAAGCGCCTGGCAGATGACAGTAGGAACTCAGCAAATTGTTATCACTCTTATTATCATCATTACGAAGATTTCCTTCTTACACAGCCGGGCTTGGATGCCAGGTGGGGCCAGAGGACAAGGAGGTAGCCATGGAAGGTCAGATCGGAAAGTGGCCTGAGATACCAGGGAGCCCAGTCTCCCCAGTCTACAGATGGGGAATTAGAGGCTGAAAAAGAGGGAAGGATTCTTCTGGGACTTCCCTGGTGGTGCAGTGGGTAAGACTCATGCTCCCAATGCAGGGGGCTTGGGTTCGATCCCTGGTCAGGGAACTACAACCCACATGCATGCTGCAACTAAGAGTTTGCATGCCACAACTAAGGAGCCGGCGAGCTGCAACTAAGGAGCCTGCCTGCCACAACTAAGACCTGGTGCAACCAAATACATAACTAAATATTAAAAGAAAACGGGACTTCCCTGGTGGCACAGGGTTAAGAATCCGCCTGCCAATTCAGGGGACATGGGTTCGAGCCCTGGTCCAGGAAGATCCCACATGCCACGGAGCAGCTAAGCCCGTGCGCCACAACTACGGAAGCCCGCACACCTAGAGCCCATGCTCCGCAACAAGAGAAGCCACCGCAATGAGAAGCCCGCACACCGCAACAAAGAGTAGCCCCGACTCACCACAACTAGAGAAAGCACACGCACAGCAACGAAGACCCAACGTAGCCAAAAATAAATATATAAAAATTTTAAAGAATGTTGTTTGAAAAAAAAGAAAGAATTCTTCTGAAATCACGTAGGGGGAGACAGGGCTGGGACAGACCCCAGGTCCCTAATGTCTGGTGCAATGGACTGTTGGCTGTGGGTGCCTGTTCCCCAGGTGTATCTGGGGCTATTGAAGCCCACCTCCCAGGATTATTGGAGACCATGCGTATAAATCACTTAGCATCTAGTAAGTGCTCAATAAAAGAGTAACTACTACAATCACTGTGCCCACTGACACAAATTTGGGGTGGGCTGGGGTCATCCCCCACCCTCCGCTCGGGCCGAGTATGCCAGGACAGCCAACAACACCTGAACAGGTGTGGCTGGCAGAGCCAGGGCAGGCGGAGGCAGAAAGGGCAGGTGCCCCAGGGGTTCAGTCCCGGGAACTGGGCTTCCTGACCCTGAGCCCCTCTGTCGGGTCCTCTGTCGTCTGTGTCCCGTGACCAGGTACGTCATCAGCAGTCTGGAACTCCTTGTGGCCGAGGATTACATGATCGTGTACCTGAATGGTGCCACGCCTCGGCGGAGGATGCCCGGCATCGGCTGGCTGAAGAAGTGTTACCAGATGATTGATAGGAGGTGAGTGGGTGGGGCTGGGGGACCTCCTCGGGATGCAAGGGGTTCTGAGGTCCCTCTGAAAGGTGTGTAGTGGTCAGCTGGGGCAGCTGTAACAAAGCACCAGACTGGGTGGCTTGAACAATAGATATGTGTTGTCTCCTAGTTCTGGGGGCTAGAAGTCCGAGATCAAGGTGTCTGCAGGGTTGGTTCTTTCTGGGGCCGTGAGGGAGAATCTCCCCTGTGGACACTTGTGTGCAAATGTCCGCTTTTTATAAGGACACCAGTCATAGTGGATTAGGGGCCCACCCTACTCCTATAGGACCTCACCTTAACTAATTTCTCCTACAATGACCCTCTTCCCAAATAAGGGGGCTGCAATTCAACATGCCCATAATAGGTGCTCAGAACCATGGGACCACAGAAAAATCTTTCAGAAATGGGAGATGGTGTGGCCACGAAGTCAAATGCTCAGACTCTAAATTAAGAGAGATTGGAGACCAGACATCAGCTCTGCCACCTGCAAACTCTGCGAGGGGGCTTAGCTTTACTGAGATTCCACCTCCTCCCTGCCAACGGAGATAAGCATAGCACCTCCTGGGCACAGAGAGAAGGTAACACCGGTTAACTGCTCCCTCCCCGGGGCTTTCCCAAGGAGCCCATCTTGCTTCCTCTGTCTCCCCACGCAGATTGCGGAAAAACCTGAAGTCCTTAATCATAGTCCACCCATCCTGGTTCATCCGCACCGTGCTGGCCATCTCCCGCCCTTTCATCAGGTAAGATCATGACCTGTGCCCGGATAGCCACCTGGGTTTTTGTGTGTCTTATTTTTTAATCTGCATTTTCCAGCTCCTCTCTGATGAATCTATATTGTTGCGTTAAACAGTTTAAAATCATACGTATTGTTATTTAGTGACGAATATACATCACGGGGTGGGGGGTAGGGAGGTGGGAATAAGTAACAACCAGCTCTCCCATATTGAATGTTGGATACCTTTTAAAGTTTACAAGCAACAGCCCTGAAAGGTTGACTTGGCCGTGCCCGTTTCATGGATGAGGAAACTGAGGCTCAGAATATTCCAGGGAATCACCCAGAGTCACACAGCAAGGTCACCAGCCCAGCACACGCCCTCAGAAGGAAGCCCGGCTCCATCCACTCTGGAATCTGTGAGGGAGGGGCATTAGGATGGCAGGAGGGTCTGACCCACTCCTGCACAATGATGTGGTAAAACGATACATGTGTGTTTTAGGGGTGCCCGAGACTACCCTCAGGTTTGATGATTTACCAAGAGGACTCACAGAACCCAGAAAAGCTGTTGTGTTCAGGGTTATAGCTGATTACAGAGAAAGGATGAACACTGAAATCAGCAAAGGAAAAAGGTGCATATGGGAGTCCAGGAGAAGCCAGAAGGGAGCTTCTGATTGCCCTGTCCCAGTGGAGTTGTACCCAAAGCCCTTCGTTCTCCCTGCAATGATGTGTGACCACGTGTAGGAAGTACTGCCAACAGAGAAGCTGACCTCGGTGTCCAGGGTTTCCACCAAGGCGTGGCCACATGGGGATGGAGTGCCCACGCAGCCCCCTTAGTTCCTCAGTAACTGATATGATGGCCCAAGACCCCACCAGGAAGCACATCTTTAGCACGGACTATGGGCCCCGGGTAAATGAAGACGCTTACCAGACGGGACATTCCTAGGGCTTACAGGTGACCTCCTGTGAGTCTCAGGGGCTGGTTCTTTCTTCGGAATGTGCAGGAGATAGAAGCACCTGGACACACAGAGCAAGTGAAACAAAATTAGTCATGTTAAACACCCTCGTCAATCACATAAAAGTAAACGCACATTTAATGTAATATAATTCAAAACATTCAATTAAATGAAGGCCCTTCATTTCCACGTTCCCAGTGAAGAATCTGTGATGAGTTTAATAGACGGAGTCAAGCTTCGCCTTGAGAGCATCACAGCACTTAGGCAAGGAGGCAACTTCAGACGCTCTGTTCAGTGACTCCCAAGTGCTCTCAGACATTTGCACATTAGTGAAATCAGGCCTTCAATACACTGATTATGGGTCATTTGTGCTAATGATGACAATTACCGGGCGAAACGGTAGACACACACTTCAGCCTTAACAGAATTGCCTTCTGTCCTCAACATCCTGTAATTCGGGAACTGAAATTTGCCTTGAATGCAAATAATTCTCTCACTTTGGGTTGCTTTTCCTACTTTTATTTTATTTTATTATTTTTTTGGCCATGCTGCACGGCTCGTGGGATCTTAGTTCCCCAAGCGGGAATCAAACCTGTGCCCTCAGCAGTGAAAGTGTGGAGTCCTAACCACAGGACCGCCTGGGAATTCCCTGGGTGGCTTTTCCTGTGGTGAATTTCAAAGGTCTCATTTTGAGCTTTCAGGGAAATAGGAGGGGAAAGTGGGGTAAAGTAAGCTTCCCTGTTTAAAAGCCGAGGGAAGTGGAGACAGATTCTGAGCTGCCACCTGGCCCTAGCCGTGAGGTTCTGTGATTGTATCTCAAAAAGAACTCCCCCGATGATCTAAACATGGGCATGTGCCTCGCCCTGGACTGGAATTCTCCCTCCCAAGAGCCCTGCTTCCAAGACAGAGCTCAGCTCACAGGCAGACAGCATTGTCACGTGGAAACCGGGTACCCATTTCCAACAACGGACGTGGCAGCTTTACCGTGGTGTCCTCACGATGTGATCTTGCCTGTATTTATAGCCCACTGCTCAGACCACAGGTGTCGCCTCTGTGTCCCCTAAAAAAACCTTTGCAACCAATCAGATCATCCACCCTCAGAGCCTCTCAGACCCGGGGTATTCAGGTAGAGTCGGTCTGAGACTCACTCCCTGTCCCTGGGCCCTTTACTTTTCTGTCACACCAACTGGAGGAAGAACTCATATTCCAAGAATAATTTTTTTTTTTAATTAAGAAAATAAATTTCGGGACTTCCCTGGTGGAGCAGTGGTTAAGAATCCACCTGCCAGTGCGGGGGACATGGGTTCGAGCCCTGGTCCGGGAGGATCCCACATGCCGCAGAGCAACTAAGCCCGTGCGCCACAACTACTGAGCCTGTGCTCTAGAGCCCGCGAGCCACAACTACTGAGCACGTGTGCCACAACTACTGAAGCCCACACTCCTAGAGCCCGTGCTCCGCAATGCGAAGCCCGCGCACTGCAACGAAGAGTAGCCCCCACTCGCCGCAACTAGAGAAAGCCCACGTGCACCAACGAAGACCCAACCCAATTTAAAAATTTTTTAAAAATTTAAAAAATAAATTTTTTAAAAAAGAGATGATTCTTTAAAAAAGAAAAAAGAAAATAAATTTCAGGGACTTCCCTGGCGGTCCAATGATTAGGACTCTGCTCTTTCACTGTTGAGGGCCCGGCTTCAATCTCTGGTGGGAGAAATAAGATCCTGCAAGCTTTGTAGCTCAGCGAAGGAAGGAAGGTAGGAAGGGAGGGAGGGAGGGAGGGAGGGAGGGAGGGAGAGAGAGGGAGACAGAGAGAAAGAGAGAGAGAGAGAGAGAGAGAGAGAGGGAAGAGAGAAAGGAAGGAAGGAAGGAAGGAAGGAAGGAAGGAAGAAAGAAAAGAAATTTCAACTGCACAAAAGCGGTGGGGTTTATTTATTCTGGTACACATGGCCGCTTTGTGACTCTCTGTGGGAAAACCGTCTGTCATTCCCTGATCAGTTACCAGTGGCCTCTGCTGATTAACCCGTGTATTTTTCTCTTATGGACACTGCGAACTGTAACATTCCTCATGGGTCTCCGTTTTTGCCGGGTGCCGGAAAGTTTGAGCCGAATTCCTATCTAATCTCTAAAATTAGATGTAAAACTTCTGACACAGTTTTGTAACTATGTGACTCTATCTTACTTTTTTTCTTTTCTTTATTGTTATTTGATTATTTTATGGCTTAGTGTCCTGTTACATTCTCTTGGCCTTATATTTCTCATCGTTAGAAAAACTGATGTGAGGGACTTCCCTGGTGGTGCGGTGGATAAGACTACGCACTCCCAGCGCAGGGGGCCCGGGTTCCATCCCTGGTCAGGGAACTAGATCCCACATGCATGCCACAACTAAGAGTTTGCATGCCACAACTAAGGAGCTTGTGTGCTGCAACTAAGGGGCCCACCTGCCGCAACTAACACCTGGCGCAACTAAATAAATAATTTTTTTTAAAGGAAAAAGAAACTGATTTGACCTTGAAAAAAGTTTATTGGACATTTTACCAAAATTAGGTTTAAGGTAATCTTTAAAAAAATAATCACGAGTTCAAAGCAATGCGCTGGTGACAAAGCACCTCAGTGGGTAGCAGACAGCCAGAGCTGGGGTTTGGACCGGAACAAGCCATTCATCCCGAAAGAATGTGGAATGAATCAGCAGTCCCCATGTGCATCTGTCTCGTGACCAAATGACTACTGGTGCCATCCAGGCAGTGGCGATTGTGCCAGAAAAGCATTCTTGGGAAGATTCACACAGAGGAACAACTCCTGGGGAGGATGGGGCCTGGAGTCCAGCAGCATCTCTTTCCTCTCTGCTTCCTTCAAAGAATTTCCTCAGCTCAGCAAGGACTGGTGTCCAACACGTAGTTCAGGACGCTTCTCTTCTTGCAAGGGGAGACCCCGGGTTCTGCTCTGTTCCCCCACTAAGGGCCAGGGGTGGAGGCTGGCACAGGTGGGGAGGGAAGCTTGGGCGAAGGTGCTTGGGGCATCCCGGAATACTGCTGCGTGTGCAACCCTGTCGGCCATCGCTCCTTCTGGCCCTGAGGGGCCACCCTGAGGGCTTGCTTTCAGATGTCTCCTTGCTTCTTCTCCCACCAGCGTCAAGTTCATCAACAAGATCCAGTATGTGCACAGCTTGGAAGATCTGGAGCAGCTCATCCCCATGGAGCACGTGCAGATCCCAGACTGCGTGCTACAGTGAGTGTCCCTGGGCCATGGGAATACCCCCCCACCTCCATCCCCATTGCTCCTGGGCTGCTCGCCTCTCAGCCACCTCTGATCAGCTCAACCAAGCTGCCAGGAAACCAGACCTGTGTGGGAAAGCAGAAAAGAAGGAAATACAGGGAAACAAGCTCCTGTGAAATTACAGAACACAGCAGGCCTGGCTATCTAGTGCAGGCCAGGGGCCAGTGAGCCCTGGCCCCCGGCTTGTCTTTATAAATAAAGTTTTATTGGCACACGGCTACATGCATCCATTTACAAACCATCCACGGCTGCTTTCGAGCTACAACAGAATCGAGAGGTTGCCACAGAGACTGGCCTGCAAAGCCAAAAATACTGATTCTCTGGCCCTTTACAGGAAAACTTTGCCCTGATGGAGGGGCCTGTAGACCAAACCCACGTCAATGAGGGGGTCACTTTACACTGGCCGTGTTCGAGGCTGATGCAAAAAATGTCCGCTGAGCCGCATCTACTCCAGATGGTGGAATATACCAACAAAACAGATATCCCTTGCCCTGGGGTGGGGTGGGCGTGGGCAGGCTTGAAGGAAACATAAAAAAGACCAGTAGACCCGTCAGCTCCGGCTGTCCTTTCTGCTCTAAGACCTGGCATGTATTCAGATGTGACAGTGAGATTGCTTCCCTGTTCCCAGAGGGAAGGGGATTCCCAGGCTGCATCTCATGTGCTTTCCTTTCTCTCTCTTCCAGGTACGAAGAGGAAAGGCTCAAGGCCAGGAGAGAAAGGTGTGTGCGGAGTGGCCTGTGCCCGGGCCAGGTTAGGGCTGGCGCTGAGCTGGGCCCACAGCTGGGGGGAAATTGGTGGCTTCCACTCAGTGGGGACCCATGTCATGCACACATGTAGCTCAAGGCCCTGCCCTTCTCTCGAGGGCTTGGAGTCAGATCCAGGCTCAAATCCAGGTTCCCTCACTTAGTCACAGAGTGACATTAGGCAAGTGAAAAGTTCACAGCCACCCTGAGGATTATTGTGAGAAATCAGGACCAACATAACCCACCGGACAAAAATAGTAGACTCCATAGAGAGTCCTCCTAGTAATCCTGATGACAGTGGGGGGAACACAACCCGCTCCATGCTCGCCCCTGCCAGACTTACCCCAGAATCGCCCCTTCACTGACTTACTGGCTAATTTTCGAAAGTGGCAGTGCTCACAGAACTTCAGGACTATTTTGGTCCCACCCAGTTATGGAGCCCTTATACCATTCCTGTATCCTTTCTCATCCCCCCCATCCCAACCCCTCCACCCCAAGAGGAGGGCAGGGCCAGGATTCCTAAAAGCGTCTGACAGGCTGGGAATCCGAGGCTCAGAGAGGGCAAGGCACCTGCTCAAGGCCACACAGCAAGTCTGAGAATTCAGTGAGTCGAAAGCATGCCAGGCCCTGTGCCAGCCTGGGGGAGACTGAGGCGATTAAGACTGAAACTCCTGGTCCAGAAGTTTCCTCAAAGGGCAAAGGGGAGGGTTGCCTCACCGAGTGAGGAAAGCAGATCCTGGGGCAGGACGGGTGATGTCGGCAGATGAGATACATAATGAGAAAAATTACGGCGGCTTCACACAGCGTCGTTTAATAGTGATGGGTGTGAGCGGAGTGGAAGGGGGCGTGGAGGGCAGCAGGGCCCGCCCTCCCACGCCTTCCAGGGAGTTCTCCTCCTTCCCCTCCTCTCTCTTCTCTACTCCCTCCCTCCCTCCCCTTCCTCTTTCCTTCCTTCCTGTCTTTTTCTTTTTTTTTTCAATGCCTTTAGTTGCAGTAAAATACACAGGACATACCATTCACCATCTTAACCATTTTTAAGTGCACAGCCAGGTGGCATTAAGTACATTCACATTGTCCTGCAACCATTCCCACCATCCATCTCCAGAACTTTCTCATCTTCCCAAACTGAAACTCTGTCCCCATGAAACACTGACTCCCAAGCCCCTCCCCCAGCCCCTGGCCCCTAACCATCTACTTCCTGTCTCTGTGGATCTGACTCTCTAGGACCTCGTGTGAGTGCAATCAGACGGTATTTGTCCTTCTGCGTCTGGTTTATCCAACTGAGCATAAGGTTCCCAAGGTTCATCCACATTGTAGCAAGCGTCAGAATCTCCTTCCTTTTTAAGGCTGAGTAATATTCCAGCGTGCGGATAGACCACATTTCGTTCATCCATCACCTCTCGATGGACACTGGGGGTTTCCACCTCTTGGCTGTTGTGAATTGTGCTGCTGTGAACACGCGTGTACAGTTATCTATTCAAGTGCTTGCTTTCACTTCTTTGGGGTGTATATAGACCCAGGAGTGGAGTTGCTGGATCTTATGGTAACTCGATGTTTCATCTTTCAAGGAGCAGCTAGAATCTTTGCCACAGCGGCTGCCCCATTTGATATCCTCACCCCAGCAGCCATGCGCAGTTCCAATTTCTCCACATCCTCGCCAACATAGAAACATAACACATGTTCTACATTTAAGGTAGTAGCCGTCCTGCGAACTTCCCTGGCAGTCCAGTGGTTAAGACTCTGTGCTTCCACTGCAGGGGCTCTGGGTTCGATCCCTGGTTGGGGAACGGAGATCCCGCATACCACGTGGTGTGGCCAAAAAAAATTTTTTTTTTTTAATTTTAAAGGTAGTAACCATCCTGATGGGTGTGAGGTAGTCATGTCTGTCGGTCTGGCTTCTTTCTTTTCCTCCCTTTCTCCCCACCCCCAGGTCCCCCTCTCCTCTGTCTCTCTGTCTGAGTTACGCTCCCCCCGCCTCCTGAACCTTAGCTATGGATGGGAGTAGAAAGATGACAGGACAAGCAGGGTGCCCATCTTCCAGAATCACGGCACACGGGCTGCAGCGTCCAGGGAGCAAGTGCATGAGGCCCCTGCGGCGGCGATAAGCTGAGATAAGCGCCCCCAAGGAATGGCCCACAGCCCCTCCCCCTCCCCCCCGCCAACCATCTGCGTCCATCTTCATGAACCCCCTGGCCATCCCATCACGCAGTCCACCCTCTGGGCCCCCGCGTTTCCCCGGGCGCAGCCAAACCCTCTCCTGATCGCTGTCGGGCCATGATGGGTCCAGACAGAGGGGCCAGTGGGAGCCGAGAGCCCCTGGGCCCACTCGGCTGGCTGGTCATCCCTCGTCACCTCTTTCTGTCCCCAGCGCAAGGCCACAGCCAGAGTGCGTCCTGCCCAGGTCTGAAGAGAAGGCGGAGGCGGGGCTGGCAGAGGACAGGTAAGTGTGTGCAGGTGGCCACAGGGCCAGAGCCCACACCCGCGGGGGGCTGCTGAGCCCAGGGAACCTCAGTGAAGGTGATCTGACATTACCATGGTGCTGAAGTAAGACCACCACTGTGAATCGGCCAGCATGAGGCCCATTCCATCCAGCCATTTTAATGTAAATTTAGTGCATCTGTAGTTTTGGGCAACCAGCACCTTCTCCAGTTCCAGAACATTCCACAGCCCAGAGGGAGACCCTGTACCCTGTTAAGCAGTTGTTCCCATTCCTATACTCCTTTTTTTTTTTCCCCCAGCTGGGCCGTGGTATGAGAGATCTTAGTTCCCCAACCAGGGATAGAACCTGTACCCCCTGCAGTGGAAGCACGGAGCCCTAACAACCGGACCGCCAGGGAATCCCTCCTTTTCTTTTTAAATCCAGCAACTCTCTACTGAAAGTCCTTCAGTGCCTCACCCTGGGATGTGTAGACAGATGGCATGACCCCCTCCCTGGCCTCTAGAGGCCCCTCCCACCTTTCCTGTCTCTTTCTTCAGGTCTGCCTCCTGCATTTGACCCTTGTCGTACCCTACTTCTCCTGTCCTTGAGCTCCTTGAGGGCAGCGGTTGCATCTTGGGACCACTGCCCCCTCCTCCCACCCTGCATCCAGTACAGGCCAAGCATGGGGACCAGGGGCAGCTGATGTGGCCGAGAGACCAAGATCTGCCTCAGATGAAGGTTCCAGCTGGTGACCTTTGTGCAGGTCCCAGTGGATGGGTTCAGCCTTCTCAGTGGGTGGACCTGGAGCAGCAATAGTGATTTCATTTTGTGGCAGCGAAGGGGCCCAGCCATTCTCACGACTGCCTGTCCTGGCTCATTTGTTACACAGCTGACACGTGCTGACACTTGCTTTGTGCCAGATCAGGGTGAAGCCATATTGGCCCTCATGGGGCTCATGGCCAAATGCCAAGGCTCCCCAGACAGGCAACTAATGCTGAGACTCCTTCCTTTTCCCACAGGTCTGCTCTGGCCACAGAAGATCAGGAAACAAGGTGGGTGGGAAGCGGGGCGATCTTGGCACCTTTTTTTGGAAACATTCTATGTGGAACCTACCCTGGGAATGAGTGCCTCATGACTTATTGTTGATGGGGGGAGGATGCTGCACCAGGGAGGCAGGGAGACCGTGGTTACCATGACAACAGGGCCTCCTCTGGGGCCAGGCAGCCGGTCCCTGCTCCACTCCAGTGGGGCGTCATTAACAGGAGGCCCCAGAGCTGAGCCACACAGCGGCCCTGACTGAGATGTCCACCCAGAGCCAGGCCCCCTGAAGCCCAGGATTTTACTCAGCCAGAGGGTGCACTGTCTGCCCACAACCTATCTCAGTGTGTCTGCCTGACTGCCAGGAGTAGCCTCCCTGTGTGTCACGGGTCCTGGAGACCACCCTCAGGGGCAGTGGTTTGCTAGAAGGACTCACAGGACTCAGCAAAACTGATCTGCTGACAGTTATGGTTTATTAAGGTGGAAGGGTGGGTACAGCTCAAAGTCAGCAACGGGAAAAAGAGCGTGGGGTGGGGTGAGGGGAGACAGGCGCACGCTTCCAGTTGTTGTCTCCCAGGGGAGTTGTTTTGGGACAGCCCTTAATTCTCCCAGCAGCCAGGCGTGGTGATGCACACCAAGTGTCACCAACCAGGTGTGCTCATTTGAGCTCTGGTGTCCAGGGTATTTACTGGGGGTCAGTCATATGCACGGCGGACCACCCATATGGCTGACCTTCGTCTCTAGCCTCTCCAGAGGTTGAACTGATACCACATGGTCCATGGCTCCTGCCTTAAATCACATTGTCAGCATAGACTATCCAGGGTGACCCCAGGTCCCAGGCAAACAAAGATACTCTTATCAGGAAGGACATTCCAAGGACTTAGAGGTGACCTCCCAGAAGACAGGCAAGGGCCAGACCTTCCTTTGGAACCTACAGGGTTAATCCTTGACCACACACTCTGCTATAAATACGTTACATGGCCCGGCCACATGCCTTAACGCTACCCATGTGACCCAAGAAGCCCCAGGCTGAGAAATAAACATCAAAAATCGTCTTAGACCAGTACTGCCCTGGGCGCACTGAATAGAAGCAAGTTCTCAATGCATTTCTGACAAGACCATCTCAGTCCTTCTGGAGCTGAGTTCCCAGCCACAGACACAAAACACACGAGGAAATCATTCACCATGAGAAAAAGTCGGCGGTACAACAGATAGCAGCATTAGACCTCCTCCTGGAATCCTCAGGTAGAGGTGATAAAAACAAGCATGTCTAAAATGATTAAATATATAAACGAAGGAATGGTTGGGAGCAATGGATGGATGGACAGATGGACTGGTGGGTAGGTGGGAGGGTGGATAGATGGATGGATGGATAGGTAGATGGACAGGTATATGGGTGGATGGGTGGATAAATGGATAGACAGGTGGATGGGTGATGGATAAGTGAATGAATAATGGATGGTTGGATAGGTGGATGGACAGATGGATGGATGGGTGGATGGATGGGTGGGTGGATGGATGGACAGATGGGTTGGTGCATAGATGGGTGAGTGAAGCCTCCCTCCAGTCTGATCGAGGGCACCAGCCCTGGGGCCTTGTTCTTTGGCTGGGGCACCAAGGGAGAAGTCCCCTTCAGAACCATACCTAGAAGGTGGGTGACAGGTGGCAGACCTTGAAAGGCAGGTGCCACTCTTGCTGCTGAGGGCACACTAAAGCCGATTAGATCATTCTTTTGGATTCCCCACACATGGAACATTTTCCACTTTCTTTAAATACAATAATAATAACTTGACTGTGTTTCTGCCTCTCCAGCATGTCCTGAGGTGACGTGAGCACAGAGGAGGACGCAAAAGAAGATCCCAGATGCCAGGAAACCTCTGTCGGACGCCCTCTGACCCTGGATCTTGTCCCCACCTCATCCTGAGTCACAGTCTCCGGGGGGTGTCCGTCTCCTCCATCCATGTCTGAAACCCAACATCCTTTCCAGCTGCTTGAAAACTTTTTTTTTTAATGATGCAGTATTAGTGCGTTCTGGAAAAGGACCCAGTTCTCCACCCTCCCACACTCATGAGCTCATGGCCAAGAAGAGCAAGAAGCGTTGAGCATGGCCTGTGCGTCCCTGGTGGCCTCAGAGACCCCCATCACCACCACCACCACACCACTGCACAGAATCCTGGTCAGGACCCTTCTCTTGCTTGTCACCTGGTTCAGGTGGAGCCACAGATGCCCATCGACTCCCTGGCCGGGTCTGGATTCCTTCTTGTGCCTTTCCTGCCAGAACGGCCCCCGCAGCCCTGGGCATCTGGCCTGGAAACTCAACCCCCACCCCCAGCAGCGCCATGCCCCCCGGGCACTGCCCAGCCTTTGAACTCACTGCTTTTCCTTTGAACAGCCCTCCCCTTGCCTCTTATAACTTCCACCTTCTTAGGGAGCATCGGAGCCCACAGCGCCAGTGAGGGCCGCTGATAATCATCCTTGTTCTACAGTTGTGAACCTACATCCCCCTCAATCTAGAACATTCTCAAGCCCCTTGAACGCAGAGGCCACGCCACAGGGCAATTCCGATCAATACCTCCTACCGAGGGAATGAGCCTCCCCACTTCCCTAATCTCCCCGACAACATGGGGTTGGGATGCGCCCCCTTGGGCTCCCACCAGGAACAGAGGCCGAGAAACCAGTGCTGAAATAAGCTCATCCCAGAAACACAGATCGAGAAAAAGGAAGGTACAGGGTACTGAACGTTCGAGTGTTACGAAGGTCACTGGGGAGAATTAAAACCAGCGGCCTGGATGCTATGACCACCTGCATTCAAAGGAAGCAGATATCCTTAGGACAAAAAAACACATTTTTCTAATGCGGTTGAAACGCCAGTCAGCTCGGAGCTAAAGGGAGTGAGTTCCCCATCTCTAGAGGCATTCAAGAAAAGGCTGGACGGTACTTGCACAAAGTGGCCCTCTGCGGTCCCCTCCAACCCTGAGAGTCTCTGTTTCTATGAATCTGAGCAAAAGTCGAGCAGGTGCATCATCCGGCCCCTCTTGCTGGCTCTGTAGCTGGCTTCTTAGCGGGTGTCATCCAGGTTTGGTTGACCCTCCCTCCCCCAATAATTTCCCAGTAGGAGATTCTTGGCCTCAAAGGAGATGTTGAATGCTTCTCCACCTGGGATATCAAGGGGGTGCGTTTGGGGTTATCCCAATGGCAGGAGGGAGCCAGTGGCGTTCAGTGCTGAACGAAAGGGACAGCAGTGCTTCCTGCATGTCAAGGAATTGTCCCACCCCAAATGCCAATGGCTCCTGCCTTGGAAAATTTGGGGTTTCTAAGCAGCCTTGGACCTGCATCTTCTGGAACCCAGCACTGCTCCGGTGAGGCCAGGGCATTTGGGTGTCTGGTGGGGTTTTTTAATTTGCGTTTCTGCTCTGTTTCCCAAATGTCTAATAAAGGACCGGGACCATGTTCCAGGCGCAGATGAGTTACCTGGAGGCTGAAGCAGGAGAGGCTGGTGGATGGGCCTCTGCAGGCTGCCCTCTGAAAGGCCGCTCCATCCTGGGCCAGCTTGTCCCCCACCCCTGCCCAGAGTGCCTCCTTTTCTAAAAGGTGCCTGGGCATCTGCCAGGTCACCCTGAACTCCAGGTTCAGGTGGCTGGCTCTGCTCAGCTGAGAGGGACACGTGACCCGCGAGGCCCGCAAGTCCACAGTAAATGCAATAACTCCTGGAAAGCCAGTGTTCCACTGGAAGAGAAAAAGGAGCCCGGGACAGGAACAGATGCATTCCACCTAACACGACAATTACTGAGCGGCTGCAGAGGCGACAGAAGGACGAAAGAGGCAGACCCATCCCGCCCTCAAGGAGCCTGCAGCATAACAAGAAATTCCAGCACGGACCCCCTGGTTCACCGTGGCCCACCGACCACCCCCTCCGGACCACCAGCAGCCATAGACAATGGGCAAGTGGAACCAAGGACCCCAACCCAACCTCACAGCCCCTCCAGAATAGAGAGAGACCCCCGGGGTGGCTGTCTCCAGGTCGGCCACCCGTCCACAGGTGTGTGAAGTTCTGAGGCACAGCTCCGTCTATACGGGGCCACTGTGTCCTCGGTAGCACCTAGGGCTGCTACACACACCCTCTGAAATCGGCTTTGAGAAAGATTTTTATCTGCGGGGCAGTTTTTGGCTGAAATGCAACGGATGTCGAGCCCTCCTTGTAAAGGAACATTGAGTTTTCCTCTTGTGACAGACACATGGGATGCATCTTAAGTCCCTCCCCCAGTCGTAGTTCACACACCCATCCTTCCGACGGCGAGTTTTGTGGTTTTTAAAAACAATTCATTCTGATTACTGTCGTGATATGAAGGCATCATTTCCATGAGCTTTGGGGGATTTTTATGTTAAATAAATAAACTATCACTGAGAAGGGAGGTTTGTGACTTTTGTCCACATCCAAGGGATGTGGCACTCGTCTTGGTCGCGGTGCAGAGGAAGGAGCTTTCACGGGATGGGAGGGGGCACAGCTTAATGCCAAGCGACCTTGGGCAACCTTGGGTGACTTTGGGCCATGGCCTATATCCTCTTGCTTCTGTCTCCCATCTGCAGAATGGGAGACCCGGCTGGGTTCTTCCCGAGGTCCCTTTTGGCTCTGCCTGTCTGTGATTCAGGTTCCTTTCCTGTCCCCAGTCTTCTCTGGAATCAAACTTAGTCAACAGTTAATAATATTAATTACTAGTCTTAAGCAGTTCTCCAATCCCCGGCAGACACGAGCTGGGTATCCTACAATTTATCTCAATCCTGACACTACCGGTTCAGGCAGACCTTACAGGCTAAGGGTTCAGCCCCACAAGATGGCCCTGACTTCAGACACCAGTCAATCTCAGGTCCTAGAATAGGGTACAATTCAGCAGTAGTCAGATGGAAGAGGTGCACAGGTGAGGTGTGGGGAAGGGGGCGGAGCTTCCACGCCCCCTCTGGGCACCACCCTCCCAGCACCTCCCTGTGTCCACCTAGCGGAAGTTCTACAAAATTTGTTCAGGGATTTTCATGGAGGCATGATGGATTACACCACTGGCCATTGATGAAAGTTCCATCCCTCAAATCCCAGGGTCAGTGGGGTCCCCTGGCCACCAGCCCCGATCCTGTGGTTATAGGGCGTTTCCAAAAGTCACCTCGTAGCATAAACTCAGGTGTGGTTGAAAGAGCTTGTTATGAAAGCAAAGGATGCTTCCTTCATCTTTACTATCTGGAGCCATTTCAGGCACAGAGGACATAAGACCAAATATTATCATAAAAGGGACCTCCCTGGTAGGCCAGTGGTTAGAACTCCACGCTTCCATGGCAGGGGGCATGGGTTAGATCCCTGGTCGGGGAAGTTCCACATGCTGTGCAGTGTGACAAAAAAATTTTCCAAAAAAAAAAAAATGTATATATTATAACAAAAGATGTTCCCTCTTCTGACGTAGGAAATTACAAGGGTTTTAGGGGCTGTGTGCCGGGAACTGCGAACGAAGTCCAACTATGTCTCTTATTATAAATCATAATATCACAATAATAATAACAGTAGCAGTAATAATAATAGTCTGAGTCCAACCTAGCACAGGCCCCATGTTACTGAGAGGGGGGGTCTGAGGCAGAGAGAGGGTATGTAGCTCACCTGGGGTCACCCGGACCCTGAGTGATTGGTCTGAGGTCTGATTCTGTGTCACCCCCGGCCACCCCATCGCTCGGCTGGAGACACACGACCCTCTGTCAGCTGCAGGACATTGGGGGCTGTGCCCCTCAAAGGGTCAGAGTGGACCCTCCCATGTCAGGTACAAGAGGAGTCCTCCCGTTGTCCCCGCCCAGGATTTTGGGACCTGCTGGTGGCAGGGGTGCCAGGACAGGTGTGAGGTCCACACAAAGCCACCATCAGGTTGATGGCGGGAGCTGGCAGGTGCCAGCCCACCTGCCTCTGCCATCCTGCCCCTCTGATGTCCAGTGAGGTGCCCTTCGCGGAGAAGGTCACTTCACGGGGGCTGGGAGGGGGCCTCAAGTAGAGGGGGCGAGCTGGCATGAAGGCGGCGAGGAAGGGGTGTTGAAGATGGCAGAGCTGGCACTGGGATCAGGGGGTGCCCTCTTTGGAGGGGATGGACCCGCCCCTCTTTCCCACCCCACCGAGTCTCTGATTATCCTAAGGGGGGGTCTTGCGAACCTCATTCATCCATTCGTTCATCCATTTGCTGAGCACTGGGGATCCCGCGAGGCCCAAGCACCCCTTATGTTGCTCCCAGCCCAGCAGAGGAGTTTGACACAGGGAACCAGGGCCTCACTGGGGACCAGGAGGAAAGTCCAGGAAGGGTCCCTGGAGGGAGGGTCCTCGGTGACTGGAGACCAGAGAGAGAAGTAGCAGTTAGCTAGGCCAACGGGCGGGCGGAGAGGTGTCCCCGGCGGAGGGCTCGGCAAGGACAAAGTCCTGGAGGCCAGACAGAGCTGGGTGAACCAGAAGCAGGAAAATGAAGGGCGGCGGGAGTGCAGGGCGGGTGCTGGGGAGAGATTTTTTACTATCAGTGGCATCCAGCATAGTCACAGTGTTGTGCACCTCCGGTCCAGAGCTTTTCCATCCCCGCAAAAGGAGCCCCCGTCCCCATCAGCAATCACCCCCCCACCCCTCCCCTAGCCCCTGACAACCAGGAATCCACTCTCCGTCTCTGTGGATTTGCCTGTTCTGGACGTTTCACACTATGGGACAGGATGGTCAATTCTTTTTTTTCTTTGCGGTACGCGGGCCTCTCACTGTTGTGGCCTCTCCCGTTGCGGAGCACAGGCTCCGGACGCGCAGGCTCAGTGGCCATGGCTCACAGGCCCAGCCGCTCCACGACATGTGGGATCTTCCCGGACCGGGGCACAAACCCGTGTCCCTTGCTCCGGCAGGCGGACTCTCAACCACTGCGCCACCAGGGAAGCCCAGGATGGTCACTTTTAATAACCTTGGACCAGTGGGCTGTTTAAGGATCGGCAGATCTGCACTGGGAGCCCATGTGCCAGGGTGAGCCGACCAGGAGGCCTCCCAGCAGTGCCCTGCCAGGGCCTCTATCTGGGCATGTCACCATCACCCATGGCTTGGGCCACATGCCTCACAAGGAGGCTCCCAGGAAATTCTTGCCACTGAAACTGAGCCAGAGGTCACACCCAGAGCTGGCTTTCCCCCTGCCTACGGGGCAGCTGATGGAGCTCAGTGGCACAGGTCCGGCCACGCTGAGCTGCCAAGAGAGGCAACTGAGACCCAGAAGGGGCTGGACGGGGGAGAAGGGGATGGGAGCCAGTGGACAAGACCCCTGTCTTGGCCATTTGCTCACTCTGCCCCTGGTGGCCACCTTTGAAGTGAGGGTCACTGCTCCCAGTGACCTCTCCTGACCTCTGTGCCAGGTGAGTCCTGCCTGAGGCCACTAGGTGAGTCCATTAACCAGTTATCAACAAGATCCATCACTTTCTGTCTCCATCGCTGGTTGGCCCTCAGCAGCTATCTTGGCCACAGTAGGTCCTGCCAGTGGAATCGGGGGGTGAGGGAGGTCATGGCGGTCCAGACAGGGCAGGACCTGGGCGTGAGGACAGTGGGCTTCTTTTCTTTTCTTTTCTTTTCTTTATTTTTAGTTGTGGCACGCAGGATCTTTTTCTTTAGTTGCAGCATGCAGGATCTAGCTCCCTGACTAGGGATCGAACCCGGGGCCCCCCCGCATTGAAAGCGTGGAGTCTTAACCACTGGACCACCAGGGAAGTCCCTGTGCTTCTTTTAAATGCAAATAAGAATGGGGAGGCATGTGGCAAAGGAGAGTTGAAACAGAGGAAAGACAGCCCCTGGTCTGGGTTTTTACAAAGCTCCTCTCCCTGGCCATCATACAGAGGTAGTTGGTTTAAAGAAAAACCAGTGCCAGACAGTTCAAGCTGTAAAACCGGATTGTACTCAGGAGCCACTGCAATGGCTCCACTCCTAACACAGCACAGGCAAGCAGGTTCACAGTGAAGGAGCCGGTGGGGTCGGTGGACAGAGACTCACTAGGAGGAGACGTGAGGGGTAAGGGGGGGGATTCTGGCTACACTGACTTAGCAGATTCTTGCTGAAACACCCTCGTGTTTCACCCGGCGGCTGGATTCAAAGATCTCCTGCCCCTCCCTGTTTCATTCATTCCCTCTGCTACCATTTAGGGAGCCTCTGCCTTTTGTGGACCCACCCTTGTTAGGCACCCGGGACACCTCAGAGAACAAGACACATCTGGCCCTGCCTGCCCCGGAGGGAACTCACAGTGTGGAGGGAGGGAATGGGGATCCAGAAAGGCTTCCTGGAGGAGGGGACTGATGTCCAAGGTGACACAGGATGGCTTAGTCAAAGTTAGCCAAGGGGAGGAGGATTGGGTAAGAGGAGAGGGGTTCCTGGAAGAGAGAACAGCATGTACAAAGGCCCTGTGGCAGCAGCTCTGGGTGCTGAGGGACAGGTAAGTGATGGGTAGGGCAGGGTATCCTCCCTTCATAAAGCCTCCTGGAGGTGGAAGCCCAAAGCCAAAGAGAGCCTCCCTCCCTTGGTTGGGGCCAGCAGCCTCCCTTTATAAAGATAAGAACAGGTGAGGCACAGAGATGCAAGGGTGGGGCCCGAGCTCCCCCAGGTGGCAAGCGGCAGAACCAAGATTCAAATGCAGGATTCTTAACCAGGGCTTCTTAAAGTGTGTCCAGTTTGGCTGAGGGTGGTGGTTGCTGAGACGCTTTCAGGGGGTCTTCAAGGTCAAAATCACACATGAGCAAAAGATGCATTCAAAGTGCAAAGACAGGGACTTCCCTGGCGGACCGATGGTTAAGACTCTGTGCTCCCAATGCAGGGGAGCACGGGTTGGATCCCTGGTCAAGGAACTAAGATTCCACATGCCGCACAGTGTGGCCAAAAATAAAAATTAAAAATTAAAATAAAACAAAATGCAAAGATAGACAAATGGCCTTTAATGGAGCAGAGAATGAAAGAGAACAGGCCACCTTCATAAACCTCTACCTGTCCAGTTCGGGTGTAGGACAAAGAAGACTACCCATGATGACCTAAAAAGGCTAAAAATCCTCCTCTCTCCGTGTGAAGCTGGGTTTTCTTCCTATATATCAACCGAGACAACTATAGAAATGGGCTGAATGACAAGCAGATGTGAGAATCCTTCTAAACCAGATATTAAAGAGACTTGCAAAAATGTAGAATATCACTCTTTTACCTAAATTTTTTTTTTTAATTTCAACAAGATGAATTTATTCTCTGACATTTCTGGAGGTGAGGAGTCTGACACGGGTCTCACGGGGCTAAGATCAAGATGTGGGCAGGTGGGCTTCCCTGGTGGAGCAGTGGTTGAGAGTCCGCCTGCCGATGCAGGGAACATGGGTTCGTGCCCTGGTCCGGGAAGATCCCACATGCCGCAGAGCGGCTGGGCCCGTGAGCCACGGCCGCTGAGCCTGCGCGTCCGTAGCCTGTGTTCGGCAACGGGAGAGGCCACAACGGTGAAAGGCCCGTGCACCGCAAAAAAAAAAAAAAAGATGTGGGCAGGGCTGGTTCCTTCCGGAGGCTGCACGGGAGCATCAGTTCCCGCCTTTTCCAGCTTCTAGAGGTGCCGCATCCTTGGCTCACAGCCCCATCCTCCATCCTCACAGGCAGCAGAGGGGTATCTTTCTGAACCTTCTGCTGTAGCTACATGTCCCTTCCCTGTGATTGTAGCTGGAAAGGTTCTCAGGTTTTTTTGTTGTTAATTGAGGTGAAATTCACATAATACACAACTAGCCATTATTGTAAAGTATACGATTCAGTGACATTTAGTGCGTTCACAATGCTGTGCAACCATCACCTCTAATTCCAGAACATTCTCATCACCCCAGAAGAACACCATATAAGTAATCACTCCCTATTTTCCCTCTCCCAGCCCCTGACAACCAGGAACCCACTCTCTGTGTCTGTGGATCTGCCTGTTCTGAACGTTTCCCGTCAATGGAATCACACCCTGTGTGTCCTTCTGTGTCTGGCTTCTCTCACTGGGCATCGTGTTCTCAAGGTCCATCCATGTTGCAGCGACTGTCAGTGCTTCACCCCTTTTCACGGCTGAATAATATTCCATGTGTGGATGGAACACAGTTTGTGTATCCATCATCTGTGGATGGACACTTGAGTTGTTTCTACCTTTTGGCGCCTGTGAATTATGCTGCTGTAAACATTCATGTACAAGCTTCTGTGGGCACATATGTTTTCATTTCTCTTGGGTAGACACTTTGAAGTGAAATTGGGTCATAAAACCGCTAACTGTTTTCCACAGCGACTGTCCCATTTTCCATCCCCACCAGCAACACACAGGGTCGCCGTATCTCCCCATTCTCACCAACACTCTTTATCGTCCATCTCTTTGACTATGGCCACCCTAGTAGGCGTGAGTGTTCTCTCACTGTGGTTTTGATTTGCATTTCCCTGATAATCAGTGATGCTGAGCATCTTTTCATGTGTTTGTTGGCCGTGAGTATATCTTCTTTGGAGAAACGTCGAGTCAGATTCTTTGCCCACTTTTAAATTGGGTCGTTTGTCTTTTTGTTGTTGACTTGTAAGAGTTCTTTATATATTCTGGCTAGTAACCCCTTACCATATATCAATATATGACTTGTAAAAATTTTCTCCCACACCCTGCTTTGTCTTTTCACTTCCTTAATAACGTCGTTCAATGCACAAGACATTTTTAATTTGATCAAGCCCACTCCCTTTTTTTATTTTAAAAAATGTTATTATTTTTCATTAAAAATATTATATTTGGGGCTTCCCTGGTGGCGCAGTGGTTAAGAATCCGCCTGCCAATGCAGGGGACACAGGTTCGATCCCTGGTCCGCGAAGATCCCACACACCGTGGAGCAACTAAGCCCGTGCGCCACAACTACTGAGCCCTTGTGCCACAACTACTGAAGTCTGCGTGCCTACAGCCCATGCTCTACAACAAGAGAAGCCACCGCAATAAGAAGCACGTGCACTGCAACAAAGAGTAGCCCCCGCTCCGCGCAACTAGAGAAAGCCCGTGTGCAGCGACGAAGACCCAACACAGCCGAACATAAATAAATTAAAAATATATGTATTATGTTTATGTGACCATGTAGTGATCAGTTGTCTTTTTTTTTTTTTAGTTGCAGCATGTGAACTCTTAGTTGCAGCATGCGGGATCTAGTTCCCCCACCAGGGATGGAACCCAGGCCCCCTGCATTGGGAATGTGGAGTCTTACCCACTGGACCACAAGGGAAGACACTGGTTGTCATTTTTTAAAGTTAACAAACCTTTAATTTTTCTCAGTTTTAATGTATAACGTGGTAAATATTATCCATGACGATAATCCGTTTAAACAAAAGCTCCCCGGGGCTTCAGTCCTTTTCAAGAGTGGAAAAGGGGTCCTGAAACCAAAAGGTCTCCTCTGGTGGGGAGGCGGGGTGGGGCATGTGGTCCCATCTGGTCAGTAAGGAGGCGGGGATCAGCAGGGCCCTGCCTACCCCACCCCCTAGCTGCTGAGAGGCCTGAAGCCAAACGCAGTGACGCTAGCTCCCACGTGGGCGTCCGCTGAACAGCCACTGGTGTCACGCTGAGATTTCCTGGCGGCCAGGGTCACGAGAACAAAGCTTAAGTTCATCTTGGCATCAACCCCCTTGGAAAAGGAAGTCCCCTGTCGTGTGGTACCTCTGGGACTGGCCCGCTGCTGTCGCTGGAGACGGGGAAGGGGGGGTGAGCTCCTTTTTTCAGCCCCCAGAACCGGCCTTAATGTCAGGGTCAGGCGAGGGTACACACCGGGCTGGATATTTTTAGGGAGGGAGGAGGTGTGGCTGGTTATCTGCCCCGTGGGCAGTCTGGCTAGGAGGGGGCAGGCGGGGAGGAGGGGGGAAGAGGCAGCGGGGTGACTTCCACCCGCACCCCCCTGCCCGGCCGACCCGTGACTAATTTAGGCAAAAGACAGCGTGGAGCTATTTCCATCCAGTGGGAACAGGTGCGGCGCCCCCAGCGCTCCCCGCCCAACACTTCATCGCGCCGCCGGCCGCGCTCCCCAAAGGCCGTGGGCCGCCTCCCTGGGGGCGGCCTCCGGGCTGCTCCAGCCTATAAAGGCGCAGGGTTTTCTCAATGAAGCCGGGACGCACTGCGGGGTCGGGCCCAGCCGGGTACCAGGGAGTCGGGAGTTGGCCTGCCAACCGCGGTCCCCGCCGCCCCTCCGCGCGGAGATGAAGTACATTGTGGGCATCGGAGGGTGAGCGTCCAGGGCCCCGGGCGGACCGCCCCGCGGGGGCAAAGGTGCCGAGCTCTCGGGAGAGGCCGGCCGGGTGCTCTCCTGTGCGGGCCGAGGTGGCCTGGGCAGGAGGCCGGGGAATGAATGGAGGGCTGCCTGGCGACTGGTGTCTCAGGGACCCGATGCCCAAGGTCGGAGTGCGGGGAGGGGTCTCTGCCTTCTGTTCGGCACAGGGCCGGGCGCGGGGCCCAATAAAAAATTCCAAATGTAAGTCACTTCCCCATGCCGCACCCCTGACTAGATTCAGGGGGGCATAGAAGACTTTATAAAGCCCAGGCCGACCTTCCTTAAGGCGCGCGGAGGAGGGGAGGGCGAAGGGGAGGAAGGTGGGGAAACTCCGACCCCAGGGAGGCACGTGGGCAGGTGCTGCGGGGTCCCCAGAATGGCACTCCCCTGACTGTGTGGCACCTGCCTTTGCAGCCACTTCTGCTGACCCCAGGCAGGGGCCTTGCCTTCCCGGAGATTTATTACCAGTAACCAGGCCTTTTTAAGATGATGCTCGGGAAGCATTTAGCATAAGCAGGGCTGGCTTGGCGCTCCCACCTGAGAGGTCGCCCTGGGTCCTCCCCCTCTTGGTTTAATGCTCCATCACCCTCTTGAAATTCCTAATAGAGACCAGGGCCCTCCATTTCTGCACGTTCTGTAGCCGGCCCTGAGAGCACGGTGTGTCTTTCAGCAAGAAGTCAAATTAACATCAGGCATGTTCTAACCTGCTCCCCTTAATGTATGGGGGTCACCTTTCCCATTGGCCCTTTTAAAAGGCTGCAGGTCCCCCCCTTCCACACCCAGCTTTCCACCCCTGATTCCTAGGAGAGGGACAACCAGGTCAAGGGGACACTCATTCCCAGAAAGGCCTGACAGCCAGCCTTCTCTGTCCTTCAGCGGCCCCAGTCCAGAGTCCTTAGGGTGACCATCCGTCCTGCTCTTCCTGGGACTGAAGGGTCCCCAGGATTTGGGACTTTGAGCACTAAAACCAGAGACGTCCCGGGTACACCAGGATGAGGTGGTCACCCGGCTTTGCCCATTCCTTTTTTTAATAATCCTTTCCCTTTGTCATAAGGTGATTATGTCTTCCCGGTTTTGCAGTGAACTGCCGGTTTTCCTATCACAAATATCTTTTTCTCCCCCAGTCTGCACTTGCTTTAACAATTTGGCTTTTTTTAAAGCCCTGCTGAGGCTAAGTCACACGTGGGCCTCAGTTTCCTCGAGCTCCGGACACCACCTCCTGGGTTTGCAGTAACACTGGATGAGTCTGAACACAGAAAACAGTGCTTCCATGACCCCAGCTAAGGCTGTGTTCGCTTTTTTGGTTGTTTGTTTTCATACCCTCTGCCCCCTTTCTCTGTTTCGTCAGGCAGGTGAGCACAGGCCTGTGCCTGGCCCCAGCGGGCAGTGGGCAGTAGTGGGCCAGGCAGCCCAGATCGGCTGATTAGAAAGCCTCCTCTGACCTAACGTGAATAGAAATACCCTCTTAGCTCTACTGTTTTACAGGCCTGTGTTTGTTTTGCTTTGTTTTGTTTTTGGCCACGCAGCTTGGCTTGCGGGATCTTAGTTCCCAACCAGGGATCGAATCACGCCCCCTGCAGTGGAAGTGCAGCGTCCTAACCACTGAACCACCAGGAAAGTCCCTACAGGCCTGTGTTTTAGATTTGAGTCTGATCCTGGGGGCCCCTCAGAGCCAGAGAGATCCAGAGAGGGGACCCAGGCAGCCTCACGTGTATGCTCTCTCCACAGCATGACCAACGGCGGCAAGACCACACTGACCAACAGCCTCCTTAAGTCACTGCCCAACTGCTGTGTGATCCACCAGGATGACTTCTTCAAGGTAGCTGCCCCGGCTGGGGACAGGGGGTGGCTGCCCCGAGAAGGAGACTCAGGGGAGCAGACCCCTCCCGGGGCACCCTGGGCTAACCCGAGTTGGGAGATCGAGGGACTGGCGATCTCGGTTACCGAGCACCTACTGCGTGCCTGGCACGTTCTCACGGCACACCCGTTCCCCATGGGACAGATGGGGAAACTGCGGTTCCCAGAGGGTGCCTGCCACCTGGGTGGTACCCTTTATCCTCTGCAACTCCACTTTCCCATCTGCAAAATGGGCTCTGAGCCTGCCCTTGATGCTTTGTGGAGGGTGAGGGGGTAACTAGATCATAGATGCAAAATCCCCCCGCCCCTGGTCCCAACAGTCACAAGGTTGGGGAGGGGTTCTGAAGGCCAGCCTGGAGCCACCCACCCCCGCCTGGGACCTCGAAGCCTATGACTATCAGCTGCAGGGGGCCGAGGCAGGCAGGGGCACCCAGACCCTCACTGGGGGCTCTCCAGGCGCTGTCACCCCAGGGTGGGGTAAGGTGGGAAGGCGGGCACTGAGCCCGCGGCTTGGGCTCCTCTGTTTCAGCCCCAAGACCAAATAGCAGTTGGGGAGGACGGCTTCAAACAGTGGGACGGTAAGGACGGACGGCAGCCCCGCGCCCCCTGCCCTCACTGCCCCATGGCCCCCACCCCACCAACACTCGCTTTCCCGCCCCCAGTGCTGGAGTCCCTGGACATGGAGGCCATGCTGAGCACCGTGCAGGCCTGGATGATCAGCCCCCGGAAGTTCGCCCGTGCCCACGGGGTCAGTGTCCAGCTGGACGCTTCAGACACCCACATCCTCATTCTGGAAGGCTTCCTTCTCTACAGCTACAAGTGAGCGTCTCCAAGTCTGGACCCCGGACAATCCGGGCCCTCCCAGGTCACCAAGTCTCTATTTTGACAGACAACCTTGCTGGGTGACCCTGGGCAGGACATCGTACCTCTCTGGGCCCATCCAAATTGGGAGAGAGGGAGGATTCCATCCTCAGGGTGGGGGGCTAATGCGGGCATAGTAGGAGGCTGGCCGATGCTGGTCCCCTCACTCATCCCTAACCAAATCAGCCCAGACAAACCGCACCCCCCCCACAACCAGTCCTCATCACCCAGGAATGTCCCTGGAGGCCAAGGCCATGGGGGGTTGTGTCCTTTGACCCACGGGCGCTGACCGGGTCCCCTACCCCTGCCAGGCCCCTGGTGGACTTGTATAGCCGACGGTACTTCCTGACCGTCCCGTACGAAGAGTGCAAGTGGAGGAGAAGGTGAGCCTGGGGGCCCTGTCTGCATTCCCAGGTGGGACCAGGAAACTGGGTAATGCCTGCTGGACATGGCCACCCTGAAGCTGCAGGCTGACGGGCAGCAGGCACCTGGGTGGTCAGTGCTGGGTTCCAGAGGCCCATAGCCTGAGGCCTGGAGAGCGTGGCCCACCCATGCCCTACCCTGGGCATCTCCCAGGCCCACCGGGGAAAATGCTGGAAGTTGGGGCACACAGGCCCCAGCACAGGGCCCCTGAATCAGTGGTGCCACCCCAACCTAGTTCCCTCACCCCAGGCTCTGCTTGTGGCACAACCCTTGGGCGACATGGGTGGTGCTCATTCTTGCCCATCTCCCTCCCCAGTACTCGACGCTACATGGTCCCCGACCCCCCCGGCCTCTTCGATGGCCACGTGTGGCCTATGTTCCAGAAGTATAAGCGGGAGATGGAGGCCAATGGCGTGGAAGTGGGTAAGTCCCTGAGTAAGATGAGGCCAGCTCCTCCCCACTGGGACCATTTGGGAAACCTGAAAGTCCCTCCTCGAGTCTCACCACCAGTCTCTCTCACTTTGGGCCCCAGAGGCTGGTCTGTTCCCGCAGGCTGACTCTGCAGGCCAGCTTCCTCCTGACCTGCAGTCCTCTAGTCCTCTGTGAGCTGGCCACCCGCCTCCTGGCAGCAGCCCCAGTGACCCGGGCCACGGTTGGGCCCCCAGGGCCCCTGAATGTGGCCTTTCTGATTTCAGTGTACCTGGACGGCATGAAGTCCCGCGAGGAGCTCTTCCACCAAGTCCTGGAAGACATTCAGAACTCGCTTCTGAACCGCTCCTAGGTGTGGCTGGAGAGGAGGGGCCCAGCCCCCAATGCAGGGACCCAGACACAATTCCGGCCACAGTACGGCCAGGCTGGTGGCATCCCAGCCAGACACTGCGTGACCATTTCCCTTTGGGGAAGTCTGTACATATGAGAGTGGAGGCCCCACTCACAGCCCAGCATCTCAGGGCCCAGGCATTCTGTCCCGAGATGCTTCTGTAACCTCGATGGCGGCTTACGTATTAAACCTGATCCTGTTTTTTAATCATTGGGGTCTAGCCTGTTGTGTTCAAGGTGCTGAGAGGGACCCTCCTGCCCCATCTCCTTGGTGCATTGGTGGCATGTGGGGGGGGAGGCGACACCAAGGGCTCTGGGCAGTTACAGTCTCCACCTGTTGGATCCATGGCAATGTGACCCTGGGTGGCTGCTTGAGGGTCTTTGGGTCTAGCTTCCTCAAAAGGGAAATTTCCTGCCAGCTTTCAGAAAACAGCGCAGCATGGCCCAGAGCAGGGGCTGGGAGGTCAGCCAAGCCTGAGGGTGCCCCTGACTCTTAGCTGAGCCCCGCTGTCACTGCATCCCGGCGCCTCCTCCGTGACTGGAGCTGACACCTACTTCTCATGACCCAGGATGCTCGTAAGGACACACTCCCTGTCCCAGTAACCACATCTCCCTGAGCCTTCCCTAGAATGTTGGTGAGGCAGTTTATCGTATACACCCATTTCACAGATGGGAAGACTGAGGCTCAGATATGGTCAGTGGCTTGGGAGCTGGTATTGGAACTCAGGTCTCCTCAGACCCTGTTCTTTTTGCCCAAGGGAGGTTGGAAGGCTCCCGTGGAGCCTGAAGACAGGGCGGGGAGGGGGAGGGTGGACGGAGTAGGGGCAGACAGGAGGAGGACAGAGTACCCCTTGACCTGAGGGTGATACCCCAGGGCCAGCCGTGGAACTGTAGCCACCCACCCCACTCAGTCCAGAAGGGCAGGAAAAACCTGAAGTGTAGACAGTTTTGGACAAAGCCATTGAACATTTGGAAATTACGGGGGGGAAAAAAAGCAATTACCATATGACCTAGCAATTCCACTCCTAGAGAAGATAACCAAAAGGATTGAAAACAGGTGTTCAAACAAAAACTTGTACATGAATGATTCAAAGTAGCACTATTCACAGTAGCCAAAAGGTGAGAGCAACCTAAAAAGTCCATCAAATGATGGATGGATAAACAAAACGTGGTCCATCCACACACGGCCTTAGGAAGAAGGAAAGTCTGATACTCAGTACAACATGGATGAAACTTGAGGACATGATGCTCAGTAAAATAAGCCAGACACAGAAGGACAAATACTGTCTGATTCCACGTATATGAAATGTCCAGAACCGGCAAATCCACAGAGATAGAAAGTAGACTCATGGTTGCCAGGGGCTGGGCTTCGGGGGAAGGGGGGGGTGTGTGTGGGAGTGACTGATGATAGGGACAAGGTTTCTTTTTGGGGTGATTTTGGGGTGACAACATTGTGAATGCACCAACTGTCACTGAATTGTTCACTTAAAATGATTAATTGTATGTTATGGAAATTTCACTTCAATAAAAAGAAAAGGAAGGGATGCAGGGAGGGAGGATCAGGGCACAGGGGCAGTGAGGGTTCTGTGGGCTTTCATGTTTGTCGGTGGCAAGAAGGCTGTGGGGCGAGGAGTGTGGGTGTCCAGAGCCCTGCCCCTCACTTGCCACACAACACTCCCACTGTCCTCTGAGCTTCCTGCAGTGGCATCCATGGAGTGGGGTCTCCGTGTGCCCCAAGGCTCCCTGCCCTTCACCACAGAACGAGCTGGGCAGCAGGTCGGCGCTACACGTCCTGTCCTGCCCTGGACTCGGGGTCCCAGGCTCCTGGAAAACTGCTCACTTCCTGTGCCCCAGCTGCGGGGAGCCTCCTACTCAGCTGCTATCCCTTCTAAACACAGCCTTCCTGCCAACAGAAATCACCTAGCGGTGCAATCACCACTGCCCTTTGCCCCTGTGGCCTCACAACCCAGCACAGAGCAAAACACAAAGGAGAGAGTGGTAAGCAGATGGACAGATGGATGGCAGCAGAGCCAGGAGGCCCCGCTGGGCCTGGGGCTCATCCCTGGCACTAGCTTCAGCTAAGGCCTCATGCAGCCCTTTCCCCACCAACCTGAAGACCCAGTGCAGATCACTAGTAGGGTGACCAACTGTCCCTATTTTCCAAATACTTTCCCTTTACTTTTTTTTTTTTTTTAATACGTTGCGTGCCTTGTGGTATCTTAGCTCCCCGACCAGGAATTTGAACCTGCGCCCTTGGCAGGGAAAGCGCGGAGTCCTAACCACTGGACTGCCAGGGAATCCCCATCCCTTTACTTTAGCATGGAAAGTCCTGCCTCCCCAGAAATCCCTCAGAACCAACCAACCGAGATGGTTGGTCACCGTACCTGCTAGTCTGCTGGGGGCTGCAGAACAGAGGTGAAAGGGCCCACAGGCCGAGAGTCAGGAGGGGCTGGGTTCCCATCCCTCCCAGGCCATTGACAAGCTGTGTACCTTATGGCTCAGAACACCATGTCCTGGTATGTTTGAGCAGGATTTGAATCTGTTAAGACTCTCCTTGCTTCAAACAAACAAAACCAAAAAGCAAACAACACTATTACGGGCTGAATTGTGTACACTTAAATTCGTATGTTGAATCCCCTGACCCTTAGGACCTCAGAGTGTGACAGCATTTGGAGGTCACTAAGTTAAAGTGGGGTCGTGAGGATGGGCCTTAATCCAGTATGACTGGTGTCCATATAAGAAGAAGTTGGGACACACCGAGGGAAGACCATGTGAGGACACAGGGAGAAGATGCCTACCTGTAAGCCAGGGGGAAAAGAGGCCTCGGGAGGACCAACCCTGCAAATCCAGAGAGACAGAAAGCAGACTCGTGGTTGCCAGGGGCTGGGGAGGGGTGGGGGGTGGCTCCTAGTGGGGATAAAACATTCTCAAGTTTTTTTTTTCTTTTTTCGGCCATGCCACGCAGCTTGTGGGATCTTAGTTCCCGGACCAGGGGTTGAACCTGCGCCCTCGGCAGTGACACTGCAGAGACCTAACCACTGGACCGCCAGGGAATTCCCAAAATATTCACAAGCTGATCGTAGTTGATGGTTGTACAACCCTGTGAATACACCTCCAAAACTGAAGTTTACACATTAAATGGATAAATTGAACGGTATGTTAATTCTATGTCAATAAAGCTGTTTTTTAAAGTCCTCTGGGCCGGGAATTCCCTGGTAGTCCAGAAGGACTCAATGCTTTCTCTGCCGAGGGCCTGGGTTCAATCCCTGGTTGGGGAACTAAGATCCCACAAGCCTCGAAGCCCCCCCCACCAAAAAAAAATCACCCAATGTGACTTTTATTTTATTCGGTGGCATTTCCAACACTTGTGACTTTAATAAAAAATGTACAAAAATAAATGTACAAATGCCCATATGCTCGCTAACAGCACGTAACTGTCACGCTAATAAATTAGTGCCTGCTTTAACGGGGCACTAAACATTACTCACTCAACAAATGTTTATTGGGTGTGTAGTACTTAAAGTATGGCCCATGGGCTAAATCCAGCCCACTGCATGTTTTGGTATAGCCCTCGAGCTAAGAATGGCTTCACATTTTTAAATGGTCATGGGGAAAAATAACAAGAAGAGTTAAATTTCGTGACAGATGCAAGTTACATGGAATTCAAATTTCAGCATCTATAAATAAAGTTGTCCTGGCTGGCAGCCACGCCTACTTGAGTACGTGTCAGCTGTGGCTGCTTTCAAGCTACACGGCTGAGCCGGGGGGCTGGGGTAGAGACCCTCATGTCTGCATGGCTGAAATCACTCATTTCCTGCAGCGTCTGCTTATGGCGGCAGTGTATGCAAGGTCTGGGGTGGAGGGTGGCGGGAAGAGCCCACTGTGTCCTGGAGGGCAGGTGGGAGCTGGTGCAGGGCGCAGAGGGAGCCTCGGACAGCCTGCCAAGGCCTGCCCTTTGTCACAGTCACGGAGCACGGTGAGGCTGATCCTCTGGTCACCAGGCCCGAAATAGTCCAGGATGGGATAGGGACACGGGAGAGGTGGCTCCGGGGCAGCCAGAGCCCTGCCTGGCCACCAGACACCTCGGTCACTATGAGAACAGTAGCGGGATGGGGGACCACCTCATCCTGATTGCACAGCACTTTCCCAGTTTCAGCACTGAAAGTTCCCCATCCTGGGAAAGGCCGGGCCCAGGCAAACTGAGCCAGTTTGTCACCCTGATCGGGGCCGACCACCTTGAGTGGTCGGATTATTCTATGACCCGCCTCTCTAGGGCTTAGAGAGGAAAGGGACCTGCCCAAGGTCACTCAGCGGAGCTGAGATCTGAACACGTCTGTCAAATGCTGACCCAGGACCATCTCCAGCCAAGGAGGTGTGCCAGGCGGCTCACCCTCGCCCCATCCGCCTTCAGTACCCATATCCCGGGAAGATTCTCTCACTCCTCTCACAGCCACCTGATGGGCCCAGTGAATCCGGCCCCACCTGCCCCTGGCTGGGCGGCTCTGGGCACAGTGTGGACTCCAGCTGGGCTAACCTGTGCGTTTCCTGCAGCCCCTGCCCTCCCCAGACAGAACCCCAAGACTAACCTGATGTGCCCCTGTCACATCCACCAAGCACCCCCTAGGTCAGTGCCTGGCAGTCTTCCCAGGCCCCAGGACGGGACACCCTAAGACCGGGCAGCCTAGAGCGTGAGTGGGCGGCTCCAGAACCCGGCCGTCTCAGCCCCTTCCTAGAGAGAGATCCCGGGGCAGGTAACGTGCCACCTGCACCTCAGCGTCCTCCCCTGGGCTTTGGATGCCCGTTGCTGCTGGGTTTTTGTGGCAGGTGTTGCCACTCACTGGGACAAGGAGCCCAAGGCCCGCCCTCCCCCCCGCCCCAGGCCGGCCCCCAACCCCGGGGAGGGCACTCACACCTGCTGGACCCCTGTCCCGTGTTCAGGATGGGGGCTGGGAATTGTCTCCCATGCTCCTGTGACCAGTACAACCGACTCCTTTTCTGCAGATGAGGAAACTGAGGCTGCCGGAGGTGGAGTCCCTTAGTCGCAGGCCACAAAGGAAGGAGACAGGGTTCCAGGCCAGGCTGGTGCGCCTGGGACGCAGCTGTGCCCACTGTCCTGCCTGGGATGGCGGCAGGACCAGTCACCGCCAGGCTCCCCTGCGACCCCGGGCCCGGAGGAGGCCCCCCAGCTCCCGATGCCCCCAGCGCCTCCCTCCGAGGTCCCTTCTGAGGCCGTTCGTTCTCCTCCCACCCTCGTGACAGGGCTGGGGCCGCAGACTCCTCCATAATTACTATGGTATTTATTAGTTTTCTTTATGAGTCTCCCTCATTTGATGGATTTTAACTAAATTCGTTGGAAGAGGAAACTTCATGGCCTTGCTGTGGATGGGAAACCTTGAATTTCCTGAAAGCACGTTGCTACAAACACTAAGAATGCCTGCCCCCCATCCCTCCCCTAAAATCATCCCTGGGAGGCCCAGGGATAAGCACTCCACCTTCCCGGAATGCTGAAGGCTAAGAACAACCTCAGGTCAGTGCTTCTCAACTGGGGGCGACTCTGCCCCCCGCCCAGGGGACACTGGGCAACGTCTGGGGACATCTATGGTTGTCACACTGGGGGACTCCTGGCATCAAGGGGGTGGGGGCCAGGGATGCTGCTCCACACCCCGCAGCGCCCAGGACAGGCCCACAGCCAAGAACAATCCAGCCCGAATGTCAGCGGTGCCGAGGGGAGACACCCTGGACTAAGGGCAGAGAATTGGCTCAAACCCCCATCCCCCCGGGACTCCCCTGGTGGCGCAGTGGTCAAGAATCTTGCAGGGGACACAGGTTCGAGCCCTGGTCTGGGAAGATCCCACATGCTGCAGAGCAACTAAGCCCGTGAGCCACAACTATTGAGCCCTCGTGCCACAACTACTGAGGCCTGCGTGCTTAGAGCCCGTGCTGTGCAACAAGAGAAGTCACCGCAAAGAGAAGCCCGCGCACCACAACGAAGAGGAGCCCCCGCTCACCGCAACTAGAGAAAGCCCACATGAAGCAATGAAAACCTAAGGCAGACAAAAACAAATTAAAAAACAAATTAAAAAAAAAAAAACACCCCCTGGAGGCGCCCCGAGTGGGACTCTATGTGCAGAGAAGGCTGAGAGCCCAGGATTGGACAGACCCTGACACACACCCACGTGACACACACACACTCACGTGCCAGTCATCCTGTGGCTGACACCTTGCTGGGCCAAGTCATTCCCCACCCCTGGGGAAGTGGGCCTGGCCTGCCCGCACCAGGGAGCTCACTCCGTGGGGGAGGAGGTGTGGCCTCGGGACTGCTGGGGGCCCAGGCGGGTAGGCGGGACCCCACGGGCCTCTCGCTGGAACCTGGCTCCTCTGAGGCCACCCCAATTCAGAAGCCTTGCCAGGGAGACCCTACCCCACCTCAGCTCACTGCATACAGACAGGCGGCCTTCCATGTGAAACGTCCTCACATGGGCCCCTGCACAGTCCCCCCCACCAGAGCTCTGCCCTGGGGCCCTTCCCCAAATGTCCTAACAGCCATCGGGGGAGAAAGATGGAGGGAGAGGCTCCAGGCGGTGGGGCAAGGCTGCAGAGCCGGCTCCCGGGGCCCTTCTTTCCTCATTCTATTTCAGGACCCCCCCAACCCCAAGCACTTGCCACTCACGTCAAGTAGCACTCAGGGGCCATCTTAATCAGCAGTTACTCTGCCTGCCCTACCCACGTCCCAACAGGGCCAGGGCGGTCACCTCCAAAGGCTGCCTCCACCTCAGGTGCCATCTGCCAGGCCCCTGAGGGGGCATCCTTGGGGCAGACTAGGGGGCCAGCCGGTGCCTGGGGGAGGAGCAGGCTGACCGGCACAGACAGGGGCAGCCATATGCCCTCCGCTGCCACTCAGGAGCCCCCCCCAAGTCCTCCCAGCACATTCTGGAGGGAGCCTGGGGCGCCCAAGAAATGTCCTCATCACCTCCCCATTCCCCTTAAGTTTCTCTTCAACAAGCCCGGGAGGGGAGGGGGCGCAGAGGCAACTTTCAATCATGCAAACAGGGCTCACTTCCGCAGGGGTCTGGAAGTCCTCCCATACAGGGACCCTCAAAAATGCAAAACCCCAAGGGGTGGGGTGGGGGACACCGGGGGAGTCGGGGTGGCAGGGAGAGGAAGCCACACACTCCCCGAGGGGAGCCGGCACCACGGCCATCACTGCAAGACACACATGCATCCTGGGGTCACCTGGCCAGGGCAGGGGTCCCCGGCTCTCTCCCCTCCAGGACAAGGAGAATCAGGGAGGAGAAGTCCCAGCCCCCTCCTCCTCCTCCCCGCCCCTCACTGCCCTCCTCCCACCTGGGCCGGTTAAGTGCCCCCTAGGCTGTGTTTCAGACGTCCTTTGCATGGGGTATGTCTTTCACCACTGTTCTGTGTCTCACTTTTCAGGCCACAGAGTGGGGCCAGGCAGAGGGACAAGGGGATGGTTTCGGTACTTACTTTTCTTTTTCTCTCTGTACAACAGGGGGGCTAAAGGTCTCGGGGGCTGAAGGAGCCTCTCAGGGCTGGTGGGTCTGGCTTTATAGACCACCCCGTGCCCTGGCAGCCCCGCTGGTTATTAATAGCGGCCACCGCCTCTTGCCCAAGTATGGTCATGAGCACAGCAGCTGTGGGTGCGCAGCCCCTGGGCAGGACAGGTGGCGCGAGGACAGCCCTCTGCCCTACGAGAGGCGGGCAGCGCTGCAGGGGACCCAGCATGGCCTGGTGACTCCTGCGCCCGAGCCCCCGAATCTAACAAGACACACTTAGTGAGGGTGCGCCCAGAGTGTGCTAGACCCTGACACACCCTTGCCTCCAACCCTTGCTGCCACCTTAGAAACCACTGTCCCTAAGGACAAAGCTGGCACACACACAGAGGTGCCGTGTCTGCCGAGAGCCAGGAGCCCAACTGGGCTGCACCAAACCCAGGCCTGTCTGACTCATTTTGCAAACGGCGCGTGACTAATGTGAGCTGTGGTGAAGGCCTCGATTGAGGGTGAATCTCACATGCTAGGACAACACGGAGGGTCCCCCACAGCTGCCGCCAATGAGGTCGGATAGCCCAAGGCCCTCCTTCTCGAGGGACCGAGGGACCGGCTGGGCTCCTGCTGTCACTGCCCTGCCAGCCCACAGAATGATTCAAGCAAGTCAGCGACATCCTCCCACAGAACTGGAGGCCACCTCATCCTCTTGTCACTAAAGTCTGCCTGCACACCCTGCTCCTGACTGTGCCCCAAGTGCCCTACAGGGCCTGCGGCGTCCTTCTCCCCGGGGCTGTCGGTCCTTGTGCCTAGTAAAGAGCCGTCTACTCATCTGTCCGTGTCAGACGTCCTGCATCCAGCCACCCCTTTCCCCACAGTGGGACTCCCGCCCTCTCTAACTGGTGACAAGGAGGCAGTTGAAACACAAGTCACTGAGAATCCTCGGGTGGACCAGTGGTTAGGACTCGGCACTTTCATTGCCGTGGCCCGGGTTCAATCCCTGGTCGGGGAACTAAGATCTCGCATGCCATGCAGTGCGGCCAAAAAAAAAAAAAAATACAAGTCACTGACCCAAGAGCCTCTGGCTCAGCAGCCCAACCATGACCAGCAGGTCTGTCCCTGCCCAGCCCAGGAGGGCATTTTGCCACAGCCCCAGGCTGCCTCACCAGTGATGCACCCGGCCTGAGGGAGGGGATGCAAGCAGATATGGTACGGTCCGAGAAACAGAATCAGACGTGGCTTTCTTGACATCAGAGAAGCCATTTTTTGGCCTAAGCCATTTTGGGATCTAAGCCTGGCCACAGTGTTTGTCCTTGAACAGGTCTTAATAACTAATGAGCTTAAGGAAACAAAAGAATGCAGGGATGAAAGACTGTTATCAGACAAGAGAAGTAACAATAGCGAAGATAATAAACCAGTTGTAAAGACTCGCCAGAAGCACTTTCTTGAGCTGTTCTGCCAAATTTATTTATTTACTGCCTACCGCAGCATGCGGGATCTCAGTTCCCTGACCAGGGATGGAACCCGTGCCCCCTGCATTGACAGCATGAAGTCTTAACCACTGGACCGCCAGGGAAGTCCCTGTTTTGCCAAATTTAAGCCCCCACAAGAGCTTAGCCACCAGATCAAGCTGGAACCTAAGCGATAATGATGTTGACCTTCTCTGACCCTCGTGATTTCAATCTAATAAAGCTTGGAATCTGTCGACCGCCCAAAATCTGAGCCCTCCCAGACCCTCTCCCCTCCCCAGCAGCGGGGGTGTAGGGCTGAGTGGCTCTAGAGGCACGATCGTGACCCCTGTGCCTGCTGCTGTCTCTCTCTGCAGCTGGTGTCACAATGTCCACTTGGAGAACTTGACCTACCTGGGGACACGAGCTCTGCTGGTCTGAGGTCTCATCCCTCTGACCTGATCAGCTTCCACAGTGCTCTCCAGGTTCCCGGTTACTCCTCATAGCGTCTCGGGGGGTGGGAGGGACGGGCGGGGGGCACCACCACCGTGCAGCAGACAGGGAGGGGGATCACCAGTTTCGGGGTGGAGCCGGCGGTGGAAACTCAGCCTCCCTCACTCGCCATCCTCTGCGCAAGCTTTGCTCTGAGATAAACACGGGCTTTCAACACCTTCCTTGCAACGAGCTTCATGCACATGGCAGCCAAACCCTAAGCGAACCTCGGGGCAGGTCCAGCCTGACTCTCGCCAGCTGCAGGGACAGGGTTCACAGCTCCCACAGTTCATTCCCTCCTCATCCGTCTCAAGAAGCAGGCAAGAAGACATTTCCATTTTGCATAAGAGCAAAACCAGATGCAGGGGGGATTTCCCTGGTGGTGCAGTGGATAGGACTCCGTCCTCCCAATCCAGGGGGCCCGGGTTCAACCCTGGTCAGGGAACTAGATCCCACATGCATGCTGCAACTAAGAGTTCGCATGCCACAACTAAGGAGCCCGTGTGCTGCAACTGAGCCCACGTGCTGCAACTAAGACCTGGTGCAACCAAATAAATATTTAAAAAACAAACAAAAAACAGATGTGGGGAGGCTTCGCTCTGCAGACCTGCTGGGAGCCCTCTCTCCTCAGAGCAGAAGGTGCTAACATGCAGCCCCCCCAATCACACCCCTGAAAGAAAAGGGGCTGAGGGCGTGGCAGAGGGACAGGGTACCAAAAGAGGGGAAGCGAGAGTTGAATTGCTCGGTGAACCTGTAAGTGGATGCAGCGCACCTTCATCAGCATGACTCAGCTACTGCTGTGTAACAAAGCACCACAAACCTAGTGCCTTAAAGCAATACACATTATCATCTCACAGTAGTGGGTCAGGAGTCTTGATTGGCTTACCTGGGTCCTGTGCTCAGGGTCCCTCAGGAGGCTGCAGTCCAGGTGTCGGTCCAGGCTGGGTTTTATCCAAAGGCTCGACTAGGGAGGGGCCCACTGTTAGGACCCTTCACGTGGTCGGTGGGCTTCGCTGCTTGCTGGCTGTTCCTTGCCACATGGGCCTGTCCAATATGACGGCTCACTGCATCAAAGCCAGCAAGGGAGTCAGCTGGCAAGATGGAAATCATAGGCTGTGCAGCCTAACCACGGAAGCGACTCCATCACCTTCCCAGAGTTCTGTTGGTCAGAACCTGCCACGAGGCCAGCCTGCTCTCCAGGGGGTGGGGAACAGGAGGCGGGGCTACATGGGGGCCACTCTGGGGCCTGCCTGCCACAGACAAGATTAATAACAGCACGTCAGCCCCAGGGGCTCTACAAAGAGACAGCACTATTTGTAAGTGCTTGCATGGGCCAGATACACTGGGAGGTGCTTTATGACCACAAAGTGGTTCCCTGAGCCCTTAACTGACAGATTGAGGATGCCGAGGCTGCACTGAGCAAGATAACCCGGGTCAGGGGGCAGAGGTAATCTCCAAAGCAAGGACACCTGCTCACGTTACCCACTGAAGACGCTGGGGAATTTGCCCTCAGCACAGAGGTGCTTTGGATACTGAAAGGGCAGGTGTGAGTCCAAAGGGAAACGTGCTTTCTACCCGCAAGTCTCCATCAGAAAGGCTGGATGGGTGAGGGCCCCGCCCCTGCCCCTATCGAGACAGACCATTGTGTCCACCTCCTACTGCCATCTCCCAGGGCCTGATGTGGGGCCCACAGAGCGGCATGACTGGGGAAATGACGGCTGGATGAATGCTATTCACTGGTCCCCTGAGGCCTTCAGGGAGCCTCCGGCTCACACCCCTCGGGGTCTGGAGACCCTCTAGCACTGCACGGAAGCTCCTCCCTTCCCGTTGGAGGCACCCAGACCACAGCCTACTGATGTTATACAACTATCCATGCTGGGTGCCCCTTTCCTGCCGCGGGCCGACCACGCTTTGCAACACACCATCGGGGGATCTGCTGCTCAGAGCCCTGCCTTGAAGGCCTAATAACCAGGTGACAGCTGTGGAGGAATCACAGACCAACTGGAGAAACCTGAGTGGGTCCAATCATTCAACAAACTGAAGTTTACTGAGATTTTAAAAGTGGAAGTTGTTGGTCAAAAACAAATGAAAAGGGATGAATTGTACAGTAAGCCTTATCTCAATTTTTCTAAATTTAGTTTTAAAAAACCGGTGCGGGGAGGGATGCATGGAACGAGGCAACAGAAGGTCGAGCAGGCCGCTGGGAAGGAGGAAGAGGGTCAGAAGGGCCCTCTTTGGAACCACGCTCCAGACCCAGAGGCCGAGGCGAGTGGGAGCAGGAGCGGCAAGGACATCTCCTCCGGGAGGGCCCAGCGCGGTGCAGGGCAGCCCACATGTGATCTGGCAGCGTCTCAGGAGGAGCCAAGGGACAGGAAACCCCTCCAAACCCACTCTAGCTGCCTGGACGCCTCCACCTCACAGCAACAAGAGGCCCAGTCCACCTGAGCCCCAAGGTTGGAGCAGCCTCCAAGGCCCCCCAGGGCTGTGGGAGCAGGCAGTGACAGAGAGAGGGAGATACAAGAGGGCGGAGAGGCCGTGGCACCAGGTGACTGCCAAGGCTGGCCGCCCCTGCCCGGGCCCAAGCAGAGACGAGCAGGACGCCAGGGAAACCACGCTTCACTTCCTCTAAGCTGACACACACGCCTCCGAGCAGCACACATACACTTAGAGGCGTGTGTGTCATGCAGTGGAGCTCGCGAGGGGCGTACAGCCGGCCCACCCCCACCCACGCCAAGCCCACATCTAGGTCCCAAGGCCTCCTTGGCCCCGCAGGGTCCTGGGCCTGAGCCCCAGCCAGGGCCACAGGTGGAGTACCCGCCCGCCTGCCCAGCTCCTCCCTGCACTCAGCCTGGGCTGGCCTCTGTCCCGAGGATTCCTCTCGGGCCAAGGGGGGCTGCACAGGGGTCCCTCAATTAACACAACCAGCAGCAGAACACTCTGAGCTCAGAGTGGCCACCAGCCGGAGACCCACGTTCCACTGAAGCCTGGCTCTCAGGGCACTCTCTCTGGGGCGCAAGGACCCGCTCCAGGGCAGCACCTAGTGGCGCACAGCGGCACTGCCCGCTGAAACCCTCAACCCTGTGGTCCAGGCCAGCACTCGCCAAGGCTCCACCTCCACCGGAGAGGGAGTCCCTGAAAACACCAGGCCAGCAGAGGCAGTCAAATGGGCAGCACGGAGCATGGGGTGGGGTGTTTGTAAGGGGCCCTGGGGCTCTCCAGGGAGGGGATGCTGGGAACACGGGCCTCCAGCAGCTACTCCGTGGGGCCCACCCGAGAGGTGCTGTCCTGAAGGCAGCACTGGGGGAGGGAGTGACACGGGGCAGGGCAGTGGGTGGGACCCCCGCCGAAGAGTCAGCGCTGTGCGTTGACAGGGAGCTGGAGAGGAGGGGATGGTTCCACAGCCTGCGGCTGCGGGAGGCTCCAAGCGGCCACAGCTCTTCCCCCCTTCCCGGCCCCCAGCTGGCCTGCCTCAGGGAGGGAGTGGAGACTCAGCTTTGCAGATGTTTCCTTTACTGCATCCAGGCGCTGTGCCCTGCCACACACTGCCCCCAATACAACCCCTAGACCCACATCTCCTCGAGGGCTGCGTCATCTCCTCAGTTCTGGCCCTGGTGCCCAGCCCCAGGCTGGGGGCCCTGCGAGGGGCTGGGGGATCTGAAGAGCTGGGCTCAGAGACCACCTCCACCACGGACCCTGGAGGAGCAGCCATCCGTCTCCAGAACAGGAGGAGCCAGGGTGTCGAGCAGAGGCCCCTCCAATTCTGAGCCCCAGGGGCAAGGCCGAGGCACTCAGACACCCCCGTCCCCACACCAAGGCTCCACGCACTCAGACCACATGGAGGTCCTGCAGCCGCTGACCCAGGCCCTGCACATGGAGGCTGCCACCCCTACACCCTGCCACGTGTGAGGCATCTATGTCCACCACGGCCAGAGCTGCCTTGGTGGTGTCAACCTCTTGCAGAGTTCCTGTGGTGATGCTGCCCCAGAAGCCCCCAGAGTCGAGTTGCAGGAGGGAGGGGCTGAGCTGGGGCCTGTGGGGGGAAGACTCGGGTTGCACAGAGAAGGCCCACATCAGCCACATCCTCCCGGTGCAGAGCCGGGCCAAAGCCCTCCCCTCAGCCGTGGACTCCTGGGCCATGTGGAGCGCATCCAGGGCCACACCAGGGTGACGGAGGGCTCCCCCCGGGGTGCAGGACACCGTGCCCCGAGCGGCCCTAGCGGAGGCTGCACTCCCCCCCCTGCAGCTTCTCCTGCTCCATGGCGCGCACCAAATCCTGCACAAACAGCATCTCGGAGGCCACCTGCTTGGCCAGCGCCTCGTAGCGGTTCTCGAGGCGGCTGAAGCGGCGCCTGAGCCCGCTGGCCCCCAGCAGGGCGCCCTTGGCCTCCTCCTGGGCCTGCCGCTGGAGCGCCTCCGTCTTGTGCAGCTCCTGGCGCAGCCGCCGCAGGTCCTGGCCGATGCTCTCGTTCTCCTCGCGGTACCAGGCCTCCTTCTCCTCGTAGATTGCCGTCAGCGCCTCGATGTCCTCGTGGAACAGGCGCCGGCTGTGCTCAAGCCCACGCAGGCCCTCCTCAGCCACCGCCACCTCCTCTAGCACCTTGGAGAAGCGCTCGAAGTTGACGTAGGTGTTGTTGGGGGGCATGCTCGAGTGCGACTTGATGGTGTACTCCTTGAGGCGGGCTGTCTTCAGGCGCCGCCGCTCCGGCTTGCGGCCACTGTCCTCCCGCCGCACGTTCCGCCGCCGGATCGCCTGCAGCGGGAGGGGAGGATGCCTTGGACTGGGGGGCCGGCAGGGGGAGACCCCCCCCCCCGGCCCATGCCCGGCCCTCCGCTCACTTTTCATCGGCACTCAGCCCTGCCCATTCACGTACACGTGCTCCTGGTGCTTCCACACTCTGACGGCCGAGCCGAGAATGGATGGCAGACTACCTGGCCGTGCCACAGACCACAGAGCCAAAAGCATTTACTCTCTGGCTCTTTACAGAGGTTGCCAACCCTAACCCGGGCCTGGAGGTGACCCCTTTCTGGGAAGTTCTGGGGAGGGAGCTCTGCTACGTGCAGAGGGGCCGTGGACTCCAGCCGGCGCCTCCGTGAGATGGCTCCAACACCACATCCATGCACACCCCGCGCCCCACACCGTCCGGGTCCGCTCCCCTGGGGACCCTCCCCCATGCCAGGGGCTGCTCACACCTGCCATGCCTACGTGGGGGCAGCCCCACTGCCTCACCTTGATCCAGGAATGCTCCAGGCTCTGGGCGATGGTCATTCTCCTCCTGGAAGAGCCCCCAACCTTAGTTAGTTGCACGTGGGCCACTTTACCATCCTCCCCAACGCAGAGAGCAGGAAGGGGTGAGCCATACTCTCCCTGCTACAGCTCTGGCTCTCAGCCCCACCTGTGGCTGACTCAGGCACCCGCCCCTGGGGACCCTCCCAAGTCCCTAAAGTCACCCTCCAGCCCGGCAGCAAGTCCCTGAAATGACCGTGAAAATACAGGCACCATGAAGAGCTTCCACTCTGCTTGGCCAACCACAAGGAGCCCATCAAGGGGACTCCAAGGTCTCCATGTTTTCTGAGGGGTTTCGTTCACAGTGTTGACACCTAACACTGGGGTCTCACAACTCAGGCACCTAGAGGGGGAGGCTGGGGAGCACTATGGCCCACGGGAGCACCTCTGTGTGAATGAAGGCTCCGTGCTGCCAGCACAATTAGATTTTTTTTCTAGGAAAAAAGACAAACAGTAATCTGGAACCTTATAAAAAAACCTATCTTAAACGTTGGCCACAGATTAAAAGCTTAAGAGACAGCTTCTTAAGAGGGCCGACCGGGCTTCCCTGGTGGTGCAGTGGTTGGGAGTCCGCCTGCCGATGCAGGGGACAAGGGTTCGTGCCCCGGTCCGGGAAGATCCCACGTGCCGTGGAGCAGCTGGGCCCGTGAGCCGTGGCCGCCGGGCCTGCACGTCCGGAGCCTGTGCTCTGCAACTGGAGAGGCCGCAACAGTGAGAGGCCCGCGTACCCGCAAAAAAAAAAAAAAAAAAAAGGGCCGACCTAACTCCTCTGTGCTATCTCCAGCCCAAAGCAGAAGCCACGCCCGATTCCCAGTAACAGAAAGGTGGTGGCTCGGACGGATGTGTTACTTGTCCTCGGCCAGAGCGCCCATCCTGGGGGCCTTGCCAGGCCCTCCCTGCCCAGCCCAGCGCTCCTACTTGGGGTCTTTGACAAGCAGCCGGCGGATGAAGTCCTTGGCCAGCTCGCTGGTGTTGCTGAAGTACTCCTCGTCAAAGTCGTAGTTCACGGCCGAGATGTTGGTCAGGGTCTCCTGCTTGGTCTCTCCCAGGAATGGTGACGCACCACTCAAACTGGAAGGCGGACACCGGGCTCAGTGGGGCCGGACATCCCTGCGGTCACCCCACAACCAGGCCACTGCCCAGGCCACCACCCGACTCCGCCATGCCCATAAAGGGGGCAGACGTGGAGGAAGGGCGATGCCGGGCCCCCGGCCACCAACCACAACTGTGCCCAGCCTCCAACCAGAGGCAGTGAAAATCCACTGCCCAGCCAGTGAGGGGTGCTGAAATGAGTGGGCAAAATCTCTGCAGAATCTCTAGGTAGACGCACAGCCTCGAAGCACTTCCCTGAAGCGTGTAGTAGTTAGAGGGAAAATGGCTAACTTTGGGGGGAGGTGGCGGGGAGTCCTGGCCGACACTGCAGACGTCATGTGTCTTCCAGACATGCTGCACTGAGGCCACAGCACCACACTGTGAGGTTATGGGTACGTGATGCTGTGACTTAGGGTGACAAATGTATATGTGGTCTTCACTCCAATCCTCAAGTACACAGATCCGAAAACCCTTGTCATTTCCTAAAACCCTAGGTGGCAGCATCTTCTGTTATAATATTTGGTCTTTGTTCCCTTTCCTAAAACAGCTCGGGGTTTGAGACGAAAGGAGTGTTTTTGTTGTTTACAACAAGCCCCCTCCAACCACACCTGAGTTGATGCCATTGAGGTGACTTTGGAACGGCCCTAAGGAGGGGGCCGGTGGCCAGGGAACCAGCAAGTGGGGTTACAGTGATGGAACTTTCATCCTCACCCCTGACCTCCAGGAAGGGGAAGGCCTGGAGGCTGAGTTACTCTCCAACGGGCCCGTGACTGAGTCCACCATGCCTAGGAGCTGCCAGCCGGAGGATGAGGGGGACATGCCGTCCCGGCCCAGGGCCTTGCACGGTTGTTTCACACGATGAGGCCCTGCCTTCTGAACTCTCCTGAACACACCTCTCTCTCCTGCACAAATTCATTCATTCACTCATGCATTCGTCCATCCATCCAGAGTTCCCGAGTGCCGCGACACGTCAGAGAACTGAGGGTGCTGCCTTCCACTCGCTGTCCCCGCACAGAAGCCTCCCTACCCTCCTCTTGACCCAGCAGGGCCCCGGGAAGGGGCAGGAAGCGCCGAGCAGGTACTCACAGGATGTAGGTGATGACGCCAATGCTCCTGGAAGAGAACACACAGAAGAGATGGGGGTCAGCTCAGCCAGGGGCACAGCACCCCAACCCCAGAGCCCCAAGGGGGCTGGGGGGCCCAGAGCCCGGTCGGCAGCAGGCCCATCAGCCCCAGGGACCCTCTCCCTCCAGGGGCTGCACAGCCCCCAGCAAGGCCCTCGCTCTGCTCGGAGGGTCTGAGGACTGGACACGGAAGCGCCTGTGACCACACTTGCCTGTTCAGGCTCAAACTGGCCAGGGTCAGGGCGGTGTGGACAGAGCCCAAAGGCACCACAGACATGCAGACGTGGGGCCCTCGACGGGGCTGCTGTGGCCGAGGGCAGGGCTGGCAAACTCCTTCTCTAAAGGGCGAGACGCTGAGCGGGGCTTTGGGGGCCACAGATGGTCTCTGCCACACATTCGTGTGTTTTTAACAACCCTCCAGAAACGTGAGAACCATTCCGAGCTCATGGGCCTGGGTCGTCGGCCAACCCTGTTCTAAGGCAGCAGTCTGTCCTGCCCCTGCCCCACAGCTCCAAGACAGGAGAACAGGCTACACCCCGGCCTGCGGCTGTGACCGGCAGCTCCTGGGGACAGATGGGGGATGCCCTGAGGAGAAGCGACGAGGGCAGCCCCGGGCCCGCCACCCCCCACTCACCACATGTCCGCCTCCAGACCCAGGGGCTCGTAGTTGACAATCTCGGGAGCTGCAGAGACAGGGAGACAGGGTCAGGTGCCGGGTATGGCTAAGGGGGAACCAGCGGACAGTGCCCACTCAGGCAAGGCTGGCCCTCGGCAGGGAAGGCCGGGACGGTGACAGCACCAACGCCAGGCCTTGAGTTCCCCGTGTCCAGCGCCAGGGCCAGGAAGGGAAACCTGAGGCCAGTGGGCCTGCCTCACCCCATGCCAGCTGGAAATCCTCCAGTGCCCCCCAAGGCCCACACCGGGCCTTACCCACGAACTCCGGGGTGCCAAAGATGTTCTTGAACTCGTTCCCTGCTTCGATTTTGTGGGCGATGCCGAAGTCGATGAGCTTGATCCGCGGGTTGGGCACATTTTTGTCCAGAAGCATGATGTTCTCTGGCTGGAGGCAGGGCGGGAAGGCAGGGCGCTGGGCGGGAGGCAGTGCTGCTGCCGGCCCGCCACCTCAGGGAACAGCACCAGGTTGTCCCTGAGCACCTCCCAATCCCAGCATGCGGGGTTTGTGCAGGCTGACCCCGCACAGGTCCAGGCCTGAGCCAGTCCGTCTCCCCAGTGCCCCGGGCAAGAACATCCTGTGCCGAGGGGAGGTGGACCCTCTCAGCCCCCATCCTCACCCTCCCCGGTCAGGCTGGTCCCCAGCTTTGTCCTGAGGGCCCAGCGGGGCTACCTTGAGGTCGAAGTGGGCGATACGCTTGGAGTGCAGGTAATGGACGCCGTCCAAGATCTGCTTGAGGAACTGGGTGGCCTCGTCCTCTGTCAGCGACTCCTTCTCCGCCAGGAAATCGAAGAGCTCCCCGCCCGAGACCAGCTCCAGGATGAGCACCACGTCGGTCTTATTCTCAAAGATGTCGTGCAGCGTGATGATGTTGGGGTGCCGGATCTCCCGCAGGATGTTCACCTCCCGCTCGATCTCCTCCCGGCTGACCCCCCGGCGGCTGGACGACAAGCGGCGCTTCTTGATGAACTTGGCCGCGTACTCCTTCCCGGTGCCCTTCTGCCGGCATTTCCGCACAATTGCAAACTGGCCACTGCAGGGACAGAGGGGGAGGGGAGAGTGGGGAGTGGGCGCCGAGAGGGACACAGGACTCTTGGGACCGGACCACGCTCAGATGACGCAACCTCCTGGGACAGTTCGTCCCAGCTCCTGGCGCCATGCTGAGGTGCACCCCACCAGCTGGAGAATGCACCCCACCCAGCAGGGGTGCTCCCACGCAAGTGCAAATTGGTGCATAATACAGTGGCTACCTGGAGTTTCTGCAGCAGTGAAAGAACAGAAACGGCTCCACGTTTATCAAAAGGGAGCTGGACTCCCATCATGGTAAGTCAGGCAGAATTTTCGCAGTCTTGGAAAAGAACGACTCTCCATGTGCTGACCAGAAAGACACCCATGGACTTCCCGGGTGATGCAGTGGTTAAGAATCCACCTGCCAATGCAGGGGCATGGGTTCAAGCCCTGGTCTGGGAAGATCCCAAATGCCGCACAGCAACTACGCCCGTGCGCCACAACTACTAAGCCTGCGCTCTAGAGCCCGCGAGCCACAACTACTGAGCCCGTGTGCCACAACTACTGAAGTCCGCGTGCCTAGAGCCCATGCTCTGCAACAAGAAGAGCCATGGCAATGTGAAGGCTGTGCACCGCAACGAAGAGTAGCCCCTGCTCGCTGCAACTAGAGAAAGCCCATGCGCAGCAACGAAGACCCAACGCAGCCAAAGATAAATAGTTAAAATAATAAAATAATTTTAAAAAAAGAAAAGACAAGACAGATACCGGTGAAGACCAGCTCAGTGAAGACAACTGCAGGATAACACAAGGAACGAGAATTTTCTAGGTAAAAAAGGTACATGCTGTACCCACCTATACAGGTATGTTTATGTGTGTAGATGCAGGAAAAGAGGTCTGAAGGACACACACCAAGCTGTGAGCAAGAGACATCCCTGAGGAGTGCGACTGAGGGCAGTGAAAAGGGGTTTTTACTTTTTATTTGATATGACTCTACAAGATTCAACTTCTCACAGCATTATTTCATCATTGTTTAAAATCTAAGAAAAGATAAAAAACCACTGAGTTCAAAAGAGCTTCTTATCCAGGGACTTCCCTGGAGTGCAAGTGTTTAAGACTCCATGCTCCCAGTGCAGGGGGCACGGGGCCAATCCCTAGTCAGGGAACTAAGATCCCGCATGCCATGTGGCTCTGCCAAAAAATAAATAAATAAAAGGATGTCTATCACTTTAAAAAAAAAAAGAGCTTCTTATTCAATAGGCAGAGTGAAAGAAGTACACACATTTTCACAACAAGAGAGAAGAGTGAGGATGTGGAGAAACCAGAACCCAGGTGCATGGCTGGTAGGAGTGTGAGACGGGGCAGCCGCAGTGGCAGACAGTCTGGCGGTTCCTCAAAAGGTGAAACATGGAGTTACCATCGGACCCAGGAACATCGCTCCACAGAAGCTTGCACACAAATGTGCACAGCACCATTATTCACAGTAGCCATAAGATGGAAATAACCCAAATGTCCCTCAACGGATGATGGATACACAAAATGTGGTCCCTCCACACACGGGCACATCACTCAGCCATGAAGAGAGAGGCACTGACACTCGCTGCAACATGGATGGACCCTGAGAACACAATGCTCAGCGAGAGAAACCAGACACAGACACACAGGGTGTGATTCCATTGATGGGAAACGTCCAGAACAGGCAAATCCACAGACACAGAAGGTGGATTCCTGGTTGTTGGGCTGGGGGAGGGGATGGGGGTGTGCCTGCTCATGGGGATGAGGTTTCCTTTTGGAGTAATAGAAACGTTATGAAAGTATTTAATAGTGATGGTTGTAAGACCCTGTGAATGTACGAAAGATCATTAAATTGTACACTTTAAATGAGTAAATTGTATGGTGTGTGACTTTTATCTCAAGACCCCTGGTATCTGAAGGGAAAGAGAAACTCTCTTTACTGCACTCCAGGGAGCTGTCCAATGTCCATATTCTTTGGTTATCTAGGAACTTACCTTAACTTGCTTTCACTCAGGAATTGAGTGAAAAAGGCCAAAGGGTAAATATTTTAAGCTTTACGGGCCATGTGGTCTCTGTCACAATTCTTGTGTGTTTTTATAACCCTTTAAACAAGGAAAAAACCATCCTACGTTTGTGGGCGGGCCATACTGAACTAGGTGAGGGCCGGATGTGGCCCAAAGGCCATGGGGTCATGCACCCCAGCCTCCAGAGGATATATGAACACACACGTGAGCAGAGAAACTAATTCTAAGACAGAAGGCACACATTCCAGACAAGAAACATCAACCAGGCACCACTGGGGGTCAAGGGAAAGGAGACTAGGTGACTACGTGACATCTTGTGGAAATGGGGGACGAGCACACAGAGGAAGGAATTGTGCAGACGGGCCTTGGGGACAGGAGGGGTCTCTTAAGTTGGTGACAGCACAGGGAGGACAGGCCAGACAGAACGAGAAACGAGTGAGGGGCGCCTCTGCCAAGCCAGCAGGGCCCTCAGAAAAGCCAAGGGACCCAACTGGGTGTGTCCCAGTAAGTGGACCTCACTGGGACGCCCAGGACCACCTGTAGCCAGCAAACACCTGAAGCGCTGCCCTCGTGAGCATCGAGACACAAAGGCGCCCATGGCAGACCACTGCAGACATGCTCCGAGCACACTCAGGCAGGTGAGGATCAAGGTGGGGAGTGCAAATTATTACCAACCAGGGTAGGCTAAATAAAGGTCCACATCCGAATCCCCAGAACCTGTGGACACATCATCTCACGGGGCAGAGGGCCTTTGCAGACAGAATTAAGTTAAGGCCCCTAAGATGGGGATGACCCTGGATTCCCTGGGGGGCCCAGTGTCATCACAGGGTCCTTGTAAGAGGGAGGCGGGAGGGTCAGAGGCAGAGCGAGATGGGAGATGCTGCGCTGCTGGCTGTGAGGATGCAGGAGGGGCCGCGAGCCACGGATGCGGCGCCTCTAGAAGCTGGAAAAGGCGGGAACCGATGCTGCCCTGGAGCCTCCGGAAGGACCAGCCCTGCAGGTCCATTTTAGACTCCTGACTCCCAGACCTTTATGATAATAAATGGGTGTTCTTCTAAGCCACTAAGTTCTGGTAATTTGTTACAGCAGCAACAGGACACTCAAACACTAGTCTAAAAGCCAAGAGGACAGGTCAGACGAGAAGTGTCAAGTGTCCCTGATCAGGCCTCGCCCCCCGCACGGAAATCCACGCTGTGCTCCTGCCCCCACCTCCACATCTTAGCTAACATTCCCCACACCTGAAAGGCCTTTCCCCCTCCCCTCTGCCGACATCAACCAAGCAAGTTCTTCCAGGTCCACCTTCCATCCCACAATGACGCCTGACAGTAATAACTTCGAGGGCTGAGTGTTCGCCACGTGCCAGGAACACTGCTAAGCACTGGACGTGTGGCCTAATTCTCAAACACAAGGATTTTTCTCCCCTGTAGCTTTATTCCAAGCTGAACTAACAAAAAACTAACAAAGAAAGAGTTCATGGGAAGAGGGACAAAGACACTGTTAGGTGCTAAATTGTGTCCCCCAAAATCCTAACCCCCAGAACCTCAAAATGTGAGGTAATTAAGTACAAATGAGATCACTGGCGTGGGTCCTAATCCAGTATGACTGCTGTCCTTATAAGGAGATTATAATAAGGACAGGAGATTAGGATACAGACATGCACAGAGGAAGAAAATGTGAGGACATGGGGAGAAGGCAGCCATCTACACACCAAGGAGAGAGGCTTCAGAGGGAACCAAGCCTGCTGACACCTCGACCTTGGACGTCCAGCCTTCAGCACCGTGAGAGAATCAACCTCCACTGTTCAGGCCCTCCAGTCTGAGGCACTTTGCTACAGCAGCCCGAGCTGACGAATACAGACACACACAGCTCTCCATGACGTGGAAGCCAGGCTGGAGGTCTACAATGACCAACAGCAGATTCATTTATTTCCCAAGACTGTCCAGGTGACTTGAATTAGGAGGAAAGAACCCTCCATACACATCTGCACAGGCACACAAAGAAACTCACTCCCAGTTCATTCAGCCCGTGACTCTTGGGACAAGGAAACACGACCGTGCTTTGCTCGAGACAGGCAGAAGAAGCTGGATGCCCACCTCTGGTCCAGCACTGGCTCCAGCACGCCTGGGCTTTGCAGCTGGCAGGGCGTGGCCTCAAGGTCTGAATCCTGCCTGGCCACTTCCAGTCTGTATAGCCTTGGGCAAGACGCTTCCCTGCTCTCAGCCTCAGTTTCTTTATCTATAAAATGAGGATAATAACAGTACCTCCCTGGTAGGGCCTTTCACAGATGAATGGAAATGTAACAAAAAAACAGCCCAGGACTCAGATGTCCAAACAACATCTGTAATTTATACAAATTGCAGCACAGTATGCACAATGTTCTGTGGCATTAATCCTTCACCTCATGTGTCTCCAAGAATGTTCCGGATCATTACATAGGGCAGCACTGTCCAAGATGGCAGCTACTGGCCACATGGAAGCTGTCCAGCCCATTCAAATTGACATGTGCTGTGAGTGTACAAGACACACCAGATTTCAAAGGTGCACATCAATAAAAGGCAGTAAACTATTTCATTAGTAATTTCTATAATGATCACAAGCAAAATGATAACAGTTTGACATATTGGGTTAAGTAAAATACATTATTAAAATCATTAAAATTAGGACTTCCCTGGCGGTCCAGTGGCTAAGACTCCACGCTCCCAATGCAGGGGGCCTGGGTTCGATCTCCAGTCAGGGAACTAGATCCCTCATGCATGCCACAACTAAGAAGTCCACAAGCCACAACTGAAGACCCCGCATGCTGCAACTAAAGACCGCGCATGCGGCAACAAAGATCCCGCGTGCCGCAACCAAGACCCAGTGCAGCCAAATAAATTTTAAAAATTTAATTAAAAAAAGTTAATTATAAAAAATATTATTGGGGCTTCCCTGGTGGCGCAGTGGTTGAGAGTCCGCCTGCCGATGCAGGGGACACGGGTTCGTGCCCCGATCCGGGAAGATCCCACATGTCGCGGAGCGGCTGGGCCCGTGAGCCATGGCTGCTGAGCCTGCGTGTCAGGAGCCTGTGCTCCGCAACGGGAGAGGCCACAACAGCGAGAGGCCCCCGTAACGCAAAAAAAAAAAAATTATTAAAATTGACAGAGCTACTAGAAAATTTCAATAAACTTCCTACAAGGCTTTCATTATACAAGTTGCTAGGCTCTTTTTTTTATTTAACATTTTCATTGGAGTATAATTGCTTTACAATGGTATGTTAGTTTCTACTGTATAATAAAGTGAATCAGCTATACATATACATATATCCCCATATCCCCTCCCTTTTGCGTCTCCCTCCCACCCTCCCTATCCCACCGTTCTAGGTGGTCACAAAGCACCAAGCTGATCTCCCTGTGCTATGCGGCTGCTTCCCACTAGCTATCTATTTTACATTCAGTAGTATATATAAGTCCATGCTACTCTCTCACTTTGTCCCAGCTTCCCCTTCCCCCTCCCTGTGTCCTCAAGTCCATTCTCTATGTCTGCGTCTTTATTCCTGTCCTGCCCCTAGGTTCTTCAGAACCATTTTTTTTTCTTAGATTCCATATATCCGTGTTAGCGTACAGCATTTGTTTTTCTCTTTCTGACTTACTTCACTCTATGACAGACTCTAGGTCCATCCACCTCACTACAGATAACTCAGTTTTGTTTCTTTTCAGGCTCTTTTTAATGGCTGCATTATATTCCATCGATGAGCCTATGGTGCTGTGACGGGCACTGAAGAGGCTTCTCGTCTTTTGCTCACAGAAAGTCCTTATAGCAACTCTCCCTGTCCCTAGATCCTTACGTCCATGTACGTACTACTTCCATGGAATTAACTCCTAGCAGCAGAATCAGTGGTTTAAAGGGAACATACATGGTATTTTTGCTGACTTTTGCCAAACTACTCTCAGCAGCAGGTCCTAATACATTTTCAACAACAGAGTCTGAGACTTTTTTGGGGGTGGGGAGACGGCCTGCATTCTCTACCACTCTACCGGAGGAAATTCCTAAAGGAGGGACTTCAGAATCCTAAATGAGCCCCATACACTCTCTCAGCAAAGGCCTGATGAACAGCTCAGTTATGGCTCAGTTATTTACATTCCATTCTGGTGACATCATGGGGCTGGCCAGCAACAAACTCACCAAATAAGGTCTGAAGCTCTGTGGGTGTGGGGGGGGGAGGATGGTGCCTGGCAGGTCTTGGGGGGGAGGGGGCGCTCCCAGGGGACGCTCCAAGGCCCAGCCCAGCAGGAAATCAGCTGCTGGCTGGATCGGGAAACCTCTGCTCTTTCCCACAAGAATGCCAACCATTGGCAAGGGTGTAGGCCCAGACGGGAGGCCTTCCCTGGAAACATACGAGAGCCGAGGAGACTCAACTGCCCTCCCACAAGAGAGGATTAAAGAGAGGGACAGACCCTCACCAACAAAACCTGCCAACATCTACTGCTCTCACGCCCATGCCAAGCACCGTATTAGGTGCCATTTGTGCTCAGTTATGTTTCTCCCCAAATGAAATGCACAGAGGATGTCAGAGCAAGAATTCCAGGCCCAGACTGGCTGACTCCAAAGCCCAAACTCGTTCCACAGCACATGATATCGACTCATCCCTTCTTGGAGAGTGGGATAAAGGACAGGAGACGAGATACACCCAGAAAACCCCACAGCGGGTCTCTCCCCTGGTCGGAGCCCCATCAGAGGGGAGAACTCACCTGCCCAGCTCCTCCCCCATCTCATAGTGGTCTTCCACATCTTCCTGCCTGAATGTGGACATAGCGGCCGGTCTGCCTTCCAGCGCCTTCCACTCCAGTGCAAACCCAGTCACAGTGGCCCGGGGGACAGGACCTCAGGGAGTCCTCTAGCCGTGACCCTGGAGGAGGAGACAGGGAAATAAGAAAGGAGTGAGATGCCAGCCATTACTTCTAGGTCAATGGAGTGACCTGCTCCCCCAAAAGAGGTTTCACATCACACCATGCTGAAATTCCACGGTCCTTGTAGAAAGCACTTGCAATTGGTGGGCGGGGCACGTCCATGTTTCGGCTCATTTAGATACCACACCGCCCCGAGGTCAGTGTTAGCCCCGCTGTGCCACCTCCACCCCCAAAGCTCCCAGCCACAGACCTCTGCTTCCACAAACAGCACCGCAGTCTTCTTCTGCCTCTCCCTCCTAGGCTTCTCCCAACCTGCTTGTCCAGAGCCCCACACACTCCTGCAAGTTCCCCACACTCTTCACACCCCCAAACTCTGGGGCTCCCTGATTCCCTGCCAGACCTCCAACACGCTTCCATCTCCCTACCCATCAGCGGCCTCAACCCCTCTTTCCCTTACCCACTAACCCCTCCTCCTCGGCTGGTCTCTTAAGACCCTCTGCAGCGCTGTGGGTAATCTCTTGCTCCCCCCAATCCTGAATTCCCCAGGAACTGGACAATGGCTTCCAAGCTCCTCCGAAGGCCCCGACCCGCTCTTGCTTCCCCTGACCTCCACCGTCCTAGCAAAGATAACTTCTTCCTCCCCCCGTCCCCGAAGGCACCCCTCCAGGTTTCAAAGGCCCCCACCCCGGTCTCCACACTCCCAAGGGGCCTCCTCAAAGGGCTACAGCTGAGAGTCTTCTCCATCGTCCTTCTCCCCCGACCTTCTCCCAAGCTCCAAGGCAGACCCCGACGGCTTCCTTCAGAGACGCCTCAAAGATCTCCCCAGCCTCTGACGTCCCTGCTCCAGCGTCCCAGAGACCGCCACGCCCCTCACAGGCGCCGGCCCAGCTTCTCTCCCGCCCAGTCATCCCACGGGTCCCCAAACGTCACCCCCGCTAAGACCCCCCAACCCGCCAGCCTCGGACCGAGCCCGCTCCGCACCCTCCTTGGCCCCGCGCCGCGAACCGACCCCTCAGCCGCGCTGCCCGCCGCCGCGTCCTCAGGCCCCGCAGCCTTGGCTGCCTCGACTCGCCGACCCGTGCGACGTCACCGCGCCCTCCAGGGCCCGCCCCCAAGAGGTGGACCCCACCACCCATTGGTCAGTGCGCCCGCCGCTCGTGAAGCCCGCCCACCGCCGCCTTCCAGGCCCAGGCCCTCGCGCGTCCCGCCCTCCTCACCAAAATGCTGCCTCGCCTTTGGCACAGGCTAGGCTTCCCGCAGGTGATTGGCTGTAAAGAACGCCTGTCAAACTTACGGAAGTCGGCCTTCCGACTTCCGGCCCCTGGACCGCCCCGCCCGTTCTCCTCTGACCGGGGTCCTGAAGCTGGGAGGCGGGATGCTGAAATCCTGCATCCCTATTCCTGCCTACCTTGGGCATGAGATAACGCGAATCCAAGGCCCAGCTCCGGCATGACAGCCCGTGAGGTTAACCCTTGGGCTGCTTTAGTCCCTGAGTGGCAGTTTGCTTCTCTGTAAAATGCTAACCATATTCCAAATACATAAAGATGCAAATTAGAAAATTGGTCTGGTGTTGCCACTAATGCTTGAGAATTTTTTAATTTTTATTTATGTATTATATTTTGCTGTGTTGGGTCTTCGTTACTAAGTGCGGACTTCCTCTAGTTGTGGCGAGCAGGGGCTACTCTTCGTTGCGGTGCGCGGGCTTCTCATTGCGGTGGCTTCTCTTGTTGCGGAGCACGGGCTCTAAGCGCGCGGGCTTCAGTGGTTGTGGCACGCAGGCTCAGTAGTTTTGGCGCAAGAGCTTAGTTGCTCCGCGGCATGTGGGATCTTCCCAGACCAGGGCTCGAACCCGTGCCCTCTGCATTGGCAGGCGGATTCTTTTTTGTTTTGTCTTTTTGCGGTACGCGGGCCTCTCACTGCCGTGGCCTCTCCCGTTGCGGAGCACAGGCTCCGGACGCACAGGCTCAGCGGCCATGGCTCACGGGCCCAGCCGCTTCGCAGCATGTGGGGTCTTCCCAGACCTAGGCACGAACCCGTGTGCCCTGCATCAGCAGGCACTCTCAACCACTGCACCACCAGGGAAGCCCTGGCAGGTGGATTTTTAACCACTGAGCCAACCAGGGAAGCCCCTTGAGGATTGTTTTGTGACTCCTTTTAAGCTCAAGATACATGATAACAGCTAGCATTGATCGAGCCTTACTGAGTACCAATCAACAACCCGAGGAGGTAAAATACATTAATATTTTACCCATTCTATAGTTGGGGAAACAAGACCCCAGAGAGGTTAGGTAACCCACCCAGAGTCACACAGCCGGCAAAGGCGTAACTGAGATTTATTCCCAGAGAGGCCCGAACCCAAAGCCCACGCTAAACTAGCTCAGATACCATCTGACACGGACCTGTGTCTTTTGGTCCTTGCTGGCCACCCTAACCTCGTGCAACCCCCCCCCAGGCCCTTTTTCACTCCAACACCATTTGCCTTCTCGCCTCAAGCATCTCATTGAGATGGCACCAACTCTTTCCTCCTCCTGCCTGGGAACCACCTTCCTCCACTCTTTAACTCCTAAGCACACTTCAGTGCACAGCTAAAGCAGCACTTTCTCCCATACCCAGTTTCCCCTATTACATCTTGTATTTGTCACCATTAATGAACCAAGAGTGATACGTTATTAACCAGTCTGTACTTTATTCAGAGTTCCTTGTTTTTCCCTAATGTCCTTTTCCTGTTCGAGGATCCCACGTCACATTTAGTTATGTCTCCTTAGGTTCCTCTGGGCTTTGAGCTTCTCACACTTTCCAGTTTTTGATGACTTAGACAGTTTTGAGGATTGGTCTACTCCCTCAATTGGGATTTGTCTTTCTTGTGGTTAAAGAGGGGTGACGAGTTTTAGGAAGACCATACAGTGCCATTTTCATCACTCCTTATCAAGGGTCCATAGTATCATCCTGACTTATCACTGATGTTGACCTTGGTCATCTGGCTCTAGGCAACGTTCATTAGGTTTCTACAGCTCTTTTCCTCCCCTTTCCATACCTTAACAAGACACAAATTAGTGGAGGTATAGGTCTGGGCAGTCTGGGAGCACAATGGCCACCCTCCTGGCCTGGAACCCCACACCAGCACCTCATTGTCCCCATCCGCCTTCCTGAGGACAGGCATGTAGAGTGATAACCCACGCATAACGTTACAAATCTTTAGGGTAAAGTTTGAATGGACAAATCCAGAGAATCCTACAAAGGAATCCTTGCTGTTTGTTCAAAGAGCTGCTCCTAGCATGAAAGTTAGACTGAGGCTCCTCCCACAACCCAGGCACAAATCAGCCCCCAGGGTGCTAGTCAGCACTGCAGTAACCACAGGGAAGTTTTGATGGGACAAAGCTGAGCACATGGCCAATTTTCCCAGCCTGCACTGACTGCTAAGACAGCACCAGCGCCATCAGACTATGGAAATATGTTTACAGCTAAAAGTAACGGTCCTGGGCTGCACTGCCCCCATTTCAAATGCTCAGTAGACACATGACGCCAGTGGCTGCCCCTGCAAACAGCACAGATGTAGGACAGTTCCACCGGCTGGCCCCACGTGACAGTTGGACAACTGGACTCGCCTGGATCACGTGAAGTCTCACAGACTTCTGCCTCAGCCCTGGACATTTGGAGGTGATACTGAACACTGTGTATTGGAGCGTAAACAATGGCCTTGCTCACCGGCACAGGGAGTCCATTCTAGCTGAGCGGATGGAGAAAGACCATGGACATGCATGCACGATCACCACCATATCAAATTTATTATTCCAATGACACTAATACAGCTGGAGGTGCTCATGGTGACACTGCACAGGATTTCCTGCCTTCTAGCTTCTGTCCAAAGAGAACATCTACCCGCTTGTTCCTTCCCCCTTTCCGGAGGAAAATCCACTACGGGCCATTTACCCAAATAAACCTCTTAATGCGTTTATTTTTAACTTTTTTTGGACATGTGAATTTCCCTCTTAACAAAAAAGCTTTGGGTGTCCCATCTCCTCCCCCATCCCTACCAGCCAGATAAGTCCCTGCTGTGAGGGCACTTCTGTTGCCTCTGAAATCTAGAAATAAATATCAAAAGAAACGGCATCAAGTGTTCATGTTGAGCGATGGCACGGAGCGGGCCCCAGAAACTTGTCAGGCAGAGCGTTACTGGGTCTGGACAGCCTCAAGGTGTCGTGGAGAATGTGGGGCTGTTGCTGTGGTCACCTGTCCCTGGGCGCAGGGGCTGCGCCGAGTCCCACCAGGCAGCGGGCTGCGGGGAGGCTGCCTACAACTTGTCCAGGAAGTTGTCCAGGGCCGGGATGCCTTCCTTCAGACCTTTGCGCTTGCGCGTCTCTGCCACCACCTGGCTGGGGCGGCTGGTGCTGTCGAAGGGGTCACCGGGCAGGATCTGCCAGTGGTCGAACACACACTGGGGAAAGGCCTGGCCGCCCGTGTTGGACCTCAGGTCAGCGGTGAAGCCTGTAGGAGGCACAGAAACGGCGCTCACCGGGGAGCCCAGGCAGCCTCACGGCTCCCTGGCGGAGGCCAGGAGGGGAAGGTGGGAACACAGGCCCACACCAGAGGATCACTGAGTCCAGACTACCTGGCTCATGTCAGATGTCAGGCCCATTATCCTATCCCTCACCCAAAGCCTCCCTCTCAAAGGCTACTGATTAATAAGTGGGGCAAGGCTGGTCCCTTCCTGGGCCTCTGGTCTCCACCTGCTCCTTCTCAGGATGAACCAGGGCTCCAGCACAGCTTCTCTGCAGGCTTTGCTCTTAGATTTACAGGCCCAAGGACCTTCCCCCTAATTCAACAGTCCAGAGGCCCAAATGAGAAACAGGGCACCTCCATCTCCACAATTGTGATGCAGAAAGCAACAGCTCCCATCAGACCCACCCTGTGCCATGCACAACAAGAAAGAACTGGGCCCCTGGGACTTCCCTGGTGGCGCAGTGGTTAAGACTCTGCGCTCCCAATGCAGCGGGCCCAGGTTCAATCCCTGGTCAGGGAACTAGAGAGCCCACATGAATGCCGCAACTACAAGTTTGCATACCACAACTAAGGAGCCCGTGAGCCGCAACTAAGGAGCAAACCTACCGCAACTAAGATCCAGCCCGACCAAATAAATACTAAAAAAGGTAAGAGAAGAAATGGGTCCCGTCCTAGACCAGATGGGCTGAATGTCTGCTGGGCTCCACCCCAAAGGCAGCAGGCATCTGAGGACCACACCAGACTGGCACTTACCAAAGGACTCATTGACAGGCAGGTAGGCCTTCACAACAAACATGGGGGTGCCGGCCACCTGGGTCTCCTCAAAGACGTGGCCCCGCTTCCTATTCAGGACACCATAGATACCACCAACCACTTGTTCTGGACACTGTCAGGCAAAGAAAGGCTATTAGCAGCTGTTGGGCAGGGTGGGACCGGGAGCAGCAGCTGGGGGGGCCAGGCCTCCCCACCTGGATCTCCACAAGGTAGATGGGCTCCATGAGCCGGGGCTGGGCAGTCAGCACGCTGGCGTACAGGCAGCGCCGGGCCGTGGGGATGATCTGGCCGCCCCCGCGGTGAATGGCGTCCGCGTGCAGTGTCACATCGTGTACGTCGAAGCGCACGCCCCGCATGTTCTCCTCACACAGCGCCCCCTATGGAGGAAGGGGAACACCATCAAGAAACCGCCTCTACTGCAGCTCCTGAGAACAGGTCTGCCAGAACTGTCTGTGCCAGCTCCTCCAGGTCTCACCGACAGGGACCATCTCGGCCTCCCTAGGGTCCCCTTCCCAGGAGGCAGGACCACAGCCCCACCCTGCCAACAGGGAAACAAGGACAGGAGGACGCCCCAGTGACAAACCCACCAGAGCTGTGCCTGAGCAGCCCCTCACCTCCTTGGTGGCCCACTGGAAGCCGGCCACCACACTGTCCTTGATCTCGTTGAGGTACTGCACGCCCTTGGTGATGTCAGTGAGGATGTTGGGGCCGGTGCCATCAGGGCCAAAGCACCAGATCTTGCGGGCCTCGGCCACGTCCCACTCGTACTTCTCGGCTAGGTAGCGGGCCCGCTGCTTGAGCTCCTGGCGGGAAGACACCTCGCCCTTGTCGATGTCCTCAGCCAGGCCGTCGGGGAAGGGCCGTGCCTTCATGTACAGCCTGTTGTGCTTATTGGGGGACTTGGACAGGCAGAGCACGTTAGACTCCTCACTGACGGTCTCTCGGTACGAGACAACTGGGTCGGATTTCTGCAAAAGGAGCACGCAGGTCAGGTCAGGTCTGCCACAGGAACCAGACACCTGAGAGGCATCTTAACAGACGGTCTTCCTAATAACGAGGCCCACTTAACAGTGGCAGTGGCACAAAAAACAGAGCGAGTTTGATCTGATGGCACAGAGCCATGCATGTCTTCTGTGTAAACGTGAGGTGTGCAGCTACTCCCTTGTAGGAGGAAGCCCACTGCCAAGAGGGCTGGTGAAACAGTGAAACTCCACATATGCGGTATTAACTGGGGAAAAAAATCTCAAAAGATCCAAGTACTAGGCCTAACCCCACACCCCAGCATATTAGTTTTCTAACATAGAGAACAATGGGGAAAAGCTGTCACCGTGCCTGAAAAAAGAAAATTTCATTCCTGTAAGTAGAGACAAACGAAAAGACAAGCTTAACAAAGAGAACCATACGTAAAGAAACCAAATCCACGTCTGAGAACAGACACAGATCTGCGCTCAGTTCTGTGGGGAAAAAAAAGGAGGATGGAAACCGGAACGCACCAGCTGGGCGTGGGGCCGGCTACGTAAGCCTCAGTGTCTGCACTTCCCAAGAGCTTTTTAAAAAATTTGTTAAGAAGCAGACTGCTCACACTCCAGCCTTGCCAACGCATCTAAGCTGGTGTCACGACAGCACATATCACCTGGCAGTAACGGATGGAAGGACAGAGAACTGAGTGGCCCAGTCAATGGGTCCCTCAGAGCCCAGCCTGGACCCAGGGCCCTGCCTTGCCCTCCGTCCTGGGGACAGCGGGCCTCCGGCCACCAGAGCAGCACCAGGCCTCACCTTGATGGGAATGCAGGCGTGATCCTCCTCCAGGTCCTTGAGGCAGATCTCCAGATGCAGCTCCCCGGCACCCGCGATAATGTGCTCCCCGGACTCCTCAATGATGCACTGAAAAGGGCCACGTGTCAGCCTGAGCACAGACCCCGGGACAAATGCGGGAAACCCAAGGGATTCTAGGGACAGGTAGAAAGCCGGCTCCAAGCTTTCCTCCAGATGGAAAAGGCAGACTCCCAAAATGGGGTTTTGGGGGTAAGACAGCAGGGTCCTCTTTACTCGTTTTCAACATTAACCTTCTCTAAGGACCCTCCGTACACAACCAGCCTGTCAAGACCCAAGGAGCCTACGAAAGAAATCGGGTTCCTGGGTGGAAAACCACCATTTAAATTAAGGGCAGCACCTCTACCAGGGCAGGTGTACCCAGCACAGCTGGTTTTCTCAAAACAGAATCTCTACTTGTGTGAGAAGCCAGCAGAATCTTTCGGCTCAGCCACACCGCATAAGCCAACAAACCACCGCCGCCGCCGGGGCCCACCCACCTGCACCATGGGGTCCGACTTGGCCAGCCGCTTTAGGCCTTCCACCAGCTTGGGCAGGTCGGCCGGGTTCTTGGCCTCCACAGCCACCCTGACGACAGGGCTCACGCTGAACTTCATCACCCGCATGTTGTGGGCATGCTCGAAGGTGGTGATGGTGCCTGTCTTCACCAGGAACTGGTCCACGCCCACCAGGCCCACGATGTTGCCACAAGGCACGTCCTCGATGGGCTCGACGTAGCGGCCCATCATCAGGATTGTCCTGGGGGAGACACAAAAGGCCACAATGCATCGGCACTGGGGTGGCAGATCCCCAAATGACCAAAGACAAGCCTCCTTTGTCTTGGAGCCTGCGGCTGTCTTCCTGTCTGAAGAGGCAGTGCCACCCCACCCTGGGCCAAGCCCTGAATCTATCTTGCAACCCAGGTCTCAATGAGAGTTTTGGCTCCTGGACACTGGGACAGAGCCACCTGCTCATTAACACGTGCCCTGTGCAGGACTCTGCACCCTGACCCAGGCCAGACATGCGTGCCACAGGGAAACCGGTGGCACTCGCAGGTCGCAATACAGTCAGGGCCCCGAGGAACTAGCAGGAATGGAGGCTCTTCCCACTACCCACACCTGGACTGGGTGGCCACCCGCCATACATCTCTGGGGTCAGAGCCTGCTCTCTGGGTATTTTAAAATGTATGCTGCCACCGTAATTTCAGCCTAACTGCTTCCCAACTCCGGGCTGTGCCTCACTGTGAATCCCTAGTGGGGAGGAGGAGACACTATTTCCTGGTGGGCCTCCCCTGGCCAAGTCTACATTCAGATAACTATCACCCTTCCCCCTTCACTGGCTTGAGGGACGAAAGGGAGGCTGCTGGGCACCCTCTGCCTCACGGAGCACCTCACCTCTGGATTGGCTTCAGGTATAGGTCTTCCTTCTTCCCGGGCGTGTAGTTGGGCCCCATGATCCTGACCTTCAGGCCGGTGGACACCAGCCCTGAGAAGACCCGGCCGAAGGCATAGAACCGACCTTTGTCAGAGGTCGGCACCATTTTGGAAATGTACATCATAAGAGGGCCTTTGGGGTCACAGCTTTTAATGCCTGAGGAGAGAGAAAGGAACCCCCCACAGGGGAAACTGATTCCCTGGCAGCTCAGCTTTCCAGAATTCTGCAACTCTGCCCGGCGTTCTAACCCCAGGATGCAGGCACACCCCACGTACCCATGGCGGCCTCGTCGTCTGGGGGCCCCTCGTACAGGAGCTCACAGCGGTACTTCTGGGCCGTCACGGGGGAGGGCAGGTGAATGGTAATCATCTGCAGCAGGGCATCCCCGGCAGGTAGCCAGCGGCGCATCACTGCCTAAAATAGGGGATGTGAGAGAGGAACAAAAGAAATGACTTGAGAAAGAATCTACAAGAGCAGTGTAAAACACCTGGTGTCTCCTACCCACCCCTGCTGGTGACAGAGCTCCTGCTGGTGATACTTCTAACATAAGCCTGGGCCCAGCGTGGAGCCCTGACTGAGACCCTTACAGCCAGCTGTCTGATTACCTGAGAAAATGGCACTCAAGCTGGGATGGGGACTCACAGGATGGCCGCTCCACTCACCTTCAGAAGTGGTTTGCCTTCTTTGTCTTTATCTTCACTGTCCAACTTGATGTCCAGTTTTTCAATTAGTTTTGCCGTCTCCTCTTTCTTGAAATTCATGATTGCATCAAACACCTGACACCCAAGAAACATGGCAAAGTGGGTTTGGGAACATACTGGAAGCCTGAAGCTACCTGCTTCCTGCTCTGGAGCTTTAAAGGCCATCTTCACTTACCGCCAAAGGCCTGACCCAATTAAGCAAATCACAGGGACACTTCTCGACAAATTGTTAGAAGAAAAAAAAAAAAAAACCTTTCTATTTTCAGATATTGAACGTACACTCCCTAAACTCACAGGCTCGCAAACCCTAGACCCTCCTACCTTATCTCACTTGCTGCCCAGTCAGGGAGGCTGATGGTCCCCCTGATGATGAAGCCCAGGGGTCGGGCAGACTTCCCTGTCAGGGTGGAACCCTGAGGGCGTTCTGACCTCATGCAGCCTCATCCTTGTCCCAGGAGCTGCCTCTGCAGCCTGGCCCTGCCTTGCCCCACGGCATCTTGCTACTGGCTGCAGCAGGTTGGGTACCAGATTCTCAGGGAGCCCAAGGACAGCCCTGGGGACGCCTACCTATATCAAGCACACGCCAGCTCACCTTGAAGATGGGGTCCAGGATGAGCTGGCAGAATGTCCGCGGCAGCTTCTTGCCATCTGGGCTGTTGGCTGACTTGCTGAATTTGCCGTTGGCTGGATCAAAGTACCTGTCAGACAAGACTCAACCCAAGTTAGGGGAATCTGGGGGGATGCAGGTGTGAAGGACCCCACGGACACTTGGACTATGTCTCCAGCACTCACCGGTCTCCCCACAGCTTCTTCATCATGTCCTCCACCTTCCTGGCCCGCTCGGCAGGCCCCAGCTGACCCTCGCCCTTGGCAGCAAACTTGGCCACGTACATCTCTGCAAACTGCTTCAGAGTGAAGGCCCAGCCGTGGAGACCAGACCCGAAGCCAACAGTACCGAGGACAGGGTCAATCTGAGAGAGCAGGAGAAAGCTGTGAGTTGGGACAGTTGGACACAAACCACATCAATGAAGCCCCCAAGCACCCCGGCCCTCAGACACTGGATTTCTTCAACAGCCGTCAGGTCAAAGTGAAGAAATTTTAGTCATCATGTACAGGGTGCCCAGCTCTGCCCCCATCACGAGGGGGTGTGCGATGATGCCACAGGCACTGCCCCATGCCCCTCTGTTAGCAGGCTGAGCTGCTACCCCACAGCCTCCACCGAAGTCCAGCCTTCTTGCCATTCCAAGGTTCCTGGCAACCTCACCTTCCAACCTCCCAAGAATCCCCAGGAGGCCATGGCTTCACAACAGTGGTATCCCAAGGGCAGCCCCGAAGGAGAAGACCACAACCTTTCCAGTCTGCATGAGGAATGCTGCCCACCCGGTGGGAGAAGCGGGAGGGGGTACTAGGAACACAGCAGGAAACGGCGATCTGCCAAGGGACCCCGACTTCAGCAGTCAGGCAATCTTACCATGATGTTGCCCATGGGGCCGCTCTCGCCCTCCCCGTAGGTGGAAATGATGACGTTTACATTCTCCACGATGCGCTGGAAGGTCTGGTAGAGCTCCTCGGGCTCCAGCTGCAGCTCAAGCAGGGCCCGGTCCATCTTGTTCATCATCAGCACAGGCTTGATGCGCTCGGCAATGGCCTGGCGCAGCACCGTCTCTGTCTGCACGCACACGCCTGTGGACCAGCAGGGGATGAGGCGTCTCCGTCGGCCAAAGAGGGGACAGCCCCAGATTCCCCGCCATCCGTGGGGAAGCCGGCTGCTTACCCGACACGCAGTCCACCACCACCAAGGCACCATCGGTGACACGGAGGGCGGCTGTCACCTCTGAGGAGAAGTCCACGTGCCCCGGGGAGTCAATGAGGTTGATGAGGAAGCCAGAGCCATCCTTGCTCTGCTTGATGAAGTTCAAGTCATTCTCTGAGAGCTCGTAGAAGAGGGAAATGGCCCTGAGAGATTGGGACAGGTTACCCGGATGGAGGCACACCTCAGCCTGGCTCCTAACCTGCTCCCACTAGCCCTGTGGTCCATCAGGTTCCTGCCCACGGGAGTCGGGGTGGATGCTCTTGATTCTGAAGTGAGGCTGTAATCCAGTAAAAAGCCAGACAGATGCTGCAACCTGTCTCCTCCCCCCGCATTACTCATCCCTAGAGATGAACTGCAGACTTCCCACACAAGAGCTATCCTATCCAGGGACATTTACCTCTGCAGCACCCTCTGCTGGGAACCACCACCTCCCTGGTACAGATGCAATGGTACCAGAGTCCACCTGCTTCCTCTCAGGCTCAACACACCTGATTTCAAAGAGCTGCTACACAATCAGGCAAGATCCAGAAACCCCAAAGACTACCTTTCACTCTTCCCTCCCCAGCTGAAATGAGTCTCAGAGCCAATGACCAAGGAGATGTTACCAGACAGCTGTTGTTACAGCCTCTTTTTTTTTTCTTTTTTTGCGGGGGGAGGGGGGTTTTCTCACCCTCTTAACATCTGGGGCCAGAAAACTCACAGGGGGCCACCATAGGTAAGGCAAGACCTTTAGCAGTATCCTTGGATGCCAGCAGCACCCACCCAGACTTCTCCAGACAATGCCAAGAGCCCCTCGGCCCCCCTCCTCTCCAAATCCCCTTAATACCACCCATCACTGTGCCTCTCCCACAGGAGACAAAGGTTCCCATCTCACTAGCTGAAGCCCCATTGTCCCTCACAGTCCAAAAACCCAGCACCGATGTGCTCATCTCCCCAGAAACCTGTCAGGAAAGAGTTGGCTATTGTCTGTCCTCCCTACCCACCGCCCAAGGACTCTGCTGAGTAAGCACCTCCCCCCCTCCCTGTCCAGAGGGTGCCAAGGCTTTGCTCACGTCGACTTGATGGTGATGCAACGCTCCTGCTCGTCCTTCCGGGTGTCAGTGAAGCGGGTCTCCCCAGCCCGGGCGGATGCTATGATACCCGCCTTGCACACCAGGGAGTCCGTCAGAGTGGACTTGCCATGGTCCACGTGGGCGATGACGGACATGTTTCGGATGTTGGCCTTCTTGTCCATGATGGCCCGGATCTGGTCTACTGTGAAGTTCACCTGGGCGGGGGCGGGGGGGGGGGGGGAAGCAGGGGGACGACTCAGGATGGCCGGGCACTCCAGGAATGAGGCTTGGCACTGAGACCTTGATCAATAGAGGCTGCTAGGCCATGGCCAGAGAGAGCTGGTCCTGGCACTGCCTCAACTCCCACCCAGATCCCCCTTTCTCTGTTGACACCCCTTTAAAAGTGCAATTCACCCCGTCCCTGAAAAGCCAGACGCTGGTTGTCACAACCCAGAATGAGTACTGGAGAGTAAGTCTCAAAGAGTGACAACAGATTTCCTTTATAGTATATTGGCGTATCTGGACTCCAGCCGAAGTTCCCCCCACTGTGTTGCCACTGGTTATACCCCCAGCCTTCCCCCAACCAAAGGGCCTCTTTAAAATCCAAGGTCACCTCTCGCTGTGCAGGGTGGGGGTCAATCAGGTAGAGCCACGCACCCTGCCCCTGATTCTTAAATATGCCACCCCCAGTCGGGTGGGAGGCTTGCGCAGCCCTAACAGGCACGAGCCTCCACCTCGTAGTTCTGGAATCAGGTGTTCACAAATGGGAGGTACAGGGAGGACCAAGGTTACACAACGTCAGGAGACGAGACACTTCTAAAGGTCTTACTCTTCTCTTCTTTTGCCATTTCCTTGCCTCCCCCGGCTCCCGACAGAAAATCGACTCAAACTCCCAGCCCACGGGTTACATAAGGCGGCTCCCCTCTCCCCGCTCGCACCGCGGCGCCCGCCATTACAGCGTCTGCCACATCATCATACCCCCGCCCCGCCTCCGCCCCAGCTCCAGCCGGGCCCGGGGTCCTGGAGGCGGCGGCGCCCCCGGAAGCGGAGCTCGGCTAGCAGTGCATCGCGCAGACATGGCGGCAGCCGCTTCCCCAGCCCCGGGCCCGCCGGCCCCGCCGCCGCCGCCATGTCTCCTCTCAGTCAGGGAGGCCACAGCTCTCCAGGCATGGTAGGGCCGGCCCTACGGAGGCCCCGCCGCCGATTCAGGGCGCCCGTTGAACAGCGTTGCTCACCATGGTGGCGGATGGCGGTGGATTCTCCCAGGCAGATCCGAGTGTGGCTAGCCGCGCCGAGGATGGCGGCGACGACGGCGGAAGAGAACGCTGACGTCAACACCCGAGCTTTTATAGGCCGACGCCGGTTGGGCGTGTCATCTGACCCCGCTTCTGGGGCGGGGCGAAGCGACGCCCCGCGCAGGCGCATGGACGGCCTCCCACAGGGTAACCCTTGTGCGTCGGCGCCGCTGCACTAATATAGAGGGTCTGCTTTCCACACTTGGATTTTCCCTGGGGCGTGGTCCGCCCGGTGCAGGGTGCACGCCTCCCGGATGCAATACTTAGGTGCAAAAAGCCGTTTTAGCTGAGAATGTTAACCATATCATAGCAACTACATCAGTCTGCAAAGTGCCAAGCACTCCTATTAAAAGCAGATTACAATATTAATGGGGTCTGTAGATTGCACCAAGGTTAATTTCCTCGGTTTGATGTTAGGTAAGATGACAGTACAGGGGTAAGAGTACTAGGAACCTCTCAGTACCATTTTTGCAACTACCTGTCTATTTACAAGAAAAAAAAAGCTTTTTTAAAGTCAAGTATTAATCACTCATTTATTCCACAAAGACAGATCGAGCGTCTACTATACCAGGCACTGCTATAGGTGTTGTGGATATAGCAGTGAACAAAACACCTTATTAGCTCCACCACTTTAAGTGTTCTTACAGTAGATACTCGTATTTTTCTATTCTTCAGTTTCCTTATCTGCGCAATGGGGTCATCAGTACGACCTCACTGTGGGAGAGTAAAATTCACTAAGTATATGTACAGGGATTAGCGCCGTGCCTGACACAGTTCTCAATACACGTCAGCTATTTTTAATTAGCTATCATTACTATTAATAAAACACATTTCAGGTACTGGTTTGCCCTGTCGCAAGCACGGGGGCTAAGCGCTTTTCTACATGCGCAATCTCATCTTCTACTTCATTTTCTCTCCAGGGGGAGGCGCAGGAAGACTATTTTGCATTTGTGTCCTAATATGACCCTAAGAAACAGCTGTATTTCAGATCTCTGGCTCAAGAGAACGAATTGGCATTCAATTCAGTATTTTTATTCTTGGTAAAGAGCCCAGCTCAATGCCTGGTGCACAGTAGGCGCTCATAAGTATTTCTTGCACCAATTAATGATATTCTCATTAGCGTAAATAAACCCCTTTCAGTAAATCTTCCCCTAAATTCACTCTGTCAAAAAGAGGGGGACTACAGTGCTTTCCCTGCGCTGGGAGCAGGGGAGATGTGCGTCTGTAAAAAGCCATGCAAGTTCGGGTCTGGACTCTAAGCCTATGCACTCCTCCCTCCGCAAAGGCTGCGCGTTTTGCTTTGTAAAGCGCTATCACAGCCCTGATTTCGTTTAATCAAAGACTGCCATCACTATCCCGCGTTTAACCCAGGGGGAAACTGAGGCAGGAAGGAGCTGCTCCAGAAATATCTACCGAACGACCGAGGATCGGAGCCGCAGAGTGGCAGGCAGCAGACGTCAATGCCCGAGCTCAATCCCATATCTTTAACACCTGCGCCTGTGTTCCTGACACGTTATGTTAATTTTACATGGCAAGCGCATGCGCCGTTGGGGGGACGCGATTTCAGCAGATGGGTATCCAGTTTCCCATTCTTAATAAATGATTTATCTTAATTTTTTTTTTTTTTTTTTTTTTTGCGGTACGCGGGCCTTTCACTGTTGTGGCCTCTCCCGTTGCGGAGCACAGGCTCCGGACGCGCAGGCTCAGCGGCCATGGCTCACGGGCCCAGCCACTCCGCGGCATGTGGGATCTTCCCGGACCGGGGCACGAACCCGTGTCCCCTGCATCGGCAGGCGGACTCGCAACCACTACGCCACCAGGGAAGCCCCTATCTTAATTTTTAAAAACTGTTTAAGTGCACTCAGCACTAACTGTGTGCTGGGCTCCGTCTTAGGCACTTCACAGCACTTCCTTGCAAATTGGAACATTTCAGAGATTAAAAGCAAAAGTTTTCTCGTTAAGAGGGTTGAATTTGCTCCCAAGTGAATAGATTGCTTATTGAGAAATTTTAACTTAATGTAAATTAAAGAGGCCGGGGAGAGTTTAAGCGGAATGGGGAAATTTAAGACATTCCCTCCCCTCTGTAACCCTCCATGCAGAGGTGTTCCACCCCCCAGCTGCAGGGATGGGGCCAGATGTTGGCAGGGGACAACTCCCCACCGCCATCCCCAGACCCAGAAGCCTGGGGAGGAGCAGGGCTTCAGCAAAGAGCAAAAGCAGACAGCCAGGCTCAGGGTCTGCAGTAATAAATACAGCTGAGGGTAAAGGGCGGGGAAGAAGCACGAAAAAAAGCAACCGCTGCAGAAAAGCTCTGCTGCGCGTGCGCTCGCTGCGGCGCGGGGCGGACACGGAGGTCCCGGCAGCGGCTCCTACTGACCAGAGGCCGCCACTGCACGCCCCTTGCATCTGCCTTTTGATGCTGTTGAGCGCGTATTGGATACCCATCACTACCCTTTAAATCAATTAATTCACGGGACGTCCCTGGTGGCCCAGTGGGTAGGACTCCGTGCTCCCACTGCAGGGGAGCCGGGTTCGACCCCTGGTCGCGGAACTGGATCCCGCATGCATGCCACAACTAAGAGTCCACATGCTGCAACTAAAGATCCTGCATGCTGCAATGAACATCCCATGGGCCGCAACTAAGACACAGTGCAGCCTAAATATTAAAATATAATAATAATAAACCAATTAATTCACGTAATCCTCCCCACACCCTGGACTTTGTGTGGGCTCATTTATGCAGGAGCAAATTGAGGCTCAGAGAAGTTAAGTGATTTCCCCAGGGTCACACAGCTAATAAGGGCAGAACCAAGTGACTTAAAAAGGCATGGTTTAGTGGTCCACCCATACGCTGGAATATTACCCAGCCTTAAAAAGGAAGGAAATTCTTCTCTCTTTATTTGGGCACTTTTATTATTATTTTTTGAATTTTATTGTATTTATTTTTTTATACAACAGGTTCTTATTAGTTATACATTTTATACATATTAGTGTATATATGTCAACCCCAATCTCCCAATTCATCCCACCACCACCACCACCCCCACTACTTTCCCCCCTTGGTGTCCATATGTTTGTTCTCTACATCTGTGTCTCTATTTCTGCCCTGCAAACCGGTTCATCTGTACCATTTTTCTAGGTTCCACATATATGCGTTAATATACGATATTTGTTTTTCTCTTTCTGACTTAGTTCACTCTGTATGACAGTCTCTAGATCCATCCACGTGTCTACAAATAACCTAATTTCTTTCCAAAAAGGAAGGAAATTCTGACACAGGCTACAACATGGATAAAATGGTATGCTCAGTGAAATAAGCTGGACACAGAAGCACAAATATTGGGGAATTCCCTTGCGGTCTAGTGGTTAGGACTCTGTGCTTTCACCACTGAGGGCCCAGGTTTCATCCTTGGTCAGGGAACTAAGATCCCACGAGCTGCATGGTGTAGCCAAAAAAAAAAAAAGGACAAATATTGTATAATTCTACCTATATAAGGTCCCTAAAGGAGTCAAATCCAAGGGACAGAAAGTAAAGTGGTGGAGGCCAGGGGCTGGGGGAGGGGGAGTCAGTGTTTCATGGGGACAGAGTTTTCGTTTGGAAAAATGGAAAAGTCCTGGAGATAGATGGTGGGGATGGCTGCACAACAACGTGAGTGTACTTAATACACTAAACTGTACACTCAAAAACGATTTAAAAGGTCAATTTTACGTTATGTATATTTTACCACAATTTAAAAGAAAAAATGCATGGTTTAGTCAGGGAGCAACTCTGCTCCACTACTACTTCCTAGATGGATTCCAGATTTGGTTGATCTGAAAGCAGAAATCCTGAGTTTAGATTCTGCCCTCGCAGCCTGTGTGAACTTAGGCAAGTTACATAATCTCTCTGAGCCTCAGGATCCTTCATGTAAAATGTTGAATGATTACAGAACCTATTCTATTCTGGGGCTCTTGTGAGACTTAAAGAAGTTAATATAAAGTACCTAGCACAGTGCCTGGCATACATTAAGCCCCATTGAAGAATTTGCTCCTGTTATGGGCTAATATATATTGGGCCCCTCCCCCAAACATATATATTAAAGTCTTAACCCCCCAGTACCTCAGAATGTAACTTTATTTAGAGACAGGGTTTTTATGTTTGTTTGGGGGTTTTTTTTGGCAGTACGCAGGTCTCTCACTGCTGTGGCCTCTCCCGTTGCGGAGCACAGGATCCGGACACGCAGGCTCAGCGGCCATGGCTCACAGGCCCAGCCACTCCACGGCACGTGGGATCTTTCCGCACCGGGGGCACGAACCCGCGTCCCCTGCATCGGCAGGCGCACTCTCAACCACTGCGCCACCAGGGAAGCCCTAGAGACAGGGTTTGAAAGAAGCAATTAAGTTAAAGTGAGGTCTTTAGGGTGGGCCCTAATTTAATATGACACCAGTCATATTGGTGAGATTGGGAAAAGACAGGCCCAGAGGGGAGACCACACAGGGACACAGGAAGAAGGCAGCCATCTGCAGGCCAAGAAGAGAGGCCTCAGCAGAAATCAACCCTGCCAACACCTGGATCTGGGGCTTCTGACCTCCAGAGCTGTGAGACAATAAATTTGATGTTTATTTACCCATTTTGTTGTGGCCTCCCCAACAAATTAAAACAGCCCCCATTGTGAGATAGAAACACCAGATTTTATATATTGCAACCATTCCTTCTAGGAGCATTTATTAGCACTTACTACCTGCTGCATTGAGGAGAGCGAGGTACTCTCCTCGGGCACAAAATTTAAGGGGGGGGGAGCTCCAAAAAACTCAGTCCTGATGGTTTTTGTTTTTTTTTTTTTGACTGCACCACAAGGTATGTGGGGTCTTAGTTCCCCAACCAGGATAGAACGTGTGCCCCCTGTAGTGGAAGTGCAGAGTCTTAACCACTGAACTGACGGGGAAGTCCCCGATGATTATATTTTAGCATCACTTTTTAAACTTCAAATAAATGCAAAAACAGTCCATGATGAGCAAAGCATCCAAATTTTAAAGAAAGATAGGACCAGGGACTCCCCTGGTGGCACAGTGGTTAAGAATCCGCCTGCCAATACAGGGGACATGGGTTCGAGCCCTGGTCCGGGAAGATATCACATGTCATGGAGCAACTAAGCCTGCGCGCCTAGAGCCCATGCACCGCAACAAGAGAAGCCACCGCAATGAGAAGCCCACGCACCACGTTCGCGGCAACTAGAGAAAGCCCGCGCAGCTACAAGGACCCCAAAAATAATTAATAATTATTAAAATAATTAATTAATTAATTAAAATAATTAATTAATTTTAAAAAAGAAAGATAGGACCAGTATTATTGATTTCTCCTCTTCTCTCAGGGTCCAGGATAACTGCACACATCTCAGGGTTAGGTAGTCCCACTACATGCTCTAGGGGTGTTCTGTAGCATGGAATGTTCTGGAATAGTCTTAGGAAGGGGTGTACTGCTTCTCTGGATGGTTGAACAGCTGAGTTTAGGGAGGTCTGGTGGGGCTGCATGGTGGGAATGGGTGGTCCAGTGTTGGTTCCCAAGATCACTGAACTGTGCAGAGGTCTCACGGAGGAGACGGATTTGCTGGCCCTTTCAGAAGGTTCTCACTGTACAGATCCAGTTTACAGAGGCTAAAACTGAGACTCTTAGAGGGTAAGTGAAGGTGGATCTGTTCCCGACTCCGCCTCCTGTGAGGGCTCCCAGCAGGTCCACAGGGACTCACTGAGAGCCCTAGGCAAACTGTTTTGCATTTCTTTGTAAATCTGACCCTGGGACCTCAGGCTGAGGGACTTTCCACCCGCCCCGCCCTTCCCCGCCTGCAAACACACCCATCAGTTTTGCAGCCCAGCTCAACCTTTTTGCTTGGAATTCCTCACATCCCTCCAGTCTCGGCACTCATTCGCCTAGCAAATGTTTTCCTGGGAGCCTGTCAGAGGAAAAAAAGAATCCCTGCCCACGAGGAGTTGACCCTCGTGAAGGAAATAGTCAATCGAATATCTGCACAAATGGAAGCTTTCAAATTGTGCCAGGAAGGAGAAAGAGAACAGGCAAAGGAGAGGATAGAATAGGGAGGGCTATGACCTAGCCTGGGGGATCCCAGAGGGCTGCCTGGAGGAGGTGATTCCTTAACTGTTACCTGAAAGATGACCAAAGTGGAGATGGCATTCCAGGGAGAGGGAGCAGCAGATACAAAGACCCTGAGGTGGGAGGCACAGTGAAGAAACAGTGTGACTCTGAGTGTAAAAAGAGCAGAAGGGGTACTTCCCTGATGGTCCAGTGGTTAAGAGTCTGTGCTTCCACTACAGGGCGTGCAGGTTCGATCCCTGATCAGGGAACTAAGATCTGGCTTGCCGTGCAGCACCATCAGAAAAAAAAAAAAAAAAAAGCAGAGCGGGCAGCTTTAGATGGACCAGTCAAGGCATGACTCTGAGACAAATGTTGGCTCATTTTTTCAAAAAGGGCCAAGTAGAAAACATCTTGGCTTTTCCGGCCACACGGTTTCGATCACAGCTACACAACTCTGCACGTAAGCAGCCATAGATGACACATACTCAAATGGGCATGGCTGTGCTCCAATAAAACTTTATTTATGGGCTCTAAAATTTGAATTTCATACAATTTTCATGTGACATGAACTATGATTCTTCTTTTGATTCCCCTCTGGGACTTCCTTGGTGGTGCAGTGGTTAAGAATCCGCCTGCCAATGCAGGGGACTAGGGGTTCGATCCCTGCTCCAGGAAGATCCCACATGCCGCGGAGCAACTAAGCCCGTGTGCTGCAACTACTGAGCCTGCACTCTAGAGCCCGCGTGCCACAACTACTGAGCCCGTGTGCCACAACTACTGAAGCCCGCACGCCTAGAGCCTGTGCTCCACAGCAAGAGAAGCCACCGCAATGAGAAGCCCACACACCGCAACAAACAGTAACCCCTGCTCGCTGCAACTAGAGAAAGCCTGCGCGCAGCAATGAAGACCCAACGCAGCCAAAAAAATAAATAAATAACAAATAAATAATTTTTTTGAAAATGTAAAAACCATTCTTAGCTCACTGGGGCACACAAACAGGCAGTAGAGGGGGATACGGCCCCTGGGCCTTAGTTTCAGACCACCCCACCACCCTGCCCGGCTCTGGGAGAAGGGCGGCCCTATAATTTATCATCTAAATAAGAACACTTTACATTTGCAAAGTTGCGATTGAATTTTTTTTATATATATATACATATATATATATGTATGTATTCTTTTTCAGATTCTTTTCCACTAAAGGTTATTATAAGATATTGCATGTAATTCCCTGTGCTCTACAATAGGTCCCTATTGTTCGTCTCTTTCGTATATAGTACTGTGTAACTGTTAATCCCAAACTCCTAATTTATCCCTCCCCTCCCCCTTTCCCCTTTGGTAACCCTAAATTTGTTTTCTCAGTCTGAAGCTGTGATCGAAGTTTTAACCAAAATACAGAAGTGGCATAAATCAAACGTATAAAATCTGATGCCTTTCACAAAGTAAACGCATGCCAGTAGCCGATATGAAAATCAAGATACAGAACGACCAGCCCTCAGAAACCCCAGAAATCCCCTGTGTCTCTTCCAGTCACTACCCAAAGATACCCAGCATCCTGTCTTCCAACAACACAAACTGGGGGGGGGGGGCTATTTTTGAATTTCATACACCTTGAATCACGCAGCATCGCCTTTTCTTGTTTTTAACTCTTATTCCTTATTTTTTTGGCTGCGTTGGGTCTTAGCTGCGGCATGCAGGATCTTTCATTGCAGCATGTGGGCTTCTCTCTAGTTGTGGTGTGTGGGCTCAGTAGTTACTGCACACGGGGCTTAGTTGCTCTGCGGCATGTGGGATCTTAGTTCCCTGACCAGGGATTGAACCTGTGTCCCCTGCATTGCAAGATGGATTCTTAACCACTGGACCACCAGGGAAGTCACAGCAGCATGGTCTCTTTTCAGTCCAGCTTCTTGCAGTCAACATTCATACGAAGGTTTACCCATGTTGGGGATGACTGTACTTCACCTGTTCTCACTGCTCCATTCTCTTTCTGAGACCCTGGCACAATTTACTTATCCGTTTCACTGTTGGTGCGCATTTGGGCTGTTTCCAGCTTGGGCCGGTTATGACTAATGCGGCTATGGAACATTCTAGCACGTGTCCTGGCAGCATTTCTGTTGGGTACATACATAGGAGTGGGAATGCTGAGTCATACACTGTGCCTGATTCCAGCTTGAGTGGATGTAGGCATTCACCAAATTGCAATTCAGGACGGGTTTGAAAGCAGAAGGGACACTAACTGATTTACACCAGAATGATGGTTGTAAACCAGTCTTATCTCAGGCCCCTGGGATGTGTGGTCCCCCAGGGTATAGGGGAGCATATGAGTGAAGAACCCCAATGAGCCGAACTCTGATACCTCCTGTGCCTGATGTAAGCCTCATTTGTAAAATGGAACGGGTAATCCTCACCCTCCAGCACAGGGTCACACCCAGGAGTGATTTTGCCCTCAGGGTACGCTGGGCCATGTCTGGGGACCTTGGTAATTATCACAGCTAGGGAGGGGGGCTCCTGGCATCAAGTGGGTGGGGGCCAGGGAGGCTGCTCCATACCCCACAGTGCCCAGGACGGCCCCCCAGATAATGATCTGGCCACAATGTCCACAGTGCCAAGGTTGAGAAAAACCCTATATTTGATCATTTACAACATGGTCTAAATTTTTTGAGTGCAGATAGTATTCATTCATCCAACACATACTTAGCACCTCCTGTCTTCCCGACATTGAGTGAGGTTCTGGGGACACAGAACAAGCATCCCTGTCCTGGGGGGCTTATAGTTTAGTGAGAGATGGCAGGGAGGACAGTAAACAAGTATGTCAGATGGTGAGAAGTGCCATGGAGAGAAGTGAAATAGCATTAGGGAACGCTGTACTGGGGGCGGATGGTAGCAAACACTTTATATGCATAAGGAGATATCAGAGCAGAGCCCTGAAGAAGATCAGGGAGGGGGCAATTGTGGGTGTCTGGGGGAAGGGCATTCCAGGTGGGAGAAACAGCTTGGGCAAAGGCCCTGGGGCAACACCATGCTTGGCATATTGAAGGAACAGCTAGGAGTTGACTGAAGCAGAGTGAGTGAAGGGGAGAGAGAGAGGAGGGAGGTGAAGATAGGGGGTGGGCAGGGCCTTGTGGTTCACAGGGAAGATTTGGGCTTTTACCCTGAGGGAAGTAGGATCCCAGAAAGGCTGGAGGGCTGTGGGCAGAGGAGGGGCAGGACCTGACTCAGGTACTCGGGGGCGCCCTCTAGTGGCTTCTGTGGGGAGGACAGACCACGGTGGGGGAGGAGCTGCAGGGGGGAGGCATGGCCTTGGGGATTGTGCTGGTCCAGGAGAAAGATGGTGGGGGCGGGCTTCCCTGGTGGCGCAGTGGTTGAGAATCTGCCTGCCAATGCAGGGAACACAGGTTCGAGCCCTGGTCTGGGAAGACCCCCACATGCAGCTGAGCAACTAGGCCTGTGAGCCACAACTACTGAGCCTGCAATGAAGAGTGGCCCCCGCTCCCACAGAAAGGAAGACCCAACACAGCCAAAAAAAATATATATATATATACATAAATAAAAAAAGATGGTGGGGGTGGGTGGGTGGGAGGGAGGGAGACGCAAGAGAGAAGAGATATGGGAACATATGTATATGTATAACTGATTCACTTTCTTATAAAGCAGAAACTAACACACCATTGTAAAGCAATTATACCACAATAAAGATGTTAAAAAAAGTAAAAAAATAAAATTAAAAAAAAGATGGTGGGGGCTGAGGAATGGAAAAATAAAATGTGGTCCATTCACACAGTGGGATATTATTAAGCCATAAAAAGGAGTGAAGCACTGACACACGCTACAACGTGGATGACCCGAGAGAAGCCAGACACAAAAAGCCACGTAGTGTGTGATCCCATTTATATGAAATGTCCAGAACAGGCCAATCCACAGAGACAGAAAGTGGGTTAGTGGCTGTCAGGGCCTAGGGGACAGGGGAGTGACTGCTAATGGGGATGGGGTTTCTTTTTGGGGTGATAGAAATGCTTTAAAATTAGAGCACAGTGATATTAAAACTCATTAAATTCTACATTTAAAACAAACCCGGTGGACTTCCCTGGTGGCGCAGTAGTTAAGAATCCGCCTGCCAATGCAGGGGACACGTGTTTGAGCCCTGGTCCAGGAAGATCCCACATGCTGCAGAGCAACTAAGCCCGTGCACCATAACTACTGAGCCTGTGCACCACAACTACTGAAGCCCACGCGCCCTAGAGCCCGTGCTCGGCAACAAGAGAAGCCACTGCAATGAGAAGCCTGCGTACCACAAAGAAGAGTAGCCCTCACTCGCCACAACTAGAGAAAGCCCGCGCAGCAACGAAGACCCAACGCAACCAAAAAATAAATAAAATTATGAAATAAATAAATAAAATTTGTTTATTTAAATAAATAAAATAAAACAAACCTGTTGACTCTGTCCATTTCACCCCATCCCCCCTGGCCCCCACCCTGGTCCAGGACCCCATCATCAGTTGCCTGGGTGACTGCACCAGCCTCCTCCCTGGCCTCCTGCCTCTGCTATTATTCCCCACCAGCCATTTTCCACAGCTGCCAGGGGGATCTTTGTAAATACAAATCATATCTTACCCTGGGTTAATTAATTTTAATTTGGTTAATTTTAATTTTTTTTTTTTTTTTTGGCCGTGCTGCATGGCATGCGGGATCGTAGTTCCCCAACCACGGATTTAACCTGTGCCCCCTGCGGTGGAAGCATGGAGCCTTAACCACTGGACCACCAGGGAAGTCCCACTGGTTAATTTCATGTGTCTGCTTGGTTGAGCCATGGTGCCCAGATATTTGGTCAAACATTATTCTGGCTGTTTCTGTGAGGTGTTTTCAGATGAGATTGATATTTTAAGTCAGTGGACTATTAAGTAAAGCAGATTCCCCTCCCTCATGTGGGTAGGCCTTATCCAATCAGTTGAAGGCCTGACTAGCACAAAAAGACTGATCTTACTAAGCAGGAATTCTGCCAGGAGACAGCCTTCAGACTTGAGCTGTGACTTCAGCTCTTCCCTGGGTCTGAATATTCAAGGGCAATTCCAATGTACTTGTTTCCCTAGGTGACACTGGCAAGTTACATAACCACTCAAGACCTCAGTTTTCTCATCTGTAAATTGGACCTAATAATGGTACCTATTTCATGGGGTTGGTGTGAGGATGAAATGGTAGCACATGTTAAGTGCTTAAAACAAGGCTTGGGACTCCTATGGCAGTCCAGTGGTTAAGACCCATGCTTCCAATGCAAGGGATCGAACCCTGGTCGGGGAACGCGGCCAAGAAAACACAACAACAACAAAAAAAAAAACACACGAGGCTTGACAGCAAGTATTAACTGGTACTGTTACCATCAGCAGATTACAGTGATTTCCGTGAAAAGTGGCATTGGTGGGTCAAAGGTTAATTGACCTCCTTTTTCTGAAAGGCAGTCAACCCAGCCATTTTCCACACTGGCTCTTTTAAATATTCTCAGCTTCTCTTTCTCCCCATATTTTGAAAAATAAAATACTAAACACCTGGTAGAAAGGCCTCAGGTAAAGCAATCAAAAATATCAATTTGCGGGCTTCCCTGGTGGCTCAGTGGTTGAGAGTCTGCCTGCCGATGCAGGGGACAGGGGTTCGTGCCCCGGTCCGGGAAGATCCCACATGCCGCAGAGCAGCTAGGCCCGTGAGCCATGGCCACTGAGCCTGCGCGTCCGGAGCCTGTGCTCCACAACAGTGAGAGGCCCGCGTACCGCAAAAAAAAAAAAAAAAAAGCAGTTTGGAAGGAAAGAGGAAAGGGAGGGAGGAAGGAAGGAAGGGCCAAATCTAGCCTGACAACTGTTTCTGTACAGCCTTTGAGCTAAAAATGTTTCTTTTTCTCTTTTCACTGTTTGAACCAAAGAATAATATTTCATAATATGTAAAAATTATATAAAACTCAAATTCAATGTTTAGAAATGAAGTTTTACCGGCCCACAGCCATGCCCATTGAGTTAAGTCGTTGCTACAGATGCTGTAGCCCACAAAGCTGAAAATATTTATTATCTGGGCCTTCACAGAAAATGTTTTCCCACCTCTAATTCAAAACAGTGTCTAGCATGTAGTAAGTGTCTGATATTTGGAGAAATTATTACTGAATATCTGATGGAAGAATCTGATGCAGTTTACCACTTGACTCTGCTCTTTGGAGAGGGTCAGGCCTGGATTAAGATTCTGGCTCTGGGGGACTTCCCTGGCGGTCCAGGGGTAAAGAATCTGCCTTACAATGCAGGGGACACAGGTTTGATCCCTGGTTAAGGAACTAAGATCCCACATGCCCCGGGGCAACTAAGCCGGTACGTCTCAACTAGAGCCCAAGTCCTGCAATCTACAGAGCCCACGCACCCTGGAGCCTGCGCACCGCAACTAGAGAAGAGAAAACCCTCACGCCACGACGAAGAGCCTTTGTGCCACAACGAAAGATCCTGCATGCTTCAACAAAAGAACCCCCATGCGGCATCTAAGACCCGATGCAGCCAAAAATAAATAAATTAATTAATTAAATCTTAAAAAAATAAAACGATTCTGGCTCTGCCTATGTCTGGGCAGGTTGCTTCCCATGTCTGAGCCTGGGTTTCATCATCAAAAACCAGGGGTCAACAAGAATGCTGATCACACGGAAAGAGCTTGATCTGGTAGTTCTGTGAGAGCTCAGCAGCCTTAGCTACTGAATATCATGACTCCCTCATGAGTCCATAACCCTGGCCTCAACGATAAACAACTTACAGTCCATTTTGTTTCATCCACCTTTCCCCATGCCCTCCTCATTCTTTTTTTATTTTTTTTCCTGGCCAGGCCACACAGCCTGTGGCTTGTGGGATCTTAGTTCCCTGACCCGGACGCTCAGCAGTGAAAGCAGAGTCCTAACTACTGGACTGCCAGGGAATTCCCTCCTCATTAGTTTAAAGCAAATCCTATATCATTTCTTCTGTACATATGCCCTCATGTATTCTTTATTTTTTATTTTTTTTATTTTTATTTTTTTTTGCGGTACGCAGGCCTCTCACTGTCGTGGCCTCTCCCGTTGCGGAGCGCAGGCTCCGGACGCGCAGGCTCAGCGGCTATGGCTCACGGGCCCAGCCGCTCCGTGGCATGTGGGATCTTCCCGGACCGGGGCACGAACCTGCGTCCCCTGCATCGGCAGGCAGACGCTCAACCACTGCACCACCAGGGAAGCCCTGCCCTCATGTATTCTTCACAAAGACTCTTTTTATTTTTTTCTCTTGTATTTTATTTATTTATTTAATTTTGTACTGAAGTATAGTTGATTTACAGTGTTGTGTTAATTTCTGGTGTACAGCAAAGTGACTCAGTTACACATATATACATATGTATATTCTTTTTCAGATTCTTTTCCATTATGGTTTATTACAGGATATTGAATATAGTTCCCTGTGTTATACAGCAGGACCTTGTTCTGTATCTATTTTACATATGGTAGTGTGTATCCATTCATCCCAAACTCCTAATTTATCCTCCCCACCCTCCCAACCAGTGCCTTTCCCCTTTGGTAACCATAAATTTGTTTTCTATGTCTGTGAATCTATTTGTTTTGCAAATAAGTTCATTTGTATCATATTTTAGATTCCACATACAAGTGATATCATAGGTATTTCCCTTTCTCTTTGTGACTTACTTCACTTAGTGTGATAACCTCTAGATCCATCCATGTTGCTGCAAATGGCATTATTTCATTCTTTTTTTATAGCTGAGTAATACTCCATTGTATGTATAAACCACATCTTCTTTATCCATTCATCTGACAAATGCTCTTTCCATAACATAGTCGTAGCACCATTATCACACCTTCAGCTGTTCCAACCGTGATGGTTGCAAGAATCTATAAGTGATCAAAGTTCATAAAACTATACATGACCACCACCACCAGCAACGAAAACATGCATGTAAAAACCGGTGAAATCGGGCTTCCCTGGTGGCGCAGTGGTTAAGAATCTGCCTGCCAATGCAGGGGACACAGGTTCGAGCCCTGGTCCGGTACGATCCCACATGCCGCAGAGCAACTAAGCCCGTGCGCCACAACTACTGAGCCTACGCTCTAGAGCCCACAAGCCACAACTACTGAAGCCCGCACACCTAGAGCTTGTGCTCCGCAACAAGAGGAGCCACCTCAATGAGAAGCCCGCGCACCGCAACGAGGAGCAGCCCCTGCTCGCAGCAACTAGAGAAAGCTCGCGTGCAGCAACGAAGGCCCAACACAGCCAAAAATAAATAAATAAAATAAAAATTCAAAAAAAACCCCCCAAAACCGGTGAAATCCAAATATCTGTACCTGAGTTGATTGTATGGTACCAACATCAATTTCCTGGTTTTGACAACACACTGTGGGAATGTGAGATATTATCATTGGGGGAAGCTGGGTGAAGGGTACATAAGTGTGAAGGGTGCTAGTTCTGCACCCTTTTCAAAATAAAAAAAGTGTAGGAAAAGTAAAACAAAACCCTGCAGAGTCAGAGTTTGTGTGAGGTGAGGGAGGTCACCTGTACAATTGCGGAGTTAGATTCCCTCTTTACTTAAATTTTAGTATTTTCTTCATCATGGATTTTTTTGCATTAATTTTATTTTTAAAAATACCGCACAAACATACTTATCTTGATAACTGAGTCATTTGGGGCGCTGTCTTAATTTTGCCTAATTCTTGCCCTGAGATTGATCATCTCAAGGGATGGGCCCTGAAATACACGTTTTTGTCCTCTTGCTTCCAGGTTTTGACACACGAAAGTTTGAGTACAGCGGCCCGTTGGCACTGGGGAGCCACGGAGAGCTCTTGAGCAGGGGAGTTTCCGGTTAGTGCAGATTCCAAAGGTTTACTGTGGGTGGGGAGGCGGAACTAGGGGGGCGGGGTGGGGAGGGGCGGTTCGCCGCAACCCGGGAATTGGGCAGGGGGTCTGGCATTTCTCCTCCAGGGGCCAACCAACGAGGTGTAGCGCCCGCGCTCCTTCGGCCGCGCTGGGACCCGGATGTACAGTGCGCGGGTCGCCCGGCCAGCCAAGGCTGTCCCGCGCTGCGCTCCAAGGCGGCTCACTGCACGCACTGGCGGTCGCTGCGCGAGCCAACCGTCTCCTCCCCCCACGTCGCCGGGCGCCCAGTCACGCACCTGGAGGCCGCCTCGCGCCGGGGGCCGCGGCACCTGGCTGCATTGTTGTCGCCTCCGCTGTCTACTCCCTTCCCAGACAGGACTCAGCACCCACCCCCACCTATGCCGGGCTCGTGCCCCTTTAAGAAGCCAGACGCGGCCAGGGGTGGGCGTGGTCGCCGCGAGCGAAGGGGGGGGCGGTGTCGGGCCGCCCTGATTGGCCCGAGGCCCGGGCGGTGGCCGCGCGCGCCTGCGCAGTGCGCGGTCGCGCGCGCGCCTCGGGGAGGAGGGAGCGCGGGTGCTAATTGGCCGCGGTGGCGGCCCCGCCCGCGAGTGGAGGGTGATCACGTGACGAGACGGCTGGGGGCTCCCGGCGCGGGGGACGCTGGTGGCCAAGATGGCGGCGGAGCTGGTGGAGGCCAAAGTGAGTGAGCGGCGGCAGCGCCGGCCAGGGCGGGCGGGGGGGCGGGGGCCGGGCGGCCGGCCGAAGTCTGCGCCTTCCGCTCGGGGCCCCACAGTGCGGCCCGCCTGCGGCTCGGCGTCCGGCTCCCTCGCCAGCCCCTGGCCCCGGGGCTCCGGTTGCGGGCGGGGCGCGGGGAGGCCGGGGGCGGGGCCCCCCAAACCTCACCCCAGTTTTCGCGCCAGGGGTTCGGCCCCCAGGTGGGAGGTTGGGTTCTCCTACCTCCAGCTCAAGCGGTTGGGGTCTGGACCTTCCTAAGAACGGGCACAGGGCCGCGCCTCCCAGCTTGAGGTACAGTCCCCCCGGACAGCATGACTGACTGGACTGCTCGTCCACTCCTCGAGTTCGGCGCTCTTTGGCCTGGGGGAGTGTCTGCCCCTCCCAGCCCCCCATGGTACAGTGGGCTGGTTACATCTGGGTCTCAGCCTCCTCGCCTAGCTGACCAGGCTGGGGTTGGCGACTCCTGCCCAGAAGGCTCCCCTGACTTTTCTGCCACCGTTTCCACCATCCGGGGTGATGAGCTGGGGTCCTGAACTGACCCCAAACACAGTGTGTCTCCTGGGGTCTCTACCCCAGGCTAGGGTTTGGAGCCAATATTCAGCTCCCGCTCTGGTCCCAGAGCCCCGCCCCCCTCCCGACACCCTCTTCACCCCGGAGTGCGCGCGACGATAACAGCTCGCCCTCCCCAATGGGACTGAGCCCTGGCCCCTGTGTCGGCGCCTTCCTAATAACTCTCCTCTCAGCCTTGGGTCTTGGGCTCTGCCTTCCTCCTCCCTCTTTACCCTCAGGACAGCATCTGTGCTGCTTTGGACTGTTCCTGGGGTCTCTGGACCCCACACTCGCAGGATCAGACTCCCATTTCCAAACCTTGTCTGCTTCCCTTATACTCTACCCCATCGTGAGTCTACTGCTCAGATCACACTCCCTTCCCACACAGCCCCCAGAACCCCTGCTTTAGATCTGTTTATGCACCCCAGCTCTGGCATCTGAGGCACCCCTCTCTTTTTGCCGGTCTCTTACGTCGGTCCTTGGAGAGTCCCTGGCTGGTTGCAGGGTAGGGTATTTAGGAGGGCGATCACGTGACGGGACAGCTGGGGGCTCCCGGCGCTGTGGGACGCTGGTGGTTAGTTTCTAGTCTTTCTCCCCCGTATTCCTGTTTGGGGTCCACATTCCACATCCCATAGATGCCACCTCTTCAAGCTTGGGGCCCCTTTTAATCCTCTTGGGACTAAGCTGGGAGCATCCCTCTCCCGGGGATGTATCTTCTCCCAGATGCCTCCCCGAGGTGAGGCTCCAGAACCCTTGCCCCTGACTAGGCTAGGGTTCTTCCCGGAGAAGTTTACTCAAGGCCGCTGATCCCAGGGAGGTGGGGGACCGGACCTTGCAGGACCGAGGCACCGCCCCCTCCCCCTGCTGCTCTCCCCTCCCCAGGGTCCTGACCTGTAAATGTTTTCTTTCTCTTGCTCCTCCCTCTCCTTACATCTCCCTTCCCTTCCCACTGGGATCTGAAATGCGGCCCTCAGGGTTCTGTGATTATAGGGTATTAGCTCCATTCACCCCTGAGTGCCCTCTCCATATACCTGCATCACACACATGGCTGCCCCTCTCCGGAGTTTTGAGAAATTGAGACTTGCCCTAGAGATGCAGAGGTCTGAACTCTGCCAGCCCAAGGCAACAACCTGCGGCCTGAAGTCCCCTGGAGCCCTGAAATTTAACCTCCTCGGGCTGCTGTGGGGCTGTGGCTCTGGGCGCCTGCCCCCACTCCAGCCAGAGAGTAGGATCTGAACTCTTATATCATCCAGGGCCTTGAAATATGATCTGATGAACTCTACTTCACCTTCCAGTGGCTGGGGCCCCCCTCCCCAATTAGATCAAGTTGACCCTTTTTCAAGTGCTCTAAAACATGAGCCTCGTGAGCCCAGCCTGCTCCCATCCTAGGGAGCCTTCTTTCTCCTTCAGTCCCTTGCTGTCACTGTGGAGTGCCTACCTGTCATTGAAATGTCTCCCTCTTTTAGGTGCTTTCCCAGCCTTTTGTAGCGAGAGCCGGAGACTTTGTCTTTTGGGGTGCAGAATGGGCTGGTCCGAGGGGAGAGCGAGGGGCTTGTTGATAAGCTTGGAAATCTGAGACTCTCAACCTGAGGCCCCTGGGAGGGGCTTGGAGGTGGGGGTGGGGGTGGGGAGTGGTCTGGGAACTCCCTGAGAGGGTGTGTAGCATTCTGCACGGAGCTCTTAGTTCCTGGAGAGGCAGCCCTGTTAAGTTCAGCGCAGCTGCTGTTTCTCCACACGGCTCCGAAGGAGCCCAGAGTTGAGGCTCTGGAAGCCGTTGGGGCCTGGCGCTGTTTATAAACACAGATCTGAGGGGCAGGCAGGTCAGGATGAATCCACGGCAGGAAGTGGTCTGCGCAGCACTTGGGGCTTCTTCCTGAACGTTTGCACCCTGCTTGCGCGGCCCCCCCTCCCTTCCAGTGTCAAGGGCAGGCTCCTCGGTGGTGGCAGCTGCTGAGAAATCCGAGTCATGAACATATGGCAGCTCAAGGGGTGTGCCCCGGGATGCGCGTGCATGAGGCGGCTCCGGATGGCCCCAACCTGGTGGAAGGGGTAGGTAGGGGCAGGGGCTCCCAGGGGCAGGAAGATGTGCTGTGGTCAGACTCCGAAAGGCCAGGCCCACCTGCCTTTGGCTCCATGGTGGGCGGTCAGCTTCCATATGACATTGCCTCTCCCCTGGAGCGCCTTGGGGCTCTTCCAGAAGAAACATCTTGTCTGCAAGCCTTTCTTCTCTGTTCAAGGTAGGAAGTCAGGCCGAGGGAGGCGAAGCCTCTTTGTTTTCAAAAGTGTTCAGACTCTTGGAGGGCCAGCAGACTGCTAGGCCCCCAAGCAGCGGGTGTGCTGGGGAGTGAGGGGCTCCCAGGCAGCTGGGTGTGAGTGGAAGTAAGCAGCCTCAGGAGCCCGATGGCCCCGAGTCCAAATACCGCTAGCCCTGCCACGGATGCACGGGGAGGCCTTGGGCCAGCTGCTTGCCTCTCAGAGCCTCAGTTTTCTCACCTGTGTAATGGGCACCAGTCCTTGTGAGATTAGTGACCATGAAGGCCCTTGTGCTTGGCATTGGTGGGCGCTCTCCGTCTGCAGTGCAGGAGTAGGAGAAAGACCCTGCAGCAGGAAAAGCCTCCCCCTCTAAGCTTTGCAGGCAGGATGGGGCCTCCCCGCACCTTTGTCTGTGTCATGTTGGGCCCGTCAGACCCCTCTGCCATCAGCAGGAGCCTGGCGCCGTACAGCTGGAAAGAACGTTAGAGTTCCCATCTTGTCCAAAATGCAGAGAAGCCTGACAGCAGACCCAGGGTCATCTGGAAACCTAGGGCAGGGTCTGGGCTTGAACCTAGGGCTCCTGACTCCTGGAGCCACCATCAGATTCCACAGCTCACTCTTTGACAGCCCGGAAACAGCAGCGCCTTGTGGCACGTAACCAGCCTGGCAGGGGGTCCCGCCCACCTCTGACCATCAGACTTTTTCTAGTTGAGTTTAAGTGATTTATTGGTTTCTTTGGGTGCTGTCCTGTCCCAGGCTCACCAGCTTTCCATGTCCACTGTCATCGCTTGTACTTTCTCTTTCTCCATCCCCCCCCCAAAGTGTCTTTTTCCCACCACATTTCACTCATCACAGGTCAGCTTCAGGGTTTGGCACGGGTGGCCCCCATACCCCGCTGGCCCATCCCTCCGGGATGCTTTGCTTATGTAGCTTATCGGGGAGCCCAGAGGGTCACGGGATGCTTTGCTTATGTAGCTTATCGGGGAGCCCAGAGGGTCACGGAGGGCAGGCCACTGCCGGCCAGTCCCACAGAAAACACTGGGCTCCACTGCTCTCTTGTATTTGGTCTGATTTCGTTGGAGGGGCCCTGCCAGGTAATAGTGGCCAGTCATCACTTTGCCACGGGTCAGTTCATAGCCTCTGTGGCTGCTGGATCCCCGCGCTCCTCTGTTGGGGCTGATCCTGCCCCCCAGGGGACATCTGGTGATGTCTGTGGGACGTTTGTGGTCGTCACGACTGGGGTTTGGGGGAGCTCTGGCATTGAGTGCGTGGGGCTAGGGATGCTGCTCCACACCCCACCGTGCCCGGGATGGCCCCAGTGTCCACAGCACCAAGGGGAGGACGCCTGTGGGGGGGACCAGCAGACGCTTTGACGGCCTCGGCAGCGCTCAGCTGAAATAAGTCGGTGCTGGGGCAGCCTGGTAGAGAGGAGCCACCCCAGCTTCAGAGTATGGTTTGGATCTTGTCTGTAACTGGAGCTCACCCCAGCCTGGTAGGGGTGTTTGAAGGATCACAGTTAAGTGCATAGTCACACGCCCAGCTCAGTTCCCGGCAGGTGAGTCAGTACTAAGCAAGCGGTGGCTACCGTGCTCCAGACCAAAGGGAAAATGTGTTTGTGGCCGACCTTGGTCGAGCGCTCACTCTGCTTTACGTGCATCGCTTCATCTGGTCCTTCCCACATCCCGATGAAGTGGACCCGCCGTCCTCCCTGACGAAGAGGCCTAGAGTCAGAGAGGCCATCAGTGTTCTCAGCTGGAGAGCGACTGAGGCTGTTTATGGAGAAGCAAGATTCCCAGTTCCTGCCCTGGGGATGCTTTCAGGCTTGAAGATGGGAAAAGAGGACCTAAAATAGAAGCAGCTGGGGGTGGGGGGGGTCAGTCAGACGAGCTTTTGCTGCGTTGGTGATGCTGAGGAAGGTTGGAGGGGGAGGACGGGAGCAGGGCTGAGCGGGGAGGGGGCCCCTCAGGGGAGGGCAAGGTGGCAGCCTGAGCACAGGCATGGAGGTGGGACCAAGCCCGGCCGGTGGGACTGGGGCAGAAGCTGCCGCCGCCTCCTCCTGGGGGCCCCAGGCCAGCCAGCTGCTAGCAGGGTCTCACTTCACTATCCCCCCAGCTGGCCCAGGCAGTCCCTCACCCTGGCAGCGTGTCCCTCTGAACCTGTGTGTTTGTGGTTGCTCTTCCCCAGAACATGGTGATGAGTTTCCGAGTCTCTGATCTTCAGATGCTCCTGGGTTTTGTCGGCCGGAGTAAGAGCGGACTTAAACACGAACTTGTCACCCGGGCTCTCCAGCTGGTCCAGTTTGACTGTAGTCCCGAGCTGTTCAAGAAGATCAAGGAGCTCTACGAGACACGCTACGCCAAGAAGAGCTCGGAGCCCGTGCCGCAGCCCCACCGGCCCTTGGACCCCCTGACCATGCACTCCACCTACGACCGGGCCAGCTCGGTGCCCAGGACTCCCCTCACGGGCCCCAACATTGACTACCCCGTGCTCTACGGGAAGTACTTAAACGGACTCGGACGGTTGCCTGCCAAGACCCTCAAGCCAGAAGTGCGCCTGGTGAAGTTGCCCTTCTTTAACATGTTGGATGAATTGCTGAAGCCCACCGAGCTGGGTGAGTCCCCGCCGCCCCTGGGGGTGGCCCCACCTTCTGAGTTCTTCCAGCACCCAAGGCCAGCCAAGCAGCCAACCCAGAGCATTTTCTGGGGAGCAGCAAGGGCCGAGGGGCTTGTCCCTCCCAGGAAGCACAGGGACCACCTTGGGGTCCTTGAATTAGTAACCTGTTGCCATGTAACAAGTTACCCCAGATCCCAGTGGCTCGAAACAGCCGACACCTCAGTTTCTGAAGGTCAGAACTCGGGAACGGCCTGGCTGGGTGGTTCTGGCTTGGGGTCGCTTAGGGGGGTCACAGTCCACCTGTCGGCTGGGGGGGCTGCCTAATCAGTAGGCTTGACTGGGGCTGGGGGCAGGGCGCTTACTCACGTGGTTGCCAGCTGCTGGCTGGAAACCCCACTTCTTGCCGCCTGGGCCTCTGGGGGCTGATTGAGTGTCCTCCCAGCATGGTGTGGTGGCTTGCTTCCCCCGGAACCATGATTGGGGCAGGGGGGGCTGCGGTGGAAAGAGGGAGAGAGAAAGCATGTGCACCTGTGTGAGTGCATGACCCCACTGGAAGCTGAGGGCTCTCTCGCAGCCTCAGCTTGGAAGTGGCATATCTTCGCTTCTGCCACATTCCACTGGTCAGAGGAACCAACCATGGTGCAACGTGGGCGAGGGCTCCGCCATGCTGGACCACCAGGAGGCGGGGGCACTGGAGGCCACCCGCAAGGCTGGCTTCTGTGGTCTTACTCCTGGTGGCGAAGGGGCTGGAGGTTCGACCTTCCCTCCCGCCCCCTGCGGAAGGCTGTTTCCTAGTAGGTAGCCTGCGGGAGTGACCTCGGTCAGCAGGTTCAGGCCTGTCAATACAGACCGGCCCGTCAGCACATGGCCAGGTGTGCCTCTGAGAGGCGGGGTGCCGAGCGGATAGAGGAGATGATGCTGGGGAACCTTGTCCTCGTTTCTCTGTCCCTTACGTTGACTGAGGGACAGGCCTGCTGTGTATCAGGCCTGTAGCAGCCCCCTCCCACCCTGATGACAGGGCTGGGAGTGGGTGTCAGCCTGGACTCAGCCTCAGATGCTGCCCTGAGCTCTGGGGCCAGGACACCAACCAGCCACAGCTTCCTGGGCCTCCAGGGCTCCAGAGAGCGAGTGGAATGCGGTGGGGCTCCTGTCACCCCTCAGGTTTTACCAGGTGCCTGAGTGTTCCTGGAGACCCCTCCTGCGACTCATCACCCACCCAGTCACACAGCATATACCTGAGCACCTGCTGGGTGGGCAGCCATCAGGGGGTGCAGCAGGGAGCAGACAGAGCCCCCCACCCTTGTGGAGGTTCACTTCTAGCACCCCTTGTTCAGAGCCTCGGGGTGCCCCCAGCCTACCCACGCTGTGGGTCCTGCCGCCCGTCACAGTAGGCCCTGGTTGTGAGTCGGTCCCTGTGTGCTGTGGCCGAGGTCACGGTCCCTCCACGCCCCCACCCACCGTGCCCTTGGCCACGCGGCTCAGTCCCTCCCAACCGTGCTGACCCAGCAGCCTGCCTTGATCGTCCAGGGGGCCCTTGTCTGCACACAGGCTTTAGCTCCAGCCCCGGGTGCTCCTACTGGCCCCCTCTGTCCTGCCCCGGGTGGGGGGTGGGGGAGGGATGGCGGCTCTCTCTGAGGGCCTGTGGCTCCAGGTGAGGCTGTAGGAGGTGGAGGAACGCGCTTCAAGTGCTCCTGGCCCTGGGGTCTGAGGCCCCACACTCTGGCCTGGGGCTCCGCCCTCCCCTGCCTTCTCTCTGACCCCAGGAGGGGTTTCTCGCCAGCCCCCAGGTGGGAGGCAGGTTGGCTCACCAGCACCTATCGTGGGGGTGACGTGGCAGCACTGGGGACCCAGGGCCCCTTCCCAAGTTTCTCCAAGATGACCTTCCCTGTCTCTGCTCCCGCAACCTCTCTCTAGATGCCAGGACCCATCCCCCTGCCCCCTCCCAACCTCCCCAGACCTCCCACCCCGCCTGCAGGCTTTGGAGTCTCAGGCCTGGCTGGCTGGCTGGTTCTGGAGGTCGAGCTGAAGATTCAGACTCCTTCCTAAGGACTCGAGCACGATCTTTATATCAGGGAGGCTGCAAGGTGGGCTTGGGAGACTACAAGGCGGCCTTGGCGCTGGGCGGGGGCCTGGGACTGGAGGTGACTTTGAACTCAGGGCCGGCAGCCTCCCTCCCCTGCCTGGACCATGGGCTTCCTTCCTGCCTGCAAACATGCAACCATTCCCGCCCCACAATGCATCACTTTGCCCTGAGCCCCCAGGGACCCCAGTCACCTGATCTCCGGGAGAGTCTGCTCCCCTGTCTACACCAGGAATCACTTTGCTCTTGGCTCAGAACAAAGAGGCCAACCCCACCCTGCCTTTGCTCCCACCCACTCCCCTGCCCCTCTCCCAGGATGTACCCTTTTCCTGAGACTCCCATCTCCTCAGGGACTCCCCGGGGGCTGCCCGGGTTCCTGGGGGAGGCCTCATCGAGCGCTGGTGGTGGCCCTGAAGCCATCTGGTCCCTGCTGTTCCAGCACCGGCAGTTCTGTCCGCCCACCCCTCACCCTGGGCGCCTCCCCACAGGGAGTTCTGCAGCACTGGCATTGCCAGGAGCCACCTCAGGAGGCTCTAGCCAGCTTCCCCTCCCCCTCCCCCCTGGTCATGCCCTGCTGACCAAAACGAGGCCCAAACAGTCTGGTCCTATTTCCCCGGAAGAGCCGCAGGCAGGCTCTGGGATGGAGACCGCGCCAGGCAGACAGGAGACATAAATCACGTGGAGGGGAATGTTCTGGTTGGGGGAGGGGAGGGGAATAATAGAGCCACAGACAGGGAGCTGGAAGGACCTTGGGAGAAAGATGATCCACTCCAGCGGGGGCTGGGGGTTGGCACCCAGAAAGGTCAGGAGACTAGCCCAAGGTCACACGGCATCCTGAGGGAAGGGACTCCGGGGCCGCGTGCTCAGCCATCTTCCCTCCTCTGACCCCCTCTCTGCGCCATTGGCACCTTGCTTCCCTATGGGAAAGCCCTGGTACTGAACCACATGAAGGTTCTGGACCTCAGGCCTCTTCTCAGAACAGGGAGCCCAGCCATCTGGGCCAGGCACCCCGGGGGCAGAGGCACTTGCTGCTCACCCACAGCAGAACTCAGAGGGACCGGGGATGCAGTCTCGGGTCCAGCACTGCTGCTTGGGGCTCAACCCTCTTATGGCCGGAGGATCCCCTAAGCCTGGCCACTTGGGGTGTCAGCAGGCAGAGGCTGAGTGTCCGCTCTGGGAGGCCCAGATCTCAGGGCCAGGGAGCGTGGGGGAGACGAGGTACCATCATGAGACTCACCACGGGCAGAAGGAAGGAGATGCGACCTGTCCCACCGCTGCTCCCCGAGGCTCCCGGCGTCCTGTGGCCAGCGCCTTGCGGGCTGGGACCACTCCCGTGGCCCAGCAGGGTGAGCAAGCTGCCCCCCCAGTTCTCCTTATGCTCCAGGACGTAGTCGGCGCTGACGCTGGTGGAGAGCCACTGGTCGAGCCCTGTCCCCACTGGGCAGGGCCAGTGTATCAATACGTCCCTCATTCAGGCTCCGAGCCCTTTGGCTCGTATTGCCCAAGCAAGGTAGTGGGGTCCCTGGCCTGGCGAGTTTTGCCAGGAAGGTGCCCTAGAGGTGATTAAACGGTGACGGGCGAGGAATGCTCCGGTCAGGGAGTGCAGGGTTCCCCCGGGGGGGGGGGGGGGGGGGGCAGGGCGCTGTCAGTACCAGGAGCCCCTTATTGTGCATTTGTGGGGAGGTGGCAGTCAGGAAACCTTCCTGGAGCAGGTCACAATCCCATTGAGACCCAAGGGATAAGTAGCAATCAAGCCGGACAAAGGGGGTGGGTGGGTGAGTGTGTTCCAGGCAGAGGCCCGGTGGTGAGAGAGCTCATGAATGGAGGCCATTGTGACCAGAGTGTGGTGTGCCGCAGGCTGGGGAAGGGAGAGTGGCCTGGACGTGGGTGGCAGAGGCCAGAAAAACCAAGATTGGTGGGGCATGGGGAACGGTGGTGGCCGACTGGGCTGTCCTGAGGGCTTCCCAGGTCTTGTTCTTTCGCGTCCTTTCTGAGGTGGATAATACCCCTGCGGCAGGCCTGCCTGCCGCCCCACAGCCCAGCGTGGTACCCACCAGGCCCATGGGCTGTCTGTGGCATCCAGGGGCAGGTGGCCTGACCCACTGGGCTGGCTGGGCCTCCCCTGCCCATGGTGGTGGGAGGGGCTCCATCAGCTCTGCAGCAGGTGGGTGCCTTGGGGAGCACCCAGCATTACCTGTGAGGGGACCCTCAGGTGGGCGTGTAGGTTGTCCCAGGTGAGGCCTCCAGCCCACCCCAAGTCCTGCCAGAGGTGGCTCACCTCCACCTGCTGTGATCCCCCGACTTTGTGCCCGCCCCTGGCTTTAATCTGCCCAACCTCCTTCCTGGTGTCTTCCCCACACACTTTACCCCCAGCAGCCAGAGGAAGCTTTTATTTTTCTTAATTTAAAAAATTTTTTTAAGATGATTACTTTTTTTTTCAGTATTTAATTTTTTTATTTGGCTGCGCTGGGTCTTAGTTGCGGCACGCGGGCTCTTAGTTGTGGCATGTGGGATCTAGTTCCCTGAACAGGGATCAAACTCGGCCCCCTGTATTGCAAGCGTGGAGTCTTAGCCACTGGACCACCAGGGAAGTCCCCAGAGGAAGCTTTTAGAATAGCAGCCTGGTAACGTTCCTCCTCCCTCCCCTCACCTCCTCTCTCTCTCGCCTGGCCTAACCCTAACCCTAACCCTTGCTTACTCTGCTCCAGCTTTCTCCAGCACTCCGGGCTTGGTCCTGCCCCAGGGCCTTTGCATGTGCTGTTCCTTCTGTCTGTCACACTCTTCCCCAGACACCCACATGGCCCTCCCTACCCCATCATCGCCTGATCTACAGCTCATCTCCCTCACCTCCTTACCACTCTCTCCTCCTCTGGGGCCTTGCTCCCAGCCCTGGCATTGTTGATCGCCTGGGACTGGCTTGTTCCCCACTGCATCCAGAGGACAGAGTGAGGTGGAGGTAGGTGAGCAAAGTCTTGGAGATGAGGAGCAGCCTGAAGGCTGCAGTGAGAAAGACATTGAGTCATTCCTTCAGTGCTTGTTCCTCCCATAACCCCAAGAGCAGGAAGTCCGGGTTCCTCGCCCCGTGAGTGGAGGAGCTGGGATTCGAACCCAGAGCCCTTATTTGGGGCTTGTACCCGTCCGCCCCCTCCTGTTGTGAGGCCCCTGCGCCCAGCCTGGGGCACCTGTTTTCCTGCCTCCTCCAGGACGCCCCCGCCATCACCACTGGGGCCAGGCCTCAGCCTGGAGGAGGGGGCCTCGGGGGCCCAGGGGCAGGAGCTGCCCGCCGAAGGGCTTCAGGCCAATGGGAGGAAGTCCCTGCTGATCAAATTCTCTTATTTTTTTAAATTAGAAAAAAATTATTTTTTATTTATTTATTTGGTTGCGCCGGGTCTCAGTTGCGGCAGGCAGGGGCTCCTGAGTTGCGGCATGCATACTCGTAGTTGCAGCGTGTATGTGGGATATAGTTCCCTGACCAGGGATCGAACCCAGGCCCCCTGCATTGGGAACACAGAATCTTAACCACCGCGCCACCAGAAGTCCCCCGATCGAATTCTTAAAATGTCCTTTTCTTTCTATTTAAACTTTTGTAAAAATATGTGTTCATCATAGAACACACTGGTTAACAGCGATGAAGTCACACGCTTGTTCTTGCCGCTGCTGCCTTCTGTCTGCGTGTGCAACCTCGGATGTGTGGTGTGTCCTGACTTCTGGTTTGTCAGAACACCCCGCCCCCCACCCCAGTATGTGGTGAGCACCTGCTGAGGTCATTAAATACTCGTCCCTGGTGACAGTTTGCAAGGCTGCCTGGCAGCCGCCTGCGTGTGCCAGGCCCTCTTTCGGGGTCTCGGATTGAGCCTGTGGGCTGAGTCCCTGGTCCACTGGCTCCTCCTGGGATTCCAGCTCCCTGAGGACCTTGGGGCAGGGGTTCTCCCTTTAGTCCCGGAGAGGCATTGAGGCTGAGGCCTTTGGGTGTGCTTGGGGCTGGGAGGGCGTGTACCTCATCCCAGCCGCCAAGCCGCCTGGTGGGGGACCCCCATGGCCACCCTGCTGTGCAGCATGGGTGACAGGAGAGGTAGTTTTGGTTCTGTGTCCACGATGAACCAAAGACATGGAAAAATTGTGTTAATTCTTAGGAGGTGAGGGTTTGGGAGAAAAATGGAGCCTGGAAGGAGGTTGGGAGTGCCCGTGTCGCTGGTGGGTTGGGGTGGAGGGTGCAGTTTTTAGATACAAGCACTCGGGGAAGGCTTCATTCCAGTGGCATTTGCACAGGCTTAAAACACACCAGGGCTGTGTAGATGGTTGGGGGAGGAATGTTCTGGAAGAGGGGATGGCGAGTGCAAAGGCCCCGAGGTATGTTCTTGGCAGGTGGGGAGCACAAGGAGGCGCCCAGGGTGGCTGCGGTGAAATCAAGGCTACCAGGGCTGGGGACAGAGCTTCCCCCGAAGCCCAGAGCTGGGGGGAGCCAGGAGACCGGCAAGGGGTCTTCCTACTGATCAGATGAGCACTGGGGGCGAAGGGACCTCCCTGGGCGCGTTCGGAAATCCTCAACAACGGGATTGGCCAAGGGAGCTGATAGTGGGGGTGAGGGTGAGGGTCACGGACTCCGCCCGAATCTCAGCCCTGAAAGCTGGAAGGGTGGAGCTGCCACTGGTGGTAGATGGCCCAGGTCCGGGTTTGGGGGACCCCTGCCCGCTGTGTCCCAGCTGAGCTGGCAGCTGGCCTCCCACCGGCCACTTGGCTTCCTGGGGGAACAGTCGGCCGCCCCAGGCTGATGGCACAGCAGAAAATCGGGATTCGGAATGCATCCCCTGCCTCTGCAGCAGGCTCACCTAGAAATAGGAGTCCTTCCGGGAAAGGGACTCCGCAGCCAGTTCTTCGGCAACGCCTCTCGCGGTTTCTGCAGGAAGAGCTCCTTGGCTGGCGGGTGCACCGTCCCCTCCCCTGCCTCCCAGGGGACTCTGTGGTGTGGGGGAGTATTTTTTTGGGGGGGTGAGTATTTTTGACACGCCCCCCCCCAGGCTTGGAGGCCCAGCTCAGATGTTGTGAGACCCCCTCCCCCCATAAATAATTGCCCGGGGCTCTTCGGGCAGGTATGGGCGCATCTGCAGGTAGCCTACGTTCACTCCAGCCCTCCAGTTAGCCGGCCCTTCTCAAGGGCCCCAACCGGGTCTCCGGAGGGACCAGCCCTCCCTCCACAACGAGCAGGAACTGGCGGCAGCAGCGTGGCGGTTTCAGCAGCCACCTCTTCCTGAGCGCCAGCTCCGGCCCGGCACTGTGAACCCCGAGAAACTGGTCCCTTGTGTGGAGGGCGCACAGGCTTGGGTGGGGATGGGGGCGTGGCTGAGCAGAGCTAGGGTGTGAACCCTGGCCTGGGAGCTCTGGTTTCTGAGCCCGAGCTGCTTTTAAATTCAAATTGTGTTTGCTTTTTAAATAGCCTACCCGAGGCTGAGGCTGCGCTTTGGAATTCAGAAGGTTGTGAAGCAGGGGTGGGCCGACCAGGCCTGGGCCCAGCCCCAGGGCTCCCTATTGTCAGCCCCCAACGCGGGCCGCGCCAGGCGGGCGTGTGCTCGCCCTCACTGGCCGCTTTCATGGTACAAGGCAGAGTGGGGACGTAGAGGCAGAAACAGTGTGGCTTGCCGAGCTGAAAATATTTACACTCCAGCCCTTTGTAGGGACAGTTTGCCCACCGTTGTCCTAAAGGGTTTGTAGTATAAAAAGAGCAGACGCCTTACCTCTCCCGGCTCCAGGGCTGCGGTAGTGGCCACTTCTGGCACCCCCCCCCCCCCAGAGGTGGCTCTTGCACAGACCCCCTCCTTGGTTTTGGTTACACAAGTAGCAGCCTGAGGTACACACTGCTCTGCACCTGCTCTTTCCACTTAAAACCATCTTGGGGATTAGTCTCTGTCGGAGCACAAAGAGCTGCTTAATTTGTGACTCCCTGTGTTCGTGGGAGCATAGTATTCCTCCACATGGGGCCTGGAGCCGATCTTCCTTTTTTGGCTGCGCCAGGTCTTAGTTGCAGCACACAGGATCTTTGTTGCGTCATGTGGACTCTTAGTTGCGGCATCCGGGGTCTAGTTCCCTGACCAGGGATCGAACCCGGACCCCCTGCATTGGGAGCACGGAGGCTTAACCACTGGACTGCCAGGGAAGTCCCTTGTTTAGTTTTGGTAGGGATTTTTTTTTGGTTTTGGTTTTGGTTTTTTTTTTGGCTTCATCAAATTTATTTTTAAGTTGAAGTATGATTGCTTACAATCCAATATTAATTCCGGGTACAACACAGTGACTTGATATTTTTATTTGTTACAGAATGATCACCACTTCTCAGTGTAGTTTTAAAATTTTAAACATTGAGGTATAGTTTACATACAACGAAATCCACAGATATTTAGTGCGTAACTTGAGTTTTAGAGAATGCATGTGACCGAGTAACCCCAATGCCACCAAATACAGAACATTTCCATCACCGTTAAGTTCCCAAGGGGCCCCCCTCCCAGGCAGTCCTTGCCTTCCCCCGACCCCCAGAGGCCGCCTCTCTTCTGAGTTCTATCACCATAGATTAGTTTTGCCTGTTCAGGAAGGTGGTATAATGCACACGCAGCATGTACTTCTCTGTGTCTGCCTTCTTTGGCTCAGCTTTGGGGCTTCAGATTCGTTCGTGTCGATGCATGGAGTACAAGCTTTACTGTATGAATGTACCACAGCTTGTCCATTTGTTCTTCCGTTGTGGGGCACTTGGGTTGTTTCCAGTTTAGAGCTGCCAGGAATAAATTAGCCAGGCGTTCTTGCACAGGTCTTTTTGTAGACATACTTCCATTTAATTGGGAAATAGCTACCAGCAGATTGCTGGTTACAGGGTAAGTGTATGTTTAACTTTACTAGTCATTGCCCAACGGTTTTCCAAAGTGTCTGTACCATGTTACAACCACCCCTATCCCCAGCAGAGAGTCCTGGTTGCTCCAGGTCCTTGTCAACACTTGGAATTGTTGGTCTTGTCATTTTAGCCACTTTAAGTGGACGTGTGGAGGTTTTCATCCAATCTTGCATTCCAGTGCCAGATCCCAGGGGCCCTGGCTGTTTGCTAAAATTTTGTTAAGGATATTTTACATCCACGTTCATGAGGGATATTCAGCTATGTTTTTCCTTTCTTGATGCATTTTTGTCAGGTTTTGGAAGCAGGGTTATGCTGGCCTCATTAAAATGAGTTGAGGGGCTTCCCTGGTGGCACAGCGGTTGAGAGTCTGCCTGCTGATGCAGGGGACACGGGTTCGTGCCCCGGTCCGGGAAGATCCCACATGCCATGGAGCGGCTGGGCCCGTGAGCCATGGCCGCTGAGCCTGCGCGTCTGGAGCCTGTGCTCCGCAACGGGAGAGGCCACAACAGTGAGAGGCCCGCGTACCGAGGTGGGGGGGAAAGAAAATGAGTTGAGACGTGTCCTTCCTCCTCTAGTTTCTGGAAGAGTTTATTTATTTATTTGTTTTTGGCCATGCCGCACATCTTGCAGGATCTCAGTTCCCTGACCGGGGATTGAACCTGGGCCCCAGTAGTGAAAGCCCAGAATCCTAACCACTAGGCCACCAGGGGACTCCCTGGAAGAGTTTATATAAAGCTTATATGGTTTCTTCCTTAAACATCTGATTGAATCCACCAAGCTGGACCTGCAGTTTCCTTTGTGGAAAGGTTTTTAATTATGAGTTCAGTTTTTTTAACTGATAAAAAGCTTTTCAAACTTTCTATATGTTTTGGTGCCAGTTTTGATAGTTGGCATCTTTGGAAGAGTTTGTTCATTTCATCTAAATTGTCAAATTCATTGGCATGAAGTTACAGCCCCCTATTGAAGGCTTTAGGATCTGTACTGATGTCCACCTTTCATTCATGATAGTTTCTGTTCTCACGATCTTATCATTCAGTCTAGCTAGGTATGTATCAAAGAACTTTGGCTTTGTTGATTTTCTCTGTTGTTGGCTTTTTGGTTCATTGACTTCCATCTTTATCTTTAATTTTCTCCCTTCTAATGGCTTTGGCTTTTAGTTTGGGCTTCTTTTTCTAGCTTCTTGTGGAGGAAGCATACATCATTCATTTCAAACACTTTTCATTCTTTTTTAATAGAAGCATTTAAAGCTATAGCTTTCCCTCTCACAACTGCTTTAGCTGCCTCTCACAAGTTTTGGAGTATTGTATTTTCTCGTTCAGTTCAGAGTGCTTTCTGATCTCACCTGGGGTTCTCAGTACAGTTATGACTGAGAGTGAAGAGCCAGCTCTTCACTGCCAAGGTCTCCATGCCCGGCAGACTCTCTCCCAACTTCTGCACCCAGTGCTCCATGATGGCGAGCAGGGCTCTGTGCTGTCCCTGCTGCCCTCCTCACACCTCCCGCTGTGAGCCAGGCCAGGCTGCTCTGTGACTCTTATTTTGTGCACTTGGAGGTTCACTGCCGTTTCACTTCCGTATCTCCTTGGCCAACCCGTGAGTGCCAGAGGCAGGACCTTGTTCAACTTGTCCCCATTCCCTCTGGCAGTGCCGTGCTGAGAACTCATTACGTGCGGGGCCTGGGCTGAGTGCTGCATGGTTGGGTACATGGCTCACCAGATGCCCGGAACAGCCCTGGGAGTTGGGGACAGAGTTGTTACTGGCGTCTCACAGACCTGGATAAAGTGGCTGGCCCGAGGGTACGCGGCCTGGTGTGCTGCATCCTGCTGGCCCAGCAAAGCTCTTCTGCCCCCGCCGAGCAGTTCTTGGTCCTCTTGAGTAGATGCCTGAGTCCCAGAGGGCTGAAGAGGCTGCTGCTCCCCGAGTGGCCCTCAGTGGGGGACATGGGGGGACGTGAGTGCTCCCTGAACCATGGGCTGTGGTTCTCCTTACCCAGGAAGGGGCAGGATCCCCCAAATACATCCCACCTGGGTGGGGCTCAGCTTCCCGTTTCCTACTTCCCAGTCTGAAGAGGGCCAGGCCTGTAGGAATGACTGTGGTCGGTGCCCTCGCCAGGGAACAGACGTGACCCTGACCCCAGATTTGTCTCCAGTTCCACAGAATAACGAGAAGCTTCAGGAGAGCCCGTGCATCTTTGCCTTGACGCCCAGACAGGTGGAGCTGATCCGGAACTCCAGGTGCGCTGTGCCCGCCCCCTGCCCGCCTCTGTGGCAGCCCAGGGCAGCCTTCGCCAGGCCCGCAGCAGACCCTGGGCTCAGCATGGCGGGGAAGGGTGGCCCCCACCCCGTGCTCATGGCCCGCGCGTTCTCACCACCTTTGACCCACAGCCCCAAGGTGGGCCAATCGTCCCCCTTTAACAGGGTCCCCCCCTCACTGCTCCGGACATCAGGGTCGGGGCACGTTCTCTGTGGAGTGTGGAGCAGCATCCCTGCCCCTACCCCCTTGACGCCAGGAGCACCCCAGTCGTGGCCACCACAGATGTCCCCAGACATCCCCAGTGTCCCCTGGGGGCAGAGCTGCACCCGGTGAGCAGATGAGGGATGCAGGCTGGTTGCAGGGCTCTGACTCTGCTCTCTGAGGCCTTCAATCTCCAGCTGAGATAGAAGTCACCATTAGGGTTGCCATTCCTCGGGCACAAGGCCCACACCCACCAACCCTCTTACTACCCGTACCAGCCCCCCATTTTCCAGAGAGAGGCGGTCATTTGCCCAAATCACCCATGAGTAAATGTCAGGAGAGAACGCTCTAGGCAGTACCCTTGGCCTTCGGTCGCCATGGGAAGGAAGTAGTGGGTTAGTCCGTCTGGCTGGTCCCCCCAGTGAAGGGTCAGAGGTGGCTGCTGGGTGCTGTCCTGCTATTGACCCTCCCCTCCTCCCCCCGCACAGAGAACTGCAGCCCGGGGTCAAGGCCGTGCAGGTCGTCCTAAGGTAAGCCCAGGTGTGCCCAGGCCCGGGGGTGGGTGGGGACACGACCCTTGCCCACCTTCCCTTCCTGTGTGAGAGAGAGAGAGAGAGAGAGAGAGAGAGACACACACACACACACACACACACACACACACACACACACACACACACACACACACACACACCCCCCAACACACCTCTGCTGTCTGGCCTTGTCCGTGGGTACACCAGCACGCAGCCCCACTCAGGCCAGATATGGGTCCTGTCACCTCCACCCTCGCCCCCCATCTGTCCTCCCCGCCCCTCCCAGCGTGCCCTCCTCTGCCCGAGGTGCCTGTGGCCCTATGGTCCCTGGTGTCCTTGCAGAATCTGCTATTCAGACACCAGCAGCCCTCAGGAAGACCAGTACCCACCCAACATCGCCGTGAAGGTCAACCACAGCTACTGCTCGGTCCCGGTGAGTGGGCCCCCCAGATCTGCTGCGGGGAGTGAGGCAGAGAGTGCAGAGTGGGGTGGGTGGGACACATGGAACACCTTGTGATGGGCACAGCTGTGGTGTCTGCTTCCAGGGCTACTACCCCTCGAACAAGCCAGGAGTGGAGCCCAAGAGGCCGTGCCGCCCCATTAACCTCACCCACCTCATGTACCTGTCCTCGGCCACCAACCGCATCACCGTCACCTGGGGGAACTACGGCAAGGTGAGCAGGCCCTGGAACTCCCTCCCTCTGCCCTCCCTCCCCTACCCACCCTGCCTCCATTGGCGCAGCCCTGACTCCCCTCCCCCACCGCCAGAGTTACTCCGTGGCCTTGTACTTGGTGCGGCAACTGACCTCCTCGGAGCTGCTGCAGAGGTTGAAGACCATCGGGGTCAAGCACCCGGAGCTGTGCAAGGCACTGGGTGAGCCCCGGGGCTTTCTGCACTGCTGGGTGGGGCTCCCCACAGTCCCTGGGGGTGGCCATGGCTCCATCACTGCTGACCCAATTTGCTGGGCACAAGGCACAGGCCTGGTCCTCAGGAGCTTGTTGCCTGTCGGGGACCTGGACCTCCCCGGGTCTGGCCATCACCCTGGTGGTTGGGGAGCTCTGGGAGGTCTCTGGAGGATACAGAAGGAGGAGGGGGAGCCAGGCAGCGAACCATCAGTGCAAAGGCCCTGAGGCAGGGATGGGCTCGGTGTGCCGAAAGCCCCCCAGTGAGCTCCGTGAATGGGGCAAGGAGAGCCGGGGTTGGTGGGCGAGGAGCCTTGGAGGGCTTGCGGGGGTGGGGAGAAGACCCCAGGTGATCAGCTTTCCAGGCAGGTGCTTCTGGCGGCTGTGTGGGACCGGGAGGGGGCGGGGGCCAGCGCTCAGCGGGAGTGGAGGATGGATTCCCAGTTGGAGGCACACGTGATGAAGAGGGTCCGCCCCAGAATGCTGAGACCATTGGTTTTTTTTCTTTTTTGTACTTTTAAGAACCAGAAAAAAAGGGGGTGGGGATACGCAGAGCATTAAAAAACCCCAGAAGAGCCACACAGACGGGCAGATAGAACCTTCCTGTGTCCTGCCCCCGGGGCTGCCCACCACACAGCGGGGGCTCAGGAGTTCCCTCTCTGGTCGCCTGGAGGCCCTTGCGGGGTGCCTTCTGACTCCATCCTCACTGCGGATCCAAGCAGTGGGGCCTGGCCACGTCCCAGTCTGACCAGTGGGGACACTGAGGCCAGTGTAGCAGAGTTAGGGCTCTGTGACCCCAGGACCTCAGCCTAGGCACCCTGCCCTGCCGCCTGCCTGTTTGCTCAAATGGCCCTTTCTTCGATCCCCCCCCCCACACCTGCCCGCTTGGCAGGTTCAGGCATTGGCGCAGGGCTGGGCAGGGCTCATCCAGGCACCCGTGGGCCCCAGGGTGGGGACGGGCATGGGGAGGCCTGGCTTAACTCCTCCGTGACCGGCCTGGAGCCAAGGCCTGGGGCAGTGCAGGGGCCGCGGCAGCATATGTCGCGGCTCATGGGAAGCCCGGGCCCCTGCTGGGGTGGGCAGGGCCTCCCCTCTGAAGCAAGCCCCCAGCTTCCTTCCCACAGCCGGCTCAGGCTGGGCATCGTGCCTGCTGGGTTGCTGTCTGATTGCAGCTGGGAAGTCCTGTTCTCTGTCTCACTTGAACCCTTCCTGCTGCGCGTGCCCTCCCTCTATTAGGTAGAGGAGGACCGAGGCCCTGCTTTGAAGCATGATATGCACTGCACCCGTCCTCAGCTGCCCAGGGTCTTTTTGAGGGGCCAGGGTCTCTGGGTCTACCATTTATCTGCACCTGTTAGCCAGAGATGGGAGCCACAGGGTGACTGAGGACAGTAGGGGTGTTGAGGGGGTGGGAGGACAAGCTGGCAGGTCACCCTCAACCCCGTGTGGGAGGCGAAGGAAGGCTCTCTGGAGGAGGGGACGCAGGCGTTGTATCAAGGAGGGAAGGGCAGTCCCATCATCCAAGACGAGTGCCCTCCACTCTGCAGGGCCTGGGCATAGTCCCGAGCCATCTGGGGATGGAGCTGAACCGCCGCCCCTCTCAGGTTGGTTGGCCAGCCTCCCTGCGCCCCCTGCAGGCCCATCCCCAGGGCTGCAGTGGGCCAGTTTCCTTCCAGGCTTTTTTCCTCCACCTCGTGGGCTCAGCGTGCCGTGGTTTTATGGTGGGCGCCCGCTGTCTTCTGATCTGTTAGAGAAGCAAACTCGGACAGTGCAAGGGAGCTGTGCTCGTGGGCTCACTCCGCCCTCTGAGGGTCCCTGGTGGGGCTCTCCTGGCCTTGGGACGTCCCAGCCCTTGGAGTGGTGCGGGAGGTCCTGGCGGTTTTCATCAGAGCTAACAGTCACAGCAGGTGGCCGACGGCAGCTCTTTGTTGCCTGGATCTTTCCAGAAAAGGGCGGTCTTGTTGGGGGGCTGGCCCCCCTCGTTGTGCACCCAGGTTATTGTCAAAAATAAATGTCTGCTGCCGAGGGCTTTTTTTCTTTTTTTGGCTGCTTTGGGTCTTCGTTGCTGCGGGCAGGCTTTCTCTAGTTGCGGCGAGCCGGGGGGCTACTCTTCGTTGCGGTGCGCAGGCTTCTTATTGCGGTGGCTTCTCTTTGCAGAGCATGGACTCTAGGCACACGGGCTTCAGTAGTTGTGGCACACGGCTCAGTAGTTATGGCTCGCGGGCTCTAGAGCGCAGGCTCAGTAGTTGTGGCGCGTGGGCTTAATTGCTCCGCGGCACGTGGGATCTTCCCGGACCAGGGCTTGAACCTGTGTCCCCTGCACTGGCAGGCGGATTCTTAACCAGTGTGCCACCAGGGGAAGTCCCTGCCCAGGGCTTTTTTTTTTTAACATAGATTCTCCTCGTAGTCCTGGGTCCTGGAGCTAAAGCATGTGCCTCATGGTCCTGGGAGGTGAATATGGGGGTGCTCACCGTGTCTAGCTGAGGCGAGGGGTGCTGAGGGTGTTCACTGCTGCCCTCCCGAGCATCTCTGGCTGCTGGGAAAACCTGCCCCTCGGCCCCGCTGACACCGGCCGCCCCTTCCCCACAGTCAAAGAGAAGCTGCGCCTGGACCCCGACAGTGAGATTGCCACCACTGGCGTGCGGGTCTCCCTCATCTGCCCGGTGAGTCGGGGCGCGCGGGTTTGTGGGTGCGGCTGGGTGGACAGTGCTCGTTGCGTGGCTGCTCACACCCATCACCTCCCACCCCCACAGCTGGTGAAGATGCGGCTGTCGGTGCCCTGCCGCGCGGAGACCTGCGCACACCTGCAGTGCTTCGACGCCGTCTTCTACCTCCAGATGAACGAGAAGAAGCCCACCTGGATGTGCCCGGTGTGTGACAAGCCAGCCCCCTACGACCAGCTCATCATCGATGGGTGAGTCGCTGGGGCGCACGGGGGCCCCGCCGCCTGCCAGGCTGTGCTGGGCTTGGCCCCTTGCCTGTCTGGGCCTCTGGAAGGAGGAGAGGGGCCATGCAGCTTCTGAGGCCTCCTGGGGCCTCCGGGCTACCCAGCAGCACCCTGTGGCAGCTCTGCAAGCCCTGGGCTACAGAGGGAGGCGAGTGTCAGCCCTGTGGGACTTGTCAGGGCCTTTGCTGTTTGTGTGGCAATGGCGTAGCTTAGGGTTCAGAAGTGGGGCTCCAGATCCACGAGGTCCACTGTTGCTCCCCACGTCACCTTGCGTTTTGTGAGTCTGTTCCTCCCCCATGTAAAACAGGGACCCGAGAACCCCTAGCTTCCACCCTATTGCACAATTTGGGGAGCTGCTTCTCAAATGGCGTTCAGCAAAGGCTTGGTCACATCCTCCACATAGGAAGGTGAAGGGGACGCACGTCTTCCCAAAACGCTGACCACCTTCTGTTGGGCCCTTTCCTAGGTGACACCAGCGTGCAGCCAGGCTGTCCCCTGAGCCTAACCAGCAGGCCCTCCCTATGCCGCAGGGGGGACAAGGGGAAAAAGGCCATTCTCCCTAAAAGGGAAACTTTGCTCTGGTCTTAAGTTTCCAGAAACTGAGCCCAGCACCTGACTGACTGGCTCCTGCCAGGCGCCAGCCACACCCACTTCTGTCCCCAGAGCCGGGGCTGGGGTAGGGAACCTGGTGGCCCAGGCAGGAGCGGACCATGGAGCAGCCCTAGACCGCTGACTGCATGGCCCCTGCCCACACACAATGGCTGAGGCGCGGCTGCGGTGTGTGCCACGGGGTAGGGGGTAGCCCTGACCTGCAGTGGCCACGTATGAACTATCCCCACGATCGGGCACTCGTCTCCCTCTGGTCACTGCGCTCGAGGTCTCAGAAGCCCTCCTTCCCAGCCGTCCAGGGAGGTGGACCTTGATCATCCTCTCCTTACAGATGAGGAGACAGATTCAGAAGGGGTGGCCACCAGCCCAGGCCCCCAGCTCACAGGTAGCCAGGCAAGGACTTCAAACCCAGTCTGACCAGCTCTGAGCCTGGGTCCCCTCCCTGGAGGAGCTGAGCAGCCACCCCAACGCTGTCCAGCCTTGGGGTGGAGTGAGGAGGCCCCTGGGGCCGGGCACAAGGGCTGGGCCTGAATGGCAGCTCTGTTCCCAGCCTGGCAGCTGTGCAGCCCAGGGCCCGCCTTCCCCCCCACAGGCCTAGAGCAGGTCACTCAGGCCCGGGTGGTGGTAACTGACAGCTCTAGGGACAGATGGGGCTGGGGCTGGGTAGTGTGACTGTGCCCCACATGGACTGCCATTCCATCAGCCCATGCGGCCTGGGTATAGCCAGGGAGGCTTCCTGGGGGAAGGGTCCTTGGGTCGTACATTTATTCCACAAGGCCCTGCCACTTGGTTTCTGGCCCTTAGCTAGGTGGCTTCGGGGTCAAAAGGACTCCATCCCAGACCCTGCCTTCAGGGAACTTCCAGCTGGACGTGTGGGATGGGAGGACCGAGCCAGAGACAAACATTCCTATTGCTTGTGCTCTGCTTGGAGAAGAGGAGCCATAGAGTAGGGCTTTGGAGGGTGAGTAGGAGTTTTCCAGGTGCAAAGTATGTTTCAGGCAGAGCTGTAGTCATACTGTGGTGACCCTCTGCCGTACTATGGCAGAGCTGTATTCATACTATGGTGATGAGGCTGGGAGGGGCCCCGTCTGCCACAGAGGGTGTCCTGGAGAAGGCCTCCCTCCTGTGTGATCATGACTGAGGTGGTCAGAGTCACCTGGAGGCAGGTGCAGTGTTGATGCTGAATGAACGCTGGGGGCTCTGGTGTGTCCCTGCTCCCGGCCTGGCATGGGCCCCCGCCCCGAACCTCAGGTCAGCAGGTGCGGCCAGTGCTGTCCTGAAGCCACTTTTGGAGAGCAGGAAGTGGCTCAGCGAGCATCCCACCCCCAGCCAGGGGAGCAGGGTGGGGCCCAGGAGTCAGCAGGCCCTCCTCCCGCCCCCAGGCTCCTCTCCAAGATCCTGAGCGAGTGCGAGGATGCCGATGAGATCGAGTACCTGGTGGACGGCTCGTGGTGCCCAATCCGTGCCGAGAAGGAGCGCAGCTGCAGCCCCCAGTGCCCCATCCTTGTGCTTGGTGAGGCCTCAGCCGGGCTTTGCCCGAGTTTCTGTTCCCGGAGTTTGCCAATTGCTGAGTTTGACTCTATCCCACCTCGTGGCCTTTTTATCTGAAACGTGACCGTCCCGGTGGAGTTGATCCCCCTGGAGCGGGGCGTCTGAGGTGGTTAGTGAGCACCTGCTGTGTGCTGGGCCTCATCCAGAGCATGGGGGAGCTCCGTCCTCCGTCCTCCGTCCTCCGAGGTGTGCTGCTGCGCAAGGCTGTCCCCGCCCCTCGCCGGCCTTGATTTCCTTGCTCTGCGGGTCACCTGCCATCCTGAGCATCTGTCCCTGTCTCTCTTCCGCAGGCACCTCGGATGCTAATGGGCTCCCAACCACCCCCAACGTCAACGGTGGGGGTGGCAGCGCGCTTGGGGGCGCGGGCGGCGGGGGCAGCGCGGCGGGAGGCGTGGAGAACGGGAAGCCAGGAGCTGATGTGGTGGACCTCACGCTGGACAGCTCGTCGTCCTCGGAGGAGGACGAGGACGAGGACGAGGACGAGGAGGACGAGGACGAGGATGGCCCCCGGCCCAAGCGTCGCTGCCCCTTCCAGAAGGGCCTGGTGTCGGCCTGCTGACCGCTGGCCACCGCCGCGACCAGCCGGACACTCGACTTTCCTGGTGCTCACCACGCAGAGGGGCGCAGGCGGGCCTCGGGCACAGCGGGAGGAGTGATTTTTTTTTTTTTTTTTCTTTTTGTTCATTTTGTTTTTCCACCCCTTTCCCTGGCTCCTGGCACCTGTACCTCTGGACTCTCCTATCGGAGGATTAAAAAAAAAAAAAAAGTAAAACGACAAAAAAAAAAAAAAAAGTCAAAAAAAAAAAAAAACAAAAATCAAACTTAAAAACAAGACAAGCCACCCACACAGCCGCTTCCCTGGCCGGAGTTGGAGCCCGAAGTCAGAGCCAACCCTGGGAAGGGCGGGTGGGCCCAGGTCGCCGCGCCCCCCGGACGACCATTCCAGCTGGTGCGAGGGACCGGGCGGTGGGGATGCGGGGAGGACAGCCTCTCCCCCGGCAGCAGCCCCCGACTCTGACGTTCGTCTGTTCCTTTGCTTTCTCTCTCTCTGCAAGCGTGTCCTCTCCTGAGAGCCGGGAGCAGGGAGCGTTTTTTTTTTTTTTTTTAGCCAAGAAGCCATGGAGGGGGGGGCGGGGCCGGGCAGTGGGGGGCGGGGCGGGGGGGGCCAGGGAGGGTTTAGCCACAGATGTGTTGTATTTTTTGAAAGTGCAATAACTTGGTATTTTGAAGACCCGGCGTGTGGCCAGGACCCCCGGCGGAAGGCGGGGGCCCCAGAGCGCGGCACCGTGTGGCGTGGGGGGGGGTCTCAGTTTTCTAGCCAGCTACCTCGGTAACTCCAATTCAGGTTAACTTCCCTACGGAACAGCGCAGGTGTCCACGGACGCCGACGCCGCCGTCGCCAGCCCCCTCCTCAGCGGGGCAGGGGGGCGTGGCCACTTCCGAGGGGTCGGCAAGGACCTGCCCTGGCCTCTCCATTCTGGGCGGTTCCTTCCCCCTCTCCTTGCTCTTGGGTTTTCCGACGGGTACGAGGCCTGCCTGGCACCCGCTCCCCTGGGAGCCTCACTCTTGTCTTCCAACAGGACTGGGCCTCAGCTCCCTGCCCAGACCCAGGTGGCTCCTGGCCGGTGGGGGGTGGGGTGGGGCAATCCAGCGACCACGGGGGCCCAGAGCGGCCCCAGACGCCTCCAGGGACCCGCAGCTGGGTGCCCGGCCCCCCGCCCAGCACCCTTGTCCCCCGGAGGCCACACCTGGTTCTCCAGATCTCCTGTGCCCGCCATTCTTTCTGCTTTTTCTTTTCTTCCCCGCCACAGCCCTCACCCCCAAGACCCGGAATATTTTTTCTTTGTATAAACAGAACTCTCCTAGTCAGGAAGCAATATCATTTCAGGTCTAAAGAAGAAAGGGACATGAATCTGGTCGAGGGCAAATTCAGTTTTACTGTATAAACTCGGTTGTGCAGTTCAGCCCTCCCTCCGTCTGCACTGGCAGCCGAGGGCCGCTGTTTTCTAATATTTGTATTCTAATTTAATTGTTTTTTAAAAACGCAAATAAAAAAGTCAAGGTGAAGCTACCGCAGCGTCCACTTCTCTGTGCGTCGGGGCCATGGCTGGGAGCAAAGGACAAAACCTGTGCCCTATCCACGCTTCTCCTGGCCTTGTGCTGCATGGCCTTCCAGATTCAGAAGTCACAGCATTTGGTCAAATGAGAAAGATTCCACCTTGAACTGCCAGGTCCAGTGTGTGTCTCCTGGACCGGGCAAGGAATTCAGACTGAGCCACTGAATCCCAGGATGGCCCCTGCCCCCCTGGGTGGCCAAGAAGATACACAAATGGCCAATAAGCTCCTTAGATGCTCGACATCATCAGTCAACAGGGAAAGGCACGTCACAACTGCCACCTCACCCCTCACCCCCACTAGGACGGCTAGATGGCGAGGACGGGGATTAAGTGAGGACCTCGAGCTCGCCGGCGGGAATGTGAGATGGGGCAGCTGTGGTGGGAGAGTCCTGGGCTGGAGTTGTCATCTGACCCAGCAACTCCGCTCTTAGGTGTCTACCCCAAGGTCAACGAAAACAGGCTCACGTAAACACTCGTACACACCTGTTCACAGCAGCATGCTTCACAACAGCGAAAGGGTCATTGTGAAACAATAACCCTTTCATCTGGGGAAAACCCAGATGTCCACTGACAGGTGAATGGACACACCACGTGTTCCATCCACCCAGTGGAATACGATTCAGCCTTAAAAAGGAGCGGAGCACTGACGCTTGCTACAGTGTGGATGAACCTTGAGGACATGATGGTCCGTGAGAGAAACCAGACAGAAGACCACATAGTATGTGATTCCATTTATATGACATGTCCGGAACAGGCCAATCCACAGAGACGGGTTAGAGGTCACCAGGGGCTGGGAGAGGGGGATATGGAGTGACTGCTAGCGGGGAAGGGGTTTCTTTGTGGGGTGATGAGGGTGTTCTAGAACTAGATGGAGGTGATGGTTGCACAATTCTCCGAATATGCAAGAATTCTCTTAGCGGGGGAGGCATGGGAGCCTAACTGAAGATGCCCTCCTGGGCCGAGTGGCTGCAGAACCAACCTTCACCATCATCCAAGGCCTCCAGTCTCCCTCTCGGCTGGCTCAGGTCCCCTCGGGGTCTGGCTGTGGAAGCCCTGGTCCCCTACCCACCCTGGCCCGAGTTGGAGACCTGGGTCCGTGTAAGCACAGACAGGCAAGTGACCTTGCTGCTGATGGAGGACCCCCAGAGCCGCCACTCTGCATCCTCCCCAAGCTCCTGGCAAAGGCTGGCTGGCCCTCCTCTCCCAGGCCGCGGCGTGGCCATTGTGTCCCCTCAGGGCCCCTCCATCACCCCACCCCCACCCCAACCCGCTGGCCCCAGTCTGACGGAGACAGACAGGAGGAGGGCTCTTCCAGGGCCCTGAAAGTGGCTGTGTATGATGACCCCAAACCAGAGGTGGGGCTGCAGCCTAAGACCCCTGTCCCCGGTGAGGGGACCCCGGCCTGACTTCCCCCAGGAAGCGTGGGTGGAAGCAGCCAGCTTGGATCCTGGGTCATGTCAGTGGGGCCCAGCGTGGGCTGGCACCTTGGGGCCCTCTGGCAGACTTGATGTTCCCAGACTGAGGCCACCCCAACCCAGGGCCTCCAGAAACCCTGCAGGAGGCTGCCCAGCCGGCTCTCCCTGCCCACCCCCATCCTCGCCCTCACCGGCCCTCAGACCCCTTCCTGGTGCCACCCACCCATGCCCCGGGGTGTGGGTCACCTCCTCTGTAGGGGCCCCAGGCCTGGTACTGCTGGCGACACCCACCCCACCCTGGAAGCCCAGAGGCAGGGTCACTGCATCCACGCCCCTGCCTCCCAGGCCTGGCAGGAAGGGTCTGACTGAGTTTGAAGTCCTCTCCCTGGAACCCAAGTAGGGGGGCCCGGAGTGGTGTTGACAAGGGGCCCAGCCCACAGGGAAGGGGCCCCCCAAACCCTCCGTCCCCGCTCCCCAGCCTCCCCCCCCCGCCCTCGTCGCCCCAACAAAACACAAAGAACATCAAAATCAGGCAAATGAGGCAGCAGCGGTCGTAACAGGCTGCGTTTAGTGGTTTTTTTATGTACAAGAAAAATGATTTTTTTGTCTGGTTTTTCATCATCTTTTGTCTTTTTGTTTTTGTTTTTTTGTTTCTTTTATTACTTTTAAAGCTTCTCCCTCCCCACCCCCCAAAAGTGCATTTTTATCAATTTTTTTTTTTTTAAATCTCCCACACTTTATAAAGACTCTCAAATACAGTCTATGGAATGTCTGCTCTGTGCTCTGTGCCCCCGGTGGGCGCCACCCCTGCCCCCCTCCACCAGGCCTGGCCCCCCAAAGTCCAAGGCACCTCATGTCTGGGCCCGGGTGGGGCAGGGGGGACCCTGGGCGTTGGGACCCCTGGCCACAGCTTTCAGGCAGCCCCAGCCAGGGGATGGAGGTCTCCCCAGCCCCCTCCATCTCCTGCCCTGCCCCCCCACCCCCCGTGTAAATCTATATATTTAGTGCGAGCTAGTCTTACTCTGAGGTTATGGCTCCTGGGGTGCCCGAGCCCCAGGCCCTGACCCGTCCTGCGCCAGCCAACATCCCCACTCCAGGAAGGCTGCTTCCTCAGCTTAAATAACTTTTTTAAAATAAAACTGCAAATATAAATATCTTTCTTTCTCAAAAAATAGGATTTTTGCTTTTTTTTTTTTATTGATTTTTACGTTTTTTCTCCTGCTTTTCCTTTCACTCTCTCATTTCTTGCCGCCTACAATCCTGGCTGCCTGGACTGCCTTGGTCCTGGAGGAGCCCCTGCCTCTTCTGTCCCATCACATGCCACGAGGCCGTTCCCTCCACGGACAATGGGTCTCAGTAGTGCAAAGACTCCCCAGAACACTCTTGAAGGGGCTGGGGGACCCCTCCCCCCTACCTAAGACCCTCTCCCCCTTGGAAGGAAGCAAAGGGACAGCCACGTACAAACAGGGTGACAAGACAGGATAGCCATGAGGGGTCTCCTGGGCGAGTCGCCCACGGGGGGGCAGACTTTGGTATGGCCCAGGGGAGCCCAGCTGGGCACAGGTCCAGACTCATACTCTTGTCAGGCTGGGCCTGGTCCGGCACTTTACATTCACTGGTTTTTAAGGTTTGTATTTTTTTGCCTTTTTTTTTTTTTCTCCTAATCTCAAAAGGCGGGGTGGGGATCAAGGTGGGGGGCTAGCCAGGGGGCAGCAGCAAGGGTGCTAATCTCTCTCTCCCGGGTCCTGTAGGCTGGCGACCGCTCCAGGTGAGGGCTCCGGCCCCCACCATCCTGCTGGCCCACTGCCGTCGTCCCAGGACGCCCTCCCCCCCACCCCTGCCGGAGCCCCCTCCTGGAGTTCCCCCCGCCTGGACCTCACTCATACACAAGCGCACACACACATTCACGCAGCTTCACCAAGATGATGGAAATAACAATTTCGCTGTTTTTCTTTTTTTCTTTTTTTTTTTTGTACCAGGCAGTTAAAAAAAAAAAAAAACACCCCAAAAAAAGAAACCACAAAAAAAAAACCCAAACAACCAAACAAAAAAACTTTTTGCTCTGTCCTTTCTGACCAGTCAGCACGTTCCCCCTCAAAATTTTTTTTTTGTTTGTTTGTTTCCTGAAACGCGAGAATTCAGCAGTATCTTTGGCAACACTTTATCACGACCTTAATTTAAAGAATAAAAATAAAATTGATCCACGTCTATATACAGTATGTGATTGCGCGGAGTTGGGGGGCAGGGCCTGGGCTGGGAGGGCGGGGGTCCCGGCTCTGGGCCCATGCAGACGCTGCGGCCCCCGGGGATGGGCTGGTGGGCAGCAGGAGAGGGGTTAAGGCGGAGTGGGTGGGCAAGGCTGGCGGAAGCTGAGCGCAGAGCTAGGGGTAGGGGTTTAGTGCAATTCCCGAGGAGGTTTGTGTTAAAGTGTGCTCGGCGGGGGTTCAGCCCTTGCCCCCGCTGTAGTCCCAGAGGCCTTAATCCCCCAAGCCTGGTCTCCCCCCACCCGGCCAGGACGACAGCTGTGATTTTTCAGTTGGTTTTATTGCGAGGGGGTGTGTGGGTAGTGGGGGAGAGGGCTGTCCCTTCAGGGAACCTCTCTGGGAGCTGGGGTGGGGTAGGGGTGCAGGTCCCTAGCCTGGGCACTCGAGCTCCCTGTTCAGCTTGCACGGGTGGTTTTCTGAGAGAGCTCGCCCCACGATGCTGGGGTGTGGGCGGGGCCACCCGGCCCTGGGCTCCCCTGCCACCCCCCTCAGGAGGGGGGGTCCTGAGACATCTGGGGGGCTGACGGGCTCAGGGGTGGGGGGAGCAGGAGGAAACAAAAAACTGTCCTGTAGAGACAATGATGAAAGTTGCCTTCTTTAAAAGCTTCCCTTTAAAAACAAGAAAGAGATGGGGTCTGTCACAGAACCAAGGGGCACGGGGTGACGGGCCAGCAGCTAGAGGCGGGGAGCGGGGACACCCCCTGCACCTCCGGCTTTTGACGAGGAAGGGCCTCCGCTCAGCAGAGCGTCTATTTACAGGGCCCCACGCTAGGGTTGCATATGCGACGGGGGATGGGTGGGGGGGAGGAGGGTGCCCCGGCCTCTGGCGACACGGCCTCCCCAGCCCTGGCCCCAGTCCGTGGCCTGTGGCTCGGTCAACGCCGGGCCTTTGGGGAGCCAGAGGCTGGGGGGAGGCGGGTGCCAGCCCCCAGGTTACAGTCAGTGCCTTTGAGTAAAAAGAGGGGTGCAGTGGGGGGTGGAGTAAGGCCCTGGAGGTAAGGCCCCCTGTCACCCACCTCGGTGGGGATGGTGTATCCAAGATGGCAGCTCCTCGGTGGCCACAAGGAAGGGCGGCCATGTTGGAGGGTGGGGGGACAGCAAGGGTCGGGGGACAAGGGCAGGGAGACGGGATTGCTCCGGCTGGTTGGAAGGCCAGCCCTCTCTCGGGCCCATCCCTGAGCTGGGGAGTCGGTAAGGAGGGTCCCCGCGGACACGGGTGGCCACTGTATGGCTAGCAGGTGAGGAGACGTCTCCAAATCAGAACCCAAAAAGGGACAGAATGGGGCGGGGAGGTGCTGGGCGAGGGTGGGGGGGGACACGGCAGAAACACAAAAACCCCGCAGTCCTGCCTGCAAGGCGAGCCCCCATGGTAAAGCACAAATACCTCAGAAGGCTTCGCCCTCACCCGTGACTTCCTGACCTCGGGGAACAGAAGTGGATTCTACGTCTGTGGTGGGTTTCTTTTTTTATTATTTTGTACAAAAATAAATCGACTTTTAGGAATTTCTGTTTGCTCTCTCTCGCTCTCTCTCTCTCTCGCTCTCTCTCTCTCGCTCTTATTTTTTTTTTTTTTGTCTTTTTGACTTTTCATAGAAGTTGGTTGCAACTTGTAAACATGTTTTTAAATTAAGAATTAAGATAAAGTGTAGTACCCGTTCTGTTACAAAGTGCCAAGACTTCTATTTGTGGTTGGTTGTCTTGTTGTTTTTTTTTTTTTTCCTTTCATTTTTGTAAAATCTTGTTTTTATTGCTTTTGTGACATTGGAACTTCTGGACACTCTCGCTCCCCACATCCCTGCCACCGTGAGACCCTGCGTTCCCTCTGCTCTTGGCTCTCTCACCCCACAGTCGCCTGCTCCTCTGAGGAAAAGTATATTTTATATATATATATATCTATATATAAATTTTGTTTTTAAGGAGGAAAAGAGGAAAAAAAAATCTAAAAAGTGCTTTTAAAAATCGGGACAGGGCTAGGGGAAAGGGAGAGGGTGAAGACAAAAAGTTTCGAATCTCCAAACGTCTCATGGGGTCTGGGGTGGGCCTGGGTCGGGGGACCAAGACGGGGGTGGCAGGGGCGCCCTGAGTGGCGGCCCGCAGGTCCCGCCGGGTTGTAAGTGCCGTGAAGGAAGGCGGCGGGGGCCCTTGGGGAGTCACCCTGGTGCCCTCCCCCCCCCTTCCCCGTCTTCTCCCCTTTCTCCACGCCTGGAAATAAATAGATTTGTGTCGCGGTGGCCAGGAGATCCGGGGGACCACAGGCAGGGACGGGAGGCGGGGAGGCAGGCGGGGAGACGGAGGGGGAGACCCCCACTTCGGAAGTGCCCTGAGGAAGGAGGGTGGGGGTGCGGATGGGGCCGTTTTAACGTCCGCTCACAGCGGACACAAATCATTTTTAAGGTCTTATCTCAAAAGACTCTAGAAATCAGCGGGGCGGGGCAGGGTGAGGAAAAGAAAAGCCCCCCCCTCCCCCGCCATCCCCGGCCCACGCCCCCGTGACCACCCTCACCCCTGCCGGGACCTGGGGCCCTGATTGGGCCTCCGATGGGACCCCAGACCCCGAACCGCGGGGCGCCCGGGGAGCTCAGAACCCTCGTATCCCACAAAAACCCCAAGCTGAGCCCCGAAAGCCATCGACGGGGTGGGGGGCAAGCGGGGCTGGGGGGGGGGGCGAGGGTCCCCGTGGAGGGAGAGAACATCATGAAGGAGAAAAATCTGAGAAAAGCACTACCCTAGATTCTGTGACGCTTCATATATATATATCTGTATATATATATATATATAGATATAGATATCTGTATATAGATAGATTTCTTTTTTTGTGTTTTTTGGGGGTGGTGGGTGATTTGCTCTCTCTCTCTCTCTTTCTCGGGTTTCTGTTTTCTCTTTTTTTGGTTTTCAAGCGAGTCCGGCCGCGAAGCTGCCATCGGCGGTGGCCCCGGCGCCCCCGTCGCCTCCCCCAGCGGCACCCGCTACATTCAACCTGCCCAGGCCGTCGGGGCTGGCCTCGTCCTCATCCTCGTCCTCGTCCTTAAAGTGCTTCTCCTGGCCATTGCGCCGCGCGTCCGGCGAGCCGGGCGGGGCAGGGGCGCCGGGCGGCACAGGGGCCCCCGGGGCAGGGGCGGGGTCGGGCCCCCCAAGCCCGCCACCCCGCACCCGGGGCTTGCGGCCGCGGCGTGAGGGCACGCCGTTGCAGCCGTCCTTCTTGAGGTGTCTGTGCAGGTGGTCGGAGCGCACGAACGTCTTGCAGCAGCTGTCGCACTGGTAGGGGCGCAGGCCAGTGTGGACGCGCATGTGGTTCTTCAGGTCGTAGTTGTGCGCGAATGCCGCCCCGCACTGCTGGCACAGGTACGGCTTCTCGCCCGTGTGCTTCCTCATGTGCACCTTGAGCTTGTCCTGCCTGTGGACGGGCCGAGGGTCAGCTGGCGCCCGGCCGGGCCCATGCCCAGGATGGAAGCCCCCCGTCCCCGCCAGCCTCGGAGCGGGGAAACCGGGACCCTTGCGGAAAGGTGGGCTGCGGCAGGGGGCGCCCCCGTTTTGCGGGGAAAGGGGGTGCGGGTCCCCATTCTGAGAACAGCACCAAGGAACCCACGAAGGTGTGAAAAGGGCCTTGGACCCCGCTCGCTGTGTGGCCACGGGGAAATGGCTGAACCTCTCTGAAACCCAGTTTTTTTTTGGCCGCACTGCGGGATCTTAGTTCCCCAACCAGGGAATCAAATCCACGCCCCCTGCAGTGGAAGCGCAGAGTCTTAACCACTGGACCACCAGGGAAGTCCCACTGAAACCCTTTTCTTATGCATAGGAGGAGGAAGCTAACAGGCCTCCCTCCCACCTGGGGCTCTGCCCAGTGGCAGGTGCATGGCTTCACACTACAGGCATTTACTGAGCACCTGCTGCATAGCAGACCCCGTTCCAGGTGCTGAAAATGCTACAAGGAACAAGGAGGAATGCCGGAGTATTTGGTAACAGAGAGGGTTAAGCTGTCCTGGCTTTAGCACTGAAAGTTCTGTGTCCTGGGAAACCCCTCAGTCACTGAAAATCCAGGGCAGCTGGTCACAGTAGTAACCAAGTCCCCACCCCAGGGACCCCACCCCCTACCCCCAGTTCCTGCCAGATCTCCCCTCACCTCTGCCTCACTCTGCTCTGGCCACACTGGCTTCCTGGCTGTCACCCCAACACGCTGATAACAAGGAACCTACCTCAGGGCCTTTAAACATGCTGTTCTGGCTACCTGGAGCACTTTTTTCCCTCCCAGATCTTCACAGTTGAATTTCAGCCCAAACGTGATCTCCTCAGAGAGGCCCTCCCAGACTCCCTCAACCCCGGTCCCTCATGCCACTGCCTTTGTTTCTCATCTGTCTCCCTGACTGGACTGTGAGCCCTGAAAACAGGGACTGGGTGTGATTCCAGGGCCCCTCCATGCCCATCTCACCCACAGGGAACTGTGTGGACCTGGCTCAGCCTGGGGCCTTTGGCCCACAAAGCTGGTCACCATATCAGCTCTGGGGAGACTATGGCCCAGGTGTTGCTCTGTCCCCTTGAGCCCTTGAAATGTGGCTGGTCCAAGGTGAGATGCGTAAGAAGTGCAAAAGGCACCCCAGATTCTGAAGACTTCATTTGTTCAATGTACTGTACAATATCTCATTTATAATTTTGCTTATTGATCACATATTGAAATAGAACTAATGGACTATGTAAAAATATGATTAAAATTACTTTCACCTGTTTCTTTCACTTGTTAAAAATGTGGCTGCCAGAAAATTTAGAGTCACGGAGGTGGCTCACATGATATTTCTATTGTACTATGCTGGTCCATAGTGATGGGGGTGGATTCCTGCCTGGAATCCACAAGGCAGGGGCAGGGACCTGGGTCTCCAGAGCTCTGGGTAGAATCTGACCTGCATCTTGCTGCAGACTCTTATGCTCCACTGAGTCACTCAGGGTCTCTCCCTTCTGATGCCCACCAGACTGAGAGCTCCTTCAGTGCCAGGACTAATAAACTCCTACTCATCCTTCAAAGCCCCACTGGAAATGCCCCTCCTCCTCCAGGAAATCTTTCCCAACCCCGAGACAAAGGCCTGCACCCTCCTCTCCCCAGGCTCTTTCAGTCCCAAGTCCCTCCCTCTGGCACCTCCCACAGAGCTGGTGTCCCTGCTTGGCCTAACTTCTATGGCTTCTTACTGTTCTGAGGATCAAGACCTGGCCCTTTGCAACCAGACCCCCTGCCTGTTCTCTGGCCTCGTTACAATCCCACGTGAGCCAGCAGAACCTGGGCCACAACAAACTCATCGCTCCCTGGATTAACTCGAGCTGTTACCAGAAAGAGGATGGCAATGGCCAGGCACTTCCCGCCACCCCCTACCCCGCCTCCTAGGAGCCGGCTAACATGGTCTCCCAGTTGTCCCGCTCAGACCCTGGGGCCAGGTCACGGAGGGAACAGGAGCGACTCGGATTGTTCTAGCACTGTACAGAGATGTCCCTAGCTGAGGCTTGGAGGCTCAGAGAGGGGAAGTGACTTGCCCTGAGTTGCACAGAGGGTTGGGGGCTGTCCCAATGTGGGGTGGGGGTGGAGGAAGCCCCAGTTTCATCACTTCAAGCCCCGGCCTGGGTAATTATAGCCCCGGCCGCCACAGGCCCTGCTTACTCAACTCTCTAGTGTGACTCAGAGGGGCCCCTGGGCTCCCCAGCCTGGAGGGAGGGGCGGGGGCTGGGGCCCTGGGGGGCAGAGAGGAGCCAGGTGGGCACCTGGGAGGAAGAGGCCTGGCCTGGTGGCCCTCTCTATGCCTCAGTTTCCTAGAACGGCAAACAGGATCAGCCCTGGGTTGAGGGTGGGGTGGCCAAGAGAGCTCCAGGCCAGAAGGTGAAACTGAGTCTGGCTGAGGGTGGGGGCGTGGGGGAAGGTGTCACCTCTCCAGGCTCTGGCTTGCTGGGCCTCTACCAGGCTGCTCCTCCCAGGCTCTAAGACCCCTGAGGGCAGGACCCACAGCCAGCCCAGTCCACCATCTCCACATCTGGAGAAAGAGGGAGGCCCCTAAGAACAGTGGCACCCCAATCTCACCAAAGTGGGGGAGCCAGGCCACCCACCAGGCTGCCTGCCTCCCGGCCAGTGCCCTTTACCCCTGCCTGGCACTCCTGGGCCCTGGAGTCCCAGCCACACCCTCCTCTCCTGGCTTGCTGGGGAGGGGGCCCAGGTGCTGGTCCGGGGGTCAGCTCCCAGATCCTGTCCCCACAGGGCAGGGCCGGGAAGCTGGGACAATGGCCTCTTTCTTCGGCCTGGGTGGGTGTGGCTTGGGGAACCCCGGGGCTGGTGAGGGTAGGGGGTGATGCTGAGTCACCCAGCCTGGCTAGGCCCCCACACACCAGCCCCCCGCTCCCACTGGGCTGGCCCACAAGGCCCAGCCTGCCACCTCGGTACTCTTAAGACCAGATCGCAAAATCCCCCCAGCCTGGCCTCAAACTCCTCCTGTCCAGGGACCAAGCCCAACGGCTCCCGTGCCCTTTCCCCTCCACTGGCTGTGGCGAGTCCCTAAGCTGAACTGGCCTCAGGGCCTTTGCACTGGCTCTTCCCTCTGCCTCTCCCTTTCCCGCTCCCCACGGCTCCCTCCTTCTCCTTCAGCTCTCAGTCCTCGGGGAAGCCTCCCTGTTTAAGGCAGCACCTACAGCCACACCCCGACACTGTTCTCTGCTCTTTTCCTTCCTGGCACTTTCCACCAACTAGTGTTATCAGCTCTGTGGTTTTATCTCGCACATGCTCCGTCGCCCCCATGGGGATTTTGGCTTGTCCCTCCACTTTTAGAACAGGGCCTGGCACCCAGCAGGCACTCCATAAATGTTGGCTGAATGAAGCAAGTCCCCCGGGCTCACGGAAGACTTCAAAGTTACCTAACGACCAGAACTCCCTGCTCCCAGTGGGGCTGTCACCCTCTCTCAAGGCCCAAATGCTCCAGTCGGGATGAGAAGAACCACCCAGGGAAAAGGAAGAAAAGCAACTCCTTGGGCCCTTCCTTCCAGCCTCACGCAGGTCGGCACTTCCTGGCACGCTTTATGTTCTTGTGGTCACCTTGTTTAGGGCTTGCGCGGCACCACCCACCCAGGCTCTCTCGACAGGCGCATGGGGGTCGGGGGTGCCCCGATGGACAAGGCACCCTTGCAGGGCAGGGCGCGGTGTTGTTTTCGCACGCAGAGGCAGGGTGTGAGCGTGCTCGCGCAGGCGGGGCAGGGGGTCCCCGTGTGGCTGCTTTTGGGGCAAAGGGCCCCCAGGAAGCAACCCCCCTCCCCCACACCCCCCACCGCGGTGGCGCCGGCTCACCTGGTGAATCGGACCTTGCAGATGTTACACTCGTAGGGCTTCTCGCCTGTGTGGGTCCGGATGTGCCGCGGCAGCTTGCCGGCGCCCTGGATGACCTTCTCGCAGATGGGGCACTTCTGGAAGGCCTTAGCCCGGATCTTCTTCTCTACCTTCTGCGACCAGGCCGGGTAGACGTCGCCGTCGTGGGCACCGCTGAAGTACTTCAGGTAGTAGTCCACGACGCCCTTGTCATCCGCCCGTGACTCCTCGTCGCTGTCCCCCGCCGTCGCCGCTCCCGCCCGGCCCACCGACGACATCATCTGCTGCAGCAGCGTGCTGGCCGCCAGCCCGTCCGTGTCGGCCCCGTCCCCGTCCTCGCCCTCGGCCGTGCCTGACAGGAAGCCCGGAGAGTCGCCCGGCTCCGGGGCCGCCTCTGACAGCGAGGCTGCCTCCTCCTCCCCGCCCCGGCCGTAGTGGCCGTTCTGTGTGGCGGTGGACGGCTGGGCCACAGGGGGTGGGAAGAGGCCCCCAGCGGGGGCGTCGTCATCCCGCTCCGGCCACAGACCTGGGTTGCTATCTCCCTCATCCCCGTCCCCGGCCGGGGGCCGCTCGGCTGGGGGGCCGGGCCCGTAGAAGTCCAAGCCATTGCAGTCGCCGGCAGCCACGGCGGCCACGGCAGCGGCCACGGCCTCCTTGGTGGCGTCCAGGTCATCGTCGGATGCGCCAAAGGCAGACCATGGGAACGAGGCGGCGGCGGCGGCGGTGGGCAGGCTGTTCATGGGGTTGCTCTGGAAGAACTCGAGGTACTCCTTGGCGCGAAGGAGGTTTCGCTGATCAATTTGATCTACGAGGTCCAGCTGGCCGGCATCGGCACCCGCATCGGCCGCCAGGATCTGCCGGTCGAGGAGGTCGGCGCAGACGTGGCTCACGGCGGGGATCTCGAGCAGGCGGGCGGCGCTGAGGATGTCGCCCACGTTGGCTGTGCTGACGGTGAGCGTGGCCGTGTAGGCGAAATCCATGAGGGCCGTGAGTGCCTCGGCGCTGACGAAGTCGATCTCGTACACGTTCTGCTGGTCCACCACGGCACCCGACGTGAACAGCTTCTTGAAGTACTGGCTGCAGGCAGCCAGCACAGAGCGGTGCGTGGGGAACTCACGGCCCTCCACCAGGATCACCACGTCGCACAGCAGGCCCTGCGTCCGCTGCTCGTTGAGTCCGCTCAGAATGTCGCTGCTGTGGTCGGGGAACGGGATCCCGATGGGGCCGTCCACGCCGCCGGCCATCTTCCGCGCCGAGACCTGCAGCGCCGGGGAGGAAGGGGCGGTCATGAGGGACAGGGAGGGCCGGGCCAACTGGCCGGGCTGCGAGGCCCTCAGAAAGTAGTGCCCTCCCCCCCCAGCCTCGGTTTCCCCAGCTCTGCATCAGGATGGTCCATGGCTGGTTCTGCATCATCAAAGTGAGAGGACGTTGGCGAAACCCAACTGGGTGCTTCAGAGATGAACACCGGCCCCCCTCCCCGCTTTACGAGAGAGGGGAGTGCCTGTCCAAAGGACAATTTTAAGTGGCGTGGGAGCACACAGAAAGTGCTCAATAAATGCCCAACACAAGTTGTTTCCTAATGAATCTGAGCACGGGATTCTGCCCATGCCCTCTCTAGGAGGCCACAGCGGTGACATAAGGCACCCATCGTGCGCTGCCCTGGCTGAGCGCCCAGCAGTCCCAGAGGCAGCACCGTCTCCACCGCAGAGGTGAGAAAACGAGGCTCAGGCTCAGGGAGTCCCAGGGCCCCATGGCTGCACCTCAACTCAAACCCAGGGCAACTGACCCAAGAGCCAATATCCAACCAGCATGGCCGTCCATCCCTGCCTAGCCCCTCGGCCTCCCTAACCTTCTCTCCTGCCTCCTGGTTGGGCCCAGTTCTCTTGGGGGGCTCTGAGTCAGGAAGGGGTAAGGCCAAGACCCAGGGACCTGGCCAGGGTCATCAGGGCCGTGGGCGTGCCCTGGTGGGGTGGGGCGGTGACTCTGCAGGACAGACCCCTTCCTGCTCTGTGGAACCCCTAGGATGTGGCTCAACCCTCGCAGTGAGTAACTGGGGGAAACCAGCCCACTGCCTGATGCTCCTCCCTGCCCACTCAAGCTGACCCTGTCAAGGAGGAGTGGGGGGCCAGGGGGCCTCCTGCCCACCTCCTGCCTGGCCAGCCCCTCTCCTTTTGGCCACCCTGTTTGCACTGTTCAGCCCGGGACAAGGCCCTGCCACTCTCCGGGCCTCAGTCTCCCCATCTGTCAAATGGGCAGAAGCCTTTGGTAAAGCAGGGCCATGGGGGGGACTCTGTCCCGCCCCTCTCCCCTGCCTCCTATTTTCCGCCTTCCCCTGGGCTGTGACTCATCCACCCACTTGGGCGCTTGTGCAACCCTCTGGCTCTGTCCCCACCGCTCCACCCTCTCCGGGGAGCCCCCGGCTGCCCCAAGCCACCCAACAAAACCCACATTCCTCCAGGCCCAGCCAGCCTGCTTTCAGGCCAGAGCCTCTGCATGTCTCTGGGGAGAGGGCCTGAACCCGGCCTTCCTCAGCCTCCTAAAGACCCCAGGACCCCCAGCTGGGTGACCCAGCTCAGCTCTAACACAGATCCCTCCCACTATGCCTCTAGTGGGATACAGGCGGCTGGCCCGGCAAGGGAGCTGGGCTTGGTCTGGTCAGTCCTAAGGCCAGGGCCGCCCTGCGAATGGGGTCCAGGCCTTGGGGCCGACACAGAGGCCTTTGTGTGGCGTGCAGGCGGCCAGTACACTTCCCGGGACGCCTCTCTCCGCCGCCCGCCCTCTTTCCCGCCGACCGCACCAGCTGCTTAGCTCCCGCCTCTGTTCCGCCAGCCCGCGGTGGGTGGCGGGGCAGGCTCAGATGTGGCTGCTGGAAGCAGGAGGAAGGGGATGGGGGCGCGACCCCCCCCCCCCAGGCTCGGCCACGGGAAGCCTCGGCAGAGCCCCCTGTGGCGGCTTCCACCCCCTTCCACCATCTGCCGTCTGGCCCCGGGCCCCAGGGAGCGAGTGGGCAGATGGGACTCCGGATCAGACCGGCCTCGGCCCCTCCTCGCCCCTCCTCTGATCCCGGCCACCAACGTGCCAAGATGGCCACCCTGGCCCTGCTTGCCAGTGTCCCCTCAGGGGTCCTCCTGGGGCCTCTAGGTCGAGACCTGAATTGGTCCAGGTGACACACCCCTCGCCACGGCCCCTCCACCCCCGCCTTCCCACCGGCACCAAGCCCACCGGGCCAGGCGCTGGCACATCCTTACTTCAAGCGTGAAGCTGCCCAGGCTCCCACTTGCTGGAAGCCACCCGGCTGGGAAGGAGCAAGCTCCGGCCTTGAACCTGGCCGGGGGCAATGTACCCAGCCCTGGGCCTGGATCTCCACCAGCTGGAGGAGCCGGGCCACATGCTAAGAGCCTGTTGTGTGGGGCAGCCCTTGGGTCTGGGCTGGGTCTGAGGGTCCGCGCCCGTCCTTTCCCAGCTGGGGCCTCTATTTTCTGCACATAATCATCTGAGACCCTCCCCCAAAGGGCAGGGCCTGGGGCAATACCAGCCAAGGAAAGCCCCAGGGAAGTAGCATGACCCCCATTTACAGATGAGAACACCAAGGCCCAGAGACAGCTAGAATCCAGGCCAAGGGCACCCAGCAAGGCTGATCCAGGAGCTGACAGAGGCGAGAGGCTGGGGGTCCCCCAACCCTCCCTCCCCGACACCTCCCAGCCAGCCACAGCCCCTTCCCTGGCCCTGGAAACTAAACTGACCCAGCCCTCTCTCCAGGAACATACGCCACCTGCCTGCCACACCCGGGGCCACTGCCCTCCCCCTACCCGGGGCCTCTCAGGGCCCTCCCTCTAAGAAAGCAGAGGAAGACCCTGCCAGGTGGGAGAAGGAAGTCACGTGGGGTCCAGGCAGCAAAAAGCACCTATTACTGAGCACCCACTGTGCGCCACAGCACCGTCTCACCAGGAGAGCCCTGTGGCTCCCTTCCTGGCTCTAAGAGGCCCTGCTGGCACCTGACACCTAGTAGGTGCCCCGACACGTGGCGGTTTCCTCGGTGATGATGAGCCAACGAAAATTCTCTCCTCCAGGAATCCTCACCCCCTCAACGACCAGGGTCCCCTGAGCCCAGGCCCGCACCCACCCAGGGCCCCGTGTTTCATCACAGCTCCACCCCGACACTCGCCCCCATGGGATTTCCGGGGCCGTTCGATGCTGACTCGGCGGCCGGCCGAGGGGCAGGTCTCAGCAGGCTCTTCCTGGGCTGGAGGTGGGGCGCCCTCCTCCCTCTGGGCTGCTCCCAAGCCACCCTCCACCCCCCGCCCCCGGCCTCCCCTGGGCAGTGCACGGTAGGGGCGCAGCAAAGGACAGGAGGAACCAAAGACCAAAGAGCTATGTGCTGGAGAGCCCACACCCAGCCCCGCCCACCTGGCTGGCAGGCACACCCGGTACCAGGGGACCGTGCCAGTCCCACCTCCAATCTAACCTAGGGTCACTTGCTGCAGCAGGCAGTAAGGACCCGGGCCTGCTTTTTGCCCTCCCAGGGGGCTTCCTCTGTGCCCTGGAACCTTCAAGAACTAACTGGACCCTGGGCTTTAGAGATGAGGAGAGGCTCAGGGAGGGGATAAGGCCAGGGCAAGGTCACACAACAGACCGGCAGCCAGGCTGGGACTCAGATGCTCTGACTTGAGCCGGCCTGAGCTGACACCTCTCAACTACTGGGGATGCAGGGAGAGGTCAGGAGCGTCCTGACTTGGTCCCAGGAACAGCAGGTGTCACCCAGGAAGGACCCTAGGATTGTGGGAAAGGTGTCCCAAGCATGGGAAACAGCAGGGACAAAGGCTCAGCGGTGGGCACCTGGGAGAGGGGCAGGGGAAGGAGGCTAGAGACCCCCCAAGGTCAGGTGCAGGGTGAGGGTTGGGGCCGGGCCTCTTCCTCCCCTCCACACTCCTCAGGGGGTGGCCAGCAGTGGATAGGTAGGTAATTGCCACCTGACGCCTTCCTGGAGGAGTGTCCAGGGATGCGGGCAGCTTAACAGGGGGTTAAGGTCTCCCTCCCTACAACTCAGGGAGAGAATGAAAGGAAACTATATAAGGGACCTCTAACACCTACTACCTGCCACAGCAGCCCGCGTCCATATCCTGGCTCCTCCATTTCCAAGCTGGGTGAACCTGGGCCAAGAAAAGCACCTCTCTGTGCCTCATTTTCCTTGGGGGTTGTGACAGTGGCAAAGGGTTCCACTCTCATCCTCTTAGCAAACTTTGGCCTAGGACCTACTGTGTGCCAGGGACAATCCCCAAAGGCCCAATGAGGCTGTTTACCCCCTCCCTTGTGGATTGGGGGCTTTGAACTTCACCTCTGAACGTCATTCCAGGAATCCAGCCCCCTCCCCAACTACTGTGTACCAAGGAAGTGTGTGGTGAGCCCCAGGAGGAAGCTGAGCCATCACGTGTGTGTGGGGGAAACCAGGCCCAGAGAGGGTGGGCGGCCGCCCCAAGGTCACACAGTAAGTCTGGCGCCCAGGTGCGGCTGCCAGGCCAGTGCCCAGCCGCCCCCGCCCCCTCCCAGCCTGGCAGCCTGTGTTGCAAGGTTGGTCCTGACGGGTTACCCCGCCCCGACCTGGTGCCAATCCCCGCCTGGCCCAGTACCGAGGCCGGGGTTTAATGGGACAGGAATGCAACGTCCTGATCAGGAGGTGGGGGGCACCAACAGCTTAGGGTGACTGCTGGCTGCCAGCTGTCAGCCTGCCCCCTGCCCGCCTGTCCTTGCAGGCCTCCCTCCAGGCCAGACACCAGCAGACAGGCCCTCGGCCATTTTATGTGTCCATTTATTGCCCTAAATGGGGAGGGGCTTCCTGCCCGGGGCCTTAAAGGGCCAGAGGCAGGAAGGTTGCAGGCCCAGTGGGAAGTGTGTGTGTGGAGGCTGGTGGGGGTGGGGACTAGGAGGTCATGGGTATCCCATCTGAGCCCCAACTCATGGGTGGGGCTGAGGCCCACCCTGTTCCTACGCTCTGAGTGCTGTCATGGGCCAGGAAGTACAGCCCAGACACCAAGACCAGCTTCCAAGAGGAAGCCCTGTGAAGAAAGAGCCATTTTCAGTGGAAGTGGAAGGAATAAGCTTCCTGTCACCGGGAGTAACCAAAGCCAGGCTTCACAGAATCCCATCCGTGTCTACACTGCCCTCAACTCAGGCTGCACCTGCTTATCCAAGATGCCCAGGAGAGGCCTGGGTGACTTCCATCCAGACTGCTCCCTCCCTCCCCTGAGACCAGCTTGTCACCTGGAGGTGCCTGTACCACCCCCAACCCCACCCACAGCCTGAGCAGGTGGACTGCTCGGCCTGGAAACCCCAAAGGGGTGTTGGCCCACTGGGGCCCCAGTGTCCTATGCCTACAAATTCAGCCAGTTCCCTGCTATCACATCCTGATGGGATGTAGGACCGAGCCTTGTTTTCCAGTCAAACCAGAAAGGCGTGGGTGAGGACACTTCCACCAAGTGGCCGTCCACAGCCTGCTGGGGGGACAGATGGAGGGGCTGGTGCTTTGGCCAGATTCTCCACAGGGCGCCTTCCGCGCTTTGGTGCTCCAAAGACTCGGGACTCAGGCCGCAAGGGCAGGGGCTGTTCCTCAGCGGGGCTTGACGGGGGCCTGGTCTGGATCACCTCAGCAGCAATCCTCATAGCTCTGGGAGGAAGGGTCTGTAACCACTGCCCCACTTCACAGGCCAGGAAACTGAGGCAACTTGCCCAGAGTCACACAGCAGAGCTGCATTTGAACACGGGTCATCTGTCTGGCTCCATCTGGCCAAACTAACTAGTCCTCCCAGGGCTCCACCCTCCTCTCCCACCACACACACTGCCCCCAGGTACCAGCAGGGGACTAACTCCCCCCACCCTGGGGGCCTCGGTGGGGGGAGGACAGCTTATTCTCACGCCCCCTCAGAGCTGCCCTGTGATAGCCCAGAAAAGGGAGAGGTTTGCCTGAGGTCACACAGGGAGCCTGGGGCAGGGCTGGAGTCCAGCTGACACCTGTGAACTCAGGGCATCAGAAAAGAGATGCAGGAGGGGCTCCCCCAGGCCCTGACACCACACAGCAGTCACTCAACAAACATTCCTGGGGAATCACTGAGTAAATCCTCACTTTTGGCCTAAAGGTAATCTCCTCATTGTATCGATGGCAAAACTGAGGTTGGCAGAAGGGAGGTGACCTCCCTAGGTGGACCTCAGGTGGAGCGGAGGGCTGGCCTGAGATTGGCCCACGGTGGCCCCCACCCAAGCCTGTTCCTCTGGTCTCCACTGCCCAGGGCTGTTGCAGGGTGGTTTATGGTCTATCAGGTGCCTGGAGCACAAGATGACAGGTGGGGGGGTGTCTCAGACAGACAGACACACACACACACACACACACACACACACACACACACACACACCCTCCAGCAGAATCCCTGCTGTGTCCTGAGCTGACCCAGGTGCTTCCTCCATGAGGGAGGCAAGGAAAGGGAACACAGGTGGATCTGCAGGCAGTACCTGGGGGGAACCCACAACCACCTCATTTTACAGAGAAGGATGCTCAGGCTCCAAAAGGCCATGGGGCTTTTCCAAGGTCACAGAGCAAGTGGGCCAGCATTTGAAACCCCTGTGGACTCCCTCCTAGGGCCAGCTCTACTTCAGAGGGGCTGGCCCTGACTCTTGGCTCTGGGAGGTGACCTGGGTCTCCTCGGAAATAATGGGTTGTAAAAACACAGAGCCCTGCCAGTCTCCAGGGGCCAAGGTGCCAAGGGGCGGGGCTGCAGCTCAGATGGGGTGGGAAGGGCCTGCCTCAGAAGGCTGGGAGGCAGGGAGGCTAAGGCCCCTGCTGTGTGACCTTGGACACCTTGCTGCCCCTCTCTGAGCCTCACTGTCCTCTTGGGGCAAAGGCTCCATTTGGCAGACAGGTGCCTGCTGTCAACCTCCAGGACCTCTGGAAGACAGGTGGGCTGGCGCCCCTCGGCTGTGACACACAAAGGACTTTGGACGCGTCCTAAACTAGGAGGCAGGACCACAAGGGTCAGATCCAGCTCTGGCTGGGTGACCTTGGGCTGCTCTCTGCTTCCCCCAGGGCCTCAGTCTTCCCTGCCCCACAGGGCACCACTCTGAGCCTTGCTCTAAGCCCCTGAGGCCCCACGCTAGCGTCTGGCCTCCCCTCCTGGTCTCAGTTTCCTCACACAGCATCGGGGACCTCCACCAGCCCAACCAGCTTATGGGTCAGAGGGTTCCAAGGAAAAGAAGGGAAGGAAAAACGCCAGCACAAGGTATAGCTATTGCCTCGAGAACCTTCCCCACTGGACGAAGGCTGAGCACTGCCGGGCCTCAGTCTCTCACACAGAGAAAAGGGTGCATGGGCTCCCCGCAGCCACCCACTGCCGAGGGCCTCCGCTGAGAGTTGCGTGGCTCCCCGCCCGGGCCAGGGTGCTGACTGGCCACCACGCAGCCAGTCAGCCAATCAGAACTGAATAATAAATACCCCCCCAAAGTGACCCACGAATTAAAATTTCAGTGTCCCCGTTGGCTCCTCTTTCCTTCATTAGGCATGCGGATCCCAGGGCTTCGCTCTTCCAGCCACTGGCTCCTGCCCCCCCTTCTCCCCTAGGCTCCCGTCTCCACAGCGATGGCTGGCGGTAAACAGAGCCCCGAGCCCAACCGATAAGTGCCAGGCCCCACCCGGGGTGGCCCTCGGGGGAGAATGCCCCCCTACCTGGAGCCTCCGGGGCCTGGGCAGCAGCAGGGCCTAGCCTGGACTCCCCGGACCTCTCCCAAGACCAGCTCTGCCAGTAGGAAGTGATCGGCTGGTCCTGGGGAGGGCCCCCCAGTGTGGGAGCGGCACACTCAGGGTTACGCCCTGGCCCTGTTGGGGTGGGGGTGGGGGGCTGACATGGAATCCTGGACGCCCTCTCCAGCCGGGCCTGCTCCGGCCCTGGTCCGGGAGGCAGCTGGCAGGGTGGGGGGGTGGGGGAAGCCAAGCAAGCCCGCCACCCATGGGTGAGCCAGGTGGGCACACCCGGTGGAGGGGCACCAACACCTCTCTCACTTCCGCCGCCTGGCTAGGGGGAGAGAGGAGTTGCCTACCTCCCCCTGCCACCCCGCCAACTGCTGGCTACATTCCCCAAACATTTAGTGGGTGCCCACAGGGTGCCCGGGCCTGGTTGGACAGCAGTCTCTTGCTGCGGTCCACCGGACTCCCTCGCCGCCGGCCAGCCAGCGCGGACAGTGCCTCCCAGGACCCGCAAAGGCCTGGGCCCCGGGGGGTGCACCGGCCCCAGCTCAGGCCCCTGCTTGGTTCCCAGGCCCGGGGCTGGGGGAGGGGGCCGGTTCCTAGGCCGGGGAGGGAGGCAGAGCGAGGGAGGGGGCCGGATCCCACCAGTTCACCCCCTCCTCTGCCCGGGCTCAGGGTTCGCACGTGGTGGTGGCGTCAAGGGGAAGGAGGGGTGTCCGGGCCAGAGGAGACGGGGTCACGCGCTTTGGGGGCGCGGGCGGGGGAGAGGGGTGCTCTCTGCTCCCTACCCCGGGGCCGGGGCCGGACGGCCGCGCGGGCAGGGCGAGGGGCCAGGCCGGTCCCCCCGCCCAGGGCTGAGTCAGGCCCGGGCGGGGGCAGGAAGCGGCCCCCTCCCCCGCCCCGGCCGCAGTGCGCGGCCCCCGCCCCGGCCCGCGGGCCCCCACCGCGCCGCCCGCGCGGGGGGCTCCTACCTCCTTCCCGGGGCAGCGGCGAGGGGGCCCGGCCCCGGCGGCGGCGGTGGCGGCGGCTGCGGCTGGGCTGGCTCCCTCCGAGGGGCCGGGAGGCGGCAGTGAGCCTGGCCCCGCGCCACCCCCCGCCGCCGGCGGCCAATCCCCACCCGGGCTGGGGGGAGGGCGATGCAAATTACCCCGGATCTGGGTCCGCCCGCCCGCCTCCCCCACGCCCGGGCCCAGCCTGCACTAGGCCGCGCATCCTCGGGCTCGCCTGCGCCGCGCGGCCGCCCGGGCCGCCGCCCTCCCCGGGGAGCGCCGGGTGGGTGACCCCCCCCCCCGGGGCGGGGGGCTGAGGGGAGGGGGGCTGGGGACGGTTACACAACCAGGCGGGGAGGGGCCCCAGGGCGGGGAGGGGGCCGGCCCGCGGGCCGCGCAGCCGGAAGCCGGGGACCGCCACCGGCCCCCGGCAAGGGGAGCCCGGCTCCAGGCCCCGCCCTCTGGCCGGCAGGGCCCGCCCTCGAGCCGCGCCGCGCGATCGGCCCGCGCCCATTGGCTCTCCAGCCCGCCGCTCACCGCCCCTCCTCCGCACCGCCCCTACCCGCGAGCCGCGGCGGACCGCCAGCGCAGGGCACCCTGGGACTTGTAGTCCTACCCGCCTGCCACCTGCCAGCCGCAAGCGCGGGGGAACTACGATACCCAGAGGCCCGAGCGGCCGCGCCCGCCCACCCGGACACCCCACCCCTTCCCCCTCCTTTGCAAAGCCCCCCTCCCTGTTTTTTCAGCCCCCTCCCCCCCCCTCCCCCATGGAGCTCAATCCTGGCCAACTCCAACGTATGCACGCAGCACCGAATAGGCCCCCGGGGGGCGAGAGCGCCCCCAGTACCCAGCTGCAAACTTAGCACGCGACGCGCCCCCCTATCTCCCCACGCCGGCTCCCCCCACCCTCAATGCAGCCCCGCTTCCCCTCCCCCTCTCCCCGCGCGCCTGGGAGCCCCGAAAAACCATGCACGGAGGGGGGGGCTGGCGCACAAGCCCATGCACTTCGCCCCCAATACCCACTCTCGGGCGGCGCCCCCTCCCCGCCCTCGGGATCCAGGGCGCCTCCCGCCTCCGGGCAGCTGCCAACCACCCCCTCCTCTGAAACTTGCGGGACGTCCCCGGCTCCCGGGATCGCCCCTTCGCGAGAGGGCAGGGGTGGGCGCAGCGCCCCCGGCCCGTCCCCGCCCTGCACCCCGCGCTGGGGGCTACGCCGGGCGCTGACTTACCTCGCGGGGCCGGGCCGGGGCCGGGCCGGGCCGGGGCGCGCGGGGCCGGGGCCCGGAGTTGGGACTGGGCTCCTCGGCCGCTCGCCTCTGGGGTCCGCGTCTCGCTCTCCCCTCGCTGGCTCTCCCCTCGTCGCTCCCTCGCTCCGGCGGCGGCGTCACTGCCCCTACAGTAACTGTACAGTACAGCCAAAGCCCCGTATGATGCTCGCGACTCCCTTCCTGGTTTCTCCGAGGGCAAGAGGGGTCCTCCCTTGTCTTAAAGGTGCCGCAGCCGCCGGCCCCCCCCCACGCCCAGCCCGCCCCCCCCCCCCCCACCCCGGCCTCAGAGGCCAGAACAGGCTCGGCAGGTCCCCTCTTGCCACGTCTCTGCCCTCCCGTGGGGCTTCGCCCGCTGCGCCGGGGAGACCGGGCTGTTATTAGGTTTTGTCAAGTTGGTGGGGGGGTCCAGCCCGCCCCCGGCGCGCCCCCCCCTCCTTTGACCTCTCCGCCCCGCTGCGCGGCGCCGTGCCAGCCTGCCAGCTTATCTGGCCCCAGAGCTCCCCGGGGCGCGGGGGGAGCGGGCCCCCCGGGGTGGAGGGGGTGGGGGCCTCCAGATAAACAGGCCCCCAGCCTCTGCGCAGAGGCGGGTGCGGGGGGGCGCGGGCTTTGCCCCCGACGCCTGGGGCGTGGCAGGATGGCAGCGGGGGCGGGGAGGGCTGTGCGCACTGCGAGGAGAGACGCGGGCGTGGGTCGCGGCTGCCCGGGCTGCTGGGGGTGGGGGGGGCGCGAGGGAGTGGGGGCCTCGGGCCTGGCGCCGGCCCTCCCCGGGCCTCAGTTTGCCCAGCCGCGGAAGGGACCCGGGGGCAGGCTTTCAGCTGACTGCTAGCGTCCGCTGGGCTCCCAGGTCCCTCAATGAAACAGCCAACCTGCCCGCCCGAGATTATATAAAGGAGTCGCCTCCGCCCGCTGCGCCAGGGGCGTAGCGGGGGAAGGGGTTGGCGAGGGGCGGGCTGGGCTGTTGTTTTCCCGGCTTTCCAAGTTCCCCCACCCATCTGCGGGCCACTGGGCGGGACGGGGTCCCGGCCCCGGACGCCTGGGTTCTGCGGTCCTCTCCCGCAAGGGTCTGCGTGGCTCGGGAGGGGCGGAGGTGGGGAGTGGGGAGGCGTTGGCTCAGCCCAACTTTTTTTCCCTGTCCATTTCTCCCACTTCCTCCCCGGTCGTGGGAGAGGTCCGGCGGGGGACGGGGGAGGGGGAGGAGGGGACGAGGGGTGAGAACAGCCTGACCCGGCCCGGCCGGCTGCCCGTTGCACACAGTAGGCGTCCAGAGAGGGCTGGCTGGTGCGATCAGCCGCCTGGGGAGCTCTGAGCCTCAGTTTCCCCTTCCTTATTCCCTTGGTCGGAGAGGGCTGGCACCTGCTTCGTAGCTGTCGTTTACTGAACGCTTCTCTGGTGGCTGGCTCTGTCCGGGGTCCTGTTTACCTTCATTCTAACATCTAATGCCATTATCATGATCATTATTTATTGTTATTATCATTTTTACCACCATTACCTTACAGGCAGGAAACTTCCACTGCCGTGGGTGAAATGCACCCCGTTTGTCCTTCTCCGACTTCAAAGCTTTCCTCCCCCCAACCCCAACCTCCTGCACTTTACTGCCTCTTCACACACGTATTAAAAGTGCCTTTAAACGCCCAAATGGGTTGAATTGGCTTTTGTAATAATAATTGGGCTTCAAGGGGAAACCCGGGAGGCCCCCAGAAGGGAAGCGACAGCCCCAGGACTTGCAGCCTGAAACCAGCCCCGGGGTAGGTGGAAAGGGACTGAGGGAGGGGCCGCATGCGTCTAGCGTGAGGGCGGAGCCCAGGGACTTTGTTCTAACGACCCTGCCTGGGATATAAGCCCTCTTCCTTCCAACGTGCAGGTCCCAGGGCAGTGCTTGGTCTCTGTAGATACCTGAACCTCAAGCCTTAGTCCTCAATGGTCTCTTTTGCCATCCCGCTCAAGCTCCACCCACTCAGCCAGAGCAGGGGTGACTCAGGGTCCCCTCTGTACCACCCAGCCTCAGATATCTGGCACCCTTCTCTGCAGTTAATAACCTGACTCAGAAGGGGCAGGGAACTCGTATGTAGGATTGGCGTTGAATCTAATCCTTATCAGGCCCTGGGAAAAAACAGGGATCATATGATTTCCAGCTTACATTTGAGGAAATTGAGACCCAGAGAGGGACAGTAGCCAAGGATGTTGAACCCAGCTTCACCTGGCTCTGGACCCTGCCGGAAGGGCTGTGGGCAGGTCCTTCAGAAAATAAATGCTGGGATGGCGTACCCCTACCCTGTGCCCACTCCTGTCCCTGCAGTGCAAAGAGAGGGAAGGGAGCAAAGCTTTGTCCTGACCCCCACTCCTCAGTCCCACCCCCTCCCCTCCCCAAAAAAAGATACCCAAGTAGATACTATTTGAAAACCTAATAAAGTATAAAAGATTGAGTTGCTGTGTGACCTTGGGCAGCTTACTTAACTTCTCTGACCCTCAGAGTCCTCTGTAAAGAATAATGGTAGAGGGACTTCCCTGACGGTCCAGTAGTTAAGACACTGCACTTCCACTGCAGGGGGCATGGGTTCCATCCCTGGTCCTGCAACTAAGATCCCCACATGCCGCAGCGTGGCCAAAAAATTAAAATTAAAAAAAATGTTTTAATTAAAAAAGAACGATGGTAGAGATTTCCTAGGGTTGTGACAAAGGAGAAACAAGATGGTACATGTAACATACTTAAACAGAACAGTGCCTGCTGGTGGGAAGTCCTCAACACAGGATAGATGTGACCATGCTGTTATTGCTGTCATTATTATTATTATTTGAGCCATACCCTTCCCCCCACCCTGTTCCTGGCCAGTGTAGAGTTGAAACCCACATCTCCAAAGGTGAAAACTTCGCGCACACACTCAAGGCATTTTTTTTTTACCTCATTGGCAGACCCCACCCCCGCCAATGTGCTTGGCTAAAGGGTTCTTGGAATGTATCAGAACCAATTCCATCATAGCCATAAAACAATACAAAAGTTGATAAATACTTGAAACTTGCCTCAGAACAGATTTGTTCTAGAGTGAGTAGTAACACCAGCTCTCATTTTCTGAGTTCCACCTTTGTGTGTTATTTTAGTCTATCTGTGGAGCAGGGGTTATCATCCCTGATGTACGTGATAAAGACACCGAGACCAAGAGGGGGTAAGAAGTTTGCCAAAGGCACACAGCATGCCAGTGGGGTGACTTGAATTCGAGTTATATGGGCTAGGCTGCAAAGCTGTATAATATTTTGAACCGATAATTCTTGTCACCATAAACAGGTGTTGCTTCTGGGAGCAGAGTGAGAGAGCTTCTGTTTACTCTCTTTGATCTTTTGAATTTTGTATCATGCATTTATTACTTATAATAAAATAAAAAATACTTCTAAAGTAGCACATTACTTAACCTATGTGCTTCAAAGAACACCATCAAGAAAGTGAAAGAAAAACCTACAGAATGGGAGAAAATATTTGCAAGTCATAGATCTGATAAGGGTCTACTACCCAGGATATATAAAGAAATCTTTAACTCAATAATAAAAACACTACCAATTTTTTTTAAGGGGCAAAGGATTTGAATAGACATTTCTCAAAAAAGATATATAAATAACCAATCAAGCTCATGAAAATTTACCCAACATCATTAGTCATCAGGGAAATGCAAATCAAAACCACGAGGAGACACCACTTCACCCCTGCTAGGTTGGCTAGAATCAAAAAAAGACAGACTGTAACAAGTGTTGGTGAGGATGGAGAGAAACTGAAATCCTCATATGTGGCTGGTGGGAATGCAAAATGTTATAGCTGCTGTGGAAAACAGTGTGGCGCTTTCTCAAATGGTGAAGCAGAGAGTAACCATATGATCCCTCAATTCCACTCCTAGGTGTCTCTACCCAAGCGAAATGACAACATGAATATCCATAACAGCATATTCCTAAGAGCCAAAAGTAGAAACAGTCCAGGTGTCCATCGACTGATTAGTGGATAAATAAAATGTGGTCCATCCATACAATAGAATATTATTCAGCCTTAAAAAGGAGTGAAGCACATACACGCTACAATGTGAATGAATCTTGAAAACATGATGCTCAGTGAAACAAACCAGACACAAAAGGCCACATAGTGTATGATTCCATGTATATGGAATGTCCAGAACAGGCAAATCCAGAGACAGAAAGTGGGTTAGTGGATGCCTGGAGCTGGGAGGTGTTGGAGAGAATGGGGTGGGGGGAGTGCACCAATAGACGTGAAGTTTCTTTTTAGGGTGATGAAAATGTTCTGGGATTAGATAGTGGCCATGGTTGTACAACTCTACTACTAGGCTAGAAACCACTGAATTACACACTTTAAAGGGTGAATTGTATAGCATGTGAATTATATCTCAATAGAAATTATATAGAGAGAGTTACTTTTTTTAAAAATAAATTGATTTATTTATTTGTTTTTGGCTGCATTGGGTCTTCGTTGCTGTGCGCGGGCTTTCTCTAGTTAGGGCGAGCAGGGGCTACTCTTTGTTGCAGTGTGCAGGCTTCTCATTGCAGTGGCTTCTCTTTTGCAGAGCATGGGCTCTAGGCACACAAGCTTCAGTAGTTGTGGCATGCAGGCTCAGTAGTTGTGGTTCGCGGGCTTAGTTGCTCCGCGGCATGTAGGATCTTTCCAGACCAGGGCTCGAACCTGTGTCCCCTGCATTGGCAGGTGGATTCTTAACCACTGCACCACCGGGGAAGTCCCTAGAGTTACTTATTTATTGAAGTATAGTTGGTTTACAATAGCTTTACTTTTTGGTTGAGGAACATTTCGCAGTTGACAAAGTTCTTACATCATTGTGATCTCATTTAAGCTTCCAAATACCTGAGATATTTTAAAAGAGGGTATCTCAGTTACTACAGAAGGTCATACGGGTGCTGAGCTTGGAAGGGGGACTGGAGTTCAGGTTTCCTGAGTCATAAAGGTTTTCAAGTAGGGATGTTAGCTGTCATCTAGGGAACTTCTTGGATGAGACAGGTTGAGTTCCTGAGAGCTCGCTCCCTCCTGGGGGAAGACGTGGAGGAGAATCTCAGGGCCAAGTGAGCTCTGGGCAAGAGGGAGCCCGCCATCTCTCCATCCCAGACCCCAGCTCCTCTACAACCTAGGGGGGTGGCTGTCTGAACCCCTAAGGCTCCCATGCATGAAGCTGGCATTTCTTGAGACCAATCTTCTTGTTCTGATTCTGCAGCCCAGGTGACCCTCCCACTCTGGGCCTCAGCTTACCAATGGCAGCGAGCGCCATACCTCTTTCACAGGCTTACAAAGCAGCCACCAAACAAGGCAAGGTGCCTTTGGGAACTTGGATCAGATGTCTTTAGGTTTTGCTTGTTTGTTTGTTTTGTTTTGTTTTGTTTTTAAATTTTATATTGGGGCACAGTTGATGAACAATGTTGGACTAGTTTCAGGTGTACAGCAAAGTGATTCCATTATACATACACATGTATCTATTCTTTTTCAAATTCTTTTCCCATTTACATTACGTCTTTAGGTTTTTCAACAGGTATTGACTGTTCTCTCAACCACGACCCAAGAGGGAGTGGATGAGGGGCCTTCCCTGACTGCTGTGGGTGAATTAGGGGCTGTAGCTGGACCCAGGGGCCTCACAGCTCGAGGTGTTAAAACAGTTTCTGCCGTGGACCCGGGTTTGATCCCTGGTCGGGGAACTAAGATCCCACAAGCCGCGTGGCGCAGTCGAAACAAAAGGAAACAAACAAAAACACAGTTTGCACATGGGCCTTGGGAATCCTAGCTGATATTCCTGGAGGAACTTCTGGGAAAGGGAGCTGCGGGGTAAGTGTTCCACTTTTGAAAAAGGCAGGGACATAGGCAGGTTCTAAAACCCGGGGTGGGGAGGTGGGAGGAATTGAGAGATTGGGATTGACATATATACACTATTGATACTATGTATAAAATAGATAACTAATGAGAACCTACTGTATAGCACAGGGAACTCTACTCAGAGCTCTGTGGTGAACTAAATGGGAAGGAAATCCAAAAAAGAGGGGATATATACCTGATTCATTTTGCCATACAGCAGAAACTAATACAATATTGTAAAGAGCTATACTCCAATAAAAAAATTTTTTTAAATCTGCCTATAATTTGCATAATGTAGTTTATGAAATAGAGTCACTGCAACCACCTTGAAAAAATTAATAAATCAAATAAAACCTAGGAGGGGATCACTGAGCTTGATGTTGACACCATGACGATTTTAGAACATTCTGCTCAGTGTTTGGTCTGCCTGGAAGCCCACTTAGCCAGCCCTTAGTGCCTCCCATGGACGAAGTCCCTGGTCTCCAGCTTACATTTTAGTGGCAAATACTGACAATAAGCAAAGAGATAAAATCATTTCAGACAATTAGCGGCGAGTAACTGAATAGACAGTGATGGGGGCCTGGGGGCTATTTTTTTTAAATGAACACATGTCAAAAGATTTTATTTCGTTCATTAATTAATGAGGGAACCAGCAAGATGTTACAATGGGTTCAAAGGAAAATCCAAAGAACATTCCTATAGAGACAGGTGAGCAATGCTGGAATGAATTACAGACAGAAGAAAACAGGACTGTGTATGATTCATTTGTATTTGTCTGGACAAGAATCATTGCCAGCAAGTTCCCTGGAGGTCCACCGGTCCACTGGAGGACCACAGCGAGTTCCCTGGAGGTCCACAGTTCCCTGGAGGTCCACAGTTCCCTGGAGGACCACAGCGAGTTCCCTGGAGGTCCACAGTTCCCTGGAGGTCCACTGAGCCATACTGGCTCAGAGCTTTCACTGCCATGGTCCCAGGTTCAATACCTGGTCGGGGAGCTAAGATCCCGCAAGCAGCGCCGCGTGGCCTAAATAAGTAAACAAATAAACAAAAGAAAACAAAAAAAGGATCATTGCCATAAGTATCAGTTTTCTACACGTACACAGTTGTAGAATAGCCCAAAGATGGCAAAAGGTGAGAGACCTCATAGAATCAGACCATGGCTAGGTTTGTCTAGGGGCTAGTTCTGTTACTGAAATGATCGTCAGGGAGAATTCTTCAAAGGAAGTGATACTGAGCAGAGATCTGAATGAGGATATGGGAGCAGCTTCCCAGGCCTGAGGGTAAAGGGTACAACGTGGGACTGCTCCTCATGATGGAGGATCAGCCAGGAGGCCAGTATGGCTGGAGCAGCAGATTCAGAGGGCAGTAAACGGGCACCTGCAGGCCAGGCAAGTGCTTTGGACTAAAGTGTCATGGATTCAGTCATAAAAAGGAGTGAAGCACTGACACTCGCTACAACATGGATGCGTCTTGAGAACACGATGCTCAGTGAGAGAAGCCAGACACAGAAGGACTCATAATGTGTGATTCCATTGATGGGAAACGTCCAGAACAGGCAAATCCACAGACACAGAGAGTGGGTTTGTGGTTGCCAGGGCCTAGGGGAGGGGGAGGGGAGTGACTGCTAAGGGGGATGGGGTAGTTTTTGGGGGTGATGGAAATGTTCAAAAATTAGATAGTAGTGACGGTTGCACAGTTCCGTGAAAACCACTGAATTGTCCACATTAAAGAGCGAATATTCTGGTAGTGAATAATATCTCAATTTTTAAAAAGCAAAGAAACACCCATGTTTAATAACAGCCGTATTCACAATAGCTAAAATATGGAAACAACCCAAATGTACATTGACCGATGAATGAAAAAGCAAAATGTAGTCCATCCACACAATGAAATATTACTCAGTCTTAAAAAGGAAGGAGATTCTGACACCTGCTAATACATGGATGAAACTTGAGGACATGATCCTCAGTGAAATTAGCCAGACACAAAAGACAAATACTGTCTGATCCCACTCACAGGAGGTCCCTAGAGGATTCACATCCACAGAGACAAGAAGTAGATGGTGGGGGCCAGGGGTTGGGGGAGGGGGTGGGGAGTCAGTGTTTCATGGGGGCAGAGTTTCAGTTTGGGGAGATGGGAAAGCTCTGGAGATGGATAGTGGTAATTTTTGCACAACAATGTGAGTATACTTAAACGTCACTGAATTGTACATTTAAAAATGGCTAAATTGGTAAATTTTATGTCATATATATGTTGCCAAAAAATTTTGTTTTAAGTTCAAAAGGGAAGTTGGCCTGGAACAGGATGTGAGGGTGGCCAGGCGCCATCTCATTCCAAAGTCTGGGAACTCCTGCAGTGCCTAATGGATTCGCACATCCCATTAGTATGAAGCGTGGTCATTTGTGAGTAAAATTAAATGTTTTTCCTTTCCAAAAAATTAAAATTAAAAAATTGAAAGGTACCCCCCAAAAAGTATTGATGGAAAGACATCAGTAAGAATAGAATTACCATATGACTCAGCAATCCCACTCCTGGGCATATACCCAAAGAAAACCATAATTCAAAAAGACACATGTACCCCAATGTTCACTGCAGCTCTATTTACAATAGCCAGGTCACGGAAGCAACCTAAATGTCTATCAACAGATGAATGGATAAAGATGTGGTACATATATACAATGGAATATTACTCAGCCATAAAAAGGAACGAAACTGGGTCATTTGTAGAGATGTGGATGGATCTAGACACTGTCATACAGAGTGAAGTAAGTCAGAAAGAGAAAAACAAATACTGTATATTAAGGCATATATGTGGAACCTAGAAAAATGGTACAGATGAACCAGGTTGCAGGGCAGAAACAGAGACACAGATGTAGAGAACAAAGGTATGGACACCAAGGGGGGAAAGTGGCGGGGGAGTGGTGGTGATGGGATGAATTGGGAGATTGGGATTGACATAAATACACTAATATGTATAAAATGGATAATTAATAAGAAACTGCTGTATAAAAAAATAAATAAAATAAAATTCAAAAAAAAGAAAGACATCAGCCTGGGTTCGAGCAGACATGTGCCCTGCTTTATGTTTTGTTAATCTTTCCGATAACTGTGTAAGAGCCCTGAGCAGGGCAAGACCAGTTGGGACGCTGGTGTGGGCAGCTCGGTCAGCATAGATGGAGACAATAGTGGGGGAAGGTGGACAGGGTCCTTTTTTCTTTGGTCGCACAGCACTCGGGATCTTAGTTCCCCAACCAGGGATCGAACCTGCTACGGAAGCGCTCAGTCCCAAACACTGGACCACCAAGGAAGTCCCTCCTTACACTTATTTTTATTTATTTATTAAAGTCTTTATTGAAGTTGTTACAATATTGCTTCTGTCTTATGTTTTGGTTTTTTGGTCCCTGAGGCATGTGGGAGCTTAGCTCCCCGACCAGGGATCGAACCCACACCCCCTGCATTGGAAGGCGAAGTCTTAACCACTGGACCACCAGGGAAGTCCCTCCCTACACTTATTTTTAAAAGGCTCATGATCTGCTTTGCCATCTTCAAAACCTGCAGCTTGACATCCTCCCATTTCTCTCTAACTCTGACCCTCCTAACTCCCTCTTATAAGGACCCTGTGAAATATGTATATAAATTAGTTTCCTAGGGCCTCTGTAACAAAGTACCACAAACTGGGTGCCTGGGGACAGCAGAAATGTATTCCCTTTCAGTTCGGAAAGCCGGAAGTCCAAAGTCAAAGTATTGGCAGGGCCATTCTCCTTCCAAAGGCTCTGGGGAAGGGTCTGTCCCCGGCCTTTTGCCTGGCTTCCTTCCAGTAGCCTCAGGCCTCCCTTGGCTTGCAGGTGGCCAGCTTCCCCAGGTCCCTTTAGGTCATCTTCCCTCTGTGCTCATCTGTCTCTGTGTCCAAATGCCCCCTTCTTATAAGGACAGCAGTCACATTGGATTAGGGGCCCACTCTGCTCCAGCATGAACTCTTTTTAACTAATTACATCTTCAACAACCCTATTCACAAATAAAGTCACCTTCTAAGGTACTGGAGGTTAGTACTTCAACAAGTCATACATACATATGTGTATATGTTTATCTATCTATCTATCTAATCTTTTTCACCAGTGACTTTGAATAAAGATGCCAAGATGCTGAAGGCTAGCTTATCAGTTCTGGGAGAACGGAGATAAATTTGGATTCAAGGCATATCACAGCAAACACACAAAGAAACACTAACCTTCCTGGGAGAGCTGTAAAGTTCTATGCACACTCTCAAAAGCCAACTGAGGGGACTTCCCTGGCAGTCCAATAGTTAAGACCCTGTGCTTCCACTGCAGGGGGCAAGGTTTGGATCCCTAGTCGGGGCAACAAAGATCCCGAAAGCCACGCGCTGTGGCCAAAAAGAAAAAAAAAAAAAAAGGAAGCCATTGAGTAAAAGGGGACAGAGTTTCAGTTTGGGAAGATGAGACAGTCCTGGAGATGGATAGTGGGGGTGGTTGCCCAACAATGTGAATGTACTTAATGCCACTGAGCTGCACACTTAGAAAGGGTTAAAATGCTCAATGTGATGTATGTATATTTTACTACAATTATTATTTTTTTAAGGTGGGGAGTCAGTTGATTCAGTGCAGTACGGGCTCCTGGATGGGATCCTGAAACAGAAAAAGGGCATTTGTGGAAAAACTGGTGAAATGTAAAGACAGTGTGGAGTTTTGTTCGTGGTGATTTACGGGTGTTCGTTCCTTAGTTGTGACAAAGATAGCGTGGTGATGTATGACAGCATTAGGGGAAGGTGAGTGAAGGGGTATATGGGAAGCCTTTCTGGAATCTTTGCAAGTTTTCTGTAAATCTAAAATATTTCTGAAACAAAACATGTATTTAACAACAAAAAAAAAGCAAAAATTGAGTCTACATGGGTGTATATATTTGTCAGATTCATCCAACTCTATACGTAATATCTGTACATTTTATTGTATATAGCCTATACCTTAATTTCATAAAAACACACAGAAATTAAAACACCCGAAAAAAAGTTGCTTGACCAAAAATGCCTAAAAATATGCACCGCCTTTGGCCCAGAGATTCTGTATCTAGAAATTTATCCAAAGGAAATATTTTGAGACGGTCAAGCTATAGTAACTAGAAAAGCGGGTTACAAACCAGTACATTTAAAAGGTCCCATTATTCTGGCATAGGGACTTCCCTGGCGGTCCAGTGGTTAGGACTCTGCACTTCCACTGTGGTTTTGATCCCTGTCTGGGGAACTAAGATCCCACATGCTGTGCTACATGGCCCCCCCAAATTTTTTAAAATAAATGAAAATAAAAGGTCCCATTATTCTTAAAAATATACACATGTATACGCTTTGTACACACACTGAGGTATCAACAGGACTTATCTCTAGGTGGTGGGATAAGGGTGACTTTACTGCTTCTCTGACTATTTGCATTTTTCTTCAATTAATATATATTTCTTTTCTGAAATAAAAAAAAATTTTTTTAAGAGGTAATTGCACCAGATAGAATATCCTGTGAGGGTTTTGTATGAGTTTCCTTGGGCGACTGTAACAGGTTACCCTAAATGTAGTGACTGAAAACAACACATTAATTTTCTTACATTTCTAGAGGTCAGATAGTCCAAAATGGGTCTTGGGCTGATCCTTCTGGAGGCTCCAGGGCAGCATCGGTTTCTGCCTTTTCTAGCTTCCAGCGGCGCCGCATGCCTGGCTCGTGGCCCCGTCCTCCATCCTCACAGCCAGCAGCGCAGCATCTCCCGTCTCTCTCTGTCTCTGACCCTCCCATCACAGGGTCTTATAAGGACCCTGTGATGATGCTGGGCCCCTAGAGAATCCAGGATAATCTCCTTTGTCAAGAGCCTCAACTTAATACCATCTGCAGAGTCCCTCTGACCACGTAAGGGACACAGGCGTCTCTGGGAGACCATTATTCTGCCCATCACAGGTTTGTATGGACAAACCAGGCAATTAATAGTGCAGCTGAGATTCTGAAAAAGCTAATGTGATTTCAGGCCGCATTAATAGAGGTCTAGCACTCAGCTCGAGGGAGATGGTGTTCTTACCAAACCATTCTGGGGACGAGACCAGCATGCTGAAAGGAGACAAGGAGCCATGGCCCACGAGGAAAAGACAGACAGACAGACTGATAGCTGGGCCTCGCTCCCAGGAGTTCTCTGCAGGGCTTACGGGTGGAAGGCGGAAATGATTCTGGGGTGTTCCCGAGGGAAGGAGGGATGTCAGACCTGGTCCCAGTCCTATCTGAGTCTCCTCTTACTGCCTGGCACCCAGCACTGGGCTCAGTAATGGGTGGTCCAACTACTCTTGGGGGGTGGACCAGCCCAATATCAGGAGAAACTCCTGGAAGCCTTGTCGGGGGCGGGGGGGGGTGTCTTTCCACCAGACTCATTCGGTCGAAATGCTGACAGGGCTGCCGAGGCCTAAGTCAGAGAATCCAGAGCAAAGTTCAATTCCTAAAACCATGCAGGTGTTTGCACATCTGTATTCATAAGAGCATTATTCACAGAAGCCAAATCGACAGATGATGGATAAACAAGTTGCGGTCCATCCACACAGTGGAATATTATTCATCTTTAAAAAGGAAGGAGATTCTGACACCTGCTACAACATGGATGGACCCTGGGGACATGATGCTCAGTGAGAGAAGCCAGACACAGGACAAATACTGTCGGATTCCACTCACAGGAGGCCCCTAGAGGACTCAAATCCATAGATACAGAAAGTAGATGGTGGGGGCCAGGGCCTGGGGGAGGGGCTGGGGAGTTAGTGTTTAATGCGGACCGAGTTTCAGTTTGGGAAGATGAGAAAGTCCTGGAGATGTCTGCACAACAATGTGAACGTATTTAAAACCGCTGAGCTATGCACTTAAAAATGATCAAGATGGTAACTTTTGTGTATATTTTACTACAATAAAAAAAATCAGGGTCTGTTTTTAAAAACAGGACTAAAAAAAAAACCCAAAAGAAACTATTTTGGGGTCCAACTTAACAGAGCGCAGCCTTTTTATTTTCACAAGTGACGACATTGGAAAGAAAAGAACGTGAGAGCCACCAGCCACAAGTACAGAGTCAAATGGCTCCCAGCTCGGCTTCTGGACGCTTCAAGCCCTGCCGTGACCACTCACAGGCACATTGCTGGTTTGGTGGGCAGGGACTTTGTCTGCCCTGGGTGCCCCATAAACCCGGAACTGGTGCCTGGGTGCAGGGAAAGCCAGGTGAGGCGCCGGAAGCCCCTGGTTCCCCAGTGGGTGGATGCCTCCTCCCATCCAGGCTCCTCCCAGGTCCCCAGAGCCCCACCCAGACGAGCTAACATTTAACCAGTACATCCCGGGGTGGCCAAACCAGGTGTGCAAGTATCGAAATACTTCAGCAGCTTCACGGAGGGCCCCCAGCATCACGGAGAAACATTTTCTAAGCAGCAGAGGGTGGGGCAATAATGGCTGGTCCATGGGTACCTGGAGGGCTAGGGAGCCTCACTTAAGAGGTGGCTTAGACTGCTCCAAAGGTGGAAAAGGCAGGACCGATCTGGTGCTGCTGTCCCTCCCTCCTTCCACCCACCCCCAGGATCCCCGTCTGTGCAATGGGCCCTGCCAGTCTGTGCAATGGGTCCTGCCAGCTGGAAGCTCCCAGTCTCCTGAGTGCCACTTTCCTGGATGCCCCCTCACATTCAGGCTGGATGACAGCTCCCAGGGGCCTCTCAGAACCTCGAAGGAGTGCTCCAAAGCCGGGGGGGGCCAGCCTGTCTGCCTTTGGGGTCCAGCCCAGAGTTCTGTCTCTGTCACTCTTTCCGCAGCCGGGTCCCCCCCCCCCCCCTCCGCCGCCCCCGGACAGGAGTTGGCTTAGGGCAGGGGATCACATTGGGGGTGGAAGGGGTGTGATTCCCCTACCCCCTGCGGACAACTATGGCTGTCATATTGGGGGAGCTCCAGACATGGAGCTGGTGGAGGCCAGGGATGCCACTCAACACCCCACAGTGCCCAGGACAGCTCCACCCCAGGGAATGACCGGTCCCAAATGTCCACAGTGCCCAGGGGGAGAAACTGTGGCCTGGATCTAACGCGCCTGCTTGCTTTTTCCTCTCCGGGCTCTGCGGAGAAGGAAAACCACTGCGCGGTGGCCTCTGCTTGACCGGTGGCCAGGTCCCAGCCCTTGAGCCATCCCGCTGCCCTTCCCCCATCCCCTGGCAAAGCCTCCATTCCACCCACACCCCTACACTGCCCCAGGCAGCCTGTCTCCACGATGGGGGGTCCTTGGCTTTTTATCTGTGCGAGGGGCCTGAGGCTGGTCCCTCAGTAGAGACGGTCTCCGTGGGTCAGCTTCATCTGAGGGACCCCGGGTGAACCAGGCCAGTCCTGTCCTCCCCCACCCCAGCCCCTGCCCACTCAGGGCCTTCTACAAGATGGCACCCCTGGGGGAGCCTGCAGAGCGGAGGGGACCACAGCTAGGGAAGGAGCAGAAGAGGAGAACGTGGCAGCCTTTCGGGTCGGCCAGACCTCCCCCTCGGATCTTTCTTTTTTTTAAATCACCACAATTTAAGGAGGGACTCCTCCCTCCATCCTGCCGCCTGCCACGTGGGCCAGCCAGGGGAGTCACCCGCTGGCCCTCTCGCTCCCTTGGCTGGTTTGGCTGCGAGGCAGTAGCTTCAGTTTCACTTTGGTGTCACCGGTTTCACTTTCCGGGAGAGAAAGAAGAGAGACAGAGAGAGACAGGGAAGAGAAGAGGGACAGAGAGGGAGGGCAGCTGTGTCAGGTGCAAGGTCAGCCGCCGCCCTGTCCTGCGGGGCCACCGTCTTGCCGCCGCTCCCTCTCCTGACCTTCCTCTGGCCTGTGGATTCTCAGAGTCAAGGTCAAGGGGTCAAAGGGCAAGTTCACTCTGCATGACCTTGGGCAAGGCAAGCCACCTTCTTATCCTGGGCTCCTTCCCCACACCGCCCGACCTCCTGTAAAAGTGGGGCAGGGGATCAGGTCCACCCCATGGGGTGCTGGGAAGATCAAAGCTCTGCTGACCGCTGACTTGGGCCACAACATCCCCTTTGGGAGGGGGCGGAGCTGGTCCAAGGCAGGACAGGATGTCGGCTGCCTTTACCCAGCAGGAACCCTTGGCCCAGAAACCACCAGAAAGGAGGATCCATGTGGCCTGAGTCGGGGCTGGGTGGGGAGTGGCGGGGGGGGTGGGGGATAGTGTCCCCTGAGGCCACCTGCTGTGGCTTGGGGCTCATGGTCTGGCAGATGGGGCTACAGGCCCAGGTGCCCCACTTGCTTACTGGCAGGCCTGCCTGTCTCCAGGCAATGGCGTGGCCTTGTCCCCCTCACCCCTGCTGTTCTTCCTGCAGGGTGTGGGTCCACAGCCTGGGGCATGGATTCACTGTCTTCTGGGCCTGGTTGAGAGCCACTTGATGTCAGGAGATGGGCCCCATTTTCCAGGACTGGACGGGCCCCATTCTCCAGACTGGACGGGAAGCGGGGAGGGGGGAGAGTCACCTGGGGATGTCAAGAACGTAGCTCAGGGAATTCCCTGGTGGTCCAGTGGTCAGGACGTGGACTTTCACTGCCGTGGGCTTTCACTCCCGTGGGCCCGGGGTTCGATCCCTTGTCGGGGAACACAAGCTGCGTGGCGTGGACAAAAAACAAAAAACCCTCACAGCTCAGGGAGACAGGAAGTGTGGGAGCCAATGGGAGAGGGCAGTTCATTTTTTATTTATTTATTTTTATTTTGAATTCTATTTATTTTTTATACAGCAGGTTCATATTAGTTGTCTATTATATATATATTACATTTTAGTGTATACATGTCAATCCCAATCTCCCAATTCATCCCACCATCCCCCCACCCTGCCACTTTCCCCCCTTCGTGTCCATACGTTTGTTCTCTACATCTATCGTTTTTTAGTATAACAGCTTTATTGAGATATAATTCAAATACCATACAGTTCACACACTTAAAGTGTGCGATTCACTGGTTTTCAGGACATTCACAGTGTTGTGCAACTGTCACCACTATCTTATCTTAGAACATTCTCATCCCCCCAAAAGGAAACCCCGTCCCCATTAGCATCACCCCCATCCCCTCCCCCAGCCCCTGACAACCAGGAACCCACTCCCTGTGTCTGTGGATCGGCCTGTTCTAGACGTTTCCCATCAATGGAATCACACCCTGTGTGTCCTTCTGTGTCTGGCTTCTCTCACTGAGCATCGTGTTCTCAGGGTCCGTCCACGGTGTAGCGAGTGTCGGGGCTTCACCCCTTTTCACGGCTGAGCGACGCTCCAGTGTGTGGATGTGCCTTATTCCGCTTATGCATTCCTCAGCCGATGGACGTTTGGGGTGTCTCCAGTTTGGGCTGCTGTGAATGAGGGCAGGTGTTAACCGAAGTAGGTGTTGGTTGGTGCATGTCCACGCACCATAAGTGATGTCTGGGGACCCCACGTTTTCTGGGGGGTAAGAAGCACACCCTAGAAGGCACAGAGAGAAGGAGCACCCCCAGGGGCGGCCCGGCACCCAGTCTCCCTGGATCTTTGCCGGATGCTGAGGAAACACCTTCCCCATCCCCACCCCCGCCCAGGTTGGCTCCAATTGTGAACCCAGAACTTCAAAAGGGAGAGTTTGAGAAGCTCCCAGAACCTCAGGGGCCAGCACGGAGCAGCAGGGCAGGCAGGCTGGGAGCAAGGCCCCGGAAGATGGCCCCTCCCTTTTAATGAGGAGTAGAGACGGGCTGGGGGTGGGCCGGCCGAGGCGGGGGAGGGGAGAGCAGAGGAGAGGCAGGAAGAGGAGGGAGGCAGGGGCGGGGCTTCCTCAGAGGGCAGGTAGGCAGGCGGCTTCTTCGCACCTGTGCTGGGCTTTGCGCCGCCCCTTTGGCGGGGAGCCCCTGGGCAGGTGAGGAGGAGGGGGAGAGGGAGTCACACAGGATTCCGTTCCTGTCACTCCGGAGCCACTTCCTGCTCTTTAATGTGGGGTGAAAGCTGGAGACAGCGTACCTCCGACTTCACGCATCCCGGGGAGACCCCACCCCTCTGCGTAGAAGCTGATCCCACTCGCCCCGCCCCCTCCTCCAGCCCAAGTCCAGGTGTGGGGAGACCCGGTCCAGCAGCTCCTCACGTGCTCACTGGGCACCTGTACAACGTCTTTGGGGAAATACCCGCCTTTTTAATTGGGGCGACTCTTTTGGTTGTTAAGTTTTGAGGATTTTTTCTTTTTCTTTGTTGTAAGAATTCTTTATTTCCCCTGAGTACTAGGCCCGTCTCCCCTACAGGATTTGCAAATACTTTTTTCCCACTCTGTGAGCTTTCTCTTCACTCTCCTGAGGGCGTCCTTTGATGCACCCAAGTTTTCAATTTTGATCAAAGTCCAAGTTCATCTATATTTTCTTTTGCTGCTTGTGCCTGTGTGTCATGTTGAAGAATCCACTGCCAAGTTCAAGGCCATGAAGGTGGGTGATGGGAAAGTCAAAGGAGCAATTTTGCTGAGGGTTTTACATGGGTCGGGGTCTGGCGGCCCTCGGCAGGGGGAAGGGAAAGGCTGCCTGAAGTTTGAGCAGGAGCTGAGGGTGGGGAGGGGGGAATGGAAGAGGAATTCCAGAACAGGGAACAGCAGGTGCAAAGACAGGGAGCCAAGAGTGAGTGAAAGGCTTGCACTGCCTCCCCCTCCCCCCTCCTCTTTCCCCTCCCCCTTCCCCTCCCCTCCTCTTCCCCCTCCCCTCCCCTCCTCTTCCCCCTCCCCTCCCCCTCCCCTTCCCCTCCCCTCCCCTCCCCCTCCCCTTCCCCTCCCCTCCCCTCCCCCTCCCCTTCCCCTCCCCTCCCTCCCCCTCCCCTTCCCCTCCCCTCCCCTCCCCTCCCCTTCCCCTCCCCTCCCCTTCCCCTCCCCTCCCCTCCCCCTCCTCTTCCCCTCCCCTTCCCCTCCCCCTCCCCTTCCTCTTCTCTCTCTCCTCCCCACTCCTCCTCCCTGACACTCTGACCCCTGGGAGGCCCCTACCACTGTACACTGGGTCCCCCCCAGAGACATCAGGGGTTGGGGGGTGATGTGTCTGTGCTTAGAAACCTCACTGGTCCCCACCTCAAAATCCAAGGCTGTTATAGAAGAAAGGAGATGGGTGGCCCGGCAGGGGAGCTGTGTGTGAACTTTCAGGTGAGTGTAGTGGGGCGGTCATCCCAGCCACACGGGAGGGCGGAGGGTTATGGGGGCTCAGAGAAGGCAGAGAGCCCTCCCCAAGAGACACCCACAAGTGAAGGACCAGGAGATAGGCAGGTGCAGATGGAAGGGAGTGAAAAGGCTCACAGGTGAGCAGAGTAGGAAGTGCGACAGGACAGACAGCAATGCCAGTGGTGGGGACAGGTGGGCTTGGTCTTCTGGGAGGGAGAGGGGACATGGGGACAGGAGGTAAGGGGCCAGCCTTTACCTCCACCCAGGGCAGGCCACCAGGATGAGGGTATTTGTGGAGTGATAGGTCTAAGGGGAAGGTATAGGGGGGTCTCCAGTCCAAGGCCTTGCCCTGCCCCACGGCCCAGCTCTCTCTGTGACTTTTTTCTTTTTATATTTATTATTATGATCATTATTATTTTTATTTTGGCTGCACCGGGTCTTAGTTGCGGCACACGGGATCTTCGTTGCGGCATGTGGGATCTTTGGTTGCAGCATGTGGACTTTTTTTTTTTTAATAAATTTATGTATTTTTATTTATTTATTTTTGGCTACGTTGGGTCTTTGTTGCTGCATGTGGGCTTTCTCTAGTTGTGGCGAGCGGGGGCTACTCTTCGTTGTAGTGCACGGATTGTCATTGCAGTGGCTTCTCTTGTTGCGGAGCACAGGCTCTAGGAGCGCGGGCTTCAGTTGCAGCATGCGGGCTCAGTAGTTGCAGCTCGTGGGCTCTGGAGTGCAGGCTCGGTAGTTGTGGCACACAGGCTTAGTTGCTCCGCAGCATGTGGGATCTCCCTGGACCAGGGCTCGAACCCGTGTCCCCTGCATTGGCAGGCGGATTCCTAACCACTGCACCACCAGGAGAGCCCAGCATGTGGACTTCTTAGTTGCAGCATGCATGCGGGATCTAGTTCCCTGACCAGGGATTGAACCCGGGCCCCCTGAATTGGGAGCATGGAGTCTTACCCGCTGGACCACCAGGGAAGTCCCTCTCTGTGACTTTGTGCAGGAGAATCTGTAACCTGAGGCCGGCTTCCCTGGATGTCCATGCCCTCCTAGCTGGTGTGACCCGCAAGAGGACGTCCACGGTGGGGATTGGCCTGGACCCCTATGGTGGTATTTCCGAGCATCCTGCTCCTTTGCTAATTCATCTTCCCAAACCTGCTTGTCTGAGTTCACTGCCCAGCTTGCAGTCGGCCGTCGTCCTGGCCATGAAGTTCCAGTTTCTTAGCCAGACGTCCAAGTGACCTGGCTTCCCACTCAACCACCATGTTGTCCTGCACCCAAAGCCAGTGGGGGCTGGAATGTCGACAGGCTTCCGTTCGTTCACCTGGTAGGCACCCAACACCCCAGCCCTTATGTGCCCCCCCAGAAACTAAACAGTCAACACGAGGTCCAGTAGAGGCAGACCTGGCCCCTTTCTGAGTCCAGGCGCCCTTGTGGCCCAGTAGGAATGGGCACTACTCTGCTGGATGGTTGTTAAAGATCTTGCTCCCTGGCCCCGCTGCCACACCCTTGCTCACGCGGGTTCCCCTGCCCCCGATGCCCTCTCCGGTCCAAGGGTTCTCAGCGTGGACACCCAGTCCACGGCCTTCTGCCCGGTGCTGCCGCTAGGGCTGTGAACTCTCCAGCACACAGGGTGTGGAGGTGGGGGGCGCCCGGCATCTGTCGGGGGAGCTCGGAGCCTCTGGACGGGTCCCGCGTCGCCAGGGCTCAGTGGGGGACGATGGGGTTAGCTATTCTGGACAGTTCACGGGGTGTAGCCAGGGTGAAGGGAAAAGGGATTCGGGATGCTCAGGAGGAGAGGGTCTGCTCCTTCCTGGGGGGTCAGCAGTAGCCATCTCATTTGGTCCGGGATGACGCCCGTGCAGGGGGCGTGGCCTCCCCCAGGGGTGGGGGTCAGGCGAGGGCCGGGGGTGGGGAAGAGACTCAGCTGCGGGGCCTCGGTGCCTCCGTCACCTGAGGCTTCTCTCTGATTCTCCAGGTGCTTCTCTGCGGGCCTCCCTCGGTCCCCAGGGAAGCCTGGGCAGAAACCCGAGCCTCGGTTCAGGCTGCCATGGGGCCTGGCCTCCCCCTCCGCCCTCCTTCCTCCTCCAGAGCCTCCGTGTCGTTGCCACGGGGACTGCAGACGGGGCAGGTCCTCCAGCCACTGGCCTGAAGTTCAAGGTGTGACCTCCAGCCCCGGGTGGGTGGCTCGGGGCCCCGCACACCTGGTCAGCTGGGAGCCCCAGCCCCGGGAGGCGGGGCGAGACCCGCAGGGCCCCTGCCGGTTTCATTTTGAGGCCGTCCCTTCCCCTTCCTCACTCCCACTCTGCCCGCCTGATCCCCACTTTCTGGGAAATGCTGTGGCAGCTTCTTCTGAACTGAACTCGGTTAACCCGGAGTCCACTGAGTCCCGCCTCCCGGACCTGAGGCTTCCTGCCCCGGCACACACCTCCACCCCTGGGGCTGGCTGAGCGCCCTTCCCCAGACTCCCTGCCTTCCAGAAGGTTCTGGGCCACCCCTGCCCACACGCCCCCTGCCACACCGTGTCCCAGGCTCTGGACACAGGAAACCTGGGGGCTTCAGGCAGGGCTGCCTTGGACATAGAAGACCCAGGGTCTGACCTCTGCTACAGGGGAACTGTGGCCTTCTACACTGTTGGATCCCGGGAGGGGCGTGGGCTAAACCAGCTTCCTCCCCTCACTGCTGACAGGGGGCCGGGTTACTCTCTAGGAGGGGGACACCGCAGGCTTGGTGGGCGGAACAGCATCCCCGGCCCCACCCGCTGGATGCCAGGAGCCCCCCAGTCGTGATGACCACAGATGCCCCCAGACATCAGTGTCCCCTGGGTTGAGGGGGGCAAGAGTGTCCCCACTGAGACCCAGTAGGCATGATGACAGCTGGGAGAGGACAGAGCAGCCTCTGGCCACGTGGGGCATTGAGCACTGGAGACGTGGGCCGTCCGAATCGAGACGCACGGTGAGGGCAAAACACACGGTATCACAACTCCGTACCAAAAAAAAAAAAAAAAAAAAAAAGGAAAACACCAGACTAATTTTCATATTGATTGCAAAGTGCAAGGGTAATATTTTGACTACATTGGGTTAAATAAAACATACCATCCAATTACCTTCACCAGGGACTTCCCTGGCGGTTCCATGCTTCCACCGCAGGGGGCACAGGTTCGATCCCTGATTGGGGAACTAAAAATCCTGCCTGTCACGTGCCACGCGGTGAGGCCCAAACAAGAAACAAACAAGAACAAGGAACCGGGAGGGTTAACTCTTTTTCCTGTTTTAAATGTGGCCACGAGGAAATTTAGGTTGCGCCTGCAGCTGAATGATGCACGTGTGTCCCAGTGGCATCTGAGGGCGCAGGGGGCTGAGACCCGCCTGGAATCTCCCTGCCGGTTCTGAGTTCTGCACACCTTCTTTCCTTCCATTTCCCCCCTGCCCCATCCCCGGAACGTCTGTTACACTCAGAGAAGGGAATGCGATGGTCCTGGGGCCCGGGCTGTTCCAACCTGAGAATTCCACTGGATCAGGCGGGCACCCGTGACCCCGAGCTTTTAGATGGCTTCTGGCCCATGGCCAGGGCTGGGGGTAAAAACCTGTGGCACTCTGATTGAGCTGGGCCACCTTTCCCGGCTCATCACTTATTCCAAGGTCACTTATGAGATGCTCAGGGCTCAGAACCAGGCAGGGAGAGTCTGCTCTCTGGGGACACAGGGGTCAACACACGTGGTGTTGTAAAGTGCTGTTTAATATGATGAAAACTTGGACCTGAGGAGAAACTTGCATCGACAAGACGCTGGATACCTTCTTCTTCCAAACCAAGCGCAAAAGAAACCAAAAAAACAAAACAAAACAAAAAACCCCAGAAGCGAAGAAAACTCAAAACCCAAGTAAGAAAACACCCAACGGGTGAGATTCTGAAGCTCTTGGATTCATTTCCTGATTGATTTGTTTTTGGACAAAGAGGTCAGACAGAGGGACGCTGGGGGTCCCAGGGGCCCGAACAGGGCGGCTGCATCATCTCATGCACTTGGCCGTCTCGGGGTTTAAGGAAGAGCCACGGGGAACCTTGACACAGAACACAGTCTCTCACAAGAAGCTCGGGAGGGGCCAGCAGCCTGGCTGCCTGACCCCACCTTCTGCCTGGACCCCTACACGTCGGGAGACCCCAAAACCAACAGATGTTACATGTTTCGGGAAGAAGAGCCTGCCCCCTTGCAAGAGAGGACCTCGACAGGGCAGGGATCAGCGTTCCCAGGCCGGCCTGTGGTCACCTTCGGCCAGATCGTTGGATGGGAGCAGCCAGGCAGGGACCACTGTGAACCGGGGAGAGACGGGGTGTCGGGGTGTGGGGGCAGAGGGGGCCAAGTCTAGCGACGTTTGCAGGAAGCGGGTGGGGGGCGGGGGAGGGAGGGAGACCCCTGGCTGTTAAAGTCGGACACTTTCATCACGGTCTCCAAGGCTCTGGCGTGTTCCTGGCTGACTCGGAGTGGGAAGGGTAAGCGCCAAGTGTCTCTCTGGTCCTTTCCTGAGGCGCCTCGGGGTCCTGGCAAAGCAACACAGCAGACGGTGGGCGGCTGGAGCCGATGGGCTGGGGGAGGTGCCTACTTTCGATCCATCCTCCCCCAGCAACCCTGGAGGCCTTACCCCACCGACCCGATTCACCAGCACCCCTAGGAACCCCGTCAATGTGGTCTCACTCCTTGCAAACGGCAGTCGGCTCTGTTAACAGACATTGGTCAGGCCCACAGCCTGACGTGTACAGGACTGGCCCAACGATGGGGCTGCCTGTGACTGCCAGCGCCGGGCGCCCACGGGCCAAGACGCTGAGTCACAGTTCACCCGTTAGGCCCCCTTCCCCCTCTGAAGCTCTGGAGGGAGCTGGGGTACCCACAGAGCGACACCTCCATCACTTTTAGTTATCTTTTTTATTCTTTTCTAAATCAGGAAAGACTTTGGGGGCAACTACGAGGTGGCAGAAATCTGGAAAGCTGGTTGGAACAGCTACCAACTTGTCTTCTCTTTGGTGACCACAGGAAAAAACAGAGGAGACTTGAAGGGTCTCCCTAGGAAGAAAAGGACCCAGCAGTTCCCAGAGGGCCACAATCCCCCACCTTCAGCTGTACCTTCTCCAGAAACGCGGGGCTGGTGTGGCTTGCACCAGGACCGCTGCTCTACGAGAACCCTTCCTCTGCGATTTATCACACATAAATATCGGCTTGTTTCAAGCCTTCAGGAAGTATTGGGGTTGTGGGGAGACTCACAGCTTCATCTTCAGAGAGCCTGCAGGAGGGGAAGCCTTAGAAGCAGCCCTGCCCTCCACCACTTCCTACTGCCCGATGGCCCAGAGGCGGCCTTCTCCGTTGGAGGTGGTACAGCCCTGAAGGCAGAAAGGCTGGGTCTCGGGCCTCGGACCTCATGCAGACCCCTGCAGGGGGCCTGGCTGGACACCCCAATGGCCACCAGGAGTCAGGACAGCCTCACCCCCACCATCTCATTTCCGATCAGCTGTGGTCGAACGGTTCAAGGCCCGAGACAGTGACGTGCCTTGGGTGGTCACTTCTGATTTGCTGGGCGAGCAGAGGTGACACAGAGCCACCCGCCCACATCTGTCGGCCTGCAGGCATAGGCGAGCGGGCCTTATTTGCAGGATCTGCTGGGGCTTCAACCACAGGACAGCTTGGAAACCCAAGGCTTCCTTTCTGCCGAGCGAGTGTCAGCTCAGGCTGCTGCGAGCTGTCAGAAGTCTCTGTTCCCCGAAGCACAGAAGAGGACTTGGGGGTCCCTCCCAGGGGGCAGGTCACGCACTGCTGAGGACAGGCTGCATGGCCCGAGGCTGGAGCCACCGGGGCGGGGACCCCACGAGAGCCACTGGGCCCAATAGCTCTTGCGGGCCGGGCCGGCCACCTCCAAGGGGCAGATGCCAGGCTGGGGGCACACACGCACCCCAAGGGGGCAGCCCCCTTCTCTTCTGGTGAAAGTCACCCACGGCTGGGGGTCCCTCTGAGGGCCTCGAAAAGGAGCAAAGCCAGTGCCCGACACCACGCCCGTCTCTCGGGGGTTGGGCCGCCCTCGCAGAGGCGCCCACCCCGGGCTGGATCAAGGCTGACACCCCAAGGACAAGGCACAAGAAGCACAACCGGCACGTTTGCTTTTTCTTTCCCTGTTTTGTTTCGGTATTTTCTTTAAACCTAAGGAAGCAGGTTCTGAGAAGACAGCGCAGCGGCATCGGCCTCCCCGGGCCCAAGGGCCACGCGCGCATCCCCACGGAGGGGGCAGCCGGAGGGGTGGGATGGGGAGCGGGTCTGTCGGTGGCGGGACCGTCAGACGGCAGTGCGCGTGGGCGTGCTGGGCTGGTTCAGCCTCAGCGTTTTACACAACCAGCCGGCAAAATCCACTTCTTCCACCTCGGACCGCTTGATGAAGGCGTGGTTCTGAAAGGGAAGGAACGAAGTGAGGGGCCCCGCCCTAGCCGGCCGGCCGGGTCCCCACCCCAGAGCAGGGAGGCCCGGGCCCGGGGCCACGCGGCCTGGGACGGGGTCTCAGGCGACGGGGGAGGCCACTCTATGCCCCCTGGAGCTCAGGGTGAAGTGGGGTCGGCTCACCCTCTGTGGGGCATCCCGGGCGCTGTGGGGTGTGGAGCAGCATCCCTGCCCCGACCCGCTTGACGCCAGGATCCCCCCGCAGGTGTGACAACCACACATGTCCCCAGACGTGGCCCAGGGACCCATGGGGGCAGAGTCACCTGGGTGAGAACATCTGATCTGGAACCACAGAACTCTGTGAGGATAGCAAGTGCCCTACATGTCCTGTCCAGGCGGCAGCCACCGGCCGCTTGAGGCTCCTGAGCCCTTGAAACAGGGCCCATGTGGCTGGAGAGCAGGATCGCGCCTCGTCCGTCAGTTTAAGTAACTTTAACAGTCACCCTGACAGCGGTTCCCGTTCGGAAGGGCGGGGGTCTAGGCCTCCCACGTGACATCCACCTGTTATGCCAGCTGGGGAGGCGAGACCACCCCTACCTCCCTAAAGGTGGGCGTAGGCTTGGGTGAAACACCAAAGCAAGGGAACAGGACTCGTGGTCGGGAAGACAGTCAGCCCCACACGGCCCACAGTGTCACGCAGGCAGAGACGTGGACGTCGTCCCGCACTGTGTGAACTGCGTGGAGCTGGGCGGGGTGGCGGCGGGGTGGGGGGAGACAACGGCAGGTATCAAAGTTCACTCCCCTGTTCCGTGGGTCTGCATGTTCCACAATGAACACGTGCTTCTTATGTCGTGCGTGCCCTGAACACACGTCACTGGACTCAGTAAGGAGCTTCTAGAAAGAGGCAGATGGACGCAGACCCCTTCCCACAAGGCACTCCAGGCCAGGCTCACTCTTGAGGCCACAGAAAACTGACTACAGCTGGGACACACAGGCTGCAGCCACAGCTAACAGAGGGGTGGGCTAGACAGGGTGCCTTCCTGGAGGCGGTGCCGAAGCAGAGGCCCACAGCTGGGGGGAGAGCAACAGGACACGTCCCAGAAGGAGAAGGGCCATCCTGTGCAAAGGTCCTGAGGTGGAAAGCAGGAGGGAGGCCCGGTGGAGGACATGGTGGGGAGGGGGGAGCGTGGTCCTGCAGGCAGGGGCACAGGAGCCCACCGGAGGGCGTGGCTCGGTTATTCAAACTACCGCATCGTGACCACCCTAAGAGGCTTCTTCTCTGCCTTGTGGACACCTGAGGTTGACAACCAACGTCTCACGCCTGTAGCTGGCAGTGTTTTCTCTCTTCGAGCCACAAGACGCATAAACAAGGGGCTGACTCAGCATTGGGGGTGACTCAGGTGGTCAGGCCTGGTGATGGAGGAAGAAGGCCTAACGTCCACAGTGGACATGGGCGGAAGGCACTGTGACGGTCACCCTGAGGCTGGCAGGCAGCCCTGCCGGGGGAAGGCCAATGCCGGAGACCACCTTGGTTTTCAAGGACGTTGGACAGTATGGGTTTAGAGGAAGGCAAACACCCCAGTGGTGCCCCCAACGCCTTGGAGGCCGGCCATTCTGAGACACAGCCCTAGTCCCAGGCACACGGGCCCTTCTGTACCCCGGGGAGCTGAGAGGACCATGGCCGCTCTGCATGGTCCCCTCCAGCAAGCCAGGGCGACCCACAGGGGTTCTCCAGCTTGGCCAAGAGATATCAGAGCCAGCTCAGGTGTTCACTCAAGGCGAGGAGGGCCTGCCAGGGACCTCTGGAAGTCCAAAATCTGTGGGTATTACTCACCATGAGCATCTTCAGATCTGCTCGCTCTGCTGGGTTCTTAATTAGGCTGTGGGTTCCAGGGGGTGGGAGAGAGAAGACAGGCGGGCAGTCAGTGGCCTTGGGGGAAGAGGCCTGCATCCTGCTGCCCTTTCCTGCCTGGCCCCCATGGGTGAGGGGCTCCACCGCCACCCTTGGGTGTGAGAGCAGGATGCCCCGGGAGGGCAGGGCAAGAATCTGAGACCAGGACAGGAGGGAAAGGGGAAGAGGGTGGGAAACCCCCCCATGCTGCTCCATCAGAGGCCCAGCAGCAACCGCAGCTAAGTTTCTAATAAAAACCCCAAGTCTGGGAGTCCAAGGGTCAAAGTGGAAGTTTTCCCTTCACGAAAGAGGAACGGTCTAAAAGGCTGCTGCTCAAAGCAGTTCAGGGCTGAGTGGCAGTTCTTCAAACTGGCAACCTCACAGGGCACAGATAGGTTTACGGGGAGCGCTGGACGCACAGTCACAGGCTGGCTGCGAGGTACGCAACCCTGGGCCGCAGCGTCGCATCCTGACGTGCAGGGCGCTCAACGGGCCGGCCCTCCGGGTCCACAGCCCGCTCGCCCGAGGCCGCGTCACCCAGACGCTTCAGAGGGTGGGAGGGCCACCCCCCAGAAACCGGCTCCGAAGGCCTGCCTAGGAGCCACGGGTTACGGGCTTGAGGGGTTAGGACACCGGGCTGCCTGCTGGCAGAAGGCAAGGCGGGAATAGCGTTATTTCCAGAGAGCCTGCCATCCTGGCTTGCACGGGGTTTCGGGGACAAGCTGGGGGTGGCAGCTGGACGCCGTGACTCAGCAGCCTTGGTGGGGGGTTGGCGGGGGGATCTGGGTTCTCAGGCGAGCTCCAGTCCCGCCAGACGCCGCCACTGCCTGGCATCCCCGAGGCCCTGGTCGTCCCAGGAAGCAGGCCAGGCCACCTGGCCCCTGCCCCACCCGCCCCGAGCTGGCGGCCATGGCGTCTTACCATTTATTTACAAACTCCTGGAAGTCCTGGGTGAAGATGCCATTGGGCAGCTTGGGAGGAGGCTGCGGGGCAGGACAGAAAGGCGGGGGTGAGAGCTCAAGGATGCTTCTGGAATCAGGGAGAAAAGGCGCTTCCCAGCCTGTGCCTCTGAGAACAGCTCGGCACTTGTTGGGGACCCTCAGGATGCACCCTTCCTGGAGGCAGAGGGCGCCCACCACCCCCCTTCCAGCAGCTTCCCCAGGCAGCCCTGCCAACTAACTGGGTTGGCCTTTTCCCAGAGTTTCCTTCAAAAGCTCTTCTTGTTTGGGGACCACGACTGGTTCAGGAGTGAAGGAGAACAGGGCTCATCCTCACTTTATGGATGAGGATGGTTACTCTTGACCACGTGCTACACGGTCTGGGCCACTACCCTCCGGAGGTGCTTGGAGAGAGCTGGGGGTCTGCCTGAAAAGAGGGGGAGCCTGAGGGGCCTGGGCCCGCACAGGTCCCGGGGTGGGGACAGCCGTGCGCAGGCTCAGGCCCCGTCCAGGAGGGCAGTGGGCCTTCTTCCTGCTCAGGGGTGGGAGGTGCCGGCGGCCTCCCTGGAAGGACGTGCTCACCGGGCCTGGGTGTCGCTGCCAGGTGCAGGGAGAGCTGTGTCACCGGAACCACCCTGCCCTGTTCTGTCGCCACTGACCCTGCTCTGAGCTGCTCACCTCAAGACCCAACCCTGGGCCAAGCTTGGCCACCCCAACTCCAAAGGGCCACTGGAAACACACTTCCATCAGAGAAGGGCCAGGAGGGTGACCCGGCCACGCCGAGAGGGAGGGCTGTAGGGTCAGGTCCTGCTCGGCCCTGTCTCAGCTGCAGGCCTGAGGAGCCCACTCCCATCCTTATGCCTGGATTTACCCATCTGTACAATGGGAGTATCCACGCTGCCCTCTCACGTGGTGGGGAGAAGGACTGGGTGGGCGCCCTGTGCCCCCTTCCCAGAGAGGAAGGTGATGCCTCAACTTTCCCTGAGGAAGTGGGATGATTTATGACTTCACCCACGGGGCCCCAGCGCTGGGCCACTGGGCTCAGTGAGAATTCCGGGTTCATCCCCGTGAAAAGATAAAAAAAAGAGCCCCCTCCACAGCTCCCTGCGGCCCCTTCCCGACACAACCCACAGTCTACACATCGAACGCTCTTCTTTCTGGGGAACACTTTCCAACGGGAATGGCTTGATGCTGCTGCTGTGGTGACCCGCCTGCCAGCAGGGCCCCGGGCACGCACCTCGTTCACGATGTAGTCCAGCAGCTCAAAGATTGCCATGGCCGGCCGGCTGTCCATCCCATGACCTGCCCGGGGCAGAAACAAAGACGGGTGAGACGGGCAGGTGGGCACCGTGCTTCCGTCGGGCGGTGGGGCCTGAGTGTGCTGAACGCAGCCGAGCACCCTCTTCCGCACCCGGCCCGACCCAGAGGGCAGGCTCCTGGGCCCAGCTGCCTTCCTGGGAGAGGAACATCTCTCCTGAGCCTCTGGTGAATTACAAAAACAAAACACCAGAACGAACAGGAACGTTTGTTGAGAAGGCACACATCTGGCAGGGGGCTGCGTCTGGGCTGTGCTAAAGCCGACCCCCTGCTCCCTGGCGTGGGGGGAGGGGCCACAGGGGGCTGAGCAGGCAAGGGCGGCAGTGTAACCTGGCACGGACCTGCGGGCTCAGGATGGTGGCTGGCTGGGATGGCTGACCCCTGTCCTAGACCCAGCTGGCCAGGCCCGCGTTTGGCAGCTGGACTTTCGCCTTCTGTCCCCTGTCCTGAAATGGGCACGTGGGCCAGGGCCGGGGCTGGGGGAGGTGCTGGCAGGCCAAGCGGCCTGGCACAGCACCCCGCTCCTCCCCGCCTGGAAGGTCTGAGCACCGTCTGGGAGTTGGGCTGGAAAGGGAGGGGTAGGGCCGGGGCCTGAGGACACAGATGCGGGCGGGGGGGTTCTCCCCTCGGAGGAAATCAGGACACCCCAGCAGTCTGGGTGCGGCACCAGGAAAGGGGAGGGTCTGGGCTTGAGAATACTGTGAAAACCGCCATCTGACGACCCAAGTATCCGTCAGCGGTAAATAGATACCACACGGTGGAATATTATGTGACCATAAAAAAGGAGCGAGGCACAAGGTGCCACGAGGCACCGATACTTGCCACGGTGTGGACAGATCTCAAGAACACAATGCTCAGTGAGAGAAGCCAGACACAGAAGGACACACAGGGTGTGATTCCATTGATGGGAAACGTCCAGGACAGGCAAATCCACAGACACAGGGATTGGGTTCATGGTTGTCAGGGGCTGGGTAGGGGACAGGGTTTCCTTTTGGGGTGATGAAATGTTCTGAAGTCAGATAAAGGTGATGGTCGGACAACCTTGTGAAGGTATAGAAATCCAGTGGGTTATAAGCCTGAATCGAGTGGACCATATGGTATGTGAATGCTATCTCAATAAAGCTGTTAGAAACCAACCAACCAACTGCAGTCCACTGCACGGTCCTTTGGGCTCTCACTCAATTCAACTCTCTTCCTGTCACTTGACTTAAAAAATAAATAAATTGGGCTTCCCTGGTGGCGCAGTGGTTGAGAGTCCGCCTGCCGCTGCAGGGGACACGGGTTTGTGCCCCGGTCTGGGAAGATCCCACGTGTCGTGGAGTGGCTGGGCCCGTGAGCCATGGCCGCTGAGCCTGCGCGTCTGGAGCCTGTGCTCCGCAACGGGAGAGGCCACAACATTGAGAGGCCGGCGTACCGCAAAAAAATAAAAAAATTAAAAATAAAATAAATAAATAAATCACACAGTCCTACGCGCCCCTTCCTAATTACACCACCTCAGCCATGACCCTCACCCCTCGCCAGCCCCCAACGTGGTGGAAGCATCGGCCTGAACCTCGCAGGTGGCTGCCTGAGGTACCGGGAGGCCCCTGGGAGCCCCGCTGCCCTCCCGTACCTCTGCTGTGTGTTGGGTTGAATCTAACCAGCCACCCGAGACCCGAGTCGAGTTCCCTTCACTTTGGGCTCCCTGAAAGGCCTGGCCCAACACAGCAGGATGGCCACTGCAGAGTCCAGGTGTGGGGCAGAAGACTGCCTGCTGGGCAACCCTTTCGGCTTTTCTGTACACTTGAACGTTCTCGTGATAAAATGCTGGAGAAATCACCCGCCACCCCACGGCTTGGCTGAGGGGCGAGTGTCCCGACCCCGCCAGCTGGCAGCAACAGGTGCAGCTGCCCCAGACAGGACAGTTCGAGGCGTTGCTTGCAGTGCTGTCCCCAGAAGCCTCAGGACCATCTGAGGACTGCTGACCGCAGTGAGCGCGGCCCAGGGGGACAGGTGGAGCTAAGAGGGGCCAGAGGGGAGGCAGCTGCTGTCCCCAGGCGCCGCGTGCCCCATCCAAACCGGAAGTCCCAGCCTCAGGCCATACCGCTGATGGGGCGTCCGGGGGGTCTCGGCCGCGGCGAGATGCTGTGAGGCTCTCCTTCCGCGCCGTCGACCATGGGCCGGCCAAATATGGCCTCCAGCTCCTTGGCGTCCGGCGGGGGGATGGGGTACCTTCCAATGGACAGCTCCACCAGGGACAGGCCCATGCTCCAGATGTCTGACTGCACCGAGTAGTGAGTGCCTTGCAGCCGCTCCGGCTGAGGGGAGATGGGCAGAGACGGCCCGAGGGAGATGGAGGGGCGCTGGCACCCTAGAGCATCCCTGTGGTCCCCCTGCAGCCCCATCCCGCTTAGGGACCCAGCAGCAGAAAGAAAGCCATTCCGCCCCCTCCCTCCACCTGCTTCCAGCCGTGCTGACAGCAGCCCCTTAAAGCCCCGCAACCCAAAGTGCTTCTGGAGAGCGACCGACCCAGGAAAGACGCCGGAACGTCTCCTTCTCCCAACAATCCCAAGACGGACTTCTCAGAATCTGCTCTTAAAAAATCAGCCAGGGGCTTCCCTGGTGGCGCAGTGGTTGAGAGTCCGCCTGCTGATGCAGGGGACGCGGGTTCGTGCCCCGGACCGGGAGGATCCCACATGCCGCGGAGCGGCTGGGCCCGTGAGCCATGGCCGCTGGGCCTGCGCGTCCGGAGCCTGTGCCCCGCAACGGGAGAGGCCACAACAGTGAGAGGCCCGCATACCGCAAAAAAAAAAAAAAAAAAAAAAAAAAAAAAAAAAAAAAAAAAATCAGCCAGATGGGGACTTCCCTGGCGGTCCAGTGGTTAAGACTCCACGCTGCCAATGCAGGGGGCGTGGGTTCGATCCCTGGTCGGGGAACTAAGATCCCGCAGGCCACGCGGTGTGGCCAAAATAAATTAAAGAGATAAAAATGAAAATAAAAAAATAAAATCACCCAGATAGTGACTAAAATAACGGAGGGCTAGTCGACTGGCTCAGAAATTAACTGACTACTCTCCCCGAGTGGACAGGAACCAGGCCGGTGTCTCCAGAGACAAAAACCCAGATGAGAAGATGATAGAAACTAGAAATGCGAAGGAGAGAACAAAGCCCGCAAAAGAAACTATACTACAGGGAAGGGCAGGCTTTTGGAAAAGCTTCTGGAAAACGGGGAAGAGCTGGTGAGGGTCGGGGTGGCGGTGGGGAGGACGCTGGAAGGACTCACAGACATGTAGGACCGCGTCCCCACGAAGGAGTTGGCCATGGAGTCGATGAGCTGCCCGCTCACCCCAAAGTCGCACAGCTTGATCTCCCCTCGGGAGTTGACGAGGATGTTGGATGGCTTCACATCTGGGAGCAGAGCCGGCGGTGTGGACACTGCGGGTCGCCGTCAGCCCCTCCCGGCCCCGGGGCGCCCGTCCGCTTACCTCGGTGCATGATCTGGTGCTTCTCCCGGAGATACGCCAGGCCCCGCAGAACCTGCAGGGAAGCCGCAGGGCGGTGCCGTGAGGGGGACTGTCCTCTGGACAGGCCCGAGGCCCAGGCCGAAGTGGCCATGTGACACTGACGACATTCTTCGGGTGGGTACAGTCACCCACCTCCCCAACTCTCACACGGCCCCCCATCCTTGAGGAGGACATCGCTCTCCCCTTGTCTGAGGAGGGCCCGAGGCCCTGTCAGTAGGGCTGTAAACGTCCAGCCAACTGCCCCACCTCAGGGGTCACCCCAGCCCGAGAGGCGTCCTCTGTTGAGCCCTTTGGTGCCGGGACTGTGCTCGGGGCCCCCAGGTTGACGGTGTGAAGGATACAGGGGCTGTTTCACCGAGTTAGACAGGCGACACTCGACGATGGCAGCACCGTGGGACAGCGAGTGCCTGGCGCCGCGCCACGGTTCCTCCTGCCACCCCCATGCCTGTATGGGGCACAGAAGTATCACCCCCACTTCACAGGCAAAGGGACGCCACTCGCTCAGTCCCACAGTCGGTGGAGGCTGGCACAGGCACCTCTGCCTCCTTGCCCGGAGGCTGACGCCCACCACCGGCTTCCTGAGGCTCCTCGAGCCTGGCCGCGTGGAAGGGGGCAGAAGTAAGAAGAAACCCATGAGAACACGGGGCCGGGAGCGCGTACCCGCACGCACTTACCGCGATGCTGACCTTCCCCAGGATCTCTTCGGGGATCCTCTTGGCTTCTTTCAACACCTGGTCCAGGGAGCCACCATCCTAGGGGCAGCACAGGAGAGAGAGGTAGAGCTGCCCTGAGCCGTCGCCAGGCAGGGCTCCCCAGAGGGACGCCAGAGTGGCAGGGAGGAAAACGAAGCATTTCCCTGGTTCCCAGAGAGCTGGTGCTCAATTTCCTCCACGGAAAACAGAGGCCAGACCACAGCCAAAGGCAACCAACTGGCTCAGAGCAGGGACTCCCGCGGCCCCGGCCACCTCTGGGGCCTCAGGAAACGGAAAGGGTGCCAGTGTGCTCGCCAGGCGGTCCATCCTTCCCGGAACTGAGGCCCGTGGCTGGACGGCGTGACTCAGCCTTCCTGAGGTTGCCACGGCAGCGGCCGGCGGGCAGTGCTCCATGAGGCCTGCGGCTGAGCCGCCCAGCTTGCAGCGGGAGCACCAGAGAGCGTACCTGAGCCAGACCCGCAGCTCTGGGCCTGGGTCCCCTCCCAGCAAGTCAGCCGCGGCCTCGGGAAGGGGAGCGTGAGCACAGGGGCGCCGCCCGCAAGTGCCCGGCACAGACTGGAAGGCCAAGCCAGCTCCGCCAGGAAGGCCTGATGGCCGAGGGGCACGGGGGAGGGGGAACGATGGCTCGGCCCCCCGTCCTGCCGGTGTAGCCACTGCTCGCCACCCTGAAACTGGGATGTTCAGCAAAGGATGTGACACAGGGCACCCTAGTTGATCCCCTGACCAGGGCATGGCCCCAAATCCACACGATAACAAGGAAGTGACAGAAACCAAGTGTCTTGTGCAAGGTCACCCGGAAGCAAACCTGGAGACCAAAACCCCGGGTGTCACCGACTGGCCCAAGGCGCCTCTTCAGAGATGGGCTCCGAGGACACACCGAGGCCCCCCCCAGGATGCCAGGCAGACTGGAGCTGAGGCTCGGGCATGCCATGGGAGGTGGTCAGCCTCTGAACTCGCAGCTGGGTGGAGAGCCTGTTTTCTCTCCATGCTGCTCTGGGGCTCCTGTGGCCACCAGCTGTCCCAGGAGGCCTCTTATTCCGTTTGAGGGGGCGCGAGAAGCCTGCAGCCTCGGAGACGCCTGGTCCCCCCTCCCTGGCATCTGCTCCAGCTGTGCTCGGGGAGAAGGGCCGCGGTGGGAGTTGTGGAAAACCCCAGGGCCTCCAATGCTTTGGGAACCCACGAGGGCCTCTGTAGGCTAGACCCAGCCTGAGGACGAGGGGGCTGTGCGTGCAGCGACGGCGGGTGTGGCCGGGGAGGAACCCACGGGACCAGGAGGTCTGGTGCACTTGGTCGGCAGGCTGCCCGGCCCAGCCCCGTTCTGCGTGCAGGGCGAGATGGGAATTCCACTTTTTTTCTCATTTTTTGTTTCATCAACCTTAAAAGGGTTTTTTAAAAAAAGCGTTCATGATCCCTGCTCCCTGACTCAGCTCCTCATACTCTGAACTTTCCGTAGGATTGTGGTATGTTTGCTGGACGACATTCAGGGAGAACGTCTCCGCAGCGACTACGGTGGGCCAGGCCCCAGGCTGGGGTCTCAAGGCGACTCAGGACACATCGCGGGTCCTCTCCACGCAGCCCCACTGCCACCCAGCCCCTGACATCAGCGTGGTTCATCCTCCGTGGGGTGCAGAGCTGATACAGAGCTTTAAGTCTATCTATCTATCTGGGGGCTCACATTATGCATACTTTCCTCTCGGGGGATTTTCTCATCCGGTGCATATATGCTGCTTTCACTTCTCCCCTGGAAAGCGGCCTGGTGCCATTCTTCACCTCCCCTTTGCTGACGGACGTGTCTGATTTTTCATTATTGTAGAACAAGGGAGTGCATTCTTCAGTAGATTTGACCAGGACCCAAGAAAATACCAAGAGCTGCCTCTGAGTGGTCAGTCGGCTGCTCCTTGGCCGCTCCGGCCCTGAGACACCCGCTGTCCGCTGGTCCAAGCCCCTAGTTTCCCCAGGAAAAGGAATAGGTCTGGGCACCGGGGAGCCGCCAGCCCCGCTGTTTCCCGTGCCCACAGGTGAGTTTCTTCTTCTGTGCTGAATCGGAGCTGCTCGTCACAGCCAGCGGGCCTTTCTCACAAGCTGGAGCTGGAATGTACCCGGTGGGAGACGAGAGTCAATTTGTGCACAGCCCTGCGTAGAGGCGAATGCGTGCCCTCGACAGGGAGAGAAATGGAGGCGATGCAGGAATTCGGGGACGTGGTGGCGGGGGTGACAACGTCACGGCTGACGCTCCGTCAACGTTCATGGACCAGCTCGCCCCATCCTCATATCTTTGGCCTGACAGACAAGGTGCGAGACTCGTCCAGTCCCGCATGAGAGGTGGGGGGACTGCAAGCGTCCTGTCGCCGCCATGTGCGAGACCCTGCAGGGGACCATCGGGCACGAGGACACTGGTGTGGGTGGCACAGGCCCTCTCAGCGCTTCCCGTCATCTTGTCCTCCTCACGCCCTCCCCGCCCAGCAGCTCACCTCCACGGACTGTAACCCGTCAGCAGAAAGAGGGGCGCGCGGGCCACACCCGAGCCCGTGTCCTTGCGTTTGTGTGCCATCTACGCGTTCCACTGTCGTCATATGCTCGCTATGAAAGCGAACAAGAAAAGCCCGACCGTGAAGCTCTGAAGGACGAACGTGGCAAACAAAGAGAATCTAGCATCTCCCCTGCATCCCAGCGGTTCCGTCTATGCGCTGCCGGGGTGCAGGCACCTCACCTGGAACTGATGCTTTACACCCACCAAGCACGGAGGGGGAGGGGGTGGGGCTGTGATGCTGCCTCTTTCCTCTTCTCTTCTTTTTTTTAGACCGTGCTGTGTAGCACGCGGGATTTTAGTTCCCCAACCAGAGATGGAACCCATGACCCCTGCAGTGGGAGCACGGAGTCTTAACTACTGGACCGCCAGGGAAGTCCCATGCTGCCTCTTTTGTACAAGGCCAAGAGGGGCCTCCAAACTCTCAGGGTATTCAGGGAGCAGGGATGGAGGTGGCTGAAGCGGGGGCAAGCAGGGGAGGAGGGGGGAAGGGGAGAGGGAGGGAGAGAGACAGCACAGAAGAGGCTCCCCTCAGACCACAGCGACGTCATATCCTTTTCTCGCCCTGATACTCGTCTGTGCAGTGTCGACCAGGTGGGTGGGCAGATACGACTGCCCTCTCCCAGGTGGGGAAGGGGCTCCCACGGGGCAGTGCCAGGCGGGAATCAGGCAGCCAGGTCGGGGCAAGGCAGCGGGGGAGCCCTCCCCCCGGCCCACATGCATTCCTCGCGGGCTCTTGCTCAAATTCGTTTCCTGCCTTCGTTACAAAACCATCAGAGGGGACGGCAAGCTGGAGGCGAGGCGTAACCACAGCCACCCACCAAAAGCCACGCGGCATCCTGGTTTTGCAAGGGCCCCGAGGGCCGGGGCCTGGACAGCCGGGAGCGGGCAGGGCCCTACCTGACAAAGGAGGCACGGCAGAGGGCCGGCGGCATTTCCTCTGGGGGCCTTCGGCTCTGACCACTTCTGCTTTCGCGTTACACCTGATCCCACCCACTTCTGAGCCTCGAGACCAGAGTTCCTTAATGAGGGGGCACATCAGAATCAACCATGGTTTAAAAGAGATGGGCGGCCGCCCTCCATGGCAGAGGCCTGGTCCCATGGGTCTGAGCTGGGGTGCAGACCCGGGTCCCCAGACCACGCACGCTGGTTAGAGGGCACTTGGGAAGGAGACATCAAGTGTTTAGTCGCATAGCCCAGCGGCGGGCCTCAGCCCTCGGGCATGCCTGCTTAGGTGCAAGGACTTTCAACACTGCGTTACTCAGAAGGCCGCGGGGACCGGAAACAACCTTAGTGTCCACCAAGAGCGTTTCATAAATTACCCAACAGGTACACGGGGACGCCAGGGCGCTAGACGGAGCCGGCTCTGTGCCAACAGAGAGTAACGTCTACCATGGATCCGGGGAAAAAGCAACGTCGGGAGGAGGGTGTCTGGCGCAACAAAGGGGTCTACGTGCACACACGGCTGCACTGCCTCGTCCACCTCCAAGAGGGTCCCCCGGAACAGGACGGGGACTCCGGGGTGGGAGGGGAGGTGCCCCGGGCCCCGCCGCACTCACCATGTGCTCCATGCAGATGCTGATCTCGCCGTCGCTGTAGAAGGCCCCATAGAAGCCCACGATGTACGGGGAGTTACACTCATGCAGTACCTGCAGCTCACGGATTATCTGGTTCCGGATGGCTGGCTTGATCTCCAGGTGGATCAGCTGCAAGGGAGAGGGAGGCGGGGTCAGGATCGGGCCACTGAGGGGGGCCGGGAAGGAAGGGTGTCTATGTACCTGAGAACGGGGAACACACACCCACACACAGACTGGAGCGGGAATGTTCACACTAACCGGCTTCACAGCAACTGAAAGGTGGAAGCAACCCAAATGCCCTGAATCAACGGAGGAAGGGACAGAAAAATCTCTCTCTACGCCCTGAACATCACGCAGCCGTGAAATGGGGTGATGCACAGACACTCGCTGCAATGTGGATGGACCTTGAGAACATGACGCTCAGTGAGAGAAGCCAGACACAGAAGGACACATGGTGGGTGACTCCACTGATGGGAAATGTCCAGAACAGGCAAATCCACAGAGAGTGCATTCCTGGCTGTCTGGGGCTGGGGGACAGGGGAGTGACTGCTAATGGGGATGGGGCATATGTTTGGGGTGATGAAAATGTTCTAAAATTGATGATGGTGATGGATGCACAGCTCTGTGAATATACTAAAAATCAGTGTATTAAATACTCTAAAAGGGTCGTTTGTATGGTAGGTGAAGTACATCTCAATAATGCTGTTTTAAAAAAATATATCATCAGAGGCAACATTATTCACTTGGTTACAGGGGGAGCTCTGTTAATCAGATCATACAAAGGGCCAGCCTTTCCCAGGAGCAGACCAGGTAATGCCCTGTCCGATGCGGCAATTACTTCACCTCTGCTGCCCTCCGCCCCTTGGGTTTTCTGGACCCCTTCCCACCCCCGGCCTAGAGAGAACAGATAGCCTTCCACTGCCACCCTAGGATCCTAGCTCCCCTTCCCCTTGAGTTCAAGTCAGCAGAGAGGACTGCCACCAAATTCATCGCAATATCTGGAAAAGTTAGAAAAGAAAGGATCGTCCAGAGAGATGCAGAAGATACAGCTGACAAACAGCCAAGAGCAACGCCCAGCTACAAACCCCAAATAAGCCAAGATCCCCCGTACAGCGGGGGAGAGTCAGGCTGCGGGTGCACGTCCTGGTTACTTCGAGTCCTAGATGCTACAGCCATGGTGATAAGACAAGAAAAGGGTGTGATTTCCACCTGTACATCAGAGAGGCGGAACCAGATCCCTGGTACCTGAAAATGACCACTATCAATTCAACAGACATTTCTGTAGAGTCAGTTACACTTGGGGCCGGTGACGGAGAGACAGCACAGATGGTCCTGCTTGGACGAGACGCACCACCAGGAGGGGAAGAGACACAGGCAAAACAACCCCGCTGTGGTGGAGATGCTGATGGAGGAATCACAGAGGGGGTTCCAGGGCTCAGGCGACACTCAGGCCAGGTCTCGAAGGACAGGTGGGACTCTGCCAGATGGACAAGGTGGGGTGGGCATGCCGGCGGAAGGACAAAGAGCTGCCTGTTGGCGGGCTGTGTGCCGAGTTCATGGGGGCACGGGGCGTGTGTGGGGCACCCACCAACGACCTTCAAAACCTTGAGAACTGCAGCAGCTCCCAGCGAAACGGTGCCTGGTGCCTACGCTGCCCCCAGGCAAAGCCTCACGCCTACACATGAAGGTTCCCCACCTGACCCAGCCTGCAGAGCAGAGCTCTGGCTGTGGGCCCTGGGACACCGCACCTGCCCCTTGGCCACCACCAGCGGGACGGCAGAACACACCAGAACCCCAGGTGCTCTCTCCTCCATCGGCCGCCCCTGTGAGCACGTGCACGCAGACCCGCTTGGAGAGGGCGAAATGAGGGTCTGAAAGCCAAGTGCTGCCGTCCGTGTGCAGCGCGGCAGGTTCATCCTGCAAGCCAGGCGGGAGGGCACAGCGAGGCGGACTGTGGGCAATGCCAGCGTCAGGACCATCAAGGCCCAAGAGAAATACAGCACGGGCCACCAATTTAATTCTGAATCCTCTAGCTGCTGCGTTCAGAGCACAGAGAGACAGGTGACATGAATTTTTCATGTATTTTGTTGAAACTCGGTGTAGCGTATCAAAAATTGACTGTTTGGACGTGAGGGCGATGTAAAAATATTAATGAGTTTTTTCACACGGAGCCCTTGAAACCTGGTTTGTGTTTCTGCACGTACGGTGCGCCCTGTCTGACATCGACCGTGTTTCAAGGGCTCGGCCACTGCGTCTGACCAGGGGCAGCCATCGTGGACAGCGCCGCTCTCGACAAAGAACTTCAAAGGAGCCGCAGATGAATCACTGGGGTGGTGGGGGTAGAGAAGCAGAAGTGGGGGAGTTAGACAAAACTGGGCAGATCTGGACAAATCCCAGGGGTCCTGGAAGCCTGGAGTCAGGGCCTTAATGTGAATAAGGCCAAAAGAAGTCAGAGGCTTTCCAGAAAAATATGGTAAAGAACGGATGCAGGGGCGGCTGCCATGTGAAGTGAGCCTCATGGATTACCTATGAACCACCACTGAGGGGGTGTGGAGAAAAAGCAGGAATGGGATGAGGGCCACGTTTCTGAGCACTGGTACTTGCGATTCGCCCTGACGATGACCACCCATAGGGGTTGGAGAGTGGTGGTGAGAACTGCCCCCATTGGGCTGACCAGCAAGTTCAGGTTCAGAGACTTAAATGATGCCCCCAGGGGCACACAGCTGGTGAGCGGTCAGGGAGGGTTGGGTCCTGGCTCATGGAACGCCAAACAAAACCCACGCTCTTTCCACGGCAGCACCTGGGCTGTGCGAGCTCCAACAGCTGATTAAATAAGTACGGTGCTAGGAGTTCAAACCCCATCTAGGAGTCTAAGGGTGTTCCTACTGCAGATTGGGGCATTCGAGTTAGGGATGGGGGCAGGGGGCACAAACTAGGTAAAGAGGGAAATGGATTGCGGAGGCGAGGCCTTGACAGCTTCCACTGGGTCAGGGTCAACTGCAAAGGGAGGACCCGAGAGGGTTCAAGCCCAATTCAGACACCGACCCAGCTAAGCCTCAGTTTCTCAGTAAAACAGAGCTGTTGGCCCATGCAAATGAGAACGTGTGCACCGGCTTTGACCCAGGGCCATCACTAGAAAGAAGGCAGCTAGTGTTAGGACGTGGCCTTGGGCAGATTTGTAACCTCCATTCTGGAAGCATGCAGATGCCGAGGGGAGGGACACACACACACACACACACACACACACACACACACACACACACACACACACACACGAGGCTGAAAACACATCCCTCCGCTCAGAGCACAGGGAAGTTGGGAGAGCCTCACAGGTGCAACACGGTCACCGAATTCTTCGCGGATCTCTGCCGGTCCCAGTGACGCAGAGGTTGTGTGCCCAGGGCCCCGCAAGGATGCGGGAGGAATCGTGACACCAGACATGAGTTCAGAGAACATTTACGAACGGACGAGACAGTGGAAATGGAGCCCGGTTCTTGCGGGTCTTAGGGACCTGGTGTCACTGCTCGTGTCGTAGTGGTCAGGATAATCCCCTGCCCATCACAGGGGCTGGAGGGACGCCGGCCTACAGCAGGATCCGTGCAGGCCTTCCAGAATGTGTGGAATTCCTACTAGGCTTCCCAGCAATTCGGAATTCCACCCAAGCTAGTGGAGGAAGGATGGAGGCCACTGTTTCTCAAAAACCACTTTGACATGTCAATTTTCCCACCTGTGTCCTCAGCTGAATACAGGCAAACAGAGCTCCTGGGAGAAATGGCACTCTGGTAGCCCTTGACCTCCACAGACTGGCCAAGGGCTCCAGGGCCACCAGGGAGTAAATTCACGCCCTGAATTGCATGACTCTGGGTGCGGCTGCACAGGCCACAGGCAACTGGAAGGGGTTACGACTGATGGGGAACAAAATCTGAGGTTCACTCCCCCCAGTTTTTAGAACTTTTTTTTTTTTTTTGCCGTACCACACGGCATACGGGATCTTAGTTCCCTGACCAGGGATCGAACTGGGGCCCTTGACAGTGAAAGTGCTGAGTCCTAACCACTGGACCTCCAGGGAATTCCCTTTCTTAAAAAAATTTATTCTATTATTATTATTTTTTTGGCCAAACCGCGCAGCATGTGGGATCAGTTCCCCGACCAAGGATCGAACCTAAGCCCCCTGCAGTGGAAGCTCTGAGTCTTAACGGCTGGACCACCAGGGAAGTCCTCCCTTTTTTTTTTTAAACCTTTTATTTTGAAAGGATTATGCAAGCACAGGAAAGCTGCAAAAACAGCAGAGAGAGTCCCGTGTGCCCTTCACCCAGCTTCCCCTGGCAGTGACGCTGTCTGTGACTGAGGTCTGTATCACAGCCAGGACACAGACATCGGGGCAGCACCACTAACTAGACTACACCTGGGCCCCCCAGGTTTAAACCCGGAAGCCTTACTTCGCAGGCTTTCAGAAAGCCGTAGACAAACTCTCAGATTTCATGGTTATACAAGGCACGTCAGCAGCCACCTGGAAGAGTCCTGGCTGTCCTGAGAACCCTCCGACCCTGACGAGCACTCTGACCTGTACACTCTGTTCCCAAGTCCCTGCCTTCCATCACCGTCTGAATTTCACGTCTGCCCTTCCACTCCCTGTACTTTGGGCGATGGCAGACCAGGGATTTCGGGGGCTGCTCTGGTTTTGAAAAGGCTGCCTGTGGTAAGCAGACAGAAATAGAAAGCATGTGGCTGTAGGTTTCAGGAGGGAGGGCGGGGCTCTGGAGGCAGGAGGAATAGCTGCTGCGCTAACCTCCCCACCCCCACCACATGGAAACCGAGTGCATGGTTCCCAGGAAAGGCGGGCCCTGCGCAGATCCCCCCGGGGACCAGGGTGGTCAGGTTTCCAAGAACGCAATTCGGAAACTATGGGACGATGGGCTTCCAGAAAGGGGGCTTTCTATGTCTGCAGGAACACGTCTGTGGGAGCTGGATCACGTGTCAACTCAACGTCCCCCAGTCACGTGTGCAGAAGCCACCATCCCCAGGTGGTGACCTCCTCTTCTCCACTCCCGATGTCTCTCAGGGACCCTTCCTTACATGTAGCAGGGAGGCTGCACTGCAGCACAGGAGCCCCGATGAGGGACTTCTCAGCACCAGGGTTTGAACAGGGAGGTGATGGTTGATTTTGTGTGTCCGCTTGGCTAGGCCACGGTACCCAACTGTTGGGTCAGATGCCCATCTAGATGTCACTGTGAAGGTATTTTTTAGATGTGATCTAACGTGGAAATCATCAGACTTTGAGGAAAGCAGGTGACCCTCCATAAGTAGGTGGGCCTTATCTAATTAGTTGAAGGCCTTAAGAGAAAAGACTGAAGTCGCGCTACCTCCACCCCCCGCAAAGAGAGGATTCTGCCTCCAGACCCCCTCCCCCTCTCTTTTTTCTTCTTTTTAAATTTTTTGGCCACGCCGCGGCATGCGGGATCCTAGTTCCCTGACCAGGGATCGAACCAGCGCTCCCTGCAGGGAAGCCCCTAGGACTCTCTTTGGACTCAAGCTGCACCGCCAGGGAAGCCCCCAGACTCTCTTTGGACTCAAGCTGCACCAGCTCTTTCCTGGGTCTGCGCCCACCGGCCCGCCCTACAGATTTCAGACCTGCCAGCCACCACGGTCCCTGAGCCAATGCCTTAAAGTACCTCTACCTACCCCACCTCCTACACACCCCTAGTGCTTCTGTTTCTCTGGAGAACCCTGGCTACTACAGGTGGCTCGGGTACCCCGTTACCAAGGGACCGCCCTCCCCCACCCCACCGATGTGGCCGTCGCTACCAGCAACCAGTCCTGGTCGGCAGGGCCTTCTGGATGTGAAGTCAGGGGAAGCCCGGCTCTAAGGGGACTCGATTCTCCTCTCTTCCGTCTGCTACCCTTCTCAAGCCAGTCTGTTCCCGGAAACCTGAATTTCAGACATCCCGCAAGGCAGGGGGCGGCCTCCAAGAGAAGAGCTGCGTGGCACCAGGCTGCATCACCACATTCTAACTAGAACCCACGTTGGTGGGGGTGGCCTCTGAGCCTGGGAGCCCGTCAGAAGGCAGAGGCCGGCACCCTTGAGGCCCCTCTCTCCTGCTGCCAGGGCACCTGTCGCCACCGCTCGCACCCGCAGAGTACGGGGACAGAGCCATCACCCCGCCGCCAGCTGCCTCTCACCTTTCTTGCCATGATGAGGCCCGAGGGTCTGTGCTGGACCTTGGTGACCACCCCACCGTTCCCGGCTCCCAGCTCCGAGATCCTTTCAAAGTCATCGTCCTTGAGCTCCCCGACCTTGGCCTTCTGGGTGAGGAAGGCTTCCAGCCGCTTCTTCTGCTGCTCGTCAAGTTCTAGCTCCTCTAGCTTCTTCTGCAGGTCCACCAAGTTTGCTCTGCGGAGACCCCAAGGGCGAGGGTTAGCCAAGACTGCATGCGCTACCAAAAGATGACTCAGCCCGAGCCGAGGTCACCGCGTGGCCACTGCACATTCCAGGCCTGGGGTTTGTAGCTGGGAGGTGAATCAGACCTGATTCTGGTGCTTGAAGGGCCTACGATCTCATGGGAAAGAAAGACCACCTGCTGACACACAGCTGAGGTCCCTGAGAACTGGGGATGCCATCCCTCTCCCCCACTCATAAAGGTTAGGAGACCTCAGAACCTCGAGGACCAGCTCTAGCTCAGTGGCCCTGCTATCAGACCCGGGAGCCCTTCCTCCTGACACAAGAGCTCTGGACCACATGGGAAGGAGACAAGGGAACCGGAGAGACAAGCCTGGGGGTCGGGGAGTGAAGCCCCAGGTCAGGACACCTGTCTTTCACAGGGATGGAGGAGCAAACTCATTTTGAGTGGCCTCAGAGCAAAGAACTAGAACCAAGAGGCAGATGACAGAAGCCGTAGCATCTGTGCCTCTAATTTACACGAATTACACAGAGGCATGGGCGGAGGAAAGGAGAGGGGCATAATTTAAACAGTGCAGACAATTCCAGGGCATTCCGTTCCAGCAGCATGCTCTTATTATATCTTGAGCGTTACTGTAAATGGTAGGCATTTATACGTACATGCATTCCCAGAGCCGGTTATTAAAAACCAACCATGTGGAACTTCCCTGGTGGTGCAGTGGTTAAAGATCTGCCTGCCAGTGCAGGAGACACAGATTCGAGCCCTGGTCCGGGAAGATCCCACATGCTGAGGAGCAACTAAGCCCGTGAGCCACACCTACTGAGCCAGCGCTCTAGAGCCCGTGAGCCTCAACTACTGAGCCCGTAAGCCACAACTACGGAGCCTGCACTCTGGAGCCCGCGAGCCACAACTACTGAGGCCCGCGCACCTAGAGCCTGTGCTCCACAAGAGAAACCACCGCAATGAGAAGCCCGCGCGCCGCAACGAAGAGTAGCCCCCGCTCACCGCAGCTAGAGAAAGCCCGCGCGCAGCAATGAAGACCCAACGCAGCCAAAAATAAAGAAACAAAGAAACAAATAAATAAATGTATATAAAAGCCACGTATACTGCACTTTATTGGGTGATTTCAACGAACTTTCAAAGGACAGGTTGACAGTTAGCTATTTTCACGAGTGCCTTGACTCTGAACCAAATCCTGGAGTAAAACACTGTAACAGGCAGGTAGACACCAGCTCAATGCTCAGCGCGCACGAGCACTAAGCCGAGGCCGCCCAAAAGAAAAAGAACGTGAGCTATGTATGCAATTTTTAAAATTTCTAGCCACGTTAGAAAATGTTTATCTGGTGAAATTAGTTACTCTGGAATATGTATTATACTTACAGCTCCCCTGAATTTGGACAAACAAGCCACATTTCAAGCGCTGGCTGTGGCCAAGGGCTCTACCCAAACAGTGAGTGCAGCTCTAAGGAAAGTCACTAGAGGAGAATGGGCCACCTCCATAGGTCCCCACTCACCACTCTCCAGGGCACTTAAGCCAAGGTTTACCGCCCACCTAGGGGAGACCCCCCCGGGGGAATTCAAGCAGGAGATGAAGGGGGACACTGGAGTTCTGGCAGGAACCTTCCAAGCCCCAAGTTCAACCATGACTTGCCTACAACTTAAAGAGATGTAAGCAAAAGGGCACACAGGAGCAAGATGACCTGCCGCTGGGTGATGTCACCTGAGCTGGTACCTCGAAGAGGTCGCTGGGAGGTAGGGGGCTAGGTGCCACTTCCTGAGCAGGTACAAGAGCTTTAACTCCCACAATCCTCCTGGGAGGCACCTCTCTTGTAGACCCAGCCCACCCAGGAGGGACAAGGCTCAGAGGTTCAGTAACCTGCCTGAGGGTCACAAGGCAAGGAAGTGGCAGAGGCTGGAGCAACACCTATGCCCTTCCAGCCTGCAAAGCCTGTGCTCATAGTAGTGCTCCCCTGAGCCAGGACCTGGATAAAGGGGGAACAAGAAGGACGCCGATGGACAGAGAAGGAAAGGCAAAGGAAGGAATATATGTGTCATGACCCCTTCACCATAGGAGTGAAGAGGCAGCTCTTGCAGCCAGACCCTCAGACCCTGGAATGTGTCCAGCCTGGCCTATGACATCTAAAATGCATTCTGGAGTCAGCTGATTAAGCCATTTTACATTTCATGGCAACTCCACTGTGGTTATTTAAAAAAACCCTGGAATTCCAAAGGCTGGCTTCTTCTGGGGGAATTCTTGAAGGGATGGAAATCACAAATCACATTAAAAAAAAAGAAAAAAAGAGAAGAGAATATGATGAAGGAGATGTCTCGTAAGAATAAGTGGAGTTTCTGAGAATCAGGAACACGTCCCCACATTGAGCTGCACCCTCGGGGACAGAGAAAGATGTGAACTCACACACATATGCATCAAGGCGCTCCTCCTTCATCTGGTCGCAGGAGGCCAAGTGCCCTGAGAGGCACCAAACATGCCATTCGCCCATCACACCTGGTTCTCATGGGTCACACCACAGGCAAGGCGCACGGCACACAGATCCCGGCCACGGACCTCTGACACCAGCCTGGCCGCTCCAGCATGAAGAACGGGAGTGGGGAGGTCATAGGGACATGCTCTGGGGCCAAGTGGCGTGACCTCACACAACGCAACTCTGCCATCAGGTAACCCCAATGCCCCGTGCTTCTTTCTCTGTCCCTTCCTTCCCCTCAAGTCCTCCTGTCCCCCTCAGTTGCCTCAAACCCAATCACACTTCTCCAGCCCCTCAAGGCTTTGCTAGCCCATTCGATCCAGAATCTCTGTTCATCTGCTTTCAGGGGTCCCAGCAGGCTCCCGACTTCTTTCCTGCTGGGTGCCCAGTTCTCCCCACCCCCGTCCCTTCAAATCCCCCTCGCTCCTTGTTCCCCCCCAAGCCTCTATGCCTCCTCCAGGACTCCTAGGTTCAGCTCCACCCCCCACCAGCAGGGTCTTCTCAGGCTCCCTTCCCCCCAATTCCCTGAGGACCCTCCCCACCCCTCAGGGATCCCTCCCCACCCTCAAATCTCTCAGGTACCCCTTTCCCCTTTTCCTGGACCTCCTTACCCCATGCTCACTCCCAGGAACCCCGCTTGTCCCATCCCCTCCTCTCAGGAACCCCACGTGCCACCGTTCTTGGAATGCAAGGACCCCCCCCCCCCCCCACCTCGCGCCTTTCCCCCCACATCACTACTCAGGTACTCCTCCTCCTTCCTCCGATTTCACTATTGCGGACCCCTGACCCATCCTCTCCCCTCAGAAACCCTCCCATCATCATACTGGCTGCACTATTTAGGACGCCACATTCCGGTCTTCTCCCCGCGGGGACCGATTCACTACTCTGAGACGCTCCATCCCATCTTCTCCCAGCAAGAACCTTCCCCCAGCCCGATTTCACCATTCAGGGACCTCCCTCCCGCCGACAGCGATACTCCGAGCCCCTCACCTCTCCTCTCCTCTCAGGGCCCCCTCCCCGACCTTGCTACCCAGGGCCCCCTCCCCTCCTTTCAGGGACCCCCTTCCCCGATCTCGCAACTCTGGGACCCCTCTCCCGTCCTTCCCACCCAGGGCCCACTCCCCCGTCCTCTCATCTCTTCGACCCCCTCCCCCGACCTCGGTACTCTGGGATCCCCATCCCGTCCTCTCCCCGGCCCCGGCCCTGCCCACTCACTCGGAGGCGCCCTCGCTGGTGGGGGACGGGCCCTCGGCGATGGCGGGGTTGATGGTGAGCGCCGGCAGCACCGGCTTCCTCCGGGCCAGCATCGGGGATCCGAGGGCCGGCGGCGGCGGCGCCTCTAGCCGGGGCCCATAGGGGGCGGGCCGGGAGCGGGCGGCGCCGACGCGAGCGCTGGGCTGCGGCCGCGGCCTAGGCCGGCACCGGTGGGGCGAGGATGGGCGGCGCTGCGGATCGGGGCCGAGAGGCGCCAAGGGACGCAGGGGCTGAAGCCGAGGGATCGGGGCCACAGCAGCCACAGAGGCCGGACCGAGGCTGACGCTGCAGCCGGAGCCCAGGAGGCAGAGGGAAGGGAGGGGGAGCTACGAGATCGCGGGCCTCTCGCGATAACCAGCGCCGGGGAGCCGAGCCGGGCCCCGCCCCTCACCCCGACGCGTGCGCACCAGCCTGAGGCCACCTCCTCGAAGGGAAAAGGGGAGGATACCGACTCTAGGCGGCGCATGCAGCATGCGCACTCGCTCGTCTCCCACCGAGCGTGTGCGCATGTGCCTGGGGCGCCAGGAGGGCGTTCGGGAGAGGCAGGGCGAGAGCGAGGACGCGGTGGGCAGGTGTGCGTGAGGGAGACGTCAGACCGTTAGAGCCTTGCAGGTGCCGGACTGGGAATACATCACCCGGTAAAATCCTCAAAAGTTGTGGGAGGGGCTCCCCTGGTGGCGCAGTGGTTGGGAGTCCTCCTGTCGATGCAGTGTACACGGGTTCGTGCCCCGGTCCGGGAAGACCCCACATGCCGTGGAGCGGCTGGGCCTGTGAGCCATGGCCACTGAGCCTGCGCGTCTGGAGCCTGTGCTCCGCTACGGGAGAGGCCGCAACAGTGAGAGGCCCGCGTACCGCAAAAAAAAAAAAAAAAAAAAAGTGGGAGACTTAAGTTGACCTCAGAGTCAAAGGCTTTTTGCCAATTATGGACACACACACACACACACACACACACACACACACACACACACACAATATAAATTACCATCATTCTTTCACGAAAGAGAGGTCATTTAAAAACTTGTTGTTGTTGTAAGTATATGTAACATAAAATTTACCATTTTACCATTTGTAAGTGCACAGCTCAGTGGCATTAAGTACATTCACACGGTTTGGCAACCATCCCCACTATCCATCTCCAAAACTTTCTCATCCTCCCAAACTGAAACTCTGTCCCCATGAAACACTGACTCCCCATTCTACTCCCCCAGACTACCACTACTTTCTGCCTCTATGCATTCGACTCCTCTAGGGACCTCATATAAAGTGGAATCATACAATATTTGTCCTTTTGTGACTGTCTTATTTCACTCAACATAGTATCCTCAAGGTTCATCCATGTTGTGGCGTGTGTCAGAATTTCCTTCCTTTTTAAGGCTGAATAATATTCCTCTGTATGGTTGGACCATGTTTTGTTTATCCATTTACCCACTGATGGACATTTGGGTGTTTCCACCTTTTGGCTGTGATGAATAGTGCTGCTATGAATATGGGTGTACCAATATCTGTTCATATTCCTGCTTGCAATTTTTTTGGATATCTACTTAGAAGCGGAATTGCTGGATTATATGGTGTTTCTATGTTTAATTATTTTGAGGGATCATACTGTTTTCCACAGCGGCTACACCATTTTATGAGAAAGGTCATTTTTAACACCAATTAAAAAAAAAAAAAGGAGGCAGTATATGGCACTGAATAAAGGCACAGCCATTTAAATGGGAAAAAATTGGCTTCATGAAAAACTCACCACATTGCTTTTTTTGACTCACATCTATGAGCACCTGTGTGCATTTCATGGTAGGGTGCATCTTCACGTGGGAAAAAAACAGAGAGAGGAAGGTTCAGTCCACCTCTTCTAGGTTCAGCCCAGGTCCCCTGGTCCCCCTGGCTCAGCCCTGCCCACTTCCTGTCCAGCCTCCCTGCAGTCATTCTTTTAACAGTTAATTTGCAAGCCTTTTAGGTGCTAGACCCGCGCTGGGCACTGAGAGATACAATGTTTAAAAAAATAGCTACATAATCTAAATATACATAATTGCAAAATGTGACAATGGTCTAAAAATGCAAAGTTGTAACCATAGCTCTCCCCTGATGAAAACTGCTCCCAAACACTGCCTGCCCCTCCACTTTTACAATCTGAGCTGTGTTTGTTTTGCCTCTCACTGCTCCCAGTCGCTCATCCAAAATTCAGAAGAATGCTCATCTAGCCTCAAATAATGTCATGACCTTTCCCAGATCTGGGCGTTTCCAATATCTTTCTGTTCTGCAAAATGATTTCTCTATGATTTTATTTTATTTTAGGCTATATATACATATAGTCTTTTTTATTGAGCTGTAACTCACACGTAATAAACGCACAGTTCTTGAATGTTCAATTCCTTAAGCTTTTATAACTGTATACACCCATGAAACCATTCCCGGAAACAAGATGCAGAACATTTCCATCACTACAGAAAGTTTTCTCGGTGTCCTATTCAGTTAATCCCCCTTGCCCCAAGCAGCAGTGGTGTGCTGGTAAATGTTTAACGATGGGCTTGTGAAACGAGAGATTTAGAGAGAGATTTAGAGAGAGAGAGAGAGATTTAGAGAGAGAGAGAGAGAGAGGCTGCTTTGTAATTTGTAGTACTTGTCCTTTTCTGTGGTGTATATATTCCCACCGAGACTTATTTCCATCTACCATGAAGTTGGAAAGGATAGTAACAATAGGCACCTATGAGCCAAGACAAACTGGCTGCAGCCCCCTACTCCCCTACAGGCACCCTAGATTCTGATTTCTATCCCCAGAGATTAGTTTTGCATGTTCTAGAGCTTCGTGGAAATGGAATTGTACAGTATGTACTCTTGTGCCCAACTTCTTTTGCTCAGCAAAATATTTTGGCCATTCAACCATGTGATTGCATGTAACAGTAATTTGGTTTTTTCCTTGCTGTATGTATGATATTCCATCGTGTGTATCTGGGGGACTGCCCTTCATGTAGACCAATCAGTTAGTTCTTTTTTTTTTAATTGAAATATAGTCAATTTACAATGTTTCAGGTGTACAACAAAGTGATTCAGTTATGTATATATTATATATTTTTCAGATTCTTTTCCATTATAGGTTATTAAATGATATAGAATATAGTTCCCTGTACTATACAATAGGTCCTTGTTGTTTATTTTATGTATAGTGGTGTGTATCTGTCAATCACAAATTCCTAATTTATCTCCTCCCTTTCCCCTTTGGTAACCATAAGTTTGTTTTCTATGTCTGTGAGCCTGTTTCTGTGTTGTAAAGAGGTTCATTTGTATCATTATTTTTAGATTTCACATATATGTGACATATGATATTTGTCTTTGTCTGACTTAGTATAATAATAATCTCTAGGTCCATCCATGTTGCTGTAAATGGCATTATTTCATTTTTTTTTTTTATGGCTGAGTTAAATTAGTTCTTGAGGAGGATCAAGGGATCAAATCTTTTCTAATGAGCAGAATTTTCTCCTCGATTCCTAGTTGGGGGCTCAGCATACATTAAATCTGATTCTCCCTGTTCCTTCCAGTTCCCTATTCCTTGGAATTCCCAATACACCCTGCTTGTTTCTGGCGTATGGCTCTCGCTGCATTCTGATTCGCTTCCCTGCTCTCTTATTCTATCTTCCCGTCTAGTTATGAACATTTTGAAGGCAAGGAAGATGTTGGATTTGTCTGTTTCTCTTCCAGTCCACCTCCTTGGATAGTGGAAGCCTCCGAATATATGCTACTTGAATTAATGAAATGGGTGCTCCTGTCCTTGGGAGGCGAACTTCCTGCTAATCACCTGATGCTCAGCCCTTGTTATAGAACATAAGCTTTTATTGTTGAGATTACAGCAGACTTGCCCTCCAGCCCCTTCTCTATCTTGACCACAGAGTACCTTTTTCTCTGTAACCTCACCCTGTTACCTATCTCTCTGCTTATCATTGGTTCCAATCACATCTTTCTTGATACATCTGTTCCCTGGTCCCAGAGACTTGGATCTCTCTGAAATCTCCCCCTCCCCATGGAAATTAGTTTCTAATGGCTTTGTTGATAGATTCAATTCAAAGTGGTGTTTATCTTACTCAGGGACAATTTAGCATTAATATCACATGTGTACACTCAGCCTATCTCGGAATGCACCCTGAACTTTATCTCTCTCACCAGGGCAATGGATTAACTGGAAGAACGGCTGACCTGACCCCTTTGCATACTGCAGTTGAGCTCTATCTAGACTACCTACAACCCAGCAATTCTACCCCTAGGCATATGCCCTTCTATAACCAGGAGACACATACGCTAATGTTCTCTTTGGCAAAAATCTGGAAACAACACGAATATCCATTGATGGAAAAATATGTTCCAGTATAGTCCCCAAAGAAATATTAGGCAGCAGTAAACTCGCAAATGACAACAACGTAAAAAAGTCTTAGAAAGTTACAGAAGACTTTTGACGACACCATTTTTTTTTTTTTTTTTTAGATTTTATTTAATTTTGGCTGCATTGGATCTTTGTTGCTGTGTGCAGGCTTTCTCTAGTTGTGGTGAGCGGGGGCTACTCTTCGTTGCTGTGCGCAGGCTTCTCATTGTGGTGGCTTCTCTTGTTGCAGAGCACGGGCTCCAGGCACACAGGCTTCAGTAGCTGTGGCATATGGGCTCAGGAGTTGTGGCTCATGGGCTCTAGAACGCAGGCTCAGAAGTTGAGGTGCATGGGCTTAGTTGCTCTGCAGCATGTGGGATCTTCCCGGACTAGGGCTCAAACCGGTGTCCCCTGAAAATGGCAGGCGGATTCTTAACTACTGCGCCACCAGGGAAGTCCCCATCACCTCAATTTTTTTTAAAGGTAAAAGGTATTTATACTCAAAACATCACATCCTAATTATATTTTGCTATTATGTGTGCTTTTTTTTTTTTTTTTTTTTTTTTTTTTTTTTTTTTTTTTTTTTATGCGTTACGCGGGCCTCTCACTGTTGTGGCCTCTCCCGTTGCGGAGGACAGGCTCCGGACGCGCAGGCTCAGCGGCCATGGCTCACGGGCCCAGCCGCTCCGCGGCATGTGGGATCCTCCCAGACCGGGGCACGAACCCGTGTCCCCTGCATCGGCAGGCGGACTCTCAACCACTGCGCCACCAGGGAAGCCCATGTGTGCTTTTTAATTTGCTTTGATTTTCACCTATTTTCATTGTTTTTGTTATTTTATCTGTTTGGTGGAAATATGATGAGGAGGTACTTTCTGTACTTTTTTAACTTTGTGTCATTGACATCACATTGGCAGATTGAAATGGTCCCTAGTGGGAGTATTTACACCCTGGAAATTGGCAAATGATACAAATGAGGGCTTGATTTATTGTGTTTTTGATTGCATAGAATGAGTCAGAAAATATTTTGGTAAAGGATCGGTCAATATTTTCTGCTTTGTGGGCCCTACATCCCTATTGCATGTCTGTACGGAGAGAGCAGCCACAGACCACACTAACCAAATGGGCATGGCCAGGTGCCAATAAAACTTTATTTACATAAACAGGCAGAGGATCATAGCATGCCAACTCCTGGTTTAGGCTTTAAAAAGTGGTGGAGACATGCCGCGGAGCGGCTGGGCCCGTGAGCCATGGCCGCTGAGCCTGCGCGTCCAGAGCCTGTGCTCTGCAACGGGAGAGGCCACAGCAGTGAGAGGCCCGCGTACCGCAAAAAAAAACAAACACAAAAAAAGTGGTGGAGAAAAGTTAATAATGCAGATTAAATGTCAAAATGTGTGTGTCTACTCTTGTTAGGTTGTGACTAGCACACACACAGAAATGGAAAGATATTTTCCAGTATTCAAAAACCGTTATATGATTCACCAAAGAAGACATTCACATTATTGATGAACAAGTGAAATTCCAACATACATCTTCACTTTCATGTTACTTATTAACATAAATGGAAAATATTGCCAACGTTCATGTCAGAACTACACTTGTTCCATTATTTGCCACCAGAGGTTGGCTATGGATACAAGAGTTTGGCAAAAATCAACCAAAACCTATTCTGAGATTCAAGTGGCTATGTAGAATTTATAATACGGTATTGTATATGTGATTATTATTTGTAAATTGTGTCCTACACCTCCTTTATATTGTTAACATTTAAAAGTATATATTAGGGGGCTTCCCTGGTGGCACAGTGGTTGAGAGTCCGCCTGCCGATGCAGGGGACATGGGTTCGAGCCCTGGTCAGGGAAGATCCCACATGCCGCAGAGCAACTAAGCCCATGCGCCATAACTACTGAACCTGCTCTCTAGAGCCCGGGAGCCACAACTACTGAGCCCACGTGCCACAACTATTGAAGCCCATGAGCCTAGATCCCGTGCTTTGCAACAAGAGAAGCCACCACAATGAGAAGCCCATGCACCATAACAAAGAGTAGCCCCCACTCGCCGCAACTAGAGAAAGCTCACGTGCATCAATGAAGACCCAAGGCAGCCAAAAAATATAAAATAAATAATAATAATAAACGTATATATTATATAATGCATGTATATTATATACGTGTAATGTATATTCGACATATAGAGATGTCTGCAGTGCATGTATATTATACACATGTAATGTATATTCGACATATAGAGATGTCTGCAATGCATGTAGTTATACATGTATAATATACATTAGATATACAGAGATATCTAAATTCCCTTTCAAGAGAGCCGGTTGTTAAGCACAGACCAACACACCACTACTTTTATACATTGGGGAGCTGAAATATTCCTCCACCAAAACGGTGTGCATTCATTCAACTAACATTTATTGAGTGTCTACTCCCTGCCAGGCAGAAAGACCTACCCCAGGGGATATGGATATTCACTAATTACTTCATTCAACAGAAACGTCTGTGATCATTCCCTCCATCACCTTCGATCCAGATACTTAGCTATTCAGAGAGAGAAAGGGATATGGGGTTGAGCAAAAACTCAGGAAGTAGCAAATAAGTGGACAAAAGCACAGAGGCCCATTTCTGTGATGCCATCCCTAGAGGGATTTTTTTGTGTTTTTTGCTTGTTTGTTTTGTTTGTTTTTCTTTTCGTTTTGTTGGTGACCGCACCACCCGTGTCTTGAGGGATCTTTGTTCCCCAGCCAGGGATGGAACCTCAGACCTGGGCAGTGAAAGTGCAGAGTCCTAACCACTGGACTGCCAAGGAATTCCTATCTCTCTCTTTCTTTCTGTCTTTCTTTCTTTCTTCCTTCTTTTCTTCCTTTCTTTCTCTTTCTTCCTTCCTTCCTTTCTTTCTTTTCTTTCTCTTTTTCTTCCTTCCTTTCTTTCTTTCTTTCCCCTTCCTTCCCTCCTTCCTTCCTTTTTACCTCCTTTTATTATTTGATTATTTTTCTTGAGATATAATTGACATATAACATTATATTAGTTTCAGGTGTACAGCCTAATGATTTGGCTTATGTATATATTGAGAAACAATCACCACAACAAGACTAGTTAACATCCGTCACCACACATAGTTAACAAACACCTTTTTTTTTTCTTGTGATGAGAAATTTTAAGACCTCCTCTCTTTGCAACCTTCAAATATACAACACGGTACTATTACCTATAGTCACCATGCTGTACATTGTGTCCTCAGGACTCATTTTATAACTGGAAATTTGTACCTTTTGACACCTTTCACCCATTTCTCACCCCTCCCATCCCCACCCCTAGAGGTGTTTTTCTTTTTTAATTATGTTGTATCATGTCCTGAACAATGGATGGGCAAGATGATATCTATTTTACAGCTGTGCAAAAAGGGTCCATGCAGATGAATAAGAATTAGGAGGAATGTGGAAAAGGAGTTTGACTTGGGGCAGGGGTGGTTAATAGGTGAAATTTACTTTTTGCTTTCCCTTTATTTATTTATTTCATAGCACTGTTATTTAGTAAGAAACAGATAAGCATTGTCTTTTAAAATTTATTATTATTTTTTTAATTGAGGCATCATGTATGTAATGCAAAATCCACCCTTCTAAAGTGTATGGGGACTTCCCTGGTGGTCCAGTGGTAAAGACTCCGTGCTTCCACTGCAGGGGACACGGGTTCGATCCCTGGCTGGGGAACTAAGATCCTACATGCTGCGTGGCAAGGCCAAAAAATTATAAAAAAATAAAATATAGTGCACGGATCAGTGGTTTTTAGTATATTCACTGTGTTGTGCAACCCTCACTGCTGTCTAGTTCCAGAACATTCCATCGCCCCCAAAAGAAACCCCGTTCCCATTAGCCATTGCTCCCCAGCCCCCGGAAACTTGCTTTTCTGCCTCCAGTTTGCCCTCAGCTTCTGACTGTGCCCATAAATGTCTGCGGAAGGGATGAAGTCAAATGGAGTTTTGATGGGATGTCGTAATCACTTCGATCAAAGTCCCAAACTCAAGGTTTCTAGAGTGAGCGATGACTTTATTTTTTCTTTTTTTACAGGGGCAATTAAAAATCTCCAGGGCTTGGCAAGATCAGATGGTTGGGTGCAGATTTCTCTCTCAAGGTCAGTACCTCAGGTGACCTTCAGTTTATGAAGGTGTTTCTTCATCAGTCTGATTTCTTTCTTCCTTCCTTCTTTCTTTTTTTTTCTTCCTTTTTTAAATATTTGTTTATTTATTTAGGCTGCGCCGGATCTTAGTTGCAGCATGCCGAATCTTCGTTGCAGAATGCAGGGTCCTTTAGTTGTGGCATGCAGACTGTTAGTTGCGGCATACATGCGGGGTATAGTTCCCCGACCAGGGATCAAACCTGGGACCCCTGCACTGGGAGCGTGGAGTCTTACCCGCTGGACCACCAGGGAAGTCCCCGGCAGTCTGACTTCTGTTTCCTGTAAAGCATCAGAAACATTGTTCAGATAATTCAGCAAAGGAGGAGTCCCTCAGAAACGTGGGGCCTTGGAAAACTCATCTCATCCCTCTGGGTCTCAGTTTCCCCTTTGGCAACACCATTTCCTCCTTTGACACGAGAGCAGGGCTCTGCAAACTTTTTCTGTAAAGGACCAGATAATAAATGTTTTCAGTTCTGAGGGCCAGTCTCTGTCGCAAAAATATAGACAAATGGGTGTGGCCAGGCGACACTGACATTGGCATTTCATATCATTTTCAGTAACAGAAAATATTCTTAAAACTTTTTCTCAACCGGTTAAAGAGTGTAAAATGCATTCTTGAAGACAATACAACAGCAGGTGGTGAGCTGGCTTTGGCCCATGGGCTCTGGTTTGCCAACCCCTGATCTAGGGCATCAGGACATTGGTTACACTTCGAGGCATTTGGGGTATAAGACGTGGCATGTTCCTCATAACTAAGTTAAGGCAAATCATTCATTCATTCAACAGCCACAGCAGTTCAAATTTTTATTGAACCCCTACTCTGTTCCAAGCTCTCATGGAGCTCACAGTCTGATAGGGAGAAATAGGCCACAAACAAATAAAAAACAGTATGTCCCATTTCAGCAAGTGCCGCGGAAGAAAAATAGCGAATGCAAGAGAAGAGGAAACACAGAAGCTGGGAATAGGGCAAAAGTCACAGTTTTAGGGCTTCCCTGGTGGCGCAGTGGTTGAGAGTCCGCCTGCCGATGCAGGGGACACCGGTTCATGCCCTGGTCCGGGAGGATCCCACATGCCTCGGAGTGGCTGGGCCCGTGGGCCATGGCGGCTGGGCCTGCGCGTCTGGAGCCTGTGCTCCACAACGGGAGGGGCCACGGCGGTGAAAGCCCCGCGTACCGCAAAAAAAAAAAAAAAAAAGTCACAGTTTTAAAATAGGATGTCAGGGACTTCCCTGGGGGTGCAGTGGTTAAGAATCCGCGCTCCCAATGCAGGGGGCCCGCGGGTTTGATCCCTGGTCAGGGAACTACGTCCCACATGCATGCCGCGACTAAGGAGCCCGTGAGCCTCAACTAAGACCCGGCACAACCAAATAAATAAATAGGATGTCAGGGACGGTCTCACTGAGAAGGTGACATTTGGCAAAAGCAGAAAAAGTTGGGAGTGTGCTCCATCGAGATCTGGAAGAAGAGTTCTGAGGCAGACGACACAGCCAGTGCAAAGGTCCTGGGGCAGGACCGCACCTGGCGTGTTGGAGGGACAGCCAGGAGGCCCGGGTGCCTGGAGCAGAGTGAGACAGAGTGGATAAGACTGCTGATGGATGGATGTGGGGTGTGAGGGAAAGAGAAGACTCAAGGACAGCCCAACGTTTTGACCTTGAGCACTGGAAGGCTGGAGCTTCCGTTTGGTGAGACAGGAAGGGCAGCAGGAGGAGCACGTTTGGGGGAATGGCAGGTGCTCAGTCAGCCACATTGAATTTGGGAGGCTTGTGAGACGCCTGCATGGAGACGGCAAAAGGCAGTTGGATATACAGGCCATTTGCCAACCTTCAGCAGTTAACCCTGAAAACAAGGTCAGACTTCTAGAAATGACAGGCGTAGCAGAAGCACTTGCTGCATTTTCGGTAGGGATTAAGCTAGTTTTTGTTTGTTTGTTTGTTTTGTTTTTGGCCATGCCCCACTGGCATGTTGGATCTTAGTTCCCGGAGGAGGGATCGAACCTGGACTCCCTGCAGTGGAAACACGGAGTCTTAACCACTGGACCGCCAGGGAAGTCCCTAAGCTAGTTCATTTTGAATCTAATAACTCACATCTGATATCTTGGAGAGGTGGTACTGGACTTTATAAATAATCACAGCTTTTGGGGGGGAAAAGGTCCAAGCATTATTCTAATATTTGAGAAGGAATGGGTAACGTCTTATGACATCAGGTAAATATTTGATGGGGAAAATGAATGAATAAATGAGTGATGAAGGAAGGAAGGCTCTGAAAAAGAGTGATTTGTCTTCCCAAAAGTCCCTGGCACAGCTGGCATGGATGTCCTCTCCCAGGAGGACTGTCTTCGTTTCTGACTGCCATGCTCCTGATGCTCTGCTCACATCCCAAAACGCAATGGTTACACCTTCCGTCTCGTGATCCACACAGAAAATCCCTAATTGGTAGCATCTGCCGATTCCTGTAAATACCCCAACCTTGGCCAATTTCAATCTACCTGCGTGATGTCATTGAATCTCACCAGCCAGAGGAAGCCAGCTTCAGCTCACCACTGTACCTGAGTCTTTTCAGGCCTTAGACCCAACATCATCTCTTAGCCTGAGCATATATATTACCTATCTCCTCTGTCCTTCTATGTCTTCAGTGTGAAATACCAGCCAGTTCCTGCAGATGTTGGATGAAATGATGTGGATCAAAATACTTCAGGAGAGGGACTTCCCTGGTGGTCCAGCGGTTAAGATTCTGCGCTTCCAATGCAGGGGGGCAAGGGTTCGATCCCTGGTCAGGGAACTAGATCCCTCATGCCGCAACTAAAGATCCCTCATGCCGCAACTAAAGATCCCTCATGCTGAAAGTAAATATCCCGCACGCCACAACCAAGATCCTGCATGCCCCGACTAAGACCCGGTTTAGCCCAATAAATAAATAAATATTTTTAAACAACACTTTGGAGGGGCAAAGAATGGCATGCTACACAAATGCAAGGTGTACATACAGATAAAAAGCACAAATTAAGAGGTGGTGTGTATACACACCAAGGGACTTTGGAAAGTAACCAAGTTCAAATTTGTCAACATCTTTGACAACGACTGAATGGGATTTAATTCATTGAGAGTCCTAGTGTGTAAAGCATGGTGGGAGAGTAGGATCATGGCCCCAGGAGGGGGGAGTCCTGGAGACCTTGGCAAGGGGCAGGGGGAGGAATCAGGACAAGGAGGAGGCACAAAAATAACCTCCCACTCCTCCCCACTTCCCAGGAGACCTGGGTTTGGCGGGGAGGGAGGGCGTGGGTGGGGCCGCCAGGGAAGGAGGTTGAGAAGGCAGTTGCTCGCGGGGTCCACTAGAGGGCGCCAGGGACTGAGAAGTTGACCGGTCTCCCCCAGCCTCAGGCCAGGCCTGGGTGGGAAGGGGAGGGGTCCACTGGGTGACGCTGGGCAGCTGTCTATAGAAGAGGACCTGGGGGCCTAAGTCTCTGAACATGGACTTCCAGAGTTGGGGGTTTGGAGGAGAGGGGTTGAAAAATTAGAGCAGGAGTCTGCAAAAAAAATTTTAAAGGGCCACGTAGCAAATAGCTTAAACACAGCCCATCACAGTTAGTCAACTCTGCGCTTCTAGTCCCCAAACAGCCACAGACCATACAGTCCGTAAATGGGCATGCTGTGCGCCAACGGAATTTTATTTTTTGAGGCTGAAATTTGAATTTCATGTAATTTTCCTGTGTCGCGAAATAATTTTTTCCTATATTTTTAATGTTTGGTTGTTTTTTTTTTAAGAAGATGTTGGGGGTAAGAGTTTATTTATTTATTTTTGGCTGTGTTGGGCCTTCATTTCTGTGTGAGGGCTTTCTCTAGTTGTGGCAAGCGGGGGCCACTGTTCATCACGGTGCGCGGGCCTCTCACTATCGCAGCCTCTCTTGTTGCGGAGCACAGGCTCCAGACGCGCAGGCTCAGGAGTTGTGGCTCACGGGCCTAGTTGCTCCGCAGCATGTGGGATCCTCCCAGACCAGGACTCGAACCCGTGTCCCCTGCATTAGCAGGCAGACTCTCAACCACTGCGCCACCAGGGAACCGCTTCTTCCTATATTTTTAAAGCGAAATAATTATTCTGTATTTTAAAATTATTTGAAAATGCAAAAGCTGCTCTTTGCTCTCAGTCTTTACAAAGACAGACTATGGGGGTATAGTTTGTCAGTGGACTAGGGATGATAATAAATATTTGTCTGACACTAGGAACCAGGTATTAAGTGCCTAAATGCAGTGACTTACATAGCACACTTAAAAGCTGAAGGAAATCTTGTTTTAACACTCACTCCTCTATAAGCCAGAAAGCGTCATTAATATTATGCAAAGCAACCAATAATTGTAATAGCCATAAGAGAAATATGGAGTGAAATTTTTTCTTTCATTGAACACCAGCTATATAATCACACCAGTAACATACGTAAAATAAATATCCCAGTCCGATATACACATTACTAAATGTTAAATAGATAGCTAGTGGGAAGCAGCCACATAGCACAGGGAGATCAGCTTGATGCTTTGTGACCACCTAGAGGGGTGGGATAGGGAGGGTGGAAGGGAGATGCAAGAGGAAGGAGATATATGTATATGTATAGCTGCTTCACTTTGTTATACAGCAGAAACTAACACACCATTGTAAACCAATTATACTCCAATAAAGATGTTAAAAAATTAAATAAATAGGGCTTCCATGGTGGCACAGTGGTTGAGAGTCCGCCTGCCGATTCAGGGGACACGGGTTTGTGCCCCGGTCCGGGAAGATCCCACATGCCATGGAGTGGCTGGGCCCGTGAGCCATGGCCGCTGAGCCTGCATGTCCGTAGCCTGTGCTTCGTAACGGGAGAGGCCACAACAGTGAGCGGCCCGCGTACCGCAAATAAATAAATAAATAAAATTTAAATAAATAAATATCCCAGTCCAATAAAGGGAAAAAGGTGATGAATGGATACATTTTAATTCCATTAATGAACTTTTTTTTAAAGAAAAACTTCTCTTTACATGTAGGTACATATCTCTACTGATCTGTTGCAGCAATGAATAATAGCTTTATAGTTTAATAAGTTTAAATCATCAAACAAGAATAATAATTTAAAGGAGGAAATTATTGATATTTCCATTTTAAAGATATGGCTCAAATCCAGTAAAAATGAATTAAAATTTGAGCTTGCCAAACAAAAATATTATAATTTGCAATTGGTGCACTGTCTAAACTTTTAAACAGAAATAGAAGGTCCAAGTGGTCAGATAGGGAAAAAAAAAAAAGTGAAGTAGCTCAAACTCTGTTTCTTTGCATTTAAAATCACTGGCCCATCACTGTTTATTTCAAATCTACTGTTTAAACACAAGATCGTGTAATACCACAAGGGTTGGAAATATGAACTGTTTCCAAAGAGAACTCAAAAGAATTAGAATCGTTAAGAACTAACTCTTCAAATGAATGTGTATAGCTGAGTCTGTGTGTGTCTGGAGCCAAATGCATTGCATGAAGTTCTCCAAATTCACTTCTGTGTATATTACAATGTTTATTAAAGGATAAGTAATAAAATGTGCTAATTCAAAACTTCCAGTGGTTAAACCACAGCAATTGTTCAGACCAAGAGTGGACAGGCCATGACTTGTCAGCCAAATCCAGCTTATTTTTGTAGGAGCTAAGGAGGGGTTTTTTTGTTTTTTTTTTTTAACTGGTTGGGAAAAAAATCAAAAATAGAGGGACTTCCCTGGTGATCCAGTGGTTAAGACTTCGCCTTCCAATGCAGGGTGTGTGGGTTCGATCCCTGGTCAGGGAGCTAAGATCCCACATGCCTCGTGGCCAAAAAACCAAAGCATAAAACAGAAGCAGGGCTTCCCTGGTGGTGCAGTGGTTGGGAGTCCACCTGCCGATGCAGGGGATACGGGTTCGTGCCCCAGTCCGGGAGGATCCCACATGCCGTGGAGCAGCTGGGCCCGTGAGCCATGGCCACTGAGCCTGCGCGTCCGGAGCCTGTGCTCCGCAACAGGAGAGGCCACAACAGTGAGAGGCCCGCGTATTGCAAAAAAAACCCAAACAAACAAAAACAGAAGCAGTATTGTAACAAATTCAAGGAAGACTTTAAAAATGGTCCACATCAAAAAAAAAATCTTTAAAAAAAATCAAAAAGAGAATAATATTTCACATGTGCAAAGTATAGAGGATTCAAATTTCAGTGTCCATATAAAGAGCTTTCCTGGCACTGGGCCGTATTCATTGATGAACTGTCTGCAGTGCCTTTCTTGCTGGGATCACAAGCTGAGTAGTTGCCATCTGGCCCAAAGAGCTGAAAATATTTACTATCTGGCCCTTTATGGAAAACCTTTGCTCACTCCCTGGTTTAGATCAATAAAAGATTTCTTAAGGGGAGATTATTTTGACACTGACATTGTTCAGAATTGTCTATGCACGTTGATAAAAAAATAATAATAAAATCAGGTTTATTATCAGTTTCTGAATTCTCTGCAGACAATGGGCTCCCCTTTTTTTACTTCAGATTTTCTTTTTTATAAATTGAAGTGTAGTTGATTTACAGTGTGTGTTAGTTTCTGGTGTACAGCAAAGTGTATCAGATAGATACACTTTTCAGATTCTTTTCCATTATGGTTTATTAAAAGACATTGAATATAGTTTCCTGTGCTATACAGTAGGACCTTGTTGTTTATCCATTTCATATGTAGTAGTTTGTATCTGCTAATCCCAAACTCCTAATTTATCCCTCCCCCACTTCCTTACCCCTTTGGTAACCATACATTTGTTTTCTGTTTTGTAAATAAGTTCATTTGTATCATATTTTAGGTTCCACATATAAGTGATATTATATGATATCTGTCTTTCTCTGCTTGACTTACTTCACTTAGTATGATAATCTCTAGGTCCATCCATGTTGCTGCACGTGGCATCATTTCATTCTTTTTTATGGCTGAGTAGTATTCCATTGCATATATCCCACATCTTTATCCATTCACCTGTTGATGGACATTTATGTTGTTTCCATGCCTTAGCTATTGTAAATAGTGCTGCTGTGAACATTGGGGTGCACGCATATTTTAGAATTAGAGTTTTCTCTGGATGTGTGCCCAGGAGTGGGATTGCTGGATCATATGGCAACTGTAGTTTTAGTTTTTTAAGGAATCTCCATAGCGGCTGCACCAGTTTACATACCCACCAACAGTGTAGGAGGGTTCTCTTTTCTCCACACCGTCACCAGCATTTATTTATCTGCAGACTTTTTGATGATGGCCATTCTGAACAGTGTGAGGTGATGCCTCATAGTAGTTTTGATCTGCATTTCTCTAATAATTAGCGATGTTGAGCATCTTTTCATGTGCCTCTTGGACATCTATATGTCTTCTTTGGAGAAATGTTGATTTAGGTCTTCCGCTCATTTTTTGTTCGGGTTGTTTGGGTTTTTTTATTTTTGAGTTATACAAGCTGTTTGTATATTTTAGAAATTAATGGGCCTCATTTTTGATAGCACCTGGGGTGAGCTGCTCCCCTCTCCCCAGCCATGGTATGCCACCGCTCCTGTATAAGAGTTCTCTGGATCTTTACTATTCTCCCCATTTTGGGAGGAGTAGAGGCACAGAGAGGCCAAATAACTTGCTCAAGGTCACACGGCTTGCAAGAGGAGGGGCTGGAATTGAATCCAGAGAGCCGTAACCATGACATGCGCTCTGTGCTAGATGACACGACAAAGCCCCGGCCTGTTGTTGCCATGAGCACTGCTACGTGGGGTTGACTCTGGCTCACCCCAGGGGCAGCTCTGACTTAGCGTTGCTGCCTTGAATTTCAGCATCACTACTTACAAGCTGCTTGGGCTAGAGCATCCACTCCGCGAGCTTCAGTATACTTATCTGCAAAATGGGTATTTACAAAGTCCCCAACTCATTTGGGGTTTTTGGAGGATCAAGTTTATTTGTGTCCTTTGCACAGTGCCTGGCACAGTGAGTGATCAATGCATTTTAGCTGTGGTTTTTTTTTTTTTTTTTTTGCGGTACGCGGGCCTCTCACTGTTGTGGCCTCTCCCATTGCAGAGCACAGGCTCCAGATGCACAGGCTCAGCGGCCATGGCTCACGGGCCCAGCCACTCCGTGGCATGTGGGATCTTCCCGGACCGGGGCACGAACCCGTGTCCCATGCATCGGCAGGCGGACTCTCAACCACTGCACCACCAGGGAAGCCCTTAGCTGTGGTTTTGATGAGACTGGGTGCCCAGACCCAGACGCTGGGCCTGGGAGAAATGGCGTTGTTTTTTGTGGAGAAGGGAAGTCCAAGAGAGTGGGGGTGGGGATGGTTTGAGAGAATTCAATGCAGAGTGAGTTCTCCATGCATGCATGTTTGTTTGTTTTGGAGGCCCCGCTGGGATTCTCCATGCACGTTTGCATGCAAATTGCATATACGAAATAAACCTAATGAAAGGTAAGAAATGACTTTTCAATCCTTTTTTAAACTGTCTGATTCTGTCAAGAAGCACTCAAGTCGGGTGCTGTTGTGTCTTTAACACATTTTTGCTACGTTTTTAAGAGTCACCTAATCCAAAACCTTCCACAGGCAACAGTAGCTCTCTAGAATATAATAACATTGTTTATTTTCTTTTGCATCTGTTTTAGGCACCTGATACTTAAAAAAACCTAAAACCTGGTGTTATAATGTTTCCTTTTAAGATACATTGTAATTAATTAATTTATTTTTATTTTTGGCTGTGTTGGGTCTTCGTTTCTGTAGGAGGGCTTTCTCTAGTTGCGGCAAGGGGGCGCCCCTCTTCATCGCAGTGCGCGGTCCTCTCACTATCGCGGCCTCTCTTGTTGCGGAGCACAGGCTCCAGACGTGCAGGCTTAGTAGTTGTGGTGCACGGGCTAGTAGTTGTGGTGCATGGGCTAGTAGTTGTGGTGCATGGGCTTAGTTGCTCCGCGGCATGTGGGATCTTCCCAGACCAGGGCTTGAACCCGTGTCCCGTGCATTGGCAGGCAGATTCTCAACCACTGCGCCACCAGGGAAGCCCTAAGGTACATTTGTTGAAGAAAGTTTAGTACCATCTTCAGCATTATTATGTATTTGGTTTTTTTTCTTCAATAAATTTATTTTTGAAAGACACTTAGTAACACGATGGTAAATTAGACCAGTATCAGATGCCCCAATTAGAAGGTAATTGTAAAAGCAATGTAACATGAAAATAAATGTTACTAGGGACTTCCCTGGCAGTCCAGTGGTTGACTCAGTGCTTCCACTGCAGGGGGCACGGGTTCAATCCCTGGTCCTTCCGGGAACTAAGATCCCACATGCTACACTGCGCCACCAAAAAAAAAAAAAGTTACTAAATTCTCTTGAGGATTTTGGTGATCATTTAAGTGTACTCTAACTTGGAGATTCTGTTGGTGATCTGAGATTTCTACAGTGTTCTTCCTGCAGCAGGGAGGACATTTGGGGATTAACCATGCTCCCAGAGAGAAGAATCAGGGCGCGGTTCTTTCTTAACACTTTCTCAGCCCGTTCCACCTCGCTCATGCGTGAATGGGATTGTCCCCTACCTGGTGGGCTTCTCCTTATATATGTACACAACGTGGCCCACGACTCTTATCAAACTACACTCCTGGTCAGATTCTCCCTGGGATTAAACATTAACCCCAATGTTTAACCTGGAAGGGGCTTCATTTTATATAACCTTTAGATCCATCGTCCCATTTTGCAGATGGGGAACCAGAGTCTCAGAAGGGAGGAGTGACTCTGTGATGTCACAGCCAAGTTGATTGCTGAGCTGGGGCTAGGACTTCGACCTCCTGGCACCCAGTCCAGAAAGCAATTGCACACAAAATGGGAAAGTTTTGAATTGATCAGAGACCACACAGATATCCCAACTCGGCCGAGAGTAGGTGTATTTCTCTTGAGACCCATGGTGCACACTGAATTGTGGGGTTTGCTCCACAGATGGGTTTGGAGCCACTTCAGTGGTGGTGGGGGATTGATTTCGTGGCTGGAGGTATATCGGTGATCAAAATATACAGGTCCCTGCTCCCTGGTGTAAACAGATAACATAGATAGATAAACAGAATTCCCTCCCATCAAAGGGGTTGTACTGGGTGTGACTGGGATGGGGGGGTGATTTTGGCTGGGGTGGTCAGGGCAGCTACTTGGAGAGGTGACCACCAGGCTTGGGTTTCATCACAGCTTTGAGGGGTGTTAGGGGTTGAATTGTATCCCCCAGGCCCAAATTCATATGTTGGAGTCCTAACCCCCAGGGCCTCAGAATGTGACTGTATTTGGAGTTGGGGGTTTTCAAAGAGGTAATCAAGTTAAGTGAGGTCACTAGGGTGAGCTCTAATCCATAAGACTGAGGTCCTTGTAAAAAGGGGACAATTGAACACAGAGATACAGGGACAAGATGGCATCTAAAAGGCAAGGAGAGGGGCTTCCTTTGTGGTGCAGTGGTTAAGAATCTGCCTGCCAGTGCAGGGGACACAGGTTCGAGCCCTGGTCCGGGAAGATCCCACATGCCGTGGAGCAACTAAGCCCCGTGCGCCGCACTGACTGAGCCTGCATGTCTGGAGCCCGCAAGCCACAACTACTGAAGCCCACACTCCTAGAGCCCGTGCTCCGCAACAAGAGAAGCCACTGCACTGAGAAGCCTGTGCACCGCAGCGAAGAGTAGCCCCCTGCTCACCACAACTAGAGAAAGCCTGCGCGCAGCAACCAGGACCCAACGCAGCTGATAAATAAATAATAAATTCTTTAAAAATTAATATAAAAGGCAAGGAGAGAGGCCTCAGAAGGAACCAGCCCTGCTGACACCTTGATCTTGGACTACCAGCCTCTGGGACTGGGAGAGAATACATTTCTGTTGTTGCAGGCCCCCAGTCTGTGGGACTTTGTTTCAGCAGCTACAGCAAACACATTCAGAAGGTGAGGGACGGAGGGCCAGGACGAATTCAGGCTCTGGGGACCCCGACATGCCTCCCCCACCCGAACCTTAAGGACTCCCTCCCAGAAGCCCCAGGGGTGGAGCCAGAGGAGACAAGGTCTCCTCGCCCACAAGGGGAAGGAAGCTGAGTTGACCACATCCACAGCCGTAGGAGGCCTCCTTTTCCTGGTGAGAGGGTCAGCTCTGACCCTTGGACCCACCAGCCATAAAATAATCACCGAGATGAGGTGAGATGAGATGGTGGTGAGACATGGGGGAAGGACTGGGCAGAGGGGTGTGGATTGCGAGATGGCAGGGGTGCTGACCCCGTTTGCTGGTCTAGACTCAGGACCCTCACGGGGTACTGTCCCAGAGGCCACCTGGTCTCCTGAAGCTGGGGGACCCCCTTCCTATGGTTGGCTCAGTGCTAGACCCTGACACCAAGCTTGGAGAACCAGATCTCTGACCCAAGGGACCTCCCAGCTCTTTCCACAAACACATCCCATCCAGCCCCACGCAGAAACTTCTAGAACCATCACAGGACTGACATCAGCCTTCTCATCCTGGAACAAGGCACCACCCTGCCCTCAACTCCCCAGGATCTTTCTGCCGAGGCCTCCTTGACCCAACCCCTCCCATCTCTCTTTCCTGCTTTATTCTTCTATACCTGGTCTCTCCCAATTTATTTATTCTTTAAATTTCTAATTGAAGTATAATTGATTTACAATGTTGTGTTTCTCTTCAATTTATTTATTTACATGCTTATGCACAACTGATTTTACTTAGCATCTTCCCCACCTCAGAACATCAGCTCCACAGGGGCAGGGCATGGGGAATAATTGGTTATGTTCTCTGCTGGGTCCCCAATACCGGGCACACATCAGGCACTCAAGAAGTAGTGGTCATTGGGGCTTCCCGGGTGGCGCAGTGGTTAAGAATCCACCTGCTAATGTAGGAGACACGGGTTCGAGCCCTGGTCTGGGAAGATCCCACATACCGCAGAGCAACTAAGCCCGTGCGCCACAACTACTGAGGCCGCGTGCCTAGAGTAGTCCCCGCTTGCCACAACTAGAGACAGCCCGCACGCAGCAACGAAGACCCAATGCAGCCAAAAATAAATAAATAAACTATTAAAAAAAAAAGAAGTAATGGTCACTAGAATGAATGAATGAATTCCCAGACATAACGTCCTTCATGCTTTAGGAAGGGCAGAGGGAGCCTCCCACCCCCTGACAAAGTCTCGCCTCTCATGGTATTGGGAGACCCTGGTTCAAACTTCCTGTCTTCAGTCACCCCTGAGAGCCAGGAACCCCTTGGACTGGGAAGCCTGGAGGATTAGGTGTTAATCAGTTGGCATTGCCCAAGAGCCCGATCAGAGTCCCCCTGTCCCCAGCCCCTGGCCTGCCTCAACCACACCCATGTCACAAGGGTTTTACTCACTGCCTGGCCTGGCCGTACCCCAAGGGAGAGTCCCGGAGAAAGAGGAGGAAGAGGGGGAAGGGAGGGGGTGAGCAGGTGCTCCCAGACCCCCTCACCTCTTTCCCCCAAAACTGACCTAAAGGGAGAAGTAGAAAGGACCCTCTGGCAAGCAGCCAAAGGAATGTGGAGGTGACATGGTGCCGAGGGACATGTCCCCATCTGGGGCAGGGGACCTGGGCGTTGTCTCAATGGTGGCTGACTCATGGAGTGGCCATGGTGAATCATAACCCCTTATTAGCCCCTCTGTCCTCCTGTGCAGAATGGGGACTGTCATTAGGGCCAGACTTGTGCTGAGGCCAAAGGGCTGAGGGGGCCGGAAAATGACAAGCAGACATCTGCCCTTCGAGCACCTCGGAAGCTGAGCCTGGCGTGTTTCTTACAGATTCATATACTAGTAATAATAGTAATTACCCTAAAAACGGCCAGAGTTTGAGACCTGGCTGTGTGGGCGTCCCTTCTGAGCACTCCACATGTTATAATGGATCAAACCCCCAAGAACCCGGTGAAGCAGGGTCTTTATCCCCCATTTTACAGATAAAGAAAATGAGTCAAGAGGAGCAAAGTTATTTGCCCACAGTTACAAGTGGTAGAGGCAGGATTCGAACCCAGGCCCTGTTCTACCCCAGCCAGTTCCATGGAAATATTCTCACTTTAAAGTTTTTAGCAGTTACATCAGAAAAGTACAGAGCAAAATGAAGTTTCGTATTAATAATAAATTTTTGTCAATCTAAATGACTGAATTCATAAACCCAAACTGTTATCATTTCAGCGTGCAATGTCACAGTTATGAACGCAGTATTTCACTTTTTTTCATGCTAAGTCTTGGATATCCAATGTGTATTTCACACATACAACCCATCTCAATGTGGATGCTCAGTTTTCATCAGAAATCCTCGATCTGTATTTATAGAGTTCAGAAAATTTACAGTAAAAATGTAGATTCACATATGCAACTTGTTCCATATATACTCAAAAGTTGTCTGTTAACTGAATTAAGTATCAATTTTTAAAATTTAAATGAATAGAAATGAAATAAAAGTTAAAATCCAGTTCCTCAGTCACACTTTTTATACTTCAAGTGCTCAGTAACCACATGTGGACTTAATCCTGCTGTTGGGCTGAGCAAGTCTAATCCACAGAACCTGGGGATTACAGAAAATGTTTCCTGAAAAGGGCCAGATAGTAAATATTTTCAGCTTTGTGGGCCAAAGTGTCTCTGTCAAGACTATGCAACTGTGTGACAGCAACTGTAAACAATATGTAAACTAGTGGGAGTGACCATGTGCCAACAAAGTTTTATTTATAAAAACAAGTAAGGGGCCAGAATTGGCCCATAGACTGTAGTTTGTCAGCCAGGCGCTAAACTCCATGATTATATTTATACATGTTCAGTTGTTCCTTCTACAAGTATTGATTGGGCAGCTACTGCATACCAGGCACAGTTCCAGGCACTAGGGATACTGCACACAGTAGGTCTTGTCCTAATGATTGTCCCTATTTTGCAGGTGAATTCTAGCTAGAGACTTTATGGTACTCCACCCCACAACCTTTCCTATCTCTGACTTGTTAAGCACCTGGATCAATGTTGATGTATAGAAGGAGTAAAAGACACTTTTGTAGACTGAAATAATGAATGAATATTGACATTCCCTAGGATGTGTCCCTCTGCCTGGCACAGAATAGACAATCCATAAATGTTTGTTGAATGAATGTACACTGTGATAAATGAACAAAATATATAGTGTCGGGTGACAGTAAGTTTCTATGAAGAAACATAAATCGAGATGGGGATGGAGACTGGTTTTAAAGAAGGTAGTCATGGAGAGCTTCATGGAGGAGGTGAATTCGAGCAGCCATTTAAAGGTGAAAGGAGCCAGCCACAGGGAGATCTAGGAAAGGGGATAGGACAGCAAGTGCAGAGGCGCTGAGGGAGGACTGTGCCTGGTGACATGAGTCCAGTGTGGAGGGAGAGAGAGGAAAAGCAGTGGAAGGTGGTGCAAAGGTAATGAGGGAGAGGGCGTTTTGAGTCCTAATAAGGAAAGCAGACTATGGGGGCAAGCATGGAAGCCAGGAGGAGGAGAAGGGGGAGAGTGCACTGGTCCAGCCCAGTGAGGATGGGGCTGGACCAGGACAGTAGAAATGGAGCAGACAAAGAATGAACGTGTTTTGAAGGCAGAGCTATCAAGACTTGCTGATGGATTGTAATAAACATGTGCAAAGCCCACTGGAAGATAAACAGAAACACAAGAGTGTGGGAGCTGAGGGAAGGAGGAGGGTGACAGATACACAGGAAGTAGTGAGAGCCAAAAAATAATGCCACGGAATTCAGAACAGTGGTTATCTCCATGGGGGGAGGGTAACTCCTGAAAAGGGATTTCTGGAGTTCTGGAATATTCTTTTTTTTTTTGGCCGTGCCATGTGGTATGCGGGATCTTAGTTCCCCAACCAGGGGTCGAACCTGTGCCCCCCTGCAGTGGAAGCACAGAGTCTTAACCACTGGACTGCCAAGGAAGGCCAAAAATTATATATTTTTTTAATTAAAAAAATTTACACAGGGTCTTGGTGCAAACCAATGCTAATATCATGCCATCAGATTAGAGTATAAGAGATTCAGTTATGAGCATTTGACAGCCAAAAAGTAAGGGGGAAGGAAAGCAATGATATGTGAATAGGCGAGGACCATTTTGGCAAATTCAGAAGTGGCCAGACATTCTTGAACATCCACCATGCCCTGAGTAGTGTCAAGGGAGATGAACAGACCCGCCTTCAACCTTCAAGGGACTCAGTCTAGTTTTGAAAAGACAATACAGACAGGCAGGACCAATCAACAAATACCTAAGGAGAGTGTGTTAAGTGCTAATCTCTATAATCTACATTCAAATGTGAAGTTTGGGGCAGGGGGGAGACAGCTCTGTGGACAGGATTAATCAAGGAAAGTAAATAGTTTTTTTGTTTGTTTGTTTTGATGTTTGTTTGTTCAGTGCAAAGGGTCAGAAACTCCAGCTCAAAAATTTTAAACCAAAAGGGGAAGTCACTGGCTCACATCACTGCCATGTTTCTGAAGCCAAGGAGTGGATTTCAGGTATGGCTGAGTCCAGGACTTCAGACCATGTTGTCAGGGATTGATTGCTCTCTGTCTGCTCTGCTGTATTGTGGGTGGGCTTCATTCTCAGATAGCTTCTCCCATCATGGGGTAATGATGGCCAACAGCCCCAAATCTACACTCCTACAGCTCAGCACCCCGAGAGTGCTATAGAGTGGAAAGGGGAGTTCTGGAGTGAAGTGACTTCCCAGGGTCTAACGTAATATCTGTAATATCTGTGAGGAGTGGAGGTAGAGTTCACACACACGTCCATCTGTCTCCAAACCCTGAGTTCTTCTTAGCCACTGAATCATACTACCTCCTATAGAACTGTCCCCAAGCTGCAGAGGAAATGGTTAGAATTTTCTCAATTTTAAGAGTTTTCTCATTTGAATTTTTTTCAGTCTTTTCTGACTTTTAACTACCACTTGTCTGAGCTAGAATCTAGTACAGTATGCAATCTCCAGTCAGTAAAGATTCAGGAAGCAGTTTCTATGTGCCCTAAACTAAATGCTGGGATTTTATAGATAGGAATCTTGTATGTTTAAGGGTGTGAGACTGAATATCATAATTTCATGGTGTTTCACATAGAACCCAGTGGCTTTTGAACATCTTACCACTTGAGTACATCTGAAACCCACAGAGGGAAGTTATTTGCCCTGGGCGAAAAGATAAGAGCTAATATAGATCTGGGCTACAGTTCCTTCAGGCTCCATGAGGAAATGTAAATGTTCCCAAGAAAAATAATATATTCACCCAAAATCAGTCATTCACATTTTACCTAGGTCTAGTTATATCTAAGTAACATCTGAGAGGGGGTGATTTTTGCCCTGGGGAGAAATGCTAAGAACTAATCTTTGAGTTATAATGCCTTAAGGCTCCATAAGAAAATGTAAATGCTCCCAAGCAAAGGAATCTATGTGCCTGATGTCAGTCATTCGCACTGCAGTTGGAATTAGCTCAAAGTGCTTCGAGCACATTTTCCCTGAGGTAACTTCAGAGATGGAAAGGAAGAGGAATCTGTGAGAAAAGCACAGGTAAGGTATAGGGAGACTGCCTCCTGGCAGGACTTGGTTGGCAATTATTGATATGGTAGTGTTCACATCAGAATAAAGCAATAATGATGAAAGGGAGGCATCACCTTATTTAAGGAATGTTACAGGCAAGGCAGTGGGAATGCTGGACTTTGGGGACCCAAGGTGGATCAATTTACTTTTGTAGAGGGGGCAGCTCCTAAACACTAACTCTAACACAAGGTGCGCTTGTATTAGAAAACTTGGGAAACTATGGAAAAGGTATGTTTTTCATTTTATTTGTATTGTTTTATTTATTTATTTTTTTGCAGTACACGGGCCTCTCACTGTTGTGGCCTCTCCCGTTGCGGAGCACAGGCTCCGGACGTGCAGGCTCAGCGGCTGTGGCTTACGGGCCCAGCATCTCCGCAGCATGTGGGATCTTACCAGACCAGGGCACGAACCCGTGTCCCCTGCGTCGGCAGGTGGACTCTCAACCACTGCACCACCAGGGAAGCCCCTATTTCTTTTTTTTTTTTTTTAAAGTTAAATTGCATTTCTTTGTCTGGAATATGTACATCGGGCACATGGCTGAGAATTCCAAAATAAATGATTATGCAGGGAAAGGCCCTCCTTCTTCTCTATCCCACCTCCCAGCTCCCAGCCCTGAGGGTTACCGCCGTTACCAGATTCTTGTGTCTCATTCCAGAGATATTCTATAAATATATAAGAAACATATATACACATTCATTTTTCCTTTTGTCACACAGAGACAGTATCTTGTGTTGTGCACCTTAATTTTTACTTAACCAGTGCATTCTCAATGGGAAAGATATTATCTTCAAGGGGGTTGTGAAAACTAGTTCTTAGGGGGTGAAAAAAAATCTTACTCTTTTACTGTATAAAGCACAGATATACATATGGTACACAAGCATGTATATAGAATACATGTGGATTTACAGTTTCATGGGGGATCAGTTAGGAAAATGTTTTCAAAGACTCCTTGTGGGAGGGCCAGAATAAAAAAAATGTTGAGAAACACTGAAATAACCATATATTTTCAATATTGTCCCATATCAGTACATAAAGAGAACCCTCATTCTGTTTCACAGCTACATAATATTCCATTGTGTTAACACATCAGACTCTATTAATCAATCCCCTATTGACAGATATTTTGGTTGTTTCTAATGTTTTCCTAAACGCATTATGTACGTGGTTGTTCATTATGTATTTAGTATGCTTTTTATTGAGGTAGAATTAATTTACAGTAATGATGCACAGGTCTTAGGTGTGTTCAATTGGCTGAGTTTTGACAATTCTAGACAATCATGTAAACACCATTAAAAATAAGATATGGAATATTTTCTCCACCCTAGAAAGTTCCTTCATGCCCCTGTCCACTCAATTGCCCACTCTACTTCAGGCAACCACTTTTTATCACCAAGAATTACTTTTGCCTCTTCTCTGGGTGTCATATAAGTGAGATCCTACAGTCTTCTTTTGTGTCTGGCTTCTTTTATCACAATACATTTGAGATTCATCCATGCTGTTGAATGTATCAGTAATTTATTCCTTTTTATGGCTGAGTGCAGTTGTGTTGTATGGATATACCAGTTTGTTTATCCACTCCCCTATTGTTGGGTATTTGAGTTGTTTACAGTTCAGGACAATTATGAATCAGGCTGCTGTGAACATTCATGTACAAGTCCTTCTGTGAACATATATTTATATTTCTCTTAGCTAAATACCCAGGAATAAAATTGCTAAGTCATATGGTAAATGCATGTTTAACTTTATAAGAGATTTCCCAATTGTCCAAAGTTTCCCCAAGTGGTTGGACCCTTTTGGTTCCCACAAACAGTGGGTGAGAGTTCCAGTTGCCCCAGATTTTCCGCCAACAACTGATGTTGTCTTTTGTATTGCAGTCAGTCTAGTGGGTATCTTTAAACGTTTTCATATATCAGAAATGGTTCAGTATCAATGAAGTGCAACTTAAAAACAAAGCTCACACCTATGCAATTATGTTTAAGAAATGCTACAAACTCTGTCCCTTCCAAGGGTGTTACAGAGTGTTGTAAAGGCTCTGACAAGTTCCGCAAATCTGTTTATTAACACAGTACTCCTCAATCAACACAGCATCCTCTTGTGTTATGTTTCATACTTTTAAAATAATTAATTAATTAATTTTTGGCTGCATTGGGTCTTCATTGCTGTGCGCGGGCTTTCTCTAGTTGTGGCGAGCAGGGACTGCTCTTCGTTGCGGTGCGCGGGCTTCTCATTGCAGTGGCTTCTCTTCTTGTGGAGCACAGGCTCTAGGCGTGTGGGCTTTAGTAGGTGTGGTGCAGGCTCAGTAGGTGTGGCGCACGGGCTTAGTTGCTCCACGACATGTGGGATCTTCCTGGACCAGGGCTCGAACCCGTGTCCCCTGCATTGGCAGGCGGATTCTTAACCACTGCGCCACCAGGGAAGTCCCATGTTTTGTGCTTAAACACATTGGTAGAATCTATTGTGGGAATTTTACTTTAGATTCCAACTTAGCATCGCTTTGAAGCATGTGGTCATGTCCAGTAAATTAGGTCATAGGATTCCAAGGGCATCAGAAAGTCCTCTTGTCCCTCAAACGCTTATCTTTATCCTACCTTTTCAGACGTCTCTTCATTAGGACACATAAAAGCCTTCCAAAGCCCATGATTATAAAATTACAAAAAAGTACAAATATCCTGGGGAGGTGGACTATGGGGTCTAAATCTACGTGAAGGTGTAAATGAGTAATACCAGATCCATGATTCTGGCAGGTTTTGATAAGAAGAGGAGGAAGTTCTATGTCAAGGGCACCGGGGCTCCTCAGAGTCATAAATGGGAGTGAGGGGGAGGCAGAGACAAGCCCAGAAGTCAAACTTCACCTACTTTCTCCACCTGCTGACACTGCCCTGGAAAGGAGCCTCCACAGCAAAGGCTGAATAAATATTATGACTAGGAAGGCCAAACCAAACCAAACAAACCCCTTAAAAAAATCCAACACACACACACACAAATCCAACACAGAGTGGTTAAAAAGGAAATAAGAGATGCAGAGGTCAAGAATGAGATAATGTCCCCCATCCAGAGGGGGACAGTTACTGTAATGCAGGGATTCTCCCGCCAGGCACTGCTGACATCCGGGCCAGGCTTACTCTGTGTGGGGCCGTTCCAGGCATTGTGAGGTGTGGAGCAGCATTCCTGACCCTCACTCATTCCACGCCTGGAGCACCCCCAGTTGTGACAACCACAGATGTTACTGTCAGATAAAAGAACCACTCTGGCGCAGCACATAATAGGTCGTCCTTAAATTTTTGATGCATGAATAAATAATGGCTGGTCCAGGGAGAAATGTACGCCAGGATGTGAACTTCTTGAAAGCAAGGAGGGTGTCTGAGTTACTGTGTAAACCTAGCACCTACCATCGTGCCGGGCACACAGAAGGTTCGTCATCCATTCACTAATCTCCAACAGCTTCCTGCTGTATTTCATATAAACCAAACTCCTTGCCACAGACTGCAAGGCCCTGCACGACCTGCCCCGTCCCCTCCCTGCCCTCCCCTCCTCCCTCTCTCACTCTGCTCCATCCACATGGGCCTCCTGGCTGTTCCTCCAACACGCCAGGCCCCATCCTGCCCCAGGACCTTTGCACATGCTGTTCCTTGGCCTGAAACACCCTTCCACTAGATCTCCCAGTGGCTGGCTCTTTCTCATTATTCAGGACTGTACTTAAATGTCACCTTTTTTTTTTTGGCCATGCCACATGGCATGTGAGATCTTAGTTCCCCGACCAGGGATTGAACCCGCGTCCCCTGCATTGGAAACATGGAGTCTTAACAGATGGACCACCAGCAAAGTCCCTAAATGTCACCTCTAAAAAGAAGCCTTTGCCAGCCCTCTGTTGCCCTTTACATGATGACATTTAGTTTCTTGGTAGCATTTGCCCATTTGTCAGTTTTCTGGTGTGTTTATGCATTTATGGTCTAGCTCATCCACTGCCTTATCCCCAGGGCCTTAAATAGTGCTTGGCACACAGGAGGTGCCCAATGAGTAAGAGTTGACTGAGCACCTCCTGTGTGCCGGGCACTTCCTAGACACTGGGGACCCAGCTGAGAACAAAAGAGCCCCGAAGTCACTCACATGAAGAGGCAGGGGAGGAATGAGGGAAGAATACAGGCAAGTAAACAAGAAAATTTCAAATACTGAGGATTTCAGTGAAACCAGTGATGTGATAAAGAGGTACAGGGTGAGGGCTCCTCTCTGGTGAGAGGTCAGAGATGGCCTCTCAGCTGTCTGGGCTGAGATCCACAGATAGAAGACATTCCCAAATATGTGAATGCAGTGATAGATTCGGGGTGGAGGGGATAGGAGTTCCAGGCAGAGGGAACAGCTAGTGCAAAGGCCCTGAGGAGGGAATAAGTTTGGCTCAATGAATATTTATTGAGACCAAATGAATGATAGAAGATTCTAGAAGGAATCGATTGTTCTGGTTTGGCCGTGGAGAGCTTGCTTGCGGGCAGGGGGTTGGGGGTTGCCAGCTCCAATGAGGGAAGGGGGCTCTTGGCAGAGGGAAGGGCTCTAGCGGAGGCCTGGGCAGTTCTTCTTGGTTCTGTTCTGAGAGTGGACAGGACCCAGCCAGGGGCCCTGGGCTCTCCTGGAGCCGACATCCAGGGATTATGACGAGAAACAGTCTCTGAAAGTAGGTGAGAGGTCATGCGAGAGCCGCGGCTCCCCAGACTTTGGCCTTTGCCCACTGCCGGCTGGAAAAGTACGAAACATCTGAGATAACGGTCTTCCCTCCCCTCCCCCTAGCCTGCCCCCGTGTCACTGGCCCTTAACCCTGTCTGTCTTGCCTGTTCCCCAATCAGCACCTGGGGGTGGGCTAGGAGCTCCCCAGGACTATTTCAGCATCTTTTAGGGGTGGTGACAGAGCCACAGAGAAGAGCCGGCTGAGCCTGGGAGCCCTGGTAGTGGGGTGAGCCCCCACTTCGCAGCAGACACAGAAGTGGCTGGAGAAAGAGCTGGCCAGGCTCATGAATGGGGATTTAGCAGTTGGAAAGGTGAGCCCTGCACTGGTCTCCAGGTGAGGGAGGGTTTATGCCAGGAACCTTCCCCAAGCTCCCAGGGTTGGCAGGAACCTCACATCCCATTTTACAGATGAGAAGACTGAGGCCCAGAGGGAGAATGCAACGACCAAAATCGTGTCTCCATTCTGGGGCTGCTCCTGGTCTTTCTTCCTGGTCCCCCCACCTTCCAGAAGGGGGGAATTTGGGCAGCATGGGAGTGCAGGAGAGGGCTAGTTCCATAGGCTGATCATCCCCACGGGGGCATCTGTCTACCACTTTTTAAAGAAATTGGCTGTCAGGCCCCGGGAGTCTCTGGGTTGGCCCCAAAACACAGATTTGGAGACAGAAGTCCAGCAAGCAGGAGCAGCAGGCCCGACCTTGGGGCTGGAGCTGGGATGGAACTGGAGCAGGATGGACCTCAGGGTGGTGTGCAGATGGGTGGTGGGGAGGAGAAGGGCTGCGTGACCCTCACAAATGTCCCCTCCTTGCCCCAGATGGCTTCCTCCACCAGTCTCACGTGCCCTACCGACAGCCTGGAACTCTTGGATCTCCTGTTTGACCGGCAAGACGGCATCCTGAGACACATAGAGGACTGGGGCCACGTTGAGGACCAGGTGATAACCCGCTGCATTTACCCCAGGGCCAGAGCCAGGACCCCACTCAGCTCTGTGCGTTTATTGCTCATGTGTGAGATTTTAGCAAAGCACGTTATTGTATGGAACCTCTCAGCGACCTAAGGGGCAGATGCCATCACCTCCTTATAGGTGGGGAAAAGCGAGGCCCAGAGAGGGGTGGTAACTTGTCCTGGGTCACACAGCAGTTTGGAGTTGGGTCCAGACTTAAACTTGGGGCCTGTGCCTCGACACGGTTGGATGTTGTTCCTGTGCTACATGACTGTGTTCAGGCTCCAACAACACTGGGGGCAAGGAGCGTTAGCTCTTTCCATCTTACAGAAAGGACACGTGAGGCCCAGAGAGGGTCAGTGGCTTGCCCAGAGACACACAGCTATCCAAACCGAAACATAGGCCTCCTAATTCCCACCATCCCTCTCTGTCCCAACAGGTCCTGCCAGGCCCGAACTCTGATGATTTCCTCAACTCCATCCTGGGTTCTGGAGAATCAGTGCCCAGCTCCCCGAGCTGGTCTCCTGCGGCCAGTGACAGTGGCATCTCAGAAGATCTGCCCTCCGACCCCCAGGACACCCCTCCACACAGTGGGGTGGCTGCCACCCAGGCCAGCTGCCATAGCGCAGAGTCTGGCAAGGGGCCCTGCCCCTCCTACCATACTGGCCCTGCCTGCCCCACCAGGAACCTTGGGCCAGTGGCCCAAGGGCTTGAGGCTTCCGTTGCTATAGACCTGGGTGAGTCCTGAGTCTTTGCCAACTACCCTCACCTTCTCCCAGGCACTGTACACGCAAACCCATTTTCGGTACGCAGGCCTCTCACTGTTGTGGCCTCTCCCGTTGCGGAGCACAGGCTCCGGACGCACAGGCTCAGCGGCCATGGCTCACGGGCCCAGCCGCTCCGCGGCATGTGGGATCTTCCCGGACCGGGGCACGAACCCGTGTCCCCTGCGTTGGCAGGTGGACTCTCAACCACTGCGCCACCAGGGAAGCCCATGCAAACCCACCTTTTGAGATGGGTATTGGGATGCTGTCTGTCATGGGCCCATTTTCCAGGTGGTTAAGAATTGAGTCAGAGCTGCAAAGGTGAGATGCGCCCCTGGCAGGCTGGTTCCTTCTGCAAGCATCATGCTGGCAACCTCATTTTTGTACCTTCCGTGCCTGGATCATAGTAGACACTCAATGAAAGTGTGTGAGGTCACGGGATCCCAGGCCTTGGGGTGTTCCCCTTGGACCTGGAGAAAGGCCTGATGCAGAAGCCACCGCCAACAGGGTATCCTTTGTCTCTTGAGCATTGCGATGGTATGGGAACGCTTATTTGTCCCTTTGGAGACTTGACAAAACTAAGGCTCAGAGAGGTTTAGTCCCTTGCCCAAGGTCACACAGCTCCACCTAGTCAGGATTAGAGCAAAGGGCTATTTGACTCTGAAGTCTGTGCTCTCCAGAGCAGCTCACCTACAGTTCGCCAGGTACCTGGTGGGAGGGAACCACAGGTGAATCAGACCTGGTCCTTTCCCCAAGGGAGAGATAAGGCCAGGCCAGCTGCAGATCCAGCCTATAATCCTGGGCAATAACAGCTCCTCCCTCCCAGGTTGACTGTGGGTCCCTGACAATGTCCTGATGAATCTGGGTTCCCATCTTATGGTGGAGGGGAGACTGAGGCACCAGGTCTTGGGGCCCCAAGCTGTGCTACAAATCCCTAGCACATTGGGGTCAATTCTGGGAGCTTTGCTGGAGGAGGGAAGTAGAAGCTGGGAGCTCAGGGGCCCCCCGCCTGACTCCCTCCCTTTCTCTGTCCCCATCTGCCCTGTCAGAAATGTGGAGCCCAGGCCTGTACGCCGGGGAGCAGGCTGAGCTGGCCAACTCACCCCCACACTGCAACCTCACAGTGAAAGACCTCCTCCTCTCTGGCAGTGGCGGGGACTTGGTGAGCAGTCCCCACCCGACCCCTGGCGCATCAGAGGTGGGAGGGCACTGGGGTTCATGGGGCCCCAATACCCCCATTTTGGAGACTGGAAGACAGTCACAGACAGGGGCTGATAGTTGTCCAAGGTAAGTCCAAGTCACTTACTCTGACTTACACCCAGAGTAAGTCAGTGGGTCCCAGTCCTGAGTTCTCTGTCTCCTGGGCTGGGATACTTTCTACTATAGTAGTAGTATTAAAAAAAAAAAAAAAGGGCTAAAACTTACCAAGCATCTACTATAGGCCAGGCACTCTTCTAAATGCTCTTAATGTATCATCTTTTAATTCACAGCAACCCTGAAAACTGGGGCTCTTATCTTAATTCTACATTTGAGGAAATGGGCACAGAGAGGTCCAGTAATTTGACCTAAGTCACACAGGTGCTGCAGGCTTAATCCCTGGGCTGGCCCATTGGGCCTACTGCGCCCATTGCACGCTGACTGAGGGCTGTCTATCTTGCCCTGGGGTTCGACTACAGGTAAACCAGACCTGAGAACCCAATCAGTACCTCCATTTCTCAGATGAGAAAGCCAATGCCCAGAGAGGTTAAGCCACAAACCCAAAGTCACACGGCAAGAAAGTGGCCGAGTCAGAATTTGAACTCTAATTTGCCTGATGCCCAAAGTTGTCCTGACAACCTCTAAGAAAGGGCAGAACACCCCTCTTGACTTGAGAGATGCGCGGTGAGCACCAGCTGTGTGCTCAGCCTCTGGGGACCTCATGGTCAAAAGGGGACAACTGACTGCTCATGGAAGTGTACCCATGAGGGGGAGAGGCTGGAGGGGCATTGCAGGTCCAGGAAGGCTTCCTGGAGGAGGCAGAACTTCAGCAGGTCTTGAAAGATAGGAAAGGTGAATGACTGCTCTGGAAATACTAACTGGCTTTTGTAAATGTGTCAAGTTTAATACCGTTGTTCTGTGTGTGAACAGCGTTGGGAAGTGGAAGGCCTTATCCCCATTTGGCAGATGAACATACTGAGGCTTGGATCCTGGAGAGAAAATGGTTGGGCTGATCCATGGCCTGGAATTCTAGGGAGTGGAATTTGATCCAGCGAATGTCAGGCTGCCCCAATCTCCAACCTTTATTCCTGAGCCTCCCATTCCATGGTGTGACATTCCTAATACTTGGCTCTCTGATGACCCGATTCTTTCATTTTCAATGTTTCTATTTCATAATTTAAATTTAATTTTAAAAAATTTGAATAGGCAAATGCATTCACATAGTCCAAGTTCCAAAGGTACAAACAAGTAGACAGGGAGAAACACCCCTCACCCCCATTTCCTGGAGGCTCACTTAACCTGTGCCTTGTGTGTTGGATTTTCCCTTTGCTGTTGTAGAATGCACTGCAAGGAATGTTCAGAGCCCAGAGAAGTGCCTGGCATGTAGTAGGTGCTAAATACATAGCTGTCTAATGACTACTTGTGAAACAAATGAAAAACTTGTATCTAAAGAACAATTCCTGGAAGTGGAATTGCTGGGTCAGAGGGCTGTGTGCTGGTTCTTTGGAGCCCTAGTGCCAGTGGGGACTCTACAGCAGATGGATCGATTGTTTCTCAGACCTGATGCCTCTTTCATTTCCCAGAGGCGGTCACTCTCCCTGCCCTCAAAGCAATTCTGCTGGTTTCCCCACAGCAACATCACCTGGCAGCCCCCAACCTGTTGCGCCTTGGGACCGAGCACAGCCAGGAGCTGGTGCTGACAGAGGACGAGAAGAAGCTGTTGGCCAAAGAAGGCATCACCCTGCCCACCCAGCTTCCCCTCACCAAGGTGAGTCAGTGGGACCCCTGGCTCTGGAGCTCGCCCCCTTTCCTGCAGCTACTTGCCCATGAGTCTCACCTTTGGGTCTCCCACACTAGAATGTTAGGACGTGTCTGTCACCAGAGCCAGAAAAATCATCCTCAAAGCCACCGCAGTGGGGCTTTCTAGCTGGCCGCAGTCTCCACCCAGCCTGTTCACTCAATATCAGTATCTTAGTTTGCTTTTCCAATTGGAAGACCTCTCTTAGTCTTGATAACTGGCCTCGGGAAAGGCGCTGTTCCCACAGATGGCCAGAAGATGGCGGGATTGCACCAGTGCACAAAATCCAGTTGCCAATTCGGGACTGGGTTTGGGAGCTGGGAAAACCTTCAGAACCCAGGACCCCTCTAGAGATTCTGCAAGAATTTCGCGGCAGAAAATCTGGTCTTCAAGTCATCATGGGTCTGCCCTCAAGTCCCTGAGTCTGGGATGGCTCCCTTGGGAGGATAATGGGGTGAAGTTGTGGGGTCTGGACAAGAGAGCGGACCGTCCAGACTGCCTCAGTCTGCTCCCCATGTCACTCTGCAGTATGAGGAGCGAGTGCTGAAGAAAATCCGCCGGAAAATTCGGAACAAACAGTCAGCCCAAGAAAGCCGGAAAAAGAAGAAGGAATATATTGATGGCCTGGAAACTCGGTAAGGCTGGGGTCCCGGGACACCACACTTAAGGGGGAAACTGAGGCCTGAGAGAGGGATGCAATGGAGCTAAGGTCACAGTTTTCAGGATCTGACAAAATTAGAGTTGCTGGGCTTCCCTGGTGGCGCAGTGGTTGGGAGTCTGCCTGCCAATGCAGGGGACACAGGTTCGAGCCCTGGTCTGGGAAGATCCCACATGCCGCAGAGCGACTAGGCCCGTGAGCCACAACTACTGAGCCTGCGCGTCTGGAGCCTGTGCTCTGCAACAAGAGAGGCCGCAATAGTGAGAGGCCCGCGCACCGCGATGAAGAGTGGCCCCTGCTTGCCGCAGCTAGAGAAAGCCCTCGCACAGAAACGAAGACCCAACACAGCCAAAAATAAATAAATAAATTAAAAAAAAAAAAAAAAAAAAATTAGAGTTGCTTCCTTCTCTGGGAGAGACGATTTTTCACGTGAGTTGCAAGGATGGAAAAATGCCTAGTAAGGTGGTACAGGGCTCAGGTTCGAGGCCCCTTAATCCCCTAGAAGATGTTGTGCCAAGAAGGGAGAAGGTATCATCCATCTTGTCCTGGCTCTTTGCCTGAAGATGGGACATTTACTTCCCTTGCTGAGCATCACTGATCCTCAGAGCTGTCATGGCTTCCTTTGGTGGGGGAGAAGAAAGGCAGAATTTCCTCAACTTAAGAACTGTGCACCCGGGACTTCCCTGTTGGCGCAGTGGTTAAGAATCCACCTGCCAATGCAGGAGACACAGATTCAAGCCCTGATCCGGGAAGATCCCACATGCCACGAAGCAGCTAAGCCCGTGCACCACAACTACTGAGCCTGCGCTCTAGAGCTTGTGAGCCACAACTATGGAGCCCACGGGCCACAACTACTGAAGCCTGCGTGCCTAGAGCCCGTGCTCCGCAACAAAAGAAGCCACTACGATGAGAAACCTGTGCACCACAACGAAGAGTAGCCTCCACCTGACACAACTCGAGAAAACCCATGCGCAGCAACAAAGACACAATGCAACCAAAAATAAATAAATCAATTAATTAAAAAAAAAAAGAACTGTGCACCCCAGGACTTCCCTGGTAGTCCAGTGGCTAAGACAACACGTTCCCAATGCAGGGGGCCCAGGTTCGATCTCTGGTCAAGGAAATAGATCCCACATGCCACAACAAAGATCCACGTGCCGCAACTAAGACCTGGCGTAGCTAAATAAGTAAATAAATAAATATTAAAAAAGAAAAAGAACTGTGCACCCCAATCTCATCCAGTCGCCTCCCTCAACTCATTTAGGCTACTGAGGGACGGGCTCCTCTTTATTCTTTAATAGAAACCTAAAAACTTAGCTTGCTCACTTTTTAAACCAAAAGTGATTTAATTAAGTGTTACAGATTTGGGTTTTCTATTTCTTTTCTAGTCAATTCTGAGATGTCATATTCTTCTGGGAAGTTGTCCATTTCAAATTTACTGACATAAAATTGTTCATAGTTCTCTCCTATTATTTTTTTAAGTTCTGAATAATTTATAGTTGTGCCCTTTTTAATTACTCATGTGTATTTGTGCCTTCTCTTGTTTTTTATCTTGATCAATCTTGCCAGAAGTTTGTCTGTTTTATTATTCTTTTCAAAGAATGAATTTCTGGCTTTTCCTCCCACCCAGTTGTCTTTTTGTATTCTAGTTCCTTTATTTCTACTCTTAGCTTTATTGTGTCTTTAGTTGTGTTTTGTTTTGCTTTTGGTGGGGAAGATCTATTCTGTTGTTCTTTTGCTAACTGTTAAATGTGTATGTTCAGCTGGTTGAGCTGTAATAAGGTTATACATTTGGGGGGACTTCCCTGGTGGTCCAGTGGTTAAGACTCCATGCTTCCACTGCAGCAGGGCACAGGTTTGATCCCTAGTCAGAGAACTAAGATCCCGCATGCTGAGGGGCCAAAAAAAAAAAGAAAAAGAGAAATGGTTATACATTTTCCTCTCAGCACTGCTTTATCTGCATCTCATACATTTTCGTTTGTACCATTGTCATTACCATTTGGTCCCTAGGTCTTTCTTAATTTACACAGTGGATTTTTCTTTATCCTATGAGTTATTTAGAAGGAGGGCCTTTTAGTGGGAGAATTTATTCTCTTCCCTGGTTGTGATATGAGGACTAGCATATCCTCATGCCATGATTTGAGTGTTTTGGTTTTTTTTAAGATTTTTCGATGTGGACCATTTTAAAAGTTTTTATTGAATTTACTACAATATTGCTTCTGTTTTATGTTTTGGTTGGTTTTTTTTTTTTTTTTTGCTTCAAGGCATATGGGATCCTAGCTCCCAACCAGGGATTGAACCTACATCCCCTGCACTGGAAGGTGAAGTTTTAACCACTGGACTGCCAGGGAAGTCCCATGATTTGAGTGTTTTAATTCTACATCTGAGTGGTCTGGGCAAAGACAGCATTAACAGATGGATGCAGATGGGAAAGGTGGGGTTCCCGGACTGGACCCCAAAACCCTAGATGGAATGATCACATTGTCTTGTTCCTCAAATGTACTCTGCTAAGCCCCTAATCAACTTTACTTCATATCAGTGCCCAACTGCTCTATGAACTAGGTAACTGTATCTCTACTTTACAGATGAGGGGACTGAGGCCAGACAGCAGAGCACCTCAAGGTCACAGGGAGGGTGAAGATTGTAACTTGGGTCTCCTTGGACTCAGTTGCCATGCTACTGTATCTTCTCAAAGCATCACTGCCTGAGTTTGGTGGTCCATTTCCAATCCTGGGGGCTCAGACCAGAAGAAAGCCCCCACACCAATGCAAAGATGGTACCTAGGAGCCAGGCAGAACTGGGTTCAAATTCTGGCCTTGTTACAGACTTGCCAGGGTGACTTTGGATGAATGACTTCCCCTCTCTGGGCTTCGGTTCCCTGCCTGTACAGTGGGGCCTCACAAAGAGATGTTAGTTTGACCTGTTGGTGACAGGCATATTCTGAATGTCACTGTGATGTTGCCTCTTCAGGATGTCAGCCTGCACTGCCCAGAACCAGGAACTTCAGAGGAAGGTCTTGCATCTTGAGAAGCAGAACCTGTGAGTATTGGTCAAACTGGGGCAGAGAACAGGAGGAGCTGACCCCAGAGTCCCTTGCAGGAGAGGTGGACATGGGGGGACAGGCTGTGTGATGGCAGGGCAGAGCAGGGGGTAAGGGCTCCACTTAGAAAGGGGGAAGCCTGCAGAGAAAAAGGGTTTTGGACTTGGGCCCTTGAAGGATGTATAAGAGTTCACTAAAGGGAAGACGCTGCCGGTAGAGGAAATGGCATATGAATGGCTAAAGGCTAGGAGTATGGTATGCTGGATAACTGCAGGTGATTCCATCTGTGGGTGCATTTACTTAGTCAATTTTTGGGGGGGTGTCATGGATGATGCCATTACAGGTGTTTGTGAAATAGCTTGTGTTAACACTTTAGTTGTGATGGGAGGAGGTGGTATTTCCTCCCCCCGTCGTGGTCAACCTCCCGATTCACATTTTGAACTGTTGGATGTCTGCTCTGGTGGCAGAGAGGACTTTGTTGCATTCATTCAGCTTTGGGGAAGAAATGTATGCCGCTGTCAAGTCGTTGGGTGTTTTTTAAACCTTAAATCTTTTATCCCCCTGCATATATACATTCATCTTGTCACAAGGTCGGTGTTGCCTCCATAACTGAGTTAATACAGGCTAAATTTCCATCTTCTGTGATGTCCTGTTTGAAGTTTAAACAGCTTGATCTATTTTTTAAAAACCTATCAGCACATTCTTCATGTTGTGTGGACAGTGCTTGGTGCCTTATTCTTTCATAGAATCGTCTGTTTGAAAATAGTGAAGGATTGATTTTTTTTCCTAATAACTTTATTTATTTATTTGTTTATTTTTGGCTGAGCTGGGTCTTCGTTGCTGCACGTGCGCTTTCTCTAGTTGCGGTGAGCGGAGGCTACTCTTTGTTGTGGTGTGCAGGCTTCTCATTGACGTGGCTTCTCTTGCTGTGGAGCATGGGCTCTAGGCGCACGGGCTTCAGTAGTTGTGGCACGTGGGCTCAGTAGTTGTGGCTCGTGGGCTCTAGAGCGCAGGCTCAGTAGTTGTGGTGCACGGGCTTAGTTGCTCTATGGCATGTGGGATCTTCCCGGATCAGGGCTTGAACTTGTGCCCCCTGCATTGGCAGGCGGATTCTTAACCACTGAGCCACCAGGGAATTGATTGATTCTTACGGTGGTATTTAGAAGGGAATTTTAGTTCTTTTCTTTCTGTGCTATAATGTAGCTATGTTTAAACTTTCCAACCAGGTCGTATATTTTCTACTAACCTGTATTTAACCTGAGGAAAATTCTTGAGCCATTGTTTCCAAGTAGCTTCCACTGAGTATTTGCTACATCGGCATACTTCTAGATCAAACTGTGTGGCCCTACTTACTCAATTTTTATTTAGCATCTACTCTGTGCCAGGCATAGTTCTGGACACTGGGGCCCAAACAGTGAACAAAACAGACCCAGCCCCTCCACTTAAAGACTCACAGTCTACTGAGAAACAGACTCAAGACAAACAAAAATATATGAAAGATGATTCAAATAGTGATAGCCACTGGGAAGAAAAATAAACTAGGGGGAAGGGGCTAGGGAGTAAGGGAGGTGCCATTTTAGGCAGGGAGGTCAGATAAAGTGACATTTGAGATGAGACCCAACAGCTAAGAAAGAAGCAGCTACAAAAAGACCTGTGGGGGGTGGGGCAGGGGAACAGTGTCCTTGGTACCGAGAGTACAGCCTGTGCAGAGGCCCTGGGGCAGGAATGCTTGTGAGTAGGAGGAACAGTGAGGGGCTGTGTGTCTGGAGCACAGTGAGCGAGGGGGAGAGAGGGAGGAGGGGAGGGCAGGGAGGGGACGGGACTGGCTGTGCCAGGCCTTGTGGGCCTCGGGGAGGACTTGGGCTTTTACTTCCGAGGGAGATGGGAACTCTGCGAGGGTTGGGAGAAGTTGCCTCACATTTGAAAAAGTGTGGAGCATGAACTCTAGAGGAGGCAGGAGAAGCTTGGGGGGCCCAGAGGCTGGGGCCAGTGTCCAGGCGAGCAGTAATGGCAACCTGGATGGAGAAGGTGGGGTGGCAGAGAAGTGGGTGAGATGTTCAGTGATTTATTGAGGGAGCTTCTGGGACTTTTAAGAGCAGTGGGGCCTTGAAGGATGGACGGGATTCAGACTTCAGCCAGGCTGGGGGACCCCATGAATCACAGGGAGGCAGGTCAAGGCTATGTAGGGATCAAGCAAGTCTTCCTGTTTCCACTAAGGTCCCTCTTGGAGCAGCTGAAGAAACTCCAGGCCATCGTGGTCCAGTCCACCAGCAAGTCGGCTCAGACGGGCACCTGCATAGCGGTGAGTCCTGACCCCCAGCTCCAAGGGGCTTGTCAGCCTTGGCAGAGGGTCCTGTGGGGGAGGTGAGTGTGAGTAGGAGGACAGCCGGCCCTGAGCCCTAGCTCACGCGTGCTCCAGTCTTCTGGGCCTCAGTTTCCCTGCCTATGAGACGAGTGTGCTCAGGGGAGGGGGAGGGATGGGGTGACCCTGCCCCCATCTCCACCAGGTCCTGCTCTTCTCCTTCGCCCTCATCATCCTCCCCTCCATCAGCCCTTTCGCCTCCAACAAAGCTGAGAGCCCCGGAGACTTCGTGCCTGTACGAGGTAGGTGGATCAGGGGGTTGCTCCTCCCTCAAAAACCCTCTGGGCTGCCCCGTGGGCGCACTCCCCTTGGATCCCCAGCCCCCATACTGGGCCACTGGGGGAGGGGGAGGAGGCCCCCTTGCAACTGCTTCCTGAGGCTGGGGGCTAAAAGAAAGAAGGGACCCAGCCCCCCAGGCCATCCCTCACAACCCCCAACCCTTGCTCAGTTTTCTCCAGAACTTTGCACAATGACGCTGCATCCCGTGTGGCTCCCAACACCGTGCCAGGCTCCGAAACCCCAGGACATGGGCCCAAGGCTGGCACACTTCAGGAAGGGTCTCCAAGCAGCCCTCAGGGGGAATGGGGATCCCGGGACCCGCCGGCTCCGGACAACTCGACGGAGGATCTGGACAATGGGACCCTGGTCCAGGGCAACTCCATGAAGGAGCTGGACCGGGCCGCCCTCCTAGACTGTGCCCGGCCTGAACAAGCACTTGGCCCAGGGCGCGTGGGGCTGGAGGTAGCAGTGGGGGAGCTGTGAGCACCAGGGGTACGTGCCCCCAGGCCCCTCTAGTCAGGTGTGCTACAGTGGACAGAGACAGGCACAGGGATCCGAGGTGAGGGAGAGACCCCGGCGATGGTGTCAGGATGGAGACGCACAGACTCACAGCTTCAGACCCAGGTACCCAGGCCCATGCAGAAACTGATGCTCAGACACAGACCATAAGGCCACAAAGCCTGAGAAATACACAGACCCAGGTGCAGAAGGAAACAGGAAGACAGACACAGACTGATCCACAGACCCAGAGAGATAGGCATACACCAGGCCTCGGTAACTCCCCGCTCAGGGACTCCTTCTTGCCCCCTGGAACACAGGGAGGAGGAAGCGGCCAAAGTCTGCTGGGACCCTGGCCCTGGAGCACGGGCTGAGCTCTGAACTTCGGGGCCACCATGGCTCACAGCTGTTCCCTTTTTCTAAGACTGCTACGGTCCTTAATAAAGTATTTTGAGAGAACACGGCTGGCATGGAGGTGGAGTGGGGTGGGGGCTGAATTAGAATCTGGAGCTCCCCAACCCACAGAAGGAGGGACTAGGCCAGCCTAGGATAGAGGAGTGAGGCAGGGGGTCCCTTGACCCCCAGGCTGGAGCGGTGACCAGAGAGGTGCCGGTGCGTGTTCAGCACCTTGGAGAGCGGCGGCGGGCGGAGAGCAGGGCGCAGCAGGAGGGCAAGGTAGCTCTGGCCCGCACCCCACACACACACCCCCGACCCTTCCAGGGTATTCGCGGAAGGCCTGCGGCAGTTGCCTTCCTGGGGGGCCAGGCTGCCCACCCTGCTCGTTTTATGGATGAGGGCACTGAGGCGTCGGGAATGAAGGGACCTGCCCAAGGTCGCAGCTGGAGAGGACTGACCCCAGCTGCATCTGCGCTCTTCCTTTAACGCGTCACCCTGGCCCTGCCCGCTTTGCACAGGTGCCCAGGGGTTGCAATTGAGATAAAAAAACGCGGCCTCTCTCCTCAAGGGGCTCACAGCCTAGTAGCAGAGGGCACATAATAAAGAATCCCGCAAGTGAGAATTACGAACTGAGCACTCAGCAAATATCTGCAGCTGGTAAGGCCCCCTCCTTCGCCCCCAGGCCTGGATTGCCGAGGCACACATCCCAGGGGGTGAGGGGACCACACAACCCTGCCCCCAGGGACTAGGACCCAGGGCAAGGTTGTGGATGGCAAACACAGGCTCAGATGCAAGAAATTCTTTTATTGCATTGAAGGCTTTTCTGGAAGCCTGGAGGAAGCCAGGTGGACCCACCCTTCCTCCTCCAGCCCCAAAGGCAGTGTGAGCCTCTATTGTCTGTCCTGCCATGAAGTCTGGCTCCTAAATGATGGCCCTGCCTCCCTTCCCTCCTGGAGGGACTGTGAAGGCTGTCTGGGGGTAGGCAGGGGTTGGGGAGTGTGAGGGCCCAGGGGTCAGAGGAAACCACAGAGGGCCTGGCCACACCTCCCAGGAACATCCTGAGTCAGAGGCTGGAGCCTGGGGGTGGAGCAGGTACAGGGGGTGGGGGGGTGTCAGCTCCAAGGTCAGAGTCCAGGGGGGCTGCTCCTTCCCAGGCCCCCTCCAGAGGCCCCAAGCTAAAGGGAGGTGCAATGGAGGGCAAGTCTGCCCTGGGGCCTGGAGCCCAGCTCTCAGCGCCCTGAGGTCTCCCCACAAGGACAGAGACTGAGTAACAAAGTGAGACCAGTAAGAAAAAAAAAAAGAATCCATGGTTTCTACAAACAGCCCCGCCCTCCCCAGGCCCCCTGGTCAGCTGGGAACCACCTCGGTCTTCACTCTTTTGGGGGGCCTGCGGGGAGCAGGACTGTCCAGCCGCTCCCTTTTGGGGCTGGCGGGCCCGGAGCCGTCGTGCTGGGCACCAGGCTCAGCTGCAGGCTCCTGCTTGGGGCTGGCGGGCGCTGGGCTGTGGAGCTGGGCGGGGGCCTCCTCCTTGGGCTCCAGCTTGGGGGTGGGCGGGCGGGGCAGGGGTGGCAGCGCCCTCTCCAGCACGCGGGGGCCGTCCCAGGCCGGGATCTCCAGGCCCAGATGCTTCATGAGCCGGGTCATGACTTCATCTACATAGCCGTGGATACGCAGGTCTGCGTGGCGGTCCTGCGGGGGGCGGGGACCGGTCAGGCGGAGGGAGAAGGCTTGGGGGGGCCTGGGGTGTCAGGGGTCAGGGGTGGGCTCCAGCACGTACGTGCTTGGTGGGCTGAAGGTTGACGATGACCAGCCGGCCTCCGTGGCGTTTGGTGGCGAGGGGCAGGTTCCCGCTGGGCCGGATTTGCAGGGAGGTGCCCAGCGTGATGGACAGGTCCGCGTTCCTGGGGCCAGGAGGTGGGATTAGCCTGATCTCCTCGGCAAGGGTCTCTGTAGCCCTCCTCCTGCCCCACGAGGCTGGGGGCGGGAGGTCTCCAACACACACACCACCCCACCCTTGCTCAAATGCCATGGCTTCACTGCTCTGCTGATACGCTGGGGCCAGCCCTGGGAGGCCGGCTCACACAGCGCCCATCTCTGTCTGGGGGCCGGCTTGCCCCAGTTTCCAAGCTGCTCTGAATCCTGCCCGCCGCTTCCCTTCTGCCGGAGCCACCCCACCCCGTCGGCAGAAGTGGAGCTGCTGATGTCCCCACTTGGACCCCTGGGTTCCAGACCTGGCTCAGTCACTTCCTGGCTGGGCAGTGTGGACGGAGGTGTCAGCTTGCTCCAGCCTCGGTTTCCTCGTCTGTAAAATGGGCCCCGAGCAGCACCCACCCTGGGCTGTGGTGAGGATGGTGTGTGAGGCCTCTGGCCGGGGCCGGGGGTATGAGGGCTCAGTACACAGGAGCTGCCATTGTTACGGGGGAAGCGAAGCCCAGAGAGGGTGTGGGCCACCTCTTTCCTGATGTCCCCGGGGTTGCAGCTGGCTGTGTTTCTGCCCCTCCCCTACCCACCCCACCCTGGGCTCGGTGGGGGTCAGACCTGCTGGCCTCATCGGCCAGAGTGAGGTCCCGGTCAGGCAGGGAGTCTTCCCAGTCCAGGATAGTGTCTCTCAGCTCCCCCCTGTACGGAGAGCGGGGGAGTCAGCAGGGACACTGGCCGCCTCCCCTGGGGTCCCGGGCATGGGGAGGGGCCGCTTACCTGCAGGCACGCAGCCCCCTTGACTTGGCCACGGTGCAGAGCCGGCCGGTGGCCTTCAGGCCCATGCTGCCCACGACGGTGTCCCGGACGTACTGCCTGTGTCGGGAGAGGAAGGGGTCAGCTTCCTGCCCGCTCCCAGGTGCCTACCCTGCGGCCCCACCTGGATGGCTCTTGCTTTTCGCAGGCAGCTGTTCTCCCAGGAAAGCGGGGGCCACATGACCAGAATCTAAGCATGAGGGGACATCCGGCAAACCCAGCATGGCGGGGGCAGAGGGGGCCTCCCACAAAACAGCTGGCCTGGCTGCTTCAAAAGGTCCACAGCTCGGAAAACAGAGAAAGGTCGGGAAGTGCTCCAGGTAAAGGAGACTGAAGAGATGGGACAGTGGCATGCAGAGTGCCGCCCTGGGTTGGACCCTGCACCGGGGGAAAAACAGCAACAATGGGAGGGAGCGCTGGGAACACAGATTGGGGAGAATAGTCGCGTCTGTGGTTTTTACATTTCCTGACTTTAGAAACTGCACCGCGGCTGTGGAAGAGAATACCGTGGCTTGTGGGAGATAAATGTCTAAAGGGTTTAAGGGGCAAAGGATAAGGAAATCTGCCCCTTGAACAGTAGAGCAAATCCAAACAGAGAGAAGAGGAGAAACAAATTGTGGCAAAATGGTAACATTGATGAATCTAGGTCAGAGTCAGCAAACCATAGCCCTGAGGATCAAATCTGGCCCTCTGCTTCCCATTTTTGTAAATAAAGTTTTATTGGCACACAGCCATGCCCATTCCTTTAAGTGCTGTCTATAGCAGCTTTCACGCTACAAAGCTGATAGTCACGACAGAGACAGCCTGGCCCACAAAGCTGAAGATATTTACCATATGGCCCTGTACAGGAAAAAGTTGGGGATCCCCGGTCTAGGTCAAGTATGAGTTCATTGTATGGTTCTTGTGAGTTTTCCACCAGATTGAAGTTTTTCAAAATAAATTTAGAGAGAAAAAAAATTTGTTTTTAAAGTTGGGGCCCCATCTGTGCTCTGGTCTTAAGAGATTCCACCCGCAGGGGAGCCACACGCACCCGTAAGGCTGCTTGCCCAGCAGAGGGAGACATGCCCAGAGCCCTCCTGTTCCAGGAAGGCTCAGCCTTTCCAGAGCCGGAAGAATGCCCCGTCACACCCTGTTATGGGCTGAGTGGTGGCTCCCAAGTATTTTGGAATAAGACCTTATTTGGAAGTAGGGTTGTTGCAGATGTACTGGCTGGGTTCAGATAAGGTCACATTTGTGTAGGGTGGCCCCTAACCCACGTGACTGATGTCCTTATAAGAAGAGGGGACACAGGGACTTCCCTGGTGGTCCAGTGGGTAAGACTCTGCGCTCCCAATGCAGGGGGCCCGGGTTCGATTCCTGTTCAGGGAACTAGATCCCGCATGCTGCAACTAAGAGCTTGCATGTGGCAACTAAAAAGATCCTGCGTGCCGCAACGAAAATCCTGCGTGCCACAACTAAAGCCATAAGTGAATATTAAAAAAAAAAAAAAAAAAAAAAAAGAGGAGGGGACACAGACACACAGGGACACGGAAACCATGAGGAGCTGGAAGAGGCAGGAAGGATCCTCCCTGACAGGGTTCAGGCAGAGCACAGCCCTGCCAACACCTTGATTGTGGACTTCGAGCTTTCAGACCCATAAGACTATCAGTTTCCGTTGTTTTAAGTTACTCAGGTTGTGGCAGTTTGTAACAGCAACTGCAGGAAATGAATACACCTCCCGGGAGGAAGATACGCCCCCAAGTCCCACCCTGGGAGGGTCACACCCTCGTCTCTGGAAACATCAGGTTCAACTCACAAGGCCCTTCTGCAGAGCCCGACCTGGGTCATCCACACCTTGGGCCCCCGCCCCTACCCTCCGTGGCACTCACGTCTTACACTTGACACATTCTTCTACAAACATGTTTCCGTGAAGCTCTGCCAGCTTGTCCCTGTGGGAGGAGAAGGAAGAGGCTTAGTGGAGGGGATCCAGAGGCCTCAGGGCTGGAATCCACCCCCCAGGACCAGGAAGAGGGGATCTCGATTCTCCAGACGTGCCCGCCTAGCAGACACTGACGCTGGCAGCTGAGCACCAAGCACCTCTCCTGGCTGAATCGCCACAGTGGCCTTGAGAGGGAGGGGCTGCCATCAACACCCATTTTCCAGATGAGGAAACTGAGGCTCGGAGAGAGGGGCAGCCTGCCCAAGGCTGAGCGGGGCTGGACGCGGGGTGCACCTGGGGAAGCCAGAGCGCACGTGCAGCCCGTCCACGTTCTGGCTGACCAGGAAGCGCAGGAGGCCCACGCGCTCCAGCTGCACCAGTGCCATGTGAGTCTTCGTGGGCCGCGCGTTCTCGAAGGTGGTGTCGAACTTGGGGGCCAGGCCCTGCTCCTCCATCGTCCAGACGCCATGGGGGCCCCTGAGGTGGCAGGCGGGAGAGACAGAGAGAGCTTAGGGATCAGGAAGACAGGGGACGGAAAAGGAGACAGAGAAACGGAGGCAGAGAAAGAGAGTCAGAGACAGACAAAGTGACACAGTCAAAGGAGGGGGTGGGGGAGGAAGGAGGGAGAACGTGGTACACAAGGGCAGAAATTAACTATTCAATCCCACCAACACTTACTGCTGCTGCACTGAGCCTGGCCCTGCGCTGGGTGATGCTGGGGCCCTAGGGGACCCAGGCCCTGCCCTCAAGGAGTCCTCCATCTTGTGGGGAGAGACACAGGTGGACACAGACTCTCCAGCTCTGTGGGGCTGGGGCAGAGGGAGGAACCTGAGGCTGGGCTGGCCCAGTCGAAGCGGTAAGGACTCTTTGTGGAAATGTGGGAAGGCTTCCTGGAGGAGGCTGAGCTGTCTCTTGAACAGACAGGAAAGGGCCGGGCAGCTCAGACAGAAGAGGTAAGCAAAGGCCAGGGGGCTGGCAACAGCCTGTGAGTGGTCTGGGGACTGCAGGGGCTGCAGGGGCTGAGGTTGGAGAGCTGATCCAGGGCTAGGTTGGGAACAGCTTTGATTTCCAGCCTGAAGTGCTGAGAACGCTCCTGTGTGGCAGTGGGGAGCCATGGCAGGTTATGGAAGGGGGGTGAGATTCACACCTTAGAATTCTAACATTCCTCCAAGAACGAGAAATCTGCTCTTCTGCTGTAAGAGTCTGCTCCGTGGGCCTGAGAGGCCTTACAAAGAGAGCACAATTGTGATAGGCCTGCCCTACGGGGTAGGGTTGCAAACTCAGCACCTACAGGGGCCACTCGGAGGCCACCAGTTAGAGACCCCTGCTTTTCATCAATGAAACTCTTGTCTAACACAGGCTGCCTAACGTTAGACATTATCTGGCCTCACACCCTCACTTACAGGTGAGGAAACTGAGGTCCAGGTGGTTAAGCCACTTGTCCCACCAGAGGTCTGACAGAAAAATATTTGTAAGTGAGTATGGAGCTAATTGTCCTTGATATCAATTCTCCCCTTTTTCTCTGGTAATAATAGAACCCCACTACTTAGCCTTGCAGTGAGCCTAGACGAAAGACTACATTTCCCAGCATCACTTGCAACTAGGTGTAGTCAGGTGACCAAGTTCTGGCCGGTGGAATGGAATGTTGGGTGTGATATAAAGGGACATTCTCCAAAGGAAGGGTCTTTCCCATCCCCAACACCCCAGGGAACTGACAGATCACCCCAGACTCAGCGGGAGGAAAGGCGGCAGGAGGGGTTCCGATGGCCAGACATCTGTGAGCTCACAGGGAAGCCCTGCCTTGACTTCCCTCCATGCGCACGGACCTGAAGTCGGGGATGCCTGAGGCTGTGCTGATGCCCGCGCCCGTGTGGAACACCACGTTGGAGGACTGCCAGACCAGCTGTGCCAGCTCCCATACCTTCCGCTCCAACTCCTCAGGGGGATCAAAGACCTGTTGGGTGGGAGAGAGTGGAAGGGAGCGAAACAGGAGGGAAGGGGGCAGGGCACAACCTTTAAAAGAATGACACAGGGCTTCCCTGGTGGCGCAGTGGTTAAGAATCCGCCTGCCAATGCAGGGGACATGGGTTCGAGCCCTGGCCCGGCAAGATACCACATGCCGCGGAGCAACTAAGCCCGCGTGCCACGACTGCTGAGCCTGCGCTCTAGAGCTGGTGAGCCACAACTACTGAACCCGTGTGCCACAACTACTGAAGCCCGCACGCCTGGAGCCCGTGCTCCGCAACAGGGGAAGCCACCGCAATGAGAAGCCCTCGCACCACAACGAAGAGTGGCTCCCGCTCGCCGCAACTAGAGGAAGCCCGCGCGCAGCAACGAAGACCCAACGCAGCCAAAAATAAATAAATAAATAAAATAAATTTATTAAAAAAAAACAAAGAATGACACAGCCGTAGGACATAACAAAAACTGGTCAAAGGTCCAAGATGGCGGAAGAGTCTACTTCCAGTATACCTGGAGCCTCATTATACACTCATTGTAATACCTCAGCATATACTAAATGTATTAACACCCACAGGTGCCAGGACAGTTCAAAGGCTAACCACAAATGGCCAAAAAGTGGGCGGTGGCCCAATTCCTGGAAATCCCCACCCCTTCCCCGAAATAGCTGGAATAATTCTCCCACTCACTAGCCTATGAAATTACCCAGCCCATACAAACTAACCACGCTATATTTCGAGGCCTCTCACCTTCCGATGTGGCCCTAGGGCGGAGAAAGTGTCTGGTGCATGGTAGGTACTTAATAAATGTTTGTGGAATAAAATGGAAACCAGGCAGGAGAGGAGTGGGGCTTCACACCACCTGGGAACTCACTAATGCCTGACTCGAAAGGGACGCACTAGCCTTTGTGGGGTGGGGGCAATCTTCTCCCCCGTTTACAGAAGAGGAGAGGAGACCCAAAAGGAAGTTACCCGCCAAGGTCTCAGTGTATGGTGGGGACTTCCTCTCAGCGTGGCTGGAGGGGTCTTTCTGACTTACATCCTCCAGGTTCCTCCCCAGCTCAAAACCCTTCCTCATCACCCTCAGGATGGTGTCAGCTCCCGAGCTTGCCACTTGAGGCCCATCTTGGCCTGGTTTTGGTAACCTCTCTGGTCTAATCTGTTCTCCAAGTTTGTTTATTCCCACCCCCGCGCCTTTGCCCCGGTAGTGCCTTCCGCCTGGAACTACAGCCCCTGGTCCCCCATCAGAACTTCAGGACTTCCCGACCTGGGTCCTAGCCTCAGTCCCAACCTGACCGATCCGGAGCTGGGCGTGGTCGCGTCCCCAGGCGCGCTGGGGCGTCACTTCCCGCCCCCTCCTCACTGGGAAGTCCCTCCCATTGTCTAGCTTCAGTGTCTCCTGATACTCCCAGAATGCCCGCTGCCAGCCGGCCCCGCCCAGCCCACGTCCCTGACGACGGCCGTCGGGACACCCGGCCGCGCTCACCTCGGGGAGACCGCACTTGCCCTTGTCAGCGTACGGCGACAGCCCCGCCGCATAATTCACCGACATCCTCCAGGCCCCAACGGGAACAATAAAGTTTCCCTTGTTGCGGCCGCTTCCGCCGGAAACGGGGTGGGACGAGGAAGAAGGAGGAGCCGCCTTCTCATCCTCTGTACCCGGCCTCTTCTCCGCAAGGCGCATGCGGCTCGCGCTAATGCCTCAGTCGCCATATTAATTGCTGGCAAAGAGCAGCCAGCTTCCTACTGTGCTGGGCATGTGGATGGTGGCGAGAATAGGGCTGTCCAGTGACCCGGGCTGGAAACTAGGGGACTGCCCACGTGAGAGTTCTCTAGTCACCTCTAAAATGAGAGGCGCAAGCGATCGGTTCCCTCTTTCCCCTTTTTACAAATGAGTAAACTGATGCGCCCCTTCCCCGCACCCCATCCCTCACAGGACATGGCCTGAGAGAAGGGACCCAGGACTTATGCTTCGAGTCCAAGGTTTTTTCCCCTGCACATTTCATAAGTTTCTAAATTTACAAATGCAGGGTACCTGTGCATGTGTGCGGGGGCCTCAGGGGGTGGCAATTTGGGGCCTCACTAGGGAGGGTTACGGACGCCACTCTAAGTTATCTGGACGTTATCCAGGTGGATGATCATCACTCAGCAGGACAGGTCCTGACTTCACCAAGAGGCTGGAGAAACTGCTCACAATCACCGGGGCTGGAGGCCTTGAGGACTCATTTAAGAAACGTATTGAGCACCTACTGTTTACTGGGGAGACGCTGGAGAACACAGGCAGCACCCTGTGACCGGGCGATGGTGACTTAGTGTGAGTGGGTTGTAATGAGGGCACTGGGCAATGAAGGAGCTCAGAGGAGGCGCCTGACCCAGCCTGGGGGCAAGCAGGAAGGCTTCCTGGAGGAGGGGATGTTGCAGCAAAGATCTGAACAGTGAGTACGATTGAGATGGGGAGAATCAGCCAGTTGGGGGTGACAGGAGGTACAGAAAGAGGGCTCCTGGCATAGGGACCGCAAGTACGAAGGCTGAGAAGAGAGGAAAAGGGTGGCTCATTACAGAAACTGAAATCCGTCCAGCCGTGGTCGGGAAGAACATCGGTGTCTTCCCACCAGAGCCCCTTGGGCAACAGACAGCCCTGCTGCCAGCCTGTCTCCTCCCTCTGCTCATCCCCGGCCCCCTGGGGCAGCTGCCCGCTCAGAGCTGATCAGGTGTCAGAGCTGCGAGCTGGGAGCTGCTGGTGCGAGCTGGTGGCCCAGCTGGGAGCAGGTAACCAGAGCTGGCAGTGGACACAGTGGCCTGGTGCTGGAGTCACTGGAGCTGCAGGAGGTAGGAGGGGAAGGAGTTAAGGGAGGCCTGGGATGGAGGCTCCCCTTAGGGCCTCAGGCTCCTTGCCCCTGATCCCTGGCATGTGGGAGAAAGGAAAGGCTGGTGTGTGTCCCAGCTATGCTGAGGCATGCTGACACCCACACACACACTCATTCATGCGTGCACCTCCCACTTCCCAGCCTTTGCGCTGTCTAGGGTACGTACCCTCTTCTTCTGCTGCTGCAGCTCAATATCCTGCCCAGCCATCAGGCCCTGTTCATATATCATCACCTCTTCCAGGAAGCGGTCCCTAGATGAGGGTACTTCCCCCTCCCCCAAGCCTGCGGATTCCCTCCTGCCCAGGCAACCTGCGGACTTCTCTCGGGTGTCAGTTACACCCTGCTCTGGGTGTGATTGAGCCCGTTAGACAGGAGTAAAGAAAAAGGGTGGGTGGAGTGGGTGGTGAGTGAATGGGTACATTGATTGAATGGGGTAAATTGAAGGGGTGAATGAAAGGATGGGCAGTAGATGGACGGGAAGGTGGATGAACAAGTGGATGGATGGGTGGGTGCGCTTCGGATGGATGCGTGGTAAGTAGATGGGTCAGTGGGTGGTGGATGAAGGATGGTTGGGTGGGTAGATGGTAGGTGGGTGTTGGCTGTATGGGTGGGTGCATAGGTGGATGGGTGGGTGGATAGTTGAGGTAGATAGGTGGTTGGATGAGTGGTTGGGTGGGTAGATGGGCAGGTGGATGGGATGGTGGGTGGGTGGTGGATGAAGGATGGTTGAAGGGTGCGTGGAGAGCCATGAGAAGATGAGCTGGGTGGATGAGTGGGTGGGTAGTGGCCAATGGGTGATTGGATGGGTGAGTGGATGGTGGGTGGATGGATCAGTGGATGGGCAGGTGGATGGTGGGTGGATGGTGGATAGAGCACTGTTGAAGGGTACGTGGAGAACCATGAGAACATAAGTTGGGCGGATGGTGGACAGTGGGTGGCTGTAGAAGTGCTTGGGTGGGAGGATGGATGCACAGGTGAGTGGATGGGTGGAAAGATGATTTGGAGAATTCATAGGCAGGTGAGCAGGTAAAAGGACAGGTGAAGGATATGTCTTAACAGAAATCCCACTCAGACATAGGAAGGAATTCCTAGCCAGACACCTGGCAAAATGCCCCCTTGAGATCCCTGCCTGACCTCTATACCTGCACATGCACGAAACACAAAACAGGCTAAGCTGGACAGACGTGCATGCACACACATACCTTGTGCTCACACGTGCACACACATGCATGCAGCCATCACCCCGGACCTCTGCCCACCTTGGGTGACTTGCCTCCGTGCTCTCACTCACACAGGAGCCAGGCTGGTGTAAGGGGACTTAGCTGCAAGGATTTTCTTTCTGACTTTCCAAGAAACATGCCTCTGTGCTAAGACGCCTCGGCTCTGGGCCTGGGCCCCCAGGAGACCCTAACTATTCAAGAAAACAGAATCAGTCCAGACACTTCCAGCCTCTGGAGCCAGGGGTGGGGCAGAGGAAGAGCTGGGGGAACCCAATTTGAGGAGTTAGAGTTCTGCCTACTAGTAAGAGGCAAAGCTGATCAGAACACCATGGGATTTTGGAACTGGGCTGTTAAGGATGAATAGGAGTTCACCAGAGAAGAAAAAAAAAAAGGCATCCTAGGTAGAAGTAACTGCACAGATAAAAGCTTGAAACCAGAAAAAGCCTGATCTACTTGGGCAACAGGGAATACTGGTGGGATACATTTATTGAGCACCTATGTTTGCCAGGCTGTATGCTAGAAACCTCACAGGAAACTGGCCACAAGTTGGGTAAGAGGGGATTATTTCCTGCATTTTATCGAAGAGAGATGTAAAACACAGGACAAGTGATCTGCTGAAGGACACACAGCATTTAGAAGATAGGATAGGTTCATGTCCTGCTCTAGGGGCTGGGATGGCCAGTGAGGAGGAGGAAGTGGTACTTTTGAGGAGTGGGAGGCAGACGACTCTCCTGCCCACCAGGATTGATGTCCCTTACCCCCTGGCCTTCTGTAGGTGGCCTGGGGAGAGGAGAAACACCTGACACTGGCCATGAAGACCCTCCGGGCACGATTTAAGAAGACAGAGGTGAGTCTGAGGCCACTGAGATGCCTGACATCCCCCAACTTCAGGCTCCTGTCCCCCAGGACCTGGCTGAAGATCCACTGGGCCCTTGGACTGCTGTCCTCTGTCTGTCATCAGATTCTTTTGGCAGTATGACCAAGCGCCTCCCTGTTCAAAACTCTTCCATGGTTGCCCACCATCCACAGGTTCAAGTTTACCCTTTTAGCCTCTGGCCACCTCCCCTCTCTTTCCTCTCTACTGCCCCCTGCTGCCCTGATCTCCACATTACTTCCTGTTAAAGCTTTTCAGCCACCATGCCTTTGTCCAGGCTGTTCCCTCCACCTGCAATTCTCTTCCCTGTACTACTGTGCATCAGATCCTCCCCATCGCTCGCAATTTGTCCTCAAGAACATTTCTTCCGGAAAATCTCTATTCCCAGCTACATTGACCACTTGCTTTTCTGGGGCCTCACTTTCTCAGGGACCCTGATTTCTTGCTTTTGAGTATTTATTCAGCAAATATTTGTATTGGGTGCTGTTCTAGGCACAAAGGACACAGCAGTGAACAGGGCAGACCGAAATCCCTGCCCTTGTGGAGCTGACAGCTGTGTTGGGGCGATGGATGCTAAACAAGATAAATAAGTGAAAAGGCATATTTTGTACCAGGGAGACAAAGAAAGGGAATTGAAAGCATCCTGAGCAGGGGAGATGGTTGCAATTTTAAAGCAGGTTGTCCGGAAAGGCCTCACCAAGAAGCTGATATTAGAGTAAAGATCAGAAGGGAAAGGAGGAGGAAACCATGTGTGTATTTGCAGGAACTGCATTCCAGGCAGAGGGAACAGCCAGTGCAAAGGCCCTGAGGTGGGGTCTAGCTGGCTTCTCTTGCAGCTATATTTTGGGCTGTGAACTTCCAGAGACTGTGCTCCTTCCTCATTCATTACCCACTCCCTCCCGGCCCCGCTAGTCCCTGCCAGTGTGCAGGCTGGTCCAGGGCACAGAGTCACAGAAGCTAAGAGAACATTTGCATGTAGAGTCTGGCAGCCAGCCTTCCTGAGCACTGGCCTCTGTCAGGCTAGACTTCCCAATTACAGCACAAAGAAACTAGGGTCTAGAGAGGTTAACTCACCTCTCCTGGTCACAGAGTAAAGTGGCAACAGGGAGATTCAAACCCACACGTGTCTGACTTTAGAGCCCTTGGTCTTTCTCCCATGACAGGGCCTTCCCATCTGGAAGGCCCAAGGCAGTCAGGGAGGCTACCTGGAGGAGGTGGTGCTGGAGCAGAGCCTGGAAGGATGGGAAGATTTAGTTAGACAAGTGAAGGCACACAGGGAGGGGGATGGGGACCAGTGTGAGCAAAGGTCTGGAGGCTGGGCAGAGCCTGGTTGATACAGGGACATAATGGGATGATGAAAAGGTTCTTTTGGCTGGAGGAGAGAATGTGAGGGGGAGCTGAGGCCCGAGAGGGCCCAGCCCAAGGAGTCCTTGAATGTCAAAAACGGGGCAGAGGAACAGCCTGGTTTTATTTTTTAATTAAAAAAATTTTTTTGGCCTTGCTGCACAGCATGCAGGATCTTAGTTCCCCAGCCAGGGATCGAACCCGTGGCCACTGCTGTGGAAGAGCAGAGTCTTAACCACAGGACCGCCAGGGAAGTCCCAAGCCTGGTTTTAAAGTCAGATGGCTCTGGGTTCGAATTCTTCCTCTGCCCCTGACTAGCTCAGTGACTTTGTGTATATCTCCACCATTCTCTGGCCTTCCAAAGTTTTCCCAACTGATTTTTATTTTATTTTATTTTTATTTTATTTATTTATTTTGGCTGTGCTGCGCGGCTTGTGGGATCTTAGTTCCCTGACCAGGGATCAAACCGGTGCCCCCTGCAGTGGAAGCTCAGAGTCCTAACCACTGGACCACCAGGGAATTCCCCCCTCAAAATGATTTTTAAATGTATTTTTATTATTTGTCAATTTTAACATTCCTTTCATTTTGTTTATTTTAACGTTTAAAATTTAAATTCAATGCCGTTGAACTCATTTTTATTTATTTCATCCCATTTTTGTTTTTATTTATTTGTTTTCAAACACTACAAGGAGATTTCCATGTGCTTTGCAGATGTCAGCTCCTTTAACCCTCATAACAATCATATGGGGTAGGAGCTTTTATCTCCACTTTATAAATGAGTAAACGATGCCCAAAGAGGTTAAGGAACTTCCCCAACATCACACAGGTAGGAAGTGAATGCCTGCCTTCTCCCTGGGCTGTGTTACTAGGAACACCTGTGTTACTAGGGCTGTGTTATTGGGCCTTGGTTGCTGGGAAACTTGCATTGATTGAAGTGAGAAGGAAGGAGAGGGAGAGGGGGAGGGAGAGAGAATGAAAGAGAGAGAGAGAGAGGGCACCAGAGCAAGGAATAAATTGTTTGTTAAGCCCTACAAAACGTGGCATGGGGTTAGCTTCATTCACTGCGAAACGATCCTAAAATTTTCATCCCGTTCGAAATTGGTTCCTAGTTAGTGTTCACATTTCCTGCTACAGATTCTGGAGAAGTTGTAGCCAGTGGTAAACCAAACCACGGGATTGTTGAATTTCAAAAGCAGAGTTCTATTGAAATCCAATCCTTCAAAACGTTTGTGCCGCTAAAAAAAACAAAAACGAAAAAAACACCTAGGGGCTTCCCTGGTGGCACAGTGGTTGAGAATCTGCCTGCTAATTCAGGGGACACGGGTTCAAGCCCTGGTCTGAGAGGATCCCACATGCCGCGGAGCAACTAGGCCCGTGAGCCACAACTACTGAGCCTGCGTGTCTGGAGCTTGTACTCCGCAACAAGAGAGGCCGCGACAGTGAGAGGCCCGCACACTGCGATGAAGAGTGGCCCCCGCTTACCACAACTAGAGGAAGCCCTTGCACAGAAACGAAGACCCAACACAGCCAAAAATAAATAAATTAAATTAATTAATTAAAGTACCCTTAATTTAAAGAAAAAAAACAAAAAAACACCTAATTTGGGACGTGGGTGTGTTTTGATAGGTGCCTGGCACAGTGTCAAGATGAGGAGGGCAGGAATAGAAGGGTGTTAAAACCTCAGCCTGGGTGTGAGGGTCTCTGGGTGTGTCAGGGAGGGCGGGGGCAGCGAGCAGAGCCCGCCTGGGCTGGAGCGGGCACGGCAGATGGGAGGCCTGGGGGAGGAAGGAGAGGAGAAGCTGGTCCTCCACTCCCCCACCAAAACCGCCCCCCACCCCCGTCAGTCCCTCTACCTGCCAGGCTCCAGTTTCTCTGCCAAACGCAGGAGTCAGGTTCAGCTTTTGTTCGGCTGCCCCGAGGGAAGAAAGCAAACACCCGCGACTGCAGTGGTCCGTCTCCACCTCCGTCTCCATCTCTCCGGACCTTCCATTTCCCATTCTCAGCACACAACCTGACCGGCGCGCCCTCCCCGCTCCTTTCTGCTTCTCTCATGATACAGCCTGCTCTGCCAGGTCCCAGCAGAGCGCCCTACTTGCTCCGAGCCTTCTCGCACCCTCTCTGGGCCTCAGTTTTTCCATCCATAAGATGGGAGGGATTTCCCTGGTGGTCCAGTGGTTAAGACTCTGTGCTTCCAATGCAGGGAGCACGGATTTGGTCCCTTGTTCGGAGAACTAAGATCCCACATGACACGCGATGCCGCAAAAAGAAAAGAAAAGAAAAGAAAAAAGATGGGAGTTAACTGGAGCCGGGAGCCTAGTATTTGGATTCCCATCAACCTCCTGCCCTTATTTCAGGTTTTAGAAAAATCCTACATGGAAGAAGAGTGCGGATTTGTAGAAAATTTTAGAGATTCGTAAACTCCCGGTGCCTCAACACTTTTTGGAAAATCTGTCTGTCTCTCTGTCTCTCCCTCACTTTTATTCCCAGAGTCAGTTTCTTTTTCTTTTTTTTTTTCAGTTTGAACAAAGTAGTTTATTGCTATTAGATCAACACAGGCACTAGGGGATTGACTGAATTTTGTAGCTTGTAGTTTATTATTAGGATGCCCTGAAAAGTACTCTTGAAATGAACAAATGTACATATAGATATATATTAGATATGTGACCTTATTTTAAATGAGTCACTATTTCTTTAATTCATCCAACAAACATTTATTCAGCACCTACTGTGGGCTGGAGATCAGGGCCGGCTTCACAGACACACACACACACACACACACACACACACACACACACACACACCCTGCCACTCAGAAGGACCCCATGTTTGGTTTCATACTCATATCTCCCCATCTTGAAATTCTTCATAATTTTTCAACAAGGGGCCCTGCATTTTCATTTTGCACCGGGTCCTTCAAAATCTATACCCGGTACCTGCTGGGGATCCAGCCGCAGTGACTAAGGGGGACAAAAATTCCTGCCTGTGCAGAGGTGAGATTCTGTGGAGAGATCAAGAGGAAACAATATTTTCAGAAAGGTACACAGGATGACGTCAGGTAGTGGTAAGAACGATGAAGGAAAAATAACCCCCCACTAAGGGGTCAGAGTGACAAGGGGTGATCAGAGAAGGGCTCTCTGAAGAGGTGTCTTCCAGTGCAAAAGACAGTAGAGGAATCAGCGTTGTGGGCAGTGGAGGAAGGAGGGCATTCCGGGTGGAGGACACAGCAAGGGCAAAGGCCCGGAGGTGGGCAGAGCTGTCTGAGGACCAGAAAGGAGGCCACTGCAGCAGGATGTCACGGACCAGGGGAAAGGTAGGGGGAGATGAGCTCAGAGAGTTGACAAGGAGGATTGTTTAGAGCAAAGCTAGGCACATTTTTCCTGTAAAGGGCCAGAAAGTAAACTTTTTTTTTTTGCCACGCCACACAGCTTGTGGGATCTTAGTTTCCTGAGCAGGGATTGAACCCCGGCCCTCGGCAGTGAAAGCATGGAGTCCTAACCATTGGACCACTGGGGAATTCCCATAGGCCATTTGAAAATGGATGGGCATAGCCCCATCCCAATAACACTTGTTTTATGGACACTGGAATGAGGATTTCATATAATTTTCATGTGTCAGGAAGTACTACTCTTCTTTTGATTTTTTTTTTCCCCTGACCACTTATAAGTGTAAAAACCATCCTTAGCTCTTGAGCTGGACCAAACCAGGTAGGGATGGGGTGGGCTGGGATTTGCCACCCACCCCAGCCCTGGGGACCTCCGTTGGCAGTTGGACCGCTTGCCATAGAACCTCCTGGGCTCTGTGAGCAGTTAGCATTTGATGCTGAGCAAAGTCGCTGGAGGCTTTTGAGCAGAAGAGAGAAATGCTCTGATGCAGGCTTTAGGAAGCTGTGGACCAGGGAGGGGAACGGAAGCAGGGAGGCCTGGGAGGAGGTGACCTCCCAGAATTGTGATGGGGCTGGACCATGGGTGAGAAGGGGTCCCTGGACATAGTTTACAGCTGGTGGGGTTGGCTGCTGGATTGGGTGTGGGGTGAGAGAGGAGTGAGATGATGCTAAGACTTGGCCTAAGCCCCTACCGGGACAGCGACGCCCTTGGCCCACTGCGGGGGGCTTCTGAGCTTGTCTAACATCCAGAAGGACAGGCCGAGGGCAGTTGGAAATCCGAGGCCTGAGCTGGGAGATCCATTTCAGTCTCCTCTCTGGACAAGCCTGAGAGGGTCACACCACCCCCCCTCGGTGTAAGAGGAGAGAGGAGCCCTTAACACCCTCCTTCCAACTCCCCAATTGCTTATCAGCAGATTCTCCATTTACCTGCCCCCACTTCTCCCTCCATCTGCCTAAAGGTGTCTAAGAATAATCACGGACAACAGCAGTGATCCTGCCTCCAGGTACACTGGGTGATACCTGGGACGTTTACGTTTTTCACATGGTGTGTGTGGGTGTGGGTGTTTCTGGACCAGGGGTGCCGCTCAACACCCCACAGAGTTCAGGATGACCCCACCCCAGGGAATGACCAGGCCCCAAGTGTCAGCAGTGCCTCTGGGTGGAGGAACCCGGCTCTATAGTGTTCGTTCCATTATCTATCCCATTGTTAAAGAATTGAGGCCCAGAGAGGGAGAATGGCTGGCCCCGGGTCACACAGCAACTATACAATGGCCAAGCTGGGTTCAAAGCCCCAGTGCCTGTCAGCAGTCACTGCTCTTAAATTTGGGTTCCTGAAGGCCTGTCTCCTCACTCATCCCTTCTCTCCCCTGTAATCCCAATCTTCTCCCTTCTCCTGGTCCCTTCTCGAATTTGCATCCACAACACAGTGGACTATCCTGACTTTTGGAACCATTTGTGGCTCTCCTGACACGCCACACTCCTGGTTTCCCCCGCCTTCCCAGGACCCCCTCCTCCAGCTCCTATGCTAGCCTAGCACCTCTCCTCCTCTGCCCCCACCCTTAAGTATGCACACCCCTGCCCCACCCCACGCCCCAGGTCCTGGACCAGGGCAGAGGCTCCCGCTCTGGTCCAGGAGAGCAATTTATTTCATGATATCTCCCAAACATGATCTTGTTCCTGCCACTCCCCAACTCCTGCCCATTCTTCAAGTTTCAGCTCAGATGTCCTTTCTTCCAGGAAGCCCTCCCTGACTCCCCAGATGATATCAAGAGTCCTCTCTGAGCTCCCAGCTCACCTGGGCTTCCCTCATAATAGCCCTGATCACCTTGGTTCATAAATCCATGGGTGTGTCTGTCTCCTCAGGGACCTCAGTAATAGCAGGGACATCTGTCTTCGTCACCACTGAGTCCCAATGCCCAGTGCCGTGCCAGGCACCCTGTAGCACAAGTGGACTGAATGAATGAAATACACATGGCTCAGAAGGCTTGGCTTTGTGAGTCACACATTAACGGAGCAAACATTCACCAACTGCCCACCCCACCCTGGGGTGCCCACCCCACCCTGGCCTCTGCCAGGGAGGCCTCAGTGGGACCCTGCTCTCAAGGGGCTTCCAGTCTGAGAAAACCAGCAGAACACAGACCCTCCCAGCCCCTTGGAGTTAGAGCCAAAGGCTGTGTCCTCTCTGTCTTTCAGTGGTTTAACTGAGCACCTACTATGTCCTGCGTCCCTAGGATTCAGTATTAGATATGCACACAGCCCAACCACATCTTTCTTTGAATCCGTGTTTATGGCGCACTATGTTCCAGGCCCCATATATAGCATCTCATTTAGTCTTCCCAGTAACCCTCTGCAGTAGGTACTGTTTAATATGAAACCCATTTCCCGGATGAGGAAAGTGAAGTCCAAAGCAGGTAAGTATCTGGGCCGATCTTACAGATGGTAAATGCGGGTGTGTGGAGGGCAGGGGGCGAGGCGGGGGGTGCCCTGGATTCAAATTCAGGTTTGTCAGACTGCAGAGCCCCGCTGGTGGATGATGAATGAATGAAAGAGTGAATGAATGAGTGAGGGAGAGCCCGGATAGCCCAGCGGCAGTGGAACCAAACCGGGAGTGACCTGAGACCACTCCCCCTATCCCACACTCCCCCTCTTCCCCGCCCCGCCCCCCCCAGAGAGGCGGAGACGAACGCAGGCGGGTCCATGGAGATCCTGGGAGCCTGGCCCTCTTTGCCTCAGCCTCCCGGTGGCAAGAAGGTCAGGTCGGGCCACCGCGGTGCCCCTCCCCCAGAGCCCAGCCCCCTTCCCTGGCACTCCCCCTCACCCGTAGGGGAGGGGCCTGGAGGGGGGCAGCAGGCGGGGCGCGCGGGGGAGGTTTGGCGCGGGGCTTGGCGGGACCGCGCGGGCCGGGCGGCCGAGCCCCGGCATCGCGGGCCCTTCCCTCTGGTCACCTCCCGGAGCCCGGCCGCCCGGCCGCCCGGCGCCCTGGACACCATGAAGCAGCTGTGCCTTTGCGCCGCCGCCTCCTTCGCGGTAGGGCCGGGGGAAGGGGCGCGGGAGCGGGGCGGGCGCGGGAGCGGGGCGGGCGCGGGCCCTTCCTCCCCTCCCCTTCCTCCCCTCCCAGTCCCGCCCCTCCCCGCCCCCTGGCCTCGCAGAGCCTAGACCCTCCAACCTCAGACCCGCGAAGGATGATCAGGGGGGAGGGAGGGGGCGGGGCAGAGACTGGGGGGGATGGATGGGACATTTGTGGGGACAGTTTTGAGGACAGATGGGGACACAGGAGCATTTAGAGGGCATGTAGAGGGACAGTTTTGGGGAACAGTTTTGGATGGGATCATTTGTGGGGACAGTTTGGATGCTGTTTTGGGTGATCTTTTCTGGGAAAAGATACTGACATTTGGAGAACAATTTTGGAGGACATCTGAAAGATTTTAGGGGAGGGCATTTTGGGGACAGATGATGGGGTTATTGGGGGGATGATTTTGGAGAACATGTCAGGAATTTGGAGAAGACATTTTGGAATGCATTTCAGATATGGGGACATTTGGGAGACAATTGTGGCATCTCAGAGGCAGTCAAAGGATAGATGGGAGAGGGTGGTGCTGAGGGACATAGGACCATAGGGTTTCCTATGGGAAGACTTCGGAGGGTAGTTCAGAAAGGGATATGGTGAGGTGATATTGGAAAGGTGGCTTTCATTAAGGGCTGGGCTGGGAGCCTAGGTTTGGGGGACAACTTTTTGGAAGGATGCTGGGGGCTGATCTGGGGATGGTTTAATGGTACGATGGTGGAATGGTGTATGACAGCTGGACCTGGGGGCAGATGCTGGGGACCCAGGCTTGAGGGTTGCTGTCTCAGGCCCCAACCCAGGACCACTCCCCCCGGCAGCTGCGGCTCAGCCCCACTGACCTTGGCTCCTGCCCACCCTGCGGCCCCTGCCCCATCCCGAAGCCGGCAGCCAGAGGCAGGCGCCAGGCAAGTGCCCAGGCCGGGCGGTGAGAGCCCGGAGCCCCTGCTGGGGGAGTGGGGAGGGGCAGTGGCCGCCAGTCCCACGTTCCCCTGGGTGTGCCCCGCAGAGCCAGGACTGGGGCAAAAGTGACGAGCGGCTGCTGCAGGCCGTGGAGAACAATGATGCTGCACGGGTGGCCTCCCTCATTGCCCGCAAGGGGCTGGTGCCCACGAAGCTGGACCCCGAGGGCAAGTCCGCGTGAGTGCCCACATCCTGGGGGTGTGATGGCTGAGGGGTGGCCACCCTGCAGCTGACCCCTGACCTCTGGCCTCCAGATTCCACCTGGCGGCCATGAGGGGTGCAGCCAGCTGTCTAGAGGTGATGCTGACACACGGCGCCAACGTTATGAGCACGGATGGGGCAGGTACTACCCGCCGGGCCCTGGGGGAGGGAAGAGGAACTCAGACCAGGTGCCCAGCCTGAGGGTCCAGCCAGGCCCTGCTTCATGGCCTCCATGTCCTGCTGAAAAAGGGGGGTTCTCTTCAGTGCCCCCAGGGAGGCACAGGGGCGAGTCAGGCTGTGGTACCCAAGGATGGAGACCATGGCCATCAGCAAACAGAGTGAGTCAACTTGTGGATCAGGGAGAGCTGGGACTCAGGTAGTGGTTGAGTCAGAGGAAGTAATGGAAACAGAGGAGCATCTGGGGGCGTGAGAATAACAAGTACAGTTTTTTGGAGGGGAGTATCTGAAGTGCATGGAGTAGCTGGGCTCTAGAGTTAGCTGAGCTCTGGGAGTAGCTGAGACAAGATGAGAATCTAGGTGTGTGACTTAACTAGGGCCCTGAGGGATAACTGCGATAGAAGGCATGGCCAGAGGGAGTAATTGGGACTCGGAATAGCTAGGCATGGGGCATAGCCACATCTGAAGCTTCAGGGCAACAAGTATAGGAGCCAGGATGTATGGGTACTGGGAATTTGTAGAGTATCAAAGAAAGCGGCATAGCTGGCACTTTGGTGTAGTTGAGCTTATAGAGTAGCTGGAGACCTGGGGAGTAGCTGGGGACCTGGGGAGTAAGCTGGTGACCTGGGGAGTAGCTGGGGACTGGGGGAGTAGCTGGGGACCGGGGGAGTAGCTGAGGACCTGGGGAGTAGCTGGGGACCGAGGGAGTAGCTGAGGACCTGGGGAGTAGCTGGCGACCTGGGGAGTAGCTGGGGACAGTAGTGCTTGAGGAGTGGATGGATGTGGAGTGTAGCTGGGATGAGATTGTCTGGGACACCTACTAGCTGAGGTTTGGAAAGCCTCTGGTCCCAGGGAGTAGCACAGTTTTGAGAAGTACCTGGGTTTTGGGACTTGTTAGAGTCATCACAAGTAGTTGACACAGGTTTGGGGGGGCAACTGGAAGTTCCCTGAGTATCTGAAGCTCTAGTACATTCTCTCTCCCTTGCAGGTTACAGCGCCCTCCACCTGGCCGCCAAGTATGGGCACCCTCAGTGCTTGAAGCAACTACTGCAGGTCGTGTCCTTTCCTGCCTCAGATACTTCCCAACCCCAGATACTCCCTTGCCCTGACTAGTCCTGAGTTCCAGGAATTCACTGAACCCCCAGTTATCCCCTGAATCCTTTGTATTCCTTGGCCCCTTTTACTCCTGAGTCCCAGCTACTCCTTGGACAACCAGATACTCCCTGAGTGTCCAGCTACTTCCCACACCCAAGTTATACTCCCAATACCAGCTATTTCCTGAGCCCAGCTTCTCCCCAAACCCCCGGCTGCTCCTGGGCTCCCAGCTAATCCCTCTTTCTCACCAATTTTCATAAAAGCCAAGAGAGTCATTTGGGGGCCTGTAAGAAGTGGGTTCCACAGAGCAGGTGGGTGGGAGGGGAGAAGGGGGGAGGCAAGGAGGCTGAAATACAGCAGAGCCCAAGGAGGGGCAGTTCCTAGAGAAATTAGGCAACAGGGATGGCTCCTAAACAGGGATGGCTCCACCTCCAATGACACGCCTCCCCCCCCCAGGCATCCTGCGTGGTGGATACTGTGGACAGTAGTGGGTGGACGGCCCTGC